>NC_090937.1:1526551807-1527751807 GCF_040938575.1 Ambystoma mexicanum
CGTTAGCTAATGTGATGCAGTTAGTTTTGGAAAGGTAACGGTCTACAGGTCCTGATTAATTTACAAGTATACGCTGTGGAAGATGCCAAGGAGTTAACTTGTTTTTTGAGGGTTAGAGTGGAATCGAGGTAAAAGCCTAATGTTTTTACCTCAGTTGCCACCTTGATTATGTTACCATCTATGTTGAAGTTACTATAGTTGGGACTCAGTTTTTTTAGGTTGGAGTCGGAACGCAAGATCAGTATCTCTGTCTTGTCGTCATTTAGACAGAGGCCGTGGGAGGCCATCCAGGCCTGAATGAGGAGGTACATTTTGTTTACTAGAGCTGTGTCTTCGACAAAGTTGCCAGATAGTGGTATGAAAATCTGCATATCGTCCACATAATTGGTGTAGGTTACCCCTAATCTGTCAAGTTTGTCGAAGAGTGGCTTAGTAAATATATTATACATTGTCTGGGAGACACATGAGCCTTGTGGGACACCAAAAGTGATATGGATTGGGTCCGCTGCCACTACCGGGGAGAACACTCTCATCATACGGTCAGCTAGGAAGGATTGTACCCATGCTATAGCTTCACTTGAGAAATGGGCGGCAGACGCTAAGTGGTTGCATAATACTGCATGATCCACCAGGTCAAAGGCGCTGATCGGTCAAGGAGGAGGAGCATAGCTGTAGTACCTTTATCCTTCAACTCGCCGATTTGTGTTTTGAGGTCAATAAGGGCCGTTTCAGTACCGTGAAGTGGTCTGAAGCCGGATTGCTGTGAACCTAATAGTTGGTGTGTCTCCAAGTAGTTTTGGATTTGGAGGTAGGCTACTCTATCAATGATTTTAAGGAGAAATGGGACTGTAGTAATGGGCCTGTAGTTAGTGGGGATTGCTGGGTCTAGTGTTTGTTTTTTGAGTAGGGCAGTACCCAAGATTCTTTAAGGTTTGTAGATACAGTACTCGTATTGAAGGAGGCGTTGATAAGTTTCGAAATGAAGGGTGGTAAATCTCTGGCTGCATCCTTGATGATTTGCGCAGGGCCACTGTCGCCTTGGCAGTTCGATGGTTTAAGGGATAGAATGACCTTTTCGGTTTCCAATATAGAGATATTAGTGAACCTGAAGGGTTTACAGTTGCTTTGGGTGGGTATGCTCGGTATTTCTTTCCGTGGGGTGGTATGAGTTCCGCTAGAGCTCAAGGAGGCTTTTTTCTTGCCAATTTTAGATTGAAGAGTTGTAATTTTATTTGCTAGGGCATTTTGGATGCTGGTGCACCAGGATTTGTTCTTAGGGACATTGTCTGTAGGTGCAATTGTATTTTCCAATTCTCGGACAATAGTGAATAGCTCTTTGGAAATCGAGTTGGCTTTACTGATTCCATCATTGAATGAATCTTTTTTAGTTTGAATTATTTCCTTCTTGTAACTTTTTGCAAAGTTGGCAAGTGTGGTTTTATTGTCAGCAGAAGGGGTATGCCTCCAGATAGCTTGGAGTTTGCGTTTTTGGATGCGCATTTCTTTGAGTTGGGGCTGAACCAGGAGTTAAGGTGAGCTTCACGGTTACTTTTATGAAGTTTGATAGGGGCGATCAAGTCTAGAGCTTTGGCCATGGAGTTGTTAAATAACTCGACTAATTTGCTAGGGTTGGATTCATTGGAGCTGGCGGAGAGAGCTGGTAGGAGTAGTGGGAGTAGTTTTTCAGCCGTGATTTCTTTTTTGCTTCTCGTTGGAATGGGGGGTGGTATTTTATTCTCGATAGATTTGGGAGGCTCGATGCTGGCCGTAAAGCATATGAGATAGTGGTCCGTCCATATTTGAGGTAGAATACTAGAGATGGTGATGTCGCAGTTATGGTTAGCTATCCAGTCTAGTGTGCGTCCTTTTGTGTGTGTAGGAGCTAGGGTATTGGGTAATGTCATGATTGACTAAAATGGATTGGATAGATTGGGCTTGTTTGTCTTCAGCGTCATTAAAGCCCAGGTTAAAGTCACCTAGTAGAGGGGGGCGCTTGTCTCCTTAGCCTTCGCTCCAGAGGAGGAAGTCCAAATGGCAAGTGGAAACTTTCTACTGCTAGCTGATGAACCCATTGGAGTCTCAGCCAGCGTTTCTTTAGTATCTCTGGCGTTGTGGGAACAACAGAATTTAGATGTCTATAATTCTATCCCCGATAATACTAAAGAGTATTATAAGGACAGTGTCCAGGTGAATGGTCAGGAGACTCCTGCCATTAGGGACACTGGGGCCAGCATAACTGTGGTGGATACATCGTTTTTTCAGGCTGAGGATGTTGCTAAGGCACCCAAACGCCTCACCAAGTTAGTTGGAGGGCCTGTGCAGATGCTTCCCCAAATACCAGTTCTCATCCAGTGTAACAACATGACTGTGAAGATACCTGTCAGCATACAGAGTGAGGTACCAGGACGCGTACTGTTAGGTAACGATTTGAAAACTCTCGAAGTTGTATCGCATACTCCCAGACCTCCTAGTAAACGGTTACAGGAGCTAACCAGACCTGCAAGAGAGAAGACCATGCGCGGTACTCTCCAGGAGATGATGAAGAAAGAAATCACTCCTGCTCCACTGGAATTGTCGGCCGCTGTCTCGAAGAAATCAGAAGCGAAAGGGAAACCTAAGACTTCTACCCCGAAACCAGCAGCCAGCATTTCAGTGCAGCCAACAAGGACTTCCCCGCGGTTGTCCAAAGTTACACCCGTAACTCCACCTCCAGCTGAGGCTGAGAGGGAGGTACAACCCTTTGTGGTAGAATTAGACTCTGAGGAAGAGCTAATGGAAGGCCAGGAACTCATTGGAGATCTGGATCCTGTTGACCATCCTGAGCTGCAGTCTTTACTGGCAGAAGGTGGACCCAGCAGGGCAGACTTCAGTAAGGGACAGAGAGAATGTCCAACTCTGGAAGGTCTTCGCCACCAGGCAGAAGCTCAGGCTGAAGAGCAAGAGCCTGGGAAATACAGGTTGCACTGGGAAGATGGCCTCTTCTATAGTGAACCGACCGAGTCTGCACCTGGAGACTACAAGCGGCTTGTAGTACCCCAAGAGAACAGACCACAGTTCTTGCAGTTAGCCCACGAGATTCCTTTGGCTGGTCACTTGAGTTTCAAGAAGACTAAGGAAAGGCTCTCGCTCTACTTCTATTGGCCAAAGATGGGGGCCGAAGTGGAAAAACAATGCAGGAGCTGCCACACCTGCCAGACATCTGGTAAGGTTGGCTCCAAGAATGAGGCACCTTTAGTGCCTTTACCAGTTGTGGGAGTCCCATTTGAGAGAGTAGGGATTGACATTGTTGGTCCCCTTGATCCTCCAACCTCCTCAAGCAACAGGTTTATACTTGTTGTAGTAGACCATGCTACTAGGTATCCTGAGGCAATTCCAATGAGGACTGTTACAGCTCCGGCTGTGGCTAAGGCCCTCCTTGGTATTTTTACTAGGGTCGGGTTTCCTAAGGAAGTAATCTCTGGCAGGGAGTCAAACTTTATATCCCACTGCATGAAAGCCATGTGGAAAACCTGTGGAGTTACTTACAAGTTCTCAACGGCTTACCACCCACAAACCAATGGGTTGGTAGAACGGTTCAACCGAACCATGAAGAGCATGATAGGTGCTTTAGAGGAACCCCTTAAACGTAAGTGGGACCTTCTACTGCCATGCCTTCTATTTGCTTTTAGAGAAGTCCCTCAGGAGGGAGTAGGTTATTCTCCCTTCGAACTTCTCTATGGTCATCCCGTCAGAGGTCCATTGGCCCTGATTAAGGAGGGGTTGGAGAGTGCTCCTTCCCCCAAGCCAGTCAGAGTGACTGACTACGTGATAGGTCTCCGGAGGAGAATGTCGCACATGATGACAGAAGCAAGCGATAACTTGAAAGCTGGACAAGCATTGGTCAAGCACTGGCACGATCAAAAGGCTAACATGGATGAGTTCAGTCAAGACCAGCTCGTTCTCGTTATGATCCCAACAAGGCAGAGGGCCTTGCAAGACAAATGGATGGGACCCTTCCGAGTTGTGGGTAAACTTGGAGAGGTCAACTATCTGGTGGACTTGGGCAATCCCAAGGAGGCTCTGACAGTCTTCCACACCAACCGACTCAAAGCGTATGTCTCAAGACCGGATGTAGGAGCGTTGCTTCTAGCATCATCCAAGGAAGAAGAAGAGAGTGAAGCTCTTCCGGATCTCCTCAGAGGCTTACCTTTAGACGAAAAAATTGGAGGAGTAAATCTCTCCTCCAATCTGACGCCCAAGCAACAAGAAGAGTGCAAATCTATGTTGAATCAGTTTGCCTCTCTGTTCTCGCTTTCACCAGGCTTGACCCCTTGGGGCCAACATGACATACTCACTGGTGACTGTCTGCCAGTCAAAAGCAGAGGATACCGAATGTCAGAAAACGTAAGAACCCACATCAAAGGTGAAGTCAGCAAGATGCTCGATCTCGGGGTAATAGAGCCCTCTACTAGTCCATGGTCTAGCCCAGTTGTGTTAGTACCAAAGGCCGGATCTAACGAACTTAGATTCTGCATGGATTATAGAGCTCTTAATGCAGTCACCAAGACTGATGCCCACCCTTTGCCAAGAACAGATGAGTTGGTGGACAAACTTGGCGCAGCCAAGTTCCTCAGCACATTTGACTTGACGTCAGGCTATTGGCAAATAGCCCTGACAGACCATGCCAAGGAGAAAACTGCATTTTCTACCCCCGTTGGCTTATACCATTTTAAGGTAATGCCTTTCGGATTGAAGAATGCACCTGCTACGTTTCAACGGATGGTCAACCAGGTTCTGACTGGGATGGAGGACTTCTGCATGGCATACTTGGATGACATTGCAGTGTTCAGCAATTCCTGGGAAGAACATGTAACCCACCTGAGAGATGTTTTGCAGGCTCTTGGATGAGCCAATCTGACCATAAAGGCGAGTAAATGCCAAATTGGACAGAGTAAGGTAGTCTATCTTGTACATGAGGTAGGAGGTGGAGAAATAAGGCCTTTGCTCAGTAAGATTGAAGCTGTGCAAAATTGGACAACACCTACTACTCAAGCCCAAGTGAGAGCCTTCCTAGGCCTCACTGGGTATTACAGGAATTTCATTGAGAACTATGGGACCATAGCTTCTCCACTGAATGTCATCTCCTCGCCCAAATTTCCTAAAAAGGTTAGATGGAACGAGGAGTGCAATCAGGCTTTTGAAAACCTGAAAAAGGCTCTTTGCCAAGCCCCAGTACTCAGAGCTCCTGATTACCGCCAAGCTTTCATTGTGCAGACAGATGCTTCAAATGTAGGAATAGGTGCCGTACTCAGTCAACTGGATGGGAAAGGTAGGGAGCCCCCCGTTTGCTTCATCAGCCGCAAGCTGAAGGATCCTGAAACAAGGTGGGCAACAATCGAAAGAGAGTGCTTTGCTATCGTGTGGGCTCTGAAGAAGTTTAGGCCATACTTGTATGGTTCTACTTTTGTCATTCAGACTGACCACCAAACCTTGAGATGGTTAATGCAAATGAAAGGGGAAAACCCGAAACTATTGAGATGGTCGATCTGCCTGCAAGGGTTTGATTTCACCATTGAGCACAGGTCAGGGTGTCACCACCAAAATGCTGATGGTCTCTCTAGGATGTATGTCATCGACTAGAGGTATGAGATTCATCCAGGAGTGGATTAAATCCTCCTGTCCCTTAGTCTGGGGTGGGGGCGAGTGTTAGGGAGAATTCTCTGTTTAGGCTGAATTTCCTAACCTAGTGAGTCCCCCAGCAGCTTTGCTGGATTTCTGGAGTTTGTTTTTTTCTATCCTGCCAAGAGTGAGACTCTTTTTCTCCCACTCTTGGACATGAATGTGTGTAAATCCTTTTAATGTCAATGTGTTCTATGGGCTATGGGGTCTTTTACTCCATAGGGTCTCATATGTTTTTCTATGTGTGTTACACCGCACCCTCCGTGCCGTAGCACTGGGGCGTCCTAGCGGACCTCCATCATAGACTCCATACCCGGGGACTGACTACTGTCTCCCCGGGCATGTAAAGTCACCATTGGCTTTACTAGACCTAAATTTACTAACAGAACTAGTAAAAAACCATCCTATTGTGGACGTACTAGTAGGGGTAATTCGATTACTCCTGGGTCTGTTATTCTAGGGGGCACTGTCCCGTCCCCCCTCGTCGAGTTTTGGCTGGTGGCAGTGGAAACTACTTGTTATATTCGACCCCGAATATAACCCTATGGGATTCTTCCCATTGTTGGAGATTAATACTTTTTCTCGTTAATCTCTAACATACCACCGGTTTACTTATCTTAAATAAGTCTATCGGATGGTATTTTCTGCCAGAACTCGGTTTTTAAAATGGCGTCTGTGTAACGTCTCTGTGACTCCTAAACCAAAGGTTGAGCCCTTTGTTCCACTTTTGGCGGGCTTCTGTACAGAGACCCTCCAAAGTGGTGCCATTCTGTCTGGGTTACCACAGGGGTGTGGGAGGGGGTTTAGGCACCCTGGACTGAGTTGCCTTGCCAACTCCGGTCGCACTCTGGTGTGATTGGCCCAAGTGGTGAGCCTCCCCGCTCACCACTTTGCGTGTTTTGATTGACAGCTAGGCTGAATGAATGGGGGTTTTCTGCATAAAAGCAGGGCTTTTGGGACTGGATCTTGAGAAGTCGCCACAGGACCTAAGAATCCGACGAGGGTAAAGCTGAGCCAACCTGCAACGACGACACCTCCGGTGGAGCCCTGCTGAACCGACTCACCACTTCCCGACAACAGAGGAGATCTCCCTGCCGGAGAGTCTCTTCGCCTGACTAGTGGGAACAACCAGTCACCTTTGCTTTTTCTTCGCTCCAGGACGCAGTGGTCGAATTGCCCGTGTAGAGCACCTCGGCAACCGGATAGCCACTACCCTTGTACCGCGACCAAAAGGTGGTGCCCTGTGACGGAGCACTCCGCGGCTGTTCTCTTCCCTGGTGGTGCACCGGACTTCACTTTTCTTCGACAACGAGATAATCTCTACTCTTGGCAAAGACCCGACGTGCATCCACCACCAGGAACAACTGCCCCCGCCGGAGCTGTCTCTCCACAAACAAGGTACTGTGTCCGCCTGGCTTCCCTTTCTGCCGGATAGAGTGAGGTGTCTTAATCCTCGCCTTTCCATTGGGTCGCCTCCAAGCGTTCTTTAACTGTCTGTTCTGAACTGGTCCAACCTTTCCATAACAATTTGCGATAAAGACTCGAAGCACATTTCAACTGAGACACTTTTGGGACATATCGCCTTGCCTCTCTCCGAGTGGGCCTGGCCTCTGAACTTTGTGATCTGCAGTAGACCCTGCCTTACTTGCCTTGCATTTGTCCGAAAAGTATTGGTACCGAGTTGATTTCATAACCTGCCTTATTTTTCTCTCACGTCCTAACGAATACTAGAGTGCCATCTAGGTTAAAGCATACACCTCTGGCTGCAAATAAGTGATGCCGTTGAACCTAGACTTGTCGAACTATTGTTAGGGGGATTGATCTTTTTCTTATAGTAATTGTGATTGAAGTTGTTTGCCGTATTAGTGCCAGAGTGTTTTCCATAGATGTGTTGTTATAAATAAATACCTTTATATCTTTACACCGAAGCCTTGTTCCGTGTGTGCTTGTTCTTCTGTGTAAATTGCCCTATATTGTATACTCCACATACTGCCTAACTCTTCTTGAGGGAAGTCTGACTGCTCAGCCACAGCTACCAAGTGAATCTGTGTGGTACAGACTGCTACCAAGTGGGTTTACTGCCAAACAACTGTAGTCCTAAATCTTTTGCAGTGGTCCCAGAGGGAACTGCACAGGTTTCCGCCTAACAAAGATGTATGAGGTAGGTTCACCAATAGAACCAATTAGCCAAGGACAGAGGTAGGAAGCTCCAGGTACTGGAGGAAAGGACAGCATGTGGCCAGTATCGCAGGTGAGACACAGTATTCCCCATTTTTATTTCACGATGAACCTTCAGTCCCCGAAGCCTTTATAGGGTAATGTCAAGCCCCCTCCCTTTCTTCCTTTCAAAATAACCCTCCAGTAAATCATCCGTATAGAGGGATAGGGAAGAGAACAATAATGAGAACACCTCCTTCTGTGGGCAAATTAGACCCACATTTCCCTCCTCTGGTTAAGTCAAGAAATTCTCAAAATACATCATCCCCTTCTACTACCAAAGTAGGCTGTTACCAGTCTTCCCCACTGTTATACACACCAGCTGTACCAGATTCATATCCCTATAAGACTGAGATGAGGAAGAGGCAACTAGGAGTAATCCACACATCAATCTGTGCACCCCACTTTGGTACTGGGACGAGGAAGAGGACTGTAGAACACCACTGTCGTGGTCAGACTGGTCCCATTGACAAGATTAACTATGGTCAGGCAAAGGACTCGAACCTGCAGCCACTTGCGTGGCTACAGGTGCATAAATAGAAGAGAGAGCCATTTGGAAAGGGAGATCCACCTGGGAAGGAAAAAGCGGCAACCTGATGCGGAGCAGGCAGGAGAGGGGCCAGTGCAGGAAATCAAGAAAGATGCCAATGCTAGAGCGGGCTGCGAGACAGTCTAGAGCCCTGCGGGATTCTAAGCCGCATGCCCCCGGCTGGAGCTGGGAAAACGGAAATCTCCCACAAGTTGGAGCTCCCAGAGAGAGAGAGAGGGGAGCGAGCGAGAGCCGGAGCGGAAAGCGAAAGCACCCGGAGGAGAGGCTGTACACCAGTGAGTGACAGAGAGGGTTCACTGATGCACGGCGCTTCAGGGGCTTGCTGTGGGCTAAGGAAAACGCCTATCAAGTAAAAGTATGTAATAAATGGGTCTGGTAACCAAATGGGCAATATTGAATGTCAAACAAGCTGCAAAGTGCTCAATGATTTATTGAATACTGAACTAAGGAAAAGATATGCAAAATATATAAAATATCGCCCGAGTGGAAAGAAGGTAATGAGCATTTGTGAAAGAAGTTAAAACCAGTGAAAACCTTTTACGAACAATGTGAAAAGGCAAACTAAGTGAAAGCAAGCAATGAAAGCTTGTGAAGCAAATGGAAAAAATATGTTAAGCACTATTGGATAGTATAAAAGCAAGATAGTAACAAGGAGAAATACCACAAAGTAAAGTATGTGAAAGTCATGTGTTGGCATAGTCAAAAACTTTCAAAGTGAAACAGAAGTGCATATGGACTAATGACACAGTTGCAGAAAGGAAACCTTTGTTGTCAATAAGGTCCATGAGAGTCGATGAATATTTTAAAGTACCAAGGGTTATCGGTTGCATGACCTGTGATGGGTGGACCGCGTGGTCCGACAACTGTGCCTAGACCGAGTCACCCCCACTTGCAGTGAACCAAGGAAAGACATGGGGCTGAAGTTGTGATGCCTACGAAGTGTTCAAGTGACTAAAAGAAAAGGTAAGTCAAGGGAACCCCGAGGCCCTTTTGTGAAACTGTCTTGAACTTGGGAAGAAGAAGCTGAAAGTAAGCTAGGAGCTGCAAGCAGCTTGGAACCTTTTTTTAACAATGTTTCTTTGGTTGCTGACCTCCGTACACATTGTATATCTCTAGTTGTGAGGTCAAGTAAAGGTTTTGGACACAGACAGACTGTTGAGTTGAACTTTATGACACAGACTTTCCTTAATTTCTTTAGGTAGGGAAATCCCACCTTAGCATAGGGCAGGTTAGGCCTTACTCCATGCTGACATTCAAGGAATAAACCATTGATTATAGAAAAGGGAATCTGTTGTCTGTGTCTTGCTTCATGATGCCTTCTCAGAGCCTAAAAGCCAGGAATGATTAATTATTTCACACCTGACATTGGAACACTTGAGATCTAGTTCAATACATCTTAATAATTTACAGATTTAGACCCTCCCCCAGAGGATTTGCATCATGTACACAACATGTGTATATCAATCAATCAACTGTAACATATATGGAGATCTGAGTTTTTAGAGATGAAAGGGCTACCCCTACATTGCTTACCCTATCTTCTGCCAGGGACGCCACTGCAATAAATCTTGGTGTGAGGGTAGACTAACACTTCAAAGAGTGGCTTTGTCAATTCTAGTTCATGATCAATGTCTGTCTGCACTTTACCAAATTTCCATGTATTAGTGAGTGACGTTACAGTAGTAGTGGCAATGAGGTGTCAGTTGGCAGTACTGAAAATGGGAAAATGAATAGATACTCTGGGCCCTAAATGTGTGCCATGGCATAGAGCTGCCTGAAATTATACAGTCTAGTCTACAATCTAATTGTATCATATGATCAGGCATAGCAGTAGCAGAATACATGTTTTGCATGGATATAAACTGATAGATGTGACCAAATCAGATGAATCCGACGTGAAAAGGGGAGTCCACAGTTATTGTGTGGTTTATTGTGCAAGACATGGCATAAAACATCACCTTGCAATCATTCCACATCCCACCCTAAAAGACAACACACCTCGTCACACAGATCCAGCATCAAAACAACTCAGGTTACTCAATGGAACATACACCACCTAAAGAGGCATGTTTAACTAAACGTCCCCATACACAACACTAACGCATCACAGATAGATCAACACAACGTTCAACACTCCTTAAACACCACTCTGACAGACACCAGAGACAACTGCAGAAACAATTTACATTATGAAACCGCAGACTACATTAACTACTGCTCCAGACAAATACCTTAAACATACCCACCACAGAAAGTCCTATCTTATTCAGATCTGCTCATAGGAACATTGCACCAAAGCAAACGTGTCCTGCTCCTCTGCTTCTAAGCTACCAGCCTACTCCATCTCTTGCAGATCATGCAGCTCTTAGAACCTGTGAAGGTGTGAGATTAAAGGCATTTCAAAGCATTAGCAATTTCGGTGATTACCAGCAATAGTTTAGTTTAGTGTAGTTTAGTTTATTATTTGATAATGCGCACAAAACCCAGGGGTAGCCGGGCGCAGCAGGTACAAGGTTACTTAAGCTTAGGTTGCATAAGAAGCATATAAATACAGTGCATACATGTCCATACAAGCAGTTGGAAATGAAAAACTAACATGTTACAGTATTAAAGGTGTGTACAAAAAGGTAAAAGGGTAAAAGCAGAATAGTTATAGACTAGGTTTCAGGAGTACCATGGCCATAGGTACCATGCAAATTAGTTGTCGTTGGACCAGAGCCAGTTTTTTACCTTACATCTCAAGTTGGTGTATGGTAGGTTAGCCCTTAATGCAGTAGGCAATGCGTTCCACGCCTGGGCAGCTCTGACAGGGAAGCTAGCTCCACCCGCTTTGGGTCGTCTAAATCTAGGGGTTTCAAGCAGGAAGTGGTTGGTAGCCCTAGTGTGGTGTCTGGACGATTTTCTGGTGAGTCTGGCCGAGATGTAGGGGGTGCTGTGTTGTTAAGCCCTTTGTGGGTGAGCGATAGTGTCTTGAGAAGGACTCTGTCGCTGATTTTAAGCCAGTGGTGGTCTTTCCTGATGTTGGAGTTATCTTTGGGGTATGTCAAGGGCTGCTCTAAGAGCGTTATTTTGAAGGATTTGCAATTTATTTATGATAGTTTTGTTGGCTCCTGCATAGAGGGCATTGCAATAGTCCAGCTTGGACATTACTAATGCGTTAGCTAATGTGATGCAGTTAGTTTTGGAAAGGTACGGTCTACAGGTCCTGATTAATTTACAAGTATACGCTGTGGAAGATGCCAAGGAGTTAACTTGTTTTTTTGAGGGTTAGAGTGGAATCGAGGTAAAAGCCTAATGTTTTTACCTCAGTTGCCACCTTGATTATGTTACCATCTATGTTGAAGTTACTATAGTTGGGACTCAGTTTTTTTAGGTTGGAGTCGGAACGCAAGATCAGTATCTCTGTCTTGTCGTCATTTAGACAGAGGCCGTGGGAGGCCATCCAGGCCTGAATGAGGAGGTACATTTTGTTTACTAGAGCTGTGTCTTCGACAAAGTTGCCAGATAGTGGTATGAAAATCTGCATATCGTCCACATAATTGGTGTAGGTTACCCCTAATCTGTCAAGTTTGTCGAAGAGTGGCTTAGTAAATATATTATACATTGTCTGGGAGACACATGAGCCTTGTGGGACACCAAAAGTGATATGGATTGGGTCCGCTGCCACTACCGGGGAGAACACTCTCATCATACGGTCAGCTAGGAAGGATTGTACCCATGCTATAGCTTCACTTG
The DNA here is from genome assembly GCF_040938575.1 of Ambystoma mexicanum. Classification (NCBI taxonomy): domain Eukaryota; kingdom Metazoa; phylum Chordata; class Amphibia; order Caudata; family Ambystomatidae; genus Ambystoma; species Ambystoma mexicanum. The sequence continues at coordinate 1,526,563,968 of NC_090937.1, forward strand.
AGAAATGGGCGGCAGACGCTAAGTGGTTGCATAATACTGCATGATCCACCAGGTCAAAGGCGCTGATCGGTCAAGGAGGAGGAGCATAGCTGTAGTACCTTTATCCTTCAACTCGCCGATTTGTGTTTTGAGGTCAATAAGGGCCGTTTCAGTACCGTGAAGTGGTCTGAAGCCGGATTGCTGTGAACCTAATAGTTGGTGTGTCTCCAAGTAGTTTTGGATTTGGAGGTAGGCTACTCTATCAATGATTTTAAGGAGAAATGGGACTGTAGTAATGGGCCTGTAGTTAGTGGGGATTGCTGGGTCTAGTGTTTGTTTTTTGAGTAGGGCAGTACCCAAGATTCTTTAAGGTTTGTAGATACAGTACTCGTATTGAAGGAGGCGTTGATAAGTTTCGAAATGAAGGGTGGTAAATCTCTGGCTGCATCCTTGATGATTTGCGCAGGGCCACTGTCGCCTTGGCAGTTCGATGGTTTAAGGGATAGAATGACCTTTTCGGTTTCCAATATAGAGATATTAGTGAACCTGAAGGGTTTACAGTTGCTTTGGGTGGGTATGCTCGGTATTTCTTTCCGTGGGGTGGTATGAGTTCCGCTAGAGCTCAAGGAGGCTTTTTTCTTGCCAATTTTAGATTGAAGAGTTGTAATTTTATTTGCTAGGGCATTTTGGATGCTGGTGCACCAGGATTTGTTCTTAGGGACATTGTCTGTAGGTGCAATTGTATTTTCCAATTCTCGGACAATAGTGAATAGCTCTTTGGAAATCGAGTTGGCTTTACTGATTCCATCATTGAATGAATCTTTTTTAGTTTGAATTATTTCCTTCTTGTAACTTTTTGCAAAGTTGGCAAGTGTGGTTTTATTGTCAGCAGAAGGGGTATGCCTCCAGATAGCTTGGAGTTTGCGTTTTTGGATGCGCATTTCTTTGAGTTGGGGGTGAACCAGGAGTTAAGGTGAGCTTCACGTTTACTTTTATGAAGTTTGATAGGGGCGATCAAGTCTAGAGCTTTGGCCATGGAGTTGTTAAATAACTCGACTAATTTGCTAGGGTTGGATTCATTGGAGCTGGCGGAGAGAGCTGGTAGGAGTAGTGGGAGTAGTTTTTCAGCCGTGATTTCTTTTTTGCTTCTCGTTGGAATGGGGGGTGGTATTTTATTCTCGATAGATTTGGGAGGCTCGATGCTGGCCGTAAAGCATATGAGATAGTGGTCCGTCCATATTTGAGGTAGAATACTAGAGATGGTGATGTCGCAGTTATGGTTAGCTATCCAGTCTAGTGTGCGTCCTTTTGTGTGTGTAGGAGCTAGGGTATTGGGTAATGTCATGATTGACTAAAATGGATTGGATAGATTGGGCTTGTTTGTCTTCAGCGTCATTAAAGCCCAGGTTAAAGTCACCTAGTAGAGGGGGGCGCTTGTCTCCTTAGCCTTCGCTCCAGAGGAGGAAGTCCAAATGGCAAGTGGAAACTTTCTACTGCTAGCTGATGAACCCATTGGAGTCTCAGCCAGCGTTTCTTTAGTATCTCTGGCGTTGTGGGAACAACAGAATTTAGATGTCTATAATTCTATCCCCGATAATACTAAAGAGTATTATAAGGACAGTGTCCAGGTGAATGGTCAGGAGACTCCTGCCATTAGGGACACTGGGGCCAGCATAACTGTGGTGGATACATCGTTTTTTCAGGCTGAGGATGTTGCTAAGGCACCCAAACGCCTCACCAAGTTAGTTGGAGGGCCTGTGCAGATGCTTCCCCAAATACCAGTTCTCATCCAGTGTAACAACATGACTGTGAAGATACCTGTCAGCATACAGAGTGAGGTACCAGGACGCGTACTGTTAGGTAACGATTTGAAAACTCTCGAAGTTGTATCGCATACTCCCAGACCTCCTAGTAAACGGTTACAGGAGCTAACCAGACCTGCAAGAGAGAAGACCATGCGCGGTACTCTCCAGGAGATGATGAAGAAAGAAATCACTCCTGCTCCACTGGAATTGTCGGCCGCTGTCTCGAAGAAATCAGAAGCGAAAGGGAAACCTAAGACTTCTACCCCGAAACCAGCAGCCAGCATTTCAGTGCAGCCAACAAGGACTTCCCCGCGGTTGTCCAAAGTTACACCCGTAACTCCACCTCCAGCTGAGGCTGAGAGGGAGGTACAACCCTTTGTGGTAGAATTAGACTCTGAGGAAGAGCTAATGGAAGGCCAGGAACTCATTGGAGATCTGGATCCTGTTGACCATCCTGAGCTGCAGTCTTTACTGGCAGAAGGTGGACCCAGCAGGGCAGACTTCAGTAAGGGACAGAGAGAATGTCCAACTCTGGAAGGTCTTCGCCACCAGGCAGAAGCTCAGGCTGAAGAGCAAGAGCCTGGGAAATACAGGTTGCACTGGGAAGATGGCCTCTTCTATAGTGAACCGACCGAGTCTGCACCTGGAGACTACAAGCGGCTTGTAGTACCCCAAGAGAACAGACCACAGTTCTTGCAGTTAGCCCACGAGATTCCTTTGGCTGGTCACTTGAGTTTCAAGAAGACTAAGGAAAGGCTCTCGCTCTACTTCTATTGGCCAAAGATGGGGGCCGAAGTGGAAAAACAATGCAGGAGCTGCCACACCTGCCAGACATCTGGTAAGGTTGGCTCCAAGAATGAGGCACCTTTAGTGCCTTTACCAGTTGTGGGAGTCCCATTTGAGAGAGTAGGGATTGACATTGTTGGTCCCCTTGATCCTCCAACCTCCTCAAGCAACAGGTTTATACTTGTTGTAGTAGACCATGCTACTAGGTATCCTGAGGCAATTCCAATGAGGACTGTTACAGCTCCGGCTGTGGCTAAGGCCCTCCTTGGTATTTTTACTAGGGTCGGGTTTCCTAAGGAAGTAATCTCTGGCAGGGAGTCAAACTTTATATCCCACTGCATGAAAGCCATGTGGAAAACCTGTGGAGTTACTTACAAGTTCTCAACGGCTTACCACCCACAAACCAATGGGTTGGTAGAACGGTTCAACCGAACCATGAAGAGCATGATAGGTGCTTTAGAGGAACCCCTTAAACGTAAGTGGGACCTTCTACTGCCATGCCTTCTATTTGCTTTTAGAGAAGTCCCTCAGGAGGGAGTAGGTTATTCTCCCTTCGAACTTCTCTATGGTCATCCCGTCAGAGGTCCATTGGCCCTGATTAAGGAGGGGTTGGAGAGTGCTCCTTCCCCCAAGCCAGTCAGAGTTACTGACTACGTGATAGGTCTCCGGAGGAGAATGTTGCACATGATGACAGAAGCAAGCGATAACTTGAAAGCTGGACAAGCATTGGTCAAGCACTGGCACGATCAAAAGGCTAACATGGATGAGTTCAGTCAAGACCAGCTCGTTCTCGTTATGATCCCAACAAGGCAGAGGGCCTTGCAAGACAAATGGATGGGACCCTTCCGAGTTGTGGGTAAACTTGGAGAGGTCAACTATCTGGTGGACTTGGGCAATCCCAAGGAGGCTCTGACAGTCTTCCACACCAACCGACTCAAAGCGTATGTCTCAAGACCGGATGTAGGAGCGTTGCTTCTAGCATCATCCAAAGAAGAAGAAGAGAGTGAAGCTCTTCCGGATCTCCTCAGAGGCTTACCTTTAGACGAAAAAATTGGAGGAGTAAATCTCTCCTCCAATCTGACGCCCAAGCAACAAGAAGAGTGCAAATCTATGTTGAATCAGTTTGCCTCTCTGTTCTCGCTTTCACCAGGCTTGACCCCTTGGGGCCAACATGACATACTCACTGGTGACTGTCTGCCAGTCAAAAGCAGAGGATACCGAATGTCAGAAAACGTAAGAACCCACATCAAAGGTGAAGTCAGCAAGATGCTCGATCTCGGGGTAATAGAGCCCTCTACTAGTCCATGGTCTAGCCCAGTTGTGTTAGTACCAAAGGCCGGATCTAACGAACTTAGATTCTGCGTGGATTATAGAGCTCTTAATGCAGTCACCAAGACTGATGCCCACCCTTTGCCAAGAACAGATGAGTTGGTGGACAAACTTGGCGCAGCCAAGTTCCTCAGCACATTTGACTTGACGTCAGGCTATTGGCAAATAGCCCTGACAGACCATGCCAAGGAGAAAACTGCATTTTCTACCCCCGTTGGCTTATACCATTTTAAGGTAATGCCTTTCGGATTGAAGAATGCACCTGCTACGTTTCAACGGATGGTCAACCAGGTTCTGACTGGGATGGAGGACTTCTGCATGGCATACTTGGATGACATTGCAGTGTTCAGCAATTCCTGGGAAGAACATGTAACCCACCTGAGAGATGTTTTGCAGGCTCTTGGATGAGCCAATCTGACCATAAAGGCGAGTAAATGCCAAATTGGACAGAGTAAGGTAGTCTATCTTGTACATGAGGTAGGAGGTGGAGAAATAAGGCCTTTGCTCAGTAAGATTGAAGCTGTGCAAAATTGGACAACACCTACTACTCAAGCCCAAGTGAGAGCCTTCCTAGGCCTCACTGGGTATTACAGGAATTTCATTGAGAACTATGGGAGCATAGCTTCTCCACTGAATGTCATCTCCTCGCCCAAATTTCCTAAAAAGGTTAGATGGAACGAGGAGTGCAATCAGGCTTTTGAAAACCTGAAAAAGGCTCTTTGCCAAGCCCCAGTACTCAGAGCTCCTGATTACCGCCAAGCTTTCATTGTGCAGACAGATGCTTCAAATGTAGGAATAGGTGCCGTACTCAGTCAACTGGATGGGAAAGGTAGGGAGCCCCCCGTTTGCTTCATCAGCCGCAAGCTGAAGGATCCTGAAACAAGGTGGGCAACAATCGAAAGAGAGTGCTTTGCTATCGTGTGGGCTCTGAAGAAGTTTAGGCCATACTTGTATGGTTCTACTTTTGTCATTCAGACTGACCACCAAACCTTGAGATGGTTAATGCAAATGAAAGGGGAAAACCCGAAACTATTGAGATGGTCGATCTGCCTGCAAGGGTTTGATTTCACCATTGAGCACAGGTCAGGGTGTCACCACCAAAATGCTGATGGTCTCTCTAGGATGTATGTCATCGACTAGAGGTATGAGATTCATCCAGGAGTGGATTAAATCCTCCTGTCCCTTAGTCTGGGGTGGGGGCGAGTGTTAGGGAGAATTCTCTGTTTAGGCTGAATTTCCTAACCTAGTGAGTCCCCCAGCAGCTTTGCTGGATTTCTGGAGTTTGTTTTTTTCTATCCTGCCAAGAGTGAGACTCTTTTTCTCCCACTCTTGGACATGAATGTGTGTAAATCCTTTTAATGTCAATGTGTTCTATGGGCTATGGGGTCTTTTACTCCATAGGGTCTCATATGTTTTTCTATGTGTGTTACACCGCACCCTCCGTGCCGTAGCACTGGGGCGTCCTAGCGGACCTCCATCATAGACTCCATACCCGGGGACTGACTACTGTCTCCCCGGGCATGTAAAGTCACCATTGGCTTTACTAGACCTAAATTTACTAACAGAACTAGTAAAAAACCATCCTATTGTGGACGTACTAGTAGGGGTAATTCGATTACTCCTGGGTCTGTTATTCAAGGGGGCACTGTCCCGTCCCCCCTCGTCGAGTTTTGGCTGGTGGCAGTGGAAACTACTTGTTATATTCGACCCCGAATATAACCCTATGGGATTCTTCCCATTGTTGGAGATTAATACTTTTTCTCGTTAATCTCTAACATACCACCGGTTTACTTATCTTAAATAAGTCTATCGGATGGTATTTTCTGCCAGAACTCGGTTTTTAAAATGGCGTCTGTGTAACGTCTCTGTGACTCCTAAACCAAAGGTTGAGCCCTTTGTTCCACTTTTGGCTGGCTTCTGTACAGAGACCCTCCAAAGTGGTGCCATTCTGTCTGGGTTACCACAGGGGTGTGGGAGGGGGTTTAGGCACCCTGGACTGAGTTGCCTTGCCAACTCCGGTCGCACTCTGGTGTGATTGGCCCAAGTGGTGAGCCTCCCCGCTCACCACTTTGCGTGTTTTGATTGACAGCTAGGCTGAATGAATGGGGGTTTTCTGCATAAAAGCAGGGCTTTTGGGACTGGATCTTGAGAAGTCGCCACAGGACCTAAGAATCCGACGAGGGTAAAGCTGAGCCAACCTGCAACGACGACACCTCCGGTGGAGCCCTGCTGAACCGACTCACCACTTCCCGACAACAGAGGAGATCTCCCTGCCGGAGAGTCTCTTCGCCTGACTAGTGGGAACAACCAGTCACCTTTGCTTTTTCTTCGCTCCAGGACGCAGTGGTCGAATTGCCCGTGTAGAGCACCTCGGCAACCGGATAGCCACTACCCCTGTACCGCGACCAAAAGGTGGTGCCCTGTGACGGAGCACTCCGCGGCTGTTCTCTTCCCTGGTGGTGCACCGGACTTCACTTTTCTTCGACAACGAGATAATCTCTACTCTTGGCAAAGACCCGACGTGCATCCACCACCAGGAACAACTGCCCCCGCCGGAGCTGTCTCTCCACAAACAAGGTACTGTGTCCGCCTGGCTTCCCTTTCTGCCGGATAGAGTGAGGTGTCTTAATCCTCGCCTTTCCATTGGGTCGCCTCCAAGCGTTCTTTAACTGTCTGTTCTGAACTGGTCCAACCTTTCCATAACAATTTGCGATAAAGACTCGAAGCACATTTCAACTGAGACACTTTTGGGACATATCGCCTTGCCTCTCTCCGAGTGGGCCTGGCCTCTGAACTTTGTGATCTGCAGTAGACCCTGCCTTACTTGCCTTGCATTTGTCCGAAAAGTATTGGTACCGAGTTGATTTCATAACCTGCCTTATTTTTCTCTCACGTCCTAACGAATACTAGAGTGCCATCTAGGTTAAAGCATACACCTCTGGCTGCAAATAAGTGATGCCGTTGAACCTAGACTTGTCGAACTATTGTTAGGGGGATTGATCTTTTTCTTATAGTAATTGTGATTGAAGTTGTTTGCCGTATTAGTGCCAGAGTGTTTTCCATAGATGTGTTGTTATAAATAAATACCTTTATATCTTTACACCGAAGCCTTGTTCCGTGTGTGCTTGTTCTTCTGTGTAAATTGCCCTATATTGTATACTCCACATACTGCCTAACTCTTCTTGAGGGAAGTCTGACTGCTCAGCCACAGCTACCAAGTGAATCTGTGTGGTACAGACTGCTACCAAGTGGGTTTACTGCCAAACAACTGTAGTCCTAAATCTTTTGCAGTGGTCCCAGAGGGAACTGCACAGGTTTCCGCCTAACAAAGATGTATGAGGTAGGTTCACCAATAGAACCAATTAGCCAAGGACAGAGGTAGGAAGCTCCAGGTACTGGAGGAAAGGACAGCATGTGGCCAGTATCGCAGGTGAGACACAGTATTCCCCATTTTTATTTCACGATGAACCTTCAGTCCCCGAAGCCTTTATAGGGTAATGTCAAGCCCCCTCCCTTTCTTCCTTTCAAAATAACCCTCCAGTAAATCATCCGTATAGAGGGATAGGGAAGAGAACAATAATGAGAACACCTCCTTCTGTGGGCAAATTAGACCCACATTTCCCTCCTCTGGTTAAGTCAAGAAATTCTCAAAATACATCATCCCCTTCTACTACCAAAGTAGGCTGTTACCAGTCTTCCCCACTGTTATACACACCAGCTGTACCAGATTCATATCCCTATAAGACTGAGATGAGGAAGAGGCAACTAGGAGTAATCCACACATCAATCTGTGCACCCCACTTTGGTACTGGGACGAGGAAGAGGACTGTAGAACACCACTGTCGTGGTCAGACTGGTCCCATTGACAAGATTAACTATGGTCAGGCAAAGGACTCGAACCTGCAGCCACTTGCGTGGCTACAGGTGCATAAATAGAAGAGAGAGCCATTTGGAAAGGGAGATCCACCTGGGAAGGAAAAAGCGGCAACCTGATGCGGAGCAGGCAGGAGAGGGGCCAGTGCAGGAAATCAAGAAAGATGCCAATGCTAGAGCGGGCTGCGAGACAGTCTAGAGCCCTGCGGGATTCTAAGCCGCATGCCCCCCGCTGGAGCTGGGAAAACGGAAATCTCCCACAAGTTGGAGCTCCCAGAGAGAGAGAGAGGGGAGCGAGCGAGAGCCGGAGCGGAAAGCGAAAGCACCCGGAGGAGAGGCTGTACACCAGTGAGTGACAGAGAGGGTTCACTGATGCACGGCGCTTCAGGGGCTTGCTGTGGGCTAAGGAAAACGCCTATCAAGTAAAAGTATGTAATAAATGGGTCTGGTAACCAAATGGGCAATATTGAATGTCAAACAAGCTGCAAAGTGCTCAATGATTTATTGAATACTGAACTAAGGAAAAGATATGCAAAATATATAAAATATCGCCCGAGTGGAAAGAAGGTAATGAGCATTTGTGAAAGAAGTTAAAACCAGTGAAAACCTTTTACGAACAATGTGAAAAGGCAAACTAAGTGAAAGCAAGCAATGAAAGCTTGTGAAGCAAATGGAAAAAATATGTTAAGCACTATTGGATAGTATAAAAGCAAGATAGTAACAAGGAGAAATACCACAAAGTAAAGTATGTGAAAGTCACGTGTTGGCATAGTCAAAAACTTTCAAAGTGAAACAGAAGTGCATATGGACTAATGACACAGTTGCAGAAAGGAAACCTTTGTTGTCAATAAGGTCCATGAGAGTCGATGAATATTTTAAAGTACCAAGGGTTATCGGTTGCATGACCTGTGATGGGTGGACCGCGTGGTCCGACAACTGTGCCTAGACCGAGTCACCCCCACTTGCAGTGAACCAAGGAAAGACATGGGGCTGAAGTTGTGATGCCTACGAAGTGTTCAAGTGACTAAAAGAAAAGGTATGTCAAGGGAACCCCGAGGCCCTTTTGTGAAACTGTCTTGAACTTGGGAAGAAGAAGCTGAAAGTAAGCTAGGAGCTGCAAGCAGCTTAGAACCTTTTTTTAACAATGTTTCTTTGGTTGCTGACCTCCGTACACATTGTATATCTCTAGTTGTGAGGTCAAGTAAAGGTTTTGGACACAGACAGACTGTTGAGTTGAACTTTATGACACAGACTTTCCTTAATTTCTTTAGGTAGGGAAATCCCACCTTAGCATAGGGCAGGTTAGGCCTTACTCCATGCTGACATTCAAGGAATAAACCATTGATTATAGAAAAGGGAATCTGTTGTCTGTGTCTTGCTTCATGATGCCTTCTCAGAGCCTAAAAGCCAGGAATGATTAATTATTTCACACCTGACATTGGAACACTTGAGATCTAGTTCAATACATCTTAATAATTTACAGATTTAGACCCTCCCCCAGAGGATTTGCATCATGTACACAACATGTGTATATCAATCAATCAACTGTAACATATATGGAGATCTGAGTTTTTAGAGATGAAAGGGCTACCCCTACATTGCTTACCCTATCTTCTGCCAGGGACGCCACTGCAATAAATCTTGGTGTGAGGGTAGACTAACACTTCAAAGAGTGGCTTTGTCAATTCTAGTTCATGATCAATGTCTGTCTGCACTTTACCAAATTTCCATGTATTAGTGAGTGACGTTACAGTAGTAGTGGCAATGAGGTGTCAGTTGGCAGTACTGAAAATGGGAAAATGAATAGATACTCTGGGCCCTAAATGTGTGCCATGGCATAGAGCTGCCTGAAATTATACAGTCTAGTCTACAATCTAATTGTATCATATGATCAGGCATAGCAGTAGCAGAATACATGTTTTGCATGGATATAAACTGATAGATGTGACCAAATCAGATGAATCCGACGTGAAAAGGGGAGTCCACAGTTATTGTGTGGTTTATTGTGCAAGACATGGCATAAAACATCACCTTGCAATCATTCCACATCCCACCCTAAAAGACAACACACCTCGTCACACAGATCCAGCATCAAAACAACTCAGGTTACTCAATGGAACATACACCACCTAAAGAGGCATGTTTAACTAAACGTCCCCATACACAACACTAACGCATCACAGATAGATCAACACAACGTGCAACACTCCTTAAACACCACTCTGACAGACACCACAGACAACTGCAGAAACAATTTACATTATTAAACCGCAGACTACATTAACTACTGCTCCAGACAAATACCTTAAACATACCCACCACAGAAAGTCCTATCTTATTCAGATCTGCTCATAGGAACATTGCACCAAAGCAAACGTGTCCTGCTCCTCTGCTTCTAAGCTACCAGCCTACTCCATCTCTTGCAGATCATGCAGCTCTTAGAACCTGTGAAGGTGTGAGATTAAAGGCATTTCAAAGCATTAGCAATTTCGGTGATTACCAGCAATAGTTTAGTTTAGTGTAGTTTAGTTTATTATTTGATAATGCGCACAAAACCCAGGGGTAGCCGGGCGCAGCAGGTACAAGGTTACTTAAGCTTAGGTTGCATAAGAAGCATATAAATACAGTGCATACATGTCCATACAAGCAGTTGGAAATGAAAAACTAACATGTTACAGTATTAAAGGTGTGTACAAAAAGGTAAAAGGGTAAAAGCAGAATAGTTATAGACTAGGTTTCAGGAGTACCATGGCCATAGGTACCATGCAAATTAGTTGTCGTTGGACCAGAGCCAGTTTTTTACCTTACATCTCAAGTTGGTGTATGGTAGGTTAGCCCTTAATGCAGTAGGCAATGCGTTCCACGCCTGGGCAGCTCTGACAGGGAAGCTAGCTCCACCCGCTTTGGATCGTCTAAATCTAGGGGTTTCAAGCAGGAAGTGGTTGGTAGCCCTAGTGTGGTGTCTGGACGATTTTCTGGTGAGTCTGGCCGAGATGTAGGGGGTGCTGTGTTGTTAAGCCCTTTGTGGGTGAGCGATAGTGTCTTGTGAAGGACTCTGTCGCTGATTTTAAGCCAGTGGTGGTCTTTCCTGATGTTGGAGATATGTTATCTATGGGGTATGTCAAGGGCTGCTCTAAGAGCGTTATTTTGAAGGATTTGCAATTTATTTATGATAGTTTTGTTGGCTCCTGCATAGAGGGCATTGCAATAGTCCAGCTTGGACATTACTAATGCGTTAGCTAATGTGATGCAGTTAGTTTTGGAAAGGTACGGTCTACAGGTCCTGATTAATTTACAAGTATACGCTGTGGAAGATGCCAAGGAGTTAACTTGTTTTTTTGAGGGTTAGAGTGGAATCGAGGTAAAAGCCTAATGTTTTTACCTCAGTTGCCACCTTGATTATGTTACCATCTATGTTGAAGTTACTATAGTTGGGACTCAGTTTTTTTAGGTTGGAGTCGGAACGCAAGATCAGTATCTCTGTCTTGTCGTCATTTAGACAGAGGCCGTGGGAGGCCATCCAGGCCTGAATGAGGAGGTACATTTTGTTTACTAAAGCTGTGTCTTCGACAAAGTTGCCAGATAGTGGTATGAAAATCTGCATATCGTCCACATAATTGGTGTAGGTTACCCCTAATCTGTCAAGTTTGTCGAAGAGTGGCTTAGTAAATATATTATACATTGTCTGGGAGACACATGAGCCTTGTGGGACACCAAAAGTGATATGGATTGGGTCCGCTGCCACTACCGGGGAGAACACTCTCATCATACGGTCAGCTAGGAAGGATTGTACCCATGCTATAGCTTCACTTGAGAAATGGGCGGCAGACGCTAAGTGGTTGCATAATACTGCATGATCCACCAGGTCAAAGGCGCTGAACGGTCAAGGAGGAGGAGCATAGCTGTAGTACCTTTATCCTTCAACTCGCCGATTTGTGTTTTGAGGTCAATAAGGGCCGTTTCAGTACCGTGAAGTGGTCTGAAGCCAGATTGCTGTGAACCTAATAGTTGGTGTGTCTCCAAGTAGTTTTGGATTTGGAGGTAGGCTACTCTATCAATGATTTTAAGGAGAAATGGGACTGTAGTAATGGGCCTGTAGTTAGTGGGGATTGCTGGGTCTAGTGTTTGTTTTTTGAGTAGGGCAGTACCCAAGATTCTTTAAGGTTTGTAGATACAGTACTCGTATTGAAGGAGGCGTTGATAAGTTTCGAAATGAAGGGTGGTAAATCTCTGGCTGCATCCTTGATGATTTGCGCAGGGCCACTGTCGCCTTGGCAGTTCGATGGTTTAAGGGATAGAATGACCTTTTCGGTTTCCAATATAGAGATATTAGTGAACCTGAAGGGTTTACAGTTGCTTTGGGTGGGTATGCTCGGTATTTCTTTCCGTGGGGTGGTATGAGTTCCGCTAGAGCTCAAGGAGGCTTTTTTCTTGCCAATTTTAGATTGAAGAGTTGTAATTTTATTTGCTAGGGCATTTTGGATGCTGGTGCACCAGGATTTGTTCTTAGGGACATTGTCTGTAGGTGCAATTGTATTTTCCAATTCTCGGACAATAGTGAATAGCTCTTTGGAAATCGAGTTGGCTTTACTGATTCCATCATTGAATGAATCTTTTTTAGTTTGAATTATTTCCTTCTTGTAACTTTTTGCAAAGTTGGCAAGTGTGGTTTTATTGTCAGCAGAAGGGGTATGCCTCCAGATAGCTTGGAGTTTGCGTTTTTGGATGCGCATTTCTTTGAGTTGGGGGTGAACCAGGAGTTAAGGTGAGCTTCACGGTTACTTTTATGAAGTTTGATAGGGGCGATCAAGTCTAGAGCTTTGGCCATGGAGTTGTTAAATAACTCGACTAATTTGCTAGGGTTGGATTCATTGGAGCTGGCGGAGAGAGCTGGTAGGAGTAGTGGGAGTAGTTTTTCAGCCGTGATTTCTTTTTTGCTTCTCGTTGGAATGGGGGGTGGTATTTTATTCTCGATAGATTTGGGAGGCTCGATGCTGGCCGTAAAGCATATGAGATAGTGGTCCGTCCATATTTGAGGTAGAATACTAGAGATGGTGATGTCGCAGTTATGGTTAGCTATCCAGTCTAGTGTGCGTCCTTTTGTGTGTGTAGGAGCTAGGGTATTGGGTAATGTCATGATTGACTAAAATGGATTGGATAGATTGGGCTTGTTTGTCTTCAGCGTCATTAAAGCCCAGGTTAAAGTCACCTAGTAGAGGGGGGCGCTTGTCTCCTTAGCCTTCGCTCCAGAGGAGGAAGTCCAAATGGCAAGTGGAAACTTTCTACTGCTAGCTGATGAACCCATTGGAGTCTCAGCCAGCGTTTCTTTAGTATCTCTGGCGTTGTGGGAACAACAGAATTTAGATGTCTATAATTCTATCCCCGATAATACTAAAGAGTATTATAAGGACAGTGTCCAGGTGAATGGTCAGGAGACTCCTGCCATTAGGGACACTGGGGCCAGCATAACTGTGGTGGATACATCGTTTTTTCAGGCTGAGGATGTTGCTAAGGCACCCAAACGCCTCACCAAGTTAGTTGGAGGGCCTGTGCAGATGCTTCCCCAAATACCAGTTCTCATCCAGTGTAACAACATGACTGTGAAGATACCTGTCAGCATACAGAGTGAGGTACCAGGACGCGTACTGTTGGGTAACGATTTGAAAACTCTCGAAGTTGTATCGCATACTCCCAGACCTCCTAGTAAACGGTTACAGGAGCTAACCAGACCTGCAAGAGAGAAGACCATGCGCGGTACTCTCCAGGAGATGATGAAGAAAGAAATCACTCCTGCTCCACTGGAATTGTCGGCCGCTGGCTCGAAGAAATCAGAAGCGAAAGGGAAACCTAAGACTTCTACCCCGAAACCAGCAGCCAGCATTTCAGTGCAGCCAACAAGGACTTCCCCGCGGTTGTCCAAAGTTACACCCGTAACTCCACCTCCAGCTGAGGCTGAGAGGGAGGTACAACCCTTTGTGGTAGAATTAGACTCTGAGGAAGAGCTAATGGAAGGCCAGGAACTCATTGGAGATCTGGATCCTGTTGACCATCCTGAGCTGCAGTCTTTACTGGCAGAAGGTGGACCCAGCAGGGCATACTTCAGTAAGGGACAGAGAGAATGTCCAACTCTGGAAGGTCTTCGCCACCAGGCAGAAGCTCAGGCTGAAGAGCAAGAGCCTGGGAAATACAGGTTGCACTGGGAAGATGGCCTCTTCTATAGTGAACCGACCGAGTCTGCACCTGGAGACTACAAGCGGCTTGTAGTACCCCAAGAGAACATACCACAGTTCTTGCAGTTAGCCCACGAGATTCCTTTGGCTGGTCACTTGAGTTTCAAGAAGACTAAGGAAAGGCTCTCGCTCTACTTCTATTGGCCAAAGATGGGGGCCGAAGTGGAAAAACAATGCAGGAGCTGCCACACCTGCCAGACATCTGGTAAGGTTGGCTCCAAGAATGAGGCACCTTTAGTGCCTTTACCAGTTGTGGGAGTCCCATTTGAGAGAGTAGGGATTGACATTGTTGGTCCCCTTGATCCTCCAACCTCCTCAAGCAACAGGTTTATACTTGTTGTAGTAGACCATGCTACTAGGTATCCTGAGGCAATTCCAATGAGGACTGTTACAGCTCCGGCTGTGGCTAAGGCCCTCCTTGGTATTTTTACTAGGGTCGGGTTTCCTAAGGAAGTAATCTCTGGCAGGGAGTCAAACTTTATATCCCACTGCATGAAAGCCATGTGGAAAACCTGTGGAGTTACTTACAAGTTCTCAACGGCTTACCACCCACAAACCAATGGGTTGGTAGAACGGTTCAACCGAACCATGAAGAGCATGATAGGTGCTTTAGAGGAACCCCTTAAACGTAAGTGGGACCTTCTACTGCCATGCCTTCTATTTGCTTTTAGAGAAGTCCCTCAGGAGGGAGTAGGTTATTCTCCCTTCGAACTTCTCTATGGTCATCCCGTCAGAGGTCCATTGGCCCTGATTAAGGAGGGGTTGGAGAGTGCTCCTTCCCCCAAGCCAGTCAGAGTGACTGACTACGTGATAGGTCTCCGGAGGAGAATGTTGCACATGATGACAGAAGCAAGCGATAACTTGAAAGCTGGACAAGCATTGGTCAAGCACTGGCACGATCAAAAGGCTAACATGGATGAGTTCAGTCAAGACCAGCTCGTTCTCGTTATGATCCCAACAAGGCAGAGGGCCTTGCAAGACAAATGGATGGGACCCTTCTGAGTTGTGGGTAAACTTGGAGAGGTCAACTATCTGGTGGACTTGGGCAATCCCAAGGAGGCTCTGACAGTCTTCCACACCAACCGACTCAAAGCGTATGTCTCAAGACCGGATGTAGGAGCGTTGCTTCTAGCATCATCCAAGGAAGAAGAAGAGAGTGAAGCTCTTCCGGATCTCCTCAGAGGCTTACCTTTAGACGAAAAAATTGGAGGAGTAAATCTCTCCTCCAATCTGACGCCCAAGCAACAAGAAGAGTGCAAATCTATGTTGAATCAGTTTGCCTCTCTGTTCTCGCTTTCACCAGGCTTGACCCCTTGGGGCCAACATGACATACTCACTGGTGACTGTCTGCCAGTCAAAAGCAGAGGATACCGAATGTCAGAAAACGTAAGAACCCACATCAAAGGTGAAGTCAGCAAGATGCTCGATCTCGGGGTAATAGAGCCCTCTACTAGTCCATGGTCTAGCCCAGTTGTGTTAGTACCAAAGGCCGGATCTAACGAACTTAGATTCTGCGTGGATTATAGAGCTCTTAATGCAGTCACCAAGACTGATGCCCACCCTTTGCCAAGAACAGATGAGTTGGTGGACAAACTTGGCGCAGCCAAGTTCCTCAGCACATTTGACTTGACGTCAGGCTATTGGCAAATAGCCCTGACAGACCATGCCAAGGAGAAAACTGCATTTTCTACCCCCGTTGGCTTATACCATTTTAAGGTAATGCCTTTCGGATTGAAGAATGCACCTGCTACGTTTCAACGGATGGTCAACCAGGTTCTGACTGGGATGGAGGACTTCTGCATGGCATACTTGGATGACATTGCAGTGTTCAGCAATTCCTGGGAAGAACATGTAACCCACCTGAGAGATGTTTTGCAGGCTCTTGGATGAGCCAATCTGACCATAAAGGCGAGTAAATGCCAAATTGGACAGAGTAAGGTAGTCTATCTTGTACATGAGGTAGGAGGTGGAGAAATAAGGCCTTTGCTCAGTAAGATTGAAGCTGTGCAAAATTGGACAACACCTACTACTCAAGCCCAAGTGAGAGCCTTCCTAGGCCTCACTGGGTATTACAGGAATTTCATTGAGAACTATGGGACCATAGCTTCTCCACTGAATGTCATCTCCTCGCCCAAATTTCCTAAAAAGGTTAGATGGAACGAGGAGTGCAATCAGGCTTTTGAAAACCTGAAAAAGGCTCTTTGCCAAGCCCCAGTACTCAGAGCTCCTGATTACCGCCAAGCTTTCATTGTGCAGACAGATGCTTCAAATGTAGGAATAGGTGCCGTACTCAGTCAACTGGATGGGAAAGGTAGGGAGCCCCCCGTTTGCTTCATCAGCCGCAAGCTGAAGGATCCTGAAACAAGGTGGGCAACAATCGAAAGAGAGTGCTTTGCTATCGTGTGGGCTCTGAAGAAGTTTAGGCCATACTTGTATGGTTCTACCTTTGTCATTCAGACTGACCACCAAACCTTGAGATGGTTAATGCAAATGAAAGGGGAAAACCCGAAACTATTGAGATGGTCGATCTGCCTGCAAGGGTTTGATTTCACCATTGAGCACAGGTCAGGGTGTCACCACCAAAATGCTGATGGTCTCTCTAGGATGTATGTCATCGACTAGAGGTATGAGATTCATCCAGGAGTGGATTAAATCCTCCTGTCCCTTAGTCTGGGGTGGGGGCGAGTGTTAGGGAGAATTCTCTGTTTAGGCTGAATTTCCTAACCTAGTGAGTCCCCCAGCAGCTTTGCTGGATTTCTGGAGTTTGTTTTTTTCTATCCTGCCAAGAGTGAGACTCTTTTTCTCCCACTCTTGGACATGAATGTGTGTAAATCCTTTTAATGTCAATGTGTTCTATGGGCTATGGGGTCTTTTACTCCATAGGGTCTCATATGTTTTTCTATGTGTGTTACACCGCACCCTCCGTGCCGTAGCACTGGGGCGTCCTAGCGGACCTCCATCATAGACTCCATACCCGGGGACTGACTACTGTCTCCCCGGGCATGTAAAGTCACCATTGGCTTTACTAGACCTAAATTTACTAACAGAACTAGTAAAAAACCATCCTATTGTGGACGTACTAGTAGGGGTAATTCGATTACTCCTGGGTCTGTTATTCGAGGGGGCACTGTCCCGTCCCCCCTCGTCGAGTTTTGGCTGGTGGCAGTGGAAACTACTTGTTATATTCGACCCCGAATATAACCCTATGGGATTCTTCCCATTGTTGGAGATTAATACTTTTTCTCGTTAATCTCTAACATACCACCGGTTTACTTATCTTAAATAAGTCTATCGGATGGTATTTTCTGCCAGAACTCGGTTTTTAAAATGGCGTCTGTGTAACGTCTCTGTGACTCCTAAACCAAAGGTTGAGCCCTTTGTTCCACTTTTGGCGGGCTTCTGTACAGAGACCCTCCAAAGTGGTGCCATTCTGTCTGGGTTACCACAGGGGTGTGGGAGGGGGTTTAGGCACCCTGGACTGAGTTGCCTTGCCAACTACGGTCGCACTCTGGTGTGATTGGCCCAAGTGGTGAGCCTCCCCGCTCACCACTTTGCGTGTTTTGATTGACAGCTAGGCTGAATGAATGGGGGTTTTCTGCATAAAAGCAGGGCTTTTGGGACTGGATCTTGAGAAGTCGCCACAGGACCTAAGAATCCGACGAGGGTAAAGCTGAGCCAACCTGCAACGACGACACCTCCGGTGGAGCCCTGCTGAACCGACTCACCACTTCCCGACAACAGAGGAGATCTCCCTGCCGGAGAGTCTCTTCGCCTGACTAGTGGGAACAACCAGTCACCTTTGCTTTTTCTTCGCTCCAGGACGCAGTGGTCGAATTGCCCGTGTAGAGCACCTCGGCAACCGGATAGCCACTACCCCTGTACCGCGACCAAAAGGTGGTGCCCTGTGACGGAGCACTCCGCGGCTGTTCTCTTCCCTGGTGGTGCACCGGACTTCACTTTTCTTCGACAACGAGATAATCTCTACTCTTGGCAAAGACCCGACGTGCATCCACCACCAGGAACAACTGCCCCCGCCGGAGCTGTCTCTCCACAAACAAGGTACTGTGTCCGCCTGGCTTCCCTTTCTGCCGGATAGAGTGAGGTGTCTTAATCCTCGCCTTTCCATTGGGTCGCCTCCAAGCGTTCTTTAACTGTCTGTTCTGAACTGGTCCAACCTTTCCATAACAATTTGCGATAAAGACTCGAAGCACATTTCAACTGAGATACTTTTGGGACATATCGCCTTGCCTCTCTCCGAGTGGGCCTGGCCTCTGAACTTTGTGATCTGCAGTAGACCCTGCCTTACTTGCCTTGCATTTGTCCGAAAAGTATTGGTACCGAGTTGATTTCATAACCTGCCTTATTTTTCTCTCACGTCCTAACGAATACTAGAGTGCCATCTAGGTTAAAGCATACACCTCTGGCTGCAAATAAGTGATGCCGTTGAACCTAGACTTGTCGAACTATTGTTAGGGGGATTGATCTTTTTCTTATAGTAATTGTGATTGAAGTTGTTTGCCGTATTAGTGCCAGAGTGTTTTCCATAGATGTGTTGTTATAAATAAATACCTTTATATCTTTACACCGAAGCCTTGTTCCGTGTGTGCTTGTTCTTCTGTGTAAATTGCCCTATATTGTATACTCCACATACTGCCTAACTCTTCTTGAGGGAAGTCTGACTGCTCAGCCACAGCTACCAAGTGAATCTGTGTGGTACAGACTGCTACCAAGTGGGTTTACTGCCAAACAACTGTAGTCCTAAATCTTTTGCAGTGGTCCCAGAGGGAACTGCACAGGTTTCCGCCTAACAAAGATGTATGAGGTAGGTTCACCAATAGAACCAATTAGCCAAGGACAGAGGTAGGAAGCTCCAGGTACTGGAGGAAAGGACAGCATGTGGCCAGTATCGCAGGTGAGACACAGTATTCCCCATTTTTATTTCACGATGAACCTTCAGTCCCCGAAGCCTTTATAGGGTAATGTCAAGCCCCCTCCCTTTCTTCCTTTCAAAATAACCCTCCAGTAAATCATCCGTATAGAGGGATAGGGAAGAGAACAATAATGAGAACACCTCCTTCTGTGGGCAAATTAGACCCACATTTCCCTCCTCTGGTTAAGTCAAGAAATTCTCAAAATACATCATCCCCTTCTACTACCAAAGTAGGCTGTTACCAGTCTTCCCCACTGTTATACACACCAGCTGTACCAGATTCATATCCCTATAAGACTGAGATGAGGAAGAGGCAACTAGGAGTAATCCACACATCAATCTGTGCACCCCACTTTGGTACTGGGACGAGGAAGAGGACTGTAGAACACCACTGTCGTGGTCAGACTGGTCCCATTGACAAGATTAACTATGGTCAGGCAAAGGACTCGAACCTGCAGCCACTTGCGTGGCTACAGGTGCATAAATAGAAGAGAGAGCCATTTGGAAAGGGAGATCCACCTGGGAAGGAAAAAGCGGCAACCTGATGCGGAGCAGGCAGGAGAGGGGCCAGTGCAGGAAATCAAGAAAGATGCCAATGCTAGAGCGGGCTGCGAGACAGTCTAGAGCCCTGCGGGATTCTAAGCCGCATGCCCCCCGCTGGAGCTGGGAAAACGGAAATCTCCCACAAGTTGGAGCTCCCAGAGAGAGAGAGAGGGGAGCGAGCGAGAGCCGGAGCGGAAAGCGAAAGCACCCGGAGGAGAGGCTGTACACCAGTGAGTGACAGAGAGGGTTCACTGATGCACGGCGCTTCAGGGGCTTGCTGTGGGCTAAGGAAAACGCCTATCAAGTAAAAGTATGTAATAAATGGGTCTGGTAACCAAATGGGCAATATTGAATGTCAAACAAGCTGCAAAGTGCTCAATGATTTATTGAATACTGAACTAAGGAAAAGATATGCAAAATATATAAAATATCGCCCGAGTGGAAAGAAGGTAATGAGCATTTGTGAAAGAAGTTAAAACCAGTGAAAACCTTTTACGAACAATGTGAAAAGGCAAACTAAGTGAAAGCAAGCAATGAAAGCTTGTGAAGCAAATGGAAAAAATATGTTAAGCACTATTGGATAGTATAAAAGCAAGATAGTAACAAGGAGAAATACCACAAAGTAAAGTATGTGAAAGTCACGTGTTGGCATAGTCAAAAACTTTCAAAGTGAAACAGAAGTGCATATGGACTAATGACACAGTTGCAGAAAGGAAACCTTTGTTGTCAATAAGGTCCATGAGAGTCGATGAATATTTTAAAGTACCAAGGGTTATCGGTTGCATGACCTGTGATGGGTGGACCGCGTGGTCCGACAACTGTGCCTAGACCGAGTCACCCCCACTTGCAGTGAACCAAGGAAAGACATGGGGCTGAAGTTGTGATGCCTACGAAGTGTTCAAGTGACTAAAAGAAAAGGTAAGTCAAGGGAACCCCGAGGCCCTTTTGTGAAACTGTCTTGAACTTGGGAAGAAGAAGCTGAAAGTAAGCTAGGAGCTGCAAGCAGCTTAGAACCTTTTTTTAACAATGTTTCTTTGGTTGCTGACCTCCGTACACATTGTATATCTCTAGTTGTGAGGTCAAGTAAAGGTTTTGGACACAGACAGACTGTTGAGTTGAACTTTATGACACAGACTTTCCTTAATTTCTTTAGGTAGGGAAATCCCACCTTAGCATAGGGCAGGTTAGGCCTTACTCCATGCTGACATTCAAGGAATAAACCATTGATTATAGAAAAGGGAATCTGTTGTCTGTGTCTTGCTTCATGATGCCTTCTCAGAGCCTAAAAGCCAGGAATGATTAATTATTTCACACCTGACATTGGAACACTTGAGATCTAGTTCAATACATCTTAATAATTTACAGATTTAGACCCTCCCCCAGAGGATTTGCATCATGTACACAACATGTGTATATCAATCAATCAACTGTAACATATATGGAGATCTGAGTTTTTAGAGATGAAAGGGCTACCCCTACATTGCTTACCCTATCTTCTGCCAGGGACGCCACTGCAATAAATCTTGGTGTGAGGGTAGACTAACACTTCAAAGAGTGGCTTTGTCAATTCTAGTTCATGATCAATGTCTGTCTGCACTTTACCAAATTTCCATGTATTAGTGAGTGACGTTACAGTAGTAGTGGCAATGAGGTGTCAGTTGGCAGTACTGAAAATGGGAAAATGAATAGATACTCTGGGCCCTAAATGTGTGCCATGGCATAGAGCTGCCTGAAATTATACAGTCTAGTCTACAATCTAATTGTATCATATGATCAGGCATAGCAGTAGCAGAATACATGTTTTGCATGGATATAAACTGATAGATGTGACCAAATCAGATGAATCCGACGTGAAAAGGGGAGTCCACAGTTATTGTGTGGTTTATTGTGCAAGACATGGCATAAAACATCACCTTGCAATCATTCCACATCCCACCCTAAAAGACAACACACCTCGTCACACAGATCCAGCATCAAAACAACTCAGGTTACTCAATGGAACATACACCACCTAAAGAGGCATGTTTAACTAAACGTCCCCATACACAACACTAACGCATCACAGATAGATCAACACAACGTTCAACACTCCTTAAACACCACTCTGACAGACACCACAGACAACTGCAGAAACAATTTACATTATTAAACCGCAGACTACATTAACTACTGCTCCAGACAAATACCTTAAACATACCCACCACAGAAAGTCCTATCTTATTCAGATCTGCTCATAGGAACATTGCACCAAAGCAAACGTGTCCTGCTCCTCTGCTTCTAAGCTACCAGCCTACTCCATCTCTTGCAGATCATGCAGCTCTTAGAACCTGTGAAGGTGTGAGATTAAAGGCATTTCAAAGCATTAGCAATTTCGGTGATTACCAGCAATAGTTTAGTTTAGTGTAGTTTAGTTTATTATTTGATAATGCGCACAAAACCCAGGGGTAGCCGGGCGCAGCAGGTACAAGGTTACTTAAGCTTAGGTTGCATAAGAAGCATATAAATACAGTGCATACATGTCCATACAAGCAGTTGGAAATGAAAAACTAACATGTTACAGTATTAAAGGTGTGTACAAAAAGGTAAAAGGGTAAAAGCAGAATAGTTATAGACTAGGTTTCAGGAGTACCATGGCCATAGGTACCATGCAAATTAGTTGTCGTTGGACCAGAGCCAGTTTTTTACCTTACATCTCAAGTTGGTGTATGGTAGGTTAGCCCTTAATGCAGTAGGCAATGCGTTCCACGCCTGGGCAGCTCTGACAGGGAAGCTAGCTCCACCCGCTTTGGATCGTCTAAATCTAGGGGTTTCAAGCAGGAAGTGGTTGGTAGCCCTAGTGTGGTGTCTGGACGATTTTCTGGTGAGTCTGGCCGAGATGTAGGGGGTGCTGTGTTGTTAAGCCCTTTGTGGGTGAGCGATAGTGTCTTGTGAAGGACTCTGTCGCTGATTTTAAGCCAGTGGTGGTCTTTCCTGATGTTGGAGATATGTTATCTATGGGGTATGTCAAGGGCTGCTCTAAGAGCGTTATTTTGAAGGATTTGCAATTTATTTATGATAGTTTTGTTGGCTCCTGCATAGAGGGCATTGCAATAGTCCAGCTTGGACATTACTAATGCGTTAGCTAATGTGATGCAGTTAGTTTTGGAAAGGTACGGTCTACAGGTCCTGATTAATTTACAAGTATACGCTGTGGAAGATGCCAAGGAGTTAACTTGTTTTTTTGAGGGTTAGAGTGGAATCGAGGTAAAAGCCTAATGTTTTTACCTCAGTTGCCACCTTGATTATGTTACCATCTATGTTGAAGTTACTATAGTTGGGACTCAGTTTTTTTAGGTTGGAGTCGGAACGCAAGATCAGTATCTCTGTCTTGTCGTCATTTAGACAGAGGCCGTGGGAGGCCATCCAGGCCTGAATGAGGAGGTACATTTTGTTTACTAGAGCTGTGTCTTCGACAAAGTTGCCAGATAGTGGTATGAAAATCTGCATATCGTCCACATAATTGGTGTAGGTTACCCCTAATCTGTCAAGTTTGTCGAAGAGTGGCTTAGTAAATATATTATACATTGTCTG
Source organism: Ambystoma mexicanum (assembly GCF_040938575.1). Classification (NCBI taxonomy): domain Eukaryota; kingdom Metazoa; phylum Chordata; class Amphibia; order Caudata; family Ambystomatidae; genus Ambystoma; species Ambystoma mexicanum. Next base: position 1,526,587,013 of record NC_090937.1, read on the forward strand.
GGGGACACATGAGCCTTGTGGGACACCAAAAGTGATATGGATTGGGTCCGCTGCCACTACCGGGGAGAACACTCTCATCATACGGTCAGCTAGGAAGGATTGTACCCATGCTATAGCTTCACTTGAGAAATGGGCGGCAGACGCTAAGTGGTTGCATAATACTGCATGATCCACCAGGTCAAAGGCACTGATCGGTCAAGGAGGAGGAGCATAGCTGTAGTACCTTTATCCTTCAACTCGCCGATTTGTGTTTTGAGGTCAATAAGGGCCGTTTCAGTACCGTGAAGTGGTCTGAAGCCAGATTGCTGTGAACCTAATAGTTGGTGTGTCTCCAAGTAGTTTTGGATTTGGAGGTAGGCTACTCTATCAATGATTTTAAGGAGAAATGGGACTGTAGTAATGGGCCTGTAGTTAGTGGGGATTGCTGGGTCTAGTGTTTGTTTTTTGAGTAGGGCAGTACCCAAGATTCTTTAAGGTTTGTAGATACAGTACTCGTATTGAAGGAGGCGTTGATAAGTTTCGAAATGAAGGGTGGTAAATCTCTGGCTGCATCCTTGATGATTTGCGCAGGGCCACTGTCGCCTTGGCAGTTCGATGGTTTAAGGGATAGAATGACCTTTTCGGTTTCCAATATAGAGATATTAGTGAACCTGAAGGGTTTACAGTTGCTTTGGGTGGGTATGCTCGGTATTTCTTTCCGTGGGGTGGTATGAGTTCCGCTAGAGCTCAAGGAGGCTTTTTTCTTGCCAATTTTAGATTGAAGAGTTGTAATTTTATTTGCTAGGGCATTTTGGATGCTGGTGCACCAGGATTTGTTCTTAGGGACATTGTCTGTAGGTGCAATTGTATTTTCCAATTCTCGGACAATAGTGAATAGCTCTTTGGAAATCGAGTTGGCTTTACTGATTCCATCATTCAATGAATCTTTTTTAGTTTGAATTATTTCCTTCTTGTAACTTTTTGCAAAGTTGGCAAGTGTGGTTTTATTGTCAGCAGAAGGGGTATGCCTCTAGATAGCTTGGAGTTTGCGTTTTTGGATGCGCATTTCTTTGAGTTGGGGGTGAACCAGGAGTTAAGGTGAGCTTCACGGTTACTTTTATGAAGTTTGATAGGGGCGATCAAGTCTAGAGCTTTGGCCATGGAGTTGTTAAATAACTCGACTAATTTGCTAGGGTTGGATTCATTGGAGCTGGCGGAGAGAGCTGGTAGGAGTAGTGGGAGTAGTTTTTCAGCCGTGATTTCTTTTTTGCTTCTCGTTGGAATGGGGGGTGGTATTTTATTCTCGATAGATTTGGGAGGCTCGATGCTGGCCGTAAAGCATATGAGATAGTGGTCCGTCCATATTTGAGGTAGAATACTAGAGATGGTGATGTCGCAGTTATGGTTAGCTATCCAGTCTAGTGTGCGTCCTTTTGTGTGTGTAGGAGCTAGGGTATTGGGTAATGTCATGATTGACTAAAATGGATTGGATAGATTGGGCTTGTTTGTCTTCAGCGTCATTAAAGCCCAGGTTAAAGTCACCTAGTAGAGGGGGGCGCTGTTGCGCACGCGAGAAAATGGCGGCTCTCGTGTGAGCTCCGGCGGAACTCAGGGCCGCGAGCCAAAAAAAGACAACTTGCCCGACCCGGTTTCACGCGATTTTGGAGAAGAGAGGATAACAATACAACCCAACCACCCACACGAAATTTGGGCTTGATCGAAGCGGCAGTTCCGGAGATAAAAGATCGGCGGTCCCACGAAGCGGCCTGAGACTTGGCGGCCGACGAGAGAGGGGAGGAGCCCCGCCCTGGGCCGGCAGGCGTGACGGCAGTGGACCGCTCGCTTCACCAGCTATCCGGCGGACAAGAATTGCGGGCGCTCCGACCATCGAGGAATGCCCGTGGACCCCATAGGCCTTCATTGCGCCGGCAACATGAGCAAGCGACGGCCCATGCCTGGGTCGGGCCGCGGCTGAAGAGGTAAGCTCACCCCGCTTCCTCTACATATCATTGCCCATTGTGCAACCTGTGGACAGCGCTGTGACCCCCCCAGTGGATAAGGGGAATCCTGCACAACCTCCGCGGCGAGGGAGGGCGTCCCGTGGCCGAATAGCTCACCTTCCCTCCGCCGAGATACCCATATCTAGAACACGGACGCTAAGAGCTCGGAGGAGCAAATCATTAATCCGGCAGCAAGACGGATCAGCCCCCAACATTGTCACGTACCAGGAAAGGAATCCACAATCACATTATAACAGGGGGGTAGAGGCATAAACAACACATGTCTGAGAGAGCCCCCAGACCAGAGACGATGCCCAAAAATTTTGGACCAAAGAAAAGCAGAGGGACCATCAATAAATACACGACCACGATGCAGAAAGAACAGAAACCGACGGAGACAAGGTAACACCTGTGCATGAGAGTCAGAACCCCCCGGCCACCATGATGGATCCACAGGCAGTTTTTCAGGCGATGCAACAGAGATTTGCGGCCCTCACAGACAAGCTGGATGGCATCACGGCAACAGTCACCAATATAAAAACACAACTAGACAAGACAACCACTCGCATGACCGAGGCGGAATCCAGGATATCAGGCACTGAGGATGCTCTGGAGGCCTTGAAGAACACGGTATCCACAATGGCCATCGAACTAGGCACAGTGAAAAGCAAGTGTGAAGATTTGGAGGCGAGGTCCAGGAGAAACAATATCCGCATAATTGGTGTACCGGAGGGGGCAATAAAGGGACCAATGGAGAAAGCGATAGAGAACCTTTTGCGCACACTATTGGGAGATCCGGGATGGTCACCGACGTTCATAGTGGAAAGGGCGCACAGATGATTAGTCCTGAAGCCAAAACCCGGAGCATATCCCAGGCCCATTATAGCACGCATGATGAACTACAGAGACAGGGATCTGGTTCTAAAAACCGCTAGAGAGAAACAGGAGCTAAAATGGGAAGCAAATGTCATCTGCATCTTCCCAGACTTCACCCTGGCAGTCCAACAGGAAAGGAAACACTTAACAGGAGTTAAAAAAATGCTGCGTGAAAGACAGGTACAATATGCAATGCTCTACCCCGCCAGGCTCAAAATTCATCATCAGAATAAGCCATATTTTTTCACGATTCCCGAAGAGGTGGCGAAATTTATTGAAACGCACAGCCCTAAAGTGTGGACGATGTGGACAATCTGAAATCTGAACCAAGTTACCATGATCTCGAAATGCGAAGGAACAACATTGTCAGAAGCTTCCCTCCGGGAAGTTCATGTCTGGGATGCTAGAAATGAAAAGAAACATACATGTCTCAAACAACAACGGAATTATCACCCCAAAAGCTCTGAGATGTGTGAGAGTAACAGGAGTAAACCAGACAAAATACTTATCATTAAGTTGGCTCGGGCACTGGAGACGCCGCAGCCCCCCCTGTAGCAGGTGCTTGAAATGTTGTGGGGAGGGGAGGGATGGAAGGGGACAGACACAGTTGAAGTTAAGGGAACTGTGAGGGAGGGGGGAGGGTCTAACTTGGGAATGTTGGGGAGTTGTTCTCAGAAGTTTTGTTTTAAAAACAAGGTTGTAAAGCAAAAAAGCACACAGGTTCTAAGCACTGAATCTATTGAGCAAAAAACGCAGACATACCAAGACACACGACATAGCATATACCTCACAGACAATGGATAGGCCTAAAGCTGAAACCATTAATGTACTGAGTTGGAATGTTAGGGGTTTAGGCTCCAAGATCAAGACGAGGAAGATAATGGCCTACCTCAACAGACAAAAAGCCAAGATAATTTTCTTACAGGAAACACACATAGGTCCACGACACGGGGAATTATTGATGGCAAATTGGGGCACTCATCAATACTTCACAACTTACCCACAAGGGCAATGGGGGCGGCGATATTGATACACAAAACACTACCATTTGTCTGTGAAGGGACCGAATGTGACCCTGAACGGAGATATGTTCTAGTGCATGGCAGGCTATATGATAGAGAAATAGTTTTCTTAAATATACATGGCCCGAATACTGACCAGCCAGGGTTCTACTCCACAGTGTTTGAAAAACTAGCGAAATACCCTACAGCCCGGGTGCTATGCGGGGGAGATTGCAACACGATACTGGATGTACAGTTAGATCGTACATCGACGCAGGCCAGAACATTAACCAAAACAGCACAGACAATACTTACACAAATGACAGATTTAAAATCAAAGGATGTCTGGAGAACATTGAACCCGGGTAGCAGAGAATACACCTACTACTCCACAGTCCACGATATGCACTCTAGAATTGACTTATGGCTAATAGACAATGATAGCATGGCCTGGGTAACGAAAGCCCACATATTTCCCAGAACCTACTCTGATCACTCCCCTATACAACTAACACTGCAAATCCCAGACCAAACCAGCCCAAGACCGCCATGGAGATTCAAGCCAGCATCCCTAATTGACATAGTATATAAAAATTCAATGGCGCAATATGTTCAAGAATACTTCGAGATCAATGAACATTCGGTCACAACCCAGGCTACACTTTGGCAAGCACTCAAAGTCTGCGTAAGAGGCCACTCGATATCCATTGTAGGGGGAATCCTTAAAGATATTAGGGCTAGACTGGAAAGACTCGAGGCGCAATTATCAACACTACAGACCCAGTATACCATTGCCCCGACCCCACAATTGGGCACTGAAATTAAGACCAAACTAGAGGAGTACCGAGAAGCAGCAGACCAAGAGATAAGATATTTCGACAGGCCCATAGCAGCACGTAGATACGGTGAAGGGGAGCGCCCTGGGAGACTACTAGCCAGAACGGTGCGGTGAGACAGGGGCCCCACTAATATACCCTGTATACAAAGAGACAATGGTGCAGTATCAACAGACCAGAATGAGGTAAAAGACACATTTTACAAGTTCTATAAAGAACTATATTCCCCCCAGGGCACTGTCACAGACAGCGAGATAGAACAATAACTATCCAAAATACCGACAACACTCATCGCAGAATCGACAAGGGAATTACTAGAGGCACCCATTACTGGCTGAAATAAATATGGCAATAAAAGCTCTTCCCAACGGAAAGGCACCAGGTGCAGATGGGCTGGGAGCTGAATTCTATAAAGAGTTTAGCCCAAGTCTGACTCCCAGATTACATGCTGTCTGGGAGGAAGCTCTGAAAATGGGAGAACTCCCCGAAACCACCAGGGAAGCAATAATCACACTCTTACTTAAACCCGGCAAGCCCCCGGAAGAATGTGGATCATATCGCCCATTATCACTAATAAATACAGATGCCAAGATCCTGGCCAAAGTGCTAGCGGCAAGACTTACACCATACATGCCATATATGATACACGAGGACCAGGCAGGTTTTATTACAGGTAGATCTACAGCCACTAACATCAGAAGATGCCACCAGATAATTTCGTCTATACCGGCCACCACTCAGGTGGTCGCGGTATCCCTAGATATGAAGAAAGCATTCGACACAGTCTCATGGCCCTTCCTCTTTGGAGTGCTGCGCAACTATGGATTTGGCCCAAACTTCATAAAGTGGATTCAGGTGCTATACACACGACCATATGCAAGGATCAGAGTGAATGGAACCCTCACAGACTTATTAGAACTGTTGGGAGGTACCAGACAAGGATGCCCGCTCTCCCCCCTGCTTTTTGCCCTGGTGATAGAACCACTAGCAGACAACCTTAGATCAAGATACAGCTCGTTTGGGTTATACCTCGAAGGAAAACTACAAATCATTATGCTATATGCAGACGACATACTTTTATATTCAAAAAAACCCAGAGAGGACGCTAGGCAAGATCCTAGCAGAGGTCAGGAAGTTCGGCGAATACTCAGGACTGCACCTCAACCCCCACAAGTCAGAAATATTTCCGCTCACAGACGCCACAACACAGCCCCGGAACCTTCACGGACTCATATGGAGTCCGATACACATAATATATCTAGGGGCCCACATAGCCAGAACGGCCCAACTATCCCGAGCACTGAACTACACGACACTAGGCGAAACACTATGTGCAAAAATGAAACGATGGACCGTGCTCCCAATATCAATGGCAGGACGGATAGCCTTAATTAAAATGGTGGTACTACCGAAACTTCTCTATCTCTTTACCACAATCCCAGTGTGGCCAGGTCGTGCTCTGTTCACCAAAATAAATAGCGCCTGTATAGCGCCTGTATAGCATTTGTCTGGGGCGGACACCCCAGGTTGAGCTGGAGAGTCTTGACAGACACATACCCAAGGGGAGGACTGATGGCGCCAGACATGGAACTCTATTATTTGGCTCCACAGACACAGCAGGCAGCCAAATGGGCCACATGTTTTCTTCACCCTACTGACATAACTGGGTCGCCGCAGGAGAGGGAGGCAGTAGAGGCGCTGCAGAAGATGACTAGACCCACCCCGAAGCATTACAATACGATCAACCCCTCTAGAGTCAGATATGGGGAGATCCACAAACGCCACTCAATAATGAAAATGAAATAGCTAGACATTGGAGCAGCAAAGGTATCACACAATGGGGGCAGCTGTATTCGGACCAACACGTTAAATCTTGGGAGGATATTAAATATATGCTGGGCAATACAACCACACATAAACAGCAATACCACAAAGTCGCAACCTTCACACAGCAAATCCACCCAACGTTTCCAGAAGAGCCAGAAATAAACATGCCATTAGGCTATATATTCACAGGAGGAACACAGAAGGTAACTGCATCTACACTATACAAAACTATGATACATACACGCCCAGCAGTAGCCCACACAGCTAAAGGGAGATGGGAAAAAGATCTGGGCCAACGGATAGACGAACAAGAATGGGCCCAGATTTGCGGACTGACTAAAGGGATATCATGCAACTCAAGGTTTAAACTGATACATTATAAAATAGTGCACAGAAAACACTATACTCCATTAAAGCTTAAGCAAATATATCCTACCTCAAAAGGTGCCCGTCCAAGATGTAAAACCGAAGATGCAAATATATATCATATGCTATGGGCCTGCACCAAATTGAGACGCTATTGGGAAGAGGTATGCGAAGCACTTAACAAAATGGCAGATCAACCAGTGATATGGACACCTCGCACTTGCATGTTGGGGGCAGAAGGGAAAATGAATCCGACGTGGCGGAAATTGCTGAACCTGGCTTTACTCATAGCCAAAAGGGCCATACTAATAAGGTGGAAGAATGCACAACCCCCCACAATAGACGACTGGAACAGGGACATGGACTGGATTAATGACACTGAAGAATTGTATATTGACTCAGTCATCCCACGAAGCAGACCCAGAAACATATGGGCACGATACAAGCAATATTTGGCTGAACTAAATGAATCAGAACAACTAGACACGGAAAGCAACTGAAGTATATATGTAATATTTCTGTACAATCGTAAATTGCTAAAGTATGTGCATAACCTGTGGGCAAATATAAATAAAGTTGTTAAAAAAAATAAAAAAATAAAAAGTCACCTAGTAAAAGGAGCTGGGTGGAGTCTTTAATGCTGTTAGTAAGGAGACTTGATAGGACTTCCTCAAAATTGCCTAATGGGCCTGGTGGTCTGTACACTAGAAGTATCGTTAGTGTGCTATTGTTTGAGATAGGTATTTTAGCTGAGAGAAGTTCGCACAATGTGATTGCTGGGTGTGGGGTGAGTCTAGCAGCTAGCTGCGTTTTGGTTATGATGGCCAGGCCGCCTCCTCTAGTGTTAGGCCGGTCGACTCTTAGGATGTTGTAATTGTCCGGTATGGCAGTCATGAGGGCCGGGCCGGCTGCATCATGGAGCCAGGTTTCAGAAACAGCAAGGATATCTAAGTTATCCATAGCCAGTATATCAGCTATTTCAGTATTGTGTGCTATAAGGGACCTAGCATTAATAAGGGCTCCTGATAATGTAAGAGTAGTATTGGAGTCTTTGGCAGATCCGGGATTAGGGTGGTTGGGTCTCCTCTGTTTGTAGTATAGGTCACCTTGTGGTTCGGGACGATTTATCGTTGCTGAGGCTAAGATGTTAGGCTTAATGGCAGTAGGGGTACGTGTAGGTACTGGTGGACTAGTTCTTTTATTTTTGATGTCATAAAGTCGTGGCAGCCTAGCTCTAAGTCGCAGGTTTCTCTCTTGCAGGTTGCAGGGGGTGAGGTTGGTGAGGGCCATTATTGTGGTGATGGTTAGAGTAGTCCAGGCTAGGGACCAGGATGCATATAGAAGGCAGGTCTGGAGGGTGCGCATGTTGGGTGAAGCGGGCACAGTGACAGGTATATTTGGCTGCCCCAGTGGGGAATGAGATACAATTTTGCTGGTGCTTTAGCACCAAGGTTTGACAGTTTTAGTCAAGGCTAGTATGCCTACCTACTTCAGTGAGGCGTCAGAGGCACAATTAAGCTAGAATGCACGGGGAAGTATCTAGATTTGGGCATCAAAGGCAGGCTACAATACACATGGCAGCACCTAAATTCGAATAATCACAGGGCATCACAAGGCAACACCATTAAAATAATATGCACGGGGCAGTATCTAGATTTGGGCATCAAAGGCAGGCTACAATACACATGGCAGCACCTAAATTAGAATTAGTACATGGCATCACAGTAGATCTAGAGTGCATGGGACCCCATCTGGTTTAGGTAACAAAGGTGGGCTAAAGGTACTCAAGTGGCGCACCAGTACGGCGGCGATGCACGCAATAGGGGATACAAATAATGTTGATTTTGACGCAGACACTCTGCTATACTAGGCTCTGGAGCACTGATTGGCTGGTGTCAAATCAAGTGATAAGGAACTATGTACAGAACATTGGTGAACGCGATACATAAATAAATATATAAATCATTATAGGACTGAGGCAGTGCCAATGCAACCATACTGCAATTCTATAAGGAGTCGCTGACGGAATTGCACAAGCATTCTGGCCCTAAATCATTACATCTGCCCCATTGTAAGTGCATAAAGCACTTTCACCAGTGCTCTGTACATAGTTACATATCACTTGATTTGACAGGGACATACATAGTTTCCACCAGCCAATCGGTGCTGCAGAGACTAGTATAGCAGATTTTCTGAGTAGTGTGAACCTAATCCCTTCTAGAGACTTCGATGTTTGCTGGATGCATATAGAAGGCAGGTCTGGAGGGTGCGCATGTTGGGTGAAGCGGGCACAGTGACAGGTATATTTGGCTGCCCCAGTGGGGAATGAGATACAATTTTGCTGGTGCTTTAGCACCAAGGTTTGACAGTTTTAGTCAAGGCTAGTATGCCTACCTACTTCAGTGAGGCGTCAGAGGCACAATTAAGCTAGAATGCACGGGGCAGTATCTAGATTTGGGCATCAAAGGCAGGCTACAATACACATGGCAGCACCTAAATTCGAATAATCACAGGGCATCACAAGGCAACACCATTAAAATAATATGCACGGGGCAGTATCTAGATTTGGGCATCAAAGGCAGGCTACAATACACATGGCAGCACCTAAATTCGGATCATCACAGGGCATCACAAGGCAACACAATTAAGCTAATATGCACGGGGCAGTATCTGGATTTGGGCATCAAAGGCAGGCTACAATACACATGGCAGCACCTAAATTAGAATTAGTACATGGCATCACAGTAGATCTAGAGTGCATGGGACCCCATCTGGTTTAGGTAACAAAGGTGGGCTAAAGGTACTCAAGTGGCGCACCAGTACGGCGGCGATGCACGCAATAGGGGATACAAATAATGTTGATTTTGACGCAGACACTCTGCTATACTAGGCTCTGGAGCACTGATTGGCTGGTGTCAAATCAAGTGATAAGGAACTATGTACAGAACATTGGTGAACGCGATACATAAATAAATATATAAATCATTATAGGACTGAGGCAGTGCCAATGCAACCATACTGCAATTCTATAAGGAGTCGCTGACGGAATTGCACAAGCATTCTGGCCCTAAATCATTACATCTGCCCCATTGTAAGTGCATAAAGCACTTTCACCAGTGCTCTGTACATAGTTACATATCACTTGATTTGACAGGGACATACATAGTTTCCACCAGCCAATCGGTGCTGCAGAGACTAGTATAGCAGATTTTCTGAGTAGTGTGAACCTAATCCCTTCTAGAGACTTCGATGTTTGCTGGTAAGTCAGATTTGTGTTACCTTATTTGCCATAGATCACACACTTTGGTAAAGCGGTGACTCCATGATTTTAACACATTCTGATATTTAACCATCTGGCCATATACCTTCCTTTTACTTAGCACAAGGACTACAATAACTGTGATTTATAGTGATTACTTGCAAAAGGCACTAATCTCATAGTAATGCAACCCAACAATCTATAGATTTTATAGAAAAATGTTAATCGAAAAGAATCTAATTATGGTTTTATTTGCAAATCAATCCTGAATGGAAAACTACAGATTCCAAATGCAAAATAATCCAAGTAAAACATTTCCTATTTTAAAAAACTATACTTTTAACGTTTGGTTTAAAGCACATACTAAAAGAAATGGTTTAGTAAAGTCACCTGGATATAGAAAGTATTGTTACAAAGTTTCAGTTTACTATTATGCATGATGTTAAGAACAATGGAATTGTCACAATAAAGCAAAATAAGGTTTGCATATCAAACTATAGAGATCGTGGCTATTAATGAACTTTTAAAATGAGCGTTATTGTATTACTTAAATTAATGATCTTGGTAGCAGATGAAGATTCGGTAGGTAACAGGAGTGGTGCAGAGGGTCTTTCATTTGGCAATGTGTCATCGCTGCCAATTGACTAAACAGTCATGCCCTAGAAGGGCACTTATAGCACATTTACCGTATTTATTTTGTAGGTGCCTTTTGTGATCTGCATTGTGTTCCTGCTCATGACAGCAGTCAGCAATAGCCCAAAGTCCAGATGACCACAGTGGGTGGCTGGAACCATTACATTAAACTGCGGCCCATTAGCAGGGTATCACTACATGTTATCCCAACCAAAAATATCACCATATATATATGGTCGTCTGGAACGGCCATAGGCGATATTTTTGGGGGGATCATTTTGGGGGTTTTTGGGAGCAGGGGTTGCGGGGATGTCCACTGCTTCTTTAAAAATAATGCAGGGTTTGCAGGGGTGTTCACCGCAGGTTCCATGCCGTAATATCGCAGCTGAAATATGGCGATATTTTTGCGGGGTTATTAACACATGGAGCCATTAGCCAAGATTTGGGTGCAAGGATAAAGTTACTGTGACATATGTCAGTCCATTGGTGTTAGGCAGAATCACATGCAGTACCCTTTGGGAACACTACATACAATTAAGACTACAAGTGTAAGTACAATTTCACCTTTGGTTCAAGCCTGTACTACACTGTAAAGTGGTAGCGATGGCTGAGCAGCCAGACTTATCTCAAGAGTAAAGTGAGCAGTACAAGAGTTTACACCAAGGACAACAATTACTATGATTCAAACAAACAATGATTCAAAGTTTCTGAGTAAAAGAATATACATTTATTTACACCATCAGTTATAAAACAGTTCACTATCATAAAGCAGCAGAAAATCACAGTCTTAATATACTACAACAACACCCAATCAATTCTGGACAAGTTAAGCTCAAAAAGAAGTGTGAGCAAAATGGCGCTCCAGCAATTTAAAAGGGAGGGAAAAGAAATGTTATTCAAAATCAATAACACCAACAAGTGATAGGCAGGGCAATCTAGAAAAGGCTACTACAACTAGGGTTCAAGTCAATAGGTCTGGGCCAATGTTATTGGTTCAGAGTCTTTGCAGAGGATCACATAGTTCAAAGTAGTTTGCGGTTAAGTCTTAGCCAAGAGTTCAAAACAAAGTTGGTCGGAGGAAAAGTTATACAAAGGAGAAGAGAAGGACAAGCCTTCGAAGAGGCAAAAGATTTCCAGCACTTTCACCGTGTTCAGACGAATTTGCACAGTACCTTTAAAGAAGAAGAATGCTGTAGCTGAGGTAGTTGTTCCTGGCAGTTCCTGCAGGCTCACGGTTTCTGAAGCTTCAGTCGTGATGACAAGAAGGAGGATGGCTGGAGGGTCCTGCAATGACCAGGGAAGAAGCCAGCAGCAGAGCAAAATGACATATAAAAGGTGCGCTCCCTAAAACCCAAACTGGTTCTCTTCCCACTGGCTATCTGATCTACTGCAGCGATGCACAGTAAATTCAACCAGGATGAGGACCGGTGTCTGGTGTTGGGCGATCTGGTTGTTCCCACCAAGCTCAAGGGAAGAAGATTCCTTGCAGATCTCATTTGTCGTCAAAGTTTCAGGTGATTCGGTCCTGCAGCAGGGCTTCACTGGGTGTCCAGTAGTTGTAGCAGTTGTCTTCCTTCAGCTTCTCATTGGTTCTCTTGTTCCAGTGGCGACTCTGCCTTCCAGTCCCAGAGACTGGCTTTTTATGCCCCAAATCCCCCATTCACACAGCCTGGCTGTCAATCACACAGCAGGGTGGCTGTCCTGGCAGGGCAGCCACCTAGCCAATCAAACAAGAGTGCGACTCGGGTCTCCAAGGAGACCCTGTGCAGGGAACCTCAAATCCCTCCCTCACATCCTGCCTGCCCAGACACTCAGGCGCCTAAGGAGGGCTTCTATGCAGAAGCCCGAGAAAGGGAACCAAACCGAGTTTGGCGCGCAGAGTAAAACACTAGAAAGACCTTTACAAAAAGATATGGTGAAACAACTCGACCGGAACCAAGTAAAATTAAAAATGGATTACCGGGTTTGAGTTTGAGGCTACCACCATAGCCTCTAACGGTACCGAGGCTACTTTCATAGTCTGCGGTAGAATATAAATGGTAGATACCACTGCCACCAGCCAAATCTTAGAGAAAGGGGAACATACTAATGTTCCATGAGAATCAGACAAAAGGGGATAACTATTAACCCCTCAAGTACTCTATTGGAAGATAGGGTGTACTGGATCTGTAAATTTAAAAAGACTAGTAAAGTCAATGGTAGCTTTACATGCTCTGGGAGACAGTAGTCAATCCCAGAAAATGGAGTTTAAAGTGGGAAGTCTGAAAAGACAACCCGGTGTCACTGCACTGAAGGTGCTGTGTGACACACAGTAAAAAGATGATGCCTATGGGGTGGGTGAGACTCCATAGCCCATGAGCAAAAAATGTACAACACACTGATAATGAAAAGTTCAAAGCCCAAAAATGTAGCAAAAGAGCTGGGGGGCTCTAAGGTAGAGGGAATTTAGCACTTGTGTGAGAAATCTCCCTAACAATTGGTTGCCCAGCCTCGTGTCCTCACAGTCCCAGGACCACCACTCCATTATTTTGCCAGCCACACCTGGCAAACGAAACCTGGCTGTGTTGGAATCCACACCCCTCCTATTCCCTCAGCACGTGTGTGCTAATTGGCAAAGGGTCCCATGCATATTTTGGTAGAACACAACAAACAGCAATGAGTGGCTATAAAAGAAATAAGTAATAGTTCCACCTGCTGGCCAAAAGCCTGAACACTTCAATAAGAGCTTTATATAAAAACTAATGTACAGGCCCCTGTACACGGCCAAAATGCAGGTTTTCATTGACACAGTAGGATCACTATATATCCTAAAACAACAGCTCCCCCCCTAGCAATGTCTACAGGCGAAGCTACTGCATCGGACAAACATACATTTGGCCTTTTATTATATTGTTACATGAACATTTACAAACTTTTAAACAGCAGGTGGAAATATCCCTTGTTTTCCTGGTAAGTTTCAACATCGAGGGTTGAACAAATACTTGTATAACCCACATAGGCAGGCTGCACCAAGAGTCATGGGTCTGGACACCTCAATTTTCAGGGCCCATTACTGCCGTTACAGCCCTCTGGCTAGGTCTCTAAGGCTCAATTACATCCCTTGAAATGTTCATAGAACATTCGCATTGGACAATCTGTAGGTTATACGAGCCAGTATAGCCTGAATATTATTCAGAACATTGTATTACATGGTTATCAGCAGCGTGGGAATTTCCGACAGCCAATTCCTTTTGTTATATACTTATATATACTTTACACTATGGTTACTCTTGATGTAACCCTGTTTTGGACTACAGCACCCATGAGCCTTCATCATTGAATTTTCTGTCAAATTTTGATGGGAGTTGAAGTCTGAAACATCTGGAGGGCCACATATGTGGATGACTATTATATGAGAGACCATACTATTTCGTTATAAAAGTGGCACACAGGTTATAATAGCCCAGAGGTTATAATAGCTTTATAGGCCTCATCCATGGGCCATACTAGGAATTCTGGGCCAGTATACTTCATTAAACCGCCTCACTGCAATTGGGCCTTTAAGTGGTTCTTTGGCATGCATAACTCACAACAGAAAGGCCATCGGGCTTGGTGTTTAAACTCATGTTATAACCCTTGAAATTTTCAGGGTGAAGAGAGGAATAATCTGTCAGTTATGGAAACCAGTATATCCAATTTTCTATAACCTGCAGATTGTTCCGCATGCTACATTCCAAGCACGTAAGTGGACCTTTGGTCAACTCTCTGTGACCGCCCAGGAAGATTTTTGATCTGATACCTTCTATATACTCATCTATACACCACATTATTGAAAGTGGTGCAGGTTATACTAGCTTTACAGACTCCACCTGTGAGGCATTCGACCAGCAAGGGAAGAGTGCGCTCACCTGGCCTTTTTTTTGTTTATTTAAAAGCATGAATGAAGGGAGAATAGCCTCCAAAAATATGTGGGGCCATTCCCCCACATATTTTCCATGCTCACTGCACAGCAGAAAAATAGTCTTGTACTCTGGGAGGTCACAGTTTACCTCTGTCATGTGTAGCTGACACCTAACAGCCGTTGGTACGTGAAAAGCCTTTGGACGTAGGCAGCCTGATTAGAATTTCAAGGACCCATGGATTTGCATCTCCATTGTCAAACCTTGCCTTTGGTGGCGAATACTGAAGAATGTTAATTAGCAGGCCTCAGGGAAGGCCTGAGTGCAGGAAGTGACAATGGACACCAAACGCCAACACCTCTTTGTAATGCATTGTGTCTACTTGGTATTAACATCCCTCCTTGGTATGAAAGGGCGGTGAATGTCCTGCCTGAAACCACTCCTTTCAGAGCAGGGAAGTATGTGACTTGTAGGAGATGAAAGTCTGCCTGCAAACCACTGCTACAAAGGGGGCCCATGTTGTGATCAAGTGCCTCATAGGGCTCAGTTAATTAGGGAGACACTTTGATGTACATCAGACAGGAAGATGGGTGGGACTTAGAAGTATATGTTGTCATCCTTCCCCTGTCTGTTGCCAAGCGCCCTGGTTCTAACCTGAAAAATTGTTGGTGGAGACCCAGGATTGGCTCACTTAAGTTAGGCTTGGCCTACACCAGTCCCTGGGCCTGTTTGGCTTTAAAGAGGGCTAAGCCCCTTACTGATCAGATTATCTGAAGACTTCACAAAAAGAACGAAGAAGGATTCATTTGGACCCGAACTGAAGGTACAATCCACCTTACATCTTCCCTCAGTAAAGGAAGGCCAGGAGTTCCAAGAAGGAAGCAAGATCCTTCCCCTACACTTCTCCCAGGGAACAGAGGGAGATACCGGACTCAGAGGACCCGTCCAGCAGCTCCAGAACTGGCACCCAGCCAGCTAACCCCCTCCTGAGCTTTGGGAAGTCTGCATTGAAAGGACATGAGCCCTGCAAAGAAGCCAGGAGGAGTGCCACACAAGCATCACCCAGAGTCTATCTTTTTAAAGACTATTTTGAGACAGTCGAGTCCTTGAACTGCATCTGACTCCACTGCTGACTGTTGTCACGCTGCAGTTACCAGAGCCGTCCGAGACGCCTTAACCAGCATTCCAGATCTGCCAACCAGCACTGAGACAATGATTCTTGGCCCGAGCTGCCGCGTAGGACAGCCTGCAGATGTCCGTCCAGTGTCGCTTGCTGACCAGCCTGCCGCCTGGTACCCGCAGCTGTCTCCCGCCACTAACTCCGTCTCACGGCTTGCGAAGGTC
Organism: Ambystoma mexicanum; assembly: GCF_040938575.1. NCBI lineage: Eukaryota > Metazoa > Chordata > Amphibia > Caudata > Ambystomatidae > Ambystoma > Ambystoma mexicanum. The sequence continues at coordinate 1,526,603,012 of NC_090937.1, forward strand.
CCTGGAACCGCCTTGATGCTGTCAAGCATCAAGAACTTCTTCAACACCAGGCACATTGTGGTTCTGCCCCCTGGTCCTTCTCCGAAGAATAAACATTGCCTGCTTTTATCACTCGGTGACTAAGCTGTGCGCAAGGCTCCAACTGATCCGACCGCTTGCCACCAATGTGATGAATCAACTTTCGGGGCAGCAGTGGTCCAGGGACGAATATCGGTTTTTAAACCATTTATCAACGCCACACCTCTAGTAGACCAGAAGAGATCCGAACAGATTGGAATACCAGTAAATTATAAGACCTCCTTGTCCTATTTTTGGTAATGTGGACGGAACGGCAGGCTTATCTCCGCAAGGTCGTGGATCGTTGGTTAGATACAACACAGCGAAAATACAATTGTTAACCAATGATAAAAGGGAGTGTCCAGTCAAGGTTGTATAAGAATATATACTTTATTATTACTACAACAGAGTGTGCTAGCACACTACAATTACAACCCTCACTTTAAAGGAACACAAAGGACAGACAGTTTCACAAAGGAAAGTGATGTACTCTGGATACTGACAGGAGGGTAGTTGGTTCAAGATTGTTTGGTTTCAGCCCCAAAGGGGTAAAGGGTCGTAACTGTCTCTAGGGCCTATATGTTTAATATTGCAAATCACATGTTGCCCGGATACTTCATTGAATGATTAAGGGACTTATTTAAATACATATTTTCCTATGATAATACATGTGTCAATTTAAAGCCAATCACCTTTAAGAGTGTTGATGTAAGTTGGCCTTTTTGTTGTTTGGGCTTAAATTCTCCATGGCATAAAACAGGTGTACCCTCTGCATTTGCAAAGAAAGAATGTGTGGCTTTGTGGTTTTGCTCTTGCATGTTTATTAGGTCTGTTTTTTCCCTTATTTTTCTGTTGCCTTTATTCACATTTCTGTTCCTTCTTTTGGCTGCTGTGTATCACTCTTCACAGATTCCCCCAGCACCCCATGATTTGGGCCGTTAGCTAATTTTTCCAATATCAATGTCTATAATATGCTTTTGCCTTTACTTTGTTCAGGAGAGCCTGTGAGGTCACTTGCCTTTAAGCGAATGGATCATAGCTCTTTTATCTGTGTCTGTTCATGAAATTAACATAGATTCTGTTCGATGTAATTGCAGGCACATACGGACATGTCATTTATTGAAAAAGAAACGTTAAAGTCTTAGATTCAGCCAAGATGTTTCACATTTGAGTGATGGCCACTTACAGTGATGATTAGAATCCAGGTCAGTCGTTGCCCCATTTTTGCTCAGTGTGCTGTTGCGCAGTACTGGGCGTGCGCAGTAGGCAGGATAGCGTAATATGCCCTGCCTTGTATTCTCGAGTGCAGTCCCTATTCACAAACTGGATTTGCACTCAGTTGTGAACAGAGACCCTGAAATGCCACCACTCTTTTCAGCACCGATGTAGTGGAAACTTTATATACAAAAGGGCCATTCGTGGTGTGACATGCTGCAGAAATTACGTTTTTACTGCTTGATTTCTGCTAGAAATGTGTTTTAGGATTTTGCACTTTTTCATGAGGGGCCTTTAATTTAATATGTTAAACACGCATCTGCCATTTTTGTGGCCCCATTGCACATAATGCGACAAGTAAAGAGAAGAGGTTAGAGGTTGTTAGTGGGATAGAGGGTGAGTCGGGTATGAATCCTGAGGTGCTGATGAGTGCAGGCCGGTGAATACCCGAGTCCTGAGTGCTGCTATCATTAAATGTGGTTTGGCAGTAACAGAGCAGAGAATGAATTAATCATAGAGCTGCAAGATCGAGTAAGTCCCTGCCTTGGGTTTTAAGGCTAGTCCGGCGGAACGGTGCGTGCTAGAGCTAAACGTATGAGTTTTAAGGTTAGTCCGGCGGAACGGTGCGTACTAGAGCTAAACGTATGAGTTTTAAGGCTAATCCGGCGGAACGGTGCGTACTAGAGCTAAACGTATGAGTTTGAAGGCTAGCCTGCAGAAAAGAGCTCCCAGCATTCGTGGGCTGGTGCGTTCTAACTCACGTGGATGCTGAGAACCAATGAAAATGCTTGTGTGTGTGTACTCGAACCTGACGGCGAACCATTGGGCAGCACACCCAGTTCTCCTGTACTTAAATGTGTAAGTGGGTGGGGCATACTGTGATTCGTTACTTAGATCAGGAGTAACACAATCGCCCTCAGCACCTAAGGGGTTAATGATCAGATCAGCGTTGTGAACGAATTAACCAGCATACATTTAGGAATTGGGTATCACTGCCAAGCAAACCATTGGTTCTCTAGAGATGTTGCTCCGTTCTTTGGAACACAGGCCCTAAGAGTTTGTATTATATGCATAGACGGAGCAGGTATAACCAACCCAGAGAGTCAAATACTCTACTACCATCCGAGAAGAGGCGGGGAGATGAAGGGACGTAAAATCAAAAAATGGTGGATCCGCTCCACTGGTTAATGGAACACCTGGGAAGATCATGGCAGCACATGTCCATGGATCAGGGAACGTTGTCTTTTAACTTGTCAGAGGGGAGATAATGAAGGATTTACCTGTGGGGGTTCTCTGCAGGGGATGAGGCCCCAGAGTCTCAGCAGCGCACAAGTCAAGTAGGGATGGGCTGTAGGGTGGTCCTTGGAGGTGTAGGCAGGATCCTCTGAATCTTTTTGGGAAAGGGGGGCTCAAAGCATTTGTGTCCCTATGATAAGAATGATTACTACCTCGGCGAGGGCTCAATCAGAATGAAACAGGCATTCTGATTGGCGCTCGCCGGGGCACTATCTGGCCGGGAATCCCTCGGCCAGGATTCCAAAGCCATTGTTCCTGACGAGGGCGTGACGGCCCCTCAGCCAATGAGAAGGCTCGAAGCGGGGCCATCCCCGCTCCGAGCCTCCACACGGCTGGATGCTGCCTGCGTCCCCCGCCAGGGATTCAGGTACATCAATTTTTTTTTCCTCGGGGTAGGGACATTACCATGTCGGGTAAGGCCCCGGGCATTACCTGACTCCGTAATGTCCCCGCCCCTCGGGGCATATTGCTTAAGTAGACACTTGGGAAGATTAAAGTCATTAAGGGTCATGGCTGCAGACTGAGTAAAGAGTAGGCAAGAGAGAATCCAGCCTGGATCTCCAGTGATCGAGCAGAAGGGCTATAGATGTAATGTGATTTCTGATCCTACGAAAAGAGGAATATTGAGTAGAAAGCAGATAAACAAGCTTGGTATTGCTCGAGAATAAACAATGTTTTATTATTACTTTCATGCACAAAATCCGAAAAAATAAAACAGTTTACTACTTCTGATTGCAAAACACAGATTTGCTGTTGGGCTACAAGTATTCTGTTTGGAAACTGATCATTTGTGCAGGAAAATGCCTGCTCAGTTATAAATTATAGAATGATATTAAAATATTATAATTAATTTAACGATGGTCTGACCTACTTTTAGGCTCGATAACCGTTGATGCTAGGCAACGAACTGCAAATGTTCAAATGCACTTTATAAAGTCAGATAGCAATAGAGTACTGTTTGCTTACACAGTACTGTCACCTTACTGCGCTACCAAGCGGTAAGTGTTGTAGTCCTCCCATGCCTGACATCTAAAACAACAGTTTTGCATTGAGAATACTCAAAGTCCAGACGTTGAGTAGTGCTGCGGAAAGTCCATATGCTCTGCCCCAGGTCCTAGGTTCGAGTAGTCAGGTTCAGGAAAGTGGTAATGGATTTGGAGTGCAGCCGCATGATGTGCAGGGGAGTAGCGCTTTCTCCATACAGTACTTCATCATAGCACATTGCGTGTAGTGGAGTGGAGGCTGATGGTGGACCGCACCGTTATTGGTATGGAGTCGAGCGACCTACGCATTAAGGCCTGAACCGCCTCACCCCATCCACCGCAGAGGTGAATGTGGCGATAACACCAACTGGGAACAGTGATAGAAGTGTACCAAAAAACGTGGTGGAGCTGTGACTCCAGTGGGGGACAGAGTAGGAAGGTAGGAAGCAACGTGAAACACATTTCTCAAGGGTTGCAGTCATGCTGGCTGACAGCCAATTGAGTTGAAACTGATTTTAGTTAAGCTGTAACTGATATCCGGTGGTAAAATGGTTTGCGCTTTAACTTCACAAAGAACAGTTACTAAATGGTGAAAATGGTTGCAAAAAGTAGTAGTGCTGTTAACAGTAGAAAATAAAAATAGTGGAATACCACAACCGACCGTTCCCGGTCACTTACACCACTGCACCAGAACCACAGTGGGCCTGCTTGCGATCCGCAGGCATGAGGTACAATGTAGCCACTGCGCGGCCCTCTTTGCTGGCTGACCGAGCCGTTTGTCTTTTAAAGTTACTCATCATCCGAGAATTTCTGGCAAAACCTAATCAATGCCGACTCATGAAGAAGCGTTCACCAATGTATTCATTTAGTGGTGCCTTGTTGGTTGCAAGCTGCAAGCACAGGCACTTTGTGGAACCCAAGAAGTCTGTCTCAGTGTGCATGGAACCTTGGTCAAAAAACTCAATAGCACCAATGATCAAGGTTTCCTTAGCAGGAAGGACCCAAGTTCCCAAAATAAGTTAAGTCTGGGTCTCTGATACCATCCCTCAAAAGTTAAATCCTCTCCAGGTGTTTAGGATATCCACCCAAATACATATGTATACCGTGAATCTGAATGGGAGGTATTCATAGAGTCAGTGGTTATCCTGAAAACCCGGCGTGCTTTCGGGCATCGGACTTGGAGACCCAGCAGGTAAAGTATATTTACTCAAATGTGGCTTAGTGTTTAAGAATAAAAATGGGAACCATCATGTTTGGAAAGCAATCCCCAAACCCCATGCTTACCTGACAACTGAAAACGTAAAGGTCTACGCCGTGCCTTTCTAAAAGAACGTCAAAAAATTGAGGCACCAGGATGCCTGACTGCGGCATTGTACAAGTGCCCCCCTACTAACTCTTTAGCTACATTTTATTATTTCGCAATAGCTGCCCTTATCTGAGATGTGACAGTCACACTGGCTATTTGAAGGGTCACTACAAAGGACTGTCGAGGGCAACACCACATGTCCTAACCTTGAAGTGCACGCAGGGATCCGTTTAGTCATTTCAGCAGCTCTAATCAATGCTGCCGTGTTTGAACACTAAGGTCAATACTTGTATGGGTGCACAGCTGCATTTCCGCTCACAGTCACATGGGCAAAACGTAGGTCAATTTCCACTTCTTACGCTTCTTTACAGAAGCCAATCACCGCCTCGCACGGGTTCAATGGAAGCCTTAAACCACTCTAGGAATCCGAAACACAAAAGCAGAATGTTTGAACTGTGGACTCATACATGTTTCATAGCATGTATGATAGAGTCTTGTTGGGCATTGATCGAAACGTGAACATTTCTCTTAATTGATCTCTAATCGATCATGTTGATAAGGAAACTGGTTTTGCGTTCAGAGAGGCCAGTGTTGGTTTAAGGGGTGCACAGTAATTGAAGGTCATGTCTCTCTGGGCATTTGTAATAATTAGTTTAAGCAGGTGAGACTTTCAAATGCAGACGTGGGAACCTGCTCGAATCACCCGTGTTTTCTGCCTGAGCCCAACAATTGTGTTTAATTGCAAATGCAATGCATGTTAGGAATAAAAATATGCTGCACACCAGCGTCAAAAAAACGAGAACTCTCATGTGACCTTAACCGACAGGTCACGCGGTGTGTCTATATCTTGAAAGTAGTACAACCCATTGGGCCGGATCTCATGTTGTCCATGCCAGGTGTGACAAAAACAAGCAGTATTTGTATTTTGTTCATCGTCTTCGTACCTGAAAACATTCACATGGTTACCATCAGAGGCAGTGCCTAACAAAAGAGGTTCAGCAATGGAAGACAGAGCCAGCTGTAGATATGGGTATGGTGAAACATGGACTGGGGGATATAACATATAGGCAAGGGACAGGCAAAGAATATTTGCATGGGGTAGACCAGGCTTATTTCAGGCTCACATCATATGGCATTCTCGTACTTGTAATACTCCATTTGTAAACTGTACAATAATGCAAAAAGACATGTGCTAGCAGTGCACGAATTTACAGAGCATGATTTCAGAGCTCAGTGTCTTCACATTATTATGAAACCAGAAAGTGACTGAAGTAGTTGGGTGAAAAAGTTGGCAGTGGTTGTCTGCATGACTGGCTTTAGGAATGTTATGATGTGTGTTTTTTTAATTTTTTTTTATTTGTGGTACTGTTTCAATAATCCTTTCACAAAATGCATTACAAATAAATACTCAAAATGAAATCATCAAAACATATACATTTAGAGCGGGAAAAAAAATGAACATCACTATGTTTCCAGTTACAAGAAAGAATTAAATTCTCATGCCTAGTTTAATTCTAAAATATCTAATAAAAAATGAATTGCGCGAAACTTATTGAAGTCTGCCTTCCACTTGTCTCGGGAGGATAGCTCAGGGGCAGCGTGCTCGCTTTGGAAGCAAGATGACACAGCGCAAACCACATGTTCGACCCCCGGGTCCGCACCTAGAAACCTCTGGGTATTAAGCTCGTTATAAATAACCTATCATATATCATAATATATGTCCAAATACTGATAAGAGGCATATGGTTGAAGAAATCAAGGCATCTTCAGAAATGTACTGCGCAATGAGATTATGAAATAGGGCAAAGCATGAACAAGTGCTCTAGCGTTTCTAATGCTGTTTCCCCTCATGGAATCTGCATCTAAAAGTAGATTCCAAGGCCTTTGATCTTATTCCACTGATGTCTCGCACTGGGAGGCGATTCAACCTCAGTCTCACAAGGTTAATCCTCCACCTTCAATTAGGACATTTCCTAAGATATAATGATCTTATTCCTATGGCTTTCTCTTCAATAAGGTAAAAACTAAACAATTTGCATTCGGTGCTTAAGGATCTGGTATAAATCCAGTCCATCCGGTTCATATATTGATGTGGAGATATTTAGATTCCTGTTGTCCAACAGAAGAGAAAACATGTATGTTTGTATGTATGTATTTATTTTGTTGAAGTCCCATGCTTGAGGCTACAGGATGGATCTGGGTTGGCCCTGTAGGCTGGGGTCCATCACCCATTCTGTGATGCAGGCCTATGAGTGATGAATGCAGTGAGAGATGCTTTTTTCCTCACAACCGCAGCAATAGGTATGTGCACTGGGAGACACAAACAAACCGTCCATTTATTGCACAATGGGTGATCTTTAATACAGTGATTAAAACGGTTTAATTCACTGTGGTGCGTCCAGGTGTCCCCTTTATAATAACCTAGAAACCGGCTTGCATTTAATGTATAGAATAGCAGTGCTCAGGGGAGTTGCTAGGTCTGGAAAAGACCCGGGGCTAAGCTGATGTCGGAACTGTTGGGACTGGGGGCTAGCTGGTCTTTTGGCTGTAGCTCCCGAGATTCTATCCGGGGCTACAACCAAAAGATCAGGGGCTATAGCCCCCTTAGCCCCCCCCTAGCAACGCCCCTGGCAGTGCTGGAGGCAGCAATCTGGAGAGTGACTCAGATAGTCACTAATCTAATTGCAAACATATGAGCGAAATCGATTATCTCTGAACGTCATACTCTGATAATACGCAGACTAGACTGTGAACCGCGGCATATCACTAGACTCTATTCTCACATTCTGGTAGAGGATTCTGAAAGTTTGTAGAAATTGTAAAACATGAGAGTAAAGTCTACAACTTCTTAAATTGATTTAACTCCTGAAAAAGTTGGACTGACCCCTGCAACTCATTGAGCGACATCCACAAGATTGTGTGAAAACTTCTTCTTTGTTTGAAGAATAAAAAGAATACCTTAAAAATATAAGTGTTTACATTGAAGGATACTCACAAATGTATTATATGTTCATGCTATTGTTTAATTAATCTTATTTAGCCAGCTATCTGCCATTTTGGTTTGCAGGGGACAGGTGGGCCTATTGACTGGGCTCAAGTTTCTTTACGTATACCGACTGCTTTGTGTCAGGGCAGTAATTCCTCCTCTGCACCCTAACATTCTTAATCTTACAGAATATCATTTTTGAATTCACTTTACACTTTGAGTGTGCAAAGTAACAATCTATAGTTAAGGTAACAGAATTACCGCCACTTTTCCTGCTCCGGCATAGTACGAGTTTGGCCATGAAGTAGGGAATATACCTCCAGCATCATGCTGGAGATAAATCCTACTACTTTGTGCAAAAAAAGCAGCTAAATTGGCAAAATTAATGCAGCAGTAATTCCACAAAAAAAGCCCAATAGAGTACAATGGACTTAGACAATATAGGGAGACCAATTAGCGGTTACAGTGATTCCATTGCGCAATATTCCAGTGTATTTACCACCGGAATACAGCCCACTTGAGGGCTGTAGTATTTGGTGGACTTTAGCCCTCTCCCCGACACTTATGTGGCCCAACTCAGGGGCAGAACGATTCTTCTTTTTGATTACTCTAATAGACAGTTGGTTGTTCCCGCTGTAGACTTTGGTTTTTATTGTGTGTCTTGGCTTCTCTGCTACTTCACCTGCTTCTTTGTAAAGTAGTCAATGTTCTTTGCTCTTTCTTCATAGCACCAACAAGCCCCTGAGTCAACGTGAGCTCCCCAATAATTGCAGATCTAAAAATGAGAAAGCACATTGTTGGGTGTCCTGACCCACGTTTAAGCTATCATGCCACAACATTTGGTGCTGTGGGCTTAGAAAGTTCAAGATGGCGGAAAACCCACATGTGCGCCGAAATCCAGGAAAGCTGCGCAGTTTGTGCGCACACCAAAATGGTTGCCTCACTTGCCACCCACCAGTGCGAGAATGAAAGGCCGGGTTGCCATGAGGGAAATGGGTTGCCAAAGGACAAACAGTAGCGCCGGTTAGCTTCAAAGCGCTTTAAAACCACCATTGGACTACCCGCACAGTAGTCTGAAACCATTGGGAATGGCAATGCTGATTGCCAAATGCAACCTAGAATTGTGGGGAATTCATTTCTTAAATCCCAAAAATGGGTGCAGTACCAGTACTCACCACTATCCAAAAGCCGGCGTTTTAAAACCACCCTGTGTTTCTCTGAAGGCAGGCTCAAAATGCCTATTTTCAAACATTGCAACATGTGCAAAATATTCACTGAACACCAGCAGACATTTGGCAGAATGAGGTTTTGTGTGCTTACAAAATCTGGGAAATGAAGAGCCCAAAACAATGCTTATAACAAAACTGCTATGGAGTCAGCAGTTTAAGTTGCACTGGATTTAAAGACACTAAAATCGAAAATGTTTAGATTAAATGAGTGACCTATGTTTGGTGTCACATGCCTTTGTAACTGTTGAAATGTCATAGTTTTGCACTTAGAATCAGCATTCTAGCTGCATGTGTAAAATTGCATGTTAATTTAAAAAGCAACAAAAAACATTGCAGTTAGCTGAAAGTCTGGCTTAAGGAACTTGATTTTGCTTGACAACTACCCCCATCAGGAGTGAAACTTGAGTCACAGCTGTGTTCCCAGGACTATCTGCCTTTTTGCTGGCCACACTAAGAATATACCATCTATCTGATAATTGAATTACCTGTGCTCTGCAGGAGAGTGAACAATGCAACTCCCTTCACCCAGGCAGAGGGTTTATTGAGAGGATCATAAATGGCTTCCTCTTGAACAATGAGCCTTTCAGGACCCAAGCAAATCTTATATTGCAGGGGTCGTAAAAGTGGCTTACTATTGGCAGAAACTGGGAGGGGGAGAAACTGGAGACAGAAGCTGGCTTGGCAGAACTGGATAAACCAGTATTTCTACCTTGTGCTGAGAGGAAACCACACCCCTTTGGAGCCAGAACATAACTTTAAAAAGATGGATCATTCATAGAGCGGACATGTGAAAATTTTATAAATGATACCATAATTCTTGTGATTTTTCTGCCCACAGTTTAAGAGGTTTTTAGAACCGGTGGTATGTTCAGGGAGGTGTCAGCGGAAAAGTGGATATTACTCTAAATGTATGCATGTTAAAAATCTGAAACTTCATCAGTTAATGTCCATACTCCCTGCGCACATGTATGTAAAGTTGGGTCAATGTCAGAAATTGAAAAACAGTTAAAAAGTCAATTATGTGCCATTTCTGAATGCAAGCTCTTAGAAACAACAGATTTGGACAGAGACATGGCTAAATTCAGCCACACCATGTATATGTAATTTCAAGCAACTGTGTAACTGTGAAATATGTCTTTTGTTATCCAACATAGAATGTGTGCAATCTGACAGAGGAGTGTCCTATCTGCAAGCCATAAAATGACATCACTCTGACACAACTTAGCTTCGCCAATCAAGTGAGGAATGGAAATTTGACCAATGACAAGTGAGAGGGGCAAGTTTAGTTATGACCAACATACCCACCCACTCTCAAAACACATAAAAGCAGACAGACAGGACAGATAGGGACCTTCAATTCCATCTGCCGCTGGAAGCTCTGCCGGAAAAATCCATACTTACCTCCATCAAACTTCAAAGAGCCAACACTTAGACTCCAAGATAAACAGAGACTTCAGAACCTTAACCAAAAGGCCACTGCCAGCAAGAGTATTTGTCAACAGGCCTAAAAATCTTTTTGCAACTGAACTCTTCAGACAGCCGGCTGACGCCGTCTGAATTTTGCCAAGAACTTTTGCAAGAACCCGGTGACAGAAATATCCAAAGAGAAGGCAGGACCCGACCCAGAGAACCGGTGCCTAGCAGAGACCAGGCCATTGTATCCAGAGTGCTGACCCAGATCACTGTGAAGTGCAGAGACCAGAGGCGAGTTTAAAACCTGACCAGATCCATGGCGAGGCCCATTTCACTCAAGAATATAGTGTGAGTACCTAGAAAACTGTGCAGAACAAATCTCTTAGTTAAAATAATATAATCCAAGCTATTTTAATCTAAGTAGAACTGCCTCCTAACTGTCACCTGTCATTTGCATAGCTGTCACTTGTCATTTTCTAGTAAAATCTGTCACTTGTCTTTTTGAGCTTTTAAAATTTCAAATCTGAAAAATGACCTTCACAAAATCGCTCATATCTCCGCGACCGTTTGTCTTAGAGACTTGCAGTAACTTTCATCTAAAAGTTGAGAATCTAAGCTTTTAATCGCACTAAGAACCGCATTCCTACCCCCTATAGTTTTGCCGTAATCGTGAAAAACGCATTCGCGAATTTGACCGCGATTTGCAAATTTCTCCACATGTAAAATCAGCTGCTGCTTGCCTTCCATTTGCCAGAAATTCGTTTAACCTGCTAACTATCCCTGCATCATTGCTAGTGTGAGCCGGGACTAATATTAACTAGATACCACTCACCCTGAACCTCTGAAAGGGAATTAAAAGCATTTTAGCATATTTTTTAATTCATTGCCAGCACATATCAAAGCAATTTGGGCCTGTGTTTTCAAACTTCTGTAGTCTAAGCTTGCTGGGGTGAACTGAATCACATTTGATTGCATTTCTGAGAACTGTGTGTTTTCCTTCCATTTCCTTGCCTTGCATCAAGGGGGGGAGGGGATTGCCAGAGAAAAGTGATTACATTGTTTTGTTGAAATCATATTGAGTATTTTCTATACTGCATTTCATTCATTCAACCTTGCATTTCCTTGAACCCTGTAAAGCATTCTCTACCACATTATACTTCTGTACCTATTTACCACTGTGCTACCTTATCCATTTCATGTCAACTCCTTATTGATTATAGAGAAGCGTGTTAGTGCCAGATTCTCCGTTGTTAATCTTTATCATATCAGATTAAGTGTGATATTCAATTATTAATTTATTATAAAGTGTGATATACATATCTATTGTTTAAATTATCGAATAAACCTTTTAATTTGCAAACCAGAGCTACTTCTTGGCTCAGTGGGGTCAGGGGGATTCCAAGAGAGGGGTGTTATATAGGGGTAGTCATCCAGAACGCATGAACTGGACATAAAGATATATCAATAAGGGTTTTCATTCAGTATTATAGACTAGGCGTTAACTTAGCTGTAGTGTTGAATTGAATCCTCTTACAAACTGGGGGCTCGGCCGGACGTTTGGGTTAGAATACCACTTGTGCAGCTTAATACAGTGTGCTAACTGACGGGATACATACATCCGGTCGGATCACCACGCTGCATTACGCTGTGAAGCATTCCTCAAAAGGGACACTCCAAGAAAAGTTCTGTTCTGCAAAAATAAAATACTAACTTCTGTAAGTCAGGACAGAGACCAATCTCTAGAATGACGACCTTGGTAGATATGAAAATAGCCAGAGAGCACTTCTTACATAAACTATTTGTGAGAGGTGAATGGGCTGAGCAGGGCCAGGATGCCTGGTTGCAGGCCATCACGCGACAGGTCACTGAAACAGGGTCAGACTTATGGAGAGATCAGGGTCCATTACATGTGGCCCTGAGTGAACTATATATGGCTCCTAAAGCCAAAGAGGAACACAATAAGATTGCCAGGATAGCAGCATACCTGTACCTATATATGGGAGACATGCAGGATAGATGTGCTGAAAGCCAAAATCTGGCAAATAGGCAACAGGTGGTGTTAGAGAAGGTCCAATCTGACCTGGTCTCTTCTGAGCAGAGGCTGCAGGGGAGCCAGGAGTCAGAAAATGACAGCAGGCAGTACATCATTAAAATAAAAGAGGATATGGGCATCCTACAACAGGAAAAGACAGACCAGGATACCAGATTTCTGGCCCTGCAGAAGGAGCACCAAGACAGTTTGGACTCCTTACTGCAGAACCAGAAAAAGTTGGAGCAACAGATCAATTTCAACAGGGCATGCGCGGAGCAGGTAGTCACCCTGCAAAGCCAGCTAGATAGAGAGAAAGAGGAGAGCAATAAACTGATTCTGAAAGACCTGGATACCCAGGCAGAGTTTGATCAGGAGCGCCAGAAAGCTGGTGCCTTCCAAAGGCAGAGGGACGACCTGGCGGCACAAATGCAGGCTCTTAGTCAGGAAAGAGACGCCATAGGCCAGGAAGTCTGCCATTTAAAAAGGAAAATGGAAGAAAATCACCTGGCCCTCCAGGGGCTGGGTGACCTCCAAAAAGAAAACCAGAACTTGTTAGAGCACACCAGGAGGGTGGAGGATGCTCTAGCAAGAAAGGAGCAGGCCAATAGGGACACAGCTCAGGAGGTAAACCTCCTGCAGCAAAGACTGGCCCAGTTCTCCAGGACCAACTAGGAAGCACAGAGGGAAAATGAGGCCCTCTGTCAACACAATGATAGGCTCCAACAACAGGTAGTGATGCAGGAGAGACTGATAGAGTCTAGTAAGGCCTTAACTGAGGAACTGAAGGCACAAATGCAGGCTCTTGCATTGCAACAGGGAGCAGGGGCGGATAGAGATGAGGTTCGCTGGGAAATGGAAACTCCGGAGCATAACCTCAGGAGCCCTAGTACCAGAGGCCCTCATACCTCTCAGTCCCTGGACTCTGCCACCCCCATGTCCCCTGGCGCACGTGAGCACAGGGCCACAGGGATGGCAGATTACTATCCAGCTAAGAGTATGGGGCTCATAGGCCAGTACCACCCAGGAATGGAGGGGTGGGCATCCGGGTATGGGCACCCAAGTACAGTACAGTTCAGTGGGGAACCCCAGGAGAGTAGGCCCCTTAAGGGCATCCTGAAAACCTCTGCCCAGTTAGGTCAGTGGGGGGGGGACCCATCAAATCCTGGCAGCAAGGAGGAATCTGAAGACTCCTCTGAACTGCGCAGGACACAGGAGACCAGGTCCCCACATTCTGCCAGCCATTCCCAGGCTCGCAGAATCCGGGAAAACCTGGAAGAACAGACGGGAACCTCTGGGAGCAGTGCCTCCGAGTCCGAGGACGAATGGACAAGGGTTACCCGAACCAAAAAGGCCAATAAGGCAAAAAGGGCCTTGCTTAAGGACCCCTTAAAGCAGATTAAGGCGATCAGGAGCGTCATCACGCCTTACCATAAGAACGCTAAGTATTCTGTTTGGGAGCACTTAGAGTTGTTTGAACAAATGATGGAGACTTTCCATTTGAAGGACAGCCAAAGCTGTATTCAATATGTAAAGTGGACCTTCTCCCCGGAATACTCCAGTTTCTTTGCGGGGCTGGAGGACCAAAATCATTTAAGATGGTCCACCTATAAGGCGGCCATCCTGAAACATTTTTCCATTCATAGAAATCCTCAAGAGGCTCGCAAGGCAGCCTACAATTTACAATGTGGGGAGGATCAGGCCCCACAAGAATTTGTGCAGGAGTTAAAGCGTGCTTTTGCACAGACCACAAGAAGGGTGCGCACGGATAGCAGGGAATTTATTAATACGTTTTTCCATGCCTTGCCCAAATATATCATGACCCAGCTCGTGAGGGATTTTCACGAGAAAAGATCTTTAGACTGGGTCATTGAACAGGCTACCCGGATCTATGAGGTGCAGAAACCGATAGATAGCAAAAGTAATGCCCAGAAAAACCCCAAAGCCAACAGCACCCCTGCTGCTGCCAAGGTGGCAGAGGTAAAGGTCACCCCCGTTTTAGAGTTGGAGATGGGGGGGCCTAAAAACCTACCTGCACCTAATAATGCTAGGCCCAGAAGGTCCTCGGGTCAGTCACAGACAGGGAGCCAAGGAGGCAGCCCCACAAATGGGGTCCCTCGCTCTCCTGATTATGTAAGTCCCCGTTACAAGGGAAATCGACCCATCCTGGGTTATGTGTGGACTCCTCCAGCCCAAGGGGGGGGATCCAGCCAAGCACCTAACCCAGGGAACTTCCCTCCAAACTTCCCACAGGAGGGCAGAAATTTACCAAACCCTGGGCAGAACTTTTTCCCCAGATATCCACCCGACTTTCAGCCCCAAAACCATCCATCCTTCTTTCCCCAATTCCCTGAGCCCAGACCACTGAATCCGGGAGAGGGGAGGCCAAGGGTGGAGGGGTACCCAAATCTTCCCAACCCGGGGTATTACCAGAGGAGGGATAGCTACCCTTCCCGGGATCAGCCCAGGGGAGAAAACAGGGCCCCGTATCAGCCTGAGCGGGTTTCCCAGTTAGAGCGCCAGGTTCAAAACATGGCGCGGGATCTGGGTCACATACTGAGGGCTCAGCAGAACCCTCAGATGGGCGTGCCGGCGCAGAACGCACCCAACTCTGGACCTGGTGCTCCAGAACAATGACGGGGGCAGCACCCCGATAACTCACCGGTTTCCAGGGAGGAGGCACAAAGGGAAGGGGGTGTAGTGATACACGAAATTGCAACCTTGCCAATCAGGGCTTTAGATGACAGCATTAGCCGCTGAAAGCCAATAGTGTATTCAAGGTATGTGCTAAAAATGCTGACAGTAGTCTGTTGTAGCACTTCCATTATGCAGTAGTGAGCTACAAGGAATATGCAGGCCTAGTATGAAATAGGTCAAATTAAGCATTGTTGATAGACAGGCAGGGAGGGCCCCTAGCTATGTAGCTAATAGGTATTTTTGGAGTGTTTGGAACATCATGGCACCTATATAGCGCTTAGATAGCCAGTCTTAAGCGCTATAAACACTAAGCTATGAGTGCATGCCTTTTAGAGCTTGCAGATGGGGTTAATACATCCCTGCTTCCCTTAGAATATTCAGCCTCACTAACGTTAGCCCTGGCTCCAAGCTAATCTTCCTTTTCTCTGGGAAGGTACTGATAAGACATTCCTCAGCCAGCGCAGATGGGAACAAGGGAGGGGGTAGGAGCGAGCAGGGAGCATCTCAGAGAGAGCTGGGTTTTTTCCATGAACCAGCCTCACAGAGAAAGTTCTGGAACTATGCGTCATGGTGACTGACAGCAAGAGATTATAAAATATCCATGCACACATGGGATCAGGGGGAGATCGCCTGTGGACTTGATTCGTGTACAGTCAGGTGCCCGGAATTGGCTCTCACGGTGTCCTCCAGCCTTGTTTTTCTATGAGCGGGGCTTGTTTTACAGCTAGCTTATGAGAAACCCAGGTCTCCCAGGGCTGAGATTAAGGGACGTAAGACTGTGTTTCTCTATGTTTCTCTATATTTCTCTATGTTTCTCTATGTTTATCTAAGTTCCATGTTTCACTATATTTTGCATTGCTCTTTGTTTTATGCTTTGTAATATTCTCTAACTTGAATCCCAAATGTATATGAAATTCACTGCTTAGAATAAATATGCTAAAGCTTTGAGGGTGTCATTTGTCACTAGCATGAGATCACTGCTCAGCACAATAGAACCTGTATTTTGGGCTGAATTGGGTATTTTTGCTCTCAAAGGGCTGGCCCCGAGGAAGATTTTGCCCAATATCAAGACATTTGGTGGCAGCTTTGTGGGATTTGTGAAGAGCAGTGCCATGCTGACATGACAAATGGTGTGAGAGAACACAGTGTAGAGTGGGGAGCAGGCTGTCGCATTTCCTTGATGGTCTCACTGCAGCTCTGAGACTTCAAAAGGCAGCAATGTTGTGTCGGCTTGCCGTGGCCGATAGCTTGTGTGGTTAAGACTCCCTTCAGCAAATCAGTCGTGACTGACTTATTGCATGGGATTGGTGCCAGGGAGTACAAGGCAATAAACGAGCGGGAAATGGCTTTGTTTAAAGCACTCCGATGAATGGTTAAGAAAGATGTATGCTCAATTAGAAAAAGAATTTTATCATGTGGTTTCCCAGTTTAAAGTTGTAATTTGGAATGCATAATGAGACGGAGTTCTCATCTCTATTCTGTCATGAGGGCAGGAAAAATAATTGCAAGAATTTGACATGCAAATTGTGAATAGTGATTTAACCATTGACTCAGCCCCAGTGTGCTAGCGAGTGGGGGCTGTAATGTTCGGAGGCGAAGGTTCGTCTTTTTTGATATATGCTTTTGAAGGGTTGGCATTCCTGAATAATGAGGAAGGGGAATGAGCCATGCTTAGGAGAATGAGTAACATCTGTGCTGAGAGCCTAAAGAGTTTTTTCTTTCTTGTGGCAACTGTAAAATTCCATGTGCTAATGGTGGCAAATTCTGTTTAAAGGAAACACACTAAAATGGTTATATTGCATTTTAGGCTGTGCCATGCTTATATTGGGTGAGAGACTCACTTAAAAGGAAAGTGAGTGAATGTTATTTGGATTTTCGATTTTTGTGTACTGATTTGAAATTGCAGAATCAGTTTACAACGGTTGGGGAGAAAAACAATTTATATTTTTCTAAATTGCCCCTGGAGTATTTTTGACTGTCCCCATGCTATGCCATGGATTTGTGCTGTTGCCTTATAAGTGATGTATGATTTGGAAATAGTGTCCTGTTGACTGTGATACATGGGGAAAAATGTTGTTGACACATTAAACAGCCCACAAGCAATAGAGTGTGGGTTGTTCTTGCAGAAAAAAAAAACGTGCAGGGAGCTGCACTAAATATGGCATTTTTATTTTTTAAATGCACTGAACTGAGTGGTTATAGTTTGGCAATGGTACAACAGAATGAAACATCTGTGTGTGATAAGATAGCACAAAGATTTAATGGGTTGTGAGTTCTCTTGAAAGATCGCACATTACAAGAAAAAAAAGACGCTTTGACATTTTGCAAAATTACATGGAGTAGAAAAATGACAAGAAAAGTGCCGCTTTTGAAAACAAGAGTCTTGCTGTGTGTGCAGAGCTTGTGCCTTGAAGCTGTCTTGGGCGAGGTGCGTGAAGGCAAACAAAAGCAGAAACAGTACAAGAAAGAGTTAATTTGGATGAACTGTCTGAAACGAGTGAAGCCGCCACAGTATAAGAGTTATAGGCAAAAGAGATAAGCTGCGTGGTGCTGCCAGGTGCACACGAAAGATAAACATGCCTGCATTCCTGAGGAAGGGGGAGCAAAAACAGAGAGCTGTTCAAAAAGTAAAGAATTTGCCCAGTAAACTGTGGTACGGAGCAAAGGCTTCATGCAGGATGGCAGACGGGCACATCACATCTGAACATTTACCTATGCATCTGTGAATGGGCCAAGAAAAGACAGCTGCCCATTCCAACAGACATTACTGTGCAAACCGCATTCCCATGTGATGTGATGTGAAGTGAAGTAAAGCGCTATTGCTGTGCAAGCTGCATTCCAATGCTCCATGTGATGTGAACTGAAGTAAAGCGCTGTGCACTGGAGAAGAAACCTCTAGGCGCTTTGAGAAGAGAAAATACACATCTGGCAAACTGCAAGCTACATTGCCAGGGATGGAGTAACTGACAAAGACATTATGGCATTCCAGATGGAAGCAAAACTGACAAAAAGTGCTTAGCCGTTTTGCAAGAGACAACATGCAGAGCGGGGCTTTGAAGTACAACATGAACACTGCACATTAGCCATGATCCAGAAGCCACACGGCTTAGTGCAAGAATGAATGATTTGTTGAAGCAACAAAAGAAACTGGCTTAGACTATCGCACTCAAAGGGGTGGTTCAAAAACAGCAAACGCCCTTTGAAAAAATGACAAGTGAAAAAACCAGAGGCTTGAAAAGACACTGCTAAGAAAAGAAAGATAAATAAACAAAGCTGCTCGTACAACTGCAAGCGGTATTGGACTGAAAGACTTTACCTTTGAAAAATGGAGTGATGCCAGCAGGGCAACCTAAACCAAGATCATGAGACACTGGAAGCAAGTTGGCGCCTGGCATTTGTGATCGCTTTGGTGAAAAAGAAAAGCATTGTGCGACCTGGGTACTTACTATATGGCTTTGTAAAAGCACAGATCAGTCTGAGGTACCATTGACCAGCTATGATTGCATTGCACAAATGAGTTTGTGATTAGGCAGTTACACCCCGTATGGTTGAGTGTAAATAAGCCCCCAGAAACATGCAGAAAGGTGATAAATAATTGCAGTAGCAATGACAAAGTGTGTAGTTACCTGATGAGACTTTTTGAAGATGGGGGTGGTATTATGGGAAGGGGTGGATAACGCTGATATTGAAGTTTTGATGAAATCCTAACATTTCTGTTTGTATTTTGCCTAGGCAAAGCACGACAAGACATTTCATAATATCAGAAATTAATATGCAGTTTGTGGGTGACACTGATCAAAGAAGGGTCAGACGCATTCTCAGAGAAAGCGAGCCACTGCGACATGCTATTTCAACTTTAACGTGCCCTGCACCGCACTCAATGCTGTAACCTGCGAATAGTGTCCAACAGAGTAATAACTTTTGCTGAACTGGCACGATGCAGACTTGGCTAATTATCAAGTATTTGATGCTACACATTTAAATGACATGTTTTGCCCTTTCTTGTTTAAAGGACTATGGACAATGAATTGTGGACTGTAACATCAGGCACCACATACAGCTGTGTGACACAGCAATTGAATGCTAACACATTGAAAAATGGTTTTTAAATGCACTGTTGAGATGAATCTGAAAAAACCAAATGGTTTTACTCTTCCAACTGAATGGCTTTAACCAGAGATGTTTTGTTTTTTGAAAAAAAAAATATTCTACATTGCACGTAGGCAGGAGAATGATTTATGAACTGTTGGGGCAGCAGAATTATGCAAGCAGGAGCGTAATTTATTTTGAGATAAGATGAGTGCGCACATCAAAGTCACCTGTGCGTAGGTTAAGATTCTTAATTGAAGTAATGCTGCCAAGTGTATGAGCTATAATTTGAAATGGTAATCTTTGAAACACTGGATACTTTTACAGCCAGCTTAAGGCAGGTAAATGAAACCATGACTGACTTGATGTTTGATTTTATGACACAGAGTGTGACACGGTTTTTTGTTAAACCAACCAGTTTCATGTTTTTTGTGGGGACAGCTGTCTCCAGCACACTAATGCAAAGAGTCACCTTTTGATTGTAAACATTTGGAATAATTCTTTGGAAAAGCGCTACAAATGAGTATCCACATGGAATTGCTAGTGTACTGGCCTAGGCACATTGTCAGGCATCTTTTGTCACTGAATGGATACCATTTGTTTAATTTGTCTAATGTGATGTTTTTCTGACCAAGAACTGCAGCGAGTGTTCTCGCCAAGATTCTATGAACTATAACTTGACTAAATGAATTTTTTCCATGGTGTGATGAAACAGCCACTGCCGGATAGTAGTATGGTGTTTGTGGCTAAAGTTAATATTGTATATGGTAGATATCCCACTTGAAGAAGGGTATTCTCCAAGTCACAGAAGGTAGACACTGTGAACCTGTTAGATTTTCCAGTGGTAAGACAACATGTAAATTGTAGACTGGTAATGCACACCTTCATTATTACAGTGCTACACTTAGACATAGATTTATCATGAGGCAATGTTTCCTTAGTACTACCAAGCTGCTACAAATGGAGTCCATTTCTATGGCCCATCACTAGAGTGCGCGTAGCTAGGGAGCTAGATTCATTAATTGCAGGAGCTTTATATGCTTGTGACATAGAAACTGTGCACAATAAGCTAGCCACTATGGGTTCTGATGCCAGCTCTGCTATAGAACTTCTAGCCTAGTGGGGCCCATTGATATGCCCAGCACTGCTACAAGTATTGACAGCCAATTGAAGATGACAGAATTTTAGACATGAAGACATTTTTTGTCTGCCATAGGGCAGGTCAACAAGACTGCTAAATACACACAATGCATTGTATGGCACACATTGTTAAATCAGCAGGTGTTGGCTTTTTACTGGGTGGGGGCAACCATCCTCCACACACTGGCACGCAGAGCTACAGTTACCAGCATACATATGGATTGAATTGCTTGCTTTTTGATTGCATGAATAACACATGCCATGCTTTGATGTAAATTAGTAGAATTGTTTTTATTTAGACAACCTGGTGCCCATGGGTTCACCTTGTTCACGAAATTAGATGGTTTCTGGTTGGGTTCCACCTACCTGGGGGAAGTGTCTAGTCACACAGCCCATAGTCACGCTTGAATGCCCTGGGATCAGGGGGAGGGTAGGCCCTTAGGGTGAAAGGCTGCCAGGTTTTAGAATTGGTAACCATACATAAATGCAATAGTGCATTGTAGATTAGACTACACTGGATTGCCTTGACATTTTAACTGCATGCTGCTTTTTAACTGACAATCAGTTATACAAAATTGATTTAGGTATTTTTGTGTAGGCCATGTTTTGGCTAGAGTAAATGTCCATGTTCACTTGGCGTAGGTATTTTTGTGTAGGCCAGGTTTTGGCAAGGGTATATGTCACTGTTCACTTTGTGTACATTTTTGTTTAGGTAGTGTTTTACCTTGCATGCCACGCTAACTAACCGCTATAAGATAGTTTGCTTAAACCTCTTGCAAAGCCCCAAGGTCTTTATCACTGCACTAAATACTATATTGATAGGTATTAGTCAGCATTTGTCGCACAAACGTTGAATAGGGGTGGAATGTAGTGATACACGAAATTGCAACCTTGCCAATCAGGGCTTTAGATGACAGCATTAGCCGCTGAAAGCCAATAGTGTATTCAAGGTATGTGCTAAAAATGCTGACAGTAGTCTGTTGTAGCACTTCCATTATGCAGTAGTGAGCTACAAGGAATATGCAGGCCTAGTATGAAATAGGTCAAATTAAGCATTGTTGATAGACAGGCAGGGAGGGCCCCTAGCTATGTAGCTAATAGGTATTTTTGGAGTGTTTGGAACATCATGGCACCTATATAGCGCTTAGATAGCCAGTCTTAAGCGCTATAAACACTAAGCTATGAGTGCATGCCTTTTAGAGCTTGCAGATGGGGTTAATACATCCCTGCTTCCCTTAGAATATTCAGCCTCACTAACGTTAGCCCTGGCTCCAAGCTAATCTTCCTTTTCTCTGGGAAGGTACTGATAAGACATTCCTCAGCCAGCGCAGATGGGAACAAGGGAGGGGGTAGGAGCGAGCAGGGAGCATCTCAGAGAGAGCTGGGTTTTTTCCATGAACCAGCCTCACAGAGAAAGTTCTGGAACTATGCGTCATGGTGACTGACAGCAAGAGATTATAAAATATCCATGCACACATGGGATCAGGGGGAGATCGCCTGTGGACTTGATTCGTGCAGAAACAGGTGCCCGGCATTGGCTCATACGGTGTCCTTCAGCATTGTCCTCTGAGCGGGGCTTGTTTACAGCTAGCTTATGAGGGCCCAAGGTCTCCCCAGTGCTGCTTAAAGGGACGTAAGACTGTGTTTCTCTATGTTTCTCTATATTTCTCTATGTTTCTCTATGTTTATCTAAGTTCCATGTTTCACTATATTTTGCATTGCTCTTTGTTTTATGCTTTGTAATATTCTCTAACTTGAATCCCAAATGTATATGAAATTCACTGCTTAGAATAAATATGCTAAAGCTTTGAGGGTGTCATTTGTCACTAGCATGAGATCACTGCTCAGCACAATAGAACCTGTATTTTGGGCTGAATTGGGTATTTTTGCTCTCAAAGGGCTGGCCCCGAGGAAGATTTTGCCCAATATCAAGACAGGGGGGTGTAAAGCCTTGGAGGAAGCTTCCTTCCTCACTTGTAAACAGCCCCTGGAAACCCAGGAACCGGAAACAAAATCTCTTGCCCCGGAAAGTCTGCCTCCTAAGGAGCAGAGGGGGGGTAGGAGAAACAAAAAGACCCAAACAGACTCAGTTTGAGGAGGAGGTACAGATCTTCCAATTTAAGGGAGAGGGATCCTCAGAGGATCATGGGAAAAGGATCTTCTCCTTCAGAGAGGGGGGAACTCCTCCCAAAGAAAAATGGGTCCCTAGGGATGCAAATCCAGACTGGGGAGATGTGGAGACTGAGCTACCGCCGCCCACCATCTCATCCCAGAACCAACAGCAAGAAAATCCCCTGGTTCAAACCCATCCTGGTGACTGCCTCCAAAAAGGGGGGGGCGGCCCAGAACCGGAGCCAGGGGAACCCACAATGGCTCTGATCTCCAGTTGCCAAATTTTTCTTTCAGATTCCCAAGGCTCTCCACAGAATTCTGCCCAAATCTCTTCGCTAGCGATGTCCAAAACCAGAAAATTAGCCCACCAGTTGTCCAAAAATGTACATTATCTGTGCCCCCTTGAGGAGAAGGAGGGAAGATATTATGCCCCGGTACAAGTACAGGGGCAGGGTACAACCTCGGCACTGGTGGACACTGGATCTCAAGCTACCCTTCTGTCCAGAAGGGCCTTTGACGAACTGAATGCAGGAAGGGGAGAGAATTACCAAATTCCTCTCACCTCTCTTCCTGGACAACTCCAGAACTTTGACGGGAAGGAAATTCCCGTTGAGGGGACGGCAGATTTGGACATTAAAATTGGGCGACATAAGTTGAAACACCCGGTCATAGTTGTGACCCCAGAGGGCACCCCTTGTTTACTAGGGAATGACCTCCTGAGAAGGTTGTCACCCCTAATAGATTGCGTAAACAAGGTCCTCTGGACCCAGACTAGCCGACCAATAAAATTAAAACAGAGTGTCAACCATGTTAGTTTAAACGGCACCTGCCACATGGTTGAACAAAAATCTGACCAAGTAGAATTTCACTTCCAGAACAACCAGATTCCAGACGTGACAGTAATAGCAGTAGGACAACAGACTGGTGATGGGGGGTCCTCTCTATTTCTGAAAATCAACCTTCCTTCCAGTCTAAAGTGGTATTCCACGCTGGAAGGAAACACTCTGAAATTCTATACTAATCCACAATCAGAAACTCCCACTCCTATGGTCCAGAAAGATGTGAAATCAGCTCAGAGCCTGGCTGAGATTCAGCAAATTGGAGAGCAGTTGTTCATCCCTGTTCAGTTAAATGATGGGAAGGACTCTGTTCTCGCTCGAGTGTGTGTGAACAACGGTAAGAGCTTCATCAGCGAAGCCATGTTCCGCCAACTCCCAAAAGATCCAGCCATTCCCACCTTCAAACTGATAGACAAATGGGAAATGGACCTGGAAGCACCTAATTCCAAACATCTCCTGCCAAGCAGGTGCATGCTCAAAATCTCCATTGGCAACAAGAGCATAGTCCACAATTGTTGGGTCGTGCGAGACGTCACTGCCGCCTTTTACTTAGACAGTGACATTCTCAATCGCTTTGCCATTAGTTTGGACCTAATAAACTTCAAAGCTTGGTCCCGATTAGCGGATAATCCCATGGGCTTTGATGATCCAGAAAAAGCATTTAGGTCAGCTCAATTGCTACCTTATGCAGTTGAAATTCAGGTTAAAGAGGAAGGACCCGACAATTCTCCCTGGAAGTGAAAGTTAAAAGGGGACAAGAGTTGAAAAACCCTGATGCTTACATACATCTAAATGCTTCTCTCCAACAGCAAGGGTTGGGGGTAAACCCAACACCATTAGTCAACATAGAACATGACACCATTCCAATAGAGGTGGATAACAGCGACTTAAAGAGTATTACTCTAGCCGCAGGCACCATTATTGGAATGGCGGTTGATGACCGACATTTCTCCATTGATCTTGGAAATTAACTGTTAGGACCAATCCCCAAGGACTGTTTTGACAGTGACAGTGAGGACCATACAACACCAGACAGGATTTTTACCCGGCATGGGGGGAACTTCCTGGTGTACACTTCTTGCCCCTATGGTAAGGAAGATGTGACTTGTGACTTCAGGAGGGATGAGGTGATTTTCCAGGTCCATGAGGGCTGCCTTTCCCACCTGAAGCCTCCGGTCCAAATCAGCACTCTGACCAGGGACTTCTCCACCCAGCTGGAGGAGGCCACGGAGATAGCCAGACCAGAAGTCTTTCCAGGCTTCAGGCAGATGGTGGAAGAGAGAGTCAACCTAGCTGATGCCTGTGTGACTCTGGAACAAAAGCAAACGTTGAAACAAGTTTTCTTGGATTTCCAAGATCTCTTTGCGGTAGACTCATATGACTGTGGCCGCACCGACATCCACACCACAACAATCCCCACGGACCCTGGCATGACTCCTGTGTTTGTGAAGCAATATCGCTTGCCTCTCGCATCAATGGAGTCCCTTACTGAAATAATTAAGAACCTTGAGTCCCGGGGAATAATCCGTCCAGTCCACAGCACCTTCAATAATCCGGTGCTGGGAATATTGAAGCCAAACGGCCAGTGGAGACTCTGTGCTGACCTTAGGGAGCTCAACAAACGGGTCCATACTTCCCGATGGCCACTGCCCTACATTGACCAAGGGCTGGCCCAGATTCAGGGGTCACAGGTATTCACTGCAATAGACCTGACCAATGGATACTGGACCGTGCCTGTCAGCAGGGAGGACCAATACAAACTGGCTTTTACCTTTGGGGGCCAGCAGTACACATGGACCCGGACTCCCTTCGGATACCTCAACTCCGGCAATGAATTCAACATTTTCCTACATAAGGCCATGCCCGACCTGGGTGCGAGGGGTAACCTGGCTTATGTAGATGATGTCCTCATCAAAAGTTCATCTGTGGAGGAACACATAGCGGAGATCCGTTATGTTCTGACCCAGTTGAGGGCCGCCGGAGCAAAACTTTCCTTTCAAAAAGCACAGTGGTGCAGAACCCGTGTTAATTTCTTGGGGCATGGGATTACTCCTCAGGGTCTCTGTCCCCAGGAAAAGAAAGTGGAAGCACTTCAGAAACTGAAAGACCCCACAACTCTGCGGGAACTAAGGAGCCTCCTTGGACTGACCAATTACAGCAGAAAGTTCATCGAGGGCTACGCAGAGATCACTAGACCCCTGATTCATCTCCTGAAGGGGGGGTCAAGTGGGAATGGGGTCCAGAACAAGCCGAGGCAGTAAGACAACTCAAAAGAAGCCTCTCACAAGCACCCTGCCTAGCTTACCCTGTCAGAAACAAGGAGTTCTTCCTGGAGACGGGGTTCTCTAATACGTGCTTGACGGCAGTATTATACCAAAAGCATGACAAGGTCAATAAAGTAATATCCTATGCGAGCAAAACTTTATCCTCTGTGGAGGAAAAATTCAATGATTGTGAGAAGGCACTCCTGGCAACGGTGTGGGCATTGAAGAATTACCGCCCGTTTATCCAGGGGGAACACATCATATTGGAGACTCCTCACCAGCCTCTGCAATATCTCCAAAGTGACCGAATCCGGGCCGGAAATGTGAGTAATTCCCGAATTACTTCCTGGATTCTGTCAATGCAAGGCTTTCCTGTGGAGGTCAGATATGGCCAAAACAAGAAGAGTCCCCTCGCGCAAGGTCTGGCTGACTTGCATGATTGTGCCAGAGAAAACTGTCTCGAGGACGAAAGTCTAAAAATAAAGGACAACATGGAGGCATACCTTAATTCCCCCCACAAAGTCTTTGAAGAAGACAAGTGTGAGGGAATGCCCACTGTGTATGTGGATGGATGCTCTTACCATGTTGACAACAACAGGGAGAAAGAACTGGTGGCCGGCGTAGGGAATGCATGGGTGAAGGAGTCCCCAGAACCCTCCGCTGGATACAAAATTGGTCCCCGAAGTAGTCAGGTGGCAGAATTGATGGCTGTGCATCAGGCCATCCTCACTGCTGTCCAGCATCAACTCCACAAACTGGTCATAATCACAGATTCGGATTATGTACGGAACGGGTTCGTGGAGCACCTGGTTAATTGGAAAACCAGAGGCATGTTATGTGCTAACAACAAACCCTTGAAACATGGGAAGTTGATCCAAAACATTGATGATATGGTCACATCGAATGGGATGACCATCTATTGGAAAAAGATCAAGGGTCATTCCAAAGTAGAGGGACCAGACAAAACTGGAAATGACTTAGCTGATCAGCTGGCCAAAACCGGGGCCATCCAAGGGGATCTAATTGAGATTGAGTCCCTGTTGGGGGAAATCCAGGTCACTGTTATCACTAGGTCCCAGACAAATGCTCACAACGACCTTTCAATTGCACAATGGAGTAAGGAGACCCCTGATGCTGATTTGTTTACCGCTCAGAAGGGGGATCCAATAATTGGTAAATTTTACCAGCACCTTGAGGACCCTGAGAACTTTCCCCTGACGGATACCGATTACATTGGGAAAGAGGACCTAAGAGTGTTGATGAAATGTCCAAAAATGTTCCGAATCCAAGACGGTTTGCTGGTAAGGAAATCCAAAGCTGGCCACGATCAGTGGGTGGTTCCTACCTCATTCCGAAGCCTGATGTTAAGTCACGCCCATGATGCGGCCACTGCCGGTCACAGGGGGTTTCACACAACATTGGAAATCTTAAGAGAGGTTGCATACTGGCCACACATGGGGCAGGACCTCGACCAATACTTGAAGGGGTGTCTTGTGTGTGCACAATTTCAGCCATCATCCCTCACGCACCGTGCGCCTCTCCAAAAGAGGGGAATGACACTGCCATGGTCAGATTTACAAATCGACTTTGTAGGCCCTGTGATTCGCTCTGCTAGGGGAAATAAGTACATGTTGACTGTCACATGCTTGTTCACCAAGTGGGTGGAATGTCTCCCAGCCCCAAACTGCAAGGCAGAAACGGCAGCTGCCTTGATGATTAACCACATCTTTTCCCGTTTTGGTCTACCTCAAAGGATTGAGTCAGACAGAGGTAGCCACTTCACCAGTGAAGTAATGACAAAGATGTTGGAGATACTGGGGGTCAAGAGAAATCTGCATATTGCTTACAGGCCAGCTTCTTCTGGGGCAGTAGAGAGATATAACCGAACCATTGTGAGCATATTAAAGAAGTTTGTGGCAGATTCTGGGCCAAGTTGGGATATCCGATTACCTCTGGTCCTAATGGCCATCAGATCTAACCCTTCATCTGCAACCAAAATGTCACCATTTGAGTTGATGACTGGGCGCAAGATGGTGCTTCCCCAGCATTTGCTCTACAGGACCCAAGAGCAGACACTGATAAATGCCTCCACTACTCATGAGTATGTGGAGAATTTAAGGAAACACCTCCAACATGCTTTTGCTTACGCTCAGCGGAATCTAGAAAGATCGGCTGATAGCATGAAGACCCATTATGACCTGAAAACTTCCAGGAAGGAATATCAGGTGGGGGACCGGGTCTATCTATACAACTTCCAAAGGAACCAGGCCAAGCAGCGCAAATTTTTGCCTACATGGAAGGGACCCTTTGAGATCATCGACAAGATCTCCCCTGTGGCCTACAAAATCCACAACCCCAAAGGCGGTTCGGCAGAGGGGGAAGACAAGTGGGTCCACATAAACCAGTTGAAATGTTGCCATCCCAGGCATGCTCTGCAACAACTGGAGGAATCCTCTGGAATCCTAGCGGGTACTGTCTCAGACTAATTCAGTTCCAATCATAAAACATACCACATCTAGTCTCTAAAATACTGTGATTTGCATGAAACTGTCTCTTAGTTATACTGCTTTTTTTTTTTAAAATAAGAATGTAATGTTTCATTATGATGAAATGCATATGCTGCCCCACTATCTCAACAGTGGTGGAAAAACGTCTATGAGTAGGTATTGCCGCTCTTCCTTTGTCGTCCTAGGAGAAAGAAAACCTGAAGACGGGCCAAGGAGGACGATCCGGAGACCGGGAACGAAGATCCAATGGGCCCAGTGGACCGCCCAATATTCCCATCAGGACCGGCGAGGAGGACCGATCGATCAGTACCGGATGGAGAAGAAAATGCTGAGCTGTGCCATTTGCAGAATTGGAAGAAGATTATACGGACAGACCGGTGCGTGGGTCAAAACCCTTGGGCACGCGACTCCCCATCGACTCAAATTCAAAGTGCAGTCGCGTGGGGGGGCTTGTTGGGGGTCCTGACCCACGTTTAAGCTATCATGCCACAACATTTGGTGCTGTGGGCTTAGAAAGTTCAAGATGGCGGAAAACCCACATGTGCGCCGAAATCCAGGAAAGCTGCGCAGTTTGTGCGCACACCAAAATGGTTGCCTCACTTGCCACCCACCAGTGCGAGAATGAAAGGCCGGGTTGCCATGAGGGAAATGGGTTGCCAAAGGACAAACAGTAGCGCCGGTTAGCTTCAAAGCGCTTTAAAACCACCATTGGACTACCCGCACAGTAGTCTGAAACCATTGGGAATGGCAATGCTGATTGCCAAATGCAACCTAGAATTGTGGGGAATTCATTTCTTAAATCCCAAAAATGGGTGCAGTACCAGTACTCACCACTATCCAAAAGCCGGCGTTTTAAAACCACCCTGTGTTTCTCTGAAGGCAGGCTCAAAATGCCTATTTTCAAACATTGCAACATGTGCAAAATATTCACTGAACACCAGCAGACATTTGGCAGAATGAGGTTTTGTGTGCTTACAAAATCTGGGAAATGAAGAGCCCAAAACAATGCTTATAACAAAACTGCTATGGAGTCAGCAGTTTAAGTTGCACTGGATTTAAAGACACTAAAATCGAACATGTTTAGATTAAATGAGTGACCTATGTTTGGTGTCACATGCCTTTGTAACTGTTGAAATGTCATAGTTTTGCACTTAGAATCAGCATTCTAGCTGCATGTGTAAAATTGCAAGTTAATTTAAAAAGCAACAAAAAACATGACAGTTAGCTGAAAGTCTGGCTTAAGGAACTTGATTTTGCTTGACAACTACCCCCATCAGGAGTGAAACTTGAGTCACAGCTGTGTTCCCAGGACTATCTGCCTTTTTGCTGGTCACACTAAGAATATACCATCTATCTGATAATTGAATTACCTGTGCTCTGCAGGAGAGTGAACAATGCAACTCCCTTCACCCAGGCAGAGGGTTTATTGAGAGGATCATAAATGGCTTCCTCTTGAACAATGAGACTTTCAGGACCCAAGCAAATCTTATATTGCAGGGGTCGTAAAAGTGGCTTACTATTGGCAGAAACTGGGAGGGGGAGAAACTGGAGACAGAAGCTGGCTTGGCAGAACTGGATAAACCAGTATTTCTACCTTGTGCTGAGAGGAAACCACACCCCTTTGGAGCCAGAACATAACTTTAAAAAGATGGATCATTCATAGAGCGGACATGTGAAAATTTTATAAATGATACCATAATTCTTGTGATTTTTCTGCCCACAGTTTAAGAGGTTTTTAGAACCGGTGGTATGTTCAGGGAGGTGTCAGCGGAAAAGTGGATATTACTCTAAATGTATGCATGTTAAAAATCTGAAACTTCATCAGTTAATGTCCATACTCCCTGCGCACATGTATGTAAAGTTGGGTCAATGTCAGAAATTGAAAAATCAGTTAAAAAGTCAATTATGTGCCATTTCTGAATGCAAGCTCTTAGAAACAACAGATTTGGACAGAGACATGGCTAAATTCAGCCACACCATGTATATGTAATTTCAAGCAACTGTGTAACTGTGAAATATGTCTTTTGTTATCAAACATAGAATGTGTGCAATCTGACAGAGGAGTGTCCTATCTGCAAGCCATAAAATGACATCACTCTGACACAACTTAGCTTCGCCAATCAAGTGAGGAATGGAAATTTGACCAATGACAAGTGAGAGGGGCAAGTTTAGTTATGACCAACATACCCACCCACTCTCAAAACACATAAAAGCAGACAGACAGGACAGATAGGGACCTTCAATTCCATCTGCCGCTGGAAGCTCTGCCGGAAAAATCCATACTTACCTCCATCAAACTTCAAAGAGCCAACACTTAGACTCCAAGATAAACAGAGACTTCAGAACCTTAACCAAAAGGCCACTGCCAGCAAGAGTATTTGTCAACAGGCCTAAAAATCTTTTTGCAACTGAACTCTTCAGACAGCCGGCTGACGCCGTCTGAATTTTGCCAAGAACTTTTGCAAGAACCCGGTGACAGAAATATCCAAAGAGAAGGCAGGACCCGACCCAGAGAACCGGTGCCTAGCAGAGACCAGGCCATTGTATCCAGAGTGCTGACCCAGATCACTGTGAAGTGCAGAGACCAGAGGCGAGTTTAAAACCTGACCAGATCCATGGCGAGGCCCATTTCACTCAAGAATATAGTGTGAGTACCTAGAAAACTGTGCAGAACAAATCTCTTAGTTAAAATAATATAATCCAAGCTATTTTAATCTAAGTAGAACTGCCTCCTAACTGTCACTTGTCATTTGCATAGCTGTCACTTGTCATTTTCTAGTAAAATCTGTCACTTGTCTTTTTGAGCTTTTAAAATTTCAAATCTGAAAAACGACCTTCACAAAATCGCTCATATCTCCGCGACCGTTTGTCTTAGAGACTTGCAGTAACTTTCATCTGAAAGTTGAGAATCTAAGCTTTTAATCGCACTAAGAACCGCATTCCTACCCCCTATAGTTCTGCCGTAATCGTGAAAAACGCATTCGTGAATTTTACCGCGATTTGCAAATTTCTCCACATGTAAAATCAGCTGCTGCTTGCCTTCCATTTGCCAGAAATTCGTTTAACCTGCTAACTATCCCTGCATCATTGCTAGTGTGAGCCGGGACTAATATTAACTAGATACCACTCACCCTGAACCTCTGAAAGGGAATTAAAAGCATTTTAGCATATTTTTTAATTCATTGCCAGCACATATCAAAGCAATTTGGGCCTGTGTTTTCAAACTTCTGTAGTCTAAGCTTGCTGGGGTGAACTGAATCACATTTGATTGCATTTCTGAGAACTGTGTGTTTTCCTTCCATTTCCTTGCCTTGCATCAAGGGGGGGAGGGGATTGCCAGAGAAAAGTGATTACATTGTTTTGTTGAAATCATATTGAGTATTTTCTATACTGCATTTCATTCATTCAACCTTGCATTTCCTTGAACCCTGTAAAGCATTCTCTACCACATTATACTTCTGTACCTATTTACCACTGTGCTACCTTATCCATTTCATGTCAACTCCTTATTGATTATAGAGAAGCGTGTTAGTGCCAGATTCTCCGTTGTTAATCTTTATCATATCAGATTAAATGTGATATTCAATTATTAATTTATTATAAAGTGTGATATACATATCTATTGTTTAAATTATCGAATAAACCTTTTAATTTGCAAACCAGAACTACTTCTTGGCTCAGTGGGGTCAGGGGGATTCCAAGAGAGGGGTGTTATATAGGGGTAGTCATCCAGAACGCATGAACTGGACATAAAGATATATCAATAAGGGTTTTCATTCAGTATTATAGACTAGGCGTTAACTAAGCTGTAGTGTTGAATTGAATCCTCTTACAACATATGTTGTGGGAAATCTATTTAAAGGAGAAAAAAAGCATTTAGTTGCAAAAAATAAAATGGTAACATAAATCAGCCGAGGTTAATGGTACTGACATTTTTGGACATATTTGTGAGCATTTCGCAAGCCCTGGAAAAAGTCACTAACCAATGCTTTGCACTGCTATGAAAAATCCAAACCATAGCTGAAGTCTGGTGTGTCATTGAAAGAATGTACTGAAACAACTAATGACATCATTCTCGTATCACTTGGAACGCTTCATGAGCAATAGATGTGGGAATAAAACATCCTTTGATTCCAGCCCCTGCTTTGCATTCCTGTAAAGACAGTAATGCATGCATTCACTGGCCAGCTACATGAATATTTATGAAATCAGCCTGTGCAAAATGTGCAGGGCTCACACTCACATTCATGCCCTGCGCATTTTTCTGGGGGAGGCCTTAGTTTAGCGATGGAGAAAACACCCAGTCAGGATGACCTCTGCATAAATGTACAGCCTTACTTGCTACATTTTAAACCTGGGAGACCACATTCGGACACAACCGGAACAACCCAAATGTTTGCTGTGTTGCCCAAGGCAGCTTTTCATGATATGTCTATATGATATGTCAAATCTGGAGCATTTTATTTCTGCATGATCCGTGAACATATTTGCGCCATGGACAGAGCAAAGCCGCAGCCATAATGACAGATGATGAGGCGTCCGTAGCCATATTGAGGGAGGTGAGGAAGCTAGATGTGTGGCACACACGCGTGAACCCCTAAGGCTGTCTGCATGTTACGTCATGCTCTGTCCAGGGCTCAGCTACTTCCAGATTCCCAGCTCAACATCATCATTGAAGATAGGCTAAACTGCATGACAACCAGAACGAGAGCCACACGGCCTCTAGGCACTGGGTAGGGCTGCATGATGTAGAATGGAACGATTCGCTAAAGATGGTCATCAGTGCCACGTGACTGAGTCAAGCAGATCTGTGCAGGGCTCAACTGGTGCTCGGAAGCCATGCCCGCCAAGACCGGAGAATGTGCTGTGAGAACATCCATTGTTAATGAAAATGGCACACAGTGCATCAGGCTGACTTTCCTGTATAAGGCTCATCCTGTTAAACTCTAGGTAAAACGAGGGGTTTCCTGTCCTCAGGAGCCACAATTGTGCCACGGGGATACTCTGCCCATTTCTGCACATCTCTAGGGCAATACAACCAGCCTCTAGATCTGCTGCCTGGTTTCTTCATTGGATTTTTCGGTGATGTAATGCAGGATTCATAAAGGCCAAAAGCGTAAATAGGCCTTTGCTCGACCGACTGACTGCAACTCCTGCAGCCCTGTCAAACTCATTCACGAACATCGTCCCATCAAACGAGTGTCAGCTGCTGCTTTGAATCCACCTTCATCCCTTCCTCCCCTCCACCCGAACCCTCACTCTACCTCTGACTTTGCTCTCAGCAACATCCATCTGGACATTACCAAACACTCTGGACATTTTTGCCCCACTCATGAGGATGTGCCTGAAACCTGTCACTAAGCTCAATACCTGGTACGACTCAACTTGCATCCTTGAAACGCAAGTGCACAGCTGCGGAAGGAAAGTGCAAACCTCAGGCCCACCCTCTGACAAACTGGCCTGCCGCCAGCTCCACGACAATACAGACTCTCCATCCGCGCCAAGAAAAGGGTTCACATCCAGGCTCGAGTATCGGGTGCCTCCATCAAAACGGGTGAACTCTTTAAAATCTGCAGGGAACTAGCTAATCCTTCTGCAGTCTTCTCTTCCCCGCTTCCGTCCCAGGCCCTCTGCAATGCGCTGGCCACACACTTCAGCACTAAAACTCTGTAGATCCTGAACACCCTTGCTACCTACTCCCTCAACCCCTCTCACACCCTTGTGCCTCTTTCGGCCTCCCACACGCCTTCTTCCTCTCTCTCCTCCTTCTCCCCTTTCACACCTGATGAGGTCACCAGAGTTGTCCACTCTTCATCAAGGACAACATTGCTCCCTTGCCCCTTCACTTGCTGATTTCTGCAACCACTCTTCTGCTACTGGATCTTTCCCCTCCTCTCTCAAGCAGTCCTGTGTGTGCCTCCTCCTGAAAAAAACCTTCAGCAGCCCGTACTTGTCCAGCTAACTACGCCCTATTTCTATCACCCCCTTCCCCTCAAAACTCCTCGAGAATCTGGCCCTCCCCAACTTACCTCACACACTGAACTTGTTTGCTGCCTTCACGACCATCAATCTGGGATCCGAGCATCCAGAGGCACGGAAACTGCTCTTCTGAACACCCCTGAAGAACTGCTTGCATCCCTTGATTCCAACTCTCCAGCTGTCCTCATGCTACTTCATCTCTCCTCTGCCTTTGGCAGAGTCAACCACTGCTGAGAGCTGATAACATGTGATTGTGATTGTGTTCCGATTCTCTCTCCTGCCTGAGAGTTTCAATCATGAGAATGTCTTTATGGTTGTCCTTGCTACCTGAGAGCAGCCACCATGAGAATTCTTCGAGTTCTAACCGTGCTACTCAGGAGAGGCCTCATTACAAGTTTGGTGGCGTGGGAATAATGTGGCAGTAGTTCTGTTACCTTCAGTTTTCCCGCACCATCAAATTATAATTTTTGGTGGATTTACCACCAGCAGAATTACCGCTGTGGTATATCTGCTGATATTTGGAGGAATAGTGGCAGATTCACCTCCAGCTTGTTTCTGGAGGTAAATCATCAACATTACCTAAAAAAATTGGTGGATTTACCATGGTGGTAAATCCATCAAAAATCCCTACAGAGTCTTATGGACTTCAAAAATTGAGAATTACCACCACTTCTAATCTCATGGTAACTCCATGGGACCAAGTGACCATAATGAAAATTGAGTTTGGTGGTATTTCAGCAGATTTACCACCAGAATACTGCCAAATTTATAATGAGGCCCTACATAATATTTTTCTCGGTGCACCCTGGTGATGGTGGATGAAGGGTAGGGCATGGAATCCAGACACAGAGCAAACAGGGGAACAAAGAGGAGTATTGAGAAGGAGGAGATGTGGCAGTCAGTGAGACTGGAGAAATGGGATCAAGAATATGCTTTGAAAGTGTGAAAGCCACTTACACGTGCAGGAGGTAAAGTTGGAGGTCCGACTTGAATGTAAATACGTTGGTGTATTTTTTCATGTCTGGGGCTAGGGGTACCAGTAAATAGAGATGCGTAGCAGATGCGAGAGAATGCACAGGATAGGCGAGGGGCAGAAAAATTGAGGAGTGTGCTTGATCGAAAGACAGCAGGAGGAGAGCAGGAGAGTTAGAAACAGGCAGGTTGAGGGAAGCGAGCGCTGGTCTACGAATACATATTGAACCCTAATCAATCTTTCCGCCCTTGGTCAATTTAGTAGGGGATGTTGGTTGTGGTTATGAGCATGTGAGTCTCTAAAGCATTTTAGACTGCAATGTTCTCCAGCTCCCACGGCTAATCAGTCACTATAATGCAGGCAACGTGTGCAGGTATTGCTAGCCTTTCCACCACAGGTGGCAGGGGGCAGTTGAGGTAGCATAGGCCTTACAGCTGCAGCCGGTGACACTGACTGTGATTGAGCCTCTGTCTCACACTGGTGTGCTCTGCGTCGTGGTGGGTAATGGCCTACTGCTTCCGCCATGCTGGCAGGGGCTTCTTCAACACGACTGGAGGAGGTTACTTTGGCAGCAGGGGTAGCTA
Source organism: Ambystoma mexicanum (assembly GCF_040938575.1). NCBI lineage: Eukaryota > Metazoa > Chordata > Amphibia > Caudata > Ambystomatidae > Ambystoma > Ambystoma mexicanum. Next base: position 1,526,638,710 of record NC_090937.1, read on the forward strand.
ATGGCACCTAAGTATGAAACATTGTTTAACTCCCAAATCATAACCCTCAGTTGTCTAGCCCAATTCCACTTCCACATTACATAGCTTTCAAAAAATGGTAGTCCTACTTCTATGTCACTGGCCTGTTGCAGAGGTCGGAGAGGGCTCACAGGCACTCTCCTCTCATTGGACGAGTGTGGCCAGGCAGTGGAAGGAGGAGGAAATGGGGATACACGCACAGTAAGAGTCACGCCAGGCCCGATTTCGAAATCAGGTCCCTGCAGAAACCGGGACCATACCACCCACCCTTCCAATACCGGGACATGGGTTAAATTAAAAAACGCCCGGGACCGCAGGATGGAGTGCCATTTCCCGGCACTGTCCCGGGAAAACCAGAACGTTGGTCACCCTAGGTCAGGATCCACCAACATGGCCATCTTTGGTTGCCTCTCCTCCTCTTGCCTCCCTTTGCATGGCCCATATTTGCATCCTCATCCTATGCTGATTCCTCCTCATGTTCCACCTCAGCTTCCCTTTCTCATCCTTCCCTCATCTGTGCCTTCTTGCCCTGCAACGTCCACCTTCTGTTCCAGCCGCTGCCCTTCATCCACCTCCCTGGTCGCCTCCTCCTGCCAGGGCCGGCTCTAGGAGTGTGCTGCATGTGCGGCTGCATTTGTCCCGCGCCTGCTAGGGCCCCGCCCTGAGGGTGCCGTGAACTCCCTCCTCTTGCTGACGGCACTGTGGGCCGTGTGCCTAGAGTAACTAAACTTGCTACAGTGCACTCTGAGCACACGGGCGGCCCACGCTTCAGCACGCATGATGATGGGGAAGTGTGCCAGTGTTGTGGAATATCTTTTTCAAATGTGGCTGTTCTACCACGAGGCTGAGAACCCTTATTGTTTGTCCCGTGAGGCAATATGGCAAATCTCAACCTCCTGCTGCGACTCTGAAGAAACAAGTACCCCCCTACCAGCGGCCTCAGAGGTGCTGCTGGCCTTGTAAGCACTGCTGATGACTTTTTCTTAAAGTAGAGCATTTAAAGGGGGTGATGGTCTCTTTAAGAGACCATTATTTTGGACAACGCGTTCTTAACGTGTTAAGAAGTGCAAAGGGCCTTTTTGTTTGGAAAGCACATGCAAAGCACCAGTTAGCTGCCTAAAATATGTGCCCTCCTGCAGCACATGTTACGGTCTGAGCTTTTTTAATCAGAGGGCAGACTCCTAAAAGCACAGAATGCTTTAAGAAAACCAAATGTCTGCATGGAATGTAATGTACTTTTCATTGTTAGCACCTGAATTCATATGCACATATTTTTAGGCAATTGAAATCGTGATATGGGGTTAGTAGTTGCATATCAGAGGAGTGATTGGAAGGGTAGGGAGGACAGGAGGCAGCTAATTCTCTCAGCAGTCCTCAAGTGTGTGGTTTCAGATGCGTAGAAGAGTTAACTGCTTGTAAAATCGAAGCATCACCAGAATATAATAGAATATAAATAGACTGTGACAACACCCCAACTAGCCCCAGCACATGTTGGGGTGATCATCGGCTCCAAGCAACGGCGCAGTCCTGCCCCCCTTCCAACCCTTCATGATAACATGCTGTTTGCAATGTGGGCAACCCAAGTAGGCATTCACCCACCAATCCCGTAATTCCCAAATAGGTGATATATATATCTTCATTCGCTGATGCCCACATACATAGTGGTCATTATCCTGTGATGTCACTTCCTGTGATGTCACTTCACGCAAATTAAGGGGCCCTCGCTTTATGTGCCGCACTTGGCCCCACCAATCCTAGGGCTGGCCCTGCCTCCTGCATCGCATTTGCCACTTTATATTCTCCCTCCTACTTTTTATTTTTTTTCTACTGTCCCTCAGTTTCTGTCTCCTCCCGTTCCACCTCCTGTGACCCTCTACCACTGCCTCATGGTTCAACTCCTGCTGACCCTCTTCATGCTCCCATAGAGACCCACCTGTTTCATAAAAGATGTGACAGAAAGGTTTTGACAGGGGTTCTATATAGAGTTTGAAAGCATAGTTCTATTTGTTTTGTTTGTTGGGCTTGTTGGGAGGAAAAGTAGTGGGAAAAAAGGTCTTAAAAAGATTTCCAGAAAGGTTTTATATTTTTCTTCTTTTAGAGGCTGTAAACATCAAAGATACTCAAAGGGATTCACAAAGTGTTTTCACCAATGTTTTATTTTTGGCTATTCTTTTCCTTTTTTAAGGATGAAAACAGGCAAGGGAACAGGGACAGAATGAAAAAAAAAGACGAAATGCAGCATAAAACAAAGTAAAGCACTCACCACGCGGCATCCTACCTGCATCCAGTGCCCAACAAGCACTATATTGAATACAATCTCATACGGGTAAATGAAATAGCAAAAAGGAATGTACTCAAGCACAACCCAACCAAAACCCGGAAGTGAGCTGGGACCAGCTGGCCTCTGTTTGGACCACTCAAGCTCTCCGGTAAATTTGCGGGTTTGTATTAGGTCCATGTCCCACAGAAGAACGATTGGCTCTGTGGGGCACACATTTGGTCCTAAAAACATCAAATCTGGCCTGTTTGTGTGCTAGAGGGTTGGGGGGGCACCAAAATGTTGCTTCACCACAAGTACCATAAAAGGGGCAATCTGGCTATTGAAACCGTAGGAGTGTCGTCAAATGTCATTCAATTGACAACTGTACGGCTTAAGAGGATTTTTCTACCAATATCAATCTTATTTTCAAATCTGGCCTCATAGATTGAAGGATATTTTTTTCTTTTGAGTTTTAGTAAGTCACTTAGTTTCTGATGGTAGCAGTAGTAAACACAATCTAAAAAGCATCATTGAGGGAAGCTGATTGGTTGAAAGCGTATCATGGCTCTCCATTGCGTGGCCTGCAGGGACTTAGAAAACAAAGTGAAATAGAGGTTCTGGGAGGTTTATGCTTGGCGTGGAAGGACAGTTTCCAAATTTGGATCTGTATTATTTAGGTGCGTAAGGATAGCTTTTCCCCCAATGGCAGGCATTGTGTAAATGTGTGTAAGATATACAATACGGCTTAATGGATGGAGTGCATTGATATGCCTGGATTAAACTCCTTTCAACAAACAAGAAGACAAGTGTCATAATTATGCTGAGAGAAATTTCCCACCATCAATAGTCATATCAGGGAGACACCTACTTGTTGTAGGTTTGGCAATCATGATATTCCTGCAGATAGATTGAGAGTGCAGGAGAGAGGTGTGCATTAAGGTCAGTTTCAGAGTACATCTAATATCCTGCTTTCATGTGCATCATTAAGTGGGCATTCATCGGGATTGTATAGTAGGAGTGGGATGGGCCCTGGTGAAGGTTGCTCCGATTACAGACAGGCACCATCTTCATGGTCTACCATAGGTACAGAAAGTCTGGCATTGTTCTGCGGTATTGTACATAGAGATGGAAAGATGTTCACAAGAAAGGATGGTGATAGCACAACAGGCTCGCAGCTGGTGTTCATTTGTTGTACTACGTGCAGGTCAAAATTGAAGGATTGAGACTGGCGCGCCTTTTAATGCAGAAAAAAGGCAACAAGAGTCTCAAGGCTGTTGAGAAGGAACAGAAGTTATATATAAGTATCATGGCTAAAATTAATTAAGCTAGGGCCTGGCAGGGAAAGCAGGGCATGAGCACAGCCCTAGTCAGGGTTCTGATTCTCAGGTCAGGGGAAGCATGTTCCTGACTTTTAGCAGTTGGTTGGAGATGTTTGGATACACCATCTGCAGGGTGTAGTTGTGCAGGTCAAACAGAGCATTAGTAATAACTTCACACAGGCAAACATTGGCAATGCCCTGCATGGAACATTCCAAGTCTAACATAGTTCAAGGAATATCACACCACAAATGTATCCCTTGTAAAATGAAATGGTAAACTACAATGGTCAAGAGCTGTAAGAGACGAGTTTTGTGATTACACACGTGTGGCAGGAATGCAGCTGCACATGTTACAAATGCTTGGGTGCAGAAGAGCTAGACACTTCAAATATTGGGGTTCCCTGCCTTTTGATCCTTTTTAGCTACTGCTCTGGAGCTAAATGTTAGCTCATAACTGTTGTAGCAGCTTCATTCTGTGGGTGGCGGTTGCTGCAGCCCAGCCTCGCATTCCACCCATTGCGGTATGCAATAGCACCAGGTGCACTCAATGAATGCGATGTGGGTGCAACCGCATGAATTGTGTCTGCTTTTCAACTCCTGCAAAATCCAGGAGCGAGCCGCGCAATTGAAAGATGGAGGGGTGGCAGAGGTGTCCAATGGCGGCTACCATTGCATATTACTGGATTCATCGCATGCGTGAGCTGAAAAGCCCTGTTACTTCTGTTGGCCAACGTTCCACAGAGGATCATTGACCTTTCTGCTTTGGAGTGGGGCCAGAATGGCTGGGAAGAGGCATCAATCGTGGCATTAAGCCCCTTATTCTGGCACACGTGCTGGGATCTCTGTGTGACCCTTAAGTAGTTGTCATTCACAAAGAGAACTGTTATTCTTTTTAAGGAATCTTGCATGCTGTATGAGTCAGCGAATTGACATGTGGCATGCATTGCCAGTAGGAAACTATTACGCTATGTTTAGTTTTGCAAGTGCACATACCACATCATTCCCTTAAAAAAAAAAATGGCATGATTATTTAAAGCATCAGTCTTTTAAAATGTGAAACACTCATGGGCAAAGGGCCTATTAACTTCCTTAAAAACATGTTGAAATTGATCAGCCATTGTTCAATAGAACAAAGCTAAACCCTGTACTTCCTTTTACTAAAAATAGCCTGCGCTTATTGGAGGGAACAACCTGACTTTTAGATGTGTGTTATTGTTTAATATGTTTATCTGTACATTATTTGTATACACAGAAGTATCACTCAATTGGAAAAGCATTTTGCAGTATCAAATGTATTTAAATTCCTTTTTTAAATCCATTGCTACTAATTTAGGCCAATTAATTATCTTTTTTAATCAGTGAATCTTTTTTTATTATTTCGTGTTCTTTTGTGTCATCATAAGTACGCTGATTGCACGCATTAAACGATCAGCCCTCTCAAGTTTACCAAATCACGAAGGGTTCTGAAGTTTGTTCTGTGTTGCAACCCTCTCAGGACCAAGCATAAAACTGCTCACAATCGCATGCACAAATTAGGCCATGCCTGGCAGCAAATGCAGATGCGAGTGCATTTTCTTTAGTAAAATTGTCTGGCAATGTGGTACTTTGCTTTATACAATAATAAAGCCTATCCTTTTGTTATTAGCAGTTTATTGTCATGCATCCAGGATGTCGGAGAGGCTGAAACAGAGGGGCCTGGGCACATGAAGCAGTGAAAGACTAAAAGTCAAGGTAGATTGGGGGTGGTGCATCTTCAAGAATTTGTTGAACCTCCGATGAATTGGCTGAAGGCATGGAATGTGTCATAAGCAATGCATGGTGTCTTAAAGTCAATGCGTGATATCCCCCAAAAGGCAGATGTGGTGGCATGTACGGCTTTACTTCCCCTGCATTCACTTCGTCATACATTTACCTCTCCATACCTTTACTTCTCCTGTTGTTCACTTCCTCTAAAAAAAGTTACCTTGGTTGCTAAAGTCACCTTTGAATCGAATCAGTGGTCAGTTTCAAATGTCACCACTGCGTCACCACTATATTGTGTCCATGGGGTTTGGGAATAGAGGAGATGGACCAGGTTTGGAGCAGCAAGAGAATGTTAGCAATGAACTAAAAAGCAGAACTTCAGTCTGAGATGTGACAGGCCAGAGGCAGTAGAATTTCATCCAGGGTTGTATATTAAGCAGCTAGTAGCCACGTACTATGGCCAAAATATCTGCTGGGAGGAAGGTTATTAATTAATCTTAAATGTTTGGCATCCACCAGAATGCTGAACAAGTGTGCAATGCAATTGGATATTGTCACCATATATGAGTAAGCCAATATTTTAGTGATTGTGGAACTGAGCTATTGGAGAAAGATGTGTATATTGAAGAGAATCAAACACAATAGTAAGTTTTGTTAAACACCAAATGATGTTCTTCGAATGGTTGAAAACAAGAAGGCCATTTTCACCTGCTGTTCCCTACTGGCAAGGAAGGATATAAACCAGCTCAGGGCATTATCTATGACTAGCATGGAGTCTTTCAGAATTCCTCTCATGATATTGTGATCTACCGTGTAACGCCCCAACACCAGGTCAAGCAGAATCGAGTTGTTCATTGCTAATATCTACAAGGGTGGTTTTTGGTCATTAGAGGACATATTTTCAGTATGAGAGGAGAGCTGTAATGGCAGTGCTATGTGAATATTCTGCCTGTTTGAGGCCTCTCCTAAAAAAGGCTGCCTTTGGGTGACCGGCTCAGAGCGGATTTAAATGGGTGACTAATAAGCATTCATCAGGGTGTTTCCAACCTGATCTCCCCATGCCAATTTCCCTCAGCTCCATCCCTTGCCCCACCTCCCCATTGTGTCTTATCCTCCCCACCCGCACCATCCTGCCCCACACCTGTACCTTCCATGTTGCATTTCTCCCCACCTCCACCAAGCTGCTGCCCTCCCACCCAGATCCTCCCCTTGAACCACTTATCTTCTCCGGGCAACAGTGGTGGTATTCTGGGGGTGGCATTATCTGGGTGACCTCCTTTCTGAGTGCTCCAGGAAAACATGTCCTTAGGCCTGCAACATTAAAGACCCTACCATTTTAAGTCCTGAAGCTGCACATGGGGGACTTGAGATGGGCCTGAAGTTGTCCAGAAATCCCGGGTTCTAGGATGATTTCTTCAGTAATGGGGTAATAATAACAAACTTTAATTTGGAAGACCCTGACTAGTGGAGGTATTGATAAAATCGCCCAATCAAAGAAGCAATTACAGAGAGCCTCCTTTTATCAATGCTAGCACTACAAATGTAGAAAGGAAAGAAAGGAAGGATTTTGGGATATTTACAATGTTATTGACCAAGGCTGGGTTGAAGTTGAAGAGGAAGACCACTGTTATTCGGGATTATATATATGTGAACGTTCTGGTGTGGCAGGTGTCATGAATCAGAGATGATTCTCCCAGAAAGCCTGTCCTGGGACACTTCTCATGTGATCAGGGAATGGCAGACGCTTTCTGATCCAGTCCCTGGGGGTGGTGTACTGCGGGAGGATCACATGGGGGGAATAAGGTCAGGAGGAATGGCAAACCCACTTTTACAACTTCCAAAGAGACCCCAATCTTCTAATGGCCTGTTGCAAAATAGAAAAAGTGAGGACAACTGATTTTTGCATTATGAACTCCATGTCCCATATTCACCAAGGTACTGGGATGAAAAAGAGGGCTGAACAGAAACATAACTGCAAAGTGCAGCTTGTTAATGAAAATGACCTACACCTAAGGGAGACTGGGAGGCTTAAAAGACCCCCTCAGGTGCAGGCCATTAGAGAGAAGAAGGAGCAGAGTAGTAGTTGTGGATGGAGGAATTGCAGAGGTCACAGTGGGAAGCGTCAAAGGAAGCTTTCCCCCTGGAGACCTCATTTGCAGAGGCTGCAAGGCGGGAAGCGTACGGTTGGACAGCTTTCCTCTAAGCAAAGCTGTCTCTGGTTTGCGAGCGAGAACCGGAGAGCTGTTGGAGCTGAGAAAGTTACGTGTGCGAGGGGCGTGGACCGCAGCAGAGTGAAAGCTGCAGGTTGGCGAACCACGTGAAGCAGCTGAGACAGAACGGACGCACAAACCAGAACTGGTGATTCCACTAAGCTATTGTAACACCAAAGCACTTCATAACAACCTGCTTTCTCAGGCCGGGTGCTTCAAAGGAGGGAACAACACGTGTCAAAGCAAATACATGCAAAGAAGTAATTTTGAATAACAAACTGACAGAAAGCAGACCAATCAGTATTGTATAAGCCAAACTGATTTTGAAAGGCTCAAATGGAATAATAAGATTTTGATTATCCAATCGAAGAGGTTTGATTCCATGCATGTGGTTAACATTTAGAACCAACCACACGAAGGAGCAATAATTCAAGAACCCTATACCAACTACCATTGCCCCAGCCCAAAAAGAGTTATGAAAAGGCAAGTTAAGATTAACAACCATTACCCAAGTCAAAAGGGGGCAAAAGAGAATCGAAGTGGATGTAAAACATATTGTCCATGGTTTAAGAAGTTTATTAAAGGAACTGGTTGGCACACATATTGCCAAAGCCAAAGAAGAGTCAGAGTGAAACATAATTATTGTCGGTATTTGGTTTATGAAGGAATGGCGAAACAAGAGTGGCAAGAAGGCTTCCATTCTGGAATGGCGAAACAAGAGTGGCAAGAAAGCTTCCATTCTGGAGAAGGAGGTTCAGAAGGAGTGGAGCATAACTTGCAGAGTGGGTGGAAATCCAAGCTGTATAATCAATAGCACCAATGTAAACTTGTTTTCCCTAGACACTCTTAAATGAGATGTGGTGGAGCAAGAGACATAGCTAAGTTGTTGTAAACTGATCCTTACGACAGAAATACTTACAGTTTGTTGTTTGATCTGGCCAGGCGAGTATACCAGGTCATAGATTGTGGTAACTCTTTATTCTGTTCTAGTAGGAGAGTAAACAGAAACAGAAACCATTGAAGTAATAGGCCTGAAATGGGAGTAAAACTAGGTGAACATGGATGAAGCATTGTGAAGTGGTGCTTACAAGTCATTTAGAAGTGGTAGCTTCACTGGTGTGTTTTGGTGAATCATTGCAGAATAATCCTGTCAAACTTTCATTGATGAACTGAATGTGGTATAAACTGCTGCAGAAGTGTTTAACCTTTTCTTTCAAGCAAAATACATTGTTGCAGAATGATCTTAACAAAGATACATTGTGTTAGTCCTGAAGAATTAAGGAATTGTTCTTGGTTTATACGAAGAAGGTTGTTTGAGTGCATAATAACACAGGTGGAGGAGAAAGAAACCTTGTTGAGCAATTCTGAAATACTGGAACTTGTGTTGCCAAATTGGAATCAACAATAACTGTACTGGAACTGTGTGACAAGACAGGATTTCCTAGTTCTCTTTTTGGAACTTTTGGACACAATCCTGCTTAAATCGGGGGAAGGGGATTTCACCCAGATTATAAGGAGAGACAGCCATCATACTGTGAAGTCCATTTTTATATTTGTTGCTTTTGAGATTGCCATATATTACCTTGTGTGTATAAGAGCAAGGGACTGAAATCATTTGTTAGCATGTTTCCTTTTTTTAATTTTAGGCAGGGGAATCCACATCAGGGTAGGGATAGTGTGGAATTTATCCAACCTTTTTTATAATACAATGGCATCTTTTGAAAAACCTTCACAAAGTTGTCAGCCTCACATTTCTGACCCCTCACATAGGTGAGAGACTCAATCTTCCTATGAAAATACAATAACAAATAATTGCAGCACTATTATGAGGGAGTGGGATAGAGGCATTCTTGGTAGGAAATCACATGTAACCAACAAGCTGAAACAATTCCAACACTGAATTTGTTGCAAAAGGGCTGACAATTTGATAGTGTGCTTTTTTAGCAATCAGTATGGCAGTGTTTTAGCCGCTGTTATGAATGTGGCATGCTCCATAACAAGAATATTTTATCATCTCCAGCAATTCTCTAGTTCTCTTTAATTGTTTGCATTTTGTCAACCAACCGCTTCTTGTACAAGACTATGATAAATTGGGGTCTTATCAATATGGAGGGCACTATAATCAGGACCTGACTCGCACCATGACATAGAGTATTCAGGATCATAGCAGTCAAAACATGGTAGGCCGATGGAGGAAAAACATTCATGTCTTCTGCATGCACATGATTCATATTTCCATACCCTAAAGGTGAAATAGCTTCATTCCTGGTGGGCCCTGGGTGTAATAGAGCATTGGGTATACGAAAGAGAATCATGAAGTGGTCAGACTCAGAAAGTGTTAGAAGTCTGTAGAACAGCTTTTAACTTTCACATTTTAGGTCAAGACTGTGAACACCTCTGTATGTAGGATAGCGATTGAGATGAGCACAGCCTAGGCTGTCCACGTCTTCAATGATCCCTTGTGCATAATCTTTAGGTGGACTGTAAGTTCAGTTGTTAATGTCACTGAACAGGCAGGAAAGATTAAAGAGAGATGAGAGATGCTATTAACTCTATGTTGAATGCAGCTCCTACTTTCGTCAGATGATAAAAAAGCTGTCTGAATGGAGGAGGTGTGGGAAGGAGTGCCTCTGACCACAATATCCCTTAGTCTCCCTATCTCCACTCTACAATTAAGTGCCTCCAACACAGGTCCTTTGTAATCATGTGCACACCTTTGTCATATAAAAAGCCAAAACAAACTCCAACATCCCCTCTGTCCCCACCTCTGAAACCTCCTCTTACTAGTCCTGCCTTAGAGCAATCAAATACACTGGCCCTTTTGGCTCTTCTAAGGACCATGCCACCCTCACTAGATTGCAGGCCACCATCAAACGTGCAGAATGTTTCTTCCAGGACTACCCCTTATTCTTCAGCAAGTCCTGCCAGTAAAGAGCCGTTCCGTGAGAACAAAGGCCTGATCCTCAACATACCGTGCCTAGAGAAAGCTGTGCATTAATTGGTTGTTAAACAACTTCAGAATCATCTCAAGCAAAGCTCCCTTTTTTACACCCATCAATCGAGTTTCAGGTTGGGTCATGGAACAGAAAATGTGTTGCTTGACATCAGGTAATAATCACGTTGACATCAAGTAATAATCACGGGGCAACCTGATGCCTACCATTCCATCACCCTAATCCTCATTAATCGACCTGCTGCGTTCAATACAGTTGACCACCCCTCTCTCATTGAAAACCTTAAACCTTGACACAACGTTGCTGACACTGCAATCAATTGAATCATCAACTTCCTGGACCAGAGAGCACAAGTAGGTCAACTGGTTCCTTACATCTTTCCCTCAAACCTCCTCCACCTGTCTGCGTGATGTTGTGGTAAAAATGCAAATCCAGCGTGGTAAAGAGGCACAAACCTGTCAGCTGTGGGATCAGCCCACTAAATGGAGGGGGCTTTGTTGATAGCCACACAGTTCTACCTATGCACTAAGCTGACCCCAAAAAATAGTGTTCTGTGATCAATAACATATAGGTAGTATATAGGTAGTATAGCTTGAATTATAGGAAAATATGAATGGCTTAGCATTAAACCCAGAACTCTGTAAACAGGCATTGGAGCTTTCATTCATTAGAAATGAATTTACATTTGATTAATCTGCCAAGTATCCATACAACCTAGCTGCACATTGCAAACTACACATTCCCAGGATCATATTGTAAGAGATGAGCAGCCTTTGATACTTTCGAGGTCAGGAAGTGAAGCTCATGGGTGCCGTGGAAGGCGTTGAATGCACAAGCATTTTATAATTCAGCATATTAGTTTTTGAAATTGGTCTACTGGCAGTTTTTAAATTGTCCTTGAGCACATCTCAACCTGGGAAGTGGTCCGAAGAGTTGCTAAAATGCAACATTATGCTGGTAACTTGTCAACAGTTCAAGGCTCTTGTAGTGTCATGATCGATTGTGTTCCCATGAGAAATATATGGAGACGACCAGCGGCAGATGAATAAAGATCCGCTGGTCATCTCAAATGTCACAATGTTTTCGCACTATGATGTGGGAATTGTGGGCTGGACTATGACGTCACAGAGGGAGCCAAGGGAGGTTTACAGGACCCAATCATTTCAAGATAATGTATGCCCATCTATAAGCGAATGATATGACTTCGTCAATGAGCTTCGCATAGAGGACTATCCTAATGTTGCAATATGTGTTGATGCTAATTAGTTTTTGTGATTATAAAAGCTTTACTTTTTGGGGCATATCTTTTACAGCGCCTTTTGTACAGTTCTGTTCTGCATGATGTTTGAATTACGCTTTAACTGCTGCATCTGAGCCCAGAATAAATTGTGTTACTTCTTGCCTGGTGTACACTTCTTTTTAGAATTTTTACTGGTGAGTTCCTAGGTGACCTGCAGTACAATGTCACAGTGTATGAGATCAGGTGTGGAATGTTCCTATATGCAGAGTTTCCCTACCAATGATGTTCCACTATTGAACGTCAAAGAGTACATGGGTATCCTGAATGGTGTGCATCAGTGAGTGCTCCTATATGTACTTTGAACTGTACATGTAGTCTGATGTTATGTACCGTTTTTCTAATAAAGGGACTTACCAGTGAACCTACCTGTGGCTCCAGTGATTCTTCATTACTACACATACCCCTGGAAAACCTCATCAAAACTTCAGCCTGTACAATCATCCCATCATCTTCCTCCATCATTAATTTCCAAACACTATCCCAAACTAACTGCCTTGAAGCCACCCAGGGATGTATGACCAAAATGACATTGGTCTTAAGCAATAGCAAATACAAAATCCTCATCCTAGGTGCCCAAAACTAAGCAAGCCTCTGCATTTCTTGGCCGAAAGACCTGGAACACACTCCCATTCCCCCAACGTTCACCAGAAATCCTACAGTTAGTATTGGTTGAACTTTTCTACAACAAAACTGAATCACTCATATTTTGAATGATTCGTCAACGACGAACCTCGGAAGACCTTTTGAAAAAGTTTGTCTGACTAATATTAGTCTACATGGCTTAAAAGGCAACACATGCGGTGTGCTCCTATTTAGTCTCAAACAGTTTTCAGAGGGGCAGGAGGGCCTTGCTGAAGGCAGGTTCAAGATATTTATGGAGGGCATAATAAACTGGGGTGCATCTAGAATGGTTGTAGAAGTGTAGGAAGAGGTAGTGAACGACTAGGACCCAGTCAGTGACTAATATTTATGGTTGATGTGTACACATTGGAGAGAGTGAACAACAGAATAGCCATCACCGGGAGATCTGAGAAGGAGGGTGACACACCAGGCAGTGTCAGTCTCTTGAAGGGAGAGAACGAGACATGCGCTCTTGATAGCACCTGGTGGAGGAGTGGGAAGTACTGGGAAACCTCCAGGGCAGCTGGTGAGAGAGTCATTCTTACCAGTATTGGCTGGCTGGAAGCAGTAGATATTCAAGAAAACAACAAGTGATAAACCAGCCAGTGCCTGTCTCTTGAAGTGTGTGGAGGAGAAACATACTATTGACTGACACCTGGAAGGAATACTGGGAGGAGCTGGCAATCATATTATGGCAGCGTTTGGGAGAGGCATGATTGTCTGATTTTATTGGGAAGGAGCAGCAGAGATCCAGAGAGGCAGCTGGTGACATATCAATCAGTGCCCATCCCTTGAACTGAGTGGAAGAGACGGGAGAGAGTGAGGGCAGGGGGGTGTGACTGAAATCTCACGGGAGATGGTGGCGGGGTAGAACAATGGGGGCTCAGGTAGGTGAAATCCCCTGAATTTCTTTTAAAAATCAGCATTCAAGGGAAAAAGATCTTTACAATGCTGTTTTACCATAAAAAACCAGGCATTGCAAATTGGTCATTTTCCCTTGGGACCTTTAAAAGGAGGTCTGTTCACATAGAACTGTAAATTGTATTTCATAGCGCCCACATAGCGGAAGGGAGGGAACATGGATTTTAAAACAAAATATACACAGGAGGACAAAGAAGAACTTACTATGCCTTGTGACTATTCAGAATCTGCAAGTGCAGAGAGAGAAGAGGGGGGGAGGGAGTGGGGGTAGGTGCTGGAGTGTCCGTGCTCGTGGGTGAGCAGCAGATGTAAGTGCCAAGTATAGTAAATGCTAGGGAGCGTTGAGCTGCAATAAGCGGTAAGTGCAGGCCTGCAAAGTGCTGTGTGTAAGATGAAGCTGAGGCGACTGGGTGTGAGAGACCAGGTCCCCGAGGACACATAAGGGCCCTGGTCACCAATCACAGCGACTGTGAGTTTAGCAGAGGAGGGAAGAAGGGAAGGAGGAAATGAAAAGGAAAGTCTTGAGGAGCTACTTGATTTGGAGGAGGTCCTGCTCAAGATGAAGAGGAATGGTGATGTTGTTACACAAGAGAGAGCCATCAGAAGCAAGAGATCGGCCTCCTGCCCTCTGTTTAGTGAAATACTTGACACACAAAGAGTTGGTTCCAGAGGACGTAGTGGTCCAGAGGGAGAATATTTAGTAATAGCAAGTTGCAGATTGCGTGGTCCCCGGGCCCAGATAACCTTGTGGGTGATGCAGAGGGATTTGAATGTAATCCATGCAGCAACCAGGAGCCATTGAAGAGTTAATGTTGGCAACAGATCTCTTACTAATTTTTGGAAATCTCTGAATTTCGGAACCTTATGTGAAATGTGTATAACCACTGGGAAAGTGGTACCAGAAGTGTACAATGAGGATATGATGACCATGGGATGGGTACTACAGCAGTGTGTAGAGCAGAAATTCCACTTCTCCAAGGACATATGGACCGGACATCAGAGCTTTGATTTCATGGCTGTCACTGGATATTGGTTGGACCTTTCTTCCTTAAATAACCAGGAGGGGTCCAAGAGTACGGCAGGGGAGTTGCAGGTGTGCGCAGTTTGGAACCATGCAACTTTGTGCATGCAAAGGATTCAGGACAGTAGACATAGGGGAATTGATTTCTGAAGGAGGAGGTGGAAGCACAGTGGCTAACATCTTGTTGTGCTGGAAAGAGTTGCCCTATTGAAGTGAAAGCTGTGACTGCTTACTCGGCATTGCGAGCATCCATTGGGCTCCTGCCGGCATCATCGTTCCGCCGCGCTTCCTGGAGGAGGCGGGGCATTACCTGTCACGTGTCCTGATCACGTGATTTCGAGGGGCCTTCATAACACAGAGGCTGCCGCCCGCTCTCTGCGCTGTGCTGGAAAGAGTTCCCCTATTGAAGTGAAAGCTGTGACGCTTACCCGGCATTGCGAGCATCCATTGGGCTCCTGCCGGCATCATTGTTCCGCCGCGCTTCCTGGACGAGGCGGGGCATTACCTGTCACGTGTCCTGATCACGTGATTTCGAGGAGCCTTCATAACACAGAGGCTGCTGCCCGCTCTGTGCGCTATGCTGGAAAGAGTTCCCCTATTGAAGTGAAAGCTGTGACTGCTTACCCGGCATTGCAAGCATCCATTGGGCTCCTGCCGGCATCATCGTTCCGCCACACTTTCTGGAGAAGGCAGGGCATTACCTGTCACGTGTCCTGATCACGTGATTTCGAGGGGCATTCATAACACAGAGGCTGCCGCCCGCTCTATGCGCTGTGCTGGAAAGAGTTCCCCTATTGAAGTGAAAGCTGTGACTGCTTACCCGGCATTGCAAGCATCCATTGGGCTCCTGCCGGCATCATCGTTCCGCCACACTTTCTGGAGGAGGCAGGGCATTACCTGTCACGTGTCCTGATCACGTGATTTCGAGGGGCCTTCATAACACAGAGGCTACCACCCTTGCGGCGTTAAGCCCGTCGAAGTCAAGCCCACCGACTGTTGTGCGGCTGTTTGGCACTGACGGCGGGACCAGTGAACGGAAGACTGTGGAGGTATCCCCTCTTTGATCCCGGCATTGAATAAAGGAAAAGCTCGGTGACGAGTGCAGCTTACTGAGTAACTTTGGTTGTGCACTTCAAGAGAGGAGCTGCAGCAACTGACTCTCTTTTCTTTTTATATATTTTTTTTTTTTTGGGTGTGAGGAAAAACAGTCTGCTCACAGTGATTGGCACTTGGCGGCATGATGCCCGACAGCTCAAAAACCGGTCCTCAGACACAGTTCAAATCCCTCCTTTCCCGTCGGAAACAACCGCCGAAATCCTTAAAGGAGGTAAGACAAGCTGATTTGATTGACCTTGAGGATGGCGCAGAGACGGTGGGGGGAGTGGTTCCTTCCTTAGCCTCACTGTCTTTAACATCATTGGGTGCCATCGGCCGCATACCCTCGACCTCATTTGACTCAAAGATCCACCATGGCGGCAGAGGCGCTGGGAGTGAGGAGGAGTTGGCCGTTCTGCCGTCTCCGTCTGTTTATGTTGATGCTAATGATGTGGCACAGATTTCTCCTTTTGAGCTAACGGACTCTGATCTGCTTGCTATTAATCTCCCGAATGTCTTGGGCCAGGTGGAAGTATGTGTACAGTCGCCATTACCTGCGAAGTTGAGTAACTCACATAGCTTGGAGGTGCTGCCTGAGCCTCATGTATTATGTTCTTCCTTTACCCCAAGAAAGTTGACAGCGGTGGGTTTGCCATTGCTGTATGTGACGAGTATGGCAGGTAATATAGTCCCATCACCCGAAAAGAGACGTGGGGAGGGGAGACACAGTGTTCCCCTAAACGCTGGACTAGTTAAAAGCACAGCGCATGACATGGTAGTGCCCAATAAGGCTAATGTCATTGTGGTGCCAGAGACCGACTTGGATCAGATGCTGCCTCATAGTTTAAAGACTACCTCCATGGACATGTCATCTGGAATGACCCTCCCAGATGACGTTACTACTGAAATGTCAGCGCGTGAAGTACGGCTAACAGCCAGATTAAAAGCTGATTTTATGGCTATGTATGAACGTCTAAACGACAGCTTCTTGCAGAATTATCAGACACCGGCAAAAATAACGGCGCACAGAAGGAGTAGCTCTCCAGCGACCCCAGGTGACAAGGCATTCGTGCCTTTGTCTCAGAATACATCAAAGACGACATCGCGCGCCAGACTATGTGGAGACAGGAGGCCAAAATTGTCATGGAAGTTGAGAAGCGAGCCACGGCGAAAGACCCCTACGTGGCAGGCTTAACGCCTGAGATCTCTACTAGCAGCACACAGGATAAAGTGGCCTCAGAGGATGCAAAAACTGACATACTTTCCAAAAGCTCCGTATCTACGGCTGCTGGTATTCAAATACATAATAATGTACTTGCTCCAACTTCAATTGCTTTATTGCCCTTCATGAAGCTTTATGAATCCCTACATGATGCTGTTCGCGATCAAACGGCTATGCTAGTTTCTATCAATAACAAGATCTCAAGCCTAGAAGCCTTTTCGGAAATAAATACGCAAAGACTGGATTACGAAGCTGAAACTTCCCTAAAATGGCAAAATAGATTGTGTGATCTTGCTCGGAAGTCGCATGGAGATCAAGCAGCCCTAATGGAAGCGGTCATCGACTGTACTAAATGGATGCGCTTCAACACCTCTACAAAAAAGCAAGTTGAACATGACACTCATGAAGCTCTTGTAAGACCCACAGATGCTCCAAATGGGATTTCTGCAGTGGCTCATAAGGCAACTAACATGGATCGTCAGATGGATGGTGCACCAATTGGTGGAGTGTGTCCAGTGAGCTCGAAGAGCAAATCAACAGCTCCCTTAAATGGAACTTCTAGCCTGCAAAATGGCAGCTCAATGAGAAAAAAAAATGGACCCAAGCATAAGCTTCCTGGCTCCACTCATGATATGCCAACGCAGCCTGACAGTGACATAATAAGAACGGATGGAACATTACCCGCCTCATCCGTGCAGAGCACTGAAAGCAGCAATAAGCTGCCTGAGACGAGGGAGGTTGTTGTGGAGCCAGATTCCTTAACAAAGAAACTATCGTTTGGCATTTTTAATAAGTCAACCACACCGGTGCAGGCAAATGCTCATCAACTACATTACAAGAATGGCAGTCCAAACGTCCACCAACGACGTCCAATACTGAAACAGGTGGCAAAAAGAGCACGGACAAGTGGAGTTAAAACATTTTTAAGGAATCTCACTACTCCTCCTCACCCAAAGTTAGTTTCTCAAGCCGAGAAATTAAATGAGGCACCACGAAGTTCTATTAATATTCCTGAAACACTAATCTCTCCACAGAACTGTGCCAAAAGAAATAGAGACACCTTTGAAGATGAAGATGAGGCAATCTCTGAAGTTTTGCTAGAGCCATGCGAGAACTCCACATACTCAATTGATGACGATGTCGAGGTTGCTGCAGTCACTGTGGCGGAAGGCTTATCTATTGCATTAGATAAAGGTAAGACTATCATACCCGTGGCTGCAGATGTGCAGGTTGCCATTCCTCGAGGGAGCGGGCTGGTAAAAAAGCAGAAAATGATGCCGCTCTCCTCGTCATTGGTTGTCAAGGATGCAAAGATACAGAGTGGAGAGGTGAGAATCTCGTCCTCCCGTGCTAATGTTCTTTGTGAAATACTTAATCCGAAACAGACGAGATCTCAGGTTGAACAACTTGAACGGAGCTCAAGTGATAAGATCATAAAACATCACTCATCATTAAATCATGGGTTGTGGCGAGTCCAATTTAAAAACATCTTTCCGGAACAAAAAGAAGTGAATTTGTATCGGCAGAATATTTTAAATCTGCTTTATTGTATTCCAACTCTGCGTGCGACAAAATCGGAGGATATTACAGTGGTTGAATACATGTCCGAAGATCATCTGGACTGGGTGAGGCTTCACCTCAAATCACGGTCCTTACTCTCGGCTATAAAGGAAGCTGTCAAGGATCTTCTGTTCTTTGGCTTTGAAGTTCACTGTGAGGACGAACAAGATGATGAAAGAGAGCACTGTTCTCCAGTGGAACTAACTGCGAATAAATCAAGAAGGAATGAGTTATGGGCCCAGATGAGCTTTAAGGATACACCGAGCAGGAAGGCCCCATCCTATAACAGCAACTAGCAAAAGAAAAATAAGACTGACGCCTTTCATCAGCTACTGTCGTAGAACACACACGGATTTGTGCATCTTTTTCAAGACCAATGGTATTTCCCAGACCACGTTTCCATATTGTGCATGCAGGAGACTTGGCTATGTGAATGTCCAGCATGCGATGGCTATACTGTTTTGCTGAATCCTGCAGGCAAGAACTTGTTTGGGCGCCCTTTTTCAGGTCTTATAACACTGGTTAAAAACAGTCTGGAATGGAAGATTCTTTCCTCCAAAAACACAAATATGTTTGTGCAAGTCACAACGATCCAAAAGAGTCAGTCCATAAGCACACATGATCAAGTGCTATTGATAATTAACTTGTATTGGAACCCGGCAATGATTTAACAAATTGTATTCATTGAGGCGGTTATGGCCGCAGTTGACGAGTGTCTTTTAGTGACCCGACAATTTTGATATGTGGAGACTTCAATTATGCTTGGCTTAACAATCAACTGATAAAGAGTAAAACATCTGATTGTAAATCAGGAATTATATCAATAGACCGAGGTACCCGATGGATAAACGAAATTTCCCAGAGAGGTTGCTCAATGTTGAATGGATGTACACGAGGCGACATCCCCCCAGGGTTTACCTGGAAACGGGGAATGAGTAAGAAGACACTTGATTATATCTGGGCGTCCAGAAACTTTCTAGATCTGATCATAAGTCTAAAAATACTAGAAACTGACAATAGTGATAATGATGCGCTGGTGTTGTGTTGGTTAAAGGAACCAAAAAAAAAAATATTAAGTATAGTGCCAACATCACAGTAAATAATCAAACTAATTGATTACGAATGAATGCTCCTCAGTTGGCCCAGATGACATTGACTTTTCTACAGTCAAATTCATCCCTCTCAAGGATAAACTATCCCATTTTGCTGCATCAATATAAGGTGATGACTAAAATCCACAATGGTAATGTGACAGAATTGAACCACCCTTATAGTGCGGCAATAGGGAAAGCAAAGAAAGAACTATGAGAGGATCTACGTGACCTGAAGCAAACCCGCCCTAGTAACATCCTGGACTTAATTAAATCTCGGCGACAGCAATACCATAATTGGATAAAATCCTTCAAAACGATCAGAATTCAAGACCAGGCCGAACAAATGTTAAAGCTAATCTTACAAAAAGATAGTAGACACATCTGTGAGATTATCAATACAGGTGGCGTAAAACATTCTTACGCAATGTCAAATGGTGTGAACGGAGTCACATGGGTGGAACTCTTCTCTAGGGTATTTGACGACCCCAATTGCATTGATGTTCCAAATTTGATCTTGAATACATCGAGGTGGAACGTGGCCGACTTTGAAGAGGATATTGAGTGGGCAATCCAAAGATTAAAGTCATCACGAGCAGTTGGTCCTGAAGGCATCTCTAATGTGACATTAAAAACCCACAGTGCCTTGTGGGCAAATTTCATGGCCATCCTCTTTGAACGAATTGCCGGCGAGAAAGTGCTACCTGAGTCTTGGCTGAAAGCGGTTGTGGTGCCCATTTTTAAAAAGGGAAATCGGGACGATCCTAACAACTATCGCCCAATTTCCCTTTTGGACACAATCGGCAAAGTATTTTCATCCTTCCTTCAGAAACGGCTTGCGACATGGGCCAATGATGTTGGAGCAGTTGACGTACGTCAAACAGGATTCACGAGAGGAGTGGGTGTAGAGCTCAATTTGGTCCTCTTGAACAGTTTGAAGCTTGACTCCTTGATGCAAAAAAGAACCTTGTTCTTCGCCTTCATAGATCTGAGTCAGGCGTTTGACAGCATAAAACGTAATCTACTATGGAGGAAATTATACGACTGGAAATGCCCTAGTGAGTTGGTGTCTCCGCTGATTGCGCTCCACACAAAGACTTCAATTAGAGTACGGCTAAATGATCAAGGTGACTTATCTGATGAAATCTTTACTAAAAGAGGAGTGAAACAAGGTTGTCCTCTGACGGCACAACTATTCAAGTTATTCATCTCAGACCTGTCGTTGTCCTTAAATGGTCAAAGTGTGTTTCCACCGTTAGTAAATGGGCATCAATTAAGTTGGGCCATTTACACAGATGACATTGTGTTAATAGATTCTACCCCAATTGGACTCCAGCGTTTGCTTAATGCATTTCAAGAATATTGTATACATAATGATTTACGGATCAACACAAAAAAGTCAAAGATCATTGTGATGGGTAATTGCAGCTCAAAGAAATCTAATAATTTCTCTTGGAGAATAGCAGATGAACTTCTTGAGGTGTCAAATAACATTCGGTATCTAGGGGTACTGTTCAATACTTCAATACGGGAATGGGATTGGACCCAAGATCTGTTGGCCCCTATGCAGATGTTTGCATTGCAGGGAGTAAAATTGCACATAGAGTTTGGAAAATTTACCCTTGGGCCAGTGTTATCATTTTACCTTCAAAAAGTGGTGCCAGCAATAACATTCGGTAGTGAATCAGGTTGGAACATCCCCCATGAATTGTGGGATAGGTTGGAAGGCAAATTCTGGCGCAAGGTTTTAAGATTACCAAAAAACGTGTCAATTTCTGCAATACGGTATGAGCTATGTATTGAATCACTTTATGGGGTTGTTAAGTGGAAATCTGTGCCCACCCTAAGAAAAATGCGGTTGAATCCAGTTGCTAAACCTTATGAAATCTTGCATACAGTTTCATCGCACCCCTCGGCTCGTTTGTTGAATGAGTGGAAGGCAAGACTGATGTATGCTTTGGATAAAGTGGATGTCACCATAGAATCAGTGTTGTTAAGACCGCAAGAAGCAAAAAGGAAACTGCGGTTGGGAAACAGGATAGCAAACGAAGAAAAGCGGATGAAGCTCGCAACATCGCTCGATTTGGGTAGTGTCTTGAACCAACTTGATGTGCTCCCGAAATATTTGAAGCAATTTCCATCTAGGTATCATCGAGATATGTTCCTTCGGTTACGTCTTAACCTCTATTACACCAAAGATATCCAAATGTTGAAACGAGACCCGAGTGTACATGACTCATGGTACCGGTTTTGCAAACAGAAAGTAGAATCTGTGAGACATTTAATCACCGAATGCGTGACGATTACAAGTCAGCGCTCCTTGCATTTAGCCCAATTTGCACCTCTATCTGGTAATATGGATGCATGGTGGAGCTATTGGAGGAGGTAATACTCAGTTAATATGCGCCACAATAAACTTTCTGGATGCCCTGATGCTAAATAATAAGGAGCAGTAAAGTGTTAATTTTAGGGAAGTAAAAGGACAATTATAATAGGTGTAAAGTCTTGAAAGAATTAATCAGAAGATATTGCTTTATATTTTATGGTTGGATGAACTGTAACTTAAAGTTTTTCTTTTTGTATTAAAACTAATGTTACAATAAAAAAAAACATCTTGTAGTTATCATTTGGGCTTTCTTGCAGTATTTAGTGGTACAAATATTCTTGCCACCTTATGAACTGGCAACACAATGCACAAACACTGCGTTGTGCATGTCCTTCACCTTGTTGTCACACAACCTATCAGCAGTTATGAGCGTGTGATATATATGATTGCTGTGACCCAGAATATCAGCTTCGGTTTCAGCTGGGTTTAACATGGCAAGAAATGCAATTCACCAAAAGCAAGTGTGACACAAGGTGCCGGTGGACAACCAGAAGACCTGAGTGGCAACCTGGCGGAATGCTACTTTACACATGTATTTATTTAAATGTATATAGCGCACAAGCAGCCCATGGGCATCAAGGCGCTGTTACATGTGATGAACTTAGTTACACGAGGC
Source organism: Ambystoma mexicanum (assembly GCF_040938575.1). Classification (NCBI taxonomy): domain Eukaryota; kingdom Metazoa; phylum Chordata; class Amphibia; order Caudata; family Ambystomatidae; genus Ambystoma; species Ambystoma mexicanum. The sequence goes on from NC_090937.1 coordinate 1,526,661,047, forward strand.
CTCTGAGTGGCCTTTAGAATCAATGCAGGCTAAATACATACATTATATACACAGACAGGTAAGATTGACAGAATTGTGTACAGTTAGCGCATGGAAATGATTAGGTAAAGAGTAGAGTCTTGACATTTCTGCAGAAGACTATGTATGAGTTTTCTGCTCTAAGGGAGGGTGGGAGGGCAGTCCATTGAAGCGCTGCTAAGTAAGTGAAGCATGTTGGACAGGCTACAAGAGCAGCACAACACCATCACAGTTTACTGCACCACTCACAGAAGAGCTCTAGATGGGCATTTCTAACGCCATATCAGTGGCAGCGCTGTCTATACCCTGTTCCACTCTGCAACCTTTCAAGGAGTCTATCAAGTTGGTTATTAATCGCAATGCATCTCTGAGTGAGGTTCACTCTCTGGTGTATCTGCATGAGCCACCACCTGACCAACAAAGGGAGGAACCAACCATGACTCGTCGGGTGATGAAGATACGGCACAGCTAGTGATGCAGCTGCTTTCAAACTTTCTAAACAGGAAGTTGGATTCAAAGTTAACATTGAGTACCTGCTGACTTTCTTGGAGGACCCAGGTTTCAAAGTAAAAGTGGCTGCTTTTCTTCTGCATGTTGCAGGGAGGAGAACCTGCAACATGCATCACTGTGAAAATGCCCAAAGATATGCTGCTGCCCTGCCTGCGACATCAATTGGAGAAAGGATGAAAGCAGCAGGAAGATCACCAACCAGCACAAGTGTTGCCCTCTACATTGGGCTAGTCAAGTTCCCGGAAGACATCAGTGACACCTGTTGAAATGTTGTGACTATCATGGCTACAGCCTATGAAGAGAAGTATCAGTGGGATACCTTCCTTAGTGGCTCAGTGTCATCAGGAACAGACAGTGGACCATTAACTGCACAGATTCTTGATGCCTTGCTATTAGACAATTCACACATGGAAAGAGATTATGGCCCGTTACAGTACAGTCACAGAATGCAGTCTTTATTACTAGTTGCTCTTATGTGAGTTTCTGGGGAATTGCTAAGCTGCCCCTCTCAGAAGTGTACAGTCCAAGAGAGTTTTCAGTGCAGCTCTGGCTATTGTCACTAACAGTAGGAGAAGGCACACAGTGCCTCATGCTAAAGAACTTACTTTTATCAAAATGAACCACCATTTTATTGCAAAAGACTATGGAAGGACCTTTACCGGTAGCCAACACTCCGGCTCGGGTTAGGATCCCAACTATTTGTTACCAGGTGCACGACAGATACTGAAAAGTGGGGCAGGGTTGCTTCATGGTGCATGCGTGGTTAGGAAACTGATATCTGTGATGTTAGTCGCCATAACAGAAAGGCTATGACCAGTTTCTGTATTATCACATGCCTTTTGTGTTGACTTTGATGCAAGTAATGTTTACAAAGCCTTATCACAAGCTTTTTCATGTTCTTCTTTTAGGCTCAGTCACCCCTTCAGGTTCTCTGTTTTTTTCACAAGGCGTAGCCATCCTTTAATCTTCTAATTTTGTTTTCACAGAGAATAGCCACCCACTAAGTTTCTAGAGTTTTTACAGAATGCGCATCCACCCAGTCTTCCTGCCTTTACTCTTCGACCTTTACAACTTATCCAGAACAAGACTGCGAGACTTGTCCTTGGTCTAAAGCGCAGGAATCCTATCTCTCCAGCTCTGAAATCTCTTCACTAGCTAACCGTGGTGGCACGGATCAAAATCAAGGCCCTCAGCATTGTCCACAAGGCTTTCATGGGCCTGAGACTGCTCTACCTCCAACTTTCTCTTCCAAAACGTCTTTCTTCTCAAGCTCTCCGCTCATCCACCTCCAACTCTCAGGGGGGGGTTAGACGCTTCTCCAAGCAAAACGTTGGGGGTAGATGTATCTCCTTGGATGGGGTCTCCCTCTGGAACAGCCTCCCTGCCTCTCTTAAACATGAGCAGAACCACCTCCGGTTCCAGGAGCAACGCAAGACCTTCCTTTTCGCTTCAGCTTTCTCTCTTCCTCTCCCCTGCTGATGCACCTAACTGCTCCGCGCTTTGTTCACCTGGTCACTCTCTGAACTCAGGCCCAGGCTCCTGCATGTGCAGTTGCCTTCGCACAGGCTACGGGCTCCCGAGCCCATAAGGGTCTGTATCTGCAACCCTACGGTCCCTTCTCTCTGCACTTACGAGCCACTCGCTGGCTGCACTTGTGAGTTAACTGCAATTCCCCCTTCATCTCCCCCCTGGCACTTCTCCCCATCCCTCTTCACCGCACTTGTGTGATCTGAATGACACAAGACCTAGTAAGATCATTATTTTGTCCTCCCTTTGTCCCCCCACCCCTTGTCTTGTCATGCCTAGAAACACTTGTGTACAGGGGCAGTATAAATGACACATCATATCATATAACCCCTTAAGATTGCCAGGTTCGATCATAGAGCATAGCCACCCACTGAGTTTATTGTCGTTTTTACATGGGCATAGTCATCCTGTATATTTTTGGACTGATCTACAGGGCACAGCCACACTCTATTCACGATATCGCACAGAGCTTTCCATAAAATGCTCCAGTTCCCCACAGAGAGATGTCACAGAGAAGGAGGAGTCTGTGATGCCAGAAATGCATCTGAGGGACAGGGCCTCTGAATCCTTGTCCTTTTTCTGTTTTTACCGTGTGTTCTGTCATGTTTTCTGCCCAGAAGTCCATGAGGGACTCCTGGCAGTGCAGCTCTCTTTTGGTTTGGTGAACAGACCCATGGGATACCCTTATGGCACCCATGGGTAGGGGTACAACCCTGTGCCCCTAGTGTATGTTTTTGGGCACCTGTGGGTGGCCCACAGAGCAGGGTATGGGCTGGTGGCAGCTCCATGCTAAACTTGACAGGTGCTCTGGGTGTCCTCCATTTTGGGATACCCAGGCCCTGCCATTGGGATCAGTTGATTCCTGATAGGAAACAAGATGGCCCCTGTGGCCTCTTGCTTTCTATTGCCTGTTGTCTTGTTTTTCCCAAAGTCCTGGGAAGCCCTGGCTCTGTCCCTTCCCCCTGGCTGGCTGTTGGGTGGAAGTTCCATATATGGTGTTGTTGTGAAGGCCCAGCTAGACTGACTGGAGCCTTCCCAGTGACTGTATGTTATGGGTACCTCCTGTGGGTGGGACCTGGGTGAATGGAGTGTGTGACCAATATGCACTTCTTGTTGTGGTTGTCTGGTTTCTGGCATGAGAGACAAAGACTGAGACAGCCCTGCCCGAAACTGGCCTGAATGCAGTGTGTAGTGTTGAATGGCTGGGTACTTGTCCCAATCCACATTCCTTGTTGTGAGTGTCTGAAAGGGAGGAGTGTGGCCTGAATGCACTGTGTGCCTGATTGGCTGACTGACTGCATGAATGCCCTTCTGTGTGATTGGCTGCTGTGTGTGTGCCAGCAGTGTGGATGAGAGACAGAATAGTATATCTGGGGACCTCTCACCACTGGAAATTGTTCAGAAGCATTCAGAAGCTGAGTCTCCACTCAAGAGTAACTGGATTTGCTGATCCTCGACGTCCAGCTGGAAGAAGAAGACTTGCTGTGGCATTTGCTTCGACGGAACTGAAGGTTGTCGAAATCGTCGAGGACTGACCCGAGAGAGGACCTGGCTAGGCGCCCTCTTCCCGTGCTCCGAGGGACCATCGAGCACCGCTGAATCTTCGCCGAAGCGCCCTGGAAGTCAGACCCTCGAAAGGCTGCCGACCCGAGACGGGACCGCCGAGGAGATCGAAGTGAAGCACCCGGACATCGACGCTGTCGAAGTCCATTGCCGTCGACCAGGGTTCGCAGGTCTGTGTAACCGCTGGAGGCCCGTCGAAGTTGTGTTGCCCAGCCGTGGGAACCACTTGACGCCGTGCCGCCGACGACCGGAGCCGTCCGCTCCTTGCCTAAGAACATTTGAATCGAAGGACTCTCTCGACCGCATCGTCGACCGCTTTTGTCCTGCCGGAGAAAGTCGAGGACGACCAACGCGCCGAGGAGAATCCGCCGGTGGGTTTCCCGCCACCTCACGACCCCAAAGACTCGAGCGACTCGACGCCCTTGCTGGGCTCCCGTCTCTACAATCTTTGCGGTCCAGAACTATTGTCATCGAGGTGCCCCGCACACCTCCGCCTTGCAGGACGCCGACGCCCCGACGCCGACGAGCACCGCTCGGACGAAGCTGCCGCCTCTTCGACATCGTTCTACCTCGTTTGTCGACGGACGTTCGACGCCCCGTGCCTCCCGCTTGAAAGGGAAGGCATTCAAGAAGGGCCGTCGATTCCCCGTCGCCGAACCCCGAGGTCTTCGACATTTCTCGACGCCTCTCGACGATCCGTGACTCCTGCTTTAAAGGGGGTCATTCAAGAAGGATCTGTCGACGCCTCTTCGAAGAACTCGACTCCACCAGGTACATTGGGGGGGTAAAAACATTGTAGGAGAGAATAAGACTGTTGAACAATATATGGACTGGGCTTGTGTTATATCTCTTTATTTTACAGGTTGCCCAGGTGGGGGGATCTCCACACAGAACTGTGTCCAGTGGTAGGGGCCAGTATTCTGCCTATTGTTTCAACCCTCTGTTATCTCTCCTCTCTCTATTGCTGGTTTCCTTCCTATTGATCTGTGTGCTATTTTAACAGTATTGTGAATGCACTGTTATGAGGTCTAATATTAGTGGTACCACTTTAGAATTGTAGATATTTATCATTATTGGTTTTCCTGAGCACAAAGTGCGTTGTTGTGATAAGTGTACATAACCCTTGAATATTAATTATATAAAGACTGTGTTTTCAGTAATACAGTGTGTGGACATTCCTTTGTGGGGGCTTGGGGATACACTGTACTTAAGAACCAGCCTGCATCACCTCCTGAGAAGCTAGGCCTTGATCGCTCGTCCATAGCTACCGTAATCGAGAATCTTGGCTGGGGTCTTCTGTGCCTCTCCTCTACCATATAGAGAGCGGAAGTACAGACCCCCCCACCGGTCTTGACAAGCTGGTGGCAGCGGTGGGATGCTTATGGTTTTAAGACTCAGTGTATAACCGTGCCACTTACAAAATATCCGCACTTTATTAGATTAAGGTTTGGGTGTGTACCAAATAACTGCATTACAGGCAATGGAGCCCATTGCAAATGGTAAATTGACTCGGATGAGCTTAGAGGCTCTCCAGAGTGCTTGTGAAGCCAGGGAGTTAGACTTTGTGGATAAGTCTAGGGCTGAGCTGATAGCTGCCCTGGTGGACTACCAGACTGATGGTGAAACCCTTGATGAAGGGGGGGATGCAACCAGTGAGGACTCTGCCCCTGGGGTTGTCGCTGAATCTGTTTCTGGGAATGCCACCATTCCTGCTGCCTCTGTTCCAAACCCCAGCAATTCCATGGAACTTGAGTTATTAAGGATGAAGTTAGCCTTTGAATATCGCAAGTTGGAAATAGAAGCTGAGCTTAAGAAAGAGGAGCTGGCACAGCAAGTGGAACTCAAGAGTAGGGATCTTGAACTCCGAAATAAGGACCTTGAACTCAAAAGCCAGGACACTGAATGTCAGAGAATCCAGCTAGAGAAAGCTAGAGTGGAGACTTCAGCTAGATCCAGTGAGAGTGTCAGGTCCCCAGCCACCAAGTTTATGAAAGATTTGGTTGGTGTGTTTGTGGAGGGTTCAGATATCCTCCAATGGATTGAAGCGTTTGAAATGGCTTGTGCAATTCATGATGTAGATAGAAGAGATTGGGCTAAGTGTTTGTTAAGCAGAGTGCCTCAAACTGGATATGACTGTATTCTGAAGCTGGGTGTGGAAGAAAGGGGTCAGTATGAGTGTATGAAGTCTGCTTTGATTGCCAAGTTTGGCAGGACACCTACCCAATACCTTAAAAGGTTCAGGGAATTTAAGAAAAGAGAGAATGTGTCTTGGGTTGACTGGGTGAGTACTGCGCACATGAACATTATGGGGTGGATTGATGGATACAAGGTGAAAACTTTTGTTGAGTTGTCCCACCTCTTGTTTTTTGAGCATTTTTCTGAAGCCTGTTCACCAGAGCTGCGTCAGTATGTGGCTGACCAGAACATTTTGGACCCCTTTAAGCTGGCTAGGTTGGCTGACAAGTGGGTCTCCCACCGGGTGTCCCCTAAGGACTCCAGTGGGAAGGACAAGGACAAAGAAAAGGGGGCCTCTCAGAAAGCTGAGGAGTCCCAAAAGCAATCACAGTCGGGTAAACCAAAACCTTCCTCTCCTAAGACCCAAATATCTAGTGGGGATAAGTCCTCTGTGGGTGGGAATAAGAGTAGTGGTCCACCTGCTGCAAAGCAGGTTCCCAGTGGTTCCAGTACCGTACCCCGCACTCCTGGCACTTGTTGGGATTGTGGGGCTCTGGATCACAAAAGGGGTGACCCCAAGTGTAAAGGTAAGGCACTTGGAGTACAGGCTGTCAGCCTGACCTACCCTTACCCCGTGGCTGAGGTGGAGGCCACTGTCCTCCCCTCCTCTACAGGAATCACATTTGGTGCTCCGGTAGAGATTTCCTTAGTGTCCCTTGGGGCCTGGGACCAGTACGCAGAAGTACTGGCAACTATCCCGCAGAACACCCGTAGGTTTTTGAGAAGTGTCCTCTTGAATGGCCAGCCTTCTACTGGTTTGAGAGACACTGGGGCAAGCATGACAGTGGTGGACAGGACCCTGCTCAAGCCAGAGGACTATGAAGGTGCTCCTCTGCAAACCACCAGATTAGCTGGTGGGCCTCCCAAATTATCACCTGTAGCCTTAGTCACACTCATGATTGGAGACAAGACAGCAAAGCTTCCTGTCCTGGTTCAGGACAGTGTCCCTGCTAACATTCTGTTAGGAAACGATCTAGTAGAGTTGGGGTTGATCTCGGATGGTCTTCCCATGACTGCTGCTGCAGTCACTAGGTCACAGGTGACACCGGGTCTGGCTGTGAGTCAGGTACCCGAGCCAAAGGCGAGGCCTAAGGCAAGAAGAAGGAAGACCAAGAAGGCCACCTCTGTGGAGGGAACACCTTCTCTTCCTGCTGTTCCGACAGCACCCATTGGGATCCATGCTCCGGACGGGCTGGGTCCAGTGGAAAACCCAAACTCAACTCCTGTGGGAGAAGAGACAGAAGACTCTCCTGTGGGAGAGGTTCTCAACCCGGAGGATCATCCCGACCTTCAATGCTTGTTAGCTGAAGGGGGACCCTCCCGGGCAGACTTCTGTAAGGGACAGAGAGAGTGCCACTCTCTCGAGGGCCTGAGGAAACAGGCCCTGTCCCAGGCACAAGGTGAAGTGCCTAGGACATTCAAGATTTATTGGGAGGGTGAGCTCCTTGTTAGTGAGCCCACTAAGCCCGAACCTGGTGCCCGCAAGAGGTTGGTGGTACCCCAGGTTTACAGGCCCTTCCCACTGCAGTTGGCGCATGAGGTGCCCTTGGCTGGTCATCTTGGGACCAAGAAGACTAAGCAGAGGCTCTCTGCCCATTTCTACTGGCCACGGATGGGAGTAGAGGTGGAGTCCCACTGCAGGACCTGCCCAACTTGTCAGTTGTCTGGCAAGACTGGAGGCAGGGTCATTGCCCCACTGCAGCCATTACCAGTGGTTGGCACACCATTTGAGAGGGTGGGCATCGACATCGTCGGTCCCCTTGACCCTCCCACTTCAGGTGGACATCGGTTCATCCTGGTCTTGGTAGATCATGCCACCAGGTACCCTGAGGCAATACCCCTTCGGACTGTTACTGCCAAGGTGGTTGCCAGGGCTCTCCTGGGCATTTTCACCCGTGTTGGATTCCCCAAGGAGGTTGTCTCTGACCGAGGATCCAACTTCATGTCTAGTTACATGAAAACCATGTGGAAAGAGTGCGGGGTAACCTACAAGTTCTCCACCTCTTACCACCCCCAGACCAATGGTCTGGTTGAGAGATTTAACAAAACTCTCAAGGGCATGCTAGGTGCTTTGGAAGAGCCCCTAAGGAGGAAATGGGATCTCCTCCTGCCATGCCTGCTGTTTGCTTACAGAGAGGTACCTCAAGAGGGTGTTGGTTTCAGCCCCTTTGAGTTACTCTTTGGACATCCCGTGAGGGGGCCCCTCGCCTTGATCCGAGAAGGCTTGGAAGCCACCCCTCCAGGTCCCGCCAAGCAAGTGGGGGACTATGTGTTAGGCCTCAGGCGGAGGATGACACAAATGATGGGTCAGGCAACAGCAAATCTCAAGGCCAGCCAGGAATTGAATAAGTACTGGCATGACCTGAAAGCTTCGCAAGTGGATTGGACTCCGGGACAGGAAATCCTTGTGATGGAGCCTACCAAGCCTAGAGCTTTGGCAGACAAGTGGACTGGACCCTTCAGGATCATCTCCAAGATGGGCGAAGTCAATTATCTGGTGGACATGGGAGCCTCTGGGGTAGCCCCCCAGGTATTCCATGTCAACAGGCTCAAGCCTTTCCACAGGCGAGCAGAGGTCTCATGTCTCTTGCTAGCTTCAGGGCAAGAAGAGGATGAGAGTGAGCCCCTTCCTGATTTGCTGCATAGCAACCCTCAGGATGGCTCAGTGGAGGGAGTACAACTCTCTCCAGATTTGACAACAGAGCAGCAGAGGGCCTGCCGGGCTTTGCTCCAGCAGTATGCCCCTCTGTTTTCACTGACACCGGGCCTTACACCGTGGTGTAAGCACGAAATTGACACTGGTGACAGTGTGCCTGTCAAAAGCAGGAGCTATCGTATGTCAGATACCGTCAAAAACCACATCCAGGCTGAGGTCGCCAAGATGTTGGATCTGGGTGTTATTGAACCCTCCACCAGTCCCTGGTCCAGTCCAGTGGTCCTTGTCCCCAAGGCAAGTTCCCCGGCGGGTACCAAGGATTGGAGGTTCTGTGTGGACTACCGAGGAGTCAATGCCGTCACCAAAACTGACGCGCACCCATTGCCCAGGGCTGATGAGCTCGTGGACACTATAGGTGCCGCCAAATTTGTGAGCACCTTTGACCTTACCTCAGGCTATTGGCAAATAGCTCTGACGGACCATGCCAAGGAAAAGACGGCATTCTCCACACCTGAGGGACTCTACCAGTTTAGGGTCATGCCCTTTGGGTTGAAGAATGCCCCTGCCACCTTCCAGAGATTGGTCAACCATGCGCTCAGTGGGCTGGAAGCCTTTTGTGTGGCTTACTTAGACGACATTGCCGTCTACAGTTCCACCTGGGAAGAGCATTTGACACATCTGGATAAGGTGTTGCAGGCCTTGAAAAGGGCTAACCTCACTATCAAGGCCACCAAGTGCCAGATAGCTCAGGGGAAAGTTACCTATCTTGGTCATGAGGTAGGAGGGGGTCAAATCCAACCTCTCTCCAGTAAAGTACAGGACGTACAGAACTGGGAGACTCCCACTACTCAAACCCACGTGAGAGCCTTTTTGGGCCTCACTGGGTACTATCGCAATTTCATGGCAGACTATGGAACCATAGCTGCACCCCTGACAGCTCTAACTTCACCCAAACAGCCTAGGAAGGTTAATTGGACTGAAGACTGTCAGAGGGCCTTTGATGGCTTGAAAGAAAGTCTGTGTAGGGCACCTGTGTTGAGTGCGCCTGACTACAGCCGACCCTTTATCGTCCAGACGGATGCCTGCGACACCGGAATTGGAGCTGTCTTGTCCCAGTTAGATGACAAAGGGAGAGAACATCCTATCATATTCATCAGTAGACAACTCAAGGGTAGAGAACTTAGGTGGGCTACTGTTGAAAAGGAATGTTTTAGTATAGTTTGGAGCCTTAGGCGTTTTAGGCCCTACCTTACGGGGTCCACCTTCAAGGTCCAAACAGATCATAAGCCCCTGAAGTGGCTTATGCAGATGAAGGGTGAGAATCCGAAATTGCTCAGGTGGTCGATTAGCCTACAAGGGCTAGACTTCACCATAGAGCACAGACCAGGGAAGAGTCACGATAATGCAGATGGCCTTTCCAGAAGGTATGTTGACCGTCTGGATGAGGGTGCCTATCCCGTGGGAGATTAGGCACCCTCCACCTCAGTCTGGGGGGGGCGACTGTGATGCCGGAAATGCATCTGAGGGACAGGGCCTCTGAATCCTTGTCCTTTTTCTGTTTTTACCGTGTGTTCTGTCATGTTTTCTGCCCAGAAGTCCATGAGGGACTCCTGGCAGTGCAGCTCTCTTTTGGTTTGGTGAACAGACCCATGGGATACCCTTATGGCACCCATGGGTAGGGGTACAACCCTGTGCCCCTAGTGTATGTTTTTGGGCACCTGTGGGTGGCCCACAGAGCAGGGTATGGGCTGGTGGCAGCTCCATGCTAAACTTGACAGGTGCTCTGGGTGTCCTCCATTTTGGGATACCCAGGCCCTGCCATTGGGATCAGTTGATTCCTGATAGGAAACAAGATGGCCCCTGTGGCCTCTTGCTTTCTATTGCCTGTTGTCTTGTTTTTCCCAAAGTCCTGGGAAGCCCTGGCTCTGTCCCTTCCCCCTGGCTGGCTGTTGGGTGGAAGTTCCATATATGGTGTTGTTGTGAAGGCCCAGCTAGACTGACTGGAGCCTTCCCAGTGACTGTATGTTATGGGTACCTCCTGTGGGTGGGACCTGGGTGAATGGAGTGTGTGACCAATATGCACGTCTTGTTGTGGTTGTCTGGTTTCTGGCATGAGAGACAAAGACTGAGACAGCCCTGCCCGAAACTGGCCTGAATGTAGTGTGTAGTGTTGAATGGCTGGGTACTTGTCCCAATCCACATTCCTTGTTGTGAGTGTCTGAAAGGGAGGAGTGTGGCCTGAATGCACTGTGTGCCTGATTGGCTGACTGACTGCATGAATGCCCTTCTGTGTGATTGGCTGCTGTGTGTGTGCCAGCAGTGTGGATGAGAGACAGAATAGTATATCTGGGGACCTCTCACCACTGGAAATTGTTCAGAAGCATTCAGAAGCTGAGTCTCCACTCAAGAGTAACTGGATTTGCTGATCCTCGACGTCCAGCTGGAAGAAGAAGACTTGCTGTGGCATTTGCTTCGACGGAACTGAAGGTTGTCGAAATCGTCGAGGACTGACCCGAGAGAGGACCTGGCTAGGCGCCCTCTTCCCGTGCTCCGAGGGACCATCGAGCACCGCTGAATCTTCGCCGAAGCGCCCTGGAAGTCAGACCCTCGAAAGGCTGCCGACCCGAGACGGGACCGCCGAGGAGATCGAAGTGAAGCACCCGGACATCGACGCTGTCGAAGTCCATTGCCGTCGACCAGGGTTCGCAGGTCTGTGTAACCGCTGGAGGCCCGTCGAAGTTGTGTTGCCCAGCCGTGGGAACCACTTGACGCCGTGCCGCCGACGACCGGAGCCGTCCGCTCCTTGCCTAAGAACATTTGAATCGAAGGACTCTCTCGACCGCATCGTCGACCGCTTTTGTCCTGCCGGAGAAAGTCGAGGACGACCAACGCGCCGAGGAGAATCCGCCGGTGGGTTTCCCGCCACCTCACGACCCCAAAGACTCGAGCGACTCGACGCCCTTGCTGGGCTCCCGTCTCTACAATCTTTGCGGTCCAGAACTATTGTCATCGAGGTGCCCCGCACACCTCCGCCTTGCAGGACGCCGACGCCCCGACGCCGACGAGCACCGCTCGGACGAAGCTGCCGCCTCTTCGACATCGTTCTACCTCGTTTGTCGACGGACGTTCGACGCCCCGTGCCTCCCGCTTGAAAGGGAAGGCATTCAAGAAGGGCCGTCGATTCCCCGTCGCCGAACCCCGAGGTCTTCGACGTTTCTCGACGCCTCTCGACGATCCGTGACTCCTGCTTTAAAGGGGGTCATTCAAGAAGGATCTGTCGACGCCTCTTCGAAGAACTCGACTCCACCAGGTACATTGGGGGGGTAAAAACATTGTAGGAGAGAATAAGACTGTTGAACAATATATGGACTGGGCTTGTGTTATATCTCTTTATTTTACAGGTTGCCCAGGTGGGGGGATCTCCACACAGAACTGTGTCCAGTGGTAGGGGCCAGTATTCTGCCTATTGTTTCAACCCTCTGTTATCTCTCCTCTCTCTATTGCTGGTTTCCTTCCTATTGATCTGTGTGCTATTTTAACAGTATTGTGAATGCACTGTTATGAGGTCTAATATTAGTGGTACCACTTTAGAATTGTAGATATTTATCATTATTGGTTTTCCTGAGCACAAAGTGCGTTGTTGTGATAAGTGTACATAACCCTTGAATATTAATTATATAAAGACTGTGTTTTCAGTAATACAGTGTGTGGACATTCCTTTGTGGGGGCTTGGGGATACACTGTACTTAAGAACCAGCCTGCATCACCTCCTGAGAAGCTAGGCCTTGATCGCTCGTCCATAGCTACCGTAATCGAGAATCTTGGCTGGGGTCTTCTGTGCCTCTCCTCTACCATATAGAGAGCGGAAGTACAGACCCCCCCACCGGTCTTGACAGAGTCCCACTGTGAGGACAGTCTGTTCCCCATGACTTACTCATTTGCTATCCCTGCACACCGCTGTACAGGAGGGTAGGGTGGCAGAGCCTCTTATGCTGTCTCAAGTTGCCCACCACCACTACACGGCCCAGCTCCCCACAGCTCACAGCTCACTGGCTTTCCTCAATAAAGCCATACAGTCTCCCATAGTGAAGGTAGGAGGTCACCCCAGACAGCATGTCATCAAGGACAAACCTTGGAAGAACCTTTAGAAACGCTTGTCTAAAATTCATCCACATGATGTAGTCTAGGTAGTCCTGCACAAATATGCATACTATCAATGACACACCACACCCAACTGCTTGTTTGGGTGGCACAAATGCCGGTGACACAATAGCTGAGGCTGGACTGGTGCAGTGGTTTGGCCATGGCATACCTTGCTGCACCACTGCCCTGGGACATGCTAGGTGCCTCTGCTTCACCACCGCTGGTGCAGCCAGTGGTGGCTAGCCTCTGAGAACACATTAACACAGAACAACCACCTTTTATACAGCCACGCATAGGTGCTCATCGCTGTTGTCCCTTGCTTACCCTTTCCGTTCTGCTTCTCCTGTTTTAACCACTTCCTATAGTACGTCATTGTGCAGAAGACCTCAGACTCTTTCTTGGTGGCAGAGAATAGTCCCACACCCACAGTGCAGTGGGCTTTGCAGGGGGTTTGAAGTCAAGGCTCTCCAGGCTGCTCCACCACCCCCATCTTCCCGTGCCTTCCCCACTTCCTTCCCGTCAGGCAAGTTCGCCTTGTGCTGTGGCCCCTCTACTAGCTGATCATCACCCCTCATTCTCAGCAGCACCCACGACCTGCCGGATGGAGACCACTACATCATCTCTGCCCCCACACAGACAGGAACCCTCAAAAACTTGCGTTGAGGTAGTTGCTCCCCCATCCCACATGAGGATCCTGCCCGCCTGCTCCTCTAAGACCTCTCTGAAAAGTAGAGCCCACGCTATAGATTTTGAAACAGTAGCCAGGAACGAAGACCGTTTATTGCACTGCAATTCAATTGCATAAATCAGCACTTTTAATGGTTCCAACAACCCTGATAGCTGAAGTCTTGTAATAATGTATGTTAAAGTTATTGTATTATCTATGAATAATATGAATGCTAAACAGAAAGAGAAACTTTACTGGACCCCAGCTAATCTTCCTAGAGCCGATGACTTAAACCAGCTTTTTCAAAAAAGATGCCTTAGATACGTTTTTATGCTGTCATCTATTCAGAAAGGACTGCAGCGTTTTTTTAGCCTTCAATGCTCACCGTTTTTATATTGTACATGACTTCTGGCCTTCATTATGACTTTGGCATTACCCCTGTATTACCGCACTGCGGAACTATTGGCTTAGAGGTGAAGTAGAGGAAAAACCTCCAGAAAAATACTGGAGCTAATTCCACCACCTTACGGCAAAAAAACAGCAATTTCGGCAGAATTACCACCAGCGGAGCAACAGCCGGTGGTAATTCTACCAAAATCCCCATGGAGTTCTATGGACTCCATAAATGGGGACTAACACCGTCATACCACTTAAATACGGCAGCAATTGTGCCAGCCCAACTGGCAGTAACGGTAAATCTATTTGGTGGTATTTATTTATTTATGCATTTATTTATTTATATATTTGTAGCAGCTCTGAAATCCCTGGGCATCTAGACGCTAGGTACAGTAAGTTCATTAGCATAGTCCACAAGGTTCAAGACCACGCAAAGGGTCACAAACATAAGGGTATAATTTGAGAACACACTCTGGTAAAGCCTCGCCTCATGGTGCGGGGGCAGCTACAGTTACGCAAGCAAGCATGAATGACAAGAATAAGTATGACTGCACATTCTGGCAAAGCCTTGCCTCGTGGTACAGGGGGCTACTTCGGGTAGGCAAGCAAGCATGAGTGTCAAAACAAAGTATGAGTGCACAGCCTGGCGGTATACAGTGTTAATAACGAAAAAGTAATAACGACAAACATTTTCAGTGACGCCTGACCAACAAAAACAATGTCAACATTTTTAATAAAAGTATATGTGGGGGGTGGGGTAAGGGATTAAAAAGGGTGGGGGTTTGGGGGGTTAGTAATGCGGGGGGGATTTAAAAATAAAATCGATATGTTTTCGTTTCTTAGGTGTCACTAAAAATGTATGTCGTTATTTATGGTGTTGTTTTAAATACATGGAGCCATTCTGGCAAAGCCTCACCTCATACTTCAGGTATGTAAACAAACATGAGTGACAAGATAAGTGTGAGTGCCCATTCTGGCAAAGACTTGCCTCATGGTACTAGGGCACTACTTCAGGTATGTAAGCAAACACGAGTGACAAGATCCATATGAGTGCAGATGCTGGCTAATACAGGTATGCAAGCAAACGTGAATCCCAGAGCAAAGAGGCAGAGAAGGGTAATGCAGGTATGTTAACAGGTTGAGCATTAGGCTAAGAGGCAAACATAAGGTGCGTTACAGACATATTACAAATATAGCCAGAAGCTGAAAGTCAAAATCGGTATCTTTACAGATACATTGCAAGATCAGCACTCGGCTAAGACAGCGTGCGAAGGTGCGGTGCGCAGTGGGAGCCTGGTATATTGCCAAGGGAGCAGTGTCCTAACAGATATGGACAGCTACATCCTTTGCATGAACAATGTACAGGGGCAAGGGTGGGAAGTGTATAGTAGGAAGAATGGGCATCCCCTCTGGCGGCAGAGGGGGCGACCTGTTACGGTATTACAAGCATGGGGGAGAAGAGGAGATACGTGGAAAGAGACTTCTAAAGGAGCAAATTAGTGTAGTGCAGGAGAGACAGATATGTGGAGCACGCTACCTTCTTGTTATGAGAATGACCACATGAAGTGTGCAGCTGAGGCCAGGGGAGTGGTTTATATATCATGATCAGTGCTGCAGGCAACAGAGATGAACATAGAGGTATTGACTCCCGATGCGCCGTACGCGCCTGGACAGGTGCAGACAGGATCCCAAGGCCTTGTATGTCAGCCTTTGATTTCGGGAAACACCGGCTCCGCCATCCGGTTCCCATCCAGCTGCAGGGGTTGTAGTTGCCTCTAGCCAATGGCATGGCTCAGCCTGGGCAGGCAGGGGAAGCAGATGTCTCGGCAGAATCGATGGAAGGGAGGCAGCCATGATGGTGTGGAGCTTGTGCTGACACACACCAATGAGAGTCAATGCGGGCAGTGCAGCCAAGGCGGTAAAAGCAGGCCTGCACTGCTCGTTCTGGCAAGGTTGTTCAAGAGGTGCCAGCTCCGCCCTCCGGCTCTATCCCGCTGCGAGATACCACCAAACTTGTAATGAGGCACTTGTCTCCAACGTTCATTATGGGTGCTGCTGGAATCCCATCCAAGCTTTACTCTCATGGCTGCTCTTTCATGCTCTCTTCCAAAAACAAGGAAATGGTAAGCCAATGTATCTTGCGTATGTAACTGATCAAGCGCTACTGCCCAAGAAGATGTATAGCTGCCACTACTGAAAAGCCTTTAATTAACTGCAGGAGTGGGCGGAGACTACAATGATTCCTTATGGGAATTCAGTAGGAACATACACGCCCTTAGCACATAAGTGGATTCCAAATGGCCATGCTCGGCAATCCTTTCTAGTTTGTGGGATTGGGGCAGGGAGATGTCAATGCTTAAATTCTATTTCATTACATTTGTCTTTTTATTTATTTATTTAAAGCGAAAAGTGATTCACCAAGAAGCAGTCTGCAAATCGATATTGATGGCTGGAGAATTCCCACGGTCTGGTCCTTTACAAAGTCATGGTAGGGTCATTAATTTCATAAATCAGCTGGTGGTGGTGGGAAAGGAGCTGGGAACGGTGAATGGGGACATTACAATGCATCGTTATGACCTAGAATACTGATGAATATGCAATCAGTGATGGCAGTTGTTTGAAATCAGTGAAGGGTGAGTGAGAACCTTCTTAGATGGTAAGGCTCTCTCCTGCAAAAGAGATTGTTTCTCAAGGGCGATCTTTGCTTCAGTCACTCTTGGGATGTCCTTAATGTCGAGGATGGGGACAGTGATGGGAAGCAAAAATGGGAGACAACACAGACAAGTAAAGGTGGAAAAGCGGGGGACATCTCAGGGTGAAGGGGTGCCAGTTCAGTGAAGACGAGCCTGGGGAAGTGCGAGGCGGGTGAGAAATGGCAAACACATTCGGCCATGTTGGGGGCTAGTCCATGGATGGATTTAAACATAACAAGAAAAGAGTGAATATGACACTCCACACAAAGGCCCTCATTACGACCCTGGCGGAAAGGGGTTTACGCCGGCGTAAACCATGTCGTACCTTTCCGCCCGACTACGAGTTCCCGTAGCGCCATGGTGATTTTTACGCCTGCTTTTTGCAGGCGGAAAAATCCATGGCGCTACAGGACTTGTCGTTAATTACGCCACCGTAATTTACGGTGGCGTAATTAACGCCTTCCCCACTCCCATTATACCCTATGGGGCAAAAATGGGAATGGGGAAGGGTAAATGGGGATTGGGGACTTACCGCCCCGCCAAGGTCGGAATGGGGCGGTAAGTCCGCCAACCCCCATGGCGGAGTTGGCAGCTTTGCGCCATGGACCATGGTGCAAATTGCACCATGGTTCTCCGCCAGGGTCGTAATGAGGCCCAAAGGCAGAGCGGAGCGGTGAGTGAGGCACGTGACAAATTGCAGAGGGACCAGATTGCCAAGTTCAGGACCTTGCTGAGCGCAGTAAAGAAGAAGATCTGGGTACTGTGAGGAGACCGGAGCAGTAATCTGGCCCTCTGCAGAACAGGGGGGCGATGAGCTATTTGGGAGCGTGGAAGGGGAAATGGTGACAGATATTACAGATGTTTAAGGGGTGCAAGAGTGGAAGCCCTAGAGTGGGGAGATGTTGAAGTGCTGAAGCTACAATTCTCTGTGTAAGAGACCACCCATGCTGTGAGCCCTGGGGATGCGGCACGGAGGTCATCAAAGTCCAGCGGCGGCATCAGGGATGTGGCACTGGATGCTGGGAGAAAGAACACCAGTATTAGAGGGGTTGGGCAGTGGGCAGTGAGGCGCCGTGCAGTGAAGAGTAGCAAGTAGGCAGTGAAGAGTAGCAGAGGACAACCCCGGGTTGGGAGAAGGATTTCAGCCTCATCAACAAATGCATTATGTGAGAAGATAAAGCAGGAGAGGAATTTGCTGAGAGCGGGATGGGCATGGAGGGTGTGAAGAGGAGGGGAACAAGGACAGGTCCGAAGGATGCCATGCCAGGTTCATGACTTGTAGCCAGCGAAAGGTGTTTAATTGATTCATGGAAACATGAGATGGGTAAAAAAGTAGCCAATAACAGTAGAAAAAGGGGAACTATGACCAGTGATTGTTTGCACTGCCCCTCATTTACCGTTGTATTCCCCCTTGGATGGGTATACATCATCCCAGGCCTTGCCATCAACAGCCAGTACCATCTTGGACCCAGCATAGATGCCCGACTGAAGTGCTTCGAAACGAAGTCTGAATGCACTTTATTAAGGCCTGTCCCGTTCAATTCAATATCAAGAGGATGCAAAGGTAGAAAGCACAGGGGCATAAAGAAAGCGCAGGCTGATTAAAGAGATACAGCAGCATGCACACCTGGCCCACAGCAATCAGAGTATCTTGGAACCGAGAGATATAATTAGCACAGAAAGTACTCATTATTTTCACAGGTGCTGGCTAGAATTTAAAAGTGTGCGGTATTGCATCTTTGCAGACCAGCTGAGACAAGAAACATTCTCATCCCCTTCAACTGTATCGATAGTTCCAATGTAACTCCACGCAGCCCAGCGCCTGCACGCGCAGTCGGCGTCAGTGATGCAACACCGCCACCTTCTTGGGAAGTGTCCAGCAAGGCCCGCGCGGGGCAGAACCGTCGACAGAGAAAGGGGTAAGGATAAAAGCAACACCTGCTTACCTCTTTAACATCCATACTTCCTGTTCTTACTGCTTTAGAGACATCTCTGATGTACTTAACATTATTACGTGGGCTTGGGGAAGATTGGCTGGTCCCAGATCCTGCTATGAAGGAATTAATCCCCCTACCCCCACTCTATAGCCCAATCCCAACTCATTCACCCTGCTTCCTTTATGACTAAAGGCAATTGTATCAATGATGTCAGGATTCCACGTTTAACACTTTACCCATGAGGACCTAATGCGTGTCTACATACATCAGAATATACTTTACTATTTCGATACAGATGGTTAAATTCAGACCTGGCGGGCAGAAAGGCACCTGCAAGCACAACTCGTATTTTGCCGTTCCGGTAGTAACGGTGCTGGTAAGTATGGGGGCAAAGCCTAGGTACGCGCTGGACTGAAATTAGCACATGGGTTGGCTGGAAAGAGGACATATTGCAGCCCATGCAACACTACTGGAGAGGGTCAAATAGTCATCCCACAGATCATAGTGCCCAGGGCCAGCCCCTTGATACCCACCAGAGCTTTTCAGTTCCCTCTTTGCAAGCAGTTCCACGTTTTCATTATGACACTACAGAACTTAAACACAATGTGTATCTTTATTGAAACATGCGCTGAATTGTTGGTGCAGTTTGGGTCAGAGTCACTCTGTTACCACTTGTTTAGCACCTTACACTTCTTACTATTCTAATGGCCTCATAGACTAGTCAGTGTAAGGTGGGTGCTTCCTGTATGCATAATTGGAGCAGCAATCACTAATCATGCTTTACTACTCTAGGTAATATTTGTATGTGTTTCTTTAGACAGCTATCTGCCCTTCTGAGTTTAAACAGCTTACTATTATTTGGATTCCTGAAAGGCCTTCTTTTGGTCCATCTTCTCCTTCCACTGTTTGTCCTATTTGACCTCTGCCCTCTATCTCAAAGCTTCTTGAGCGTGGGGTCTATACACTCAAGTCTCCTTTTATCTTAACTATCACTCTCTCTTGCCTCCGCATCAAATCTGGCTTTCTTTGGTTCAATACCACTGAAAGAGCTTTGCTGTATGTTTCCAATTCCCGACTTCCTGCTCCTAATGCGAAGCAGCTTCACTTCCGGTTCTGCTTGATCTTTCTGCTGCATTTGATATGGTTGATGGCACTACCTTTTACCTACAATTTCTCACTTGTGTTTTCCTGCTTCTGTCCTTCTGTGGTTTTGCTCCTTCCTGTCTCATTGACCGTATCTACTCTTCTTGGGCTGTTTCTTGGGCTGGCCAATCTTCCCCTGTGCTCCATCTTCAGTAGATGGACCCTTAAGACTCTGTCCTTGGCTAGTCACTGTTCCTTCTCTGCACTATTCTAGTACCTGAAAGTAAGTCTTGTTGTCATATATTTTATCTCGTTATACTGATTATTCTCAAAATAAATGTCTACATTCCTTGATTTTCGGAGTCCCTACACTCCACAGTTTATGCCATTCTAGTAGCAATCCAGTAATGGATGGATATGATATGATGTTTATTTATATAGCGTCTATACACAATGTGTTTCAAAGCGCTTCAAGGCAAGGGAGGGAACAAGTGAAAATACAACGACATTCTAACAGGCCAGGAACAGTAAGGATGTGAAATTAACTATCGTACTCGGCCTGACGACATTTCGGTAGAGCCGGAGGAAAACAAAAGGTGCGGGAGAGGGGTGCAGAAAGGGAGGGGAGGAACAAAACAAGTGACTATCGTACTAGGCCTGACATCGTTTCAGATAGTGCTGGAGGTAGGGGGGGGGGACAGTAAGGGGATGGGAGAGCGACAGACGAGGTTGCTATCATAGTAGGTCTAGGGACAATTCTGATAGAGTAAGTGCATAGAAGAAAGTAATGGGAGGAGGGGAGGAGATGGGAAGAGGGAGAGGGGAGGAGAGAACAGAGAGTAAGCAGTCAAAAAGAGTGGAGAAGCAAGAGAGGAGAGCGAATACAATTGCAGAAGTCAGTAGTAACACATAATGTTGCAAGCCAGGATACAAGATGAAGATGCAACAGCATGATTCAGGGCCACCATGAGTACAAGATGCAAAGGAAGTTCAGCATGAGAGTTGAGAAAGGGTGATGCACCGTGATTCAATGAAGTCCGTAAAAGTAAAATCCAGCATTGGCCACAAGATGGTGATGGTGAAACCAGAATGTATCAGGACAGACTCCTGTGTGCAGGGTGGGGGGCGACTGCACAAGGGGACAACACGGGGGGACCAGAGAGGGTGGGGATGGCCTGTTGGGACAGAGGGTGTAAACACATGTTGGTGCAAGCTTACCTGCTGTCTTAGTAGGGGGTCGGACCCTGGATCCTCCTGTTCCGAACAGGTCCAAACAGCAATAGCCCTTTTCTTTGCCCTTCACTTTGGACGCCCAGTCGAGAGACGCCCTTCATCTAAGAGTTAAGAGCAGGAAGGAAGAGGCAGAGCTAAGAAGGTGGCCGGGCTTAGGCCAGGTGACCTAGATCCACTTACAGCTGCTCCCCAGCTGCAAAGGAAAAGAGGCGGGAGGGCTCCTTAAGTAGGGAAAAGAGCGGCAAGCAGGAAGGCACCAGGTGAGCGGGGCTTGCTAAGTGGTGAAAAGGAGCGGCAAGCAGGAAGGCACCAGGTGGGCGGGGCTTGCTAAGTGGTGAAAAGGAGTGGCAAGCAGGAAGGCACCAGGTGGGCGGGGCTTGTTAAGTGGTGAAAAGGAGTGGCAACCAGGAAGCCAACAGGTGGGTGGGGCTTAGGCCAGGTGACCTAGATCCAGTTACAGCTGCTCCCCAGCTGCAAAGGAAAAGAGGCTGGAGGGTTCCTTAAGTAGGGAAAAGAGCGGCAAGCAGGAAGGCACCAGGTGAGCGGGGCTTGCTAAGTGGTGAAAAGGAGTGGCATGCAGGAAGGCACCAGGTGGGTGGAGCTTGCTAAGTGGTGAAAAGGAGCCGCAAGCGGGAAGGCACCAGGTGGGCGGGGCTTGTTAAGTGGTGAAAAGGAGTGGCAACCAGGAAGCCAACAGGTGGGTGGGGCTTAGGCCAGGTGACCTAGATCCAGTTACAGCTGCTCCCCAGCTGCAAAGGAAAAGAGGCTGGAGGGTTCCTTAAGTAGGGAAAAGAGCGGCAAGCAGGAAGGCACCAGGTGAGCGGGGCTTGCTAAGTGGTGAAAAGGAGTGGCATGCAGGAAGGCACCAGGTGGGTGGAGCTTGCTAAGTGGTGAAAAGGAGCCGCAAGCGGGAAGGCACCAGGTGGGCGGGGCTTGCTAAGTGGTGAAAAGGAGTGGCAAGCAGGAAGGCACCAGGTGGGTGGAGCTTGCTAAGTGGTGAAAAGGAGCGGCAAGCGGGAAGGCACCAGGTGGGCGGGGCTTGCTAAGTGGTGAAAAGGAGCGGCAAGCAGGAAGGCATGCCATTTTTCTTCACCTTAATTCTCCCACAACTGAGGGCATCTCCTTTTCCTACTTCCTAGATGCCTCCATTGATACCATCTACCACTATCACATTTCCTTCTTTTTTGCTTCCTCTCGACCTCTACACATAATCGTGGATTTATATTCTATGCTTTTCTTTCTTTCTCTTTACACATTTCTAATACTGCTCGGTCCGGATGCTATGATCCATATAACTTGCGTAAAGCTCTTCCTTTTCTTTCATTTCATGATACTAAGTTACTTGCCTTATCACTAACCTTCTCTCCCCTCGAATATCCTTCTAGTCTTCTTGGACTTTCCGGCTGTCTCTTGGCACACCTTTGGTCCATCTACAATGCTGCAATTTTAGTTTTTTTTTTTTCTTCATGGCCCAATTTATTATGCTCCGATTTCTCTTTATTGACTACCTTTTGGTTCTCGGCTTCAGTTTCAATTTCTATGTATTATATTAAAATATGTCTTTTGCATTTTCTCATAACTATCCCATGGCCTCCCTCTACCCAGTGTTGTTTTTTTCTGTTTTTCAAAGCTGGGTCCAAAACATTGGAATTAACTATATATTTCCATCAGGTCTTTATTATCTTTCTTCTGTATTCGCTCTCAACTAAAAAAGCGTATTTTTCTCTTTCTTAAAATGATGAATTGCTGTTAACGCGTGATGTGTACTGTCTGTATTCTACACAACATTTTTACGAAAGCTCTGTTTAAGCTCAATGTATTCAAATACAGATACAAAATTAATCACACAGCTTGTTTGGCCGAGAGGGTCTGTGCACTCACTTGATGACTGGTGGTCGTTCGTCTACCTATCGAATTGCCCAGGAAAGGTTGAAATAATATGTCCTTGGAACAAACAACACAAATGCGAAACACCTTGCCACCCAACTGCATTTGTATTTTGTTTGTAAAATACTAAAAAGAAACATGAATTGAAACCTGTGGGCCTGACCCATCTGTTTCTGCAAACAGTTTGGGCATTCGTTTTTTCATTTCCTTTGAATTTTGGGTTGGGTTTTCAGTCGTAGCATCTCTGCCACCACCTTTTACTTTTGAATATTCTATTGGTCTGTCTTTATTAAAATGTGTGCTATGGTTTGGGCTGCCTTTATTTATTAGTTTCCTTTTAATTTTGGGTTGGGTTGATGAGGGGCGATGGTGTCCCCTGCTATTGAGATGTCAACCTGCAGAGTGCCCAATATCACATGGGTGATACTTATCTACCCGAATGGAAAACATAAGCAGGCAATTATTAAGCCATTGGTGGCTGTACTTTAGACGGTACTTGGAAACAATAAAACTGCAGACTTCCAAGCACCGTGTATACTTCTCCCCTAGCTGCCTACCACATTTGTAGGACTTTGTTTGAAGACAACCATAGTTATTCCTCATGCATCCTGTGAGCCACACAACCAGCAAAGCCTGCTCGACCTGCAATGCCTAAAGTCATCCGCCCAGAGGTAAGCCACAAGCTGGTGAGATGTTTGGTGCTGGGTATTCATTAGAGAAAACCACCAATGGCTCTGCTGTGATTTCCCTAAAGGAAACCACAACAGTGGCAAAGTGCACCCACAAGAGATAACAATTAAGCATGAGGACAGGTAAGCGTTATACTGTACACTGTAAAATGTGAGGCTGCTGTGAGGTGCTGTGCTACATGCTGTTGAAGGTGATCCGTGTCAACCTGCCAACAAACCCTTTTACAAAATGCAAGTAGACTGATGATTTGTGCTTTCTTCCTCCGTCTTGAATGTGAAATATCATGTATTCTATTACTTGTTTGCTGTATGCTGTGTGCCTATATGAAATCATGTATGCCCTGATTAAGGAAGATGACGAGCAGGCTAAAATCACTGCTGTCCTCTTGTCACTTAGTCAAGGCTAAGGACCGAGCCATTTATGGTGCTCAGTCGGTTGTTGTTTGGAAATGATGGACTTCAACATGAGTTAATAATAATAATAATAATAATAATAATAATAATAATAATAATAATAATAATAATAATAATAATAATAATAATAAATAATAATAATAATAATAATCATAAGTTAGGCTTTATAGTTGCCCTGGACTGAGAGGGGGATGCAAATGCTGGTTTGCAATGTGTTTATGTGAAGGCATTCTATCGAACACATACTGCACTTTCCAACAGGATCTTTCTTTTCCAATTTGCAGGCGCTTATCCAATCCTGGATTTTGCTTTGCATTTTGGGACTTGGAGTCCACATTTTATAATGTGAAGAGGCAGGCTGTACCTGACTTCTATGATATTCTCGCCGAGGCTGTAAGCTGTAGAGGCAAAACATCAGATGTGCATTTTGTTTAGTGTTACTATGAATTGTTTAAGTGTGTCAGTGACGTTCAGTAATGGGGAATTTCTATGACGTTCTAGAGTGCCACCTGTAACAGTGATATTAACATAATGAACCAGATGCTTCACGCAAAACAGTGGATCGATACAGGCAAGGACTTCAACAATATACTGTTCAACAACCAAACTGACGTCATCCCTTGGGCACATCAATAAGATGGCATTTGAGGAGACAGGCACCTGTACAGAAAACCAAAGCTCGAGTGCCTGGTCAAAATCCTCATCTGAGCAGACATATCCAAGAATGGCGCATGTCCCATTGGCAACTTTAAGAGAACAATGGTCATTGTCTCTGGGTTGCTGGCCCCACATCTGCCAAAGTATTACCCTCGGGCAGAGCCAATTGTTGGCATCTATAGGTTTTGTTCTCAAGTAGTTACACAGGACAATTGCCTGTATTAAAGACATCCTGGCTGTGGTCATTGAAAGGAAAAAGGGCATCGATGGATATGCAATATCTGTGTATTTTACGTGAATTTTAACCATACTGTATTTTATGTTTTTCTTCCCGGCAACATTGCTGAAATAAAGCACATTGCTGATCCTGTATCATTCTCACTTTGGACACTGTTTTTAGGAAGTGAAGATGGTGATTCAGGGCGCACAGTGGAACTTACCTGGCATGTTGGGAGGGGCAGCCTGCAGAGGAAAGTGCCCTTGATGAATGGTCAGAATACTTCTGCATGCATAGCGAGTGGGTGGGGTCTAAGGTTGGCTCCTTCTGCGTCACAGCTCCAATACAGGCGTGGACGAGTGGGGGAGCAGAGGGGAGCGCGGGGACGGCAACTTCATTTCAACACAACGTTTAAGCTGGTGCTGCCTTCCCAAATGCCTACACAAAACTCAGAATGTGTATTGCTGAGTCTATGGTAGGACTACAAGCCAATGGTGCAAATCAAATTGAATTGATAGAAACACGTCCAATCAAAAGTAGAGGACAAATTAAATGAATAATACATAGATAACTCAGAAGTTAAATATGCTGTTAATGAATGCATTAAAAATGACACTGGTAGAGCAGAGAGGAACCTGGAACACGGTTGTGTGAGGAGCCACACCATTGATGGGACGATCACCAAGCTCGAAACCTGGTGGCCAAATGACTAAGGGTAGACTAGGCGTGCACTCCTCATTGAGAAACTCATGGTACAGAGCAGAACGGGTTCACGAACAGATAGGTACTCGAAAGGACACGTAAGCCACATCTGTCCGCTGTGTAGTGCGTTTGTGGAGATGGAGAGTGCATGCAGGTGTGGTTGTCTGACAAGAAGCCACCCAATTGCGGTAAAATGAGAAAAGCATGGTAGAAGACTGCGTCCGGTGTGTAGCAGAGCTAAATTGGGCTCAAAATAGTGTTGGAATGTGTTGGTGGGATGCCTGAAGGGTCCAATATAAAAAAGAGCACTTTGCACAAATGTTGGTCTCAAGTACAGTAGAAAGGGTATGAGGAGTGCTCAGAATGAGAAAAGACATATGCAAGCCAAGAGCAAAGGCCTGAAGGAGTATATTGGTGGCACGGCACTAAGCAAAGTGACAAGAGTATATATGTATACCTCTACAGATGGATATCACATGCATCTGGCACCAGCTCTGGAGAAGGCTCCACCAAACCCTTCAGGTAATCTTAGAACAAGGAATGATTATCTGAAGGTAATGATTGCTGACTACAAATAGCTCTGCAAAGACGCTCAGAGCAGCGATAACTGTCAGTCCACCACAACCCTATCTACTGTGCACACGCAGACATAATCTATGGGCTTCCACAGCACTACATAGTGTAGCATGCTTTGTCAAGGACTGTGTACTGATGCCGAATGGAGATCACTAAATGTACTTTGCGTTTGATGACTGCCCTGTATAACATCTGGTTGAAGATTGAAGCCAAGCTGGGAATAACATTATAAGTAATAGGGAACCTAATTTACTACAAGCGCCTATGATTAGCTGGATAATAGTTCCTTGATATTATCCCAAATAAGCACGCTATTTGGGGAGAACAAATACTAATATACCTAATACCACCGAATAGTATAAAGAATGTTGTATATCACCAAAGGAATTGAAAGGGACTCCTAGAATGCTCAATTGTTTCAGAATGAAATGGTTAGGACGTGAACTGTCTGTGTTAGAAAGGTGTATTGTGAATTTTGGAGACATGAATGTTTAACATATTTTATTATTATCATATGGGAAATGAAATCTGTACGTTTTTTATTGTTCTATCATTGTGCTTTTGGTGTTGTATGAATAATATGTTCTATTTGTATGTATAGTATGTGTAAAGTTTATTATGTAAACTAAATCACATTAAATAAATAAATAAATAAATGTGCTTTAATGGAGGCTGGGGGTGAGGGAGGCTAGAGCTCCTAAAGATCAATCAATTTTCGGGAGAAAACAAACCTATAAAGGAATCATAATTTTTAGAGCATCTCTACTCCTAGAGCGTATTGCATTCAGAAAGATTATGGGCCTCATTACGACTCAGGCGGTAAGGGTTTTACGGCGGCGTAAACAGCGCCGACCCTTACCGCCTGAGTACGAGGTCCCTTAGCGCCATGGCGGACTTAACACCTGCTTTTAGCAGGTGTTAAAATCCATGGCGCTAAGGGACCATGGAGTTAATTCCGCCACCGTAATTTACGGTGGCGTAATTAACGCCTTCCCCACTCCCATTATGCCCTATGGGGCAAAAATGGGAATGGGGAAGGGTAAATGGGGATTGGGGACTTACCGCCCCGCCAAGGTCGTAATGGGGCGGTAAGTCCGCCAACCACCATGGCGTAAACGTAGTTTACGCCATGGTGGTAAAGTCACGGCCCAGGCGGTAACTTACCGCCTGGGTCGTAATGAGGCCCTATAAGTATGATGGTGTTGACAGCTTCCAGGGAGGTAGCGAATGATTAGGTATGATGGCGGATAGGTACCAGCCCACACTGCCATGACAAAATCAGGCCTGCATAGCAACACACAGAGTGGCCATTACCCCTTTACAGTAAAGCTTGCCTGCTTCGCGTGAACAGGAAAAGTGTAAGGCTTCCCTTCAGGGTTTGTCGTGTGAAAAATATTCTGAAATGGCTTGCCAGAATAATGAATTCAAAAATAACAAATATGTAAGAAGCTCATAGGATGAATAGCAAAACCAAACTGAGGATATAAGGCTACCCAAACCATGAAACAAAAACAAAACACAGTATAAACTGATCAAAATGTTGGGCAAGTTTGGGTTAGTATGAAAAATAAGGACGAAGTGCATTTGACATTGTATGCCCAGCTAGCGAAATCTGTACTTCGGTCTCAAGGGCTTTTAGAACTAAACATAAAATGCCGGTGGCTTCGGTACAATGCAGTTGGAATATTGTTTATTAGTGTACTGGATCTAATTTCCAGCCGTTTCTATTCGTTTTTGACTGAATAGGAAGTTTGATTTGTGGTTTAATGTATGCTCAGCGGCTGTGCTGTGCACCCAGAAATACCGGAAGTATGGATTCTGGCTGCTGTCTTTTACCTCCGTCACTCTTCTGACTCCTCCCTTTCCTGCTGCTTAGGTGGCATTGCATTGCAGCTTCTCTGCCGAGCTTCAGTAAACACTGCTGGAGACCTCCTGAGCTGTGCAGCGGGCATTTTATCTCGTATTTCCTCCTTCCCGCTTGTTTGGGGTTTGTCCTTTGCCCCATGCGGTCCCGTAATCCCCCAACCTGGAAAGACCACACACGACACACGTCTTTCCAGTTCGGGCTTCCCGGTCGCTCTACCGTGGCCGGGAACGCCCCGTTTATTTATGCTGCACGCGGCGACGTGCAAGGTCACGCCGCCGCGTGCGCATCCCATCACGGGGCAGCCCCACACTCCTCCTTTTTCAGGGAGGACACACAACTGCATTTTATTATACACTGAAAACCACACATCAATTAACAACAACACTGCATGCCCAAAGTCCCTTTAATGTCAACCACCCGGATCCCCTCACTCCGGTTGACCAAACAAATGTCCCAGCACGTATTCGCTGAGGTAAGCGGGTTTCCCTCGCCCAGCCCTCTGGGGGTACCTCCCGCTTACCTCCGGCACGGGCAGTCCTTCTGCAGACGTCCCCCGGACCGGGGATTCCGGTGGGCTGGATGGGCCTCCTCCATCCTCAGGCACCTCTGTCAAATCAGGCTCCCGTGGTGGCTCAGTCCTGGGGTCACCTAGTTTCTTAAAGAAGCTGACATTCCGGGTGACAGCAGACCTTCCGTCCGAGGCAGGCACCATGGACCCCTTTACAGCCACCACGTCCAACAGCTCCGACTCATAGGGGAGCGAGAGCTTCCCATGGGGGTGTCGGTTGCGGATGAGGACTTCATCCCCTGGCTCGAGCCGCTGGGGCCGGAGACCCCGTTGCACATTCTCCTGTTCAATCCTCACCCGCCAGTCTGCCTCCACCTGTTGGTTATCAATCACTCCCAGTTCCTTTTCCCCGATTTCAGGTAGCAGACCCCGGGGGCATCGCTTGAACAGAGCCTCAGCTGGAGCCACCCCCGTGGAGGCATGGGGGGTGGTGCGGTACACCCGCAGGAAATTGGTATAGGGCTCGTTGGAGTGACTGCCCTTGTCCTTGAGCGATCCTGAAGGTCTTATTGAGTGTCCGCATCAGTCTCTCAGCGTCTCCATTTGCTCGGGGGCACAAAGGGGACACCTTCCGGTGCTGCACCCCGCAGCTCTCCATCAGCTCGGAGAACCGCTCGCTCTGGAACGGCGACCTGTTATCCGAGCACAGGGTGTGGGGGAAGCCATGGGCCGCAAACACCTTTTCAGCGGCCACAACCACATGTTCGAAGGCCACCTCTGGAATCATGAATATTTGTCGAATAGTACGATGAAGTGGGTGCCTACGGACGTGGACCCAAAGTCCGCATGGACGACCTCCCAAGGCCGTGTGCCTCGGGGCATCACCTCGATCGCTGGGTCTCGCTGTAGAGGAGAGGCCACCTGGCACCATACACAGGCCGCCACAAAGTCATCGAGCCTCCGCTCAAGCTCCAGGAACCATACCTTCAGCCGCAGCCTCGCCTTGGTCTTGGCGTCTCCCTGATGCCCGTGGTGGGCCAGGGTAATCACCTCCTTTACCCTGGACTGGGGAACCACTATCCGGTCACCTCGCAGCAGCAGGCCCGATGCCGAGAATGACAGCTCGTCCTTGACCTTCCATAGTTGTTCAAGTCCTGTCTTGGCCTCCTGGGTCCGCCCCGCCAGAGCTTCCAGGATAGACTTCCAGGAGCCGTGCTGCATTGAGTGCTTGAGGATCTGAAATCACTCGTCCTCAGCCGCAGCCGCCTCCAAATCTGACAGAGGAGTCGCATTCGGCGTGGCCGCCTCCACCACCATTCGAACGTGCTCGTCGACCTCTTCCACGCAGGTGTCATACTCCTCTCCCCCACGCACTCCCGGGTGTCTGGAAAGGTAGTCCGCCGAATTGTTCACACCCGGCCGATAAACCAGTGTAACTCCATACTCGAGAAGAGCAAGCCGGCCGGGGGCTTCGAGGATGACCCTGCCAGAATGGGAAGCAGGGGCTTATGGTCTGTCACCACCATCACTGGACGCCCCAAGACATAGAGTCGAAAATGTCTGCAACCCCAGAGGACCGCCAGCGCCTCCTGCTCAATCTGGGAGTATCTTTGCTCAGTTTCCGAGAGCGCTTTGCTGGCGTAAGCTACGGGCCGGATGTTCCCGTCCCGGTCCACTTGAGTCAATACGGCACCCAGGCCAAATGGACTGGCGTCAACAATGATCTCCGATGCCAGCGCCGGGTCGCAAAACGCCATGGTGTCCTCTGCTGTCAGGGCGCAAGTAATGTCCTCAAAAGTCGATTGCTCCAGTGGGCCCCAGTGCCAGGCCGACTCCTTCTTTGTTAGTGCCCTGAGTGGTTCAGACCTCGAGGCGAGATTTTGGATGAAGCGCCCACAGTAGGTCACCATCCCCAGGAAGCTTCTTACATCAGACACCGACTCGGGGGGATGCACCTTCTTAATGTCTTTGACCTTCTTCCGATCCGGCGAGACCTCCCCCTCCTTGAACACAAACCCGAAGAATTCAATGGAGTGACGCAGGAATTCACATTTGTCCCGATGAAGGGTGAGGCCCAGAGATTGTAGCCGCTCAAAAGTCTTTCCTAGTTTCCTTAGGTGGTCCATCTCGGTCTTTGCGAACACCAAAATGTCATCGCTAATGTTCAGGACACCATCCAGATCTGCGAGGGCGCCTCTAATGATGTTCTGAAAGACTTCTGCCGCCGATGACATCCTGAAGCTCAACCTCTTGTACCGGTATAGTCCCCGGTGAGTAGTAAATGTGGTTATTTACCGGGACTCAGGGTGGAGGACCACCTGATGATGCCCTGCTCGAAGGTCCAGTTTGGAAAAGAACCGAGCCCCTTGCACTTCGGCAATAATGTCATCGATGGTGGGGGTGAGATGCCGCTCCCTCTTAATGTCCTTGTTGGGCAGCCTCATGTCCACACAGATCCGGACAGATTCGGGTTGCTTGGGCTTCCTAGCCACAACGATTGGGGACACCCAGGGGGTCGGGCCTTCAACCTTCTCGATAATGTCCAGACTCACCAGGTTGTCGAGCTCCTTGTCAACTTGCTCCCTCAGATGAAACGGTACCCTGCGGTGTTTCAATGCAATGGGCTGCACACAGTCATCGATGTGTAGCCTAACCGGGTCACCGGTCATCCTTCCAATGCCGTTGAAGAGGGCGGCATACTTGTCGAGCAGATCACTGATGTCCTCGAGGTACACCGAGTATGCAAAGCTGACAATTCCGAGATCCTCGGCGGTGGCACAGCTCAGCAGAGTGTTATTGCTCACAGGTGTTACATAGAACCGGGCTTTGATTCGCGAGCCCTCATGCTCCACGTTTGCCACAGAGGCACCGTCCAGCGGTATTGGTTCAAGTCCTCCAAACGCAAAGATGCGGGCTCTCGGCGTGACCAGTTTTGGGGGCGATCCAAGGGCATCATAGTGCCCCAGAGCCATCACATTGACCGAGGCTCCGGTGTCCACCAGCACCGGGACTGGCAAGTGGTCGACCTTCACCACACACCTCAGTTGCCTCCTGCCCTTCCCCTTCAGGACTTCCACGCTGGAAACAAAGAAAATGTTCTCTTCCTCTTCCTCCTCGACCTCGTCCCCCTGGGTCTCCTCTTCACCCTGGTCCACCTGGGTCACGTTTGGCGGGCGGTTCTGGCCTGGGGTCCAAGACTGAGCCGGGCCTCTCGGCACTATCACGGGCAGGGCTGCCCTGCACACCCTCGAGAAATGGTCAGGCAGGCCGCACCTACCACATGTTCTCCCAGCCGCCGGGCACTCCGTCGGGTGGGGGAGGTCGTAGCCGCGCTTCTGGCACGATTCCCCCGCTCTCCCAGCTCTGTCACGGGGTCCCCCACCAGGCCTTCTCACTCCTCTGCCTCCACGCCACACGGCACACTCCTCCTCCGACTTTATTGAGCGGGACCCCGCCTCCATCTTGCTTGCCCGAGCCTCCGCCACCTCATGGCACCGGCCCAGTTCCAGAATGCGGGGCAGAGTAATACCTGGCTCTCTCAGGACCTGCCTCCTGAGTTTGCCGGAGGAGCACGCTTGAATCAGCATCGTGCGCATCATGTCCTCCGCGTCCCCCCACGCACAGCCCAGGGAGAGGCGGCGCAGGCGACCATAAAAGGTGTCCAAAAGGTGCAACGTCACGCCGCCGCGTGCGCATCCCATCACGGAGCAGCGCCACACCACTCTGAATTTAGTACCCTTTCTTCATCCCGTAAACCTCCTCTGTCTTTAGAACTCAGCGCGTTCATGTCTTTGGGTGAGCATTTTCACCCCTTTGAACTGACTCTCTACGCCCGAGCTGGTAAACTCTGCCTTATGCCTTTAAGTGCCTTGGTTATAACTCTGCCCCAGTCAGCTCACAAGCACTGAATTTCTATTAAATCTGATTAAGTTAGTCTGTAAAATGGCTCAGCAGGTTAAACGCTCGTTGCTGTGATCTGTGTTTGATCTGCATGCTGCAGGTTAAAATCCCGACATGGTCAACTCATCCTTCCAAGGTCAATAAATGAGTACTAATTTTGATAGGCTAATAATAGTAATGTATGTAAATATGTAAAGCGCTATATAAAAAACAAGTTATTATTATGTCATTAATCCCCTGTTTCCAAGATGGCTGCCATGGAAAGGGAAGGTGTGGCTCCCTACAAATGTCAAAACTATAACTGCCCCCATTAACCAAGAAATGATTATACTTTATCTCAAAAGATATATGCGCCTCATTAGCAATATTAATTCCATTGGGAGCCAACATTTTTAAACCGTGTATCCATTTGGTCTCTGGTTGTCCAGAGTTCGAAATTGGTGGGGACTATTTAGCTCCTGCTTTTACCTTGGAAGAGCCTGGTTAACCTAAAATAAGCAGTTACTAGGAGCTATTTTTTGGCTCCTCAAGCCAACTGCTATCTTACAAATATGCATATTTGACTTAAATTTTGAGTGTTTTAGAACGTAAATAAAGAATTGGAGCACACCTAGGAAACATTTAAATATAATGGATCTCACATAATGGGTGAAAAATATAAGTGTGCACCTCCTGGAGAAGTGCACTGTGTACTCGCTCCTAGTTCACCAGCGGTAGCCCCTGCCAACTAGGTGATGCCTGACGCCGAAGAGCTGGTTTTAGCTCCCGTTCATTAAATCTTTATTTGGAACCCTGCTGTCATGATGTCCGCTCAAGATCACCACCTCTAGGAGGCAAATTCACTTTCTGAATAGCTGAATATGCATATTTTGGAGCTGATGAACAAGTTTCTTGAAAATGGATTACTACTAGGTATTTGAGATCTGCATTGCAAAATGAATGTAGATATTTATTTATTTTATTTATTTATTTATTTGGATTTATAAAGCACCCAGCGGCCCGAGAGCATCGTGGATGCACTATTCTTGTATACACTCTTTTAACACTCTAACAGTAGAACCTACATAGGCCAAACCACGGTCTATATGCATATTTATGACTGAGGAGTTTTTATTAAGTTAATCTGCAATTTGAGAGCAGCTGCCATACTTGTGGAAGCCATTAGCTCTATGCGTCGACCACACGATTGTAAACTTGTTTTTGGTCAAAAGAGACTAGGCATCCAAATGGCCAAATTGAGAAGCTTACGAAAAGAAATAGAAGGGTTGGTTGTTGGGCATTAGGCCAAAGCAAGATCTGCTCTAAGAACTGACCAATGCTTGCGAAAGATGCCTGCAATCTTACTATCCTGATTGTTGAAATGAGTATCAAATCTAATCTTTGGACCAGAAGGCAACCAATTATTAGCATTAATCCCTATTTTCCCCCCTAGCTTTTCTGTTATGAGCAAAAGAGATGGATGATCTCTAGCTTGGACTTTTTACATAAAGTGCTGGATAGTTTATACTTGAGTGTTCAAATCATGAAAAGGCCTGACTAGACTGTCATATGTATACTTCAATGGCGCCACAGCTGTTTGATGCACAGCTTCTCATATAGTATACTGTGTACCAAAGAGTGCGGATGGGGGCTACTGTGTTGTGTAAAATGGCATTTCTTGAAGTAGTTTTTCAATAAATTGAAGTCTCCAGGTGACTAGTATTAGCAAACATTCAAAGACCTAAAACTTCCAAAGAGTTTTGTCTGTATGATAAAGATAACTCCACATTTGCAATGTTATCATTTAGATACCTATGTTAAGATTTGAGTCCCCTTAAGATACCTCCCTATATAGGAAACATGTCATCAGTGCATCCCTTTCAGGGAAATGCATGGAAACCAAGGTGTTAATCCTGTCCCACCACCCCATGGCCTAAAAGGATACATCACTTGTCTTCATAGCAGTGCCTTAAAACTGAAGGTAATTTTCCATCAAATATAAAACAGTTATGGTTCAAGATGAAATCGAGACTCTTGACTAGCATCTGATTGTTGTCTCTAAATTGTAGCAGACCTGGTGGAAAGACAGTCTGCTACAGCCCAACGACTAAACCCATGAGAGATTAAGGTATATACCAAAGAGACACAGGCTTTACCCAGAAACCAGGACTCTGCCATCACCAGGTATCCATGACTAAAGAGGCTAAGGTCTCTACCAATGAACAGAAGCTTTAGGGGATCATGGGAGCAACTCTAGCCAGAGTTGCAGAGCATAGAGCAGAGGGGCTTTTAGTCCTGATGGAGTAAGTGCATAAGTTCTGGGGCAAGGAGGTCATTATTTTCGCACTTGTGAAGTACTCTACCCGGCACTTAGAGAATTCAGGCTGTATTGCCTTCTTTTTATTCAAGCATCACTCTTCCCATCCCCTTCTTTCAGGCTCAGCTTTTTCAAAGGGAGCCGGTAAAGTGTAACTCAATATTTAAAAGCCCCTTCACTTCACTCTTTGTAAAATGGGAGAGTCAGTCATATGTGAGTGTAGATATAAAATATATAAAGCG
The DNA here is from genome assembly GCF_040938575.1 of Ambystoma mexicanum. Classification (NCBI taxonomy): domain Eukaryota; kingdom Metazoa; phylum Chordata; class Amphibia; order Caudata; family Ambystomatidae; genus Ambystoma; species Ambystoma mexicanum. The sequence continues at coordinate 1,526,695,663 of NC_090937.1, forward strand.
GAGGTGCTGCAAGGTTCAGAATTGCTGGGAGATATTTAGCTCCTTTTTCTAGCCCAGGAGAGCCTGGTTTACTTGACACCAACCGCAACATGGTGCTATTGTTAGCTCCCAAGGCAAACAGGTGACATACAGACATACCTATGTGACTTTAACTGTGTGTATTTGCGAATGTTTATAAAGAAGCTTTAAGGCACATCTATAACACATTTCAAACACAGCAGATCATACATAATGGACGAAAGTTTACTGTTGCCTTTAATGTGAAAGGCTCAAATAAAACGAGCTCAAAGAGGTGCCATGAGGAGGTGTTTTGGGAACTGGGTGAGAATGGCCATAGGGATCAGCATGGCCATGGGCAGTCAATGGATGGGCAAATAACCAAACAGCACCTACAAGCAGTGTGTCCCTCCTTTTATGCCATTCCCTATCTGTACTCTAATGCAATAGTTTCGACTTATAGGTGTCGCGCACCTAATTGCCCAAATTAATGAAGAACCACCTTCAGATGCCAGTCCGGCCTCTTATAGCAAGTACCTGCTACCATATGCCTGTTAAAGCATAAAATGACAGGAATAGCTAAAGGCATCCTCACACGTCCAGGTGCTGCCATAGTATGGCAACATTGGCCTCATTTATCCAGCTATTGTCATCTTATGGTAGGTTAAGCCTCGGGCAAGGTATTGCTATCATATGCAAAGTGCAACATCAAAGCCTAATGTGCAAGGTGTTGACATCTGTACCTAATCAATATAGGGTGAACTATTGATATATTTTTTTCAATATATGGTGAAATATTGATATTTTGTTGTATTTCGTTTGTATTTTATGGGATTAATGGCATTTAGACATCTGTACCTATTCAATATAGTGTGGACTGTTGGTATTTGTGTATTTCGTCTATATTTTACTGGGATTTAGAAAGCGTTTAGACATATGTACCTATTCAACATAGGATGAACTATTGGTATTTATTTGTATTTCGTTTGTATTTTATTGGGATTTAAATAGCGTTTAGACATCTCTACCTATTCAATATAAGGTGAACTATTGGTATTTTGTTTTGCATTTTTATCAAAGCGCTGCACATTTTAATATAGTCTAGTGCAATACATATATATTGCTGGTACATAAACAAAGAACAGTCAATGTATGAGTCAGAAATAGAGGCGAGAAGATGAATTAGAAGCAAGTGTGGAACATTTGAAAAGATTGAGAAGACCGGATAAAGGCAGTGAGTTCCAATGTTTGGGAGCCAGAAGAGAGAAGGAGCAGGAGTGATATTAAGATTAGGGGGTTAAGGGACAGAGATGAGATGCTGCGATAGGAAGTGAAGATGGCGAGAGAGCAGGTAGTAAGAAATCAGAGAGGAAAGATAGACTGTAGAAAGACCATTTATCCTTTTAAATAATAGGCAGAGAGTCAAAGGAGACTAAAGAGATAGAGAGCAGAGAAGTGATAGAAGTACGAGGAGGGAGAAGTGTAAAAGAACACCTAATTAAAGACTGAGTGAAGAGGGGAAAGATGAGAAGCGGGGAGTTCGACTAAGAAAGCAGAACAGTAATCCTGTCTTGAGAAAATAAGGGAGAAAATGAGGATCTGAGTAACATTAAAAGAAAGGAAGGTCTAGGCTTTTCCAATGTTATAGAGGTGGGAGCAAGAGGTGTGGGCAGTGTTAAGAGAAATTAGCCAAAAAGCAGGATGGGTCAATAATAATAATGTGTTATTTATAAATAGACTTGTTTTTATATAGCGCTTTTATCGAAAGCGCTTTACATAGAACATTTGCATGTGCAATCATTAATGGTGCCAGGATAACAGGCAGATGTAGAAAACATCAGTAATTAATGTTTGTTTCACCCATTATATGTCTGTGCATAGTTCTTTAACCTCATTAACCCTGGCCAATTTGGTTTTCTTTTCAAACAACAATGCAGAATGCATTGCATGATGGTATAAAACTGAATATGGTAGGACTCAACCTGTGTAATTCCTGTTGTTTCGTACCTCCTATGTATTGTTTGGTGTTTAACGCACTTCCCTGTATATCATTATATGTAAAGCACCCTGAAGTCAATCATATTTACCAGTTGAGCCCTTCTTTATTTATAAGGTACAATCAGCAAATACATTAAATAAGGAAATATGTGAGGTACCACTTCACATGGCCATCTGATGATGCAGTGTGCCATGTTTAGCATCATTTGCTGAGGCACAGCCTTGTGCCACTGGACACACCATGCTTCAACGGAAGTGGCCACTTAAAAACAAATGTGTCTCACCCACTAGTCCCCACGGATCGCTCTTTCTGTTGGCCAGGGCACGGCCATCACCTTTGGATCCAGACCCTGTGGGTGGAACAGTATGGGAGGATCACCTGGGTGAGGGGTCTTCAGAGAATGGAGTCGGACACCGGATGGTGCAATGCGGTGTCCCTCTCTTTCCTGTAACACCTTTACCCCATCCTATCAGATAGGATACGTAGGAACTCTTTCCCTCCCCTTTTCCTGCATAACGATTTCACACGGACAGCCGGCTCTGGGAGAGAACACTTGAGCAGTAAACCTGACATGTCTTAATACAATGGTCAGGAGAGGTCAGGCAATTCCTGACCATCACTCACACCTGACTTCCATTAAACTTCCCCACACAGATAAAAGGCGTAGCGCAACAGCACACTCGGAGCAAGGAAAAGCACATGAGGAAACAGCAGTTTCGAGATGGCAGCTAAACGAGAAAAGAAAGACGGCAAAACAGGAGGGGATCACAAGTAGGGAAATTCCTTGATCTTTCCAACAAGAGACCGTTACTTTCACAAGCCCTTGAGATTAGAAAGTGTAAGACCAAGAGACCAGGCTGAAGAATCCTGTCTTGTGTGTCGGAGATACCCGGGGCCCTCCCGCGTCAGTAATGACGGCAGGGAGAAGCAGCAGCTGCTGTGATATCATCCTTGGCTCCAAGAACAAAGCAGCGTCAGTGAAATCAACACAGCCGGTGAGTTGGGGGGGCTGATACAAGACCGGTGTGTGTTGAAGTCAAGGTTGCAAGTGGCAACATTGTATGGCGAGTGCTGAAATGAACATTGTTAAAATGCGTGAGAGAAACAATGCAAGTAAAAGTTGAACTGCTGATGAGTGTCTGAACTTTGAAGAGACTTTGATTCTATACCTTTGACAGAGTGGTCCGGCACCGCGTGGGTGCTCAATCAAAGGTCTCAATAAGGTTTCCAGCTGAGAAGTGTCATACGTGAAAGTTAAAGGGCTATATTAAGAAGAGAACAAAGAATTGTGAAATGAAGTGGTCCTGCAACAGTTCAAGCTAAATCCTGCGCACAGTCGAAAGTCTTCCATTTTCATATATCAAATTAAGTTTGGAAAATAAGATACATTTGGTCCGAGCCCGGTGAGGGAGACCAATTGAAAGTTTTGTGTTAAAGTGGGTCTGAGCCCGGCGGAGGGGGACAAAGGTTTAACAGTGAATCACCAAAGATGTTGTGCATATGAGAATCCTTAAGAGAAAGGAACTTTGAATGTTTGTTTGTCGCATCAGGCCCTCTGAAATAAGATACTTTGAATGCAAAGAGACTTTGGCACAGAAGGTCCTGATACTGAGATGTTCAACTGCATCCTCATGCTAGAAAAGCCAGAGTATGTGCCAAGCTTCAGTGTGCCGCTCTATCCCATGCTGAAAACATGGAGAAGGGAAGCTAACGGCTCAACTATCCTGACATACCATTTATTGAACACTTTTCTTTTGTATAACATTGTTTCCCACACCATTTGTATTCAGAAGTAAGAATTTGCAATAGGTGTATTAGTATAAGCCCTTTTATTTTGACAAGACTCTACTAGGACTGCGTTAATATTATTTGATAGTCATAGCTTGCTCCCATATTTAGATTTAGGATTAGAAAGGCATTTTCCAAACCCAATTGAAGTTCAATAAACACCATTGAACTGTGATCACTTGTGTCTGTCTTCACTGTTTGTTACTATGCCTTCCTTACAGGCCTTAGAGGCAACAATGTCAAATAGGGCCAGGGATGGCAATTATGTGGCAGGTAATGGAATGAGGCTTGATGTGAGTGTGTTATGGGTGTGACAATTGTACAAGAGGGCGGAGCGACCTCTGACGGGCCCATGGGATCAGAGCTCACCCTCGAGTACTTTAAGACGAGATAGCTGCACCTTGAGGTGGATGCGGTGCAGGATTCTCTTACTCCAACACCAATCAATAACGGCAACACAATGGTTTGGCAAAGGGAAGTCCGTTTAATGACAAATACAAAAAACGGGGAAACAATAGGAAATCATCAGTGATGCGATCGCCCGTCTCGCTCCAACTTCCAAATTCTTCATTCAGACAGCAATAGTTATAGCAAATTCTGGTCATCATTGATGTGTAACACTCAAAAGTTTGTCATCCAATTCTATTGGTTAAGTATAAGGTTAAGTATAGGTACTATATCTGTATATGGTAATGGAGTGTGAGGATTGGATAACTCTTATCGGGTGGGTGTCTAAGCCCATCACTCTACCTCACTCATGCTAGACGTCACTAAAAGTACAACATCTCATTGGTTCTACTAGCTATAGGACCTTTGATTATTTGGTCCATTGTGATTCGGTTGGTTATACCCCTAGGCATAAATCTCCACTTTAATTAGCAGCATGCAGCATGGTCACCCAGATGCAGTATGCCCCAAGATCCACCCTGCCTCCCTTCCATCAATCAGTACTTTAGGGCTATGTGTCAATTAGTTGGCAGAGGATAGCCTCAAAACTGCAGCTTCTTATCAAGAAAGGTTATGGCATTCTCTGGTGTTGGGTGATATCAGATGTAGGAACCTCTCCACGCCTAGCTGCTCATGTGTTAGTACACCGTGAAGCTGCTTCATTTTCCTTCTATTTGTGTATTTGATTCTCCCTTTAGCCTTGCCACCTGCCTGGGCCTCCTTATCTCGACCTTCACGTGGCAGGCTGCTATGCTCTTAAGTTTCGATTCTTCGAAGTCTCTGCTCTCCTCCCTTCCTTGGGTGACCTCGAATTCCCAGGCATGAGCTGCTTCTTGCTCAGTTTCGATTCCGCTCTTTCGTCTGGCTTTGTGCTGGTATATGAATCCTGGAATGTTTGACCCCTACCATCCTGGGCTTAATTCTGCTTTTGTAAAATGGATTTGCACTTGTATAATGTGCTTCTTTGAGGTAGATATATAGTTGGCGCTTGCCGCTCTATTCTTCTACTAAGCAAGCAGTGCTGTTTCCTCAGCTTCTTGCGTTCCAAGCCTATTTACAGGCGTTAGCTAGTTGTGTATCTTCATCCTGTTTTATGGTTACGTTTCTTTACAGTTCAGCATTGTTTCTCTTTTTAAGTCCATTACATCATTATTCCTTACATTTCGTCTTTGTGTGTCATCTTTTGATTGCCATTTTGTTCATCTGAACGTCTGTCTGGGCCCTTTGGGTCTCTTCGGGGACAGTTTGTAAGTAGTCTTCATTTCGTGTCAGCTGCTGGTACGGTCGTCTCAATGGGTACCGTGCTGCCCATGGTTGTCTGGTTATTGGCACTTCAACAGGTATCGCTCTTCTGATGGGCACTGGGCAGAGCCCTAGTGCTGCTCTCTGTTGGTTTATCTGCTCCTCGTACATCACATATCTCGGCGAGTATGTTCCTGGTATTTCAAAATGGGTGGCTGGAGTGCAGGTCATGTCTGGGACCTCCTCTACACTCCCCCCTCTTGTGGGTTCATCAACCACTTCTGCTTCCTTTATTGGATTCATCTTACTTGGTTCTTCTGTATCCATTTCTTTGTCTTCTGGGTTAGTACATGATGGTGTGATTGTGTGTGTATTTGGAATCCATATTTTTATCACTCCGTTCAAACTTCCTGCTGTTTTTACATTCTCGTCTTTGTTCCATGTCATTAGTTGACATTGTCCATTTGGGCTACAATAGATCCATTTTCCTTCATAATTTCTACATTTCCTGGGGTACAGGAACTTTGTTCCTTCTGGCGCATATTCGCTGGCCTTCACAAATTCTCTTATTTCTTCATCAGTCAGGTCTCTGGGATTCCATCCTGGTTTGACATCGATCATGATCTTCATCCCTATGGCTTTCTTCGCAGTTTGCTGGCATTGTGAGATTATTATCTTAATGACACAAAATCCTAGTAGTATCATCAATAGCAGAGCTCCCAGAAACTTGAGTATGTTTGCCATCCATTGTGGGACCCATGAGAATAGTGTTATCCGAACCAGCTGTCATCATCAACTTCGTCAGTTTCATCGATAATCTGGTTCTGTAGGTTTGTCAGCATACTTATGGCTTCTGTTAAAGTTCCATTTTCTTCGTCATGTGAAGGTATAAACGTGCAACATGATTCTCTGATTTTTGCACAAACACTTCCATCCATCGCTGTGATCATGTCAAGTACATATCTGTTCTGTAGAGTCATCAATCAGATTGCTCGTAGTACTTCCTTAATCGCATTGAATCCTTTTGTGGTAGTGTTAATGGTCTGCAATAACACCCATCTGCTTATCTGCAACCATTTGGTATTTACTCCAACTTGGATTCTTGGCATGAGGGTTGATGTGAACACTGATGAGGTGAGGCTGAAAAGCCTGTGTTCATACGGGATTGCATGGAATGCCTCTTCTGATTTGACAGAAAAGTAATTTTCTCTCTTCATTCGGGATCTCCTTTTCCTCAGGTGGGCATCTGCTCTCGGAAAACTGTATATATTCAGGTGTCTTTTCGGGATCACTAGTGCAGGAAAGTGGACGTTCACTGTTGTGCATGTGCCTCCCCAGTTTATCGGCAGTCTTATGTATGCTTTGGATCCACACGCTCAGTAATGATCCATAATTACTGCGGTTCCGTGAGTCATTCCTGCAGCTTCAAAAATTTGTCTGCAGTTCTGATTCTCTCCCATCTTCCTTGTGCCATTGTTCCTGAAGCACAATGTTGGGCTTTCCAGTGGCATTATCTACAAGGGTCCTCCCCTGTCTTCGACCCATGTTAGTAATTTTGTGAGTTTCGGCCATAATGGTTTGCACAATCTCTGTGAGTTTTCTATTGCTTCCTTGCATGCTCCAAGGACCATCCATGCTCGGCAGATCACCACTCCTTCTTCCCATCCATTTGGTGAAAGCACTGTTCCCCAAATCTGCATCTAGCCTCTGTTCTTCCAACTTTGAGCTTCTTCTGGAGTTTTTCCTTGGACGTTCAGTCTTGGGTTAATTTCCCATCTTATTCCTGCTCCTTTATCTTCTGGCTTTTCATACCTGATCACGTGATTCCTAGTATGGGCTCTATTTCTTGTCTTAATGTCCTGGACATAGTCTTCTTCATCGGGGTAATCCATTTGGGTTGCCCATATCAATGAGGCATCCCTTCTCATAAACTGTACTCTGGTGTTGCACATTGCTATGTGTGACAAACAGTGTGCTGTCAGGACATCAATTTCTACAGCCACAAAGATCTTGGATTTCCCCATGCTGTACGGTAGAAGTGCGCAAACAAAGCATTCTCCTTCTGATCTACTTCTTCCAACTTCTTTCATGTGTTGGTACCAGATGTTGTTTCCTAGATGTGCTGTGCTGTCCAGGTAGTCGTTCAGTTCATTGTTATCTTCATGTGGGCTTCTCTTGATTCTTAGTGTCTTCCTGTAGTTAGCTATAACTATATCTCTAAACGCGTCTATGTGACTTTTCCTTGCTGGAGGACTCTCAGGCATTCTGGTCCATGGAGCGGGTTTCTTTATCTGCATCGATGAGGTAGGTGGAAGTTTTGCAGTTCTCTCCTTCTCTTCTTGCATTCTTTGTCTGCCCTCTATAAGTGCCTTTATCAATCACCAGCCTTTCATCGGCCCAGTGTATGGCTGCATCGTGGACCTGGTACCTGTTCCTTGTGTTGGAATTTGTGTGCTTGTCAATACAGTCTCTGCGGTTTTATTTTTCAGTTCCTCCTGCCGTTTCTTCACTCTAGCTATAAACGGGAATAAATGATCTATCAACATTTGTGTCCTTGCAGTGAATTCACCCGTAGGCGCTTCTGTCTTCTTAAGGGCTTTTGTTAAGCCTTCTTTCGTTGGCCTTTCTCTCGATTCTTTTCGCTCTCTCTCATTATTTTCTGGGACTGATTGTTCGGTAGGCTGTCTGATGCTCTCTGTAGCCTTCGCTTGAGGTTCTGCAGCCATTGACACATGCCCTGGTTCGTGTGCATTCAGTGTGTGTGTGCATGCAGTTGTCAGTGCTATGTTTTCATTCATTCTGTGCTGACACTGTCTCCAGATTTTCTCTTCATTCGTTACCTCAAGTGTGTATATGTCACTGCTAACTATAATAATAAAATAATAATAATAATAAATAAATAAATATATTCATTCTCAGGTCATTTACCTTACCATCAGATTTTCTCGGGACTGGAATTACTATATAGGGTCTGGGTGCTTTTGTAGGACTCATTTGTATACCATCAGGTGGGTGCACTGAAATTGGACCGCTTCATGCAACAAGAAAAAATGCAGTTCTGATCGTCAATGACAGCAAAATAAAGATAAACACAATGCATAAATACATGATGGTACAGTAAGTGAGGCGGCAGCATTTTCTCCCAGAGAAGCAAGAGTGCCCCCCTGCTTGTGGGAGGACCAGCTTACTGTTCTGGGCCCCCATCTTGATTATTTATTCAATGTCAATGTTATTGAATTCTCCCAATTCAATATTGTTCTTCACAAGTGTCCCCCCTCTTGTGGGTGACGATTGTCTCTTGATACAGGATGCAGTATCCTTGCTTGGCTATGGAAAAATAGATTAGACTAACACTTCGATGAGTCACTATTATTGTGCATGTTCAAAGTAGGTGAGTTCCCAGTCCACCCCCCGAATCTGCTTCAGTCCTGAGGACATACTGGACACTGGTCACTGTGAAGAAATGGGAAAATGGCAATCAAACAAAAAAGGTGAAGTTCTTGTCTCTGCTCCCTCGATCTGTCCCTTGGCAGAAAGATTCACTGGAATCTCCTCAGATATTCTCTCTGAAAGTTTGACAGCTCCACCTGCAACATTATGCCATGGAGGAGCATTCCCATCTGCGCGACATTTGCTGGATCTCTGATGAAGGAGAGGATGTCAACCTCGATAGGTCTCCCCCCCATCTCTGGAAAGTCAGTGACTAGGCAAAAGAGGACGTTTTTGTGCCAGTCAGCTGTCTTCGGGTGACAGGGACATTTGTCCTGCCTTGCTGGGTTGGGGATTACAGGCCCTTCTCTTGACATGAACAATCCTTGCACTTTCCTGAAGCGTGGATTGTGACCAAATAGCTTAGTTTGTTCCACAGCTGGCTCAAATGTTCAGAGTTTGCTGGATCTCGAATAAAGGTCAGAGTGTCAGTTGTTCTCCCGACAATAGATGGGCACTCTTCGATTATGCGAAAGAAAAGTGTTTTGATGAGTTCATCTAGAATCGCCTGCGGTGGAAGCATTTGTGTCTTTATCACTGTATTCAGGTAGTACAATGAAGGCTTCCGCGATGACGGTAAGTAGTTGCCAGATTACCTTCTTGTTGGCAGGATCTTGGATAAAGTCTGAGACACTGGTGACCCTCCCTACTAGTGACGGATATGATACCAATACTAACTGGAAGTGGGTAAGCACATCCTTTGTGATGTTTCTGCTGGGGGGCACCATAAGTGCTGCCAAACAAAGTCTTGGTATTGGATGATTCAGGATACTGTATTTTGCTCTTAAAGTAAAAGTCCTTGATCACTGTCTGTTAGGGTCTTGTTTCTCAACAATGCTTAAGTGTGGCTTGGTTTACAAGGTCATGTCAGCAGATGTGTTGTGGCTTACATGTGCAATTTTCTTCTTCACCCCACAACTAGGATGCACAGAGTGTCCGTTTTCTGTCCTTATCCCCTTTTTTGCTTAGAGGAAATGTCCAATTTAAGCCACAACTTGCAAATGGGTTCTTTTGTCTTTGCTGCTCATGCGTCCTTCTTCCTCGTCATGGATCACGTCTGCATGTGCTATGGTTCTTCCCCGTTGTCTGCAGTTTCTTCACGGTGGGGTGCAGCTAGAGGGCTTTCTCCAATATAGGGCTTAATGTCATTGAGAAAAATCCTTGCTCTCCTGCCCTGCAGTTTTACAGCTGAAGGAGTGTAGTCCTCCACTATGAAAGGACCATTGCATCTCGGCTCATCCCACTTCTTTCTCGTATGGTTTTTCACCAACACGGCATCTCCAGGGAAGATGAGTGGAACACGTAAACCTTGAACTGCATCTGTTCAGTGTCTCCTGCTGTGTTTTCTGCTGTTCTGCACCCTTTTCGTCGCCACTGCAGTTGGTCTGAAATTACAATAAGGCTGGATGTCATGCAGTTCAGATAATTTTGCATTTCGGTTCCCAGGACCTCTTGGGTAGTCTGAGCATCACGTCTAGCTCTGTCTCAAGGGGTTATGGGAGTATTCATTCTCCTTCCTGTGACTATCTCGTGCGGCATAAGATGATGGTCGGAGCCTGGTTGGTTCCGAAGAGCATACAATGCCAATAAAAGGCTTTAGAGTAAGCTTCAACTTAGCTATCCTTTCCTTTAACAAGCCATTGAGCCTCTCACAAATACCATTACCTTCCGGATGATATGCCGACGGGAACTTGTGCTTTATACCAAGCAACAAGCTAATCTGTTCAAAGATTGCATTTACAAAATGAGCCCCATTATCTGATCTCATCACTTCACACACCCCCCATCTAGGGAACACTTCCCTCACTAGGAATTTGGCTGCACAGGTAGAGTCTGGGTGTGTACATGGACCTGCTTCTATCCATCTAGAGAATGGACACACCACTACAATTAAGTATCTGTACCTGTTTCAGACTTGAATTATGTCGACATAGTCGATATGTAAGTGCTGAAAAGGCCCATTTGGCCGGGGGATGACTCCTCTCACTACTTTTAATGTGTGCCCAGCAGTGAATTGCTGGCAGATTATGCAGTTCACCATAAAGAATGCACTATGCTCTGCTAAATTCGGTATAAACCAGTCTTCTGCGAGCGTTGCTGCTATATTCTGTTTTGACATGTGTAATGGGTAATTCAATTGCTCCGATGCTATTTTTAGTAGGGCTACAGGCATTACTGGTTTACCAGTGCTGATTTGCTGCCACAATCCGTCAGAGGAGTTTAAAGAACACCCTCAACGTTTCCACAGGTTTCCACAGGTTCTTCTCGTTCTGTGGTGCCTAACCTTGAAGCTCCATTAGTTGCATATGCCTCAAATTACTATAGGCTTCGGGTGTGGTGCCTGCCACCATCATTCTCCCATGGGTGCACGCCACTTCCACTTCCATGATCGTCTCACTTTTGGAGGCCATACGCTTGGCTTCCGTGTCTGCTGCATGGATTCTGCGTGACACAAAATCTGTCCCTTTGGTGTGGGCGGCGCATTTCACGACCACTATGCCCACTGGGAGCTGTAGTGCTTTAATCAGCCTGTCCAATAAGGCTGCATGCTGCACTGGCATGCCGTCTGCTCGGAGGTAGCCCCTCCTTTTCCAGCGCGCTAGTCCTGCGTGCACTGTGGACGTCACATAGGCAGAGTCAATGTACACTGTTACTTCCTGGTCTGTGTGATTCTCAATGGCGAGTATCAACGCCAATAATTCTGCAGCTTGCGCTGAATAATGAGATGGTATTCGTGCACTGACGAGTACTTGAAATTATCTGTTTGCTATGTGTTTCATCACAGCAATGCCTGTGTATCTTTGTCAATCTTCTTGGTCGATTCTCGAACAATCTCTCCTCCCGACAGTGCATTTTCTTTCATCCTGGGGATTTCATCATAGAATTCTTCATAGTTTGCACAGTCATGTATCCGCTCTCCTTCAGTGACAGGCTCAGCTATGAATGTAGCTGGATTCACTGTTTTACATTGAACTATTTTGATCGATGGATTAGATATAATCACTTCATAGGCAGAAGCTCTTTGAGATGTCAATGTGCCCTTTGGTTTCTCTAAAATGGCGAATAATGAGTGCTCGACGTATAACGTCATAGAACATCCCATTACAATGGTTGTCGCTTTCTCTAAGCTTTGTTCGCATGGGAAGACACCTCTCATTACTGGGTCCAGGTTCCCACTGTAATATGCCAGGGGCTTGTACCCCAACAAGGTTTTTTTGAGAGAGCACTGCCGTCATAACGCTGCCATCTGTGTGCGAGAACAGGTAGAATTCATCTGCATAATTGGGAATCCCGAGAACTGGAGCCGTACAAATCGTTCTCTTGAGTTCTGCAAATCTTTTTTCCATCGCTTCAGACCATTCTATGTTTTCCTTTGTCACCTAGGCCTTTTTTAAGGCCTGGAGCAAGGGCTTGGTATATGAGCTGTAATCGAAAACCCATGCTCTAACATAGTTGCACAGGCCTAGAAAGCTCTGCATTTGCTTTATCGGGTGTGGCGTAGCCGTATTCAATATGGCTTCAGCCCTTTCTGAGGTCACCTTCTTTCCTTTATGTGAGATCAGCTGGCCTGTGTATAGCACCCCCTGTTTACAATATTGTAGTTTTTCCTTTTCAACCTTATAACCTTTCTCAACCAGTATAGTCAATAGCTGAACAGAATCGTGCCTGCATTGCTCCTCTGTAGTACTGCAGATTAAGATGTCGTCCACATACTGCAAGACGACACTTTCTAATGCAATGTTGTTTAGGTCCAACTGTAGGATACTGTTGAAAATGGACGGGGACTCACAGTACCCCTGTGAATGTGAATGACGTCAGATCTTGAGAGTCACGGTGCAACGGGATTGAGAAAAACGCATTTTTCAAGTCAATCACCAGGAAATATTTTGCCTCGATGGAATTGTTACATAGGATTGTAGATGGATTAGGGACTAGCGGGAACTTGGCTTCAACAATATCGTTTAATGCTCTTAAATCTTGGATTAAATGCCAAGACTCTCCCTTATGAGACTCACTTCCACCCTTGTCTCCTCTGAGTCTGTTTGTTCTTCGAACAGATCGTCATCAGTGACGTCAGTCACTCGATACCCTTCTTCAATGGCGATAATTGCGCACCATTGTCTGCCTTCATCATCGTATCTGTCGACCAATGCTGCTTTCCCTTGCACTGCTTCTGCATGTATCCTCAAGGGAAATACTCGTCCCTCCTCTTCATGCATAGGTATTCTTGGTCTGAATAGAAACTCATCAGGGGTTCTCATAGTTCTATCTGCGAGGCCTGGTAATCCTGCCATAAGCACACGCATGCCATATGCGAAAACTTCTGGCTCTTATGGTATAGCTCTCATGGCTATGTGTCCTGAGTACGCCCTGATCATTTTGCACACGTTTGAATAATGCATTCCTGGAGTGGAGCATACTATGCCCTCCTCCGTTAACGAGATCATCATGTTCAATTTTCTCATTAAGTCTCGACCCAAAATGTTTAATGGGGTCTGACGTGAATATAATAAAGGTACATTCATCTCGCACTCTCCTACGGAGACTGGGAGTGCGTCTGTAAAGGGAACTCAACCGTGAGCTCCTGTAAAACTCTGAGTATCTATGGCCTCACCGTACAAGGACAACTTGCCTTTTTGTATGCACGAGCGTGTTGCACCCATGTCGACTAAGAAGAAATATTCTTTACCCACTATGGCGACATTCACCCTCAGTTCCCTATTAGGGCCTGGTGTCACTGATAGGATAGAGCACATCAGGGTTCCCAGTGAGCTGTACTAGTTCATATATAAGTTCGATCCACTGTACACTTGTGGATTCTCTCCATTCCATGGGTTGTCTTCCCTTCTGGAGTTTGTGCACTGAGACGTTTGTGGTGGTGCCTGTTGAAATTGCCCTTGTGGCAAATTCCCCATGTTCGGGGGTTGAACCCCTTGTTGCGCACCTTGCTGCACGCCTGGTGCTTGCTGCTGCACTGTGTGATTGTGTGCACTGCCCTGTTGTGAGATTGCAGGTGGATTCGCCGTGACTGCTCCCATTCCTTGGCTATTCTGCCACGTGCCTTCACTTCTATACGTGCGCGCTAAATGCCCCGTCATTCTACACAGCCAACATATTGGCGGTGGTCAGATTATTTGTCAGTTTGACATATCTAGGCTGCCCGTTTGCACGTTTTGAAAGCCTCCTTGATTGCTTTGGAACCCTCCTTGATTACTCTGCCATCCTCTTTCTCTAAATCCTCTTCCCCTTGGGTAGTGTCCGACATTACCCTGGTTATTCTGCTGTGGGTTAGCCACCTGTTGTATGTTCTGTTCAGCTCGGTTAGTTAGCATGGCTCCTTCAAGAGCATACTTTGATCATTTCTTTTGCACCAGCTTCGCTTCCTCACCCTTTCGAGTTGTCTCTTTTTTCCGATTCTTTTCTTACAACAATCTACACTAATGTGCGATAGTTAATTGTATTTCAGCCCAAGGTTTAGTCTCAATCCCTACCAATTTCTTGAGCTGTTTCTGCACTGGTTCTGGCAACCCATGGCACAATATGTGGTAAAACACATCCAAGATTCATGCGTTTCGAGCACCCACGCGTCTTGGAAATTCTGGATATAAATCAACAGATCTTCTGACTCCTTCATTTTTTGAGTCATTATAACTCCCATATCGGAAGTGTAGCGCTTTCCATACTGCTGCTCTGCAATTATTAAATGGCGCTCAGTCATGTGCAGTGTTAATTATGGTTACACCAGGGTACCCTGCCCGTGTCCACACATATCGTCTGCTCTCTCACCAAGTATGGTGATCAGGAGACCTTTAATGTCCCCTATAGATAATGTGACACCCCCTGTCATTTTTTCTAACTCGTGTATCCACTTCCCGGCTCCCGATGTCAGCATTGGAACCTTGTTTTTCAGGTTTTCTCGATCCATGTGTGGCCATGGAATATATTGCGGTCTTGCTCCCCCCTTTTCTAATAGCGGAAATTGGAATGTGCAGCCTTCTTTCTCTTCCCCCATAGCGCTCCTGTCTATCGCTAAGGTAACATTCCCGCATTGCTGTCTGCCTGGCAATATCCTCAACCTGTCTACATAGGCAGGTGCTGACACCCCCCTCTGACCATGGGGTGTTCCATCATGCTGGTCAGACTGCGCAGCAGACTCTGATGTCCTCGGTGCAGACTCGCTAGCATCTGACCATCTTACCCCTTTGTCTCTTGGGAGCCGCTTTTCGCGCCGTCTCCCTTCTTTATTTGTCTCGCACTCCGTCTCCTCTCCGGAGTCGGACATTGATTGTTCCCAATTCACGCAACTCCTTATGTCATCATCATTTTTACTGATTTCTAGTCTGTCCAGGGACAGTCTCCTGTCCCCACTATTTTGGGTTACATCCTCAGTGTCATACAGCTGAGTGCTTTCCAAGCACTCGTCTTCCCTTTCTCCTCGGGATATTTGATCTAACCACATTTCATCATATATTTTATCGATCGTCTACCTGATGCTTCTGGTGTGGAAGCCATCTTCAATATTTGCCCCAGTCATCCCTGGTACTGAGTCGTACGCAGGAAAGAATTCTTCAATGTCTTCCCATTCTACAACAGGATCGGGTTTTTTAACTTCCCGCTCCAGATATTCGAGATCGCATGCCCTCTGTCTACGCTTACGTTCAATATCATCATCAAATTCTTTGCGCTTCCTCGCCTCTTCTCTGACCTTATCTTCTTCCCTTCTCCTTTCATTTCTACATTCATCTGCCCTTCCAACTTCCTTATCTTTTCATCTCCTTATCCTTTTTTCACATACCCTTTGCTCTTCTTCCAACCTTAGCTGTTTCTGTCTGTACTCGTCATAGGCTGCTTTCTGTTTGCGATCGAGCTGCTTTTCTTGCTCCTTACGATATAGCTGTTCTCGCCTTTCCTTCTTATCCTTTTGTCCCTTAACTCCTTTTTCGTCTCCTTCTCCCTTCTCTGTACCTCATCTGACTTCTCTTTAGGTCTCACATCATCACTTCCTTTTCCATCGAGGTTCAACAATATCTGTCCTCCCATCCATTTGTCTTTTGAGAATGCTATCTCATCAGTTATGCTTTCACCTCCTTTCCATTTCTTTCCCTCTCTCTCTTTATCGAGAGATGCACTAATCTCTCTTAATGGGTAGAATCCCTCAGGCTTACTTCCCTCGGTTTCTGTTTCAGGCGGTGCAGGTGGCGCTGTAGGCGTCTCACCCCCCGCTGTGCATACGTTTAATATCCAGCCAGCAGGTGGCTCTGCCTCCTTCGACTGTTCGAACATTTTCCAAAGTTCTAGAACAGCAAGGTGTTTCTCTAGTTTCTTGCCTGTATATGTGGCATGCAAGTAAGTCATCATATGCTGTAAAATGGCTTTTGATAAAGACCCATTTTGTGGCCACGGCATAAACATCTTGTGGGCGGTACCCTTAGCCCACTCAGTGCTCTATTTGAAGCCTGGGTGCTTGTTTCGGCAGTTGTTTACATAAGTGTGCTAAAGGAGTAATGTCTTCCATGCTTAATTCTGTTTCTAACAATATTTTCATGCAACTTAAACACACCCAACAATATGAGCGAGCACCAAATAGCGCAAGCTCCAATCCAATCTTTTCCCGCCAAAACTTTTGTATCACCAATTTACTCAAAAACATCAATCCGTGTGCGATTCCCTCTCAACTATAGAATCGCGTAAAAACCCTACTTATTTTCAAACAACAAATAGACAAAATTCCTTACATGTGACATACAACAGAACACGTACAACAGACACTTGACAGACTAGACAGACACCAGCTGGACACAAACATCTCTGCCTCTAATTTGTACCCTGACATGGAGTTTAAACGAACTCCGTTCACAACGTCTTTAAATGTGGTGGTAGCCTAAACGTCTCCTATTATGTGGGCTCTGAGTTCACGTTTCTTCTGACCGCAATAATAAATCACAGGAATAAGGCGTATCCTCTCTCTTTATCTCAGGTGTCCAACCTGGTATCCTCTCTCTTCTCAGTTGTTTGCCCTGGTAATCTCTGTTTTCTCGGGTGTCTACCCCGGTAACCTCTGTGTATTCAATTATGCTCGAGTCATTATCCATTTATATATATATTACATGGCCACAGTAGTGGCCATGTAGTTATGGTTAAGTTGCAGTTTCCATAGGAAGAGCACTTTTTGGGCGGCTTATAACTTCGCTCTCCCTGGACGAATCCTCACCAAACTTTGCAAAAAAGGATTTTGGGTCACTCTGAATTTTTTTGCAAAGTTTAGTGAGGATTTGTCCAGGGGGGGCAAAGTTATAGGGGGGGTCCCAAAACTTTTTTTTTTCCCATAGACATAATGGGAAAAAACTTTGCTCACGCCTACAGCCCAAACCGCTGGACGGATTTACACCAAATTTGCGGCAGGAGCGGCGGCTTGGTCCCGAAAGCATGCTTTGCTTTATTTGGTGTAAATCCATCCAGTAGTGTTCAAAAAAATGACAAAAATGTAAGTGAAAAAAATTAGTGATAGCTGTGTTCGCTTCGCGGACACACTTCCCTGTTCGCTCCGTGGACAGGACGGTGATTGGGCAAGCAGCTTGCGTGATGTCCGTGGACATCTGACATGCTCTCTCATTGGATGCGGTCAAAGCGTGCAGTGCGTCTGGCTTCAGAGACGCCCGCCATCTTTGTTCCGCGCATGAGAGGCTTTGTATCCCGCCTGCACAGTAAGTCCCCCATCCCCGCTCATGCACGTGTCTGTCTCCTGTTCCTCCCATCCCCCCACTCATGCTCTGTGTCTTCCCTTTTCCTCCAGCCCCCCACTCACGCCATCGGCACACGGTGGCCAGCGGAGGGCCGAGGAGCGGGATCTTCCGCCTGCACACAAACGCAGTGTGTCTTTCTCCCTCCCACCCACCCCCCGCTCATGTCCGTGTGTCTTTCTCCCTCCCGCCCACCCCCGCTCATGTCCGTGTGTCTTTCTCCCTCCCGCCCACCCCCCGCTCATGTCCGTGTGTCTTTTTCCCTCCCGCCCACCCCCGCTCATGTCCGTGTGTCTTTCTCCCTCCCGCTCACCCCCCCGCTCATGCCCCGCTCGTGCCCCACTCGTCTCTGACACCCGCCCACCCCCCGCTCATGCCCCGTGTGTCTCTCCCACCCCCTGCTCATGTCCGTGTGTCCCTCCCCTCCCGCCCACCCCATGCTCATGTCCGTGTGTCTCTCCCCTCCCGCCCACCCCCCGCTCATGTCTGTGTGTCTCTCCCCAACTGCCGCCCTCCCCAGCTCATGTCCGTGTGTCTCTCCCCACCCGCCACCCACCCCCCGCTCATGTCCTGTGTGTCTCTCCCCACCTGCCACCCACCCCCCGCTCATGCCCCGTGTGTCTCTCCCCTGCCCGCCGCCCACCCCCCGCTCATGCCCCGTGTGTCTCTCCCCCTCCCGCCCACCCCCCACTCATGCCCCATGTGTCTCTCCCCCTCCCGCCCACCCCCCGCTCATGCCCCGTGTGTCTCTCCCCCTCCCACCCACCCCCCAATAATGCCCCGTGTGTCTCTCTCCCCTTCCCCCCACCCCCCGCACATGCCCCGTGTGTCTCTCTCCCTCCCCTCCACCCCCACTCATGCCCCGTGTGTCTCTCTCCCCTTCCCCTCACCCCCCGCTCATGCCCCGTGTGTCTCTCCCCCTCCCGCCCACCCCTCGCTCATGCCCCGTGTATCTCTCCCCCTCCCGCCCACCCCCCGCTCATGCCCCGTGTGTCACTCGACCTCCCCCCACCCCTGCTCATGCCCCGTGTGTCTCTCTCCCTCTACCCCGCTCATGCCCCATGTGTCTCTCTCCCTGCCCTCCACCCCCGCTCATGCCCCGTGTGTCTCTCTCCCCTTCCCCCCACCCCCTCTCTTGCCCCGTGTGTCTTTCTGCCTCCCGCCCACCCCCCGCTCATGTCCGTGTGTCTTTCTCCCTCCTGGCCACCCCCCCGCTCATGTCCGTGTGTCTTTCTGCCTCCCGCCCACCCCCCGCTCATGTCCGTGTCTCTTTTTCCCTCCCGCCCAGCCCCGCTCATGTCCGTGTGTCTTTCTCCCTCCCGCTCATGCCCCGCTCGTGCCCTGCTCGTGCCCCGCTCGTCTCTGACACCCGCCTACCCCACGCTCATGCCCCGTGTGTCTCTCCCACCCCCGTGTGTCTCTCCCACCCCCCGCTCATGTCCGTGTGGACCTCCCCTCCCGCCCACCCCACGCTCATGTCCGTGTGTCTCTCCCCTCCCGCCCACCCCCCGCTCATGTCCGTGTGTCTCTCCCCACCCGCCGCCCTCCCCCCGCTCATGTCCGTGTGTCTCTCCCCACCTGCCACCCACCCCCCGCTCATGCCCCGTGTGTCTCTCCCCTGACCGCCGCCCACCCCCCGCTCATGCCCCGTGAGTCTCTCTCCCTCCCGCCCACCCCCCGCTCATGCCCCGTGTGTCTCTCCCCCTCCCGCCCACCCCCCGCTCATGCCCTGTGTGTCTCTCCCCCTCCCGCCCACCCCCCGCTAATGCCCCGTGTGTCTCTCTCCCCTTCCCCCCATCCCCCGCTCATGCCCCGTGTGTCTCTCTCCCTCCCCTCCACCCCCGCTCATGCCCCGTGTGTCTCTCTCCCCTTCCCCTCAGCCCCCGCTCATGCCCTGTGTGTCTCTCCCCCTCCCGCCCACCCCTCGCTCATGCCCCGTGTGTCTCTCCCCCTCCCGCCCACCCCTTGCTCATGCCCCGTGTGTCTCTCGACCTCCCCCCCACCCCTGCTCATGCCCCGTGTGTCTCTCTCCCTCGACCCCGCTCATGCCCCATGTGTCTCTCTCCCTCCCCTCCACCCCCGCTCATGCCCCGTGTGTCTCTCTCCCCTTCCCCCCACCCCCTCTCTTGCCCCATGTGTCTTTCTGCCTCCAGCCCACCACCGCTCTTGCCCCGTGTGTCTTTCCCCCTCCCGCCCACCCCCGCTCTTGCCCCGTGTGTCTTTCACCCTCCCGCCCACCCCCGCTCTTGCCCCGTGTCTCTTTCCCCCTCCTGCCCACCACCGCTCTTGCCCCATGTGTCTCTCTCCCTCCCCCCACCTCCGCTCATGCTCCGTGTGTCTCTCTCCCTCCCCCTCCACCTCCGCTCATGCCCCATGTGTCTCTCTCCCTCCACTACACCCCCGCTCTTGCCCCATGTGTCTTTCCCTCTCCCCCCCACCCCCCACTCATGCCCCATGTGTCTCTCCCCCTCCCGCCCACCCCCCGCTAATGCCCCGTGTGTCTCTCTCCCCTTCCCCCCACCCCCCGCACATGCCCCGTGTGTCTCTCTCCCTCCCCTCCACCCCCACTCATGCCCCGTGTGTCTCTCTCCCCTTCCCCTCACCCCCCGCTCATGCCCCGTGTGTCTCTCCCCCTCCCGCCCACCCCCCACTCATGCCCCATGTGTCTCTCCCCCTCCCGCCCACCCCCCGCTCATGCCCCGTGTGTCTCTCCCCCTCCCGCCCACCCCCCGCTAATGCCCCGTGTGTCTCTCTCCCCTTCCCCCCACCCCCCGCACATGCCCCGTGTGTCTCTCTCCCTCCCCTCCACCCCCACTCATGCCCCGTGTGTCTCTCTCCCCTTCCCCTCACCCCCCGCTCATGCCCCGTGTGTCTCTCCCCCTCCCGCCCACCCCTCGCTCATGCCCCGTGTGTCTCTCCCCCTCCCGCCCACCCCCCGCTCATGCCCCGTGTGTAACTCGACCTCCACCCCCACCCCTGCTCATGCCCCGTGTGTCTCTCTCCCTCTACCCCGCTCATGCCCCATGTGTCTCTCTCCCTGCCCTCCACCCCCGCTCATGCCCCGTGTGTCTCTGTCCCCTTCCCCCCACCCCCTCTCTTGCCCCGTGTGTCTTTCTGCCTCCCGCCCACCCCCCGCTCATGTCCGTGTGTCTTTCTCCCTCCCGGCCACCCCCCCGCTCATGTCCGTGTGTCTTTCTGCCTCACGCCCACCCCCCGCTCATGTCCGTGTCTCTTTTTCCCTCCCGCCCATCCCCGCTCATGTCCGTGTGTCTTTCTCCCTCCTGCCCACCCCCCGCTCATGCCCCGCTCGTGCCCCGCTCGTGCCCCGCTCGTCTCTGACACCCGCCTACCCCCCGCTCATGCCCAGTGTGTCTCTCCCACCCCCGTGTGTCTCTCCCACCCCCCGCTCATGTCCGTGTGTCCCTCCCCGCCCGCCCACCCCACGCTCATGTCCGTGTGTCTCTCCCCTCCCGCCCACCCCCCGCTCATGTCCGTGGGTCTCTCCCCACCCGCCGCCCTCCCCCTGCTCATGTCCGTGTGTCTCTCCCCACCCGCCGCCCACCCCCCGCTCATGTCCTGTGTGTCTCTCCCCACCTGCCACCCACCCCCCGCTCATGCCCTGTGTGTCTCTCCCCTGACCTCCGCCCACCCCCCGCTCATGCCCCGTGAGTCTCTCTCCCTCCCGCCCACCCCCCGCTCATGCCCCGTGTGTCTCTCCCCCTCCCGCCCACCCCCCGCTAATGCCCCGTGTGTCTCTCTCCCCTTCCCCCCATCCCCCGCTCAGGCCCCGTGTGTCTCTCTCCCTCCCCTCCACCCCCGCTCATGCCCCGTGTGTCTCTCTCCCCTTCCCCTCAGCCCCCGCTCATGCCCTGTGTGTCTCTCCCCCTCCCGCCCACCCCTCGCTCATGCCCCGTGTGTCTCTCCCCCTCCCGCCCACCCCTTGCTCATGCCCCTTGTGTCTCTCGACCTCCCCCCCACCCCTGCTCATGCCCCGTGTGTCTCTCTCCCTCGACCCCGCTCATGCCCCATGTGTCTCTCTCCCTCCCCTGCACTCCCGCTCATGCCCCGTGTGTCTCTCTCCCCTTCCCCAAACCCCCTCTCTTGCCCCGTGTGTCTTTCTGCCTCCAGCCCACCACCGCTCTTGCCCCGTGTGTCTTTCCCCCTCCCGCCCACCCCCGCTCTTGCCCCGTGTGTCTTTCCCTCTCCCGCCCACCCCCGCTCTTGCCCCGTGTCTCTTTCCCCCTCCTGCCCACCACCGCTCTTGCCCCATGTGTCTCTCTCACTCCCCCCACCTCCGCTCATGCTCCGTGTGTCTCTCTCCCTCCCCCTCCACCTCCGCTCATGCCCCATGTGTCTCTCTCCCTCCCCTCCACCCCCGCTCTTGCCCCATGTGTCTTTCCCTCTCCCCCCACCCCCGCTCTTGCCCCATGTGTCTATTCCCCCTCCTCCCACCCCCGCTCTTTGCCCCGTGTGTCTCTCCCCCTCCCGCCCACCCCCCGCTCATGTCCCGTGTGTCTCTTCCCCTCCCGCTCATGCCCCGTGTGTCTCTCTCCCTCCCCCTCCCCCCACCCATGCCCCGTGTGTCTCTCTCCCCTTCCCCCACCCCCGCTCATGCCCCGTGTGTCTCTCTCCCCTTCCTCCCACCCCCCGCTCATGCCCCGTGTGTCTCTCTCCCTCCCGCCCACCCCCCGCTCATGCCCCGTGTGTCTCTCTCCCTCCCGCCCACAATCCCGCTCATGCCCCGTGTGTTTCTCTCCCTCCCCCCCACCCCCGCTCATGCCCCATGTGTCTCTCTCCCTCCCTCTCCATCCCCGCCCATGCCCCATGTGTCTCTCTCCCTCCCCTCCACCCCCGCTAATGGCCCGTGTGTCTCTCTCCCCTTCCCCCCACCCCCGCTCTGGCCCCGTGTGTCTTTCCCCCTCCCCCCCACCCCCGCTCTTGCCCCGTGTGTCTATTCCCCCTCCCCCCAGCCCCGCTCTTTGCCCCGTGTGTCTCTCCCCCTCCCGCCCACCCCCCGCTCATGTCCCGTGTGTCTCTTCCCCTCCTGCTCATGCCCCATGTGTCTCTCTCCCCCTCCCCGCCCACCGCCGCTCTTGCCCCGTGTGTCTTTCCCTCTCCCGCCCACCCCCGCTCTTGCCCCGTGTCTCTTTCCCCCTCCTGCCCACCACCGTTCTTGCCCCATGTGTCTCTCTCCCTCCCCCCACCTCCGCTCATGCTCCATGTGTCTCTCTCCCTCCCCCTCCACCTCCGCTCATGCCCCATGTGTCTCTCTCCCTCCCCTCCACCCCCGCTCTTGCCCCATGTGTCTTTCCCTCTCCCCCCCACCCCCGCACTTGCCCCATGTGTCTATTCCCCCTCCCCCCACCCCCGCTCTTTGCCCCGTGTGTCTCTCCCCCTCCCGCCCACCCCCCGCTCATGTCCCGTGTGTCTCTTCCCCTCCCGCTCATGCCCCGTGTGTCTCTCTCCCTCCCCCTCCCCCCACCCCCCGCTCATGCCCCGTGTGTCTCTCTCCCCTTCCCCCACCCCCCGCTCATGCCCCGTGTGTCTCTCTCCCCTTCCCCCCACCCCCCGCTCATGCCCCGTGTGTCTCTCTCCCTCCCGCCCACCCCCCGCTCATGCCCCGTGTGTCTCTCTCCCTCCCGCCCACCCCCCGCTCATGCCCCGTGTGTTTCTCTCCCTCCCCCCCACCCCCGCTCATGCCCCATGTGTCTCTCTCCCTCCCCCTCCATCCCCGCCCATGCCCCATGTGTCTCTCTCCCTCCCCTCCACCCCAGCTAATGGCCCGTGTGTCTCTCTCCCCTTCCCCCCACCCCCGCTCTGGCCCCGTGTGTCTTTCCCCCTCCCCCCCACCCCCGCTCTTGCCCCGTGTGTCTATTCCCCCTCCCCCCAGCCCCGCTCTTTGCCCCGTGTGTCTCTCCCCCTCCCGCCCACCCCCCGCTCATGTCCCATGTGTCTCTTCCCCTCCCGCTCATGCCCCGTGTGTCTCTCTCCCTCCCCCTCTCCCCCACCCCCGCTCATGCCCCGTGTGTCTCTCTACCTCCCCCCCACCCCCGCTCATGCCCCGTGTGTCTCTCTCCCCCCCGGCCAAACCCCCCGCTCATGCCCCGTTTGTCTCTCTCCCTCCCGCCCACCCCCCGCTCATGCCCTGTGTGTCTCTCTCCCTCCCCCCACCCCCCGCTCATGCCCCGTGTGTCTCTCTCCTTCCCCCCACCCCCTGCTCATGCCCCGTGTCTGTCTTCTGTTCCCCCCGCTCATGCCCCGTATCTGTCTCCTGTTCCCCTCATGTGCTGTGTCTGTCTCCTGTTGCCCCCCACGCCCCCTGTTCATGCCCCGTGTCTGTCTCCTGTTCTCCCCACCCCCCGCTCATGCCCCGTGTCTGTGTCCTGTTCCCTCCACCATCCGCTCATGCCCCGTTTCTATCTCCTGTTGCCCCCCACCCCCCTGCTCATGCCCTGTGTCTGTCTCCTGTTCCCCCCACCCGCTCATGCCCCGTGTCTGTCTCATGTTCCCCCCACCCGCTCATGCCCCCTGTCTCTCTCTTGTTGCCCCCCACTCCCCCGCTCATGCCCCGTGTCTCTCTCCTGTTCTCCCCACCCCTGCTCAAGCCCCGTGTCTGTCTCCTGTTTCTCCCACCCCCGCTCATGCCCCGTGTCTGTCTCCTGTTGCCCCCCACCCCCCCGCTCATGCCCCGTGTCTGTTGTCCCCACCCCCGCTCATGCCCCGTGTCTGTTGTTCCCCCCACCCCCCGTTCATGCCCCGTGTCTGTCTCCTGTTCCCCCACCCCTCGCTCATGCCCCGTGTCTCTCCTGTTCCCCCACCCCGCGCTCATGCCCCGTGTCTCTCCTGTTGCCCCCCACCCCCCGCTCATGCCCCTTGCCTCTCCTGTTGCCCCCCACACCGTGCTCATGCCCTGTGTCTGTCTCCTGTTGCCCCCCACCCCCCGCTCATGCCCCGTGTCAGTCTCCTGTTGCCCCCACCCCCCGCTCATGCTCCGTGTCTGTCTCCTGTCCCCCCCACCCCGTGTGTCTCTCTCCCTCCCGCCCACCCGCCGCTCATGCCCCGTGTGTCTCTCTTCCTCCCGCCCACCCCCCGTTCATGCCCCGTGTGTCTCTCTCCCTCCCCCCAGCCCCCGCTCATGCCCCGTGTGTCTCTCTCCCCTTCCCCCCACCCCCGCTCATGCCCCGTGTCTGTCTTCTGTTCCCCCCGCTCATGCCCCGTATCTGTCTCCTGTTCCCCTCATGTGCTGTGTCTGTCTTCTGTTGCCCCCCACGCCCCCCGCTCATGCCCCGTGTCTGTCTCCTGTTCTCCCCACCCCCCGCTCATGCCCCGTGTCTGTGTCATGTTCCCCCGACCCTCCGCTCATGCCCCGTGTCTATCTCCTGTTGCCCCCCACCCCCCTGCTCATGCCCCGTGTCTGTCTCCTGTTCCCCCACCCGCTCATGCCCCGTGTCTGTCTCATGATCCCCCACCCGCTCATGCCCCGTGTCTCTCTCTTGTTGCCCCCCACTCATGCCCCGTGTCTGTCTCCTGTTCTCCCCACCCCCCGCTCATGCCCCGTGTCTGTCTCCTGTTCCTCCCACCCCCCGCTCATGCCCCATGTCTGTCTCCTGTTGCCCCCCACCCCACCGCTCATGCCCCGTGTCTGTTCTCCCCACCCCCCGCTCATGCCCCATGTCTGTTGTTCCCCCCACCCCCCGCTCATGCCCCGTGTCTGTCTCCTGTTCCCCCCACCCCTCGCTCATGCCCCGTGTCTCTCCTGTTCCCCCCACCCCGCTCATGCCCCGTGTCTCTCCTGTTGCCCCCCACCCCCTGCTCATGCCCCTTGTCTCTCCTGTTGCCCCCCACCCCCCGCTCATGCCCCGTGTCTGTCTCCTGTTCCCCCCATCCCCCGCTCATGCCCCGTGTCAGTCTCCTGATGCCCCCCACCCCCCGCTCATGCCCCGTGTCTGTCTCCTGTTGCCCCCCACCCCCTGCTCATGCCCCGTGTCTGTCTCCTGTCCCCCCCACCCCGTGTGTCTCTCTCCCTCCCGCCCACCCCCCGCTCATGCCCCGTGTGTCTCTCTTCCTCCCGCCCACCCCCCGTTCATGCCCCGTGTGTCTCTCTCCCTCCCCCCAGCCCCCGCTCATGCCCCGTGTGTCTCTCTCCCTCCCCCCACCCCCGCTCATGCCCCGTGTGTCTCTCTCCCCTTCCCCCCACCCCCGCTCATGCCCCGTGTCTGTCTTCTGTTCCCCCCGCTCATGCCCCGTATCTGTCTCCTGTTCCCCTCATGTGCTGTGTCTGTCTCCTGTTGCCCCCCATGCCCCCCGGTCATGCCCCGTGTCTGTCTCCTGTTCTCCCCACCCCCCTGCTCATGCCCCGTGTCTGTGTCATGTTCCCCGAACCCTCCGCTCATGCCCCGTGTCTATCTCCTGTTGCCCCCCACCCCCCTGCTCATGCCCCGTGTCTGTCTCCTGTTCCCCCCACCCGCTCATGACCCGTGTCTGTCTCGTGTTCCCCAACCCGCTCATGTCCCGTGTCTCTCTCTTGTTGCCCCCCACTCATGCCCCGTGTCTGTCTCCTGTCCTCCCCACCCCCCGCTCATGCCCCGTGTCTGTCTCCTGTTCCTCCCACCCCCCGCACATGCCCCATGTCTGTCTCCTGTTGCACCCCACCCCACCGCTCATGCCCCGTGTCTGTTCTCCCCACCCCCCGCTCATGCCCCGTGTCTGTTGTTCCCCCCACCCCCCGCTCATGCCCCGTGTCTGTCTCCTGTTCACCCCTCCCCTCGCTCATGCCCCGTGTCTCTCCTGTTCCCCCCACCCCCGCTCATGTCCCGTGTCTCTCCTGTTGCCCCCCACCCCCCGCTCATGCCCCTTGTCTCTCCTGTTGCCCCCCACCCCCCGCTCATGACCCGTGTCTGTCTCCTGTTCCCCCCACCCCCCGCTCATGCCCCGTGTCTGTCTCCTGTTGCCCCCCACCCCCCGCTCATGCCCCGTGTCTGTCTCCTGTTGCCCCCCGCTCATGACCCGTGTCTGTCTCCTGTTGCCCCCCGCTCATGCCCCGTGTCTGTCTCCTGCTGCCCCCCACCCCCCGCTCATGCCCCGTGTCTGTCTCGGTTGTTCCCCCCACCCCCCGCTCATGCCCCGTGTCTGTCTCCTGTTCCCCACACCCCCTGCTCATGCCCCGTGTCTCTCTCCTGTTTCCCTCCACCCCCCGCGTCTGTCTCCTGTACCCCCCCACCCCCCGCTCATGCCCCGTGTCTGTCTCCTGTACCCCCCCACCCCCGCTCATGCCCCGTGTCTGTCTCCTGTTGCCCCCCGCTCATGCCCCGTGTCTGTCTCCTGTTCCCCCCACCCGCTCATGTCCCGTGTCTCTCTCCTGTTGCCCCCCACCCCCGCTCATGCCCCGTGTCTGTCTCCTGTACCCCCCACCCCCCGCTCATGCCCCGTGTCTGTCTCCTGTACCTCCCCACCCCCCGCTCATGCCCCGTGTTTCCTTCCTTTTCCACCCCACCCCCTGCTCATGCCCCGTTTGTACCCTGTTCCCTCTCACCCCCCGCTCATGCCCATGTGTCTCCCCTGTTGCCCCCCACCCCCCGCTTATGCCCCATGTCTGTCTCCTGTTGCCCCCCACCCGCCGCTCATGCCCCGTGTCTGTCTCCTGTTGCCCCCCACCCCCCGCTCATGCACCGTGTCTGTCTCCTGTTGCCCCCCACCCCCCGCTCATGCCCCATGTCTGTTGTTCCCCCCACCCCCCCGCTCATGCCCCGTGTCTGTCTCCTGTTCCCCCCACCCCTCGCTCATGCCCCGTGTCTCTCCTGTTCCCTCCACCCCCCGCTCATGCCCCGTTTCTCTCCTGTTGCCCCCCACCCCCCGCTCATGCCCCGTGTCTGTCTCCTGTTCCCTCCCACCCCCCGCTCATGCCCCGTGTCTGTCTCCTGTTGCCCCCCACCCCCGCTCATGCCGCGTGTCTGTCTCCTGTTGCCCCCCACCCCCCGCTCATGCCCCGTGTCTGTCTCCTGTTGCCCCCCACCCCCCGCTCATGCCCCGTGTCTGTCTCCTGTTCCCCCCCACCCCCCGCTCATGCCCCGTGTCTCTCTCCTGTTGCCCCACCCCCTGCTCATGCCCCATGTCTGTCTCCTGTACCTCCCCACCCCCCGCTCATGCCCCGTGTTTCCTTCCTTTTCCACCCCACCCCCTGCTCATGCCCCGTTTGTACCCTATTCCCTCTCACCCCCCGCTCATGCCCATGTGTCTCCCCTGTTGCCCCCCACCCCCCGCTCATGCCCCATGTCTGTCTCCTGTTGCCCCCACCCCCCGCTCATGCCCCGTGTCTGTCTCCTGTTGCCCCCCACCCCCCGCTCATGCCCCGTGTCTGTCTCCTGTTGCCCATCACCCCCGCTCATGCCCCGTGTCTGTCTCTGTTGTTCCCCCCACCCCCCGCTCATGCCCCGTGTCTGTCTCCTGTTCCCCCCACCCCCTGCTCATGCCCCGTGTCTCTCTCCTGTTGCCCCCCAACCCCCGCTCATGCCCCGTGTCTGTCTCCTGTACCCCCCACCCCCCGCTCATGCCCCATGTCTGTCTCCTGTACCCCCCCACCCCCGGCTCATGCCCCGTGTCTGTCTCCTGTAGCCCCCCCGCTCATGCCCCGTGTCTGTCACCTGTTCCCCCACCCGCTCATGTCCTGTGTCTCTCTCCTGTTGCCCCCCACCCCCTGCTCATGTCCCGTGTCTGTCTCCTGTACCCCCCCACCCCCCGCTCATGCCCCGTGTCTCTCTCCTGTTGCCCCCCACCCCCTGCTCATGCCCTGTGTCTCTCCTGTTGCCCCCCACCCCCCGCTCATGCCCCTTGTCTCTCCTGTTGCCCCCCGCCCCCCGCTCATGCCCCGTGTCTGTCTCCTGTTCCCCCCACCCCCCGCTCATGCCCCGTGTCTGTCTCCTGTTGCCCCCCACCCCCCGCTCATGCCCCGTGTCTGTCTCCTGTTGCCCCCCACCCCCCGCTCATGCCCCGTGTCTGTCTCCTGTCCCCCCCACCCCGTGTGTCTCTCTCCCTCCCGCCCACCCCCCGCTCATGCCCCGTGTGTCTCTCTTCCTCCCGCCCACCCCCCGTTCATGCCCCGTGTGTCTCTCTCCCTCCCCCCAGCCCCCGCTCATGCCCCGTGTGTCTCTCTCCCTCCCCCCCACCCCCGCTCATGCCCCGTGTCTGTCTTCTGTTCCCCCCGCTCATGCCCCGTATCTGTCTCCTGTTCCCCTCATGTGCTGTGTATGTCTCCTGTTGCCCCCCATGCCCCCCGCTCATGCCCCGTGTCTGTCTCCTGTTCTCCCCACCCCCCTGCTCATGCCCCGTGTCTGTGTCATGTTCCCCCGACCCTCCGCTCATGCCCCGTGTCTATCTCCTGTTGCCCCCCACCCCCTGCTCATGCCCCGTGTCTGTCTCCTGTTCCCCCCACCCGCTCATGCCCCGTGTCTGTCTCATGTTCCCCCACCCGCTCATGCCCCGTGTCTCTCTCTTGTTGCCCCCCACTCATGCCCCGTGTCTGTCTCCTGTCCTCCCCACCCCCCGCTCATGC
The DNA here is from genome assembly GCF_040938575.1 of Ambystoma mexicanum. NCBI lineage: Eukaryota > Metazoa > Chordata > Amphibia > Caudata > Ambystomatidae > Ambystoma > Ambystoma mexicanum. The sequence continues at coordinate 1,526,724,914 of NC_090937.1, forward strand.
CCCGTGTCTGTCTCCTGTTCCTCCCACCCCCCGCTCATGCCCCATGTCTGTCTCCTGTTGCCCCCCACCCCACCGCTCATGCCCCGTGTCTGTTCTCCCCACCCCCCGTGTCTGTTGTTCCCCCCACCCCCCGCTCATGCCCCGTGTCTGTCTCCTGTTCACCCCACCCCTCGCTCATGCCCCGTGTCTCTCCTGTTCCCCCCACCCCTGCTCATGCCCCGTGTCTCTCCTGTTGCCCCCCACCCCCTGCTCATGCCCCTTGTCTCTCCTGTTGCCCCCCACCCCCCGCTCATGCCCCGTGTCTGTCTCCTGTTCCCCCCACCCCCGCTCATGCCCCGTGTCTGTCTCCTGTTGCCCCCCACCCCCCGCTCATGCCCCGTGTCTGTCTCCTGTTGCCCCCCACCCCCCGCTCATGCCCCGTGTCTGTCTCCTGTTGCCCCCCACCCCCCGCTCATGCCCCGTGTCTGTCTCGGTTGTTCCCCCCACCCCCCGCTCATGCCCCGTGTCTGTCTCCTGTTCCCCCCACCCCCTGCTCATGCCCCGTGTCTCTCTCCTGTTTCCCTCCACCCCCCGCGTCTGTCTCCTGTACCCCCCCACCCCCCGCTCATGCCCCGTGTCTGTCTCCTGTACCCCCCCACCCACCGCTCATGCCCCGTGTCTGTCTCCTGTTGCCCCCCGCTCATGCCCCGTGTCTGTCTCCTGTTCCCCCACCCGCTCATGTCCCGTGTCTCTCTCCTGTTGCCCCCCACCCCCGCTCATGCCCCGTGTCTGTCTCCTGTACCCCCCTGCCCCCGCTCATGCCCCGTGTTTCCTTCCTTTTCCACCCCCTGCTCATGCCCAGTTTGTACCCTGTTCCCTCTCACCCCCCGCTCATGCCCATGTGTCTCCCCTGTTGCCCCCCACCCCCGCTTATGCCCCATGTCTGTCTCCTGTTGCCCCCCACCCCCCGCTCATGCCCCGTGTCTGTCTCCTGTTGCCCCCCACCCCCCGCTCATGCACCGTGTCTGTCTCCTGTTGCCCCCCACCTCCCGCTCATGCCCCATGTCTGTTGTTCCCCCCACGCCCCCGCTCATGCCCCGTGTCTGTCTCCTGTTCCCCCCACCCCTCGCTCATGCCCCGTGTCTCTCCTGTTCCCTCCACCCCCCGCTCATGCCCCGTGTCTCTCCTGTTGCCCCCCACCCCCCGCTCATGCCCCGTGTCTGTCTCCTGTTCCCCCCCACCCCCCGCTCATGCCCCGTGTCTGTCTCCTGTTGCCCCCCACCCCCGCTCATGCCACGTGTCTGTCTCCTGTTGCCCCCCACCCCCCGCTCATGCCCCGTGTCTGTCTCCTGTTGCCCCCCACCCCCCGCTCATGCCCCGTGTCTGTCTCCTGTTCCCCCCCACCCCCCGCTCATGCCCCGTGTCTCTCTCCTGTTGCCCCCTGCTCATGCCCCGTGTCTGTCTCCTGTACCTCCCCACCCCCCGCTCATGCCCCGTGTTTCCTTCCTTTTCCACCCCACCCCCTGCTCATGCCCCGTTTGTACCCTATTCCCTCTCACCCCCCGCTCATGCCCGTGTCTCCCCTGTTGCCCCCCACCCCCCGCTCATGCCCCATGTCTGTCTCCTCTTGCCCCCACCCCCCGCTCATGCCCCGTGTCTGTCTCCTGTTGCCCCCCACCCCCCGCTCATGCCCCGTGTCTGTCTCCTGTTGCCCACCACCCCCGCTCATGCATCGTGTCTGTCTCTGTTGTTCCCCCCACCCCCCGCTCATGCCCCGTGTCTGTCTCCTGTTCCCCCTGCCCCCTGCTCATGCCCCGTGTCTCTCTCCTGTTGCCCCCCACCCCCCGCTCATGCCCCGTGTCTGTCTCCTGTACCCCCCACCCCCCGCTCATGCCCCGTGTCTGTCTCCTGTACCCCCCCACCCCCCGCTCATGCCCCGTGTCTGTCTCCTGTAGCCCCCCCGCTCATGCCCCGTGTCTGTCACCTGTTCCCCCCACCCGCTCATGTCCCGTGTCTCTCTCCTGTTGCCCCCCACCCCCCGCTCATGTCCCGTGTCTGTCTCCTGTACCCCCCCCACCCCCCGCTCATGCCCCGTGTCTCTCTCCTGTTGCCCCCCACCCCCTGCTCATGCCCCGTGTCTGTCTCCTGTATCGCCCCACCCCCCGCTCATGCCCTGTGTCTCTCTCCTGTTGCCCCCCACTCCCCCGCTCATGCCCCGTGTCTGTCTCCTGTACCACCCGACCCCCCGCTCATGCCCTGTGTCTCTCTCCTGTTGCCCCCCACCCCCTGCTCATGCCCCGTGTCTGTCTCCTGTACCCCCCACCCCCCGCTCATGCCCTGTGACTGTCTCCTGTTGACCCCACCCATGCCCTGTGTCTGTCTCCTGTACCCCCCACTCCGCGCTAATGCCCCGTGTCTCTCTCCTGTTGCCCCCCACCCCCCGCTCATGCCCCGTGTCTGTCTCCTGTACCCCACCACCCCTGCTCATGCCCCGTGTCTCTCTCCTGTTGCCCCCCACCCCCTGCTCATGCCCCGTGTCTGTCTCCTGAACCCCCCCACCCCCTGCTCATGCCCCGTGTCTCTCTCCTGTTGCCCCCACCCCCTGCTCATGCCCCGTGTGTCTCTCCTGTTGTCCCCACCCCCTGCCCATGCCCTGTGTCTGTCTCCTGTACCCCCCCACCCCCCGCTCATGCCCTGTGTCTCTCTCCTGTTGCCCCCCACTCCCCTGCTCATACCCCGTGTCTGTCTTCTGTTCCCCCCACCCACCGCTCATGCCCCGTATCTCTCTCCTGTTGGCCCCACCCCCCGCTCATGCCCTGTGTCTGTCTCGTGTTGCCCCCCACCCCCCGCTCATGCCCCGTGTCTCCCCCGTGTTCCCCCACCCCCCGCTCATGCCCTTTGTCTCTCTCCTTTCCCCCCCACCCCGCTCATGTCTCGTGTGTGCCCTGTACCCCCCACTCATGCCCCGTGTCTCCCTCGTGTTCCTCCGCACCCCCCGCTCATGCCCCGTGTTTCCTTCCTTTTCCACCCCACCCCCTGCTCATGCCCCGTTTGTACCCTGTTCCCTCTCACCCCCCGCTCATCCCCATGTGTCTCCCCTGTTCCCCCCCAACCCCCGCTCATGCCCTGTTGTGTTCTTTATACACCCCGCCTTCCCTTTCCATGGTGGCCATCTTGGTAAAAGATTTTCCTTCCTACACCGGGATGCCGCAGGCGTCCCGGTGTAGGAAGGAAAATCTTTTTGTTTTTTTACCACCCGGTGTTCCCACTTTGAGGACATAAGATGTTAGTGGTCTTCATCTATTGAAAAGGATGTTATGGTGACGTTGCACTAATAAAAACCTATGAAATTCAATGAAAAAACTTTGTTAAAGGGACGTTATGGTTAAGTTGCACTACTAAAAACCTATGAAATTCAGTGAAAAAACATTGTTAAAGGGACGTTATGGTTAAAATGCGCTACTAAAAACCTATGAAATTCAGTGAAAAAACGTTGTCAAAGGGACGTTATGGTTCCAAGTAAAACCGAAAAACCCTGGAAATTCGCCAGTTATGGTAAACTAAGCAACCATAACTCGCGCCACCACCGTGCACTGCTAAGACTAACACCCAGGACATCAAAGATGACATCACAAATGTCATTGATGACATCACTGATGACATCACATGTCTGGCTCACTCTTTTTTCTTTTGCTGACATATCTAGGCCACACGGTTTTCTTCAGTAACAGTCAGAAACTAAAAATGTTATTTTATTTGTAGACGTATCCTTCAAGTAGGTTCTTACAGTAATTCCCTTAGAGACCAGTCGCATCATATGAAACATATACATACGGGAAGACACAAGCTTGAAAGACAGCAATCATTTTTGTGCATAAAGATAATCAATAGACTTATGAGCACTTTCCGATAGTTCTGTTGTTTTTTTTTATGGCTGTACTTTCCCTGTGGGCCCAATCACATCAAGTGATACATATACATAGGGTGAATAGCAGCTTTGAAACAGAGCAATCATTTATTTGCATGAAAATAATCAGTTAAGTTATGAATTGTTTCTGCTACTACTTGTGCTTTTTTGCTAACTTCACTTTCCCTGTATATACCCATATTGGTATGTGTTCTTGTGTCTTTGTGTTTTGTCTATAGTAATGCAATTATGTAATACATGTGTTTTATTAGCTACGTATTACATATTTCACAGTACACAAAAATCTATTAAGAAAACAATTATCATTTCATTATTCAACATATTAACATTACGAGTATTATACCTTCATCTTGTACGCTGCACACAATGTTATGTTTCTGTATGAGTAGCTTAGTATACTAGATAGAACCCCATAATAGAATGCTATTTATATCAATGCATCGTTCAATGAACTAATTAGGGTATGATATTTATTGCAATGATCCTTGACACTTGTTTCGCAACATTATAAATTAGAATCCCTTGTAAACATATTTCATGAAAAGTACATACACATGTGATGTCATCAGTGATGTCATCAATGACATTTGTGATGTCATCTTTGATGTCCTGGGTGTTAGTCTTAGCAGTGCACGGTGGTGGCGCGAGTAATGGTTGCTTAGCTTACCATAACTGGCGAATATCCAGGGTTTTTCGGTTTTACTTGGAACCATAACGTCCCTTTGACAAAGATTTTTCACTGAACTTCATAGGTTTTTAGTAGCGCAACTTAACCATAACGTCCCTTTAACAAAGTTTTTTCACTGAATATATATATTTATATATATACAGTCTTCTCTATTTCTGTTTATTTTGTTTTTTCCCACCCCCTCCGTTACCTTTTCCCTTACTTGTTCTAATGCCTATGGCATTTGCCAAAGCATTCAATTTTTGTTTCACTCACCGCTCGCATTGTTCCGCTTTGGACCCCCGGGATCACCGCCTTCATTACCGCCTTCTTTAATCTTTCGCCTGATCCGCTGCCCATAGGAATGGAAGGGTTTATGTTTTTTAAAACGGGTCCCTTCAGACACACTGCAGTTTTGGATAAATTTAAGCTATCATTGTCCACAGGAAGCTTCACAGTCTACTCGGCCACCTGGCGAAGGTCTCGTAATATTGCCGAAGACCTACAGTTACTTCATGTCGACGGTCAATAGGTGTCTTATTTTAATCAATAATCAATAATTGATGGTCAATAAACCATCCTCTGCTACCAAGTCTACAGGAGGGCGGAGAAACCACTGACGGGCCCATGGGATCAGAGCTCACCCTCGAGTACTTTAAGATGAGATAGCTGCACCTTGAGGTAGATGGGGTGCGGGATTCTCTTACTCTAACACCAATCAATAAGGACAACTCAATGGTTTGGCAAAGGGAAGTCTGTTTAATGACAAGTACAAAAAACGGGGAAACAATATGAAATCATCAATGATGCGATCACCCGTCTCGCTCCAACTTTCAAATTCTTCATTCAGACAACAATAGTTATAGCAAATTCTCGTCATCATTGACGTGTAACACTCAAAGGTTTGTCATGCAATTCTATTGGTTAAAAAGATAACTTAAGTATAGGTACTATATTTGTATATGGTAACGGAGTGTGACGATTGGATAACTCTTACGGGTGGGCGTCTAAGCCCATCCCTCTATATCACTCATGCTAGACGTCACTAAAAGTACGACGTCTCATTAGTTCTACTAGCTATAGGACCTTTGATTATTTGGTCCATTGTGATTGGGTCGGTTACACCCCTAGGCATAAATCTCCACTTTAATTAGCAGCATGCAGAATGGTCACCCAGATGCGGTATGCCCCAAGATTCACCCTGCCTCCCTTCCATCAATCAGTACCTTAGGGCTATGTGTCAATTAGTTGGCAGAGGATGGCCTCGAAACTGTAGCTTCTTATCAGGAAAAGTTATGCCATCCTCTGGTGTTGGGTGATATCAGACGTTGATACCTCTCCGCGCCTGGCTGGTCATGTGTTAGTACACCGTGAAGCTGCTACATTTTCCTTCTATTTGCGTATTTGATTCTCCCTTCAGCGTTGCCACCTGCCTGGGCCTCCTTGTCTCAACCTTCACGTGGCAGGCTGCTATGCTCTTAAGTTTCGATTCTTCGAAGTTGCCACTCTCCTCCGTTCCTTGGGTGACCTCGAATTCCCAGGCATGAGCTGCTTCTTGCTAAGTTTCTATTCCGCTCTTTCATCTGGCTTTATGCTGGTATATGAATCCTGGCCTGTTTGACCCCTACCATCCTGGGCGAAGTGGATTCGCACTTGTATAATGTTCTTCTTTGAGGTAGATATATAGTTGGCGCTTGCCGCTCTATTCTTCTACTAAGCATAGCAAGCAGTACTGTTTCATCAGCTTCTTGCGTTCCAAGCCTATTTACAGGCGTTCGCTAGTTACGTATCTTCATCCTGTTGTATGGTTACGTTTCTTCACAGTTCAGCATCGTTTCTCTTTTTAAGTCCATTACATCATTATTCCTTACATTTCGTCTTTGCATGTCATCTTTTGACTGTCGTTTCATTCATCTGAACGTCTGTCCAGGCCCTTTGGGTCTCGTCGGGGACAGTTTGTAAGTAGTCTTCATTTCGTGTCAGCTGCTGGTACGGTTGTCTCAATGGGTACCGTGCTGCCCATGGTTATCTGGTTATTGGCACTTCAACAGGTATTGCTCTTCTGATGGGCACTGGGCAGAGCCCTAGTGCTGCTCTCTGTTGGTTTATCTGCTCCTCGTACGTCACATATCTCAGCGAGTATGTTCCTGGTATTTCAAAATGGGTATCTGGAGTGCAGGCCATGTCTGGGACCTCCTCTACACAATTTTCCTCTCCAGGCCAGAATACGGTTCAAGACTGTATGTATCATCTACAAAGCAGTCTCAAGTACTAGCGTAGCTGGCGGCTAAGCTCTACATGTCTGGTGGCACATAGTAATTGCGCAGCAAATCGTCCAACCTGCTTGAATCACAACTCATCCTCAAAAAACGGACCAGCAACCAATTCTTCCCTTGTCACGCTTGTCACTAGATCCCGGTGTTGGCTTGGAATGCCCCCACAGTTCTCCAATTTCGTAAATCTCGCAAAACATGGCTTTTTCAACAACACCTGACCAAGGACTAATTCCAATGGACCCACATTCCGACGCACATTCCGACGCACAGACCTCATCTTCACTACTATTAAAAGGTGCCACCCAAGTGCTGGCTACCCATACTCTGTACAGTGCTCCGCTGTTCTAGAGCTAGGTCCACTCCTTAAACAATAAGTTAAAAAAAAGAAAAGAAAAAAGTGTGCTTTTGGAGACAAATGAGTCAGTTTGCATTTTCATGTTGCAAACTGAAGTTAATCTGTAGTGATCTAAATTCAGGCAGATATTAATATGCCAAGTCCGGACATTTGAGGCTCCATTTAGTCAACATAGCACTTTTCCCCTAACCCCAAGTTTAGTTTTACACCAACAAACACTGATTTCTGCATTGTCTGTCCGGAGAACAAACAGTTGCCCCTGTTTAATTTGAGTTTCAATGAAATATATATAGAAACATGTTGGGTTAAATACACATGATTAATTCTCTTTTTTTCTATACAGTCTTTTGGTAGCACTGTGAATAACTGCTCTTACTTACTGGGTGCATGAAAGGCTGAGTCAGCCCTGCTGGTATTCATGCCATGCCAAGCAAGCACAGAACTCGCTGAGGCATCGCCTTCCCTTTGTAACTCACTGCACTAAAAGAGGGTGATTCCTGGAACTGACTAAAGAACATAGAGGTAGGTGCTTTCCACTGATTGTAATATAGCATTGCACATAAAACATGAAAAACAAACTGAAAACATAAATTGCCCAGGTGCCCTAGGGTTAGGCGCGCTATACAAATGTACAAATAAATAAAATAAATAAATAAATGTCACACGCACAGAAAGCATTCCGACAAACAGCGCAGGATGCCATGCTCGGTGCAACGGTATAACGTTTCCTTTCCTTTTCTTCATGGATGTAGCTCACACTCCTGGCGCTCACACTCCTGCATGCGTTGTTTGTGGCAGAGGTGGAAGCGCCAAGCGGGGCTCGAGCCAAGCTGCTCCTTGAAGCTCGACCCGAGGTACAAGCCGATGGGCACTCGGAATCGAGCTGAGAACAGCCTGGGGCCCGCCTGCTCCCACAAAAAAAAGATTTCTCAAGACATTCTTTGTTGCTTATTCTTGGGGCAGGCAGCCTCTCTGTGATGCCCTGTCTGCCCCCCAGCAGAGAATCGTTCTGTCAGTGAGTCTAAGCGTATGCCCCGCCTGCCGTCCCACTGGCCCTCTTGCCCATGCCAAGAGAAAGCATGCAGCACTTATGAAATGCAGTGCTGTGCCGCTGCGCTCACCTTTTCATCTTCTGCAGGAAAAGGGGCCCTGCACAGCCTTTAGCACCTTGTGCATGGTCATTTGTTTTGGAGATTAACACGGCAAAGCACAGAGCTGTTTGGGGTGGAGGAGGAAGCAGGGAAGATGGCTATCTACGCTCAGCACCATGTTAAAATGCCTGCGCTCCTCGTTTATTATAAACATGTTTAAGCAAATGAAAAATACATATTTCAATATTTTAAACTCCACTATTAGTTACACTCATTATATATAAATATTGCATATGCTATGATTTTTCGTATTTACAAAACCAACGTTTTGACAGATTCTAACTAAATTTGAACTAAGACTTTACTAAATCATTGAAATATGTTAGATTGCCCTATTTTCCTTGGAAGTAAGTGCACAAGGAACCATTTTTTAATGGCCATCACATTAGAGAGTGTCTGACGGTGGGTGGGAAGGTAATCCAGTACGCCCAATACATTCACACCACAGGTTTTCTTGAGACATAAAGCTAAAAGGTGCGCATGACGCACACTAACGCATTACAGCTGGTGCGGCCGCTTCATTGGTCTCTGCCTTCCTTACTATTGACACCCACAAACGGCTTTTTTTCTGAATATATTATTTCAAAAGTGAGATTAAATAACATGCCCAGGATCACACACCTTGGTTAATTTGTGAACCCAGGATGTTAGCCATGTCTGGATGTTGACACGTTTTCAGCACCAGGCCTAGTTTGTACAAATGTGTGCGTGATTGTCAAAATATTGCATTTTGGGTTTCACGTGGCCATTTTCCTGGCTCGGCCCTTGTGTGTCCATTAGAGCCACGCCAGATCCCCTGATTCGGCCATAGCTCGGCCCTCCTCATGAATTCCCAAGGTCTCCCAGCTCTAGTTTGTGGCAGTTGCTCCTACATTGCACAAGCAAGCAATTTTAGAAAAGGAGGGTTGGAAAAGCACACCCTTTCAGTGTCAAGAAAGTCATTCACAGAGCAAACTAAGGATCCACGTCCAAATCCAGCGTCCCAAAGAGCGACATTGCGGACGGTCGCCATCTTGGGGACACTGTCATACTAGGATGCTCTTTCTGGTCCTCCCATCTTCCTCCCTGTTTCAGAGGGTTTCCCCACTTACCCCATTTGACTGCGGCCCTTCTTACCTGCTCTCTGCTGGGGCGATGCCTGGCATGGGCTTGGGAGTGCTAAAGCCCCCCACTTTGACGCAGCAGGCATCACTCTGCTGATAAGCCCAGCTCGGGGTTCAGACCACTAGAACCTGTCCCATTTCTTAGCTCTGAGACACCGCTCTCTGATATGAGAAACAGGCATTGAAGTGAAGGAAGAGGCAGAGGACAAAAGCCTGCCATGGGGATATCAGTAGACCATTCCAGCTCCCCCCACCCCCCTGCACCCCCAACCCGCATGTTGCAGCTAAAGGCTTAACTGCTGGCTCAGCTTTTAATTACCAGTAACTAAAAAAAAGTGAATTTGCGTGCATGCCGGTATTGCATGTCTGCATGCATGTATGAATGTAAGCGTGCATAAATGCGAGGGAGTGTGTAAGTGGGTGTATGTTTGTATGCTAGAAGGTGTCTGCAACTGCACACCTATCAATGAATGCAGTGTGAATGGTGTACACTGCGCGTGTTAATGAGCGCACAGTCTAAATGATATGGGTGCTCCTGTGAATGACAGATCAGCTGTGTGGGTGCGTGACTGGTGGGTGAATGTGTCTGAATGTGTCTATATCTCTGTGTGTATCTGTGTGTACGCACGCACGCTGGTCCTGGCCAGGGGCATTGGAACATGAACATTTTTATACAAGAGCATGGCATGTTTTACTGCCATTTTGGGGCAAAGGAAAGCCAACTTGAGTGTTTTATATGATGGTGGGGCTGGAGGGGGGATTGGGAGAAATACTACAGTGGGGCTGGCCAGGCTGGTCTTACTGTGGCATGGAATGTTGTACTTGCATTAAGGGCCAAGCCAACATGAGTGTTCTTACAGGGGGAGGGCATGTTTCCTTATTTTGACTTGGCTTTTTATTTTACGGGTGTTAAGGTCAAAGGCAACATAAATATTCTGACATGGGGGAATATAACATGATGATTGCAACATAAGTGTTCTTCTATGGGGGATTTGTGTAATGATAATATGTTATTTATATAGTGCTGTACAGAGAACATATTTACATAAAATGTATCGCAAAACCAAAAATGTGCACTCATTTAATAAGCTGTATTTATTTATTTATTGCATTTATTGACAGTGCCCAAACCCGCGATTATCACAGCAGGGAAAACACAGTACGTACAGAGTAAGAGAGAGGTAACAAGGTGCGAAAGCAACAAAATAGTACAAGGTCCGTAGAGGAGGGTAGAAATCAGGGAGGTCACTTTGAAGTATGAAAGGCTGAGTTCGCCTTGCCAGAATTTGAACCTGCGAATCACACTCAGATTACAACAGCATATTCTCAGCCCACTGAGCTATCTTACTGGCTAGCCAGCAAGAGCATGTTTTCTTACTGTGGCATTGCAGTTTATTACTGGCGTTAAGGCCAAAGGCAACATAAGTATTCTTACATTGGGGTGGGGGCATTTGTGGAGCCTGCAAGGCAATGTTTTTTCATTGTGGCATTGCAGTTTATTACTGGCGTTAAGGCCAAAGGCAACATAAGTATTCTTACATTGGTGTGGGGGCATTCGTGGAGCCTGCAAGGCAATGGCCCTCATTAGAAGTCAGGCGGTGGACCATGGTGCTATTAGCACCATGGTCCATGCCGGATTCCGCCATGGTGGATGGCGGAATTACCGCCCCATTCCAAGGTGAGTGGGGCGGTAATTCCCCATTCACCATTTGCCCTTCCCCATTCCCATTTTTGCCCCATAGGGCATAATGGGGATGGGGAAGGCACTAATTACGGCACCGTAAATGACAGTGCCGTAATTAGCACCAAGGTCGCTTAGCGCCTTGGACTTTAACGCCTGCAAAAAGCAGGCGTTAAAGTGTGAATCAGGCGTTAAGGGTTAAACCCTTAACGCCTGACTTGTAATCAGGGCCAATATCTTTTTACTGTGGCATGACAATTTGTACTGCAGTTAGGGAGAAAATACAACATGATGAGAGTTCTTATATGGGGAGTGGGGGATTTGTGTAGCCAGCCACATTATGTTTTCTTACTGTGGCATGGCTTTTTTTCACTGGCATTAAGGCAAAGCCAACAGGAGTATGTTCTTACATGGTGATACTGGCATGTATTGGCTGAGCCAGCATAAACATGCTTTGTCAAAGTATCCTTACTACCTTTATGGACAAGGCAGACATGAGTATTTTCCTATGTGGGAATCATGGCATATATAGGTGCACCAGAAATGACATGTTTGAGCACAATCGATATGAAAATGCTTGTTTACACTTGCAGAGTACTGGAGTGTAGTGGGCAAAGGCATTATCAAAATGTGTTTAAAAATGCTCCTGTGCATTGTTGGTGGCTTGGCATGTTATGAGCTTTTTATGTCTTACCCTGCAAAACCGATTGTAAACTGTGTGACTTTTTACCTAATTTATCACAGTAAGTGTACTGAATAATTTACTATTTTAACCCATTATTTGAAAACCTTTCTCAAGGGACAACTCCCCAACCCATCTTGAATGGTTCACCCATCCTCATTACTCTCTGTCACTCCTGTTCATTTGGCTAGGGGCAGAGCAAGTGTCCTTCCTTATGCAGGCTCTTTTCAGTATGGGCCCTTCTACATTAGCTCCAGGCCCCACTTGTTTCAGAATAATGGCTATGCCTCTGGTGAGTTGGGGTGAAAGATGGATCTAATGGGCCAACGGAAAGCGTAATATATACTCAGCTTCCTGGGCTTGGGGAGGGGGTGGTTATCAGTAGCGCAATAGGTTTAATGTCCCATCTCACTCACAGTTTTCAAAACTGTCATCCAGCCCCCTCCAAGGTTTTGAGGCTGGCTCCGCCCCTGGCTGTCTGCCACCTGCAGTGTGGCGTACATCCATGTGCGCTCTTCTTTCGGCACTCTTCTCAGTAGCGGGTTTGCCCTGTACGGCCAAGCACACGTCGAGCTGAAAGAAACCACTTTCTGATGGGCTTGGAACATTGACCAACCTTTGGCATTGCCTCTGCGATCATGGATTGCGGAGACAGGGCCAGTTGAGGTCCAGCATGTTATTGTGTCTCAGATTATGCGTATGCACTAGCCTGCACGACAACAGAATGCTTTATGTTACAGAGCTTCAAGTCATTCTTATTTTGCATTGTTTAGATGCAATTGCACCCAAGCCAACCAAACATGACCACTAACGCCATACATGCAGAGGCGTGGACTGGGTAGTTCCTGACCAAACAAGGCCCACCCAAAATCTGTAAATGCCCACTCTGCAGCATTTTGTGGGCATTTACAGATGTTCAGAATAATACATTTGCTTGTTTAGGTGTACGTAAGCATCTGGTAAAGGAAAGGACAGGAACATGGTTGGCTACTCTGCTAATTAGCTTCTTGGAATGTTGGGTCATAACTACATGGTATTTCCCTGCTGTTCCTTCAAGGCTGCACAGGAAAACCATCCTTTGTCCAGTCCCCACCTATTGCATTGCCTGAAGGCAAACAAATCCCTGTTCAAACAATATCACTGGCTTCCAATTTGTAAAACCCTTACTCTCATCACAGCTCAATTTATAATCTTCTTTGAAACCGTCAGTGAACTGCCCATATGAATGGAAACCTCTCTCACTTTTTCTGATGCCGCACACACACACACCCTTTTGCTGCTGGCCGTCTTCTTTTTATTATTTATTTATTTATTTATTTATTTGTTTGTTTGTTTGTTTATTTATTTATTTATTATTGTGATTTAGTCAAAAACAAAATCTTGACTTTTTCCACATTTCACAGAACAAAAGCAAAGCATCTCGTAAAAATGAGAAAAGAATATGAAAATATGTTAAACATACATTCAACAAAGTTATACCCTAACTAAACACAAGCCGATCTCTAATTTCGATCACACAAATCCTTTTAAAACAATGAAATCTGTCCCTCAGCATACAAAGGAGAAGAAAAGAAGTACCACCCAATTAGAACAGATAAAAAAGAAAAACTACATGATTCAAAACAGTAAAGGAAAACCAGAGAGTGATACCTAACATACAATTTTGTGAAATAATACAGATTCATTGGAGAAGGCTAGGCAGCTATTTAGGCTATTCCTCTTTTAGTCCGCTTTCTTTCCAATAAGGTTCAACTCATTAAATAGACTGACCACTTCAGCCGTAAGAAATATTTCATTTCCTGAAGCCAATCTTTCCCAAAAGATGACAGCATTTACAAATCGGACGTCGTGTACAAATCTTTGGAATCTCAAAACTCTTTGATCCCACGTTCCTGAGCACTCTGAAAGTAAATGAAGAATTGATTGGTTTTTTATTTCGTCACGTTTTTCGCAGATGTCTGTGGGCAATTTCTCTTTATCCCTAATATGGAGAATCTGTAAGGTAGGAAGAATATTTAATCTAAACCTCAGAAATTCCATTCTAGTACCCGAACCTGGCGATTTCTTTGAGTAAATCGAAGAAAGGACCCAGGTTTGTCAGTAGCTGTGTATTAGGATGATATTTTTGCTAACCTCATCTTTTCTATGGTCCTAATCCAGTCCATAGTCTTCATGGACACTTTTGCTTTTCCAGGATTTTGGATTAATATGTCAGTGGTGCTATCTGATCTAATTAAGATTTGAGTGCACTTTGATTCAAGTGTGCTCAAAAAGATATTATCAGTTTTGTTCATTAGTCGCACAACATCTTCATATAAAGACGACAGGGGAGGATGAACAATTACAGGCTAATTCATAGAATCCAGCGCACAAGTAGCGCACGCGGCTGGCGCACAGCGTGCGCCTGCGATAGTCTGCGCCAGGCACGTGCGCTAAAACAGATTTCCGCGCACAGCGTATTCATGGATTTCAAGCTCCCAAAACAGCCGTGGCGCAGAGAATCGCAGCGAGCCTGCAGCAGCGCCAGTAACGCCCCCAAGAACGCCCTCGCGCACGGAAAAGCCATCAAAAGCGCTAAATCATCGCTAAGGGCTGCGCTAACCCCGGACCACTTCACAGGGCAGGCAAACAAGGAAAGCAAAGCGGGCAATCTCCAATTCAGGAGTACGCGGGAAGTACTACACGCGACTAGGCAGGGAACGTGAATCACAGGGGTACGCGGGAATCATCACACGCGAACAGCCAGGGTGCGTGTATTACAGGGGTAGCGGGAAGTTCAACACGCGATGGGCCAGGGAACGTGTATTACAGGGGGACGCGTGAAGTAGAACACGCGATAGGCCAGGGAACGTGCATCACAGGGGTACGCGGGAATTATCACACGCGAACAGCCAGGGTGCGTGTATTACAGGGGTAGCGGGAAGTTCAACACGCGATGGGCCAGGGAACGTGTATTACAGGAGGACGCGTGAAGTAGAACACGCGATAGGCCAGGGAACGTGTATTACAGGGGTCCGCGGGAATCATCACACGCGAACAGGCAGGGTGCGTGTATTACAGGGGTAGCGGGAAGTTCAACACGCGATGGGCCAGGGAACGTGTATTACAGGGGGACGCGTGAAGTAGAACACGCGATAGGCCAGGGAACGTGCATCACAGGGGTACGCGGGAATTATCACACGCGAACAGCCAGGGTGCGTGTATTACAGGGGTAGCGGGAAGTTCAACACGCGATGGGCCAGGGAACGTGTATTACAGGAGGACGCGTGAAGTAGAACACGCGATAGGCCAGGGTACGTGTATCACAGGGGTGCGTGGGAATTATCACATGCGAATAGGCTGGGTGGGCCCCCACAGGTGTACCCTGTACACCCTCCCCGGCCCCTGCAGGCAGCCCACAAAACAGTGGACTACCCTGCACACCTGATCATGTCCCCCTGCACCCCCATCCACCAGGGGCACCCTCCACCAGGCCCCCACCCATGTCTCCCACCACCCCCACCCCCCAGCAGTGCAGGGGCACCTGCCATCAGGCCCCCATCCATGTCTCCCACCACCCCCAACCCCCATCCACCAGGGGCACCCTCCACCAGGCCCCCACCACCCCCACCCACCAGCACTGTGGGGCACGTGGCCAGCAGGCAGTCAGGCAGCAGCCGATGGCAGGTGGGAGCGTGCTCAGGGTTCTTGGGGACTTAAATTTGGCCTCCTGGCCAGGAGCGTGGTCTTTCGTGTTAGAACGCGTGGACAGCCTGATAGGGAGTGAATGTGCACCTGAAAACCCCCCACTCATCGCGCGAAAACCCGTCACCAGCATATGTGCGTCACGTGCAGTGTCAAAGCGTGTGATTGGTGAAAAGTGAGGGACACGCAGGAGTGTCGAAGCGCGTGATTGGTGAAAAAGGATCCACATGCAGGATTGACAAAGCGTGTGATTGGTGAAAAGTGAGCTACACGCTGGAGTGTCGAAGCGCGTGATTGGTGAAAAAGGATCCACATGCAGGAGTGACAAAGCGTGTGATTGGTGAAAAGATACCTACACGCAGGAGTGCCAAAGCGTGTGATTGGTGAAAATGGGCCAAGCACGTACACGCCGTAAGTGACGATGTACGTGTGGGCCTGTATAAAAGGTAGTGTTGAACACTATTTCCTTGTACGTGCTTTTCGTGGAGAGCGAGTGGGTGAATTCGGTACTTCTTGTCGTTTCACACGCGATTTACTTCACGGCGTTTCCAGTTCGTACTCCCTGTTACCTCTGACAGCTCTTTTCTCTTTTTCCTCTTGTACTGGTTTTCCTGGGCCTGTTCCCTCAAACAGTGTCCCCTTCTACAGTTGTCCTGTCTCCTCAGACAGCGTACACCTCTTCTTTTGGCGGGGGTGTTGCCAACCAAAAGTGCTATTTTTTCACGCTCTTTTACCTGGCAGACGGTGAGTCACGCACGTATCTAACATCTGTGCTTGCCCCGTGTGTAGCCTACCCCTTCAGAGGTCAATCTAGGCCGCGTGTGACACGCATACGTTCATTGTGTTACCGGATGCCACAGCGTAGTGCAGGGTTTTCCATCAGCACACGTGGTCTAGGAGGGGTATTGTGCACTTTCCTTAACTTTTCTGGGGTGCCTGTGCGTTGCGTGACCCGTCATCTTTCCCCAGGGGTGTCATATAGCCTTGCCACTGCACTAGGGTACGAATACCATCTGGTACCCAACCCCTTTGACACCCAATTGCCCAGGACAATTGTGCACACCCACTCCCATACGCACAATACCATCAGTGCCATGGTTGGGAGGCGTGCAAGCCGTAAGGGTGGCAAAGGTGGCCGAGCCACACGTGGTGGCCGTGGAGGATCCAACAGGGGACGTGGTTGTGACTTGCAGGGCGCCCCTGTTCCCCCCAGTCTGGAGGAACAGTCAGGGACACCCATGCCCCCCCCCCCCCCCCGTTGAGAGTCATGTGGCTGATACCAACCCTGATCAGCCCATGTCGGACCAGGCCATTGTGGCACCAGACCTGTCCGAGGGTGATTCCATCGCTGACATCCAGGTCAGCAGGTCCACTGTACGTGCACCGGTGCACATTGGTGTCATCAGGGCACGCGCATCTATGCCAGATAGGTCATCTGCTGGCCCCCGTAGCCAGGGTGTGGCTCAATCCACCCCACCTCTCATACACCCTGCCAAGACTGTGTCGGTCCTAGTTCATGCACCTCAGATCAGGCCTGACCCCATCCCACTACCCCCAATGCCTGCACCTACTCCCATGCTGAGTGGGCAATCACACACACCCAGTACAGAGTCCACCACGGCTCCTGCCCCTAGTGTCCACAGCGGCGTAGGACACTCTGGATCCCCACCCCCTTCCAAGCGCAAGAGGAAGAGTGCACGTCCGGCACAGGCTGATGCCCCAGACACGGCTGCACAGTCCGGCCCATCAAGGAAGCCAAGCTTCACAGACGCCGAACTTAATGCACTTGTTCAGTATGTGTCAGATCATGATAGGGAAATGGTCATCGTTGCAGGGTCCAAGACCACACATGCCAGACGCCAGGCACACTGGCAGACCATTGCTGACAGAATAAGTGCCCTTGGAGTAGTGAGGCGCACAGCTAGTGATTGCCAGAAGCGCTGGAATGACCTTAAGCGCAGGGCAAAGGATAAGCTGGCCTCAAGTCATGCCGCAACCTTGGTGACTGGAGGTGGGTCCCCAGCACAGGAAATAGAACTCACACCACACGAGTCCGTAGCTGGATCCTACGTCACCGAGGGACAACTCCAAGGTGTGGGAGACCTCCCTGATTACGAGGCATCATCCGGTGAGTGCACATGCATGTGTGTATCATCCCTGTGCATGTTGTGTGTGTGAAGCATTCATGTTGGGTGCCTGTCAAGGGGGTGTGTGGCAGAGTTGATAGTGGCACCCATGTGCCTCATCCAGTATGTTCAGTGCAACACCATCTGGCCACAGCACTATCCCTACTGGCAACAGTGCACATATGGGCCAACACCATGGAAGTTGCCCTTGATTAGTAATTTTGTCACTACATTGTTGCTCATACTCCCCTGTCTATTCATCTGATGTCTTACATACCATTCCTCTCCTTTCCCCCAGCCATTCAAGTTTCATCTTCACATGCCTGACATGCAATGATACCACATGCTAATGCGTCCTCTGTATATAAATGCCTACCAACATGCAGTCATAATGTGGATGTAGCCTTGAGATCCACCTCCTTCCTGGGTCCTTTGGTACCGTCTGGTTTCGAGCCCCATTCCCTCACACTCCATGCTGCTCTTCATGGTCTATCTTCCATGACTTCTACAGTTCAGACCATCGTGCCCTACGCACGACACCTGCTTGCCAAAAGTCAAATGAGGGCAGCCTGCCCTCCAATGCGACCCACCCTATTGCTGACCAGTGCATCTGAGCCTACTCTAAGCTAACTCTCACTGACATCTGCTCATACATGCCTTTGCCTGTCCCATAGACCCTTCACATGGTCCCTGTCCTCTCTCCTTGCTCCTCTTCCACCATCATAGGTGGGACCCGTTGGGGTGTACTCCTGGCCTCCTTCCAATCCTCAGATACCACTAATGATGTGCATGGTAATGGGAGCGTCTCAGTCCAAGGCCCTTAGGCCAACCTCAATCTCCTTGAGAAATGCTACCCACATCTCATCAACTTCCTTACCTCTCCTGCTGTCCCCCCTCCTCTCTCCTCATCAATCCTGCACTGCCTCCCTGCACCCTCCCATGAACCTTCTCCGCCTCCCACTCCAACTCCTACACATGCGGCACCTCTGATCTCTAGCACTCCCCGTAAGTCCTACAAGGCTGTCAACCTCCTCCACAATTACACTCCTTTCACTGCGGCTGCATCAGGCATTCCTCCGATAACTGTCACTTACATGAGGTTATGCACCTTGACATCCTTGGTCTCATGGAAACATGTCAGACGGCCAGCTCTGTCTGCATCCTTGACCCTCTCCTTGGCCCGCCACCACTGTGCAGGGGGGGTGTGCCCCCGGCTTCCCTGAGGGTATTCCTGCCACTGTCACACCTACTTAGACCTACTCCACTCTGGAATGGCTTGTGTGAGGTTACTGTCCACCACACCTTGACATTCCAAACAGTGCGTACTGTGTCTGGGAAAACTGGTCAAATGTACTACTTCCTTTCTGAGTGTCCTCACCTCTCCTCCTCACTCATGTCCCCAGACACAGAATTCCTCATCCTTGGTGCGGTACGCATCCACCTGCATGCCTGTTGACGCCCCCACCTGACCTTTCTGTGACCTCAGCAACTCCCTCTCACCCTCTAGACTCCCGTCTGTCCCTACTCATTCTGCAGGGCACACTCTTGATGCTCTGATCTCATCTGACTTTCCCCTCTCCGTCCATCTCTGCACTCCTCTCTCCTGGAGTGATCACATTCTCCTCTCCTCCCAGCTCACCCTCAACACCCCACAGGCAAAGCCACCCTCACCACTGTCACACACCTTCTTTGTATTCCGACCCATGAAGTGTGTGTCAGTCGAGGCTCATGCTGCCAAAATGTCCCCCCCATCCAGCTCCCCCTTAGGCTCACTCCCATCCTGACAGGGCCCACTCCATGCTCCACTCCATGTCAGGTACACTGGATGTCTTAGCCACGGTCATGACCACCTGTCTGAAGCCCCATGCCAATGCAGAGTCCTGGCATGACTCGGATCTTGGGAACCCAAACCACAGGTGCCGGGTGGCAGAGAGGGAATGTCCTGCATCATGGCCATCCTCTGGCAAACTGGCCTGCCACATGCTCCAAAGGCAATAGCGCCTCACCCTTCTCACCAAGATGAGATCCCCAATCCAAGGGCACATATCTGCGGCATGTGACAACTCTGCAGGACACATAGAAATCTGAAAGGACCTTGCCGAGCCAGAGGCAGTGTGTACCTCCCCTGTCCCCTCCGAGCCCACAGCACAGCATGATTGTCTCTGTACCCCTATAGGCCACCCCCCCCAGCACTTGTCTGCGCCTAACACCATCTGCCCTTGACGTCAAGTCCTACTTACCTTGTACAGCACTTCCAGCCGCCACTCCCCCTTGCACTTCATTGTGCCACCCACCCCTGCACTTGCGTGACATGAATGACACCAGCACCAGTAGTATTGTTGACTGGCATCCCCTTCTGCCCCACCACCCCTCAGTGCTCCGCTGCACCTACAAACATTACTTGACCGGTGCTTCACGAATGCAAAATTATTCCGTTACAGGTGTTGGGGAGGTGGAATCACAATGTTTACTGCATTATGTTGATCTAGACAAGGCACTGTGCATCGTTGCCAATTTGGACTAGCAGATCCATGTACAACATGTATACTAATTGATGTGACGATGCAATGTCAGGACCAGAGTGGTTGAAATCCAAAAAAGTAGCCCTCCTCTCCCTCCTCACTTGGTGGCTATGTCACATGCCATGTGTGTGATGGCATGTGCCTTTGACATGGCAATCACCGCCCAATGTGTGATGGCAGTGCTAGGCATCAAGGTGAGCAGGCGTTGCTCTCCAATCAGTACATAGTATGCCCTGAGCCTCCCCTACAGACCCAGTGATGGTGAATGCATAGGAGGACTCCCAGTCATGTAGGACATGTGTCGTAGGACTACTGCCTATGTTGTTCATCAGCCCTTGTTGCATGCCATGGTGCTAATGCCTGTTTCCATTTTTCTCTTTCATGTCTTTGCAGGGGACGAAGCACTTGTTGATGCTGGGGATGTGGTGGTGGAGCCGTCCCAGGAGGGCAACCCGGGCCGACCTACCACAAGTGAGGGACGTGGTGTGTTTGTGGGTGAAAACCCACAAGTGCTGCAGGCCGTGCTGTCGAGGGGTGTCTCTGGGGGTTCCTCCCCCGAGCAGTATTCAGGTGTAGACTCGGAGGATGACACCTATGTGCAGTCGCAGGTGAGTGTTCTTGGGAGAGAATCTCCTCTGTCCGACCCACCTGCAGCCAGGCCATTGGCCTCAATGGGGATGTCAGTGTCGGCAGATCAGCCTCCGGTGGTTACGGATGCAGGGCCACACCACCCAATCTCTGATCCTGTTCCTGGGGCTGCAGATCAGAGAGGGAATGCAGTCCTGCAGCCTGAGGCCTTGCCGGCACAGCAAGGCGCAGTCCGCCTTGCCCCAGGCAGGTGTGGTGCCCGTCAACGTGGTGGCCGTATGCCACCTGGCAATACCGTATGGGAGCAATCCATCTACGGTATGGCCACCCAACAGGCAGCATCATCCGAGATGATTGCACAGGCCATGGATAGGGTGGCCACTTCCATTGTCCCCCCAGAAAGGCTGATGGAGCGACTGGAGCAGGCTACAGAGTCCATCTGCCAGGCACACAGGGAGGATATGTTGGCGTCCAACATGGACAGGCGGGCGGCACTGGCGACTCTGGGGGAATCACTTTCCATGGAGTCCCAGCGCCACAGGGAAGCCCTGAGGGAAGAACTCCGTCACCTCAGGTCGACCCTGTTAGAGCTTGAGGCTTCATCCCATAGAAGGACAGAGGAGCAGCTGGAGCGTCTGACACGGACGCTCTCGGCCGAGATGCAGGCAACTCGTGCGGAGGTCAGGTCATCCCGGGAGTTACTGCATGGGGACCTCCGCATGATTATAACCCAGAACCAGAACTACCAGACCCGCCTGCTTGCAGCCATGGAGGAGCAAACTCGTGCTTTGCGTGGGCTGCCTCCCATTGTCACACCATCTTCTGAGGCAGCTCCCCCACCTCCAGAGTCAGCTGCAGGGTCTGGGCAGAGCCATAGCGACTCATCTCCCACAACAGAGTAGCCGTGTGGGCCACGAGCCTATGGGGTGTTTTCCTTTCCCATGATCCACACAGGTGGATTGTGGCGTGCATCCTGTCCTCGGACCTCATAGGTGCCCCCCCCCCCCGCCGGCCCTTTCATGGCCATTTTTTCTCTTTTTCATTTTTATTTTGCAAGAGTGTTGCCTTGTGTGGGTACCTGGGCATACACTGTATTGTGGCTGGGCACATGCAGGCTTGTCCTGAGTTTGGTTTCGATGCTTGGGTAGCAGACATCCACACCCCTCCTGCTTCCCTTTCCATGGGCTTGCAAAGGGTGTGCCCAAGTGACAGCAAATTACACGGTGACATTGGACTCCCATGAGCTGTTGGCCAGTCCATAGTCAATACTGTGTAGACATTCATAGTGTTCATTGTTGTTGCACCTAACTATGCATGATGGTATGATATGTGCCTCTACTTACATATGTTGCTCATGTTTTGCAGGTATTTCACACAGATCTTCACAAGGGCATACTCTCTGGAGTCACACTACATGTCGGTAGATGTGCACTGACACTTTTGCATGGCGCCATCACTGTACACCTGGACGGTGAGGACATACCAGCAGATTCAGGTAATGAGACTACCATTGATTACATGCAATGTGTCTTGTTTGGGTGGGCTTCAGGGTGGGTTGGTGTGTAATTTGATAGAAATTACTCTTACACAGGTGTGTAGTAGTGGCCCCAGGGCGGTTAGCTGCTCAAGTGCGGCTATGTTCCATTTTGGGCACTGCTATTTGTGACACTGGTGTCATGTTGTGATGGCCAGTTTGTTTGCTCTCACATACCATGACATGGTGTCCTCAGTGGCGGGACTGTGAAGGGAGTGGGTGACATGGCAATGTTGTCATGTAGTGAATCGCCTGTGGCAATGCATTTTAGATTGATGGAGTTGTGTCTTTGCATTGTGATGCATAGCTGGTGTATGTGTAGCTAGGGGTGCACACATATTGACACTTCCATGTTAACAATCTCAGGCTGATGTGTATCTGACAGTTCATTGTCAAGTAATTTTCAGACATTGTCAGGTAGAGTCATCATTGATTGTCAGATGGTATGTGCCAGAGCAGTGTGCACTAGCCAGCACTGTGATTCCTAGGTGAAGAAGTTGGCCACCAGTTGCGTACGGGCTGCCTCCCCCCGTGCCCTTTCCCCTCCCATGCGCAGCGGGCGTGCATGTGGTTGTGGATGTGGGGGCACCACCATGTCCACGGGCAGGCCCCGGCGTGTTGCAACGTTGTGCAGGACACATGCTGCCACTATGATCCTGCACACTATTCGGGGAGCATATAACAGCTGCCCGCCAGAACGGTCAAGGGAGCGAAAGCGTGACTTCAGCACTCCGAATGTGCGCTCCACTATGCCCCGTGTAGCAATGTGGGCTGTGTTGTACCTTACCTGGGGTGGCGTGGTGGGGTTCCGGATTGGGGTCATCATGTGGGGGCTGATAGGGTAGGCACTGTCCCCTGCGGAGGTGGTGATGGGTATCATTAGTGGTGTTGTGTCATGACCCAGTATCTGACATGCATGCATGTGGAGTGGCATTCATGCTCACCAAGCAGCCATGTATCTCCATGCTGGCCAGCCTCTAGGTCCCGGCATAGGGTAGACATTCTGTAGATGAAGCTGTCGTGGGTGGACCCTGGATAGTTGGCATATACTGATGTGATGATTCCCTTGCCATTGCATACAACTTGGACGTTGATGGAATGCCAGTGCTTGCGGTTTCTATAGATGTGCTCTGTTGCCCTGGGAGGACGTAGAGCCACATGTGTGCAGTCAATAGCACCAAGCACTTTGGGGATTTGAGCCACACCATAGAATTCCTGGATGCACGTCCGCCTTTCTGCATGAGTCCTGGGGAGATATATGTGCCTGCGGACTGAGGGCCGTGCAGTGATGATGTTCAAGACCTGGTGTAGGCAGCGTGACTGCGTGGCCTGTGACACACCACCCACTATGGCACTTGTCCGCTGAAAGGATCCAGTGGCCAAGAAGTGCAGTACATTCAGGACCTTCTGCAGGGGGCTGAGTGCTTGGGAGCACAGGGTGGGTGATGTGAGGTCATCCTCCCACTCACTGACCAGGTCCAGTATGATGTGTGCTGGAAACCTGTACCTCCCATACACCTGGTCATCAGGCATCCCGAATAGGCTGGTTCTGGGTGTGAATATTCTGGCCCTGACTCTCCTCCTCATCCTCCTTTGGTAGCCCACTGCCACTGCTGCTAGGAACGGTATGTTCATCCTGGCATCTGGCTTGTTTATTGAAAAGTGCGCAAATTAATGCCTTGCGCGTGTAGTAGGCAGCGTGTGAGCCTCGCACCCCTGGAATCGAGTTCCCACTCCAATCGCGTGTATATATTCCCACGCTGCAGGCATACAGGTGCGCTGACGTACTTGCCTGTGTAAGGGGCCGCGCGGCCCTGAAATACACGTACATAGGCCAATGGCGTGTACGCGCACTTTTGGCCAATTACACGCGATGAAATACACGTACATAGGCCAATGGCGTGTACGCGCACTTTTGGCCAATTACACGCGATGAAATACACGTACATAGGCCAATGGCGTGTACGCGCACTTTTGGCCAATTACACGCGATTACACTCAGACGTGCAGGATTTCCACGTGTGCTCCGTCTTCACGTGCTGAGTGGGGAACGCCCGTGCGGATCACGTCAGACGCGCTCACGCGATGAGGGACTCTGGTCCAATAGAATCGCGTATGCGTGCTGACGCACTTACGCGCTAAGGGCCTTTCCTCGGATTTCACGCTGACGTGCAGGAATTTCACGTGCCAAATCACTCCGTATCAAGCTGGCCACCCGAAAACACACGGAACACCACGCTCCTGCCCCGAAGGCCGAGTTACTGCCCCCCAAGTGCCCTGAGCAGCCTCCCACGTGCTATCTGCTGCTGCCTGCCTGCCTGCCTGCCTGCTGCCACCGTGCCCTGCCATTTGGTGCCTGCACATCAGCCATCTGCAGGGGTCCAGTTGCTGTGTCCACCCCTGCTGGAACTGAAGACTCCCAACTGGGATTACATCGCTCCACAGCCCAGCCCCAGGACCCAGTTGCCCACCCACACCTGCCTCTGGGGTTGCCATGTCGGGCACTTCTACATCTGGCACCAGTGGCAACCCCAGGCCAGAGGGGCAGAGGGGCACCAGCTTCACTGCCACCGAAGTTGGTGTCCTGGTGGAGCATGTCCTGGGGCAGTATGATGCCCTCTTTGGATCGTCCCGCGCCAGCAAGGAAGGACGGGAGAGGATCTGGGCCGACTGTGTGGTTGCCATCAACGCGGAGGGGGTGGCAACCCGCAACGTCTTGAAGATCAAGAAGCGCTGGGAGGACTTGAGGTCCAGGACCCTTGTGAAGGCCCGGCGCCTCGTGGAGGGGGGCCGGGGCCACATGAGTACCATCCAGAAGAGGGTCCTGGAACGCGTACGCCCAGCGCTCCACGCCCAGATCCTTGAGAGGGAGACCCGTCTGGAGTTGAGCGGTAAGTGTCCAAGCATCACTGTGTGAGACAGGGCATGTTGCGGTGTGCTGGTTCTATGATACTTGCCTGTATGTGTGCCATGTGCCATATATGCATGTATGTGTGCTGGGACATCATGGTACTGCCTGTGCGACCAGTGATGTGTGACCCACATGGTTGTTGCATGTGTAGAAATGCGGCATGGGGAGCACTATGCAGATTTGGGACATGAGAGCATGGCAGTCTCTGTACCTGGACATGGATGGGGGTGAGGATGGGTGCTGATGCCAGGTACATATATGGTAGCCATGTCTGTGTGCCTGACCTGCATGTCTGTGACTTGTGCATGCCATGGATGCATGACTCATGTGTGTGACAATGCACAGATTCAGTGACGCACCCACCTTACCCTTGTTTTGCCTGTGTTTGGTGTGATTGTGGCCAGATGGATGTGACTGAGGTGTAGTGTGTGCATGTGATATGCATGAGCCATGATGCATGTGAGTTACATTTCATTGAATGTTTCAATAGTCATTTGGACATGCATGGAAATGTGCATGGCATGCACCATGCCTGTTACTGTGTGTGTTTCGCCTGCACTGACCCATGTGTTGTGGAGGGACATGATGGAAGTGTACTTTGACAGGGGTGCTCATCTGCTATTGCTTCCTGTCTAGGGGACCATTGTACAGTAGCCTGATGCTTGTGTTCTTTGTCTCCCTCTACACAGCGGCTAGTGAAGAAGAGGGCGGAGACGGCGCTGTGGAGCAAGGCGGCGGGGATGCCCCCACGGCTGCAGCGGAAGGGGTGGGTGAGCCCCCACAGGGGCCTGCTACGGCGGGAGACGGTGAGGAGCCATCCAGGTTGGTGGTTTGCACAGAGGAGGAGGAGGCCGACACTGGTGCACACATGGGCCCTGGTGGGAGCATCCCTGCTGGTGCAAGTGGTGCAGTCCAGGGCCAGGGGCAGGAGGCAGCACAGGTCACCGTGGAGGGGCCTGTGCATGTCGCTGTCCCTGACCCTGTGAGTGCACCACCATGCACCAGCAGGGATGCCCCGTCCCAGGCCCGTCCGCAGGTAGAGGGGATGTCCATGTCAACTGACTCCCCTCCACCTGCGGCCGTGGGAACCCCTGGCCGCGTGGAGCAGGTCCTGATTGGGGTCGCGATGCGCACGGCTGTGATTCGTGATGCCGTGCGTGCTTCCCGGGAGGAGCACGCACGTCATCATGAAGTGCACCGTGCCGACGTGGCCCAATTGGGATCGGCCATGTTCGGGGGGTTCCTGCATGTGTTGGCCAATCTGACGGCCCTCTCCTCCTCTGTGCAGGCTATCCACCAGTCGTTCTCCTTGCCGTCTTCCGGCCCAGATGCCACCATGGCCCCCTGTGGACCTGCCCCAACCAATGCAGCCAGCTCGGTGGGGATCCCATCCCTGCCGCAGTTGGGAGTCGGAGGTCCAGCAGGGGTGGACGACACAGCAAGTGGACCCCAGCAGATGGAAGATGTGCCGGCATCATCGGGCAGGGCACGTGCACGACGGCGTCGGTGGTTACCATCAGCCTGGATGCCGTCGTGCTGGCAGAGCCAGTGGCGTCGCAGGCAGCAGCGGGCTCGACGTGGGAGGCATCATGGCTCAGGGCCATCAAGATCGGAGGGGCAGGCATCGGCCGGAGGGCAGGGCAACCCTGGCATGGCGGTGTGTTCCGTGTGGGAGGAGTTTGGCCAGCGGATAGATGCGGAGCGGCAGCGGGCGGAAGAGGAGCGGCTCGCCATGGCCAGGGCGGAGATCTCCATGCATCAGGCATTGAGGCGGGCTGCGTGCCTCGAGGAGGCTCGCAGGGAATTTGGAGAGCACATGGGGTTGTCCCTGCGAGACCTCGGGGCCAGGACTGAGTCCCGCCTCCAGGACATAGACATGGAGTTCGAGGATGCCCTGGCCAACATCACCAAGTGAGCCGCAGGACTAGCCCGCTGCCTCTGTATATAGTTTTTTAGTTAGTTAGTGCTAGGTTTCCTTTATTTGAAATTTTTTTTTGGACCGCTTGGACAATGGCCACTTCTTTGTACATATTTTTTTAGATAGTTAGTATTAGGTTTAATTAGTGGTGTTGGGCTCATGGACCCTTGAACAATCCTGTAAATATAGTTATTTTTTTTGTGAGATAATTTATTTTTACTTTCATATTGGTCACACCATGTCGTAATGGTTTATGTTTCATTTCATTCTACTTGTGTTTACTTTGGACAAAATCGATTCTTTTTTCTATCCTTTGTTTTTTGGTTTCTCATTTTTGTTCCCGGACATGGACCTTTTATTTGCTTTCCCAGATAGTTGTCAGAGTTTACTTTATTTTTATTTTTTAATACATTTTTATATTATCTTACACTTGTGTCATTTTTTCTTTGATTTCTTACATGCCATGATATGGGTTTTGACATTGACTTGCACCCATTGTGTATGTGTGTGTGGCGGACATGTGTTCTTTTGCTTAGTTGCCTTTGGGGTTGTGTCATGTGATTGCATTCACTATGTGGGTGCATGCAATCCTTGCCTGGGTGTTTGTGCTGGGTATGCTGGTCATTACTGCCATTATTGTGTTTCGTCAGGACCAGGGGCCAGGGGGACATGGGTGGGGGCCTGGTGGAGGGTGCCCCAGGTGGATGGGGGGTTGGGGGTGGTGGGAGACATGGCTTGCCCATGGGTGGGGGCCTGCTGGCAGGTTGGCCACAGTGCTGGGGGTGGGGGTGGTGGGAGACATGGGTTGCCCATGGGTGGGGGCCTGCTGGCAGGTTGGCCACAGTGCTGGGGGTGGGGGTGGTGGGAGACATGGGTTGCCCATGGGTGGGGGCCTGCTGGCAGGTTGCCCACAGTGCTGGGGGTGGGGGTGGTGGGAGACATGGGTTGCCCATGGGTGGGGGCCTGCTGGCAGGTTGCCCACAGTGCTGGGGGTGGGGGTGGTGGGAGACATGGGTTGCCCATGGGTGGGGGCCTGCTGGCAGGTTGGCCACAGTGCTGGGGGTGGGGGTGGTGGGAGACATGGGTTGCCCATGGGTGGGGGCCTGCTGGCAGGTTGCCCACAGTGCTGGGGGTGGGGGTGGTGGGAGACATGGGTTGCCCATGGGTGGGGGCCTGCTGGCAGGTTGCCCACAGTGCTGGGGGTGGGGGTGGTGGGAGACATGGGTTGCCCATGGGTGGGGGCCTGCTGGCAGGTTGCCCACAGTGCTGGGGGTGGGGGTGGTGGGAGACATGGGTTGCCCATGGGTGGGGGCCTGCTGGCAGGTTGCCCACAGTGCTGGGGGTGGGGGTGGTGGGAGACATGGGTTGCCCATGGGTGGGGGCCTGCTGGCAGGTTGCCCACAGTGCTGGGGGTGGGGGTGGTGGGAGACATGGCTTGCCCATGGGTGGGGGCCTGCTGGCAGGTTGGCCACAGTGCTGGGGGTGGGGGTGGTGGGAGACATGGGTTGCCCATGGGTGGGGGCCTGCTGGCAGGTTGCCCACAGTGCTGGGGGTGGGGGTGGTGGGAGACATGGGTTGCCCATGGGTGGGGGCCTGCTGGCAGGTTGCCCACAGTGCTGGGGGTGGGGGTGGTGGGAGACATGGGTTGCCCATGGGTGGGGGCCTGCTGGCAGGTTGCCCACAGTGCTGGGGGTGGGGGTGGTGGGAGACATGAGCAGGTGTGCAGGGTAGTTCCCTGTGGTGTGTGCTGCCTGCAGGGGCCGTGGAGGGTGTACAGGTAATTCCTGGGAGCACACAGCCAAATCGCGTGTGCAACTTCCCGCGCGCCCCTGAAATCCACGTACCCGGCCATTTCGCGTGTGCAACTTCCCGCGCACCCCTCGATTCCACGTTCCCTGCCATATCGCGTGTGGGACTTCCCGCGCGCCCCTGGAATCCACGTACCCGGCCATTTCGCGTGTGCAACTTCCCGCGCACCCCTGGAATCCACGTTCCCTGCCATATCGCGTGTGCAACTTCCCGCGCACCCCTCGATTCCACGTTCCCTGCCATATCGCGTGTGGGACTTCCCGCGCGCCCCTGAAATCCACGTACCCGGCCATTTCGCGTGTGCAACTTCCCGCGCACCCCTCGAATCCACGTTCCCTGCCATATCGCGTGTGCAACTTCCCGCGCACCCCTCGATTCCACGTTCCCTGCCATATCGCGTGTGGGACTTCCCGCGCGCCCCTGAAATCCACGTACCCGGCCATTTCGCGTGTGCAACTTCCCGCGCACCCCTCGAATCCACGTTCCCTGCCATATCGCGTGTGCAACTTCCCGCGCACCCCTCGATTCCACGTTCCCTGCCATATCGCGTGTGGGACTTCCCGCGCGCCCCTGGAATCCACGTACCCGGCCATTTCGCGTGTGCAACTTCCCGCGCACCCCTCGATTCCACGTTCCCTGCCATATCGCGTGTGGGACTTCCCGCGCGCCCCTGAAATCCACGTACCCGGCCATTTCGCGTGTGCAACTTCCCGCGCACCCCTCGAATCCACGTTCCCTGCCATATCGCGTGTGCAACTTCCCGCGCACCCCTCGAATCCACGTTCCCTGCCATATCGCGTGTGGGACTTCCCGCGCGCCCCTGAAATCCACGTACCCGGCCATTTCGCGTGTGCAACTTCCCGCGCACCCCTCGAATCCACGTTCCCTGCCATATCGCGTGTGCAACTTCCCGCGCACCCCTCGAATCCACGTTCCCTGCCATATCGCGTGTGGGACTTCCCGCGCGCCCCTGAAATCCACGTACCCGGCCATTTCGCGTGTGCAACTTCCCGCGCACCCCTCGAATCCACGTTCCCTGCCATATCGCGTGTGGGACTTCCCGCGCGCCCCTGAAATCCACGTACCCGGCCATTTCGCGTGTGCAACTTCCCGCGCACCCCTCGATTTCACGTACCCGGCCATTTCGCGTGTGCAACTTCCCGCGCACCCCTCGAATCCACGTACCCGGCCATTTCGCGTGTGCAACTTCCCGCGCACCCCTCGAATCCACGTTCCCTGCCATATCGCGTGTGCAACTTCCCGCGCACCCCTCGATTCCACGTTCCCTGCCATATCGCGTGTGGGACTTCCCGCGCGCCCCTGGAATCCACGTACCCGGCCATTTCGCGTGTGCAACTTCCCGCGCACCCCTCGATTCCACGTTCCCTGCCATATCGCGTGTGGGACTTCCCGCGCGCCCCTGAAATCCACGTACCCGGCCATTTCGCGTGTGCAACTTCCCGCGCACCCCTCGATTCCACGTTCCCTGCCATATCGCGTGTGGGACTTCCCGCGCGCCCCTGAAATCCACGTACCCGGCCATATCGCGTGTGCAACTTCCCGCGCACCCCTCGATTCCACGTTCCCTGCCATATCGCGTGTGGGACTTACCGCGCACCCCGGTATGCACGCACACGTTTATTTTTTCTCTCTGCGCGTGTCTGTGTTTGTGGGTACCCCTTTGTACGTCATTTGTCCAGGAGGGCAACAGTATTGTACATTGGTTATGTCTGTATATAGGTGCTATTTGTTGGCGCGCCTTTTAGCGCACATTTCTTGCAGGCGCAGACACGCTACCGCCTGCTTTCTTGTGGCGGTCGTGTTTGTGCCTGTTTGTGCCTGTGCGCTGCTTTGAGCGTGCGCTTTTTTGCCCTATTCTATTCCATGAATACGTGTTGTATGCGAGCGTGTGGGCGTTCCGCGCACTTGCCTCCTGAACTTTCCCCGTGCCGCCCACATTCTTCCCCATTCCGAGTGTTGTGCCCCATTTTATTCCCCATTCCGAGTGTCCCGCCCTGTGTTCCGCCTACTTTAGAGCTGTGCGCTGCGCTCGGAGTGATGGCGCAGTGGCCGTGGCGCACGACGTTGGTTGACCTGTGCGCCGGCCTGCGCCGCGCGCTTTTTCGGCGCACGTCCTCTGCTTTTCTTGCGCACGGACTTCCATGAATCGACGTGCGCTGGTTTCCCTGCGCTTTGCGCTGATTTTCGGCGCAGCGCACGTATTGGCCCCTCTGCGCCGGGATTTTCGGCGCACATTTATTCCATGATTCGGCCTGTTAGTCTGTACATACATAGCCATTTCCATTCCATTCACGTCCGAAGAGAGGTAAGGCCCAATTCGTATCTAGCACATGTTACACTATCTGGATTTTCGCTTGGTCATTGAATGTGTATTGCGCCAACTACTTCCTCTTTCTCTGTCTTCTTGTTCTGTAGGTTATCCATGGAAGCCGCTTGAGAATCTACCCTCTCATAGACTCTCACAAGTTCTATAATGTCGTCCAGTGGGAGGGGCTTCTTGATGAGCTGTTTTCTAAATGCAGAAGATGTCGATCCCTCAATGACTCTCAGCGTGATGGCTTCCTCATTGGAAAATTGTGC
Organism: Ambystoma mexicanum; assembly: GCF_040938575.1. NCBI lineage: Eukaryota > Metazoa > Chordata > Amphibia > Caudata > Ambystomatidae > Ambystoma > Ambystoma mexicanum. The sequence goes on from NC_090937.1 coordinate 1,526,756,429, forward strand.
AAACTGGCAGTGCACTCATTTCTGTCGCAGTCGTGTTATGACTTCATTTATGGTTTCTTGCACTTTTTGTGTAAATTGGTTGAACATAGTGTTCGTAATCTCTATTTGGCGGAATGATTAACTTTTTATTTAGCTCGTCTACCAGGGTGTCGTATGTGGCTCTTTCCCCTTCTGGTATTGTCTTGATAATGGCCTTGATTTCTTTCCCTGCCAGATTTGCAAACGCATCTGAGATGGCTGGTGACTTGTCTTCCCCACCGCTCTGACAAAGTAATTGAAGTCCTCGACCCACTCTGCCCATAGGGGCCCTTTGTTATGGTGTGGCACCAGAGTGAAAGGGAGTGGCTTGCACAGGAATGCCGCCCTAGCATTAGTTGGCAGCATGGCGTGGGGGGGGCATGTGCACCCTGATCCATTGCAGGATATGCTGGGTGGTACACCAGCCTGGTTCTGGCTCACCAGGGAGCCTTTTGGTGTGTCTGGCGTGTGTTGCTGTGGTGGCTTCTTACCATGTAGGATGAGACCGTGGTGGGTATGCAGGCAGTCAGCAGCTGCCTGGCAGCTAGGTGTCTGGATGGCTGCCCACTACAGATGGGGACAGCGGCAGTGGATGTCAGCATAGCGGCTCACCTGGTGCAGGTCCACAGTCTTGATATGGCGGCAGTGCTGGCCGCCTGGTGCTGGTGTAGGCGGCAGGGCGGAACTGTGTGGTTGATCGGGGAGGATCACCTGTTGTAGGTTTCAATGGGCGGAGTACCCGTTTTATGTTTAAATGCGCACCTGACGTGTGTAGTGGGCCAGCAGTGCAGGATGCCTGCTATAGGTCCAGACGACAGGCAGTAGGGCGGAGTGCCCATTGGAGGCTCAACAGCAGATTTCTGTGAGCAACACGGGATGCCTGTTACAGGCCCAGGTGACTGGCGTGGAGTTCCCATTAGAGGCCCAACTGCGAAATTACTATGAGCGGTATGAGCGGGTGAAATGGAGGGTGAACTGCATCTGTGTCGGGTGCTGCAGAGCATCCAGAGCGGGGAGCGTGGCAGCCCCTCAGCCTATGAGGAGGGGTCAAAACGGGGCCATCCCCGCTCCGAGCCTCCCCACGGCTGAGAAGCTGCCTTCGCATCCCGCCGGGGACTAAGGTAAGGGTTTTTTTATTTTTCTTCCCCTTTCCTCCCACCTGCCTGCCCTCCCCACCCCACTTACCTTCTGCCTTACCTTCTGCCTCCTTTGTCCATGGCGTGGCACCCTCCACCTGTGTGAAGGCTCAAAGCGGGGCCACACGGCTGGAGGCTAGCATCGTCCCCTGCTGGGGATTCTGGTGCGTCTCTTTTTTTTCCCTTTTGGCATCCCCACCCTACCTTCTTCTCTGTCGTCTTCCAGGAGCGGACGCGCTGGTAACACTTTTGTTCCCAGCGCGTCCGCTCCCGATGGCCGCCATGGAAAGGGAAAACGGACTCCGTTTTCCCTTTCGCGGTGGCCATTTTCTTGATTGTTTTTTATTTTTCTGTCCTGAAACGCCGCAGTGTTTCGGGACAGAAAAAACAGCTTTTAGTGCCCCGGTCACGCAGATATTGCAGGCCCGGGGTACTAATAGCAATGTGCCCCTCGCTGCAGGTGCATTACCGAGTCAGGTAATGCCCCAGGGCCTTCAATAAGGCCCTCGCTCCGCTCCGGCCTATAACTATGGGCCCCGGGGCATTACCTCCACCACTCGGGGCATATTTCTTAATTATAGTTCTTGTAGTGACCCTTTAAACAGAACATATCCCCTGGTGCGCTTCAGGTGTTTGAAGTAAGACAATTGCGTCACCTGTTATCCCTTTGTGTGCCCCCTACACTCTTCTTCCAACCCCACCCTATTTACTGCTCGGTTCAAAAGAAAAAGAAAGAGCAGGTGGCACAAGCTTCTATGTTGCTGCACCCTCCCTCTGGAATGATCTCCCACCCAGCATCAGAAATTAGCGCTCTTACCAGACTTTCAGACAGTTGGTGAAGATGTGGTTCTTTAATAATTATGAATAATGCCACTCTGTTTTGACTGCAAATACTGGGTCCTAAATGAAAACATAGTTTTCACTGGACCGAAAAAAAAAGATTGATATAGAATGACTGCTCTGTGAGCTAAATCGAGCTGTCAGCCCCTGCCAAATATGAGTGCGTACAGGGGCTGACAGGCTGTCAGGTGAGTGTCTATGTGTGTGTGTCTGTGTGAGTGTTGTTGTGAGCGTCTGTGTGCAGATTTGGTGTGTGTTGTGCTGGGAAGGGGGGTGGACAGGGAAAGGGGCCATTTGGGGGGTCAACCCCCCCTTTTAGCGTAAAAACTGGGGGCAGAGGGTGGGATTGGGGGAGGGGTCATCTTGGGGGGTAGGGTGAGGAGGAACGATGTCATATTGCCACATTTAAAATCCAACAGAAAAACAGCCAAATATAATCAATCTTTTTTGTATTTAAATGCAGTAACATCATATAGAACCAATTACTTTCCTCACAATCTCTTTACAAACGCTGTGATACCGCCGGGTCTGAGAGTTACATAAATGTGATAAATAAAAAAGAAATTATATGTTTTTCCATGATGAAGAAAGAGGAAGTCAATGTAGAAATGATTAGAAGAGTGTCTCACTTTGTATATTTGTGGCTGGTGGTCTAGCGATTTCCCAGGTGTAAGTGTAGCCTCAGGTGAAGATTTAGAGTATTGTGATGCCGGTCATGTGTTTGTATTGATATCAAGGGCATCATATTCCTGTGGTTTCAGCTTCTGCTCTCAGAGGTGCCCACCTCCCCCCGTGCTAAGATGTTAGGTGGGGGTAGAGTGCCCCTCCTTATGAAGACCACAGGAGAAACCTTACAGAGTGCCACATTGGAGCCCTTTCCCAACCTCCAAAATGTTTTTGGGTCACAGGCGGAATACTACGCAGTTGTTTATGGTTAGCTTGGTGACTGGGAATATTAAAGTGCAGTGAATCCTGGAAGGGTTCTTAAATGGGCTTACTATTGTTAAAAAATTGGCCAATGGTAGTAAATGGGATATTGTGTTGTTAAGTATGTTTTTCCTTTTTTTGACTGAACCCCATTGCATATTTTTTCAGTGTCCTGTCATCAGTTTCCTGCAGGGTGCCTAAGGCGACACAAGAAAGAAAGACACCTGAAAGAAAGATTTTCCTGATGCATATCAAATGTTTAAATGTGCATCTTACTGTTTCCCTGGAAAGACTAAGGGAACAGAAACTGTATTGATATTGGACCCATGTAAATAGTTTGATAAGCTAAAACACTAGAAATTCTTACATTCATCTATTTGACTTTCTTGGCACCCTTATGTGCTGCTGCCCACTTTTATTGAGCCTATCAGTAGCCAGCAGGCATTGCCGGCCCTCCCACCAAAGGCCCGATCCAGGCTTCGACTCGACTGCATTTTCGCTCACTTTCCTCCATTCCCTCCTGATGCCTGTGCCGTTTGGGTGTGTTGGTGCTTCCGACACTTCCCTATGTTGCTTCATTGGATCATTGACACGATCAGCTGGTGAGGCATGCCCACTGGGGCTTTAAATGATGCGCATATGATCGCGCATTTTTTTTTGTGATGCAAAATACAAAGTTGTGCGTGCATTATGATGCGCTGCCTCTTGCAGCTTATTGTGTGATTTGGGGAACCTTTTTGCGCCGACATGGCCATTTGGAAGCTTTTCTTCGTCTCTGCTTCCTCTGCTGGCCTGCCTCTCCAAGATGGCGGCCCTCTCCTAAGCACTGGAGTGCCTGGGTTTCATCTTCTGCACTCCCGGATTGGCTGCGGCCCACTTTTAACCTATCAGTAGCCGGCAGGCTTCGCCGGCCCTCCCACCAAAGGCCCCATCCTAAGGCCCCCGTCTACTCCCTGTCCACCACCGGACCACAGGTGGAACTAGCACCTTTTTACTGCTTGCTCGACTCTTGTACTTGTTTGTGCTACCTCCCTGCAACATGGGTTAGGGGCCATGCTGGTAAACCACCTATTTGACTCTTGTACTTGTTTGTGCTACCTCCCTGCAACATGGGGCAGGCACCATGCTGGTAAACTGCCTATTTAGCTCTTGTACTTGTTTGTGCTGCCTCCCTGCAACATGGGGCAGGTGCCATGCTGGTAAACCGCCTATTTAACTCTTGTACCTGCTTGCGCTGCGTCCGTATAATTCGGAGAGATGGCACCTACTATGACTTGATATGTATGTATTTGCTACTCCTGCACAAGAAGCTTTGTCCTACACTCACCTGGACTAATACACCAGGGTTGTTGTCACTGAATTGTACTTACTGAAACCATATTCTTAAGTTCAGCGCCTAGATGCCTGAGGGCTTTGTGCGCTATACAAATAAAAAACCAAACCAAACAAACAGCTCTCAATGGATGCAATAGCCTGTTTGGAGTCGCTTGTGATGCTCTTACTGGTGTCAGTAGAGGGGTAATTGAGGATCAATCAATTGATATGTATTGAGGCCCCTGCTGCCTCATTAATCCCTGCCAGCTGGAGGTTTTACATTATATAAATACATGTTGTGTTCACTGAAAGGTTAGGAGCTTAGAGTATTTGATCGCACAGTTATTCCAGGGATGTCCTACAGCCTCTTTATGAGTTTGGCAGCACAGTAAAAAAGTGATGGCGGTAATTCCAGAAAGAGGAATTGTGATTGACTGTAAGACTCTGCCTGACAGACAGTCTAACTAAGATGAAGGAGAAGGGCCAAGACAAAAAAAAAGGACTAAGGAGAAGGCGATGGACAAAGACTAAGGGGGTCATTACAGCTTTCCTGGTATCTGGCTGGTAATTCCGGCCGGATACCGGGAAAGCTGCATTATCGTCTCTGCCGCCCCATATCCCAGTATTAACAGGATATTACGGGTGGTGGAGTAACTGTAAGATCCCATTCCCATGGAGCTCTCCATAGGATGGGAACCACTGAATGATATGATATGATATGATATGATATGATAGGTTATTTATAACTTGCGTTATACCCAGAGGTTTTGTATCAAAGGAGAAGGACTGGTATGCAGGTGAATCACTAAGCCAAATGACTAGAATTAGGCAATATGACCCAAGAAGGGGGGCATTTCCGGTCGGGTAATGCCTCCGGCCATAGTTAGAAGCCCAAGCGAAGCAGAGTCTTTACTCGGAATGGAATTACTGCTTGTTACTGCTTGTTATAACGTTGATGACAATAGGGGAAATCCTATTGGCTCGGGAGGATAGCTCAGAGGCAACACGCTCGCCTTGGAAGCAAGATGAGGTGGAGCAACACAGGTTCGGTCCCCGGGTCCGTGCTTAGAAACCTCTAGGTATTAAGCGTGTTATAAATAACCAGTTACAATTACAAGTCCTGGATGCACGGATTGTAGGAACTATGGCGAATCCAAGTAAAGAAAAGAGGCCACGATACAGAGGGTTGACAGATGTCTGAAATAGAACTGTTAGGCAGCAGCAAGGGAAAAGAAAGAACCCTGCTGAAGCTAAGCAGACCATGTTGATTCACAGATGAGAAAGAGAAGCAAAAGAGATCCCTGAACCGCTGGGATCAGGCAAAGCTGCTGTGGGGGAGTTCTGATGTGTAGACCCTACAAAGAGAGTGACAAGAGAGAACTTGAGCAGGCCAGAACTGGGGCAGATGGGCAGATGGCCAATACCGAGACACAAAGAGGGAGATAGCAGGTCTCGGGCATTAGCAAGGCACACTGCATGAGAATGAGTTACAAAAGCACGTTGAGGAATCCATAGTGACACAATATAGTGACACAATATATATACTAAAATCTTGAATGTAAAAGTACAGCTTCCTAGAGTGCATTTAAAAAACCATATTGACAAGGCCCACTGCCTATGGAAATTTAGAGTATATGTCCCTAGAGCACATTGGGAAAGCAACATTGCCAAATGAGGCTGGATCCTGGAGCGTAGAGTATGAGTTGCTAGAGCAAATTAGGAAAGCGATACTTACAATTTATGCCGATTGCTGGAAATTTGAAATAAATTAAATAAAGAACTATGTACAACACTTGTTAAATACTGACACTTAGTATAAATTGCCTTTAAAGGGATTATTACAATGCCTGCTAGGAGTCAGAAAGCCTAGAACATCTTGGGGCATGGACACTGAAGTAACACATTCCATGTTGGTACTGAGCAGCATCCGAGAAAGAGATATTGAAGGATTACAGTGCATGCTGGGTTTGGGAGTCCGAACTCCTACACCATCTTGAGAAAAAGGCGTTAAAGAAGTACAATGATTGCTCGACTGAGATCAACACTATTAAAGAGAAAGTGAAGATCATTGACTGCTTTGCCCTGTAAGAACAAAGAACAAACCTGATCAAAAAAACAAAATATATAAAGTGATAAAGGTTGGTTTAACTTTACTTCAGTGATCTGTAACAAGGTCCCCTGCCTTACTCTGGGAAGATCTGGTGGGGTGGCCAAGGGGCCCAGAGATAACACTGATGTAGTGGATAATATAACCACAGGAATGTATGGGGGAGGTTGCCCTGATCACCCTCACTTAGCCCCTATTATTGACCAGTAGATTAGCATATGTCAAAGAAAATACTGATGGCCCTATATGGGTGTTGCACAAGGAACTACAAACCCACACAGCAAAGTGCCCTGTGTGACCTTCAATTAGAGAAGAACAAGGTTACCTCCAAAGTGGTAGTGATCACTGTGGTTCCATGTGTTAATTCCGCTGCAAAACTATCGCGATGCAAAAATATCACCATATTTTTGCGGCGAGATTCACACATGGACCCTGCGGGGGATACACCACCATCTTCCGCATCATTTTTTAATGTGCAGGGGAAATCCCCCACAACCCCCGCTCCCAAATAATATCCCCAACAAAAATATCGCCTATGGAGAACCAAACGGCCATATCTACGGCCATATTTTTGTTGGGGATGTTATGTAGTGATACCGATCACTGCCAGGTATTGGTGGCACTCCCGCTGGGTGGTGCCTCTGCTGTAGTCAGCCATCACCGCCGAACAATTGCAAAAAGCTACAAGCTGGATAGGTCATTAGGAGGAGGGCGGTGTGGAATGTATGGATGAAATTGGGGAAGACTATTCGAGGTTTCAGGAGAACGTGGGAGTGAAGAGTCAGGAGGAAATGAATGATGCTAGCAAGGTGGTAGCTAGCGAGAACAGTATGGAACTAGAGGACATGCTTGGCCCAAGACAGGGAGTAGTGGTGAGTCCCCAATGTGAAGGGTTAAACCCCACCGTGGGACAAGGAATGAGGATGTAGCCTGGAGTTGATGCGCTGCAGGACCAAAGGAGGAGTATGAAAGATGTGGCGATGAGGCAATTCACGACCCTCAAAGAGGGAGGTGATAAGGACTTCTTAACCTCACCTGTGAGAACTGGTAAAGGCAAATCCAGCTAATTCTATCTAAAGATCGAGGAAATTCTCCAATTGTATCTAGAACCCCAGAGACTGTGATTGATGGGGTGGAACCCTGAATCCTTAAGAACTTTATAAGGCAGCCCATGATCTGCGAGAACATTGTATAGGACACTGCACTGACACAATACGTATTGGTTTGGTTTTTTACATTAAATAAAACCTGTTTTGGCTCAGTATTGTGTTTGGCCTTTTTGTGGGTCCAACTCGGCTCTATGACGGGTCACATGCTCATTCTGTCACATCTGTCACAGAGTGGAAGGCAAAATATCCAAGATGGCTTATGTGCCATGTAAAACTTCATCATCCCAAAAAACTCACTGCAAGGTGTACAACAGGATCACGCCTGTGCCATGCGCCTGGTAGCCACCAAAGTCTAGGTCTTACTAGGGGACATAGTCAAATGCCTTATGTCAATCGACAAAAGGAGTGTCTGCAACTACCGCAAAAGCCCCAGAGAGGGAAGTTGATAATCTAGTAAAGGAAACACAGAGGGGAAATACACAAACATGGGCCATTCTCTGTCCAGTGGTCACTGCCATCAGTGAGTTATCCATTCTAATCCATTCTAAATGCTAACTTGTGTTGCACACCAGCATCGCTGAAAGTGACGCACCACCGTCTAGTACAACAAAGTATCAGATGTGCCCAAGACAGGGAATTTCATCTGACGGTGGACACATTGGTCCTCGATATAAGTTTGCCAGTCCGGAAACAAGGGAGCCGGCAAGCTCACTGGCACCCTTGTTTCCAAACGGACAAACTAGTAGTCTGCCTGCTGGGACCACGGCACCCGACAGGTCTGACACTGCTGGGAGCACCGGCCACGGTAGGCAGACCGTTCACGAAAGCGTCGGCACTGTTAACAGTGGTGCCAGCACCTCTGGGTCCCCACTCCCATAGAGTCCTGTAGGACCCTATGTGAATGGGGACCTACACTTTACTGGCACCTGACTTCTCGGGCCACCAGACTTGGAATCTCCCGGTGGCACCGGGATGTCAGGCGCTGGTAAAATTTGATGAGTCTGGAGGCAACCGGCCGGTAGCACCGGGAGATTACAAGTCCGGCAGCCCTGGAAGTAAGGTGCCGGTAAAATGTAAGCCCCATTCCCGTGGAAGGTCTGTCTACCGTGGCCGCTGCGCCCGGAAGGGTCAGATCTGTTAGACACAGTAGGCCCCGGTAGGCAGACTCCTAGTTTGCCGGTCCCTAAACAAGGGTGCTGGTGAGCTTACCCGGCACCCTTGATTCCAGACCGGCAAACCTATAATGAGGCCCATTGTGTCCATGTTTGTTATCATACCTGCATTGTGCCACACACAGGCAAGATTGGGTATGTTTGTCTTGGTCTTCACGTTTCCAGTTTAAATTTACATTTACATCCACCAACATGTAGTGTGGTGTGTATGTTCATAGCTGAGAAACAGTTGTCCACCACTTCCTGCCTCTGTGTATCATCTCCACCTAGGAGTGCATCACCATCATCAGAGTCTTCAAGCTCTACAACGAATAGTAGGCCTTGGCGTACGGCTCGCGTGTGCGTCATGGCACAGTGGGTTGTGATGTTGCAGCCTGGTACACGGGAGTGCTTCCACCTTTGCATGGGCCCCTGATGCATGACTTTATGTGTGCTCTGTCTGCGGATGTTAAGGACACTGCCCTTTATTGTGAGCTCAGTTGCATTTGCAAACCAATAAAAGCCAAGTTAATCACTCCCTGGTTGCCGGGCACCTACATTTACAGATAACAGTGAGCATTTCTTTCATGTTTAATCATCCTCTTCTTCTCAGTCTGTCGACTCTTTTGTTAAGAGCCCTTCGTTGTGTAATACCACAAATTATATTTTTTTAAAAAACAGCATCTCTGAGGCACCAACCCGAATTTCCAACTTTTCGGTGCTTTTTATCATCATTATGTTAAAACAATAGTTTGGTTCTAATTCCTCAGAAGTGCAGCCCTAGTCACATATCTGAAGCTTTGGACCAGCAAACTGGCACATTCATTTCTCTGACCTCCACCAACAAAACAGGAAGGAGGTGATGTACACGTTAACCGGAAGGATGTCATAATATGTGGGTGCAATGAGTATATACTGCAACACTCGCCCTTGGGCACTAGAGAAGCATACTACATTAAAGTGTCAGGATGCAAAGGCTGCACCATTGGCATACAGAATACTGGTTATCTGATGGATCCAATCACTGTGCAGCCAGCACCAGTATTTGAGAGCAGTGAAAGCTAAGGAATCTTTTTTTTTTTTTCTTTCTCAGTCAGTTCTTTAATTACACTACATTTCAGGGATGATTTAGCAGTTTTTATCACATTCTCAAAAATAACATCTGAATTCAACATCAGATTCCCATGCCAATGGCCATGAAGGTCCCAAATGTGGCACCACTCTGCATCATCGTTTTTCCAATTCCACCCATCAATTCTCGTCCCCTCATGCCGAACCTTAGACAGGAAAATGGACCGAAGAGCTAAGGAATCTTAATAGCTCTGTAGTATTTCATTGATATGTCATGGAAACCTATTGCATCATTGTTATGGACGGTGCAGACAAATCTGTATGTTTCGTGTTTTGTATTAAATGGAAAGCCTGGAGGGATGATCTTAGTTTGCCCTCCCCCATCTCATCTGCCTGTGGGAAGGGTCTGGTAGGCGCTCTCATTATTTAAGGATGAATTATGATATCTCTCTGAATTTGTTTTTCATCCTATCAGGGATCATTTAAGGTATCGGGGGATGGAACACTTTGCACTGCCTCAGTGAACTGGTTGTATCAACAGCAACTTTCTTGAGTGTCCTTCTTTTCTCCCTCCTGTGGGTCTGAAGCTCAGTGATGGTGGGTGGGACAATGGTCGGGAAATGTTGCTCCCTCTGCCAGACCATCGCGATGTGGCAGAAGACGAGGCATGATGAGGAGCACCCCGCCACCGGAATGAGAGGACACAGGCTATGAGACAGTACTCCCAAACTCTTTCTACGGCCAATGAAGAGGCCTTCCGCTGTTGCTTTTTGATGGTAACACCTTTATCCCTCCGAGCACTGGCCCTGGTGTCACTGCTACAGCCCCTGACACCTTAGTTGCCATCCCGCACAGTGAGCGCTTCACAATGCTTGATGTCCAGGTCCTTACTGTCAGGAAAATGAAGAATACCATCCCTTGGTCCCCAGAAATGTAACAGCTGATTTGACACTGACCTTCCCCTCATTAACATACGATACAGAGCCCTTAAACAGCACTCGTGTAAATCTAAAACCAAGGAAGAAAAGTTGGTTTGTGTGTGTCACATGAGAGGTCATTAGTTAAGCATCATATGCAAGAGAAGGCTTGGCAGCCAATAAGTTGGCTTCGGTCTTCAGTGTCTTCAGAAAGAAGACCTCTCTAGATGAATACTCATCCAACCCATTGCCTTATGTACATTGGCAGCTAGACTTTCCTCATTCTGCTCTGCACATCCAGTCAAACATTGCATACCATATCCCCCTCCTGGCTGTAGCCCTGGTTGTAGCCAGGAGGGAGATATGTTATGAATTGAGTTCCTTTCTGTTCTTTTAAATAGGCCACTCAGATGGAAATTATAAACTTGGTAAACAGAAGGTAAGCCCCATCTGAGCAAGGGTGGACTGGCCTATAGGGAACTCTGGAGATTTCCTGGTAGGCCTCTGCACATTGGCCTCTTTTGTGTGGTATTTCCAAATGTTCCCATAGGAAAGGTATTGGACTTGCTGAAAATGCGTAATATGGGGCTACTTTGAAAATTATTTCCAGGGCCTCTTTTGGTTCCCAGTCCACCCCTGCATCTGAGTATGTCTTCTCCTGCTCTGCCAGCACTACGATTGTATTAATGCTTTGGCTGCAGACCGTTCAAATCAGTGTATTAGCAGGTGTTCTTCCTCAAGAGGAAATAAGACTCTTATTTGCCTTTGATCAATAAACCCTCAGCCATCGCAATCTCTTCTAAATACTGCCCAATTACCATTGCACCTTTCATTGGCAAAATCATAGAGAGGTTTCACATTACTTTATATTAGCACTTCTGCGAATCCTACAACCTATTCCATGACCACCAATCTTGGTATACCAAAACTTTAGTCCCACCAAAACTATAGACCCAAGATGGTATGTTACCTCCATTTGTAAAGCGCACCATCACCAAAATGCATCATGGTGCTAGAGGGGAGAAGAATAAAGAAGGGTATTCTGGTATCGAGAATGATTTAGGTAGAGCTAGCACTTTTCAACAAAAGAATCCTTCCAGTCTGTCCCAAATGTGATAGTGTAGATTCAGGATATACTCTGCTCCATAGCTAAGAATAGGGATCACTTTCTGTCGATTAAAGGTTTGTATCGGACGCATGGAGATTTTACCAAGTTTTGTATGTAATATAAATCCTTGGTCGACTAATGATAGGGTTTTCGCTCGCAGAGTATGCTCCTAGTCGTGTTCACAGATGCTGGAGTTAAGACGTATTTCATAATATTTATAGAATTTGAACTGGGTAAGTCGCCTCCAATGCAGAAACACTGCAAGCAGTTTCCGTTTTATGTCCCTGCATCGCTGAACACGTCATGACCTGAGACTTTCGGTGTTGATCGTCAAGTTGTTAATTTAGACATATGCAGCAAATCTATCTAGCCATCTCTGCAGTCCTTTCTGGGGTTTATTAAATAGGACAAGATTGCCTGCATAGTTCAGCCATGGTACCGGTGTGCCGTTCAACAAGAGAGGGAAGGCCAACAATTCTTTTTGTGAGTCTGTGATGTCCGATATGTATAGGGTAAATAATGTTGCAGCGAGAGGGCAGCCCTGTTTCAAACCTATCGCTGTTTCAATCCTCCTTGTTACCACTCCCCCAGCCGATAGACTCACTCTCACTGATGTATTGCAGTAGAGAGCTCTAATCGCTGCCAATGTGTCTGTAAGACATTCCCATTGCTTTAGTTTGCCCCATAGGATCTCTCGGTCTAACAAGTCAAAGGCCTGTTTTAGATCTATAAAGATCACATGAAGGTTGGTCTTTGTGTTTAATGGCCTCAAGCTTGAGGAGATTGAGGATCCACAAGTTCACATTCGTGCCCACCCCCTTGAAAAAACCTGTTTGTCGGGGGTCCCATCTCTGCGACAATTTCATCCAGATGGTTAGATTCTTGAGTAGCATTGCTGCGAAAAGCTTCCCCAGAGGATCTAATAAAGCGATGGGTCTGTAATTTGACAGCAATGATCTCTCACCTTGTTTGTATATGGGAATTAAGATCGCCATTTTCCATGTGTCAGGCACTTGTTTTGAGTCACAGATCATCTGGAAAATGGCCTGGGAGAAGTCACCCCATGCTTCTGGGTTTGCTTTAAGATGTTGGTTAGATAAGACGTCAGGTCCAGGGCACGAGAACCGCTCAGCTGCTTGATTTGGGTAACAATCGTGTCTCTATCACATGCTATATTCCATCTTTGTGATTGGCAGGCTGCCTCAGAAGGTTCAGTTGGACTCTGTTTGTGGGCAATAGTTGGTTGACTTGTTTCCTGCTGGGTGGTTTTGCAAAAAGAGTCAGAAAATGCAATTCCCTCTGAAATTAGCATTGTTGCCTGGTTTGATTTCCAGTTTAACAAAGACCATAGGGCCGAGGATGTGCAATTCGCAAGAGGTCAGAGCACTTCTTCTGCATTGTGTTGATAATGTGCCGCTTTGGACATTAATAACCATCAATACCCATCAATAACCATTTTTTATATTTGTGTTTGATCTTTTTCCGGTAATTCTCACGTTGGTCTATGGGTAGGAGGGGCGTTTCTTTTAGCTTCTTTTTTCTCTTTATAATGAGGTCATAATGGTATGCATGGTGAAATTAGCATCCATCATTGGCGGGATACTCATTGCACGTCTAAAAGGAATGAGAGTCCAATCATAATCCAGTTGAGTTGAGCTACTTCCTAAACTCTAGAGAAATGTTGATGAAATGGCTTGAGCATCTTGTTCATTAATCTGAAGTCTGGTACAGCCATTATCTATTCTTAAGGCTGGTAAGTTGATCAGCAATCTTCTCTCTTGAGGAGTGTTTCAGGACAATATTAGGATGTTATGGTCGCTTTATATGGTGTTGCTAATTTGAAGTGTCTCTAAGTCAGGTAGTAGCGGATACAAAGTAAATATATTGTCTGGGAACGCTTGAGATGTTCCTTTGTGCCAGGTCGGGGCAGGAGGGATATCGCCCCTCATATGTCCATTGATTAGGATGATAGAGCGTGCTTTCAGCTCTTTTAGCCATACGATCGCCTTCAAGTGAAGGTCTCTTTCCGCTACCAAGACTCCAGGCAGTTGGAACAGGTATAGATTCAAATATCCACACAGAATGCATTTCAGTGGACAATATTGGTTTACTAGGTCATCAATCGCTTGAATGATTGTGTTGGTAAAAGTACTGTCATTCACTGCTGCTGGATTCCAGTATATATTACAGATAGCGATATATTTCGATGCTGTATCTTGAATCCGCTGTGTTGTAATCACGTTATCTGGATAAACGGATTAAGTAGGATGTTTTCTTTGATTTCAATATTACTTCCACTTTTTATTAAGGTCAAGAGCCCTGCCGAAGGACGACCTGTTGCACGAACAATGGCGAGATTTAAATGGACTATATAGCCATCACAGAGCGCTGGATGACACAACCATGTCTCCTGGAGGCAGATTATGTCATGTACCCCTAAAGCTGAGGAGTCTTCATCGAAAAGGTGTGCAAATCCTCTCGTATTCCACAAGCACATTTTCCATGGACTGAAGTTTGTTGTTAATAGTTGCTAATCATGCCTATGTGCTCGCGGGCGAGAAAACAGAAGACCTGTTGTAGCTTGGTGATTGGGTCATTCCACGGTACGTTGGTTCAGCACTTTTCTATTGCCCACTCTGTCTCTCGTATCAAAGTTGACAGTCATATTGTACAATTTGCCTGAGTTTCCTCTATTCTGTTCTTAATTGGAGTAGACATGGTTACGTCAAATCTGAAGGGTATCAATGCCTCACGCTGGTCAAAAATTTTGGCAAGGGTTTCTTCAGATGATAAATGAAGTTTAACGCAGTCCGTTCTTTATTCTTCAATGAACTGCACTATCTAAATATCCTTAAAAGTGATTGATTGCAGCCTCAGAACCGCATGAATACGTTTCATGACGTTTGTTCGGTTTAGGATCAATCCATCTGCAACTCTGGTGAGTCTTTCTACGACGACTGTCATTTGGTGCGGATTGCGCAATGGATACTCAAATTCTGGCATCTTAAACTGCTATCTGGTTTCCAAGATGTTTTTGTCGATGGCCTTCGCTTTGCTATCTTTAGCAATTAATGTACGGCCTTGTTTCTGATCCACGGTCAGAAATTGGTCACCTCGTGATGCAGCTAGAATGTCGTGGACAGACTTAGTTGATTATAAAATAAGCGTCTCATGAAAAGATCTGGGAAGGTCTGTATCTGAGATGTCTTCACATGACAGTTCGTCCCGGTGTTATGATTCGAGGGAATTCTATCGATGCCTCATCAATCATGTAGACAGATAATTCCATTAAATCTTCCATAGTGTTTGCCTCATCTCCCAGTATGGGCTCAACAATGGTGCAATCTCGTTCTGACTGAGCACTGATTGCCACTTTGGGAGATGGTCTAGGGTGGCAGAAATGTTTGTAACATTGGCAATTTGAGGTTTCTAAGAAAAGATCTAGATCCATTGGATCTCAGTTTGGTTATATTTGGTAAATGTTTTGTTTTCTCGTTGCTTTGCTTCTTCGGGTCAGTGCCCGTGGTAGTATTTATCGCTTGATGGTTTTGAATTATCGCAAATGGCTCTTTTACTCTGTTGTCATTTGTTTGCCTCGCTTCTCGTGAGGAAGCGTTAGCAGATGTTGTTTTTGTTCTTCATTAGAGACTATCGGGCCATTCTCTTACAACTGTAAAAGAGCAGAGCCATTTCCTCCGATTGTGGCATGCGGGATTGGTATTTACCCCTTCTTCTTCATAGGTCTTGCTGTTAGTTGGATTGGAATTCATGTCGCCCGATCTGTTAACGTCTCCTCGGTCTCAGGAACTTGAATGCTGGTCTTACAGTTGTTAGAGCCAAAAGCCATTGAGCGAGTAGTAATTGAAGCCTTTGATCCATCTTTTACTTGTATGGCAGTGAATTGGGGAGGGGGAGCAGAGTCAACATTCATCTGGCCTTGATTGTGTTGCCCGCCTTTTGCTGGTATCGTTCTGTCCGAATCAAACTTATCCATAGTAGATTTTGAAATGTGTCTTGAGCGGGAATGATCTTGGCGCAGGGCCCTCACCGTTTCAAGGAGGACTGTCATCAGCGTAGATTTAGCCATATGGTCACCTCTGGCTAGGTCACAGAGCCTTGCCTGCCAGAGTTATGTCTGTTCTGCCTCTGAGTCCAATCGAGATTGCACTTTGGTTATAAATGCTTCCAGAAGTAGTTGTTTGGTATGTATTTGAGCCAAAAGAGTAGCTTGGTCCTTCATGGCATTACTGTATGTGTAGCATTAGTGAAGTAGCCAAATACAGATTAATAGGCAGGGACAAGGAAATATGCAGTCACATAAAGTGCAAGATGGTAAAGACATTTGGGAAATACAGACAACCCACAATAAACTCAAGTGACACATGTCTAGGCTTTCAGGGGTCCACACGAGAGAAAGCCATTTCCACACTGAGCCAACAATTACATAAGTATGAGATTGCTGTCCTGGTGGCACGTAAAACTTTAAATATAATCCCTGATTGAGTTTAAGGTATGGTGCAATTATCTCTCATGATTATCCAAGCCACTTCATTTTGATATCACACGTGTCAAGCCTGTGCACCCAGTTCAGCTGTGTCAGGGCTATTTGTATATAGCCCCAAACAGGCTGTCCTTGCTACTGCTAAGACTGTTGCCTCAACTCGAACTATTGCTCTTTGCTGCCTCAAACTGCTCAAACCAAACTACCAATCCAATCCCAGACTCTTCACTTTCGAACCAGCCATCGAAGGAACCCTGGTGGCCCTTAAGATCCACACTCCTTCAAGCATTGGCTTGATCCACACGAATATCTGCTCGATCCCTGTTCAACCCTGCTCCCCGTCTAAAATAATATAACTACTATACCCAAACCGCCGAACTGCATGTTCGAACCTGTACCCCGTCGCACCATGCTAGCTCAGCATGTGTAGCCTCATTCCAGACTACAAGCTCCTTGTTGCATCGGTTGCCTTCTAAACGCTGCTTGACACGCCAACATCTTTGCTGCCAATCTTCATCACCAGTCTTACCGAGCCTGGTGGATCCTCAAGCTTGAACATCGGACGCTGCATCAAACCACTTGAACAGGACTGTGCATCCAGTCTCCAGTAACTTCCTAGTCGAATCGAGCATCAAACAGACCTTGGCTGCATTCATGACCCTTGAGCGTTTTATTGAACCGATACCGTCGAGCAGTGCATTTAGTAACCTTAATCTTTGCAGTGGAACCAACTGTCAAACCAACCTTGGCGGTCCTCGCAAACCATACTTCTTCATGCATCAAGTATAACTACTTTTATATGAAACCTTGCTTGGACATTCCCTTTATTTTGGGCTGTTGTACTATTGCTGTTTGGGTTGCTACTCAATCACATTCACACACCTCTTGACAGTATAGCCTTCCCTCGGCCCACGTCACCACAAAAGGCAAAGGAAGTACATCTCTTTACTGTGCTGTTTTACCTTTATGATTTGGATCACTATTGGTTTGTAGCAGTTTGGGGGCAGAGTCGGCGCTTTAGCCACTAAGTACCCTGTTATTTCTGCAGGGCAAACGTCATTTCATTTACAGAGGCTGTCTGCTTCTTGATGCCGTTGTCTCGGGGCGGTGGATGCGAGGGAAGGAAGGATTTATCCACTAAGATTACCCAGTGCGGGGATGGGGGTGGGATTTGACCTACAATGCCCCCTACCACTTTTCGGAATGGTGAAGATTTAGAGAAAAAATGGCTGGGGGGTTTCTTCTTCAAGTGGTGTCCCATCCCAATGTCTTGGGAAGACAGTGTAGTTATCGCTCCAACAGTCTTGGAAATAAATGCTAACCATAGCCCCGCATCCATGTTTGGCCCAGAAGCAGTGGTCGAAGTGTATGAAAAGAAGTAGTGGAAGTACGTGCTTGCCTTGGAAGCCAGATGACACGAAGCAACACAGGTTCGATCTCCGGGTCTCTGCTTAGAAACCTCTGGGTATTAAGCACTTTATAAATAACCTATCATAACTATGTTCCCTGCCAGCCTGCCCCTGATCTCCTCAAGCCCCATCACCACGAATTTTTCATTTACCCTACAACAGAAAACATTCTGCAGTTTATATCATAGATCTAGTAGACAAACACGAGGAAAATAACCTGCATGTGTATTGTATTGAGCGACACACACAAAAAAACTTTTAACTACTGACCATCGTGATCATCACAGCCCGTGGAAAGACTTGAGGGAGAGATGGGGAGTAGAGCGGGTTGAAAAGAAAAATACAAAGAAGCTGTATTAGCCAAAAGTGTGACTGTCTTTTCAAAACTGAACAAAATGGAAAATATACAACAATAGACAGGTTTAAGGGGGCATGGGAGTGGCTTCTTTTACTGGCAATGCCCGCATGCTATGCCTTACCCCGCTGAAAGCCCATGCATAAGGGTTTGCGGGATGCCGCCCCACTGCCTCGCTGTCTCTGCTGTGCTGCTGTGTTTCCGAGATCCTGTGTTTAGTGCCACCTTTACGCTTGTTTGACAGCAAAAGAAACTGTGCCATGTTTTCAGCTAAATGCATTGCTGAATGAAGCCTCCCTTACCCTCCCCCTCCCGCCCCATGTGTTCCCGCACACCTCAAATGGCAACATCACCCTTTGTGTGGTGACGTGGGAGTTGCCAGCGCGCTCCTTGGTTAAGCAGTCGCCTCTGGCATGAGGCCAGTCAGCACTAGCAGTGCAAACTCAGCCCTTCTTTCTTCCAATGTCGATAAACGAAGTACCATTACATTTGGTAATACCAACAGTTATTGTTACAGTGCATAGAAACAGGATGAAATGGCACGGAGCGCTATACAGGAACCTGCCACGAATATATCATTATAAAGAATGGTTGAAGCTTACTCGTTTCCTGGGAAGATGTTGTTATGAAGGGTACGTGCGACAGGTCTTTGTCCATGCCGGAGGTTTGCAAATCTTTTAAACTTCTCTAAAGTACCTGGAGTCAAAGTGTGATGCCGGCAAGAGTCTTGTGTGCGGAAGCCTGCGGCCTTGTTCGTCAGAGCTAGAAGGCAGGTAATTCTCTAAAGCCCCCCTTGAAGGTGGTGTTAATGAGTCACCGAGCACAAAGGCTGGGTGCTGCGCTTGTTGTGCGTTTCTTGTGGACGTAATCAATGTGTTTGGGCTCTGCTTGCGAGTATGCAGTGCATGTGACGTATAGGGGGGATAGCTCAGCGGCAACGTGCGGGCCTTGGAAGCAAGACGACACGAAGCAACACAGGTTCGATGCGGGCCTTGGAAGCAAGACGACACGAAGCAACACAGGTTCGATCTCCGGGTCCGCGCTTAGAAACCTCTGGGTGTTTAAGCACGTTATAAATAAGCAACTAAGATTAAAAAAAAAAGAACTAACAGCTCCTCGATGCCCACGAGCTGTGTGAGCGCTTTAAAAATGCTAAATAAATACGTGATTCAGGAATCATGTTGTCGTGCTGTAACTGTACAGCCTATTTCCTGCCCCCACCAAATCCTATGTTTTCTGACACCCCCTCCATCTCTCTGCCTACCCCGCTCTTGGCCCTCTGAAGCAGAAGGTTTTTGCAAGTGGCCCGCTATGAACCAGAAAAAATAAAGAAATAATAGGAGGAGCCAGAGCAGTCTGGACCTGTTACCTTCTGTAGTTACTGCACGGAAATGACTAATAATGACCAGAGACATGTTTGTTTGTGTTTGACAATAAAAGGCCGTGGTGTTTTATTGCAGACAGTAATATCATAATTATTGGATAAAGGTATTTATCCAAAACACAAGAAACAAAATGAAAGCTAAAGCGATAGATAGAAAATATGGTTGTTTCTCCCTCATACCAATTGTGGACTTCTACAAGGCCAAGGTAGTTCCTACACTGATCTACGGAGCTGAAGCAATGCCGGGGTTACCACACACCATCTGGACGAAACTCGAAAGCCAATACTGGAGAGAGGTCCTAAATCTACCAAACTCAACTTCATTGGTTTTGATCAGACGTGAAATGAGCCAACTCTCGCTTGCCTCGTTAGTGGAAAGAAACAGTCTGGTGTTGTTTAGAAAATTATTGCTGGAAAATCGCCCTGAGCTTTTGGAAGCAATAAATACAGAGGCAGAAGGAGGGCGCCTGGCTGTCCTGAACAGATGGTATAGAGACCAAGAAGAAAAATTAGACTCTATTCAATGTTCCAAAAAGGAGCTGACGGACAATCCGATGAAAATCCAAAATAAACTAAACAAGCTTGATTGGATACTTACTTTGGAACAGGCCGCTTCGTACAAGTTAACCTCGCACCTGCCACAGACGTTCCATAAACTACACGAATTACAAGCTGTCGGGGGGGAAATTGTGCCGGGGTCGGCCGGGCCGTCCGCAGACCTCCGGGCCGGGAGGCCCCAACTCCTCCCGTATATCCCAAACGAGATAGAGTATGCGACACACACAAGAAGCAAGGTGACTCTGCTGTTTATTAAACAAAAACGGCAGGGATGGGTCAAGGAGCGTACGCGTCCGTCCTGACACACACACAATCGTGGGCTCGCAGGCCCTTTTTATTTTAGTGTGACGCGCTACTCGCGTCATCTCAAAAGTTTAGCAAAAAACCTATTTCCACTCTGGATTGGTCGCTCGAGTGGTAGGGTTAGTATAGCATACGTATAGAGAACAATATTAGTGGGTGAGGCGAGTCAGGTGATATATCTGGGTTGTTCCTACAATTAGATACATGAGAATTGTTACAGGAAGACTACTAATGATTGGTCAATGTTAATGGCGTCTGTGATAAGAGCCCCATGTTCTGATTGGTGCGTTCGCGAGCCTCCCAGTCTGGGACCATCGCTGTTCCCAGCTCGCGGTGCACCTGTCATTGGCAACAATGTTTCACTATGAGTACGTGTAGACAATGTGAAGACTTATTCATGAGCTGGAAGGCCGACTACTCCCACTGTCGCAGATGCCCATTGAGCCTTTCAAGTGTATCTGCCTGTGTCTCGTACTGAGGGATCCAGACGCCTTCTTTCTCCTGGTCTTGGCATCCTGTCAGGTTTGGCTTGGTCACGTGAGGCGGGACCGTGTTTGAGGCAGACTTTTCACCATTAATATTGTTTTTCCACTGTGCTCTTGGTTTAATTTTGCAGGTGTGCCTTTAACGTTGGTGTGCGGCATGCGAGGTTGCAACATCGTGCCCTTGATGGTCTGCTTTCGGAATGTGGGTTTGCAACATTACGACCTTGGCTGTCTGCTTCTCGCCGGGCTCATTTTGCAGGATCAGCAACTCGACTCTTGTTCTTTTCACGTTCATGGGAGCTCTTGCTTGCGGCCTACTTAGGCCTGGTGTATAGGTAGAACCATTTGGTGTACAGGCGCTTTAGGTTATAGTAACATATTGTCTTATGACCAGTATCATGTCTTCGTTATATTTCTCATTATGGCATCTGGGTTTAGGAAAAGCGTAAGCTAGCTCTTTAGATGAGTTCATGATGCGTCTTGCGTTTCTGTATGTTAAAAGCCTATATGAAAAATAATAAAGATGCACGTCCGTGAGTATGTCTGTCACCTACGTCATAGCACTGAGTATACTCTTCGTGTAGATTGGTGCGGGAGTGTCCAACGTGTATGTTTGCACAGGTGCGCTGATCGTTGACTAGGTCGTCATGGCATCTCTAATGACGTGTTGGCTTTAGTCTAGTTGATCCGTGCCACAGGTGTCAGCATGGGCAGGTCGTGCTGTCGGGCAGGCAGATGGACACATCCGTATGTTCCTGTACCATGGTATTTGGTCGTCTGGTAGATGGGCAAACTCTTCTCGTGGTGGGTGCCTGGGCCGTGATCCTTTAGGCCAGGCGCGAGAGGGCAGGGACGGGAGTCTGTTTTTCTATTCTCCCACTTCAGTCCCCCCTCTGGTCGACTTGTCGACCACAAACATATCCTTTTCGTTATCACCTCTCACTCTCCATATTTTAGTTATCCCTCCTAGATGTCCATAGTGGTTAACATGATCTTCAAACGACCAGTACATATATTCACAGGTTCCTCCAGGAGTACAGTATACCCATTTCCCTATGTAGCTCCTGGGGTTTCTTGGGTTTTCGATCTTCACTGAGGGTGGGTCCAGATGGTTAGTGATGATCTGGTTTCGCAGCTTCTCCCTTTCTTGTATTATTATGCCTGCGTGTTGGCCGTCATCTGCTGGCATCAAGGGGTGCATACCAACCATTTCAAGCAACTCGTCAGTGGTGCGTGCCTTCCGAGCCTTCCAAAATCTTATTATGATCAGTGTAGCTCCATCCAAAATAGTACAACCAACTATAATTTTCAGTCCATCAGTCCATCTGACAGCCAAGATGGCATCCATGACCATAATAGCGAAAACCAGCTCTCATCCTTGTTCTGTCGAGAGAGGGGCGCCCGCTACCTTTGCAAACTAAATTTCAAGGAACCTGGGATTGGTAACCCTAGGTCTCCTGGGGGCAACCAGACGTGGTCTCCCTCTCACTGTGCTTAGAGAGGCATCAGCTTCACCTCACTGATGATCCCCAACAAGGGTGAAACACGTGTATGGGGTTGCTGGTGGTACTCTCGTTCAGGTTGGAATTGCCATTGCATTTCGGTGCTGGACTGTCCCTGGGCAGGACAAAGACTGATATGCAAATGGATATTTCCCATCTGTGAAAGGCACAGTGAGTAAAAGCAGTGGCTGCGAACTCTCAAGTGGTTAATAACCACTGAACAGGTTATCAGGCCTTGTTCTGTCGAGAGAGGGGCGCCCGCTACCTTTGCAAACTAAATTTCAAGGAACCTGGGATTGGTAACCCTAGGTCTCCTGGGGGCAACCAGACGTGGTCTCCCTCTCACTGTGCTTAGAGAGGCATCAGCTTCACCTCACTGATGATCCCCAACAAGGGTGAAACACGTGTATGGGGTTGCTGGTGGTACTCTCGTTCAGGTTGGAATTGCCATTGCATTTCGGTACTGGACTGTCCCTGGGCAGGACAAAGACTGATATGCAAATGGATATTTCCCATCTGTGAAAGGCACAGTGAGTAAAAGCAGTGGCTGCGAACTCTCAAGTGGTTAATAACCACTGAACAGGTTATCAGGCCTTGTTCTGTCGAGAGAGGGGCGCCCGCTACCTTTGCAAACTAAATTTCAAGGAACCTGGGATTGGTAACCCTAGGTCTCCTGGGGGCAACCAGACGTGGTCTCCCTCACTGTGCTTAGAGAGGCATCAGCTCCACCTCACTGATGATCCCCAACAAGGGTGAAACACGTGTATGGGGTTGCTGGTGGTACTCTCGTTCAGGTTGGAATTGCCATTGCATTTCGGTGCTGGACTGTCCCTGGGCAGGACAAAGACTGATATGCAAATGGATATTTCCCATCTGTGAAAGGCACAGTGACTAAAAGCAGTGGCTGCGAACTCTCAAGTGGTTAATAACCACTGAACAGGTTATCAGGCCTTGTTCTGTCGAGAGAGGGGCGCCCGCTACCTTTGCAAACTCATCCTTTTTTACACCGTTGCTTTCATCCATCATTTTGGAGTGCATCTGGGCCAATTGTGAAACTGCTTCTGTCAGTGTGCCGTTGTCAGCATCGTTGGCAGGAATGAACGTGCAGCATGATTGTCCTATCTTTGCGCATACTCCTCCTTCCATGGCTGTGAGGAGGTCGAATACATATCTGTTCTGGAGTGCTACCATCCTTACAGCTCGCAACTCCTCTTTTATTGCGTTGAATCCATTTACTGTAGAATTGATGGTCATCATTAATTCCCATCTAGTTATCTGGAGCCATTTTGCGTTTGCGTAAGCCTGCAGTCCTGGATGTATTATTGAGGAGAAGAACATTGCTGCTCTGCTGAATAGTCTGTGTTCTGGCGGAATTGAAGTGAGGGCTGTTTCCGACCTTCCCCATAGGTAATTTCCAGTCAGAGGTTCTCCTTGTCTTTTCCTTCTATTCAGGACGGTATTGTTACCGTTGGTCCTGTTCCCTTGCTCCTCCTGGGGTGGTGCAGATCTCTTCTTTCTCTTGTCCCCCTCATCCATTTTGGGAAAGCTTGCCACATTCACATGCTTCTTGGGTACCACTAGTGACGGTACATTGACGTGTACCATCGTGCATACACCATTCCACAGGGGGGGCAGTGTGTGGTATGCTTTTTCTCCGCAGGCCCAGTAATGGTCCATTATTACTGCTGTTCCTGCTCCCCCCTCAGGCAACTCCATCACGCTGGCACAATTGGTGTTGTATCCTACGTCCACTTCCCCTTTATGTTGGTAGCATACCTTAGGCGCAGTCAGCGGCAGTATTGTTATGGGGTCTTCATCCGTCTCTACCCATGTGAGCATTGGTACGTACTTGATCCAAGTCGTCCAACATCTGTGGTTGTGTGCCTCGATAGTTGAGATAGTTTCCTTTGTCACCATGTTGCTTCCAATCACTCCTATCTCCCAATTGTTATCCAAATACACCTTCCCCGTTATCGCCACCAGTGGCCTCTGCCAGCACCCTAGTTTACCAGGAACTTCAGTTGCATACCAATCACATGGCAAATACTGCAATGTCACTTTCTTTGTTTCCCCTTTTGCAGGACCACTTGTTATGTATCTGAATGCTTCAGCATGTAAACTGCTCTTGTGGTAACTCAAATAGGTCTTGAGGAAGTTGTTTTCGTATGGGTATGAATCTCGTGTTTTCCACACCATGTGCACCACTGTCCCTTGAAACCTTCCTTTCGTTTGGAACAGTGCCAAGTATATAATGCATCATGCTGTCTTTTCATCTATTTCTGTGGCCACAAATGTTCGGGACGCGCTCATGGCGTATGGTATTAATGAGCAAACGTAGCAACTGTCTTCTGTTGTCTGCTTACCAATGCGGGTCATGTGTTGATACCATATGTTGTTTGAGACATGTGCTGAATCTTGGATATAATTATCAATACCTTTATTATCTGAGTATGTGCTGCGTTTAACTCTATTTTGTTTGTGTATAGTTTTACTAGTATCACCTGACGTAACACCTGTTGCAGCTGGGGATGGGGGCATATTAGGTTTGGGTACAGCAGTAATATTGATAGCACAACTGTACTGCCATACAGAGGCAGCCAAGAACCCGGTGATCATCAAAATCCCTATTATTTTTATTACATATGCTAATTTCACCGGCATTATTGCTCTTACCTTTGCTGCGGTCCGGCAGCGTATTCTTGCGACGTTAAAGTTGCCCGCCTAAAAATTCTCAATATGCTTATTATTAAATATTAGTTGTTGTTAATTAAGCTCTCCCTATCAGGTAGTCATTCAGTGCCCAGGCGAAGAGTTGTTCCCACGCCAATCTAAGCGACCTATCTCTTAGGGCAGGCAGGTATGGGTGAAGGTGGGGCATTGAGTGTTCTATGGCCAAGAGAAATGCTGTGTAGTACACAAGTACCCTTCTCTTTTTCAGGTACGTTGGCCTTTTTATTTCATATACAAATTGGTGCGACAATTCTTCTGGGTAGTAATCGCCTGGGGGTACCATCTACTCCTGGGCAATGAATTTGTTAGTTATCTATTTCCTTAACAGTACAGTAATACGCAGTTCCTGCATGTGCGAGAGAAAAGAGAAAGCATTCACGTGTTTACATGTATATTTGTGCAGTACAATGTCCTTTAGGTATATATAAATGGGTAATCCCTATTTTTTGTTAACGGGGGGTCAAAACTGTAAGAAGGGATTCTCTATGGCGAAAAAGTTTGTGAAAAAACAGATCGACTACCCCTCTCTTTAAGTCCTGTATGGGTCACAGGTGAAGATGAAGGTTAACCTGTACAATTTGTTAGTAAGGTTATCGCCTTTTTGGGAAGAATTGCAAAAAAATGTGCATAACAGTGAACAAGAATAATCTACCACAAAGTAACCATTTGTCCTGAAGATGGCCCAATATTTACCTTAGTGATCACTGTTGACAGAGGTGGTACACTACAAAGGGCCGAAACATATGTCGACTGCTAAAGGGAAAACCTAATGTTTTTTTCCCCTGTCACTAATGCATATTTTGACTCACTGTTATGCACAAAGCTGTTCAAGTTGTAGTATTCCCCTGTTAGAATAGATGAATGATGACTGAATGTTTTAATTGAAAATGTATTGAGTTTGCTATGTTTTGTTAAGTTTGTAATGTTTTTAGGTATTCTTGTGACTATTAAAAAGATAGAATTTTTTGTACTTAGCTGCATTTTTTTGCAATTCTTCCCAAAAAGGCGATAACCTTACTAACAAATTGTACAGGTTAACCTTCATCTTCACCTGTGACCCATACAGGACTTAAAGAGAGGGGTAGTCGATCTGTTTTTTCACAAACTTTTTCGCCAATGTCCTTTAGTACAGTTATTACTCGTAGTGGGGGTAGGGGTCAATGGGCAGGGGGTTTGGGTTCAATTGGCGGAGGTAGTTTTACTCTTTGAGCGTGTGACCATGGGGTGGGCAGTATGGGTATTACCCTTTTCTTCTTCAGTTATTTTCTCTGGGCAATCTGGGGAGTGACAGGGTATGGGAACACTTGGGTCGTTGGCTGTGATAGAACTCTCTTTTTTCGTTGGCGATGTTGTTATTGTTCTTCCAACAGACCTGTTGGTGGCGCTGGGGCGGGTCTGGGGTCTGTAAATCTTTACGTCGTGTAGGTGATTCCAGGCGCGTTTATCCTGTAACTTTACTGCTCTCGTTGATACCTCCTCTACTAGATGTGGGCCAGTAAACCGGGGATCATTCCATTTTCTATTGAAATTGCGAAGCAGTACGTGGTCACCTTTAGTAACTTTATACAGTCTTTCTTTGTCCAATTCTTTATCCGCCTTTTCTTGTTGATTGCCGTTAGACCCGCCCCGTGTGCGCTCGAGCTGTTGAGACACAAACACCACACTAGTAATCAAAGAAGACACATATTCGTACATTTCATCACCAAATACATCTGCTGCACTTTCATTATCGGTAAATGCTCTTGATGTTGGCGTTAGGGGAAGGCGCATCTGACGTCCGGTAACCACCTCGTGTGCGGTGAGGTGGTGGTCGGACCCTGGTTTATTCCTTAGCTCGAATAGGGCTAATGGAAGACAATATAACCAACTCTTGTTAGTTGCTTGCTTTATCTTTGCTATTGCCTCCTTTAATAGGCCATTCAGGTGTT
Organism: Ambystoma mexicanum; assembly: GCF_040938575.1. Classification (NCBI taxonomy): domain Eukaryota; kingdom Metazoa; phylum Chordata; class Amphibia; order Caudata; family Ambystomatidae; genus Ambystoma; species Ambystoma mexicanum. The sequence continues at coordinate 1,526,783,282 of NC_090937.1, forward strand.
CACATATACCGTTGGCCTGTGGGTGGTATGCACATGCAAATTTATGTTTTATGTTCAGCAAGGATGTAATGTGCTGGAACATTTCGTTTGCGAAATGTGGGCCATTGTCTGACCTTAACACCTCGCACACTCCCCATCTTGGGAAGACCTCCCTCACTAGGAATTTAGCTGCTCTAAATGCATCTGGGTGTGAACAGGGCCCTGCTTCAATCCACCTAGAGAATGGGCACACTACTACGATCATATACCTATTTCCTTGACATATATTGATCATATCAACATAATCAATATGAAGATGCCGGAAAGGTCCCTCTGGCCGGGGTATAGTACCTCTTATCACCTTTAGAGTATGGCCGGCCGTAAACTGTTGACATGTGAGACAATTACTGATAAACTTAGACACATGAGAATTTAGCTCGGGGCAGAACCAGTCTTCCCTAATTCGTGCTGCAATTACTTCTTTGCCTGTATGGGCTGGATGATTTAGTTGGCTTAGGGCGGTGTCCAAAAGTGCCAATGGTATTACAACTTTTCCAGTGCCACCCTGGCGCCATAGTGCGTCAGTTGGTGACATTATGCATCCTCTTTTTACCCATATTTCTTTTTCGGCCATTGGTGCGGCAGCTTGTAGTTCCATAATCTGCGTGGCTGGGAGATGGGAGTACCCCTCTCTTATCAACATCTCCTTAGCTATTCCCCTCCCTCTCCCTCTCTGTGACTCTGGGGGGTTCCATATCTCACCAAAGTATGCAGCATACTTCGCATGTGCGTCAGCTGCTGCATTCCCCTTTGAGACGTGATCTTCACCATTGGTGTGTGCTGTGCATTTTACTAAAGCTAATTCTTGGGGGTCATTTATTACTTCAATTAGTTCAGCCAATAACAGAGCATGTTGCACTGGAGTGCCATCAGCTCTTCTAAATCCTCTCCTTCTCCATTTTGACAGCCCTGAGTGGACAGTAGATGTAACATATGCGCTGTCGGAGTATATGGTTACTCGTTTGTGAAGGCTTTCCTTCAACGCCAAGATCTGTGCAACCAACTCAGCTGCTTGAGCGGAGTAATGCTGTGGTAATTGTACACATTTTATTGCCACACACACCGGTGCCTCCATCATTTTTACCACTGCTGCCCCAGTTCTCCTAATACCATCCCCTTGATCGATAGTAGATGACCCATCAATAAATAAGAGCTCACCACCCTCCAGTGCGTTTTCTTCAACCTTTCTACTACATGAGTACATTTCAGTTATTTCCGTACAATCATGGACATAATCTCCCTCCTCAATTACTTCTGCTATGAACCTTGCAGGGTTGACCGTGCTACATCTAACAATTGATAGTTCAGCTCTTGATAAAATGATCTCATAACCTGATGCTCTCTGCGTGGTTAGGGTGGACTTAGGTTTATTCAATATCGCAAATAGTGCATGCTCCACAAACAAGGTAGTTGGACATCCCATGGTGATTGCTGATGCCTTTTCCACTGCAAAAGCAGCTGCAGCGAGACCTTGTTCGCAAGGGAAGTGACCCAACATTACAGGATCTAAGTGGCCGCTGTAAAATGCTACTGGTTTGTAGCCCATGCTTGTTTTTTGAGCCAACACTGCCTTCATTACTGCTGAGTCGCAGTGTGAAAATATAAAAAATCGTCTCTCATAATCTGGGGACACCAGTACTGGAGCAGTAGATATCGCATCTTTCGATTCACCAAAAGCCTCTTTCATCTCCATTGTCCAACCCAGCTTTTTCTCCCCTTTATTAGCTTCCCTCAACGCCTCAAGCAGGGGTCCTATGTACGAGCTGTAATCAAACACCCATGCTCTACAGTAGTTGCACAGCCCCAGAAACTGCTGCAGTTCCCTCACAGTTTGTGGTAGAGGAGTGTTTGAAATGTATTGTGCTCTTTGTGGTGCAATCTTTCTTCCATATTGGGATATGAGTTGGCCAATGTAAAGTACCTGTTCCTGACAGTAATGTATTTTTTCCATGTCTACCTTATAACCTTTTTCAGCCAATATTGTCAGCATCTTTAGAGATTCCTCTCTGCATGTTCTCTCGTTCGTGCTGCATATTATTATGTCATCCACATACTGCAACACTGTGCTTTCCACTTCAATATTACCCAAATCCATCTGTATCACTCTATTGAAAATTGAGGGTGATTCGCAATACCCTTGTGGCAATCTAGTGTGTTTCCACTTTGTGTTTCTGTAAGTGAAGCTCGTCAGATCTTGTGAGTCGGGGTGCAATGGTATTGAGAAAAAAGCATTTTTAAGTTCAATCACTGTAAATCGTGATGCCTCTGCTGGAATGCCACACAATATTGTGGCCGGGTTTGCTGCTACGGGATATTCTGCTTCTACTATGTTGTTCAAGGGCCTGAGGTCCTGTATGAAGCGCCAAGACCCCCCTTTAGCCTTGCGTACTGGGTACACAGCCGTGTTGCAAGGTGATTCCGAGGGGACCAATATGCCATTATTTACAAGGGCCGTTATGGTTTCATATATACCCTCATCTGCCTCTTTTGATAGTGGGTACTGTTTAACTCTGGGGAGTATTACACCTTTTTTCAATTTTATCCTTACTCCCCCTATACTTTTTATACACCCCACGTCATAGGGGCCGGTAGTCCACAATGACTTGGGTACTTTTGACATATCCTCCTTAAAGAAGGGGACTGGGGTGCATGTGGGTGCCTCAAGTGCCAGTGCAATTTTCTGTGCTACTTGTTTGTATGCCACTCTTAGCCATATTTCCACACTCATCATAAACACCATTTCACCTTCTTGCTTTTCATCTGAGAACAGCTCCTCATCTGACACGTGGGTGAGCCTACATCCTTCTGCTAATGCTATCATGGCCCTCCATGCTCTTCCTTCTTTGTCTTGGGCATGTACAGCAATGTAGTCAGCTGTTGCAATAATACTCTCAATGTCCATTAAGAACACCTTCCCTTCTGGTTCATTAGCAGGTGTTTCTGGTCTAAACAGATAGGTGGCTGGCCTCCTCCATATTTTCCCTTCTATCCCTGGCATCCATGCAATTGCCATGTCTGTTCCATACTGGAATAGTTCGCCATCTATTGGCTCCGCCCTGATGCTGTCTGTCCGCAGTATGTTGCATAATTTGTCGTGCTGTGAGCATGTTAATCCCTGGAGTAGAGCAAATTATGCCGTCCTCAGTAAAGGAGATCGTCATATTCAGTCTGTTCATTATGTCTCTCCCCAATATATTTACTGGTGAGGCACTATAATATAAAAGTGGAACTGACAGATCATAATCTCCAATAGATAAGGGAATGTTATCAGTAAAGGGAACCAACCCTCTAGCCCCAGAAAATCCTTGGGTGTTCATGGCTTCGCCTGACATCTTAAACTTACCTTCCCTTATGCAAGACCGGGTTGCCCCGGTGTCAACAAGGAATGATAATTTTTTGTCACCTATCGTTACCTCTATGCGTGGCTCCTCCGCACTATTAGGTGTTACTTACAGGATGGGACACACCAAGGCCGTCTGTGGGCTGTCCTATTGAGGGTACAATGATTGGCCATTTCCTGTGTAAGGGTTGTGTCCCAAGACCGTCACCCTACCCAGTTGTGTTTGTTGTGCTTGGGGTTGCTGTGTCATCGCTACCTGTTGTTGTGGCAGCGAACACGTCTGTGGCTGTTGTTGTGTCAGTTGTGGTCGATGTTCACTTCCCTGTTGCAACGTTTGCTGTTGCTGTATGCCCTGCTGTTCCTGTGAGGGCCTTTGCTGTCCTTGTTCACTCCATGATGGTATACCAGGTCTAACTCTACACGTGCGGGACATGTGTCCTAATACTCCACAACTCCAACACACCGGCGGTTCCCTACTTTGCCATGGAAAGCTCCCTGTGTTGTCCTGGTATACTTGTTGCCCTGTGGGGTAGGGGTTTCTAAATCCTCCCCCCTGTTGTTGGGTGTTATATCCGTATCCTCTCCCTCTCATAAATCCTCCCCTCCCCCTGTTATAATTATAATAACCAGTTCCTGCCATCGTTTGTCCACCTCCCATGCTGGTCATGTATGGTTGTATTTGCGGCGCCTGTTGTGTTACAGTCTGTGAAGGTGGTATTTGTGCACAATCTTGTGCAGCCACTACTTGTGTGGGGCTTTGGGTCATTGTTGTGGGCGTAGTTATTAGTGCCCCTTCCATTGTATACTTGGTAAGTTTTTTCTGTACTAGTTTAGCCTCTTCTGTTTTCCTGTCCTCTTCCTTTTGTTTCATTTTACCTTGCCATGTTCTGCAATGATGCACTATAGTAAATTGTATTTCTGGCCATGGTTTTGCTTCCATTCCCACTACTTTCTTTAGTTGTTTCTGAACTCCTTCTGGGAGCCCTTGTACTAGTATATGATAGAATATTGCTGGTGTTTTATCCCATTGTTCCCTCGTTTCCATACGCCACTTCTCTTGAATCTCCTGGATATAATCAACAGGATCTTCATTTTCACGCATCTTACGAGAAGTAATTGCACCTATGTCTGATGTGTCTGGGTACTGTACCCTCAGTGCAGCCATAGTGCGTGTCTACAGTTTGCAAATGGTGCCCCATCGTGCGATGTGTTTGTTATTGTTACCCCGTGGAATCCCGCTCTCTTCCAAATATCATCCGCTCTATCCCCTAATATTGATATTAACAGGCCCTTCACGTCTCCTACTGCTAGTTTCTGTCCTGCAGTGTGTTTTTCCATTTCATATATCCACTTACCCGCACCTCCACTCAATGATGGGAGCCTGCATTTTATATTTTCTTTATCAGTATGCTTCCAAGGGACGTACTGTGGTCTAACCCCTCCTCTCTCTAAAAGTGGCATCAAGTTATGTCTTGTTTCACCCATTGTGTTCCATAATACCGAGTCCTCACACCCTTCCTCCTCCTCACTTTCTTTTACATCTTCAATTTCTTCCATATTTCCCCTGCTCTCAACTTTTTCTTCTACATTTTTTCCTGCGTTTAATGTGGGCATGTTTATTCTACTTTCTTGCCTGCGGCTAGGGAGGTTTCTAAGCCGATATGCATAGGGTGTCAATACTTCTGTGAATGGTGCGAGTTTTATTTTGCTTAACGAGCGTGAGGTGGTTGAGCATGCAGGGTGCAATTGGGCAGTGTGTGATGGTGGTGGGGATGGTGCTTCTTCATGTGTTTGTCTTTCCACTATTCTTCGCCCTCCCTCCCGACTTCTTCCCAGTTCATCCATTCTCCTACTTATCCATGGTGAGTCTACGTTGGTTCGGGTGATGTATAGTTTATCTAGACTTTCCCTTCCACTGCTACTTCCTTCTTTCTCCACTCCTTCTTCTCCCCCACTGCAAAAGTCAGACATAAACGGTAACCCCCACTCGGTCTTTTTCCCCTTGATCGTTACTGTTTCTAAATCTATTAGATCCAATTCTCTTTTTTATCCTTTATCAACCACTCCCCTTTGTGCTGATGTTATGGCTACTTCTGTGTTTCTATATACATTCCCCCATTCTCCACTCTCCCTACTCCTATCTACTCTTTCTCCTTCATCTCTTTCCTCCGTCTCCCTACTATTTTCCTCCCTTTTCCTTTTTAACTCCTCCATTACTTCACTTCTCATCTTTTCTAATATTCTTTCATCCTCCTTCCTCCTTTCCCATTTCATCCTTTCTCTTTCTACTATACTCTCTATCACTCTCCCTTCTTCGTATTTCTTACTAGTTTCTGATAGTACTCTCCTCTTCCACATTGCCATTTCTTTTTCTTTTTCTTCCTCTTCCCTTCTCTTTTCTCGCAGTACTACTCTTGACACCCTTTCAGCTGCTGCTTTTACCCTTTCAGCTTCTCTCTTTTGCTCCTCCGTTCGTTCCCGTATTTTTTCCAATTCGTCCTTACCTTCTTTTCTTTTCCTCGCTCTCTCTTTCTCCTCCCTTTCAAGCTGCTTAATCAATTCATTCTGCTCATCCCTTAATTTTGCTAGTCGTTCCTCCAAAATCTCTTCCTGTTGTCGTAACAGCTCTTCTCCCCTCATTTCACTATCCCTACCATTATCCTCATCTGTTTTCTTTACTACCTCCCTCTCTTCTCCTGTTAACGAACCCCGTAGTTTTAATAATATCTGTGCAGCCACCCACTCATCGTTTCCTATTTCCACAGTCTGGTTGTCTCCAGTTCCACCTTCCCCCTCTGGCATCTTCCTATGAGCCACATATGGTGGAGGGCTGTATGCCGGGTTCGAGTATCCCTCAGCTGCCCTTAACTGTCCTCTTTCTATTTCTCTTAGTTCTCTTAAAGGGTACAAACCCCTACCTCTGTTTTTTCCTCCTTTGCTATGGGTATCTCGTTGCTCTGTTCCTTTTTTATCTCATCTGTTTTATTATTCTCTTCTCCTCCCTCTCTTCGGTTCCCCGTGTTCTTTGGGTCCTCACTCCCCTTTTTCCCATCCTTTCCTTCCTCCTTAATCTCTTTTTCTTCCGGTATTTCCCCCATGGTGAACATTCCATTTGATCCTGGTCTGGACCCCTGGAACATCCTCCATAAGTTAAACACCTCCACATGGTTTGCCAACTTCTTCCCTTTATATGTATTGTGCAGATGGTTTAATAATGAATGTTGGACATATCGATCGAAGCTGCCATTAGGCGGCCACAGTGTTAGCATCTTGTTATCCGTCCCCTGGGTCCATTCTATGCTATATTTAATCAGTTTCTCCCTATGGGGTAGCAGTGTTGCGCAGATGTGTTGTAGTGGGGTAATGAGTGTGTTCCCCCACCCTCCCGATCCTGCCCCGTATGACATAGTAGCGCTCCACTGGTTACCCTTCCCCTATCTGGGAGCAGTTTATCTCACTAGTACATTACAATATACAGCCTTATATCGCTTACCTGGCCCCGTAAGTTTGGGGACTTACGATAGTCCGCTAAGAAAAATTACAGAAAATACAGTATATTACATTTATATATTTCCTTCTGTCACCCTTACGGCCCCCTGCGGCCGAGGCGCACGTAGCCCCCTACGGCTGCGTACCCCTTATGACGTTCTCATACAGTCGTCCTATTTCCACGTGCTCCTCCCCCTTCTACACTGGCCGTGGCTGGCGTTCTCCGTGCGCAGCCACGTTCCCCCTGTTCACCCTTCCCCGATCTACTTATTTCCTTTTATCCCCGTTTCCACTTCCTTACCACAATTCTCTCCCCCACCAACCTCATTATGTAATATGCCTTGTGCTCGTGATATCCTATAAAAACCCTACTGGTGACGTCACCTATTTTTTCGAGCTACTGATAAGTTCTTCAAATATTCTTTAAATTCAAAATACACTTCCAATCTACCCCCGTTAACCCTACAGCTGTCTTCCTGTCACTCCTGGAACAAGGTAATCAAATCAATCATATAATCGGACTGCGCATGCTGCGTCGCCTCGCGTGTGATACGCCCCTCGACAGGAGGGCTTAACCAGCCAATTATCTTCCGTATTAGGCAACTACCTAGCTACCGCCTACAGGGAAACGTCATCTACCTATCGAGTTTCTTGCTCGAACAATAGGGATCCTCATCTACTCATTGATCAATAAATGCCAAATCGTAGGAAACCACGCACACCCACACCCTTACACGTGGTCGCGACCTAGGCCAATCAGTGTCTACGAGCGGCCGCACATGATGTTTTTGTGCTCCGCCTTCTCCCTTCGCGTAACGTAGCCGTCTGCTCTCGCACTTATTCGGCTACCATTCATTCCATTTTCAACACTAAATTCTCAAACCTTCGCCGCACACCTGTGTAACACCTCCCGCCTCCCTTATTTAACTCCTCCCCCTCCCTCACAATTTCACATTTCTTGTTGTGCGTGGCATGCTCACCAAGTTCTCTTGATGCGGGGCCGCTCGACTGCGTGCACCCCTCCAAGCGGCTCGCCACCTCCCCTCGTCTGGACCACGTCTGGACACTCGCCAACCGCGGGCGGGATACTTCTCAACCGGCTCCCGAGGGCCAATATCCGGATTGCGCTGTCCGGTCTTCTCGCAGCTCCGCGATGGTCCTGTAGTCCTCAGGAGGGGGCAACGGCAGAGGGGGCCGCGCCGCCGGGCCTCCTCGCAACCGGAGTGCCTGGAAAAATTAAAAAATAAAAAGGCGGATCTTAAACAGATCTCAGCAATGCCTCCAACTTGTCGGGGGGGAAATTCTGCCGGGGTCGGCCGGGCCGTCCGCAGACCTCCGGGCAGGGAGGCCCCAACTCCTCCCGTATATCCCAAACGAGATAGAGTATGCGACACACACAAGAAGCAAGGTGACTCTGCTGTTTATTAAACAAAAACGGCAGGGATGGGTCAAGGAGCATACGCGTCCGTCCTGACACACACACAATCGTGGGCTCGCAGGCCCTTTTTACTTTAGTGTGACGCGCTACTCGCGTCATCTCAAAAGTTTAGCAAAAAACCTATTTCCACTCTGGATTGGTCGCTCGAGTGGTAGGGTTAGTATAGCATACGTATAGAGAACAATATTAGTGGGTGAGGCGAGTCAGGTGATATATCTGGGTTGTTCCTACAATTAGATACATGAGAATTGTTACATGAAGACTACTAATGATTGGTCAATGTTAATGGCGTCAGTGATAAGAGCCCCATGTTCTGATTGGTGCGTTCGCGAGCCTCCCAGTCTGGGACCATCGCTGTTCCCAGCTCGCGGTGCACCTGTCATTGGCAACAATGTTTCACTATGAGTACGTGTAGACAATGTGAAGACTTATTCATGAGCTGGAAGTCCGACTACTCCCACTGTCGCAGATGCCCATTGAGCCTTTCAAGTGTATCTGCCTGTGTCTCGTACTGAGGGATCCAGACGCCTTCTTTCTCCTGGTCTTGGCATCCTGTCAGGTTTGGCTTGGTCACGTGAGGCGGGACCGTGTTTGAGGCAGACTTTTCACCATTAATATTGTTTTTCCACTGTGCTCTTGGTTTAATTTTGCAGGTGTGCCTTTAACGTTGGTGTGCGGCATGCGAGGTTGCAACATCGTGCCCTTGATGGTCTGCTTTCGGAATGTGGGTTTGCAACATTACGACCTTGGCTGTCTGCTTCTCGCCGGGCTCATTTTGCCATATCAGCAACTCGACTCTTGTTCTTTTCACGTTCATGGGAGCTCTTGCTTGCGGCCTACTTAGGCCTGGTGTATAGGTAGAACCATTTGGTGTACAGGCGCTTTAGGTTATAGTAACATATTGTCTTATGACCAGTATCATGTCTTCGTTATATTTCTCATTATGGCATCTGGGTTTAGGAAAAGCGTAAGCTAGCTCTTTAGATGAGTTCATGATGCGTCTTGCGTTTCTGTATGTTAAAAGCCTATATGAAAAATAATAAAGATGCACGTCCGTGAGTATGTCTGTCACCTACGTCATAGCACTGAGTATATTCTTCGTGTAGATTGGTGCGGGAGTGTCCAGCGTGTATGTTTGCACAGGTGCGCTGATCGTTGACTAGGTCGTCATGGCATCTCTAACGACGTGTTGGCTTTAGTCTAGTTGATCCGTGCCGCAGGTGTCAGCATGGGCAGGTCGTGCTGTTGGGCAGGCAGATGGACACATCCGTATGTTCCTGTACCAGGGTATTTGGTCGTCTGGTAGATGGGCAAACTCTTCTCGTGGCGGGTGCCTTGGCCGTGATCCTTTAGGCCAGGCGCGAGAGGGCAGGGACGGGAGTCTGTTTTTCCATTCTCCCACTTCAAAGCGTATGTGAAAAGATATCCAAACCGCAACCTGAGGAATATCTTTATAAGAGCCCGCCTCAACTTACTCCATACGAACAAAATTTTGATGATACGAGGCCTGGCGAGCACAAACGTTTGCAGATTTTGCAATGATCCGGCTATGGTGGAAACGACCAAACATCTATTGTTAAGGTGCCCAGAAGTAGAGGCTATAAGAGGTCCTTACTTGAAGGAGATATTATCTGCAGCCCACACTTTCGATGTAGAGACTTGGTGGGCGAGGCTAATTGGAGACGGACGAACTACTTGGGTCACTGCCACAGCAAACATTTTAGACACAATTCTGTCAACTATAGAAAAACGACCATAGGTAAACAATATTCAAACGGAAAGGAATGAAATGCAAACGCAAAAACTTTTAAAAAAAACCCTGGGTTAAACAAAATATAAAAAAAATTTAAAAAATGATAACCAAAGCTGTCATCTTTTGGGCACTGGAGCAGAGCAATGGCATCTAGCTGCCCCTGCGGCCACTTCTTCCCACGACTTTGTGGGCCCCGTTCGGTGCCCTGTGCTTCTTCTCCTTGTTCTTTTCCTTCTGATGGGACCGTTTTGGGAAACAGCGGAATGCCGTCCTCTGCGTACACAGCAGACAGAGGATACTACGAGCAGAGTATCAAGGAGAACTGACTTTCCCTCAGCCAGGCTTCTCCTTATATTCTCTTTTTCCATTCCTGAGGGCATGCATTACACCTTGGAAGGGCTTCATGGCCCATGGCCGGCTGATGCAGATGGCCATTCACACCTAGGTGTGTCGCCCTACCTCCCTTCCTGCCTACCTTTGGTTCTGTTGCTTTCCTTTTGTCTTCCCCCCATCTCTCCCTGTGGTGCGACAAGTGTTGCGGGGGATAGTGGGCTATGTCTGTTGGTGCTGGGCTGCTTTCCCTGTCTGAAATGGGCAAGGGATGTTTGTCAGCCCTTGTCTGTGTCTTGCTCCCTTGCCCTGCCCCCCCTCTGATTATTCCCCCGTGCCCCCAGAGCTGACTTGGTGCCCAAGTCCGCCGCACTGGGACACAATAACGGTAATAGACTAGGCAGCGATTAAAGGAGCACTACTCCTACATACCAACAGCCCATGTCATTAGGGAGAGGCCGAGCCAGTCCTTTTTTTTCTCTTCAGCATTGTGGGACTTGAAGAGCTGGGCTTATAATGTGAAATGGAAAAATACAAGAATCAGGACTTTATGAGCATCTTCCAAAGGAATGCTAACTTCTGTCGAGGAGGTTGGAGACAGGGGAGTCCTACATGGCAAAACTACCCATTGCATTTGGGGAACGGTAATCCAGCCCTGGTTTTAACTGTGTATTCTGTGACTTATAGTCTTGGATTTTCCTGTTATAAATGCAGGACTACAAGTCCCAAATTGCAAAGTTATAACCAGGACTGGAATAGCATCTACTAACTGGAATGTATAATGTTGGCATATATAAGTTAACTTGTATATTTCCATTGAAGTGCGGGGTGGTGACTTTTAAGGAACAACGTTTGACCATAATAAGGTCATGGGAAGTACATCAAGTAAGACTGTGATCACTGGAAGTGGCATTATGGGAAGTGACATCTTAGAGAGTGACCTCATTGACATGTCCCAGTAGGTTTTGGACTGCCTAGGCCTCATTGTGTTAACAACACTCAGATTCCTTCTTCCAGAACCCCATTCCACCTGGGATAAAGTGATTGTTTTCACTACTTTTTAAGGAAGTCCACAGACTAGATAAATCGAATTGATCAGGATCAAAATTGTCCCGTTTGAGTCTGGACAAAAAAACTGCTGACTGGTCCTCCATCTGGTTGGTCCAAAAAATGTCAATGTTCTGTTGGAAGAGGAACTGAAGTCTAACCTACAGAAGGTGCTCTTTATTTACACAAATTATAAAATAAATAGAGCGCGCCTTGGCAACATAACTTCCAAATAATTACTACGTAGTGTGCTCAATGATTTGCCACAACGTCTTTCCATTACTTGCAGGGGTAGCAATCACAAAGAAACACAAACGAAACCAAAAATTATACATTTTTTTCGTATATTTTAAGGCAGATTTTTTAAAATTCGCCTCAATATTAGATAAGCAGACAACAACTTGTCTCCAGCTGTAAATGTCAGTTATGAATCAACAGGAATCCATTAACTGCTGAATTAATTACAAATAATGGATCTTTTGATCATCAACATCAGAGGATATGTTTACTTTCACTTAACTAAACTAAGGAATTCAAGTGCATTTTTAAGTTCACGGAAAATAATTTTTTATGTAGGCTAGCTTTCTCTATATTGTTTTTTTTGTACGCATGAATTCCTCCATCTGAATAAATATGGGGATGTATTTGTGTGCATTGTTTTGATATATTAATTATTCATTTTTACTTTTTCGGTTTTGATGATTTGAGCAGCTAATTAATTCCTGTGTGTGTTCTAGTGGGGTTTCCCTTCCATTGTTTTATTAAAACAAATTGTTCAAAGATTTGAAGAAGTAACGCTCAAAAGCTGTCCCATGGAAATGGTTGAGATGCTCTGCAAGACTTTTTTTTCCTGTTAAGCATCTTCTGTATTGTTGAGTGATATGTATCTACCCCCATATCACTGCAGGGCTAAAAGTAGCAGACTGCAATGTGATGGGGACCTTAAAGCCCGGACTAGCTGTGCTGCTCTGCAAGACTTGTTTTTCCTGTTAAGTGTCTTCTATATTGTTGAGCGATATGTATCTACACGACTAGAAGTTGCAGACTGCAATGTGATGGGAACCTTAAAGCCAGGACTAGCTGTGCAGCTCTGCAAGGCTTGTTTTTCCTGTTAAGTGTTTTCTGTATTGTTGAGCGATATGTATCTACCCCCATATCACTGCAGGACTAGAAGTAGCAGGGTGGAATGTGATGGGGACCTTAAAGCCAGGACTAGCTTTGCAGCGCTGCAAGTCTTGTTTTTCCTGTTAAGTGTCTTCTATATTGTTGAGCGATATGTATCTACACGACTAGAAGTTGCAGACTGCAATGTGATGGGGACCTTAAAGCTAGGACTAGATGTGCAGCTCTGCCAGACTTGTTTTTCCTGTTAAGTGTTTTCTGTATTGTTGAGCGTATTGTATCTACCCCCATATCACTGCAGCACTAGAAGTAAAAGGCTGCAATGTGATGGGGACCTTAAAGCCAGGGCTAGCTGTGCAGCTCTGCAAGACTTGTTTTTCCTTTTAATTGTTTTCTGTATTGTTGAGCGATATGTATCTACCCCATATCACTGCAGGACTAGAAGTAGCAGACTGCAATGTGATGGTGACCTTAAAGCCAGGACTAGCTGTGCAGCGCCACAAGACTTGTTTTTCCTGTTAAGTGTTTTCTGTATTGTTGAGCGATATGTATCTACCCCCATATCACTGCAGGACTAGAAGCAGCAGACTGCAATGTGATGGGGGCCTTAAAGCCAGGACTAGCTGTGCAGCGCTGCAAGACTTGTTTTTCCTGTTAATTGTTTTCTGTATTGTTGAGCGATATGTATCTCCCCCATATCACTGCAGGACTAGAAGCAGCAGATTGCAATGTGATGGTGACCTTAAAGCCAGGACTAGCTGTGCAGCTCTGCAAGACTTGTTTTTCCTGTTAAGTGTTTTCTGTATTGTTGAGCGATATGTATCTACCCCCATATCACTGCAGGACTAGAAGTAGCAGACTGTAATGTGATGGGGCCATTAAAGCCAGGACTAGTTGTGCATCTCAGACCTCACAGCTCTTTCTAGGACCTCTGTTTTGGAGCATGGAGACAGATCTGTGAGGTGAAGCATGGCAGCAGAAGTGGGCATGAGTGAGTGCAAGCGGTGGTGGTGTCCACTTAGGGTTCGCCTTGCTGCAGTCCTTTATATGCTCCTGAATTGTCCTTCGGATCCATGGCAGATGACATTGAGTGGCCACAATCTGAAGCCCTGAAGCTCTATTCTCTTGCAGTCTTCTGCACCTCAACTGCACTTTGGAGACTGGAGATAAGAGCAGGGGGCAATGGCATGTGGAAGAGAAGTCCTGGATGTATTGTCCTATTTGAGGCCACAGGGTTTTTATAGAGATTACAGAAGCCCATGGAAGGGATAAATTGGCATATCTTGTCATTGCAGTCATCTTGAGTGATGAATCGTTGAACTGGTGGGCATAGATTTGAGTGCCGAATATGCAGGAGCAACCAAGCACAGCGAGGGAACCTGAACCAAACAAATGGGTTCTGGAAGGTTCTCTCCCAGAGGATATTTTTAAAATAATAGGTTAAAATGAGTATAAAGCTACATAGTTTGCAGTTGGTTTTGTATGGTAGCACATGAAAAAATCTAAAAGATGCAAGTCACCAACTGTGCACAGGACCATTTTCCAATGCATTTTCATGATGTCTCAAGGCGCAACATATGCTAATATATAAAACATGTTCATGCTGGCTGTGTCCATGCAGGTTGCACCAATAATGCCAGCTTTGACTTATAAGGATTCACTGCAAATAATAAAACTGCCATGCCACAGAATAAAATAGCCAGACTGGCTATACGAACACAGGCCAGTGTACTACATAATACACCTGAGTTTGTTTTTACCCATAATGTCCAGTACCAAAATGCCATGACACACAAAGAATATATGGTTAGACTGGAGTCCCCAATGTACGCCTGTCAAGACACTTAATATCACTTAACATGTTTGCTTCATCCTTGATGCCAGTTTAAAAGGAAAAATGCCATGTTATAGCAAGAATGTATATGCAGACTGGAACTATTAATGTAGGCCAGTCTAGCCACGTAATAACACTTATCCTGTTTGCTTTCCCTCGATGCACAGTAAAGGTACAGGGGAAAGCAAACAGGATAAGTGAAGTGTTATTATGCGGCTAGACTGGATTACATTCAGTGTTGACCAGCCTAGCCACATAATAACACTTATCATGTTTGCTTTACCCTTAGTGTCAAGGGAAAATGACATTTCACATTAAGAAAGTATATGCAGACTGGCACTACTGCTTAATAATAATAATAGTAGTAATTCTTAAGAGTAGTGGTGCCAGTCTGCACATACTTTCTTAATGTGGCATGTAATTTCTTACTTTCCATCAAGGGAAAAGCAAACATGTTAAGTGTTATTATGCGGCATTACTAAGAGGAGATCGTGCCAACAACCGCCTGTAAGTGTCGGACAGATAAAACACTCCATTATTGCAGGGGTCCCTTGATCCAACTGAGAGGCCATGGAACCCTGCTCAAATATCAATGAATGCAAGGCAGGCAAGCCGAATAAAAAGGGGAGCACAAGGCCATGTCATAAGAGTATATAAAAACTCACATTCACAGGATGTCATCGAGAGGACACCCCATTGGAGTACCAAGGTGCTCAAAATAAACACGAAAGGCTGACTCAAGCATCCACTACACAGTCATAATCAAAGAAGGATGTTTGCAAAGACAAACAGAAAGGATCTGCTGGCAAACACTCACACACACACACATGTAATGGGTGCCAACCAGAGAATAGGCCCTTTGAGAATCGGGAGTTTTCTACTCGCAAAACTATCAAACTACATGCACAGCACAAGCAACAGAGTGAGGCCAGTCATGATGAAAGTGAAAGGCCATGCACGAGGGACTGGCCATGTCAATAGAATCCGAAGCAACATCAATAACCCAGCTGTAACTCAGCACCAACCTGAGCACAATATATTTAGCACACAGGGAACAATGCATACCGCAGCAACATCACACAAAACACATATCAAGCAAGCCAGAACATTGGATAATCAGTGTCTGAAGCAAGTCAGAAAATTGGATAATCAGTGTCTGAAGCAAGCCAGAAAATTGGATAATCAGTGTCTGAAGCAAACCCCTAATTTACGATAACTGCCATAGCAGTCAAACCACTTCCTGCATTTATAGCGCTGCTACACACCACTGTGTACCCCTAATAATGAGAATCTAAGTGATTTTACCGGATCCAAAGGTTCGACTTCCCAAAAATTCGACCTTTTCTTTAAAAAAAAAAAAGAAAAATTCCCACAAATATATACGTGGGGGCAGACCCCAACAGCCCTCCCACCTTACCCCTATACATGTTTATATACTTTACCCCCCATATATATATATGCAGGAAATTGGGGGTCGAACTTTTGGGAGTCGAACTTTTGGGGTTAGGTAAAATTGTTATAAACATAATAATGTTACCAATGATGCTACATTGCCTAATTCGCACCATGTTTCCTTTCTGCATTGTACCAAATAGTATACTATGTACAGGAAGCCCATTCATCACACATCTCAACGGCCTCACCAAACTAGGATTCCCCCGACACCATCCCATATCCTGCCCCACTCAATGCCTACCCACCACAGCTCCATTGCAACTCACCCAGCACGAAAATGCCACCAATAGCCTTAACAAGCTAGAGATCGTCATACCCAGGCTGGATCTAACACACCAACAAGAGAATATTGAACACCTTTCAGCACACCCATCTCTGGGTATCGCTAGACTTCATCGACTCAGAACTCTCACCCAGATTGTCAAGCACCAGCATATTCTCAACCTCAACACCCCAGCACAAAACAACTCTCTCCCCACCAAGTGCCCCATCAGGCTCCAGCAACTTAGGGCACGCACCAATTCAAGCACCCCCCACCATAAACACATCATAGACAATTCCACCCCTATAACCAATGTAAACGTGACCACAGATGTCCAAAACCTGACTACCAATATTGCACAAAAATACAAACCTATCACTAATATTAAAGCTGCACTCATTAACGCCCGCTCCCTAGGAGCACATGCAAGCGAAATTCACGACCTTATCATTGATCAGGAATTAGATCTAGTCATAGTCACTGAATCTTAGCTCCATCAAGCATCTGGACCCCCTACTTACCATAACTATCCCACCAAATTACACCATCCTTAGAACATATAGACTTAAATCTATCGGTGGAGGTGTAGACATCATAGCAAAGTCTAATTTACAGCTAAGATCATGTCTCATTGAAAACCCTGAAGGATCTGAAATCCTGCAAACCAAATTCACCGTCAACCACAAAACCACCATCAATCTCGTAGTCATCTATAGATCACCCAACTCAAACACCCGGCCAGAGACCGACATACCACTCCTACTAGCACCTTTCATCAAACCTAAGACCAAATGTGTTATTCTCAGAGACCTAAACCTAGGTTTCAATGACCCCCTAGACCATAAAGCCAAAGCCCTCTACGTGGCCCTCAAAGACATGCACTTCAACCAACTGGTAAACACTCCCACCTATAAAAAAGGGAGAACACTGGACTGGATACTTTCTCTCAATACCACTATAACTATTAATTCAGTCATACCATTAGTCTGGACAGACCATTACAGCGTGAACTTTGCCCTCAACTGCAATGAAATCCTCACTCCCAAAAATACAATTCTGGACACATATGAAACCAGGAACTGTCATAAGCTTACTGCGGACAACCTGAACCCACTCTTAGCCCTTTCAACCTTGGTGATCACTTGTGATAATCCATGCTCACTAGCTAATACTTATCACAAATGTTTTACGGAGGCAATAGACTCCCTAGCACCTCATAACCAAAACCTGCCGCCCAAACAAAAAATCATCTTTTTGGTTCAAGGATGAACTAGTAACACTCAGATGAACTAAACGCGCCCTCGAACACCTGTACAAAAAATCTCCCACCACACACTCAGCCAATGCCTTCAATATGGCCAATAAAGCATACAAAACACTCATCACATTGCACAAAGCTGATGCTTACAACCTCTGTATCTGTACTGCATCCTCGGACTCTGAAGAGCTGTTCTCTATCCTAAGAGAATTAGAGAACCCCATCCCAGCACCTAGCCCAACAAACACTAGCAAAGAATGGTGCACCACCATCCAAGATGCATTCTCCTCCAAAATCCAACTGCTGCAAAAGCAAATAACCACCAGAATAACAATACTAACTAGCAAAAATGCACGCACCTACTACACTCCCAGCACATAATGACCTAATCACATCTTTGTTCGTCTTCACACCAGTAACCCAAGAACAAGTGAGTGCTGTTAAGAATGATTTCTGAACTCTGACCTGGGGGCAGAGGTTCAGAAAGCCAGCCTGGTTTCTTGGAACAGGGTAACCTCTAGACAAGCCAGACCAATCAGGGTAGCTATGGCAGGCAGTCAAGACTAAGTCTCAGGAGGGGTGAGGGTGACTGAAAGACCTCAATGAGCACACAAAGCAAGGACACTTACAAATTACTCCCAGACAGGTGTATATATCAAAAATATAAACATATTCATTAGAAGGCCTTTGTAACTCAACAAACAGTAAAAGAACCACAGCAATCTTACTAAACCAACATAACACAATCAATACAAGATATATACAAGACCATTGGGGTGTAAAGGGTAAAAAGTACAAAATAAGTTCACAACCTAGAGGGGAAGGAAAATAGGCAGTGCAGGTAGTCTTTAGTCCCCTTCAACATAAAACACACACCTAACTAAGAGGCAGTCCAAACCTTAAGAAGAGAGTAGCCTTATGCTCAAAAGTACATGCGGTGCAGGCGCACGCGGTTGTTCCAATGCGCAACATAGGGTCTCTTCAGGGGTCTCTAGCAGCTCAGGAAGGTGTGTGAGGCGATGAAGAATAGATTCCTACTATTCGAGGGGGGCCTCCACTTGAAGGCAGAGGTGATTCCAAGGTTCGGGAATAGTTTGCTAGTAGGCACTAGCAGTGGAAAGGAGAGGGACCTCCAGGGGCCACTCGTGCGTTATAATGTATGAAGGCGCTAAGGGCCACCGGTTAAGGTTAGGGTTACTCACCGGCCCGAGGTGTACTCCAGACCAAACTTCGCCAGTCAAGTCCACTTTGGTTGCGGGTTCTACTGCGGCAAAATGACAGCTCTGCGGCTTTCAGTTCCGAAGATACAGTGAGGATTCCCAAACTGGACAGTGGCGATTCCTCCGTTCCTGGTGGATGGATCAGGCCAGTTTCACTGCAGCATGCTTCAGGTGCAAGAGGGTCACAAATGCAGCACACCGGCAAAGATTGTTGTTGCGGCTGGGCAACACAGTAACCACGTTTACTCCGGTCCTGGTGCACTCGTCTCACTTTAGACCTGGGAATGCTAAGTGTTCGAAATTCGGTGTGAGGGTGCCGGGGACACAGAGCTAGCACTATACCAAGTTGTGAAGGCCCCCTCAAAATGATGCAGAGACAGAGCAAAGGTCCTGCGTAAGCTGGTCAGCCCACTGGTTGGCCCAGGGACACTTCCGAGAAGACTTACTTGCAGGGTTTGTTGAAGGTGCCGAGAATAGTTCGTCTCACTATTCTAATGGGTCGAAGCGTCTTCGCAGGCCTTCTATGATGACCAGATGAAAGGGGTCAGACGGGACGACAGCCGGCTCAGGGTGCCAAACCTTCCAGGGGTTCACCAGCGGTTCCTCGACTCGGCTACTTAGTGTCAGGATACTTGGATCCTATCCTTCGTTCAGTGAGAACTCCAGAGATCGTCATGGTATGGGTGTTTTCAGCCTCCTCTTATCCAAAGTTCCCTTTGTGCCAAAACAGAGAAGACACAATGGGAGATCTGCTCACAAACACACAGTCCATACGTGGACCAATCATGGACCACAGTGGTCCAAGTCATTCACAGCATTCCAGGCTCTCTGGCACCGAGGATGTGTATTGGAGACAGACACTCCAGCCCACATCCTGGAGGCACACACACAAGGCATGCAGAAGCCTGCGAAAGCTTGACGTTTCACGGGAAACTGCATGTCCAAATAAGGACTGACCCAGGTTGACTCGACCCGGGGAAGGCAAAGGGGCAAAATGGCCAAAGGACAGGACAAAGAACCTCGTGGCATGGCCATTTTGGAGCCAGGCCACCTAATCGTGCCAAACGCGGTTAACGTGGTTTAAAAGGCAGGGAAGGGTTAAAATTATATGAAAAGATAAGCTGCCACCAGCCCTGTCGATGGCACATCTGTACATCTCAAAAAAAGTCCTACGAGTGTATCCAGGGTCTTTGTTATTGACTAGAAGACCCAAGTGCACTGTACTGTGAGGTACATTGTGCATTTGTTACATGTTGGAGAAATGTTGCAACATTGGAAAAGGGCTAAGGGAAACAAAGTCTCCCAGCACTGACTGTCTTAAGGGCATCTGTCTTAGCCGGTCAAGTGGCACAGTGAGTAGAGCGCTCACTTTGACATCCTTGCAAAGCCTGCTAAAGCAGGTTTGAATCCCGGCAGGGCCAAACTCAGACTTTCATCCTTCTGAGGTCGATAAATGAGCACCACACACCGTGGGTAAATAATGAGCAGTGCTCAGAGACCTGAGGGTTCGTAGCGCTATATAAATGCAAAATTATTATTATTATTATTATTATTATTATTATTATTATTATTATTATTATTATTATTATTATTATTATTATTATGTCAGTTTCCCCATAAAAAGTGAGCGAAATCCCAGAGGAGTGTAGCTGAAGGCTGTGCTTCTCTGGCAAAGTCAGACTAAGGTGGATAAAGAGCAGCAAAAAGTTTGGGGTGTACAACTGGAGGGAAAATTACATATAAAATGAAATCTTTCCTAACAAGTGCCACCATTGCTAAGTTGAAAGCCTCTAATTGTAAAGGGGATAACTTTCCTGCACATATAGTTAAAGATTGCGCAGCTTCCCTCACCCCCATCATCACTAACTTCGTCAATGCCTCTTTCAGCACCAAACTAGTCCCAGCCAGCATCAAAGAAGCCAGGGCCACCCCTCATCTAAAAAAACATACCCTCAACCCCACTGTGCCCACGAATTACCGCCCAATAACCACTGTTCCATTTTTACTTAAGATCATTGATAAAATAGCCTATTCTCAAATTCAAACCCATATTGAACAACATCAGCTCTTGGGAGCTCGCCAATCGGGTTTCTGAACCAACCACAGCACGGAAACGACACTAATAGACTTGAAATAGCAGATGGACACCATTAGGGAAACTCTGTATGCTACTACTACTTGACTTATAAGCTGAGTTTGATCTTGTAGATCACAACAAATTCTGCACCACCTTAGCCAACGATTTCAATTTCTCAAACAATCTACCCTCTGGGTCAAATCTTTCCTCTGAATGCACGTCCAGCGTCTCCATTGGCAAAGTAGCTGTGGATCCCATATCATTTCCCATAGGGGTACCGCAAGGCTCCTGCCTTTCGCCAACGCTATATAACGCCTACACCAAACTCCTTTTCGCAGCTCTAGACGATATGGGTGTCATCTACACTAACTTTGCAGATGACACCCACATCCTTGTACCCATCACCGGAAACTATGACCAAGACACCATAACTATTAACAGAGTATATTCCGTCATTCAAAACTGGATGGCTCTAAACAGTCTTTGCCTTAACGATGAGAAGACAGAAAATCTCATTGTGGGCTGTCAATCAAAAATAGCCTCACTCCATGCAGACTATTCAGCCATCAATATTGATGGAACCATGATCCCAGTACTCAAACAAGTAAAAACTCTAGGAGTCTATCTGGATAACAATCTCTCTATGACCGAACACATCTCGGCTTTATCCTCATCCACCTCATACACATCTAAACCTCTCGCGCTAAACCGCCAATTCTTCACACCAACTAATTGCATTACCCTAGCTAGAGCACTAATACTCCCTAAGTTGGATTACTGCAATGCACTACTATTAGGATCCTTGAATACCAATCTCAACTCACTTCAACTCATGCAGAATAAAGCACTACGTGCTGCCTTGTGAATAAAAAAGGCGGACCATATCTCCAACATTAGAAGAGAAACGCACTGGCTTCCCATCAAGGCGAGAATTCTTTACAAAATACTATGTGTTACCCATAAATGCCTAGATAACAAAGCCCCTATCTACCTGAACAAGGTCACCAAGAATAGAAGCTCTAACAGGATGCTAAGATCCAATAATGACGAACTCCCAGAGATCCCCCGCTTCAAATACACCGGAGCTTGAGGGAGTAGCTTTCAAGTCCTCGCCCCAAAACACTTGAATTGACTCCCTATCCTTCCTCAAATTCAAAAAAAGCTCAAAAACATGGCTCCTTGACAAGTTTTAGCCACCCTACTAATCAATTTACCCTAGCTCCCATCAGTATCCCACACAACAGACACCCCACATCCTTGGGAGCTAGACCTGTCTCATTGTAAATACCTTGTGTGCTGTCTATCTCTCTTTTGTGTTCACTGTAATTATTTCTACAATGCCTTTTCCTGTGTAACTATATCTAAAAATCATGATGCAAAAATAGTTTGAATGCTTATCTAACATCCTATGCAAATGTACCTGTAACTGCGCTGTGATACCCCAGGGTCTGGGCGTGTAACAAATGTAATAAATAAATTAATTAATTGATTGGATAATCACTGTCTGAAGCAAGCTAGAACATTGGATAATCGGTGTCTGAATACTTGAAAAAGCAATCTGCTGGATCAGGGGAATTCACAAGCATTATCTAGAGGGTCAACATTTTTGGGTTGGTCGTAGGGAGGCATTTATCGGTGGCCATGCCCCCAAATTCGAAGACCACCAAAACATGAATGCCTCCTTACAATAAAGTAGGGAGTTGATGTTCGTATAATAATTTGTTATTTGTAAAAGAGCAAGTAATAGTTGAAGTGTTTTGTATTTGTATATATTGATTTCTATACCACTTTCGCCAAAGTGCTTACCAACAACAAAATGCTGGAATAAAATGAAAACATGGAGCAATTTACAATGTAGAGACAGATAGCAGGTGGTCTTTTAAGCAGGAACGGAAAAAAGGAAGACAAGAGAGGGATTAATTGGAAGAGAACGTTTGTGCCAAAGTTGTGATGCAAGATGGGAAAAGGAAGAGGGAGAGGAGGAAATGATGATGATGGGAAGAAAAGAACCTCCGTCTTAGAAGAAATCCAGGATTGAATTGACCACAAGTAAGCAGAAAGGGAGGAGGGAAACAAGTCAGTGAAATTGGAGCGCCAACATAACATTTTGGTCAACTGCATAGAAGTAATGGAAGTAACCAAATGAGGCAATGATAATAGAGAGTGGAATAGAGTAAAGGGAATATGTGGGTGGCAAGGACAGAATCATGGGATACTCCAAAATATAGAGAGGTAGTAGGAGAAGTGCTACCAGCCAAGATGACAGAATAAGCGCTGTCAGAGATATAAGAATGAAACCAGTTGTGGAAATAGTTCAGAAAATTCGGGTGGGAGAGGGTGGAAAGAAGGACAGAATGATCGACAGTGTCAAAGGCTGCAGACAAATTAAGGGAAGACTAGCATAACAAGCTGAAAGAAGAGAGTTGGTGATGTAGAAAAGAGCTGCCTCAGTCGAAAGATAGGGATGGAAACCAGATTGGTAAGTAGGTAAGAGAGAAAACAATTAAGGTGGGCAGAGACTTGAACATAGACAATGTGTTCTAAAGGTTTGGATCTAAATGACATATGCACAGTTATAATGTAACAGTCTGTGGCAGAGGCGTTGCTGTGGGGTTTTAGGGGACTAAAGGTCTTTTGGTTATAGCCCCAGATAAAAGATCAGGGGCTACAGCCAAAAGTCTAGCTAGCCCCGAGTCCCCACAGCCCTGACATAAGCGTAGCCCTTTATCATTTCCAGACCTAGCAACACCCCTGGTCAGTGGGTTGGGTAGCCCCTTAAAATCACCATAACTTATGTAAAAAGAAAAACTCCTGTGCCTATCTAAGCCACAACTCTATCACACAATTGACAAATTTGGAAGGGCAAATGATTTTTCACTGCACAAAGACCATTGTTTTGTACCAGAGGAATTGGGGATTTGCAATAACAATGTCCCACGTTAGCGGAGAATCTTGGGCCCATCAAAGACTTCCCAATCCAAAAACGAGAGACTCAGCCATGGGGCTAAGTATACTGTCTTTTATTATCCAATACAGACAAGGATCATACAGGAAAACAAATCTCCAGCGATCTCAGCTCCTGAACCTGTGTCACATGTTTCTATTGACGAGTGATGTCACAAAAAAACATGTCTATCCCAAAAACCTATGGGGTGTTCCCGTTGGTCAGCTTAGACTAACTACCTATAGGACCTATATGGGCTAGTTGTTCTACTGCCTTTTTTCGACATCAGGTGGCTGACTACACTATTGCAGTGTCACAGGAAGACCATTGGCCTGTGCAACATTTTACACCACTGCATAAATCGAGCTTCTGGATTGGCAAAGGTGGGTCCTCCTTGGCCTTTGTGGTCACAGAGCTCGGTGTATCTTTTCAAGGTGATGGGAAGGGACATGGAGGGCTGTGTGTTCCCCAGTGTTGCTACTGGTTCAATCACCTATGCTGGGAGAGCACCTGCAGGTTACAGTTTGGGCGGCAACACTTGTATCATTTCACACTGTCTCTCTGGTTACAGCTTCTCTTCCCACCACGGGTAAATTAGCATTGTTCTGTCCTTCTGGGTCAGGTATGAATGGACTGCAAAACCAAGCCCTTCTGTCTACATCATGAGGGTTTTATTCTGAATTCTTGCAGGTGGCTTGCCACCTCGGGAACCAGGAATTTTCCACCCGCCCTTGTCCTTTGCTGTGAACATCAGCTCTGCACCTCATGCTGCGGGGATCATCTCTCCCCTTTCATGTACTTGTGGCCTGGCGTTTCCAAACTAATTCATTACAGTCACTCTATAGGTGCCCATGGTTTTTTGTAGTGGTTGTAATACAGCATATGCAAGCTTGGTCCACGTTTATTCTGCGACTTGTGAAAAGGTTCATAGCATTATGTCCTAGACTTTGATCTCTCCTTTAATGATACGGCTCTCTCCTTTTCTCCCTGCTATGATCGCACTGCCATTTTTATGTTTCTCGTGTTAGTTCAGTATTGTTTTATGTTCAGCACCCTTAAGCCCTCGGGTACCTGGCACGCTATATAAATCTTAAACATAAACATAAGCATAAACATGTATCCGTCCTCTACCTACAGGTGTTATAAGCATGATTTTCATGTCAGTCTGATGTATGTCTGTGTATGTCTGTGTAACTTCATTCATGGATGCATATTTGCTTCATGGCTATGTCATGATGTCACTAATGGTGTCATTAATGTCACTAATACCATCATTGATACCTGGCTTTATAGTCAGTCGATCTGATCCATTGACGAGACCTCTGTCTCCTCAAAACCATCAACTGGATACAGTTTGAATTGCTGTCTGCGAGAATATCTTGTCATATCTTTGATACATTGGTGTAGTTGGTGGCAGGCCAAAACAGTGAATTACACCTTTCATTCTTCATCCTGCGAGTCAATATTTGCATAGGGGTCATCAGGGCCATTCCAGGGAACCTCTCTTCACCATTCCACATAGCCCCTCTGTACCAACATGATACTACACCCCTGCGTTCAGCTCATGGTGAGGCACGTACCAGGAGTGGGGCAGATAGATACTAATAGTCAAGGCCAATCATGTTCAGGCATGAACTTAATGAACACAGTGCTTCAGGATTAAATCTGATACAGTTGTCATAATTCAGGTCATAGGAGTACGGCATTCTCCCTGGCAGTACAAAACAAAGTCTCACTTGAGTATGGGTGGAAGCCTTTGAGGGGTGGTGGATGTGCTCAACTTTACTGTACCCTTTTCCAAAAACCCTGATTAGGGGATCAGGTTGTGGTGACAGTCTAGGTATGTCTATTCTTGCAGGATAATGTGTATTTATTTATTAATCAAAGTTTTATAAACATGGGATATGCCAGTTTAATAGCATTGATTCCCAACAGCCCCTCCTCTTTCAGGAAAGAAACACACAGTGTTGCACAGAAGGTCCATTCATTAATGAAATAGAAATTATTAAATCACTTTAAAAATAAACACACTATTCATCTATGAAATTCCAATGTCAGTGGTTACCACAATGAAGAATGATCAATATGCTGCATTGAATTCTTGCTGCTTTACTAACTTGAATATGGACTTTGTAAAGCACTTTGTAAAGCACGCACATTACCACATGTACATTTGGTTTACCCTAAACTCACATCCCCCATGCGTTGAAAAGTGTACAAGGCCTTTTTTGATAGGAAATAAGAGAATCCCTCCATAGTATATCTAAATCTCTCTACCTCTCATTTATTGACAATAAACACCTCCCCTTTACTCAGTAGGCATGTCAGTATCTCAAACAGCATTCTAGAAAAGTTAACATAAAGACGGACCAATTGGCATACCTGCATGTAAATTGCTTGCAAAAAAATGCATGTTTAACATGTATGGTTGCCAGATTCTTTTCAATGGTGTTTCTATTGTATTCATGTTGAAAAGTGTGCATTTGTCAATTTCAATGGGCTACATAAAGGTGGTAAATGGGTAGCAGTTTATAACACTTTCCATTTTTTTATTGTATTGTTCAGCACCAGTAACATAACTCTGCTTGGTGATGAATCGGGGAATTACTTCAGTTGCATTATTTCTCTGGGGTATGTACGCAGTGAGATATCATTTTGGCTCCCAAAATAATTCTTCTGTGCTTGGGTATTGCACAGCGAAGGAGTCAGGGGATGGCCCAATATACACACACCATTGGATCTATTTGATCAAATCTATGATTTCAGAAACACAGAGCCTTCTGAAATATTTGCTGATTTCCCAAGATGAACAGTCAATTTATTTACCCACCACCCCTCAGTACTTTTACTGATACAAATGGCTGAAATTGAACATATTCCCCATTAGAGTATACTTCCCTTTAGAATTATATTTTCCCATAACATTATATTTACATAAAAATGTATTTTGGCTGTCTCACAGATAGGTGGGCAGCCTCAATGGATCCAAAGAAAAGCAATCTATTCTATTGTCATTTCTGACATTGATGTTGTCAATTCTTCTTTCTCTATTTCCCATCAATCAGTGAGTGAATGAGTGAGTGCATCCCCAAAATGTATGGGATTGGACTTCTATAGATTTGAAACCCCTCCTTTTAGAGTTGGGTATCATTTCCCAAACCTAACTCGTCAGTGTATGTGATTTGGACAGTGTTCCGAAAGTGACATCACGCTAAACAATCTCCTTCATACTCACTAGGCATATTAATGAAGAAGGCAGTCTAATGGGAGAAACTCCTAAGCCCAGTTCTCCACCCCCTTGATGTGATGCCATCTTGGATGTTTCTACATTAAACAACTGTGACTTTCAGAAACATCATGTTCCTCACATTTGATCATGTTACTAATCAATTCCTCTAGATTGCCCTCACTCAGGTTAATCCAATGATACTAGTCTAATTTTGGTGCAACATGTGATGTGTGAGTGACAGATATTTGTTTTTTACACTCTGATACTTTTACAGAAAACTGCTACTCCGAGCTCAGAATAATGGCCTAACCAGTATGAACACGAGGATATATGAATTGTTGACATCAATGTTTCTGTGCAAAATTATGTACATTTGTCTAATTTGCATAATTAAACAATTATCAAAAAATATTGTTTTACATCCATCTGATAGAGTTGTTCATCATATCAAAAGATATTAATGAAAATGTGATTCCATATGTAAAATTGAAATAGTGCACCTTGTTCCTTTACGTGCAATGGGATACATCCCAGTATGAAATGTCACATCATCCCCTGCCTGACAACAGAACAATTGTTGTAAATTCTCTTTGAAGGTCAGATCTGGCCATTTATGACACCTGAGAATGTGGTTGTCATGGGATTCCTTGTTTAGAAGCGTGTTTAAGATTAGACTGCCCATGGTCATTTGTTTACTCGGTCCTGCCCCCTTGAGTGATTCCACCATCTGACTGGCCCATGTGTCTGACTCCAGATCTCAGAAGGTGTGAATTGTTTTCTTCTGGAAGGACCTGGCTGCTGGGAAGATCTGAATACTCCTGGGTCAGATCACTGCTCAAAATCTATTCCTTGTATTTATATTGCATGTGTTTGCTCTGCAAGTTCTGTTCCCAAAAAAAGAGAGCATTTGGGCCCGGGTTAGATCCAGGAAGTGCCATAAGGTTTTATATATCAACTTCAAAGGCCCTGAGTTTAATTGTCTTGTGAAAGCCACCCCAATCCCTTTAGTTGGTGGAGGAATTGCCATTTTAGTTCCTAGGCCAAAGTTGCTGTTATATTCACAATTCAGCATGTGTTATTTCCCCAGTTTCCTCACTGTAATTGTCACTTTAAAAAAGAGCAACATTATTACATTCTCTTTGTAATCAGACTCCTGTTAAAACCTTTCATTTCCCGTCTCTGTATGTGTCTTTATACAAAGCAGATTCTCAGTCCTATAAAGTAAAATATACACAAGGTAGGCCTCAATTCTGTCTTTTGAACTTTTCTGTAACATGCTGTGCTTTCCATCCCAGATTGGACTGTTCTACCTTTAATATGAGTTGCTGGATACTTTCATGTAAGAGAAAAGATTTATTTGTGTGCCTTACCATTAAATGTGAACAAATACACTTGTGTTGTAGATGGGCTGCTGACTTCACCATACATCCTTGCATGTGTCTTTTTCAAATGCTCTGTGCTGGATGCAGTTCACTTGTTTATTTTGAAATATTACATTTTTCTTTGCATTCTTTCCTTCCGTATAGATTCCTCTACAAATCACCTCTCCATGTCATGATGCCTACCTCTAAGGAGCCAGACCGGGCCCAGCAACCCCAGAGGCAGACATCATTTTCCCCAGGGAAGTCTCAGCTGGCCCAAGTCGGGGCCCTTTGGACTCAGTCCTGGCGCCTTAGGCGCCAGGCTCATAGCGGACCCCAGTCCTGGCGCCTTAGGCGCCAGGCTCATAGAAGAGGATATGTGTTTAAGTGCTTGGGTGCACACTTACCTGATGCAGACCTTGCTGCTTCATCCAGGCCCTCTTGAGGCCTGAATGGGACTACTTTACCTGTAGGACTACTTCACCACCCGGGTGTGGTTGGGGAAGGATACATACCTGATTGGTGGAAGGATACATACCAGGAAGTTCTTCCAAGGCTATTTAAACCCCACCCGAACAGCCACACATGCTTCGCGTTGTTCTGCACCTAGCAGCTGGACGCTCACCGTGTCAGCTCCTGCATCCTGACTTCAGCCACGCCTGCCAGCACCCTGGGACACCTGCAAGGGGAGAAAGGAAGAGAATAGGAGAAGAAAAGCCCTTACCTGCTAAATCTGCATCCCGGAGTCATTTCTCCAACGGCCCTGAAAAGGAAGACATCATTTTAAAGGCATTTCGTTTCGATCGCTGCAGCGCTGCATTTTACTCACCTTGGCAAGGCGCTTCCATCTTCAGCAGCGATCTTCCGGATTCAGCTACGCCCCGGCGCCTAGAGGAAAAAAGACAAGAACAAAGGTGAGAGGAAGAAAAGGAATAAGGAAAGCTCAGTTTCCTTTTAAGTCTTACCTGTTGGATTATTCCCACTGCATTTCGGGTCCTGACGCTTCCTGGCATCTCCGGTCCCCGGCCCCTATGGGGAAAAAGACATAAGCATTAGCGCTTGCTGCAATTAGACAACAAACATTATTATTAAGCTTGAACTTTTGAACAGAACTTTTACAGCGCCTTACCTGAACAGTCAAGCTTACCTGAACTCCCATCAATCCTCAATCCAGTGAAGTAACTTGGTTTCAACGCGCCCCTGCATCAGAAGCAGGATGGAGAGCTCATCCTTCCAAACCCTAAGGTGAGGCTTCACGGGGAATCGTGGAGGAGGTATCGTGGAGGGTTGGAAGGGAGTGGGAGGCTTGAGCATTGTTCCACAGTTGGTAATACTCCCTTTTCACGCACAGGAGGGTATCCAAAGAGCCAGGGAAGCCAGAATAGAGGGGCCCTTCCTGTCCATCTTCAGAGTTCTGCGCCTTCGACGCCGCGCCTCCGTGGGAACCAGGTGAGCGTTACACTCCAGCCCCCTTGTTCTTACTCCTTATGGCAACAAAATGGAGAGGACAAGGAATCTTATTTTTCTTTTGGACTCTTTTTGGTCAACTTTGGATGAGTCTTTCTTCCACGCCAATGTCCCCCTTTAAGGGACTAATGGAGGTTGTCTTGATCTTCTCATCTCTGTGTTTTCCCTTAAAAGGATCTGTCCCTACCCCTCCAGGCCTCTCTGAGTAGTCAACTAAAGAGGGGGGAAGAAAGGCTGGCTTAGTAAAACATAAAAACACACATTTTAAGAAAAACATACATACTATCATGGAATATTTTTCTTTCACTCAATTGTACTACTAAAAATATTCTCACCTGACCATTCACTGCACTCTAATGTTGTAACTTACCAGTTAATTTTCCTGTTACTCCTTTCTTTTTTCTGTTCTTCAGGTTTCATTCTTTAGAATTATCTTCAAACCTGACTTTGGATGGCTCCTCAATCATTCTCAAGGTTGGTCAAGGGTTACAGCTTTTCAATTGATTGATATGGACCAACTTTCTCTCAATTAGATCTTCCTTTGGGATAAGGATCTTATAATTTGCTTTGATGGTTAAAACCTCTTCCCCTTGGCATGGTTCCTTTTAAAATTATAGAGAAACACCCTGTCAACTACCTCCTACTCCCATTTTGTTGTTTTGTGGTTGTAATACATCCTCATCCCTTCAGTAGACTTCTCCAGATTGTTGTGGACATATGCAAAAGTATTGTGTAGATGTTTCCTTAGAATTCTCAATATATTCATGAGTAGTTGAGGCATCTACCAATGTCTGCTCCTGAGTTCGGTAAAGCAGGTGTTGAAGTAATACCATTTTATGTCCCATTATTAATTCAAAAGGAGACATCTTGGTGGCAGAAAAAGGTGTAGATCTGAGGGCTATCAGGACAAGCAGTAATTAGATGTCCCAACTTGGTATAGAATCAACCACAAACTTCTTCTGTTAGACCAGAAAACGACCCTATAGTATGTATAGTATGTACATTTTGTTGGCCAGAAACCAAACGCATCACATGACAAACATTTCAATCACAGCATCATCAATGTAACCAGGGGACGTCCATTTTGTGAAATTTCGGCCATTTGCATTTTCCTTTCTGTCAAAATGCTTTGCAAAATGTATTCTATGCTTTGAACTCGCACACGGTGCAAGGCCACGGCATGAATGCTGAAAGACTAACACAGACAGGAATGTCAAACTATACAGAGATACATTGTTTTCCTCCCTCACAAATTCATTGGAGGCGAGCAGAACCCACATCTAATCAGCGGTCCTTGTGCCGGCCTGTTTTACAAATATTGTAGCAAAAGGCAGTTAAAGCATGAATTATATTCTTTTAGCGGTACTCCTTCGCGGAGACTGGTATTTCTTCTTCAGAAGTGTCTGACCCTTAGTTTCATGAAACGAAACACATAGATAACATGCTAAGGAATGTCTTTCTCCTAAGAACATTATATCCTTGCTGAATTAAGAGCTTTATGTTCCCCATAACAGAAAGCTGTCTCTACTACTATTGCTAGAATAACTATATTTAGACCGAATAGAGACTTGTCATAACGTGTCATAATTGTCATGATTGTCAATCACCGAACCCTAGCCTGAACGATACATTTATGGGCGGATTGATTTGCCTTCAAAGATTGCATGTTATGTATATATTGTTGCTTGAGCGTTGCTCGCTCTCTTGTGTCTCACAAGGTCTGGGAACACATGTTGCGAAAGTTGAGACCCCAGTCGGCCGACTGAGAATACTTTGAAATAAACCAGACTTGTTTGGAAATCGAACCTTGTGTCTGTCGTGTCACTAGAGTATATGGTTATTGTGCCTTAGTTTCCATATGCGGTCTTTATGGCCTAGCAAATATGGTGCCCGAATAGGGACTCTCCCCTTTTTGCTCCATTGTATACGTTGAGTTTGAAGAAGGCAAAAACGAGTCAAGGACGAAGCTGTCGAGCCGGGATTGAAAGGTGTTCGGGGCGCCCCTGTAGAAGTGATGAGAGACTCCTTTGCTGATCTGTACACAGCCAATCCCTGATCGACAAGCAGCGCCCAGAGAGCATCGAGGTGAGGGTCCTGGAATGAGGCAGATTGAGCCAGACACGCAGTCACAACGATTTTTGGTTGCATATGTATACGGACGAATTGCGTCCTGAGTGATGAATTGTTTGATCAGATGAGTCATGCCCCGATTCTTAAACGTACTGATATTGGTCGAGAGTTGCTCTTGCAAGATCAAACGCCCAGGGTAAGAGAAGGGTAAGGATTAACCATGCCTGGGAAATTGTCTTCCTGCTTAGTGGGATTTTTCCACTGCGGTAGACAATCTTTGGAAACTGGCCAGGTTGCGCCACCCGCAGGTTCGCCAGCATATGAAATTTATGTAAAGTACCCGATAGGGGCAATAGTGTTTAATGCTATTTGGCAGAAGCAGACCAGACATGTATCAGACCTACAGTGGCCTGATAATGGGAGTTTTGAATTAGCACGTATAGAACACCTAGAATCAGTATTGCTACACAAGAAGGCCAGACCAGAGGCGTTCGACGTCGTAAGAGACTGGAGGAAGGAAGCTAATCTCCATTTGATAAGTAGAGAGAAACACGCGTGCAGACATAAAATGAGTTTAAGCCCGAGCTTGATCGATTGCATAGAGAATTAAGGAAGAAAGATAAACCGCATATGTCATATGTCCAGCAACGATTTTTGCCGCTGTTGAAACCTGTTCATGAAGAGATGAGAATTTGTACGCAAGATGCGCTTAGATGGATTACAGATGCCGCCATTTCCCCAATGGAAGTGCATGATACGTTTAGTCAGTATACACCAGAAATGCAGAGAAAGTAGGTCATGGTAGAGTGCTTACAGGATGAATCTATGAAGAATAAGACATGTTGTCCCACTGATTTAATGACGATTTACAAAAGAGCATTTTTGCCTGAAACTGGAACGACTGCTTTTTCTCTTGATTTAGATGTATTGCCTAATAAACGAGCAAAACACCTAGTTTGCAATTACCCATGAGGGAAGTGCCTCCCATGTTTGTCCCGATAGTAGAAGTTGCTGCCACTGGAACGACTCCAGTGTGAACGATAGAAGCCCATTATACTTCACAGTTTGTACATGTCCCTTTTTCTAAGCAAGAGGTAAATAATATCAGGCAGACAATCCCTGATATTATGAAAAATCTGTCAGGATTCGATAAAGAAATAGAATCAGTTTTGAATTTATCTGTTTTTACATTGTGTGACATTGGGCCTCATTACACAGACGGCAGTAACCATGGCGCTAGTAGCGCCATGGTTGCTGCCAGTATTTTACCGAGTCCACCTTGGTGAATGGGGGAATTACCTTCCCATTCCAAGGTTGGCAGGGCGGTAATTCCCCATTCACCAAGGCCCTTCCCCATTCCCATTTGAGCCCCCATAGGGCTCAATGGGAATGGAGAAGGAGCAATTAACGGTACCGTTATTTGCCCTGAAGTCCCTCAGCGGGTCCCTTCCTTAACATGTGGTCTGGCCACACGTTAAGGACGGGACCCGCTGAGGGACCTCGTAGTATGGCGCTAAGGGATTACCGGCACTGGTGCCCTTACCGGTAATCCCTTAGCGCCATCAGTGTAATGAGGCCCATTGATTTATTGTTTCCCGTCATTCTTCCTGTAGACATATGGAACCAGGTTAGAAATATAAATGACATGATGATATTAGGTGAAACATGGGAGGATTTAATTAGAATTGACGGTGAGAGAAAGGCTGGAGAAAAACCATTGCAAGTTATGTTGGCTTTACCATCGCGAATAGTAGAGAAATTGATAACTTTGGTACCCGAGAAGAGAATAGTTTGGGATAAATTGACTGCTTGTTTACAGGGCTAAGATTGAAAGAGCGTCAGATTATTTTAATCGATTTGAAGAAGTATATGTGATGCAGCAAGTAGCAAACAATAATAGAGGTGGCGGGAACGCATCATCCAGAGTCCAATTTTCCAAAATGCAAGGTTGTGCAATAGGGATTAATAAATATGCCTAGTGTAGACAAGAAGGCCATTGCCGAGCACAGTGCCCACAGATACAGAATGGGACTTTCCCCAGAAGACAGAATAGAGGTCTCCTGGGAACACAAGGACAGAATAGAAACCAAAGAGCGCCACAATTTCACAATAACCATGGCAATCAGAATCAGAATCAGAACCAGAACCAACAGCGAAACAGCACACGTGATGGAAATATTTTTGACAATCAGTCCAATGCATATTACACTTGCGACTTTATATCTGACGATTTATTGATTTACTAGGACAGCCCAAGACAGGGGTTGGAACCAGTATCTATTCCCATAGACCAGAAAGGGCTCTACGTAGAAATGAAGGTTGGGAATAGGGAACACATTTTTCTAGTGGACACAAGTGCACAAAAATGTTCAATTGAGAATCAGCAGGTTCCAGATATACCACTGTCAGGGCATAACAATGTTTCAGTAGGGTTCTCCGGTACACCAGTAATTAGTCCAGTGTCACAATCAGTACCTATAACACTATGTCCATTCACTGAATCTTGGCCATTTCTTTTGCCAAAAAATTGCAGTGAAAATTTGTTGGGATTAAATTTGTTGAAGAAATTGAATGCCGTTATCCATTGTTCTACTGATGGAGTATATTTGACGATATCGCCACAAAAGACTTCTGTATCACAATTCTTATCTAAGCCATTACCGACTGAATTGAGTAAAGTACTAGCTTATATATGGCCAGTGAACGACAATGATGTTGGTTGTTTAAAAGTAGAGCCAGTGAAAATTGTTTTGAAAGAAGGAATTACACAGCCGCGTATCCCGCAATATAAAATTTCGGCTAAAGGAGAGAAGGCATTGAAATGCATTGTGTCAGATTTGGTTAAAAGAAACGTAATTGAAGAAATTTCTGGTAGCACTTGCAATAGTCCGATCCTTCCGGTTTATACGAAAGGAGGTAATGACATACCGTAATATTTCATAAGTGATTTGCGCGGAGTGAATAAAGTTGTTGATCCGCAATTTCCACTCGTCCCGAATGTGACTACAATTTTGACTATGATTCCAGCATCTGCATTGTACTTTAGTGTTGTAGATTTGAAGAATGCGTTTTTCAGTATTCCAGTACATCCAGATAGCAGATATTTATTTGCTTTTACTCTAGGAGGACGTTCATTTACATTCACACGAATTCCACAGGGCTACACTAACAGGCCGATTCATGGAAATACAGTCAAAAGT
This sequence comes from Ambystoma mexicanum, assembly GCF_040938575.1. Taxonomy (NCBI): domain Eukaryota; kingdom Metazoa; phylum Chordata; class Amphibia; order Caudata; family Ambystomatidae; genus Ambystoma; species Ambystoma mexicanum. Next base: position 1,526,818,217 of record NC_090937.1, read on the forward strand.
ATCGCACGCGGCTGGCGCAGAGTGTTCCCGTGCGAATGTCGCGCCAGCCGCGTGCGATAAAATCCATTCCAGCGCACATCGTATTCATGGATTAATCCTCCAAAACAAGCCGTGGCGCAGAGTAACCCTGTACCACTGCCAGAAGTAACACACGCGACCTGCGTGTAATTCAGGGGTGCGCGAGAAGTTCCACACGTGATTGGCCTGGGCGCGTGTATTGCAGGGGTGCGCGGGAAGTTCCACACGCGATTGGGCTGCGTGCGTGTATTTCAGGGGTGCGCGAGAAGTTCCACACGCGATTGGCCTGGGCGCGTGTATTTCAGGGGCTCGCACGTGGTTCACACGCGATCGGGCCTGGGGGAGCGTGTGCGTGTATTTCAGGGGTGCGCGGGAAGTTCCACACGCGATTGGCCTGGGCGCGTGTATTTCAGAGGTGCGCGAGAAGTTCCACACGCGATTGGCCTGGGCGCGTGTATTTCAGGCGTGCGCGGGAAGTTCCACACGCGATTGGGCTGCGTGCGTGTATTTCAGGGGTGCGCGAGAAGTTCCACACGCGATTGGCCTGGGCGCGTGTATTTCCGAGGTGCGCGAGAAGTTCCACACGCGATTGGCCTGGGCGCGTGTATTTCAGGGGCTCGCGGGTGGTTCACACGCGATCGGGCCTGGGGGGGCGTGTGCGTGTATTTCAGGGGTGCGCGGGAAGTTCCACACACGATTGGGCTGCGTGCGTGTATTTCAGGGGTGCGCGAGAAGTCCCACACGCGATTGGCCTGGGCGCGTGTATTACAGGGGTTCGCGGGTGGTTTCACACGCGATTGGGCTGCGTGCGTGTATTTCAGGGGTGCGCGAGAAGTTCCACATGCGATTGGCCTGGGCGCGTGTATTTCAGGGGTGCGTGGGAAGTTCCACACGCGATTGGGCTGCGTGCGTGTATTTCAGGGGTGCGCGAGAAGTACCACACGCGATTGGCCTGGGCGCGTGTATTTCCGAGGTGCGCGAGAAGTTCCACACGTGATTGGCCTGGGCGCGTGTATTTCAGTGGCTCGCGGATGGTTCACACGCGATCGGGCCTGGGGGGGCGTGTGCGTGTATTTCAGGGGTGCGCGGGAAGTTCCACACACGATTGGGCTGCGTGCGTGTATTTCAGGGGTGCGCGAGAAGTCCCACACGCGATTGGCCTGGGCGCGTGTATTACAGGGGTTCGCGGGTGGTTTCACACGCGATTGGGCTGCGTGCGTGTATTTCAGGGGTGCGCGAGAAGTTCCACATGCGATTGGCCTGGGCGCGTGTATTTCAGGGGTGCGTGGGAAGTTCCACACGCGATTGGGCTGCGTGCGTGTATTTCAGGGGTGCGCGAGAAGTACCACACGCGATTGGCCTGGGCGCGTGTATTTCCGAGGTGCGCGAGAAGTTCCACACGCGATTGGCCTGGGCGCGTGTATTTCAGGGGTTCTCGGGTGGTTTCACACGCGATTGGGCTGCGTGCATGTATTTCAGGGGTGCGCGAGAAGTTCCACACGTGATTGGCCTGGGCGCGTGTATTACAGGGGTTCGCGGGTGGTTTCACACGCGATTGGGCTGCGTGCGTGTATTTCAAGGGTGCGCGAGAAGTTCCACACGCGATTGGCCTGGGCGCGTGTATTACAGGGGTTCGCGGGTGGTTTCACACGCGATTGGGCTGCGTGCGTGTATTTCAGGGGTGCGCGAGAAGTTCCACACGTGATTGGCCTGGGCGCGTGTATTTCAGGGGTTCGCGGGTGGTTTCACACGCGATCTGGCCTGGGCGCGTGTATTTCAGGGGTGTGCGGGAAGTTCCACACGCGATTGGGCTGCGTGCGTGTATTTCAGGGGTGCGCGAGAAGTCCCACACGCGTTAGGGCTGGGTGCGTGTATTGCAGGGGTGCGCAAGAAGTATTACACGCGTTAGGGCTGGGCGCACGTATTTCAGGGGTGCGCGGGAAGACCTACACGCGAGCCTACAACACGTATTCATGGAATCGAACGTGGCCAATCCGGAAGCACGTACGCCAGCAGGAAGCAGGCGTACGTTGACCTGCACAGCATAAAAGTGCGCGCAAACAACAAACAAGCTCAGACGCCAGGATGAATATACCGTTCCTAGCAGCAGTGGCCGTGGGATATCGCAGGAGGAGGATAGTCCGTGCCAGAATTTTTACACCCAGAACCAGCCTTTTTGGGATGCCTGATGACCAGGTGTATGGGAGGTACAGGTTTCCACCTCACATTATACTCGACCTGGTCAGTGAGTGGGAGGATGACCTCACATCACCCACCCTTTGCTCCCAAGCCCTCAGCCCCCTGGAGAAGGCCCTTAATGTACTGCACTTCTTGGCCACTGGATCATTTCAGCGGACAAGTGCCATAGTGGGGGGGGTGTCACAGGCCACCCAGTCACTCTGCCTACACCAGGTCTTGGCCATCATCACTGCACGCCCATCAGTCCGCAGGCACATATACCTGCCCAGAACACCTGCAGAAAGGCAGGCTGTCGCACAGGAATACTACAGGGTGGCACAATTCCCCAAAGTGCTAGGCGCCATTGATTGCACCCATGTGGCTCTACGTCCCCCCAGGGCAACTGAGCACATATATAGAAACCGCAAGCACTGGCATTCCATCAACGTCCAGGTAGTATGTGATGCCAAGGGAATCATCACCTCAGTATATGCAAACTATCCAGGCTCAACCCACGACAGCTTCATCTACAGAATGTCTACCCTAAACCGGGACATAGAGGCTGGGCGGCATGGCGATACATGGCTGCTCGGTGAGTATAAATGCCACTGCGCGTGTATGCATGTCAGATACTGAGTAATGTCACAACCCCACTAATGATACCCATCACCACCTCCCCAGGGGACAGTGCCTACCCTCACAGCACCCACATGATGACGCCAATTCGGAACCCCACCACGCCACCCCAGGTAAGATACAACACAGCCCACATTGCAACCCGGGGCATAGTGGAGCGCAAATTCGGAGTGCTCAAGTCACGCTTTCGCTCCCTTGACCGTTCTGGCGGGCAGCTGTTATACGCTCCCCCAGTAGTGTGCAGGATCATAGTGGCAGCATGTGTCCTGCACAACGTTGCAACACGCCGGGGCCTGGCCGTGGACATGGTGGTGCCCCCACAACCCCAACCACATGCACGCCCGCTGCGCATGGGAGGGGAAAAGGCACGGGGGGAGGCAGCCCGTACGCAGCTGGTGGCTAATTCACATAAAATCACACCCCTGTGGAGTGGGCACAGCCCTGGCACATACCAGCTGACAATCAATGATGACTCATTCTGACAAAGATGATGCCTCAATGGAGAGTCACCTGTCACAACCATACCAGCCTGAGACTGTACATCTGGAAGTGTACCATTGTGTGCCACCCTACCTACACAAACACCACCAATGCTGTGTCATCAAAAGACACACTTCAATGATGCCAATATCACTACCACCATCCAAGATACTACATGACAACAGTGCCATGTCACCCAACACCTCCCCCCCAGGCCCCCATCCATGTCCCCCTGCACCCCCACCCCGCAGCAGTGAGGGGCACCTGCCAGCAGGCCCACGCTCATCTACACCATGGCATGTCATGCAATGTGAGAGCAAACAAATTCATACCCCAAACATTACACAAGTGCCACAGAGTACAGTGTCCCAAATGGAAACTGCCCACATACAGTATGCCCACAAATATGTATAAATAACAACAAACATGACCAAATACTAAAGGATACGTTGACCTACAACCTGATAATGCCAGCACATCGACCACCTCTTACTGTACAGTGTTGGTGCCAGCCACATCTGCGAGTGCACTGCTAACAACATGAACTCCATCTCCAAAGTAGACCGGCTTGTGTAGACATGAGGACTGACCCTGCAAATTAGGAGGGAGACATGGAAGCACAAGCACACATCAATACACCATGCAGTGTACAATACTACTACAATATGCACTAGGAATGTATACACAGTATTGACTACAGACTGGCCACATAGCTCATGGGAGTCCAACGTCACTGTGTAAGTCACTGTCACTTGGGCACACCCTTTGCAAGCCCATGGAAACGGGAAGCAGGAGGGGTGTGTGTCTCACAAACCCAAGCAACTAACCCAAACTCAGGACAAGCCTGCATGTGCCCAACGGAATACAGTGGATGCCCACGGGAGCCACCCAAGGCAACACACTGCACCATAAAATTTAAAAAGCAAAAATCAAAAATGGCCATGTGGGGGCCAGGGGGGGTGGGGAGGCCACCCGGGAGGTCTGAGGACAGGATGCACACCAACAGCCACCTGGGTGAATGTTGCGAAAATAAAACACCTCCATGGGCTCATGGCCTGCACGGCTACTAATATGTGTGAGAATCACTGCTGGATTCGCTCTCCTCAACCTCTGCTGCTGCCACAGGAGGTGGTGGTGCTATGGGAGGCAGCCCATGCAAAGCCCTGGTGTGGTCCTCCATTGCAGCAAGCATGCGGGTGTTGAAGGCCTCGTTCTGGAGGGATATGGTGCGGAGATCCCCATGCAACACCCGACGTGTTGCCCGGACCTCCGCACGAGTTGCCTGCATCTCTGCCGAGAGCGTACGGGTGACGCGCTCCAGCAGCTGTTCTGTCCTGGTGACAGTGGAAGCCTCAAGGTCCAGAAGAGTCTGCCTGAGGTGCTGGACCTCTCCCCTCAGGGCTTCCCTCTGTCCCTGGGCATCTAGAGAAATTGATTCCCTCAGATTGTCCAGGGCCGCCTGTCTGTCCCTGTTGGACGCCAACATGTCCTCCCTTACTGATTGGCAAATGGAGGCTGTTGCCTGCTCTAGTAGCTCCCTCTGCCTTTCTGGGGGGACAATGGAAGTGGCCACCCTGTCCATGGCTTGAGCAATCATTTCTGATGATGCTGCCTGTTGGTTGGCCATACCATATATGGATTGCTCCCATGCGGTATTGCCAGGTGGCGGACGGCCACCGCGTTGGCGGGCACCACACCTGTCTGGGGCAAGGCGAACTGCGCCTCGCTGTGTCGGCACTGCCTGAGACTGCAGGACTGCATTTCCCCTTTGATCTGCTGGCCCAGGAACAGGATCAGATGTTGCGGAGTGTGGCCCTGCATCCGTAACCACCACAGGCGCACCTACCAACACTGACATCCCCATTGTGGGCTCTACCCCTGGTGCAGGTGGGTCAGACAGAACAGTATCCCTTCCATGAACACATACCTGCGAATCCACATGGGTCTCATCCGAATCAACACTTGAAAAGAGTTCTGGGGAGGTGCACTCATATACAGCCCTGGAGAGAATGCCCTGCAGCAAGAGTGGGTTCTCACCCACCAACGCACCACGTCCCCCACTCGTGCTCGGACGTGTCAGAGATCCCTCCTGGGTGAGCACCATCTCCTCACCCTCAACAGCATCAAGTGCGTCATCCTCTGAAAAAACATGAAAGACAGAAAATGGAAACAGGCATTAGCACCATGGCATGCAAATAGGCCAGACAAGCTACAGAAAAAGTACTTGATAGACACATGTCCCACATGACTATGTCCCTCCCATGCATGCACTGAGTTGGAAGGGTAGGTAAATGTCAGACACTGATGACACCAAGATGGAAGGGCAACACATCAGATGCATGCTGGCTAGCAGTGCCATCCCACAGTTGGCATGTACCATAGGCATGTCATATTTGTGAGAATAGGGCAGAGTGATGTGCAATAGAACTGGGGGTATTCCTACAATCAGCCAGAACGTGCACAGCAAAATACAGAACAATGTTGTTGCATGTTGCCACTTCAAGGTCAACTGGCGCAATATAGTGCCAAATGCCTGCTGTGGCCAGAAGGGACACTGCAATACCCAAATCCCGGGGGGGAAAATGCATTGGATGAAGCACATGGGTGACCCAAACCACTCAGGCACACACACCCTGACCTGGCACCCACCCTGGACCCCTCCCACATGCAACTTACACATGGATCACACACACATGCATGTGCACTCACCGGACAATGCCTCGTAATCTGGAAGTTCTCCCACACCTTGGATCTGCTCCTCTATGACGTAGGTCCCAGCGACATTCTCATGTGGAGTGAGCTCAATGTCCTCTACTGGAGACCCACCTCCAGTCACCAGAGTTGCGGCATGGCTTGAGGCCAGCTTACTCTTTGCCCTGCGCTTTAGGTCATTCCATCGCTTGTAGCACTCAGTAGCTGTGCGCCTCATAAACCCAAGGGAACTTATGCTGTCCGCGACGGCCTGCCAGTGTGCCTGACGGCGAGCAGGTGTGATCCTAGACCCTGGAGTGCTCAACATTTCAGCGTCATAATCGGACACATACTGCACAAGTTGATTCAGTTCGGCATCATTGAAGCTAGGCTTCCTCGGCGTGCCGGACTGTGTAGCCTTGTCTGGGGCATCAGCCTGTAGTGCACGTGCACTCTTCCTCTTCCTCTTGTAAGGTGGTGGGGACTGTGAGTGGCATATGCCGCTCTGGCCACTCGGGGCTGGAGCACCGGTGGACTGTGTCGTAGTGTGCAATGGCACACTGACCATCTGACTTCCTGCAGGCATTAGCTCGAGTGTGATAGTGGCAGGGGGAACCTCAGACTGACGGACTGGGACCAACACTGTCCTGGCTGGGAGAGTCAGAGCTGGGGTGGACGGAGCTGCAGCTGCCCCTGCAGCCTTCCCACCCCGCCTACTTGGGGCAGCAGATGACATGGCTGCCCCTAATACACGTGGCCTGGTGACACTGACTGGCACGGCCACCCGTGGCCTAGACTTGTGGACCTGGAAATCAGTCTCGGAGTCAGCCTGTGCCAGGTCAGGTGCCACAATGGACAGGTCCAACAAGGGCTGAGCATCGATGGTGTCAGCCACGTTTTCCTCAACCATGGGGGGGTGGACATGGGTCTCCCTGACTGGTCCTCCACACGTGGGGTGCTAGGGGTAGGCTGCAAATCCTGGCCATGTCCCCTACCGTGCCCACCACGCCCACCTCTTGAGGGTCGGCCACCTTTGCCACCCTTACCCTTTGCTCGCCTCCCAGACATGGCACTGATGTAGCTGTGCGTATGGGAGTAGCAGGAAAGTATTGTCCTGGGCAATTGGGGGTCAAAGGGGTAGGGTACTAAATGGTATTCGTACCCTAGTGCACTTGCAAGGCTGAATGGAATCCCTGGGGAAAGATGACGGGTCACGCAAAGCACAGGCACCCCAATAACAGAAAATGACGTGCAAGCGACCCCTCGTAGACCACGTGCGTGGAAACAAAAACACGCACTACGCTGTGGCACCCAGAAACACAATAATGAACGTATGCGTGTCACACGCAGCCTACAATGACCTCTGAAGAGGTACGCGACATACGGGGCAAGCACTGTTGGAAAATAGGTGCGCAACTCACCGTCTGCCTGGAAAAAGTGCGTGTAGTAGACGCACGTGCGCGCGCACGCGTTGGCAACACCCCCGCCAAAAGAAGAATTGTACGCTGTCTGAGGAGACAGGACTACAGGAGAAGTAAACGCTGTCTGAGGAAACAGGTCCACAGAAAAAGAGAAAAAGAAGAACTGACAGAGGTAACAGGGAGTACGAACTCGAAACGCTGTGAAGTAATTCGCGTGTGAACCGACAAGAAGTACAGATTTCACCCACTCGCTCTCCACGAAAAGCACGTACAAGGAAATGACGTCCTACACGTACCTTTTAAACCGGACCACACGTCCAACGTCACTTCCGCGTATACGTGCTAAGGACCTATTACAAGTGCTGATACTAGGACTTGCAGTTCACGTCACAGACGCGCCTGCGCTGTAAGGGCCTTTGGTCCAATGGATTCGCGTACCCAGCCAAAACGCGTGTGAAACTTCTCGCGCACCCCTGAAATACACGCACCCAGCCAATACGCGTGTGAGACTTCTCGCGCACACCTGAAATACACGCACCCAGCCAATACGCGTGTGGAACCTCTCGCGCACCCATGATGTACACGCACCCAGCCAAAACGCGTGTGAGACTTCTCGCGCACTCCTGAAATACACGCACCCAGCCAATACGCGTGTGAAACTTCTCGTGCACCCCTGAAATACACGCACCCAGCCAATACGCGTGTGAGACTTCTCGCGCACCCCTGAAATACACGCACCCAGCCAATACGCGTGTGAGACTTCTCGCGCACCCCTGAAATACACGCACCCAGCCAATACGCGTGTGAAACTTCTCGCGCACCCCTGAAATACACGCACCCAGCCAATACGCGTGTGAGACTTCTCGCGCACCCCTGAAATACACGCACCCAGCCAATACGCGTGTGAGACTTCTCGCGCACCCCTGAAATACACGCACCCAGCCAATACGCGTGTGAAACTTCTCGCGCACCCCTGAAATACACGCACCCAGCCAATACGCGTGTGAAACTTCTCGCGCACCCCTGAAATACACGCACCCAGCCAAAACGCATGTGGAACCTCTCGTGCACCCCTGAAATACACGCACCCAGCCAATACGCGTGTGAGACTTCTTGCGCACCCCTGAAATACACGCACCGAGCCAATACGCGTGTGAGACTTCTCGCGCACCCCTGAAATACACGCACCTAGCCAATACGCGTGTTAAACTTCTCGCGCACCCCTGAAATACACGCACCCAGCCAAAACGCGCGTGGAACCTCTCGCGCACCCATGATGTACATGCACACAGCCAAAACGCGTGTATGAAATCGCGCGCACACCTGAAATGCACGCACACGCTCCCCCAGGCACAATCGCTGAGCTGTGTATATGGTATTTTTTAAGCGCACATTCTGGCGCACATGTATTGGGATGCTACCGCCTGCTTTCTGTGGCGTACGGGTATGGGCCTGTGCGCGTCTTTGGCCGTGCGCTCTTTTACCCGATTCGATTCCATGAATGCCTGTTGTAGGCGAGCGTCTGGGCGTTCCGCGCACTTGCCTCCTGGACCTCCCCTGTGACGCCCACATTTTCACGAGTTGTTCCCCATTCTGCGTGTGACGCCCCGTGTTACGCCTACTTTTGTTCTGTGCGCCGCGCTATGTGCGAATTCGCTGTGGCTTTATCGCATGGCGTTCGGTGACCTGTGCGCCAGCGTGCGCCAGCGTGCGCCAGCGTGCGCCGCGCACTTTCTCAGTGCACATCCCACATTTCGCGCGTGCCCGTGCTTCCATGAATGGATGTGCGCTGTTTTCTGTGCGATTTTCTGCGATTTTTTCTGTGCCACTGCGAATCGCACGTTTTCGCACACGTGCGCCGGTTTTTCCGCGCACATTATTTCCATGAATCGGCCTGTGAGAGCCTGAGTATTTACAGTAGAGCATTAAAGGAACAACTAGATATGCTAGAACTACCAGCAGGTTGTGTTTTGTTACTATATATAGACAATTTATTGATAGCAGCAGACACAGAAGAAATTTGTAAAGAAAGTACAGTTGCAATGTTGACATATTTAGCAGCACATGGACATAAAGCTTTGCTAAAGAAATTCCAATATTGTCGAAAGGAAGTGACCTACTTGGGTTACCTCCTTTCGAAGGGGGGATGAAAATTGACACCAGAAAGAATAGAAAGCATCTCTGATATGCCTATACCAAATACGCACAAAGAAGTCAGGGCTTTAATTGGCATGGCTTCATATTGTAGGCAGTGGATCGCAAATTTCTCTTTGATTGTGAAACCAATAGTGGCGTTGACAAGGAAAGATGTTACCTTACCTTTACAATGGAACATGGAATGTCAAAAAGCATTTTACCTGCTCAAAGCTGCATTATGTTCAGCTCCAGTTTTGGACACACCAAATTATGACAAGAGTTTTAATTATTTGTGCATGAACACAATGGTTGTGCTTTGGCTGTTTTGACTCAGGAACAAGGAGGGAGAAATAGACCATGCGGCTACTTCTCTTCCACGTTGGATCCTGTTGCATGTGCTTTGCAGCACTGCTTGCGAGCTATTGCTGCAGCCGCCGCATCAGAAAAACAAACCGAGGGTATGGTTTAGGTCCCGCTTTAACCGTCATGGTGCCCCATTCAGTGGAGGTTCTTTTGAAATAGAACGCAGACGCAACATCTCATATCTGCCAGATTAACAAGGTATGAAATAGTTCTATCCAAATTATGAGGTGTTGCGCTTTGAATCCGGCTGAGTTAATGCCCTCTCCCAATGACAAAGGGGGTGAAAAAGAATTCCCCCATGATTGTTTAATGGTTACTGAACAAGAGACAAAAGGAAGAATTGATATAACTGATACCCCACAGAAAGAGGCAGATGCAGAACTGTTTTGTGATGGTTCTTGTTTTAAATTACCCAATGGTACATCAACTGCTGCATATGCCATCACTACACTGAAATGTATTGTAAAAAAGAATCCCATACAATTCAGCACAATCCGCAGAGATAATACCATTACCCAGAGCATGTGAAATATCTGCAAACCTTAATGTAAACATATATATTGACAGTCAAGTATGCATTTGGGGTGGTAGACAATTTTGGTCGATTATGGGCTGAAAGGGCTTTCCTGACATCACACGGAACTAAAATCCAACATGGCACTTTGATAGTGAGACGGTTGTCAGCACCTGCACTTCCCAAACGATTAGCAATAATGAAATGTGAAGCACATAAAAATTAACATGTAATGTTGGAAAGGGAAACGTATTTGCAGACCAAATAGCTAAACAAACTGCCACTGATTTACACGCAAAAATGTACGTTGAAAAAATGAAAGAAATACCCTGCATGATAGAAAATAGGATTGCCACAATTAAGGAAATGCCACCAGAAGCTACTGCAGATGAAATAAAAACATGGTCTGAGGGTCCAGCAGAATTAGACTCTGAAGGTTGTTGGGTGGACAAAGAGAACAAAAGATGGATGTTGCCAAATGCCTATGTAATGGCAATGGTCACTATGGCCCACAGTCCAACACACATATGTGCTAAGAAAATGATTCAACATTTAGATTCCGTATGGCAGAATACACACATTACAAAAACTGCTGACAGAATGGTTCAAAATTGCATGACTTGTTTACAACATAACATTGAAAAAGGAACAGCAAGGCCAGTAGGAAGTTTTGGCCCCCCCTCTATGCCGTTTGAAGTCATCCATTCCGATTTCATAGAAATGGAAAGGTGCCAAAACTATAAATATGTCCTTGTGGTGGTCTGCGTATTCAGCAAATGGGTAGAGACCTATCCCCTGAAAGATTGTACAGCTATGTCCACAGCTAAAGTTATGCTAAAAGAGTACTTTTCCCGTTTTGGCCTACCCCATGTCATATGGTCAGATAACGGTCTGCACTTTATTGCAGCCGTGATACTACAAATTTGTGCAGGCCTCCAAATTGACAAATGATTCCATTCGGCCAGACACCCGATGAGTGCCGGTTTGGTGGAACGCCAGAACGGCATCTTGAAAAATAAATTAAGTAAACTCTGCCAGGGGAGTAATTTGAAATGGCCCGATGCATTGCCCCTAGCTTTGTTGTGTATGCGAACATCTGTACAGGCAAGGACTGGTCTCTCCCCTTATGAAATAATTATGGGGAGACCAGCAAATGTTTGGAATGCTCTGCAGCCAAAACAGCTGCGGGATATAGAATACCCATTGCTTATTAAATATTGTAAACAGTTAAATCAGAACTTGCATTTAATTCATCAGCAGGTGCAGGAGGCTCTTCCTGTCAGATATACCGGCCCAGGACATTGTCTGTAGCCTGGGGACTGGACACTCATTAAAGATTTTGAGAGAAAATCTTCACTCGCACCGCTATAGAAGGGGCCCTATAAGGTGCTCCTGGCTACACAGGCTGCAGTCCGAGTGGATGGCCGCAATTCCTGGATCTACGCAACACACACGAAAAGAATTCTGTTTCCTTTGAAAGAGCTGCCTGATCCTGACCTCGAGAGAAATACAGCTGCACTTGATCACAAAGATACCATTGCCAGTTCTCTGCCAGGAGTGATTCCTAAGCCTGAGAAAGGGCCTGGGGAAATTTCAACAAAGATCGAAAGGCCAAAGGTGCCTCAACCTTGTCCAACTGCTGCCGCATCATCACTCATTGCATTGCAAGCTGGCACTGCTCCTGCATCTGGAAATGAGAGTGCATTGTTCATCGATCATACTGTACCTGGAGCCATAAGGGACAATCTACGTTCCCAAAATCGGAAGTAATCTGCGTGTTATTTTGCCTTTGCTCCCAACATGGATGAAGTGGGAACAGAGGCCTAGGGAAAAGGGGTGTATGAGCTGTTACAAGCTGCATCAAATTGAAAGCTCTGAAACATGGTTTCCCGGTGCTATCATTGACAAAGTGAAGGACCAGTGCAACCCTGTGGGGACGAGGGGGGGGCATATGGTACTGACACAATTGATGCTTGCTCCTGCCTTTTTGGAGCTCTGTGCAAAATCACATCAGCTTGCTGTTATTTATTAAGCAGGCTAGCCTGAACTGGCCTGAATGCTTTGCTGCTACTTGAACACTTTGCTGTTAATGTGTGTTGCTGTGGAGAACATTTCCGCGATGAACATTGAAAACCTTCCTGAGATAAACATTACAGACAATGCCTACACTCACTCCTGCTCCCTCCTGCACCAATGCTGTTGATATTGTAGAAATGGAGACTAAGCCTGCTCCTAGAAAAACTTGGTTGGGAAGAACTAATATGCTAATGATTATGATACCGCTTTGCATTTTGATTACGCTGATCCCAATATTCTGGTATCTGGAAACTGTGCATCCTTTGAACTTTCTTTTGCCTGCTAGTAATGCTCCTACTATGAGCAGCCCAGTACATGTGCTCTCTTATACTCTCCCCTCACCAGAAGTGAAACATAGAAAAGGTTATGACAATATTACATTGCTATTAATTATGAATATGACACATGCTATCTTGAATAGGTCTAATTGTTGGGTCTGTTCCCATTTACCCCAGCATGGTGGAAAAGGAATGGGTTGGTATGTACATCCGTTGCCACTTAATACTGCATGTTATGCATCATTAAGAGCGTTATTTTATGGAAAATGGAACGACAGTGATACTGGTCAGTTTGATGGAAAAAACATAGATGAGTTTGAAAGAGTGGTATTGGACCCGGTGTGTTGTTCCATATTTACAAGCGCAAGCAAAATAAACACGGTAACAACGAATCCAATAGATAGGCTCTCTAAGCCTTACAAGTCCTTAATCACTTTTAACATGGCTCCAGTAGAAAACAAAGATGCTAATCCTCCCTCCTATACTATTCATCACAGTCCACGTTCTGTCCCGTTTTGCTTACGGAAAAAGGGTTCTTATCCAGTGGGAACATTTACTAGATGCATGAATACTGCCGTACTTGGGCAAGAAGAGAAACTATTATATATAGGAGGTTCTGTTTATTCTGTATGTGGAGATCAGGCCTATCCATGGTTACCTAAAAGTTGGAAGGGACCTGTTATTTAGTTATACCTTTTCCTGGTGTATTTCTTTCCAAAACTTCTGAAATAACAAAACTATCCAGATCGAGGCCACGACGAGATGATACTGAAGGACAGATTTCAGGGGATATAGCGAGGTCATTCAATTCATACCATTTTGGGGACAAGCAATAAATTCATGTAATATAAGGAAACTGTCCACGGTGTTAGAAAAGACAATAAATGGAACTACAGATATACTCTATAATATGACCCTAGAACAGAAAGCAATTAGATTAATTGCACTGCAGAATAGAATGGTACTTGATATAATTTTGGCTGATCATGGAGGGGTATGCAAAATCGTGGGGTCAGCGTGCTGTGTATTCATAAGTGACTCCTCCCCCATGATATTTGAAGCAATCAAGAATTGCATGTCCTGAGTTCTGATATTCGTATCCCCACAGGTGGTTGGAATCTAAGTTCATGGTTTTGGCAACTGCTGCGATCATGGGGATGGAAACTAATTGCAATTTTGGTCATGATACTTGGAATCCACATGTTCTGCAGTTGTTGCATGCAATGCCTGCCAATCCTCTGCTCCCAAATTACAAATGAGTGTGTACATGCAATCAAAATGAAACCTCCTTGCATGTTAAGTGAAGGTGCCCAACACGAAAATGAAACAATCAAAGAATTCATGGCAATTAATATTTCTGATGATGATTATAGTAGTATGGGTAGTTCAGAATCAGACACATGGTCAGATGAAGATGCGATGTATGGATGATGCTCTTGGTTTACGGCCAAAAGGAGGGTTTGTTAGACCAGAAAACGACCCTATAGTATGTTTAGTATGTATATTATGTTGACCAGAAACCAATCGCATCATGTGACAAACATCGCAATCGCAGAATCGTCAATGTAACCAGAGGGCATCCATTTTGTGAAATGTTGGCCATTTGCTTTTTCCTTTCTGTCAAAACACTTTGCAAAATGTATTCTATGCTTCAAACTCACACACGGTGCAAGGCCACGGCCTGAATGCTGAAAGACTAATACAGACAGGAATGTCAAACTATACAGAGATACATTGTTTTCCTCCCTCACGAAATCATTGGAGGCGAGCAGAAGCCGCAACTGATCAGCGGTCTAGGTGCCGGCCTGTCTGGCAAACACTGTAGCAAAAGGCAGTTAAAGCATGAATTATATTCTTTTAGCGGTACTCCTTCGCGGAGACTGGTATTTCTTCTTCAGAACTGACTGACCCTTAGTTTCATGAATTGAAACACATAGATAACGTGCTAAGGAATGTTTCTCTCCTACGAACATGATATGCTTGCTGAACTAAGAGCTTTATGTTCCCCATAATAGAAAGCTGTCTCTGTTACTATTGCTAGAATAACTATATTTAGACTGAATAGAGACTTGTCATAACGTGTCATAATTGTCATGATTGTCAATCACTGAACCCTAGCCTGAACGATGCATTTATGGGCGGATTGATTTTCCTTCAAAGATTGCATGTTATGTATATATATTGTTGCGAGACGTTGAGACCCCAGTCGGCCGACTGAGAATACTTTGAAATAAATCAGACTTGTTCGAAAATCGAACCTCGTGTCTGTCGTGTCACTAGAGTATATGGTTATTGTACCTTCATTTCCATATGCGGTCTTTATGGCCTAGCACTTCAACATACTCACAACTGTTTTGTTGTATCTCTCCGCACTCCTGCTCAGTGCTGTATGATAGGCGATGTGAAGTTTACCTTTCACTCCTAGGATTTCTAACATTGTAGTTATCATCTCACTGGTAAAAGTACTACCTCTGTCTGACTCAAACCTGTGAGGAAGACGGAAGCATGAAAAGATATGGTTGATCATCACATTGGCAGCTGTCTCTGCCATACAATCTGAGGCAGGAAGGCACTCAATATACTTTGTGAAAAGACATGTCACCATCAACATGTGTTTGGTTCCTCTGAAAGAACGTAATACTAGTCAAATTCAGTCTATTTGCAAATAGGATCATGGAAACATCTTTCCTCTCTTCTGCAGGGGAGCTCTCTGTTTAGGAGAACTCAGTTGGAACTGAGCACACATGAGACACACTTTTAAATATGTATTGAGATCCTAGCCCATATGTGGGGAGTAAGAAACCTCTCGCATTTTGAAATCCCCTATTGCCATACCCAGATTAGGGTTCTCAATAACAGTCTATCTTGAATCTTGAACATTTTCTGCAATTTCATCAAAAGACAGACATCTTCTTTTCCTTGATAATCTGATACTGCCAGAGGAAAAGAAATTGGGTCTTCTAACTATTGATAGAATTTCCAAATAATAGGATCATCCTTTTGAGCAGTGATGAGGTCTACATCAGGAGCATCTCGACTCCACTGAGCACCTGAAAGTTCACTTTTATTGAAAGTTTGTGATGTGGTCACTACCCTGACCTGAATTTCTCTCAGGAGATGTTCTACATCTATACAGTTCCAATGTAGGTCTCCTGCTATTTTGGTCAAGTGATCAGTCAAATCATTTCAAGTTTTATCAGATCCCTCTATCTTGCAATGACCTTTCATCTTTTTCTAATAGATTATATACATTGGACATCACCAGATCATCAATAGTTTGGAATCATCTACCATGTTTTAAAGGTTTATTATTGGCACAAATCATGCCTCTGTTTTTCCAATTGATCGGTGTTCCACAAACTCATTTCACACATAACCAGAATGTGTGATAAAAACCAATTTTGTGAATGTGGGATTTACAGCAGTGAGGACAGCTTGATATACTGCCAACAGCTCTGCCACCTTACTATGTCAGGGGCCTATTTTGTAACCAGCAGAGGTTTTGAGAAGACCATTCACCTAAGCATTCCCAAATGCCAGTAACCAATTCTTTCTTTCTGTCCTTGGTAATATGGTAGGAGCATCTATTCCAATAAGCAGTGTGTATCCCCAAACAAGTGTATTCTTCATATACCTTGTGTGGGGATGAAGGTGTTATCAGTGGTGATTAGACTTTCATCCTTGAGACAGTGTTCTTTAGCACAGTCATGTAAGTCTGCCAATCCTTTGGCTATAGGGCTCTTCTTAATTTGGCTGTAGCTGTCCTCCACAGGAAAGCTCTGCACCGACAGAATCCAAAACATTATTCTTGAATTAGAGACATTCCATGTCCCTATTCTGTCTATTTGCAGCTATTGTAACGGTTGTCTGAAGGTCTCGACTATGATGTGCTCCCCCTGAATAAACATGAGATCATTTTTGAATTCCCACACTGGTGCCGGGAGTGCTTTCTTGCAATCATTGAATTTTTCCTCTGCGGAAGATAATGTTTTACTTGCCTATGAGATTACCTTTTTGACTTTGTCATGTTTTGAGTATAACATCGCAGTCAAGCAGGTGGCTGATAAACCTCTCTCTAAGAAAAACTCCTTATTCTTGATGGGGTAAGCAAAATAAGGAGCTTTTGATTGCTCTACTGTTTTACCACACTCAAACTTTACCGTGGCTTTCAATGAGTGGATTAAAGGTTGAGTGATCGCTGCATAATCCTCAATGTATTTTTGACTATAGTTAGTCAGTGCAAGGAGGCTTTGCAACTCATACAGAGTTTTGGAGTTCATTCATTTGAGTAGTGTCTCAAACTTCTTTTTCTGGGGATTGAGACCCAAAGATGTGGCCTCATGTCCCAGAAAGTACACTCTGGTTTTGCACCATTGTGCTTTCTATAAAGATAATTTCGCACCAGTCTTTTGCAATTGGGCAGGAAAATGCCTGCTTTCTGTCTGATGTTCTATCACATTTGAGCATTTCATAAACAGATAATCCACATAGGACAAATTTGCCCTTTCGCCCAGATTAGGCATGGCATTGTGAAGGAAAATGTTGAACTTATTTCCTGAATGGATGTATCCAAAGGGTTGATGGTTCGAAGTGTATTGTTTCCCCCTGAAGGTAAATGCAAACTTATAACGTCCCTATTCATGGGTACTGTCCAATAACCATTTTCCAGCTCATGGGCTGAGTACACTTTTAATCCCTATATTGGCCTGTCCTTGGACAATATAATGAAGAGGCCATCTTGACATGTAGACCCATTTATTCAACTTCCTTAGGTTGGCACAAAGTGTCTATTGCCGATTAGGTTTTGGGATGCCAACTATTGTGGATGGGCCAAATTATCCCAAAGGATTTCAGATTTCTGATAATATCTGTGAGTGACTGCATGGGTGCGAGAGGCAACCAGTATTGTCTTACAAACACAGGAGCCATTTCCGGGTACTTAGGTATTGTTGTTGAATGAATAATTGTATGCCCGCAATCATACAAGAAGTTACTCTAGATATCTTGGAAAACATATCTCAGTTGTTGTCATCGGTCTAACTACCATCAGCTAAACTGATCTGTTCTTTGACCATCTGCTGAAAACACATGGTTTTTATTTTTCAGAAGTATACTCCAGTTGGTGGGGAGATCTCTTTTGATGCTGTTTACATGGACAGGAGTTACCTTGGATTTCAGATAGTTATTATCAACTCTAAATACTACCTCATCTTCAAAGATGTCACAGGTAACATGTTCAATCCCACAAGGGCATGACGACTACACCAAGAAATGTCCCCCTATTTGGGTATTAATGTTTTCTGGTCAGAAACTGTTGGTTGTATCATAGCAATTTTCAGGAACTGGACCTATAATTTCATTTTTTAAATCAATAGAATAGTATTGGCACCACAATTCCTATGATCATGTGTAGGCTCTAAGTAGCCCTTTGAGGATTGCTATTATCCACCAATATTTGATTGGTGCATTTTATTTATTTATTTATTGTTCATTTGTCAGGCGCTTATACAGTAAGTCAATTCTGTTTCAAAGCACATAAAGATCGACTAGTGGTGATGGATGTAGGGATATTCCTTGTTGTTAGAAGGTATGATTCAAATGTATACATGTTTCCTGACTTATGAGGGTTTATTTTGATAGACACTGTAAATTGTTGCACCTGTCCTAGGTGTTAGAAACCAAAGGGTGTCTCACCCACTAGTCCCCGGGAATCTCTCTCTCAGGTGGCCAGGGCACAGCCATCACCTTTGAATCCAGACTCTGGGGGTGGACCAGTGCGGGAGGATCACTCCCATAAGGACAGCTGTGAAATCAGCAATACTAAGTAACACAGTGGTCCGGCGAAAGTAAGTGGCCCACTCAAAAGTCTCTATGAAAGGTACATTGTTTGAAGCGATAAAGTGAATAAATGGCAAAAGTGAAGTAAGCTAAATAAACTTCTAAAGAAAGGGAGGGTGAAAGTTAAACCGTGAACCTTGAGTCAAAGTGGTCCTGTGGTGGTCTGTAAAGAAAGCCACGCACATTCAAAAGTCTTCAACATCTGAAAGTGGTACGAGCCACATAGAGGGAGACCCGAAGTGTAATAAGCTTGGGGAAGGGAGACCCCTTTCAAGTTTTGTTGAACTTTGTTGTGAGAGGTCTGAGGGAGCCCAACAGAGGGGGACCTGCATGAACTTTGTTGTGATCGGTCTGAGCCTGACAGAGGGGGACCTATGTGAACTTTTTATTGAAACATTATTTGGAAGTTAGGAAAAGAGACTTTAATATGGAAGGCCAGGCAGGCCTCGCCCCCATTTTGGAACTGTTTATTGTGTTGAAAGCTGAGCCACAGAGTTTCATCCTGCTTATGTGGAAAGCCTTACTCTGTGAGATCTAACGTGGGGAGGAGGGCTGTTCCAACCACACTTATTCTTTAGTACACTGATTTTTCCTTTATATACATTTCTCCTCTATACACTTTTTGTACAAGAGATAGGGCAGGCATCAGGTTTTGTTAGGATGGGCCATTTTGATTTGATGGACTCCACTAGGACTGTTTGTTTATTGTTTGATGGTTGAGGCTACTTCCATCTTAGTTATAGGGCAAAGTAGGTGTTTTTCCAGCCCCAACAACTTCAATAAAGGTTTTACAAATTGTACCCATTGTATCAGTGTCATACTTGTGATACCATGCCTACCCTACATAGGGTAGTAACATCTTCATTTGCTTGGACTTCAGTAATTTAGCTGACTGAAATGCTTTCTCAACATTGTCTAAGCCCTTTGGATTACACTCAATCTTGACCAAAATGTGTTATTAATAAAATCCAAATTAATTATAACTTGATGGAGAATGTCACTACCCAGATTAAATTCAGAAGTGACATCTCTAACGATCCAACAATTGTGGTCAATTTTTTTATTGCCAATTGAAATTCTTAACGTACACTTGTTAGGTATTATATATATATATATATATATATATATATATATATATATATATATATATATATATATATATATATATATATATACATTTTGTGTTTCCAGAACAACCTCCCGTTTACTTTCAAATTAAAAAGGGAATGGTCTGTTCTTTTGGAGTTCCCGAAAACAGTGATTCACTTTTGATGCTTTTTATATTGTTTAAAAAGTCTCCGGCCAGCATTGGCTCATTCCTTCCAGTTATGTGAATTGAGATGAATGTGTGTTTGCCCATTCTCTGAATGTCAGTCAAACTGTGAATATGTTTTTTGGACTCTTTTTAGGAGACCTTTGGACTTCCTTGGGGCCCTCCTGAGTGTAGAACTTCAAGGTATGCCCTTCCAATGTGTAAGACCATTTGTTTTGGGGAGGAAGAATCATTTTTAGAAGTTGGGACGAGGTCCGATCACCACTCTGTCCTCCTACTTAGATAATGGTGATCCCGAGAACCTGATTGTTCTGAAAATGAAATTCAATTTGGTTGGGGTATCGTTTAATCAAGTGACAAGTACCATTCAGGCTGTCATAATGTGTCCTATTATTATTATTATTATTATTATTATTATTATTATTATTATTATTATTATTATTATTATTGTATTTATTGAGCACCTACCTAGCTTTGTGAACAAACTGAGTGCTTTACTGAGGTATACAACAATACAGATACATAACAGGTGCTTATACAGTAAGTCAATTCTGTTTCAAAGCACATAAAAGATCGACTAGTGGTGATGGATGTAGGGATATTCCTTGTTGTTAGAAGGTATGATTCAAATGTATACATGTTTCCTGACTTATGAGGGTTTATTTTGATAGACACTGTAAATTGTTGCACCTGTCCTAGGTGTTAGAAACCAAAGGGTGTCTCACCCGCTAGTCCCCGGGAATCTCTCTCTCAGGTGGCCAGGGCACAGCCATCACCTTTGAATCCAGACTCTGAGGGTGGACCAGTGCGGGAGGATCACTCCCGAAAACAGTGATTCACTTTTGATGCTTTTTATATTGTTTAAAAAGTCTCCGGCCAGCATTGGCTCATTCCTTCCAGTTATGTGAATTGAGATGAATGTGTGTTTGCCCATTCTTTGAATGTCAGTCAAACTGTGAATATGTTTTTTGGACTCTTTTTAGGAGACCTTTGGACTTCCTTGGGGCCCTCCTGAGTGTAGAACTTCAAGGTATGCCCTTCCAATGTGTAAGACCATTTGTTTTGGGGAGGAAGAATCATTTTTAGAAGTTGGGACGAGGTCCGATCACCACTCTGTCCTCCTACTTAGATAATGGTGATCCCGAGAACCTGATTGTTCTGAAAATGAAATTCAATTTGGTTGGGGTATCGTTTAATCAAGTGACAAGTACCATTCAGGCTGTCATAATGTGTCCTATTATTATTATTATTTTTATGATTATTATTATTATTATTATTATTATTATTATTGTATTTATTGAGCACCTACCTAGCTTTGTGAACAAACTGAGTGCTTTACTGAGGTATACAACAATACAGATACATAACAGAGTGCTTTACAGGGGTACAGATGCATAACCAAGTGCTTTTTGAGGTGACAACAGAACAGATATACAGTGGAGGGTAAGATACAGAAGGGCACATATGAGGGGTACAGTTGTACTGGGTGAACGGGAGGAGAGGGGCAGGCAGCGTCTAGTGAGACAGGTGGCATGAGAGGCGACGTGATGGCCTAGGTCATGAGGAGGTAAGACTCCTTGAAGAGGTGCATCTTGAGTTCTTTTCTGAATTGTAGGAGCATGGAGGTGTGTCTGATGTTGATGAGGAGGAGGTTCCATATTTTTGGGACATAGGCAGAGAAGGCTTGTTTTTTGATCCTTTTCTTTTTGCAGCAGAGGGTTTCAAGTATGCACGTGTACTGGTTGGTTTCTGGTGGTGCGCTGTCCGACATAGATACTGTGTTTTTCCACAAGTTAGCTGGGTGATTTGAGGACAACTACCTTATAGGTGATAGACAAGACTTCAGTGGGAGCGAAAGGTTGATGAGGGCCAGGGTGATGTGGTTGTATCTGCGTAGTCTCTTGATGAGGCATGCAGCAGTGTATAGGACACTTCTCAGGGGCACAAGGGAGGATGACAGGAGGCGTTCGAGGAGTGCATTAGCCCCATCCAGGTGGGATAAGAGCAGTGCTTGAACAGTGGATCTAAAGCTGTCCGGAGGGGGGAAAGGCTTGACTTTTCAAAGGAAGGAGAACTTATACCAAGCTGTCTAGTTTTCTTAGCTATGTGTGTCTTGAAGGACAGGTGTTTGTTGATGTGGCCCTGGAGGGACTTGGCGCAGGAGGTGAGCTTCAATGTGAAGTCCACAGGGTTCATGGTTGATAGCCAGGTCTGTATGTATGGGTGTTCAGTGTTGTTGGTGAGGAGTAGGAATTCGGTCTTGGAGGGGTTGAGCTTCAAGTATGCGATGGACATCCAAGACTGGATCAGCGAGGGGAAGGTTGTGTGCCTGTGGATGTTATTGATGAAGTTGATCTTGAGGTGCATATGTGTGTCGACGGCCTATTGGTGGATGTGGATGTTGTGTGTGGCTAGGATGACTCCCAGCGGCTCCATGTATATATTGAGGATCATTGGGGAGAGTATGGAACCCTGTGGGACACCACAGGAGATGGGTAGCATTGGCGATCTAGAGGAGTTAGTCTGAACAAACTATTGGTGGTTGACAAGATAGGACTTGAAACAGTGTAGTACAAAGTCGCTGAGCCCTATGCCCCAATGTAGGATGTCTGTGAGCCCCTGGTGGTCTACTGCATTGAAAGCGGCCGAGATGGGTAGCCGTCATCAAGGATGTTGAGGACTTCGTGTATGGTTTCCGTCTCTGTTCTGCATCTGGGTCTGAACCTGGATTGGTAGGTTTGAAGGAGATTGTTGGTGTTGATGGATTGCTGCAGTTGCATGGTAACGCTTTCTCGATGATCTTACCTAGGAAGGGAAGGTGGGTGATGGGGCAATAGTTACCTAGGTTGTCAGGATCCGGAGTGGGTTTCTTTAGTAGAGCAAGGATTTGTCCTGTTTTAGTGCTGGTGGGAAGGTGCCTTGAGTTAAAGAACTGTTGATTATTTCAAGGTAGGGAAGGAGAGCTTCTGTGAGGAGGGTCTTGAGGATGGATGCTGGGAGGATGTCATCTGTATACGAGGAGGCTTTGAGGGTGGCCAGGGTTTCTAGCAGGTCCTCGGTAGAGAGTGTCTTGCACGTTGTCCAGGTTGTGGAGACTTTGTGATGGAGGGACCCAGAGTGGATGAGGAGCCTCAGGACCAATTAAGGAGACTTCAATTGATAGTTTCGACTAAAGCGCCAAGAAGCTACGCTACTGACGTCATTAGAGACACCATGACATAGCAGCGTTAGTGTCAGGAAGCGATTTTTCCGTTCCGTCAAGTATTCAGGAAAAGGAGACTTACGTCTTAAGGCAACACCATACTTTTGTGCTGCGTATCACCTTGTCTCCCCAGAGTGTATCCGGCAACGCATTTTGCCCATTTTGTCCCGGCTCCACAGAACGGCACGGCCCGACCACTGGGACGGTGGCGGTTGCCGTGGAAATGGTGGCAACCCTTTCATACACTTGGTCACGTGACACGTTGTTCCGTGTCACGTGACACAGGATTAATAAGCCGTTCAAGTAAGACAGACGGTGCTTCTGATTGAGCTTTCTGTGAACTGTGCTTCTTCGTTTTGCTGACTCGCCTTGTTGGCCCTTGCCTGTTGTCGGATTGCTCATCTTGCCCCTTGTTTGATCTGTCTACTCACTGGCTCCTTGACCTCACGCTATGTTCCTTGGACTTCTTTTGCCTCTTGCCTTTGTGCTTCTTTGCTTGCAAGAAAATCGACCTCCGGTACTGCCATATGGACTCTTTTGCCTCATCACTTGTACTGCATTGTTCGTCAGGATACTGGACTCAGAATTTGCATAACTGACTCCTTTGCCTCATCCTTTGTTATACTTCGCTCTCCAGGATATTGAACTCCACGTGTTCTATTGCTTTTGCTTACTGCTACGTTGCCATCTCCTCATCGGTTCCACAGTCCCCACAAACTGTTCCACGGATCACTGGGACTACCTTGTGATAGGCGTCTGCGTGCCATCAGGTCCGGCTGCTGTTTTGGCACTTGAGACTTGTCACCCCAGGTATTAGGTGTCCTTGTTCCAATGGGATAGCACCACCTGAAACCACCCCAGGAACATTTATCGGATTATCCTCCCACAGCTCTTCAAGCCACGGTTTCAATACGGGAAGCCCAGGCCATTGCTCTGTGTTTTCCTTGCCTCCTTCTCTGATATCACGCATTCTACCTTATCTGCTTGTCTATTGTCTTTCCCCAATTCCACCACCAAGGCTGCTTTTGTGCTCTCCTATTTGGGGGTTATGGCAGCAGCATGGGCCAACCCGCTGCTTGAAGAAGGTAGCCACATGCTCTATAATTGTGATGCTCTCTAGAATGCCATGAGTCGGGTTTTTGACACTAGATATAAATCACAAGCCACAGATCTTGAGTTGTTGAACCTCAGTCATGGTGATTCCGCTCTATTCACATACTTGGCTAAATCTAAACAATTGCCGGCAGAAACCAACTGGCCAGAGGAGAAGAAGGCTTCTTTATTTTACAGGGGCCTTTCAGAACCCTTGAAAGACGTCCTGGCCACTGTCCCTGTCCTGTCCTTGTGGGCTCCCTGAACTTCTTGATCCTGTTCTTCAAATTGATGCTAGGTGTTCCGAGCGTAAAGGGGAACGGAAGGATCACGTTCCCGTACCTGTACCTATGCCAGCTTCCGCCTCTGGAAATAGTGAACCCATGCAAATCAGTGCAGTTCAAAAGCCGTTAACCATGGAAGAACGAGAACTTTGCAGGACAAACAACTTGTGTTTCTACTGTGGGTCACCAGATCACGTCTTACGCGATTGCCCAAAGAAGCCCGAGAGACAGGGAAACTCGAAAGCCCAGCAATAGTGGGGGTCTGATTGCTGAGCCAAACTTCTAAGGACCCAGTTGTTCCCATGGCCTTTATGCTTTCAACCCAGTTGGAACTGCCCTCCGGCATCTCCTGGACTGTGGGGATTGTCATCGATTCAGGTGCCACAGGAAACTCCATTGACACACAATATGCTGAAGAAATGGGCATACCATTAGTCCCTAAGGATCGCCTGCATCTCGCAAACGCGGTTTATGGAACCACTCTCTTGTCTGGGTTGTTTACTGAGAAAAACATGCCAATCAACATGACAACTTGTTCTGGTCATATGGAGGACATATCATTCAATGTTATCGCTGCTCCACAATTTCGGATAATTCTCGATCTGCCTTGGTTGCTCATGCATAATCCCAGCATAGGCTGGCAGTCTGGAGATGTCACGTTTTGTTCTGCCTATTGTGAGGAGACATGCATGTCCTCGGTTGTCACTCCTACTTCTCCTTGTCATCCGCTGCTGGCTGCTCAAGACCGCATCAACAGTTGGAGCTATCACAGGGGGTCCCCTACCCGAGATGTATGATTCTTACCGAGACGTCTTTGATGCTAAGGGAGCAGAGATCCTACCTCCACATAGGGCTTACGACTGCTCAATCGACCTTGTTCCCGGAGCCAAGATACCTTCAGGTCGTGTGTATTCTTTGACGGTTAAGGAAGACGCCTTGTTGAAGGAATACATCGACAAATCATTGAAGTCAGGATTCATTCATCCCTCTCTTTCACCCGCAGCATCACCCATGTTTTTTGTACCTAAGAAAGAGAGGGATTTAAGACCCTGTATCGATTACCGCGAATTGAACAAGGTTACGATTCGCAATCAGTATCTGATACCACTCGTCTTGGTTCTCCTTGACCAACTCGGCTCCTCCGAAATCTTTAACAACCTTGTTAGGATCTGCCAGGGAGAAGAGTGGAAGATGGATTTCAAGACACGGTATGGTTTATATGGATATTACATAATGCCATTCGGGTTATGTAACGCACCTGCCACCTTCCAGCATTTTATAAATGACTTGTTCAGTGACATGTTGGATACTTTTGTGGTGATCTATCGTGACCACAAAAGTGATGGGTGGAAGGTTTGAATGAATCTGAACCACTGGCAATGCTCTGGGCAACCTTCCACACCACAGTTTTTTAGCCCGTCTGCACCATTACAAAAGGGGTCCAGCCATACGCAAATCAGTCAGGTACTGCCACTAATGGTAGCAGCCCAGGCCGAACTGCTAAGCCAGGTCTCCACTGCACGGAAACACAAGCAACACCAGACATGTTTCGGCCTTGTTGGGCCTCCTCAGTGAGGTGCAGCTTGGTTCCCTATGGCGCCGCGAGCAAGGGACCCAAGTCTGGGCATACCCTCTCTCACATAGTGAGACAAATTGTGACCGCAAAAGTGATGGGTGGAAGGTTTTTAATGAATCTGAACCACTAGTAGTGCTCTGGGCAACCTTCCACACAACCGTTTTTTAGCCCGTCTGCACCATTGCAAAAGGGGTCCAGCCATACGCAAATCAGTCAGGTACTGCCACTAATGGTAGCAGCCCAGCCCGAACTGCTAGGCCAGGAACCTTCTGCACGGAAACACAAGCAACCCCAAACATGTTTCGGCCTTGTTGGGCGTCCTCAGTGAGGTGCAGCTTGGTTCCCTATGGCGCAGCAAGCAAGGGGCCCTCCTCTGGGCATACCCTCTCTCACATAGAGAGACAAACTCTGACCACAAAAGTGATGGGTGGAATGTTTTGAATGAATCTGAACCACTGGCATTGCTCTGGGCAACCTTCCACACCACCGTTTTTTAGCCCGTCTGCGCCATTGCCAAAGGGGTCCAGCCATAGGCAAATCAGTCAGGTACTGCCACTAATTGTAGCAGCCCAGCCCGAACTGCTAGGCCAGGTCCCCTCTGCACGGAAACACAAGCAACCCCAGTGATCTATTCTTGTCTACTCACCTTCTCTCGAGGCGCATATCCAGCATGTGTCCTCGGCATTTCATCCTTGAAGTAAGCTGGGCAGCACCTACCATTAGAGAGTTTGGTCTTTCCGTTTGGTGAGAAACATTGTTTCACCTTTAGGTTAGACGATTACACAGCTCTCATGAGAATCTTCCTAACACATCCAGTTTCCTCATCTTTAGTGTCTTTTTTAATTTGTTAGTTTTATTGGTAAAGAGTGTAAGGCTTACAGGACAGAGATCATCAATAAGTCGGCCATCTCAGAGGGTCCTGTCCTGGTGGAAGAAGTCTCCGTTAAATAACATCCTTTGAGTTTCTGTATGATGACAAATCTGATGGGTGTTGCACTCCAATGAGCAGGACATTCAGTTCTATGTGACCTGAGCAAAGTGCTGGGGCTGTTCCAGGACTAGTCAGCTAATGAAAGTTTGCTGTTGATGGCTTTCTCTTGCAAATTCACTACACTTTTATGTTTCGTATTCGGTCACCGGGTGTCACATTATGCACGCTCTCAATTTGCTAGGAAGGGTTTAGGAGGCCTTTCACATTTCTAGAGATTCAAAGTGCAAACCCACTCTGGTCCACTGTGTACATTGGGTTCTAATGCATGCCTCTCAATTTGGTATGCATTGTGCAGCCAAAGCGCTTCCGCGAGAAGCCGCCTAGAGGGCATTATGAATGAGGCAGTCAATTCTAGCCAATCGGTGTGTGGGATGTATTTACCCATGCATCCGAGCCGTACCTCAAAACTGTGCAGTACTGACATGGAAAACATCATGATGGCCAGAGCTTCCCAGAAAATGCACAGGGAAATGCATGAAGAATAGGCTGCCACCCATTTTTGCCGATGTTATGGGCACAGAAGGACACTGCCTAAAACCACCATTGGACTACCCACACAGTAGTCTGAAACCATTGGGAATGGCAATGCTGATTGCCAAAAGCAAACCCATAACTGTTGGGAATTCATTTTCTTAAATCCCAAAAAGGGGTGCAGTACCAGTACTCACCACTATCCAAAAGCCGGCGTTTTAAAACCACCCTGTGTTTCTCTGAAGGCAGGCTCAAAATGCCTATTTTCAAACATTGCAACATGTGCAAAATATTCACTGAACACCAGCAGACATTTGGCAGAATGGAGTTTTGTGTGCTTACAAAATCTAGGAAATGAAGAGCCCAAAACAATGCTTATAACAAAACTGCTATGGAGTCAGCAGTTTAAGTTGCACTGGATTTAAAGACACTAAAATCGAAATGTTTAGATTAAATGAGTGACCTGTGTTTGGTGTCACATGCCTTTGTAACTGTTGAAATGCCATAGTTTTGCACTTAGAATCAGCCTTCTAGCTGCATATGTGAAAATGTTTAGTTTTATTTGAATGCAGAAACTGGGGAACAAAAAGTGACATTTTATCTGAAACCTGGCTTAAGGAACTGAATTCTGCCTGGCAACTACCCCCATCAGGAGTGAAACTTGAGTCACAGCTGTGTTCCCAGGCCTAGCTGCCCTTTTGCTGCTCACACCAAAAGGGATATGACACTTCCCTGATTGAATTACCTGTGCTCTACAGGAGCTCTGAACAAAGCCTGTCTTGACTCAGGCAAAGGTTTTATTACAGCGGTCGTAAAATGTAGCTTCCTCTTGGCAGAAGCTGGGAGGGGCACTGCCTGTGAGAGCAAGCTGGCTTGGCAGAACTGGATAAACCAGTATTTCCACCATGTGACCTGGGAAACCACACCCCTTTGTAGCCAGAATATTGTTTAGAAAAAGATGAATAACTCATGGTGCGGACATGTGAAAATTTTATAAATGATACCATAATGCTTGTGATTTTTCTGCCCACAGTTTAAGAGGTTTTTAGAACCGGTGGTATGTTCAGGGGGGTGTTAGCGGAAAAGTGGATATTACTCTAAATGTATGCATGTTAAAAATCTGAAACTTCATCAGTTAATGTCCATACTCCCTGCGCACATGTATGTAAAGTTGGGTCAATGTCAGAAATTGAAAAATCAGTTAAAAAGTCAATTATCTGCCATTTCTGAATGCAAGCTCTTAGAAACAGCAGATTTGGACAGAGACATGGCTAAATTCAGCCACACCATGTATATGTAATTTCAAACAACTGTGTAACTCTGAAATATGTATTTTGATCATATATAGATTTGGGTGCACAGATGACAGGGGAGGTTTTTCAAGAGATCATAAATGGATGACATCACTCTGACTCACAGTTCCTTCCCCAATCAAGTGAGGAATGGAAATTTGACCAATGACAAGGGAGAGGGGCAAGTTTAGTTATGACCAACACACACACCCACTTGCAGAACATATAAATGGACCACTGAAACTTAGGTAGAGACCTTCAATTCCATCTGCCGCTGGAAGCTCTGCCGGAAAAATCCATACTTTACCTCCATCAAACCTCCAGAGAGCCAAACTAGAGACTTCAATCTATACAGAACTAGAGACCCAGACCAGAGATCCAGAGAGAGAGCAGACCCAGATCACTGTGAAGTGCAGAGACCAGAGTCCCGTCTAAAACCTGACCAGATCCATGGCGAGGCCCATTTCACTCAAGAATATAGTGTGAGTACATAGCAAAACTGTGCAGAACCAATCTCTTAGTTAAAATAATATAATTCAATCCTATTTTAATCTAAGTAGAACTGTCTCCTAACTGTCACCTGTCATTTGTAAAGCTGTCACTTGTCATTTTCTAGTTGCAAGCTGCACGTGTCTTTTTGAACTTTAAAATTTCAAATCTGAAAAACGACCGTTATTTAATCACTCATATCTCCGCAACCGTTTGTGCTAGAGACTTGCAATAACTTTCATCTGAAAGCTTAGCATCGTGGCTTTCCTACGAACCTAGAACCGCATTCCTACCCCCTATAGTTTTACCGCAATCGTGGAACACGCATTCGCAAATTTTGCCGCGATTTGCAAATTTCTTCACGTGTAAAAAGACAGCAGTTTTGCTTTTCCTTGCCAAAAACTTCGTTTACCTGCTAGTTACTACTAAAGCATTGTTAAGGTGATCCTGAATTCATAGAGAGTAGATACCACTCACCCTGAACCTCTGAAAGGGAATTAAAAGCATTTCCAACATATTTCTCATCCATTGCTAGCACATATCAAAGCATTTGGGCCTGTGTTTTCAAAACTCCTATCTGTTTTCTGTAGTGTAAGCTTGCTGGGGTGAACTGAATTACAGTTGATTGCATTTCTGAGAACTGTGTGCTTCCTTCCATTTCCTTGCATTGCATCAAGGGGGGGAGGGGATTGCCAGAGAAAAGTGATTACATTGTTTTGTTGAAATCATATTGAGTATTTTCTATACTGCATTTCATTCATTCAACATTCCATCCATTTGAACTCTATAAAGCATTCTCTATCACATTATTCTTCTTTTGTTCCTATTTACCAGTGTGCTATCTCATCCATTTCATGTCAACTCATTAGTGATTATAAAGAAGTGTGCTAGTGCCAGATTCTCCGTCGTTAATCATTATCATATCAGATTAAGTGTGATATTCAATTATTAAATTATTATAAAGTGTGATATATATATATTTTAAATTATCAAATAAACCTTTTAAACTTGCAAAACAGAACTACTTCTTGGCTCAGTGGGGTCAGGGGGATTCCAAGAGAGGGGTGTTATATAGGGGTAGTCATCCAGAACGCATGAACTGGACATAAAGATATATCAATAAGGGTTTTCATTCAGTATTCTAGGCTAGGCGTTGACTTAGCTGTAGTGCGGGATTGAATCCTTTTACAAATTGGGGGCTCGAGCCGGACGTTTGGGTTAGAATACCACTTGTGCAGCTTAATACAGTGTGCTAACTGACGGGATACATACATCCGGTCGGATCACCACGCTGCATTACGCTGTGAAGCATTCCTCAAAAGGGACACTCCAAGAAAAGTTCTGTTCTGCAAAAATAAAATACTAACTTCTGTAAGTCAGGACAGAGACCAATCTCTAGAATGACGACCTTGGTAGATATGAAAATAGCCAGAGAGCACTTCTTACATAAACTATTTGTGAGAGGTGAATGGGCTGAGCAGGGCCAGGATGCCTGGTTGCAGGCCATCACGCGACAGGTCACTGAAACAGGGTCAGACTTATGGAGAGATCAGGGTCCATTACATGTGGCCCTGAGTGAACTATACATGGCCCCTAAGGCCAAAGATGAACACGACAAGATTGTTAGGATAGCGGCATACCTGTACCTATATATGGGAGACATGCAGGATAGATGTGCTGAAAGCCAAAATCTGGCAAATAGGCAACAGGTGGTGTTAGAGAAGGTCCAATCTGACCTGGTCTCTTCTGAGCAGAGGCTGCAGGGGAGCCAGGAGTCAGAAAATGACAGCAGGCAGTACATCATTAAAATAAAAGAGGATATGGGCATCCTACAACAGGAAAAGACAGACCAGGATACCAGATTTCTGGCCCTGCAGAAGGAGCACCAAGACAGTTTGGACTCCTTACTGCAGAACCAGAAAAAGTTGGAGCAACAGATCAATTTCAACAGGGCATGCGCGGAGCAGGTAGTCACCCTGCAAAGCCAGCTAGATAGAGAGAAAGAGGAGAGCAATAAACTGATTCTGAAAGACCTGGATACCCAGGCAGAGTTTGATCAGGAGCGCCAGAAAGCTGGTTCCTTCCAAAGGCAGAGGGACGACCTGGCGGCACAAATGCAGGATCTCAGTCAGGAAAGAGACACTTTAGGCCAGGAAGTCTGCCACTTAAAAAAGGAAATTGAAGAAAATCACCTGGCCCTCCAGGGGCTGGGTGACCTCCAAAAAGAAAACCAGAACTTGGTAGAGCACACCAGAAGGGTGGAAGATGCTCTGGCAAGAAAGGAGCAGGCCGGTAGGGATGGGACTCAGGAGGTAAACCTCCTGCAGCAAAGACTGGCCCAGTTCTCCAGGACCAACCAGGAAGCACAGAGGGAAAATGAGGCCCTCTGTCAACACAATGATAGGCTCCAACAACAGGTAGCGATGCAGGAGAGACTGATAGAGTCTAGTAAGGCCTTAACTGAGGAACTGAAGGCACAAATGCAGGCTCTTGCATTGCAACAGGGAGCAGGGGCGGATAGAGATGAGGTTCGCTGGGAAATGGAAACTCCGGAGCATAACCTCAGGAGCCCTAGTACCAGAGGCCCTCATACCTCTCAGTCCCTGGACTCTGCCACCCCCATGTCCCCTGGCGCACATGAGCACAGGGCCACAGGGATGGCAGATTACTATCCAGCTAAGAGTATGGGGCTCATAGGCCAGTACCACTCAGGAATGGAGGGGTGGGCATCCGGGTATGGGCACCCAAGTACAGTACAGTTCAATGGGGAACCCCAGGAGAGTAGGCCGATTAAGGGCATCCTGAAAACCTCTGCCCAGTTAGGTCAGTGGAGGGGGTACCCATCAAATCCTGGCAGCAAGGAGGAATCTGAAGACTCCTCTGAACTGCGCAGGACACAGGAGACCAGGTCCCCACATTCTGCCAGCCCTTCCCAGGCTCGCAGAATCCGGGAAAACCTGGAAGAACAGACGGGAACCTCTGGGAGCAGTGCCTCTGAGTCCGAGGACGAATGGACAAGGGTTACCCGAACCAAAAAGGCCAATAAGGCAAAAAGGGCC
Organism: Ambystoma mexicanum; assembly: GCF_040938575.1. Lineage (NCBI taxonomy): Eukaryota > Metazoa > Chordata > Amphibia > Caudata > Ambystomatidae > Ambystoma > Ambystoma mexicanum. Next base: position 1,526,850,575 of record NC_090937.1, read on the forward strand.
TTGCTTAAGGACCCCTTAAAGCAGATTAAGGCGATCAGGAGCGTCATCACGCCTTACCATAAGAACGCTAAGTATTCTGTTTGGGAGCACTTAGAGTTGTTTGAACAAATGATGGAGACTTTCCATTTGAAGGACAGCCAAAGCTGTATTCAGTATGTAAAGTGGACCTTCTCCCCGGAATACTCCAGTTTCTTTGCGGGGCTGGAGGACCAAAATCATTTAAGATGGTCCACCTATAAGGCGGCCATCTTGAAACATTTTTCTGTTCACAGAAATCCTCAAGAGGCTCGCAAGGCAGCCTACAATTTGCAATGTGGGGAGGATCAGGCCCCACAAGAATTTGTGCAAGAACTGAAACGTGCTTTTGCGCAAACCACCAGAAGGGTGCGCACAGATAGTAGAGAGTTCATTAATACGTTTTTTCATGCCTTGCCCAAATACATAATGACCCAGCTCGTGAGGGATTTTCACGAGAAAAGATCTTTAGACTGGGTCATTGAACAGGCTACCCGGATCTATGAGGTGCAGAAACCGGTAGATAGCAAAAGTAATGCCCAGAAAAACCCCAAAGCCAACAGCACCCCTGCTGCTGCAAAGGTGGCAGAGGTAAAGGTCACCCCCGTTTTGGATTTGGAGATGGGGGGGCCTAAAAACCTACCTGCACCTAATAATGCTAGGCCCAGGAGGTCCTCGGGTCAGTCACAGGCAGGGAGCCAAGGAGGCAGCCCCACAAATGGGGTCCCTCGCTCTCCTGATTATGTAAGTCCCCGTTACAAGGGAAACAGACCCATCCTGGGTTATGTGTGGACTCCTCCAGCCCAAGGGGGGGGATCCAGCCAAGCACCTAACCCAGGGAACTTCCCTCCTAACTTCCCACCGGAGGGCAGAAATTTACCAAACCCTGGGCAGAACTTTTTCCCCAGATATCCACCCGACTTTCAGCCCCAAAACCATCCATCCTTCTTTCCCCAATTCCCTGAGCCCAGACCACTGAATCCGGGAGAGGGGAGGCCAAGGGTGGAGGGGTACCCAAATCTTCCCAACCCGGGGTATTACCAGAGGAGGGACAGCTACCCTTCCCGGGATCAGCCCAGGGGAGAAAACAGGGCCCCGTATCAGCCTGAGCGGGTTTCCCAGTTAGAGCGCCAGGTTCAAAACATGGCGCGGGATCTGGGTCACATACTGAGGGCTCAGCAGAACCCTCAGATGGGCGTGCCGGCGCAGAACGCACCCAACTCTGGACCTGGTGCTCCAGAACAATGACGGGGGCAGCACCCCGATAACTCACCGGTTCCCGGGGAGGAGGCACAAGGGGAAGGGGGGTGTAAAGCCTTGGAGGAAGCTTCCTTCCTCACTTGTAAACAGCCCCTGGAAACCCAGGAACCGGAAACAAAATCTCTTGCCCCGGAAAGTCTGCCTCCTAAGGAGCAGAGGGGGGTAGGAGAAACAAAAGACCCAAACAGACTCAGTTTGAGGAGGAGGTACAGATCTTCCAATTTGAGGGAGAGGGATCCTCAGAGGATCCTGGGAAAAGGATCTTCTCCTTCAGAGAGGGGGGAACTCCTCCCAAAGAAAAATGGGTCCCTAGGGATGCAAATCCAGACTGGGGAGATGTGGAGACTGAGCTACCGCCGCCCACCATCTCATCCCAAAACCAACAGCAAGAAAATCCCCTGGTTCAAACCCATCCTGGTGACTGCCTCCAAAAAGGGGGGGGCGGCCCGGAACCAGAGCCAGGGGAACCCACACTGGCTCTGATCTCCAGTTGCCAAATTTTTCTTTCAGATTCCCAAGGCTCTCCACAGAATTCTGCCCAAATCTCTTTGCTAGCGATGTCCAAAACCAGAAAATTAGCCCACCAGTTGTCCAAAAATGTACATTATCTGTGCCCCCTTGAGGAGAAGGAGGGAAGATATTATGCCCCGGTACAAGTACAGGGGCAGGATACAATCTCGGCACTGGTGGACACTGGATCTCAAGCTACCCTTCTGTCCAGAAGGGCCTTTGACGAACTGAATGCAGGAAGGGGAGAGAATTACCAAATTCCTCTCACCTCTCTTCCGGGACAACTACAGAACTTTGACGGGAAGGAAATTCCCGTTGAGGGGACTGCAGACTTGGACATTAAAATTGGGCGACATAAGTTGAAACACCCGGTCATAGTTGTGACCCCGGAGGGCACTCCTTGTTTACTAGGGAATGACCTCCTGAGAAGGTTGTCACCCCTAATAGATTGTGTAAACAAGGTCCTCTGGACCCAGACTAGCCGACCAATAAAATTAAAACAGAGTGTCAACCATGTTAGTTTAAACGGCACATGCCACATGGTTGAACAAAAATCTGACCAAGTAGAATTTCACTTCCAGAATAACCAGATTCCAGACATGACAGTAATAGCAGTAGGACAACAGACTGGTGATGGGGGGTCCTCTCTATTTCTGAAAATCAACCTTCCTTCCAGTCTAAAGTGGTATTCCACGCTGGAAGGAAACACTCTGAAATTCTATACCAATCCACAATCTGAAACTCCCACTCCTATAGTCCAGAAAGATGTGAAATCAGCTCAGAGCCTGGCTGAGATTCAGCAAATTGGAGAGCAGTTGTTCATCCCTGTTCAGTTAAATGATGGGAAGGACTCTGTTCTCGCTCGAGTGTGTGTGAACAACGGTAAGAGCTTCATCAGCGAAGCCATGTTCCGCCAACTCCCAAAAGATCCAGCCATTCCCACCTTCAAACTGATAGACAAATGGGAAATGGACCTGGAAGCACCTAATTCCAAACATCTCCTGCCAAACAGGTGTATGCTCAAAATCTCCATTGGCAACAAGAGCATAGTCCACAATTGTTGGGTCGTGCGAGACGTCCCTGCCGCCTTTTACTTAGGCAGTGACATTCTCAATCGCTTTGCCATTAGTTTGGACCTAATAAACTTCAAAGCTTGGTCCCGTTTAGCGGATAATCCCATGGGCTTTGATGATCCAGAAAAAGCATTTAGGTCAGCTCAATTGCTACCTTATGCAGTTGAAATTCAGGTTAAAGAGGAAGTCACCATCCCAGAAAGGACCCGACAATTCTCCCTGGAAGTGAGAGTTAAAAGGGGACAAGAATTGAAAAACCCTGATGCTTACATACATCTAAATGCTTCTCTCCAACAGCAAGGGTTGGGGGTAAACCCAACTCCATTAGTCAACATAGAATATGACACCATTCTAATAGAGGTGGATAACAGCGACTTAAAGAGTATTACTCTAGCCGCAGGCACCATTATTGGAATGGCGGTTGATGACCGACATTTCTCCATTGATCTTGGTAATGAACTGTTAGGACCAATCCCCAAGGACTGTTTTGACAGTGACAGTGAGGACCATACAACACCAGACAGGATTTTTACCCGGCATGGGGGGAACTTCCTGGTGTACACTTCTTGCCCCTATGGTAAGGAAGATGTGACTTGTGACTTCAGGAGGGATGAGGTGATTTTCCAGGTCCATGAGGGCTGCCTTTCCCACCTGAAGCCTCCGGTCCAAATCAGCACTCTGACCAGGGACTTCTCCACCCAGCTGGAGGAGGCCGCGGAGATAGCCAGACCAGAAGTCTTTCCAGGCTTCAGGCAGATGGTGGAAGAGAGAGTCAACCTAGCTGATGCCTGTGTGACTCTGGAACAAAAGCAAAAGTTGAAACAAGTTTTCTTGGATTTCCAAGATCTCTTTGCGGTAGACTCATATGACTGTGGTCGCACTGACATCCACACAACAACAATCCCCACGGACCCTGGCATGACCCCAGTGTTTGTGAAGCAATATCGCTTGCCTCTCGCATCCATGGAGTCCCTTACTGAAATAATTAAGAACCTTGAGTCCCGGGGAATAATCCGTCCAGTCCACAGCACCTTCAATAACCCAGTGCTGGGAATATTGAAGCCGAACGGCCAGTGGAGACTCTGTGCTGACCTTAGGGAGCTCAACAAACGGGTCCATACTTCCCGATGGCCTCTGCCCTACATTGACCAAGGGCTGGCCCAGATCCAGGGGTCACAGGTATTCACAGCAATAGACCTGACCAATGGATACTGGACCGTGCCTGTCAGTAGGGAGGACCAATACAAACTGGCTTTTACCTTTGGGGGCCAGCAATACACATGGACCCGGACTCCCTTCGGATACCTCAACTCCGGTAATGAGTTCAATATTTTCCTACATAAGGCCATGCCCGACCTGGGCGCGAGGGGTAACCTGGCTTATGTAGATGATGTCCTCATCAAAAGTTCATCTGTGGAGGAACACATAGCGGAGATCCGTTATGTTCTGACGCAGTTGAGGGCCGCCGGAGCAAAACTTTCCTTTCAGAAAGCACAGTGGTGTAGAACCCGTGTTAATTTCTTGGGGCATGAGATTACTCCTCAGGGTCTCTGTCCCCAGGAAAAGAAAGTGGAAGCACTTCAGAAACTGAAAGACCCCACAACTCTGCGGGAACTAAGGAGCCTCCTTGGACTGACTAATTACAGCAGAAAGTTCATTGAGGGCTACGCAGAGATCACCAGACCCCTGATTCATCACCTGAAGGGGGGGGTCAAGTGGGAATGGGGTCCAGAACAAGCCGAGGCAGTAAAACAACTCAAAAGAAGCCTCTCACAAGCGCCTTGCCTAGTTTACCCTGTCAGAAACAAGGAGTTCTTCCTGGAGACAGGGTTCTCTAATACGTGCTTGACGGCCGTATTATACCAAAAGCATGACAAGGTCAATAAAGTAATCTCCTATGCGAGCAAAACTTTATCCTCTGTGGAGGAAAAATTCAACGATTGTGAGAAGGCACTCCTGGCAACGGTGTGGGCATTGAAGAATTACCGCCCGTTTATCCAGGGGGAACACATCATAGTGGAGACTCCACACCAGCCTCTGCAATATCTCCAAAGTGACAGAATCCGGGCCGGAAATGTGAGTAACTCCCGAATTACTTCCTGGATTCTGTCAATGCAAGGCTTTCCTGTGGAGGTCCGATATGGCCAAAACAAGAAGAGTCCCCTCGCGCAAGGTCTGGCTGACTTGCATGATTGTGCCAGAGAAAACTGTCTCGAGGACGAAAGTCTAAAAATAAAGGACAACATGGAGGCATACCTTAATTCCCCCCACAAAGTCTTTGAAGAGGACAAGTGTGAGGGAATGCCCACTGTCTATGCGGATGGATGCTCTTACCATGTTGACAACGACGGGGAGAAAGAACTGGTGGCCGGCGTAGGGAATGCATGGGTGAATGAGTCCACAGAACCCTCCGCTGGATACAAAATTGGTCCCCGAAGTAGTCAGGTGGCAGAATTGATGGCTGTGCATCAGGCCATCCTCGCTGCTGTCCAGCATCAACTCCACGAACTGGTCATAATCACAGATTCGGATTATGTACGGAACGGGTTCGTGGAGCACCTGGTTAATTGGAAAACCAGAGGCATGTTATGTGCTAACAACAAACCCTTGAAACATGGGAAGTTGATCCAAAACATTGATGATCTGGTCACCTCGAATGAGATGACCATCTATTGGAAAAAGATCAAGGGTCATTCCAAAGTAGAGGGACCAGACAAAACTGGAAATGACTTAGCTGATCAGCTGGCCAAAACCGGGGCCATCCAAGGGGATCTAATTGAGATTGAGTCCCTGTTGGGGGAAATCCAGGTCACTGCCATCACTAGGTCCCAGACAAATGCTCACAACGACCTTTCAATTGCACAATGGAGTAAGGAGACCCCTGATGCTGATTTGATTACTGCTCAGAAGGGGGATCCAATAATTGGTAAATTTTACCAGCACCTTGAGGACCCTGAGAACTTTCCCCTGACGGATACCGATTACATTGGGAAAGAGGACCTAAGAGTGTTGATGAAATGTCCAAAAATGTTCCGGATCCAAGACGGTTTGTTGGTAAGGAAATCCAAAGCTGGCCACGATCAGTGGGTGGTTCCTACCTCATTCCGAAGCCTGATGCTAAGTCACGCCCATGATGCGGCCACTGCCGGTCATAGGGGGTTTCACACAACATTGGAAATCTTAAGAGAGGTTGCATACTGGCCACACATGGGGCAGGACCTCGACCAATACTTGAAGGGGTGTCTTGTGTGTGCACAATTTCAGCCATCATCCCTTACGCACCGGGCGCCTTTACAAAAGAGGGGAATGACACTGCCATGGTCAGATTTACAAATCGACTTTGTAGGCCCTGTGATTCGCTCGGCTAGGGGGAATAAGTACATGTTGACTGTGACATGCTTGTTTACCAAGTGGGTGGAATGTCTCCCAGCCCCAAACTGCAAGGCAGAAACGGCAGCTGCCTTGATGATTAACCACATCTTTTCCCGTTTTGGTCTACCTCAAAGGATTGAGTCAGACAGAGGTAGCCACTTCACCAGTGAAATAATGACAAAGATGTGGGAGATACTGGGGGTCAAGAGAAAGCTGCATATTGCTTATAGACCAGCTTCTTCTGGGGCAGTAGAGAGATATAACCGGACAATTGTGAGCATCTTAAAAAAGTTTGTGGCAGATTCTGGGCCAAGTTGGGATATCCGATTACCTCTGGTCCTAATGGCCATCAGATCTACCCCTTCATCTGCAACCAAAATGTCACCATTTGAGTTGATGACTGGGCGCAAGATGGTGCTTCCTCAGCATTTGCTCTACAGGACCCAAGAGCAGACACTGATAAATGCCTCCACTACTCATGAGTATGTGGAGAATTTAAGGAAACACCTCCAACATGCTTTTGCTTACGCTCAGCGGAATCTAGAAAGATCAGCTGATAGCATGAAGACCCATTATGACCTGAAAACTTCCAGGAAGGAATATCAGGTGGGAGACCGGGTCTATCTATACAACTTCCAAAGGAACCAGGCCAAGCAGCGCAAATTTTTGCCTACATGGAAGGGACCCTTTGAGATCATCGACAAAATCTCCCCTGTGGCCTACAAAATCCACATCCCCAAAGGTCCTTTGGCAGCGGGGGAAGACAAGTGGGTCCACATAAACCAGTTGAAATGTTGCCATCCCAGGCACGCTCTGCAACAACTGGAGGAATCCTCTGGAATCCTAGCGGGTACTGTCTCAGACTAATTCTGTTCCAATCATAAAACATACCACATCTAGTCTCTAAAATATTGTGATTTGCATGAAACTGTCTCTTAGTTATACTGTTTTTTTTTTCAAAAAAGAATGTAATGTTTCGTTATGATGAAATGCATATGCTGCCCCACTATCTCAACAGTGGTGGAAAAACGTCTATGAGTAGGTATTGCCGCTCTTCCTTTGTCGTCCTAGGAGAAAGAAAACCTGAAGACGGGCCAAGGAGGACGATCCGGAGACCGGGAACGAAGATCCAATGGGCCCAGTGGACCGCCCAATATTCCCATCAGGACCGGCGAGGAGAACCGATCGATCAGTATCGGATGGAGGAAAAGATGCTGAACTGTGCCATCTATTGGAAGAAGATGAGGAAACATCCCAGGTCTTGCGAGTCCCATTCGTGAAATAGAATGGCCATCGCAAGAGGGGGGCTTGTGGGATGTATTTACCCGAGACTGTGCAGTACTGACATGGAAAACATCATGATGGCCAGAGCCTCCCAGAAAATGCACAGGGAAATGCATGAAGAATAGGCTGCCACCCATTTTTGCCGATGTTATGGGCACAGAAGGACACTGCCTAAAACCACCATTGGACTACCCACACAGTAGTCTGAAACCATTGGGAATGGCAATGCTGATTGCCAAAAGCAAACCCATAACTGTTGGGAATTCATTTTCTTAAATCCCAAAAAGGGGTGCAGTACCAGTACTCACCACTATCCAAAAGCCGGCGTTTTAAAACCACCCTGTGTTTCTCTGAAGGCAGGCTCAAAATGCCTATTTTCAAACATTGCAACATGTGCAAAATATTCACTGAACACCAGCAGACATTTGGCAGAATGGAGTTTTGTGTGCTTACAAAATCTGGGAAATGAAGAGCCCAAAACAATGCTTATAACAAAACTGCTATGGAGTCAGCAGTTTAAGTTGCACTGGATTTAGAGACACTAAAATCGAAATGTTTAGATTAAATGAGTGACCTATGTTTGGTGTCACATGCCTTTGTAACTGTTGAAATGCCATAGTTTTGCACTTAAATCAGCCTTCTAGCTGCATATGTGAAAATGTTTAGTTTTATTTGAATGCAGAAACTGGGGAACAAAAAGTGACATTTTATCTGAAACCTGGCTTAAGGAACTGAATTCTGCCTGGCAACTACCCCCATCAGGAGTGAAACTTGAGTCACAGCTGTGTTCCCAGGCCTAGCTGCCCTTTTGCTGCTCACACCAAAAGGGATATGACACTTCCCTGATTGAATTACCTGTCCTCTACAGGAGCTCTGAACAAAGCCTGTCTTGACTCAGGCAAAGGTTTTATTACAGCGGTCGTAAAATGTAGCTTCCTCTTGGCAGAAGCTGGGAGGGGCACTGCCTGTGAGAGCAAGCTGGCTTGGCAGAACTGGATAAACCAGTATTTCCACCATGTGACCTGGGAAACCACACCCCTTTGTAGCCAGAATATTGTTTAGAAAAAGATGAATAACTCATGGTGCGGACATGTGAAAATTTTATAAATGATACCATAATGCTTGTGATTTTTCTGCCCACAGTTTAAGAGGTTTTTAGAACCGGTGGTATGTTCAGGGGGGTGTTAGCGGAAAAGTGGATATTACTCTAAATGTATGCATGTTAAAAATCTGAAACTTCATCAGTTAATGTCCATACTCCCTGCGCACATGTATGTAAAGTTGGGTCAATGTCAGAAATTGAAAAATCAGTTAAAAAGTCAATTATCTGCCATTTCTGAATGCAAGCTCTTAGAAACAGCAGATTTGGACAGAGACATGGCTAAATTCAGCCACACCATGTATATGTAATTTCAAACAACTGTGTAACTCTGAAATATGTATTTTGATCATATATAGATTTGGGTGCACAGATGACAGGGGAGGTTTTTCAAGAGATCATAAATGGATGACATCACTCTGACTCACAGTTCCTTCCCCAATCAAGTGAGGAATGGAAATTTGACCAATGACAAGGGAGAGGGGCAAGTTTAGTTATGACCAACACAAACACCCACTTGCAGAACATATAAATGGACCACTGAAACTTAGGTAGAGACCTTCAATTCCATCTGCCGCTGGAAGCTCTGCCGGAAAAATCCATACTTTACCTCCATCAAACCTCCAGAGAGCCAAACTAGAGACTTCAATCTATCCAGAACTAGAGACCCAGACCAGAGATCCAGAGAGAGAGCAGACCCAGATCACTGTGAAGTGCAGAGACCAGAGTCCCGTCTAAAACCTGACCAGATCCATGGCGAGGCCCATTTCACTCAAGAATATAGTGTGAGTACATAGCAAAACTGTGCAGAACCAATCTCTTAGTTAAAATAATATAATTCAATCCTATTTTAATCTAAGTAGAACTGTCTCCTAACTGTCACCTGTCATTTGTAAAGCTGTCACTTGTCATTTTCTAGTTGCAAACTGCACGTGTCTTTTTGAACTTTAAAATTTCAAATCTGAAAAACGACCGTTATTTAATCACTTATATCTCCGCAACCGTGTGTGCTAGAGACTTGCAATAACTTTCATCTGAAAGCTTAGCATCGTGGCTTTCCTACGAACCTAGAACCGCATTCCCACCCCCTATAGTTTTACCGCAATCGCGGAACACGCATTCGAGAATTTTGCCACGATTTGCAAATTTCTTCACGTGTAAAAAGACAGCAGTTTTGCTTTTCCTTGCCAAAAACTTTGTTTACCTGCTAGTTACTACTAAAGCATTGTTAAGGTGATCCTGAATTCATAGAGAGTAGATACCACTCACCCTGAACCTCTGAAAGGGAATTAAAAGCATTTCCAACATATTTCTCATCCATTGCTAGCACATATCAAAGCATTTGGGCCTGTGTTTTCAAAACTCCTATCTGTTTTCTGTAGTGTAAGCTTGCTGGGGTGAACTGAATTACAGTTGATTGCATTTCTGAGAAGTGTGTGCTTCCTTCCATTTCCTTGCATTGCATCAAGGGGGGGAGGGGATTGCCAGAGAAAAGTGATTACATTGTTTTGTTGAAATCATATTGAGTATTTTCTATACTGCATTTCATTCATTCAACATTCCATCCATTTGAACTCTATAAAGCATTCTCTATCACATTATTCTTCTTTTGTTCCTATTTACCAGTGTGCTATCTCATCCATTTCATGTCAACTCATTAGTGATTATAAAGAAGTGTGCTAGTGCCAGATTCTCCGTCGTTAATCATTATCATATCAGATTAAGTGTGATATTCAATTATTAAATTATTATAAAGTGTGATATATATATATTTTAAATTATCAAATAAACCTTTTAAACTTGCAAAACAGAACTACTTCTTGGCTCAGTGGGGTCAGGGGGATTCCAAGAGAGGGGTGTTATATAGGGGTAGTCATCCAGAACGCATGAACTGGACATAAAGATATATCAATAAGGGTTTTCATTCAGTATTCTAGACTAGGCGTTGACTTAGCTGTAGTGCGGGATTGAATCCTCTTACAAATGGCTGTCTTAAACCAATAGATCACCCAGGAAGCTCCCCTCCGGAACTTGCCTGGAGGAGATTTTCCACACTGTTTAGCTGAGTCTTGCTTTCCTGAGATAAGGCTAATTCTGTCACTTTTCCTACACTTTTAACACTGATTGTTGATCTCTGTAGTGGTAGTGAGCATTTGTTGGCTGGGCTCATCTTCATTCCTTTCTGGGTTGACCTGTACAAACAGAAAGGACCAGAATGCAACAGTTAGTCTGTGGTTCGGGCTTTTGGGCGGAAGCACTGCACTCCTGCTATTGTACTGCAAGAGGATTGAATTCAGAGTAGCCTGGGTGGTCGCTGAGCTAGGGCGGGGCACATTTTATTTCCCCCAAAACTGAATGGATCAGTTTGGCAATTTTATTCACTCTCCCCTCTTGCTTCTCCACTCTTTTTGACGGCTTACTCTCTGTTCTCTCCTCCTCTCCGTTTTCCATCTCCTCCCCTGACCTCCCCTTAATTTCTTCTATGCACTTACTCCATCAAAAATGTCCCTGGACCTAGCATGATAGCAACCTTGTCTGTCTCCTCTCCCCTCCCCTTAATTGTGCCTCCTTACCCCCGGCACAATCTGAAATGTTGTCAGGCCTAGTACAACAGTCACTTGTTTTGTTCCTCCCCTCCCTTTCTGCACCCTTTTTCTACTGCTCTACCAGAAATGTCGTCAGGCCTAGTGCGGTAGTCGCCTGTGTGTTTCCATTTCCTTCCCACTCTCCCCCTCCCTTCTTAGCTCTTGCACTATCTGAAATGTCGTCAGGCCGAGTACGATAGTTAATTTCACATCCTTACTGTTCATGGCCTGTAAGAATGTCATTGTATTCTCCCTTGTTCCCTGCTTTCCCTTGAAGCGCTTTGAAACACATTGTGTATAGGCGCTATATAAATAAACTATCATATCATATCATATCATAAATGAGCTTTGCTGCCAACTAGGGAATTACCGCTTGTGGCCTAAAATGTCACAGAAACAAAAAGAGCAACCAAAAAAAAGTTCATGTAAAAAAAAAAAAGAATTAATATTAAAAGCATATTTTTGCAAAAAAAATGTGTTGCAAAAACTTTTTCTATAAAAAACATTTTTAACGAAAACAAATTGATTCTTTAAAAATAACCTTTTGCTAGAAAAGTAAATGATTCGCCCAAGAAGGACCATTTTGGTAACGTCACTCATCTGGAGCAAACTGACCAATGTGCTTCGTCATTAAATAGCGAATTCGATATTTATTGAACACGAGAAGAAACACCTTTTCACTGCATGACCATGAGTGCAGGACAAGGAGTACAAATAAAGAATCGTCAGTGCTGTGGCCTGGAAGCGTCACACTTGATATGGGGCTGCATGGTAGCCGTGGCCCCACAATTAATGGGGTTCTTCCCCACACTTGCTTCCCTGACAGTGGCTGCCTCCATTTGCTAGATCTAGTATTGTTTCTTCTTTCTCTCACATACCGAAAATGTTTCGTTTCTGTGTAGCCATAAGTGACCTTAAGCTCTGCTAGGAATGCAGCGTTGTATAAACACGCATTGGCTGCAGAAGGGGTCAACCGTTGTCTTAGCTGTGACCTTCCAAATCAATTGACTTGCCCAATGCTTTTGAAAGGAAAGTCAAGAGTTGGCTTTATTGTGAGCAACCAAACATCTGAATTCTGAAAAAAATGGGCCCCAGTTATCTAATGTTTGCACGTGTGATAAGCTCCAGGATTGCTGCTTGTATGAAACGGAATGCAGCAAAAACCCATATCACATACAAAGTTTTGCAATGTAGTGAAATGGTTTTGCCCGTTTTTTCTGCAAGTGTGATGGGGAAGAGAGCAAACAGGGCTTGCAGCACATATAGATAGCAGCCTATTAGGCAACATTTTTAACTAACACACAATTTCTTCTTTTTCTGTAATAAGGAGCATAAAAATTGTTGCTAAAAGAGATTTTTTTATTCTGTTCATGCAATGAGGAACAAAACAAAATTGCAAACATTTTCCAATTTGAAAGATGGGATGTTGAGAAAAAAATCTGTTTTATTTTTCTGCAACGTAGAAAATAGTGCAGAAAGCACACAACGTCATTGTTGTCCTAGTGAAAGAACCTTCTTGCAATATGGCTTGGGGCAAAAAGTGCCTGCGCCATTCCGGCTTGCACCAGGACAAACGTTACGTAATCTGGTCCCAGGTGTGCCACTTACGCCTGCTAATAGATATTAGGCCTGATTTACAAAAGAGTATTTAATGGGAAAATATCATCGCAAAACGCTTTGTAAGTCAGGCCCATTGTGTGTTTCCAACACAAACACTCTTGCAACACCAGACTATGGGCCTCCTTACAAGTTTGCCAGTCTGGAAACAACGGTGCTGGTAAGCAGAGGCGTAGCCAAGGTTGTCTAACCAGTGGGGCCTAAAGCTCATCTAGTTGGGCCCACCGCAGTGACATTAACCCATGTAAATGCCCACAAAGTGCTGCTGAGTGGCCATTTCCAGATTTTGGGTGCGCCTTGCCCGTTCAGGCCCTACTCTGTCTACGCCTCTGCTGGTAAGCATACCGGCACCGTTGTTTCTGGACCGGCAAACTACGAGTGTGCTGGCGGGTGCCGTTTCACCCGCCAGGTGACCCTGGCGACCGGAACGGCAACCGCCAGCAGACTTTGACGGAAGCACCGGCACTGTTGCGCACAGTGCTGGTGCTTCCGTCCTCCCCATTCCTATTGAGTCCTATGGGACTCGAATGGGAATGAGGAGTTACAATTGCCGCCGCCTGACTTACCGGACCGCCGGGGATGTAATGCCCCGGTTATTCCAGCAAGTCAGGCAGCGGCAATTCATCACGAGTCCGGCGGCAGCCTGTCGGTTTTACCGGCACAGCTACCGCCGGACTCGTACTGTATTTCAGAGACCCAGCCAGGGTGGGACACACGTGAAAGCATATTTCATAGACAAGCTATAAAGATTTAAAAAATACAAATATTGTTATTTTATGTTAGTTAATCTTAACAATCATCAACTTCACATTCACCATCAATGATATGTTTTACATTTAGTAGGTTTTTTTATTAATCACATTGCTTTGTGTTTGTGTAGTCTATTAAACTCATTATACAATGGACTGGGACTTTTTTCATGCCACAACACAAAAATATACCTGTTGTTTGTGTTCAGTATGTTACGCATTCTTGTGTTCATTCTCATTGTACACATCTGCCATCTAGAATGCATCATTATCCAAGCACAGTACCATTTTCTTTTACCATTCCTCTTCCTGCAATATAGTAAGATAAAACTGTACTCCTCATTGAACCAATGAATGTGTCTCGTTCGTGACAAAGGGGCAGAAACAGGGCCAGCTGATAAAAGCTACCAGCCTTATAATAAGTTGATATTGCCATGCGTGGTGTGGTATTTTTTTTATATACGCACTAAGAACTGATGGGCTGACACGGTCACACTTGCCACTGTACTCACTGCAAAATAAAGGCTATTTGGTCAGATGTGAGATACCACACGCCAGTACTTGAATAAGAATATATGTAAAAGAGCCTTCATTCAGAATGCCAATTGTTGCTCGGTTATCTTTTCTGTACAGACTGAATAAGTTAAGTAAATTAAGCAAAGTAGGTAAGATAGCTCACGAAGTTAACCACGCACCTCCGACATTTTTGTGCAACATGCAGTCACAGGTTTAATCCCGGGTGTGGGCATTCTTGAGATCACCGTTAATTTTGGATGAAGATAACACCTATTATATGAGTGCTTACGAAGAGGGGGAGTTTGTGATTTTAATAACGTGAATGTTATTATAAACTACCATTGAAATGCTTTGGGTTTCGATTTTTCTGATTCAAATGTAAAATAAATCAGACTCCTGCTGATGCAACCAATGTTTTTATACCAGTATTTACACAACAACCACGGGTAAAATACTGACCGAGTGGCAAACCTTTGTCCCAAAGGAAATTGGTGGATCCTGGATCGCTCAAGGAGAAGGGTCTACTCACCTGCCACAACGTGTTCATCTAGGCTACAAAATGGGGGGCTCGGAAAATATATGCCATATATGCCCCTGATGCATGCAGCTATTCTACAGGCACACTTTATATACGTAGTAAAGTAGCAAAATATTTAAAGCAGAAATATTAGGAGTTATGGAAGTTATTATTGTCCTATTTCTTTTCTTATTTTTTAATTTTAATGTGTTTCAGTTTTAAAACTTTGCACATACACATATCCTATTAAAAAATACATCATATAAAACATAAACATGAGCTAAAATTCTACATTCAAAAATTCATCCTTATAAAAAAATGCATCTTATAAAATAATGTCATCCAATATATACAGCAAAATACACCTCATTTGATCACAGTACACACATATCATAAAATAATGTCAGATGTTTTGATATTTCATACCAAACCCTGTAAAGTGCTAGATTCAGAGACATATTCACAGTGCTAATGGAATTATTCCAGAACTGGTCAGATATGATAATGAAGTGTTATTTATATAGCGCCTTAATCCAAAGCACTTTACGGAGAACATATTTACATACAATATCACCGAACCGAAATTGGTACTCATTTATCGACCTCAGAAGGATGAAAGGCTGAGTTGGCCTTGCCGGGGTTCAAACCTGCGACCTGCAGATCACGCTCAGATCACAGCAGCAAGCGCTCAACCCGCTGAGCTATCTTGCCTGCATGATGTATTCATAGGTACGTACCTGACTTCCAGATGAACACATATGTATTGAACCTTTGGTTGTACATCTCGTAAGGACGTGTCTATCAGTTTCCAAAACACCTTCGATGTTACACATTCTACAAGTTCTGTCACGTGTCTGTATATTTATTAGACCACCCATATTTACAAGTACTGGCAATTGACCAATATGCAAAAATAGCAGAAATAAGCAGACCGAAAAAGATGGACTGCATGGCAAATTTGGTTGGGAGCAATTTATACCTACGGGCCACATACACATTATTGTTGTACAGTGCGCATGCCGAGAGATGGTCTTAGTTCCTACACCAATCCCATCTCTTGAACCACTTATGATGTTGCCAAGTCCTTCCGTCCAGTCTGAGGACCACCCAATCTTCTCATAGATATTGTCCTATCCTATATATATCCTATATCCTATATATATATATATTACCTAAAAAAAACTTTATTAACGGGACATTATGGTTCGAAGTAAAACCGAAAAACCCTTGAAATTCACCAGATATAGTAAGCTAAGCAACCATAACTCGCGCCACCACTGTGCACTGCTAAGACTAACACCCAGGACATCAAAGATGACATCACAAATGTCATTGATGACATCACTGAAGACATCACATGTCTGGCTCCCCCTTTTTTCCTTTACTGACATATTTCGGCCACATGGTTTTCTTCAGTAACAGTCAGGAATTAAAAATTGAAAAGGTACTATATTTGTAGACTTATCCTTCAAGTATGTTCTTACAGTAATTCCCTTAGGGTCCAGTCAAATCATGTGAACATATGCATAGGATAAGTAGCACCTTGGAAACAGAGCAATCATTTCACTGCATAAAGGTAATCATTTAGGTTATGAACACTTTCTGCTACTACTGCTGCTTTTTTCCTTACTTCAATTTCCTTGTATATACTCATATTTGTATGTGTTGTTGTCTCTTTGTGTTTTGTCTATAATAATACAATTATGTAGTAAGTGGGTTTTATTACCTACTTATCACATGTTTCACAGTACGCAAAACTCTAATAAGAAAACAGTTATCATTTCACTATTCAACATGGCAAGCTTATGAATATTGCACCTCCATCAAGTATGCTCACAATGCCTATGTTTCTCCATGGGTACCTTAGTATACTGGATAGTACTTCATAATAGAATGCTATTTATATCACCGCATTGCTTAATGCACTAATTAGCACTTGATATGTATTCCAATGATCCTTGACACTTTTTGGTCAACATTATAATAAGAATACCTTCTACAGAGTTTTCATGAAAAGTAAATGTACATGTGATGTCATCAGTGATGTCATCAATTACATTTGTGAAGCCATCTTTGATGTCCTGGGTGTTAGTCTTAGCAGTGCACAGTGGTGGCGTGAGTTATGGTTGCTTAGCTTACCATAACTGGCGAATTTTAAGGGTTTTTCGGTTTTATTTCGAACCATAACGTCCCTTTCAACAATGTTTTTTTACTGAAGTTCATAGGTTTCTAGTAGTGGCACGTAACCATAATGTAAACTAACATCTGAATTCATTGCACACCTTCCGGAGAATGCCACATGACCATATCCTGGCACACAGCACAGTGACGTGTCGGAGAATCTGTACACACTTAACAATAAGATCTATGCCTCGTGAACAGTGTGGAAGTACATCTTTTACTGATGTAGGAATTTGCTACTTCAACATTTCCCTTGCACAGCTCCAACACGTATTCATACTCAGCCATTAACAATGTAGTACACAGTACATACTTTTAGCAAAAGTACTATTTATCTGAAAACGACATGAGCTAAGGCCATCCCTCCTCCCCAAGAAACAGCACCACTGCTGTAATGCAGGAGCATGAGAAACACTGCCCCTACCTTACAAATAACACACGCACAACATTTTACCCCGTCCCCCTACCTCCATATTACTGTTTGGTTCCTCTTTACTCATTTCCGTCTGAAACTTTCCTTCTTAGCTGTCCTTCCAAAAAAAAAGTAATCCGTAAACAAATTAAATGTTCCTTTAAGGACCAGCTTTCACAGTTTAAAAATATAAATTAAAAAAAATCGCCTGGACTCCATCTAATTTATATTTCTCAGTGAAGTACATAGACGCAATAAGATTTTCCAACATTTCCATTTGCAATGTGTGTTATGCTAATGGGAATATTGTAGCGTTCGTCCTCCGTTCCAGGGACTGGAACGGTGAATAAAGGGCCACCAGGACAAGTTATCAGCCCAATCGAAGCGAGCGTGCATAACGCAATCTCTGGATCATTACCCCCCTTCCGCCCCTGAAATGGGGGATGAATGCCATTAACAATCTAGATTTCCAAAGCAGTAACCCGTGCTACTAA
This sequence comes from Ambystoma mexicanum, assembly GCF_040938575.1. Lineage (NCBI taxonomy): Eukaryota > Metazoa > Chordata > Amphibia > Caudata > Ambystomatidae > Ambystoma > Ambystoma mexicanum. The sequence continues at coordinate 1,526,868,259 of NC_090937.1, forward strand.
AAAAGAGGATTTTTCGTCCTAATCCGGGACGCCTGGGGTGATGTTTGGTCCAGGGGGGTAAAGTTATAGGGGGGGTCCCAAAACGTCTTTTTTTCCCATAGACTGAATGGGGGAAAAACTTTGCGCACGCCTACAGCCCAATCCGCTGGATTGATTTTCACCAAATTTGTGGCAGGAGCAGGAGCTTGGTCCCGAAAGCTTGCTTTTGTAAATTTGGTGACAATTTGTCCAATAGTTTTCTTTGAAACGACCAAAAAGTAGGTCTAAAAAAATTAGTGATATCTATGTCCGCTCCGTGGTCACACTTCCCTCTTCGCTCCGCGGACAAGATACCGATTGGCTAAGGGGTTGGCATCCTGACCGTGGACACGCAACATCTCTGCCGATTGGCTTCAGTGAGACATGTTCTGCGTCAGATTGTTTGGATGTGCCCGACATCTTGGATCCGCCGACAGCGCAGTGGCGACCAGCGGCAACATGCTATTTCAAAACCTATTTTGCTGTGTCATAGTGCTTGGGGAGGGTCACACAGTAAGAGATGGGTGAAAAACTATATTTATTCAGGCGGTAGGTGTTAATGATGTATTCTCTATGCGCGCCTTGTTCGGAATGTTTGTGCGTACAGAAAATGAGGGTTTCAATAGGGGTAGTATTTCAGTCCGTGCTGCGCACGGGCACCTTGTTACTGTTCTAAGGACACGCATTGAGTTAGCGAACTTTGAAATTGAGTATATGTCGTTATTACATTATTTTTTCCTATGAGTGTGCTATTGATTAGTACGCCGCCATGGGTGTGACATGCTGCGGTGGTTGTGGCCAAGGCCTAGAGTCTTGGTTGCATGCAGGACTCTAGGCCCTGGCCACAACCACCGCAGCATGTCACACCCATGGATACACCTGTAGTATTAATTATCGATTAGATGGTTGTGGGGAGTGTGTACAGTCTTCGCCATGCACCCAAGAACAAAGTTATAAGCACTGGAGGTATAAGCCACTGCACACCCATACATTGTAATATCTATGGACATACAGGTATGAGTCTAGCCTCTGGCCAAAACCGCTGAAGCATACCACAACTATCGATACACCCCTACTGCCGCACATCACTCAGGTGGTTGTGGGGAGGATCTGCAGTCTTCAGTGCATGGCCAAAGGCCATGCACCCGAGAACAAACTTGTTAACTCTAAAGTTATAAACCAACATGGATTTTAGTGCAGTGGTTGTGGGCAGGACATACAGTTTTGGGTGCATGGCTGCAGGCTGTAGGCTATACACCGAAGAGTGTAGACCCTGCCCACAAGCAGTGCAGGATATCACATTCATACATCACACCCATACATTCAATTATGTATCTGGTAGTGTGGGCAGGGCCTAGAGTTCTGGGTACAAATTGAGTGCATACTACAGTTATAATATTTCATTGTATGGGTGTGTCACTCATGTATAAGCGACCATGGGTGTAATATGCTGCGGTGGTTGTGGCCAGGGCCTAGAGTCTTGGGTGCATGGCCCTAGGCCGTAGGCCATAGGCCACACTAACAAGACTCTAGGCCCTGGCCACAACCACAGCAGCATATTACAGAAATGGATACACCTGTAGCATTGCTTATCAGTAAAATGGTTGTGGAGAGTGTGTAGAGACTTGGCTGCATGGCCAAAGGCCATGCACCCAAGAACAAAGTTATACGCACTGGAGCTATAAGCCACTTCACATCCATGCATTGAAATATGTATGGACATACATCTAAGACTTTAGGCCATGGACACACCACTGCTGCATATCACAGCTATACATACGCCTGTAGTAGTGCACGTCACTCAGGTGGTTGTGGGGGGGCCCTGCAGTCATGGGTGCAAGGCCGAAGGCCATGCACCCAACAGCACATTTATACGTAGTGTTGTTACAAGCCACAATGGGTGTGATATGATGCGGTAGTTGTGGCCAGGACGTAGAGTCTTTGGTGCATGGCCATGGCCAAAGGCCATGTACCCAAGAACAAAGTTATAAGCACTGCAGTTGTAAGCCACTATGGATTTTATACACTGCATACCCATACATTAAAAAATCTATGACTTTACACCCAGGTCTGTAGCCTGTGGCCACAACTACTGCAGCATATCACAGGTATAGGTACACTCGTACTATGAAACATCATTCAGGTGTTTGTGGGGAGGGCGTAGCGTTTTGGGAGCATGCCCGAAGGCCATGCTCCCAAAACCAAGTTTATAAATTAGAAGCCACAATGGTTGCGATATGCTTTGCTGGTTCTGGCCAGGACCCAGAGTCTTGGGTGCATGGCCACCATGCACCCAAGACTGAAGTGATAAGCAGTGAGGCTATAAGTGAACATGGGTGTGGTGTGGTGCGGTGTTTGAGTGCACTTTCTAGTGTCTTGGCTGCATGGCTGCAGACCATGCACCCAAAACTAAACTTAGAAGTAGTCAAATTAGAAGCACCATGGTTTGGATATGCAGCGATGGTTGTGGGTAGGACCTATAGTCTAGGTTGCTTGGCCGTAGGGTATAGGTGATAGGTTATACATCAAAGATGCTAGGCCCAACCTACAGCCACTGCTCCATATTACTGCCATAGATTGGCCATGTAGATTTGCATATGTATGAAATGACTGTAATTATACTTACTGTTTAATTTGTGCAGAATCCATATATGGTTTACATGACTGTAGCAATTGGCAGATCTAGCCTTTTTAAATTTCTGTGATAAAAGAAAAAAGCATGTTAGTGTTTGCATTTTATGAAGACTTATTACATTTAGTTTACAAACCAGTGTACTGTGCATTTTGTTCAGTTTCTGTGTTTGTTTTGCAAATCCTTGGGTCTGGGGGAAAAATCCTTGCCGGATTAAAAAAAACCTTTATTTGCTATGCTACAAACTATTTCTTTGCTTTCTTTGAGTGTTTCCTTGTCCTTTCTGATTAATGTCATGTTTGTTGCCTTGTTGCTATTTTTAACAGCAGTTAGATACCTGTTGGCCTATTCTAACTGTGCATTTGTTGTTATGTTTCTGTGGTATTCATTTATCTGTGTCGTTGTTATACACTCTTGGGCAGTTAGATACCTGTTGCCGTATTCTAACTGTATGTAGTCTTTCACTTCATTTTTTGGTAATGTTGAAGTACACATTAGTTATAAAATTTTGGCTTTAAGAAGAATAAATACGCATTTGTAAGATTAGCTGGCAATCTCTGCTTTAGAGTAATGGCGCTATCAATACATTCCACCCATTCACATTTCTTTTTAATGTATGCAGTGTAGTGACCTGCATTGGTTGTAGCTCCTGCATGGTAGATTATAACTACTGTTGTAAAGGTTTTCTTTCCAAGTGCCACTTGACCGTGTGTGAATCCAGTCAGCTTGCAGTTGTTTTTCGTACCATCTGCATTATAATGTAGCAGCATAAGTATTATGTACTTACTATGAGTTTGTATCAGTAAGGTGGAGCGATTGTCTGAATTGCACATAGTACATAATCTGCCATGGTTTGCATTCTGTACAAGTTGCTGAAATGGAATGGATTCACAATTAGGTATGGATACATACACAAATCGCTCATTTGGGATTTGTTCCTGTATGACATTGCTACAGAGAGTGCATGTATGTTTCCACATGTATGAAATCTGGAAGATTTCATTTATAGGTATGTTTTTGTTTTCCAGTACTTGTAGTAAGTACATTAGAAATTCTTGTGGATCTTCTTGTGTGTTTATAGTGAATCTCACCATTCCAGCACAGTAGTCCAATTCTTGTCTCATTCTGTGAACACTGTACGTGTTGTCAGGATTGTTTGTTGCGTTTCTATGAAGGACTAACATTTACAAACACAATTGGTCTGTACTGTGTAAGTAAATATTGTTAACAATTGGTGGCAATTGAAATAGAATATTCATTACTACATTTTACATTGCAAGCAATTTACACAAATTTCATTTGAAAATTTGAATGGACCAGCTAGTTCTGAGTGCTTTTTTCTGAGTTTCTGTTCCTTTTTTGAAGAAGTATCTGGTTTACTTTCCCTAATAGGTTCTTCTTTGCTTGTGGTAATTGATGAACCTTTATCTTCTTTTGTTTTCTTTGAAGGATTTGCTGTCAGATTCTGTTGCATTTCTGATTGAATTAGTTTTCTTTTAACACGTTTTACTTTTTCTGGAACAGGATATTGTCTCAGATGGGGTGTAGAGTGAATGCAGTCTATTGTATTCTAAAATGCAAGTAATATCAGCGTTCACTTTACTTGCATCAAAGTTGATTAGAAATAGACCGTCAAGTGTACGTAAGCGTGATAGTGCAACGTAGCTCATGCCTTCTTTAAAGACTGTGTTTCCTATATCTATCAATGCTTTGTCTAGGGTAAGACCTTGGGATTTATGAATGGTGACTGCATATGCAAGAGTTAGGGAAAATTGTTCCCTACGTACATACATGTCTTTGAACAGAAGGAATCGAGCAGTTGAGCACCCTATGCTTTTCACTTCTGAAAGTTTGTCAAAGCGAATATTGACAAACTGAATGTTGTTGTCATGTGGGTATGATTGAAAGCCAACACCTGTACCCAGTGCCCTATTAACTAGACCTTTCTCCACGTCAAGGTTATGTTTAAGCATTACTCTACAATTTAAGGATAATTTTAATATTTTTTCCAACCCAGCTGTGTTAGATATTAATTTTCCTAAACTGCTTAGTTTTGTTGTGGCTTGCTCACACATGGGTACTGTCATACCAAGTACGTCTACTTTGTCTGTGGCGCAAATTTCAATTATTGGTTGCATTTCTTTATTTAACATTGTTTCATTGAATTTGAAACAGCTAGAAAGAGTTGCCATTAAGGCCATACAATTGACATTTTTGTGCGCTGATTGTTCCATAACATCAGTAGCACATGCATTATCGCCATAAAGTGCATGAATGTGCCGGTTTTTCAATATTGCTTGTGCTTTCTGAGATAGTACACCAACTCTAATACTTTTTAGGATGTTGGCATAAGTGAGATCTGCAGATTGGTGCATGTTTTGAGTTAATTCTCTGTATTGGAAATGTTGCCAAAGGTTGACATTTCCTATGCTGCCAACAGTTTTACGGCAGAGTTTGTGTCCTACGGTTTTAAAAATAGGTTCACCTTTCACTGGTGTCAATTGTAGAAGATCTCCGAAAACGATAATGTGTTTCCCTGCAAAGAGTTCTTCGTAGTTGGTTTTAAGTACTTCTTGCAATCTGAGGTGAATCAAAGCCAACATTAGCTTGGAGACCATGCTCAGTTCATCTATTAGTAGCATTTTAATTTGCTTTAATACACTGCATAGTTCCATTGCACTTTCTGCAGAAAGTTTGTAATAGTCTAATTTGTTTTGGTGTTCTACTGGAAGAAGTAGTAATCGGTGTAAATTGACAACACCTATGTTGTAGGCAGCTAAACCTGTGGGGGCAATTACAACAGCTGACAGTTTGTTGTTTGTCAGTTGCTGAAGGAACTTGCTGATGATTTTGATTAAGAATGTTTTTCCTGACCCAGCTTCACCACTGACGTCCAGCAGTATTGGTTTGTAATTTTGGCAGGTACATTCTTTATTTTCGTGTTGTACACCAAGTGCAATTTGTTTTGTTACCTCTTCAAAAATGGTGCGCTGGTCTTTGTTAAGTTTTGCTTGTTGTACAGTTTAGTCTTCTATATTTTCTTGATAGTGACACATGGTGTTTTCCACTTCTGTCATAGCCAATTCTGCCTCATTTACTATTAGTGGCTGTCCTAGTCGTTGGAGACTTCCTGTTACAGAAGGTTGACTACTGTCAGAAGTTGGGCCTGAAAGTCTTCTTCGTGTTGCTGTTCATTGTGCAACATTGTTTTGTACTTTGTAGAGTTCACATCGGTGATAGCGCTTTCGTTTGCTTTGAAAGCATCTTCATAGCAGTCATAGTTATCTAGTATCTGCTCCTCTTTTCTCCATGGTTTAAAAAGTTGTAGCAGAGACATGTAATATAGTTCTTTCAGTTGAGGAGTTTTTAATGACAATTTAACATGATTCATTAAGCTTCGTTTGGTAAGTTTCACTAAGCTGCCTTCACAATCTGTGACTCTATATCTGCCTTTGCTTTCATCAGGTTTTATATTATTTTTATATGCAAAGTTTTGAGCTATGTGGTATAGACACATGCATTCCAAAGTGCTACTCGTGTTCGGATAGTATGTGTCCAGTAAATTGTTTTTTAAAATGTCTTGGCTGTTGGGATCATTTCTGGCAACTGTTTCGATGTCCTCATATGATTTCAGAACTCTTTTTCTAGATTTAGCAGGACCAAGACTTAGCCATACTAGGATGTCTGATTTTCCGTACAAAGCCGTACCGGTTAAATGATCTGCCGCTTCATAGGCGCCACATTCTCTATGAGAGAGCACTTTTATGCCTAGGCTGTACAATTTCTGAGATAGTGTTTTGTCTGATGATATGTCATCCTAGAGGTCTTGAAGCTCTGTTTTTTCTGCTTTTGTTAAGTAGGCTGTGACATATCGTGCAACAGCAGTGGAATTGTCTGCAATGTACTGCACATCTATGTTTGCATTCCATAAGAGGGCAATGATTGCATTGTAATCATTCATATGTTTAGATTCTTCGGTTCTTTTTATGTAATACGTGTTCTTAGGTGATTTTCCTTTCACACTATGTCGAACTGAAGACACAAAGTTGTTCACTTCACCTGTTTCTGTAACTGGTCTAGGGAAACCAAACTGGCATTTGGTGTATTATTTCCCTTTGTTTTTGTATTTGCGCTGACAATATTTGCCACATTTGTGTCTTTGAAATTGTAAAATCTGCCCGTGCAGGTCACTATGTGTCCGTTGTGAAGGGATTTCACAAGTGACATATTTTTGGATGAACTGCAAAACAGTGGCATCAGTGTCGTGACCAAATTTAGGTGCACCTTTGATCCATAAAAGCATGTGAATGTGTGGTGCTCCTCTCTCTTGGTATTCTTTTCTCCAAAAGAAGTGCTGCACTTCTCCGTGGGGAGGAACTGTTTTATTGCAATTAAAGTGTAGCATAGCAATGAAACGATGATGGAAATATCTTGACACACTAACTGGATCTAGAGAGCAAAGTTCTCCAGGTGTTAATAAATGTATGTTGGTTTTGTTGTTGTTTGATATGCGTAGGAACTCATGTAAATCTGCCCATGCATATTCTGCAAAACTTAATGTAACAAACCAAGTCGATGGGCCAAAGTTTCTGATCATACAACGTACGTCTCCGTGCCGTCCGAACCAGTATTCTTTTGTACCACGCATGTTTGCAAACAAAATTGTTATACTTGATTGTAAACCCTCATCTTTATCTTGTACTTTTTGTATTAATTGCATAGCGGACAGAAAGTGGGTTCCAGATTTCAAAATGTGTTCAACTCTGTAATATAGGGTTGCTAGTTCACTTTCAAAGAGTAGGTGGAATATGTATTCCACATTTTGTCTAAACCTGGGATCTTGCGAATACATTTGTAATGAGAGGTATTCTGATGCTGTAATCTGAGTGGGTCTATCATCGTATCTTCCAACTTTGCCAGTAGGAAATAGCAGTGGAAAAGAACGTGCTTCTATACTTTTTTCACATATGCTCATTGGTGAACCTTTGGTTTGTCGCATTTGGTAAGTTTCTAGTGCATCATCTATACTTTCATTGGAATGCAATGGATGAATTGTGTACTGGTCCAAAAGAGTGGATACTGCGGCAGGATCCAGAGGTTAGAATTGTCCAGTGTCTGATGACTCTTCAATTATTTCAGTTGTTTCCCTTAAACTTTCTTCAATATTTATTTCCTTGCAGTATTCGTTATTGTCTTTTAGATACTGCAAGGCTTGTCTAACTTTATGTAAGTCCACCAGTTGTTGGTAATTTTTTTTGTCTTTTGTTGGTACACCATTTACCAAGACAATTAAATAATGCTCTATTGAAGGTTGCACTCCTAAAGTGTGTACATTTTCTGTTAGATCTAATGGCAAATGAACTACTTTGCCACAAATGTGTAACGCTCCCCTGGTATCCACAGGGATGTCACTCAGCCTGTTCTGACCTCTTACGACCTCGAACCCTTCCCTGGAGGCTATTCGACTGGAGACTGGGCCTGAAACACAGGACTGGTAGAGTTTAACTCCCTATTGTCTCTGTGTGCTTGAAACCCTTCTTCCCCGGGGTCCAACCCTTCCCTTTGATCCACAGCTCACCTTGTTTTCTTGGATAGTGTGCTCTCCATCCTGCCTTCAGTGCAGGGGTGCGTTGATTGATGCAGGCTCGTTGCTGCCTAGTTACTTCACTGGCAAGTCCGACAGGTAAGTATAATGAGTAATTTGAACAGTTCTCTAACTTCGTTCCTTTCCTTCCTTAGATGATGGCCGGCGTCTGGGGTTGGTGGCGTGCTGCTGAGATGAGTAGCGCTGAATGTGAGTGAGAGCGCAATGCACACCTTTCGTATTTGCATTGAACTGAGTTCTTTTTCTGTGTCTTTTAGGTGCCGCAACGTTTTCAGCGTGGATGCCGGTTATGAAGAACAAATGCGGTGGGTAAGCGCAGTATGCGGCGCCTCCAGATGTTTCCACGCTAACGTGGAGTGTCTTTTCCCTCTTGCAGATGGATGGGAAGTTCCGGAGACAGAGTTCCCCCAGAGCGGCTGGGATTCAGGTAAGTGTTTGAAGCTCGTATAGTATTTAAAAATAAGCGAAGATTTGCAGAATGCTTACTAATGCTTTTTTCCATTCTTCTCCCTTTTCCTTAGGAAGCGGCGTGCCAGGATGGGAATGACACTGCCGAAGATGCCTGCAGAACAGAAGGAGCGATGACTGATGGACAGAAGCGCTGCAAGGTAAGGCTGTTCCTAATGGTGTTCTTGTTCTTGCAGGAGCTGAGCGCAGAAGAAAGATGCAGGCCCACTGGAGACCGATCCGAACACAGTGAGTGTCACGCTGCAGGTGCAGAAAACGCAAAGCATGTTTCTCAGCCTGGGTTTGGCTTAAATAGTCTCTGGGTATCCCAGGTGCCTCTGTGCTGAACCACACCCAAAAGACTAGACATGCAGTTCTGGGAACCGAAATATGTGGGGGCATCCATCTTGTCCCCAACAATTCACTACAAGTCCAATCCCCAATGTTATCCTATGGGAGTGAGTGAGTCTGGTGCCACAAGCGCAAAGTCTAATTCGAAGTGGGTCTTTGGAGGGATGGAGAGGCCCTTGAGGTCCATGTAGGTGATCGTGGCCTGGCTCCAGCCTGACATCTTGGAGGGCTGAGGACATGAGGGGCAGGAATCATTACAGCACTCCCCCCCCCAAGGCCCCTCTCAAGGTGGCTCTTCTGTCTGGTCCTGGTTTGGTTGGATGGTTTTGATGAAATCGTCTAAGCAAGCGAGGTGCATGGATGTACTCACAAGGCTCCCAAGTCCTGTCTTGTGGACCATACCGACTTAGTTGGAGTACTGAATTGAAGTCGCTTAACAGAGTGGGGGCTCGAGCCGGGGCGTCCGGATTAGATCTACCACTTGTGCAGCTTAATACAGTGTGATAACTGACAGGATACATAAGTCCTGTTGGATTACCACGCAGTGTTACACTGTAAAAACGCCCCTCAAAGGAACGCTCTAAGGAAACGGTCTGTTTTGCAAAATAAAATACAAACTTCTGTAAGTCAGGAAGGAAATCAATTTCCAGAATGACGAACTTGGTAGATATCAAAATAGCCAGAGAACACCTCTTACATAAGCTATTTGTGAGAGGTAAGTGGGCTCATCAGGAACAGACGGTCTGGTTGCAGGCAATCGCACCCCAAATCACTGAAACAGGATCAGACATATGGAGAGATAGGATCCATTACATGTGGCCCTGAGTGAACTATATATGGCCCCTAAAGCCAAAGATGAGCACGACAAGATTGTCAGGATAGCGGCATATTTATATTTATATATGGGAGACATACAGGACAAATGTGCTGAAGGCCAAGATCTGGCAAATAGGCAACTGATGGAATTGGAGAAGGCCCCATCTGACCTGGTCTCTTCCGAGCAGAGGCTGCAGAGGAGCCAGGAGTCAGGAAATGATAGTAGGCAGTATATCATTAAAATAAAAGAGGAGATGGGTATCCTGCAAAAGGAAAAGTCTGACCAGGATACCAGATTTCTGGCCTTGCAGAAGGAGTACCAAGAAGGTTTGGACGCCCTACTGCAGAGCCAGAAAAAGCTGGAGCAACAACTGGACTTCAATAGGGCATGCGCAGAGCAGGTAGTTGCCCTGCAAAGCCACCTAGATAGGGAGAAGGCAGAGAGCAACAAACTGATTCTGAAAGACCTGGATACCCAGGCAGAGTTTGATCAGGAGCGCCAGAGAGCTGGTGCCTTTCAAAGGCAGAGGGACGACCTGGCGGCACAGATGCAGGCTCTTAGTCAGGAAAGGGACACCTTAGGCCAGGAAGTCTGCCACTTAAAAAGAAAAATTGAAGAAAATCACTCGGCCCTTCAGGGACTGGGTGACCTCCAAAAAGAGCATCAGAACTTGTTAGAGCACACCAGGAGGGTGGAAGATGCTCTGGCAAGAAAGGAGCAGGCCAGTAGGGATGGGACTCAGGAGGCCTTAACTGAGGAACTGAAAGCACAGGCTCTTGCATGGCAACAGGGAGCAGGGGCTGATAGAGATGAGGTTTGCTGGGAAAGGGAAACACCTGAGCATAACCTCAGGAGCCCTAGTACCAGAGGCCTTCATCTCTCCCAGTCTTTGGACTCTGCCACCCCCATGTCCCATGGCGCACATGAGCCCAGGGCCACGGGGATGGCAGATTACCATCCAGCCAAGGTATGGGTCTCATAGGCCAGTACCACCCAGGAATGGAAGGGCGGGCATCCGGGTATGGGCACCTAAGTACAGTGCAATTTAGTGGGGAACCCCAGGAGAGTAGGCCCACTAAGGGCATCCTGAAAAGCTCTGCCCAGTTAGGTCAGTGGGGGGGGTACTCATCAAATCCTGGCAGCAAGGAGGAATCTGAAGACTCCTCTGAGCGTCACAGGACACAGGAGACCAGGTTCCCGCATTCTGCCAGCCATTCCCAGGCTCGCAGAATCCGGGAAACCCTGAAGATCAGACGGGCACCTCTGGGAGCAGTGCTTCTGAGTCAGTGGATTAATGGACCAGGGTTACCCGAACCAAAAAGGCCAATAAGGCAAAAAGGGCCTTGCTTAAGGACACCTTAAAATAGATTACGGCAATAAGGAGTGTCATCACCCCTTATCACAAGAATGCCAAGTATTCTGTTTGGGAACACTTGGAGCTTTACGAGCAAATGATGGAGACTTTCCATTTGAAGGACAGCAGTAGCTGCAACCGGAATGTAAAATGGACATTCTCCCCAGAATACTCTAGTTTCTTTGCGGGGCTGGAGGACCAAAACCATTCAAGATGGTCCACATATAGGGCGGCCATCTTGAAACATTTTTCTGTTCACCGGAATCCCCAAGAGGCTCGCAAGGCAGCCTACAATTTGCAATGTGGGGAGGATCAGGCCCCACAAGAATTTGTGCAGGAATTGAAGCATGCCTTTGTGCAGACCACCAGAAGGTTGCGCACGGACAGCAAAGAGTTTGTAAATACGTTTTTTCCATGCCTTACCCAAATACATAATGACCCACCTAGTAAGAGATTTTCACGAGAAAAGGTCACTAGACTGGATCATTGAACAGGCTACCCGGATCTATGAGGTGCAGAAGCCCATAGAAAATAAAAATAACACCCAGAAAAGTCCCAAACCGACCAGCACCCCTGCTGCTGCCAAGGTGGCAGAGGTAAAGGTTGCCCCCATTTTAGATTTGGAGATGGGGGGGGGGCTAAAAACCTGCCTGCATCGAATAATTCTCAGCCCAGAAGGCCCTCGGGCCAGTCACAGACAGGGAGGCAAGGAGGTAGTCCCACAAATGGGGTCCCTCGCTCCCCTGACTATGTATGTGTGGACTCCTCCAGCCCAAGGGGGGGATCCAACCAGGCACCCAACCCAGGGACCTTCCCTCCTAACTTCCCACAGGAGGGCAGACATTCACCAAACCCTGGGCAGAACTTTTCCCCAGGTATCCACCCAATTTCCAGCCCCAAAATCATCCATGCTTCTTTCCCCAATTCCATGAGCCCAGACCACCTAATCCGGGAGAGGGGAGGCCAAGGGTGGAGGGGTACCCAATCTTCCCCACCCGGGGAACTACCAGAGAAGGGATAGCTACCCTTCCTGGGATCAGCCCAGGGGAGAAAACAGAACCCTGTATCAGCCTGAGCGGGATTCACAGTTAGAGCGCCAGGTTCAAAATATGGCACGGGATCTGGGTCACATGCTGAGGGCGTAACAGAACCCTCAGATGGGCATGCCAGCACAGAATGCCCCAAACTCTGGACCTGGTGCTCCAGAACAATGATGGGGCAGCACCCCGATAACCCACCGGTTCCCAGGGAGGAGGCACAAGGGGAAGGGGGGTGTAAAGCCTTGGACTTGTAAACAGCCCCTGGAAACTCAGGAACCGGAAACAAAATCTCCTACCCCTGAAAGTTTGCCACCCAAGGAGCAGAGAGGAGGTAAAAGAAACAAAGGACCCAAACAGACCCATTTTGTGGAGGAGGTACAGGTCTTCCAATTTGAGGGAGAGGGATCCTCAGAGGATCCTGGGAAAATGATCTTCTCCTTCAGAGATGGGGGAACTCCTCCCAAGGAAAAACTGGTCCCAAGGGATTCCAATCCAGACTGGGTAGATGTGGGGATAGATCTGTCGCCGCCCATCATTTTATCCCAGAACCAACAATACTGAAAACCCCTGGTTCAAACCCATCCTGGTGACTGCCTCCAAAAAGGGGGGGCGGTCCAGAACTGGAACCAGGGGAACCCAAAACCGCATCAATATCCGATTGCCAACTTTTTCTTTCAGCAGATTCCCAAAACCCCTTGCCAAACTCTGCCCAAATCTCTTCTCTCTCAATGTCCAAAACCAGGAAATTAGCCCACCAGTTGTCCAAAAATGTGCATTATCTGTGCCCCCTTGAGGAGAAGGAGGGAAGATACTATGCCCCGGTACAAATACAGGGGCAGGGTACAGTTTTGGCACTGGTGGACACTGGATCCTAAGCTACCCTTCTGTCCAAAAGGGCCTTTGATGAACTAAATGCAGGAAGGGGGGAGAATTACCGAATACCTCTCACCTCTCTTCCTGGACAACTTCAGAACTTTGACGGGAAGGATATTCCCGTCGAGGGGACTGCAGATTTGGACATTAAAATTGGGCGACACAAGGTGAAACACCCGGTCATAGTAGTGACTCCAGAGGGCACCCCTTGTTTACTAGGGAATGACCTCCTGAGAAGGTTGTCACCCCTAATAGATTGCGTAAACAAGGTCCTCTGGACTCAGACTAGCCGACCAATAAAATTAAAACAGAGTGTCAACTATGTTAGCTTAAAAGGCACTTGCCACATGGTTGAACAAAAATCTGACCAAGTAGAATTTCACTTCCAGAACAACCAAATTCCAGACGTGACAGTAATAGCAGTAGGACAACAGACTGGTGATGGGGGATCCTCTCTATTTCTGAAAATCAACCTTCCTTCCAGTTTAAGGTGGTATTCCACACTGGAAGGAAACACTCTGAAATTCTTTACTAATCCACAATCAGACATTCCCACTCCAATAGTCCAGAAAGATGTGAAATCAGCTCAGAGCCTGGCTAATATTCAGCAAATTGGAGAGCAGCTGTTCATCCCTCTTCAGTTAAATGATGGGAAGGACTCTGTTCTCACCCGAGTGTGTGTGAACAACGGTAAGAGCTTCATCAGCGAAGCCATGTTCCGCCAACTCCCAAAAGCTCCAGCCATTCCCACATTCAAAATGATAGACAAATGGGAAATGGATCTGGAAACACCCAAGTCCAAACATCTCCTGCCAAGCAGGTGTATGCTCAAAATCTCCATTGGCATCAAGAGCATAGTCCATAATTGTTAGGTCGTGCGAGACATCACTGCCACCTTTTACTTAGGCAGTGACATTCTCAATCGCTTTGCCATTAGTTTGGACCTAAAAACTTCAAAGCTTGGTCCCGATTAGCGGATAATCCCATGGGCTTTGATGATCCAGAAGAAGCATTTAGGTCAGCTCAATTGCTACCTTAAGCAGTTGAAATTCAGATTAAAGAGGAAGTCACCATCCCAGAAAGGACCCGACAAATCTCCCTGGAAGTGAAAGTTAAAAGAGGACAAAAATTGAAAAACCCTGATGCTTATATTCATCTAAATGCTTTTCTCCAACAGCAATGGTTAGGGGTAAACCCAACACCATTAGTCAACATAGAACATGACTCCATTCCAATAGAGGTGGATAACAGCGACTTAAAGAGTATTACTCTAGCCACAGGCACCATTATTGGAATGGCGGTTGATGACCGACATTTTTCCATTGATTTAGGAAATGAACTGTTAGGACCAATCCCCAAGGACTGTTTTGACAGTGACAGTGATGACAACACAACACCAGACAGGATCTTTACCCAGCATGGGGGGACCTTCCTGGTGTACAATTCCTGCCCTTATGGTAAGGAAGATGTGACTTGTGACTTCAGAAGGGATGCCACGCATCAATAGATCCAAGGCAGGAGGTATAGGCTTCCCCTACCTGGCACCAAAGCTCTGGAACGCACTGCCCACCAACCTCAGAGCAGAATCATCCCTCCTCTCCTTCCGGAAACAACTCAAAACTGCTCTCTTCAACTAACTTGTGCACCTGACCACTCTCGTGTTCTCTATGTACACGTACTGAAGCATAACCACTGCCCAATGTAACCATGGGTACAACTGTCTGTAAGTTAAGAAACACTGTAACCAGCGCCACAATGCCTTTGGTCTGATGTGCCCTTAACAAATGTGAATGAATAAATAAATAAATAAATAAATAAATAAATAAATAAATAAGGTGATTTTCCACGTCCATGAGGGCTGCCTTTCCCACCTGAAGCCTCCAGTCCAAATCAGCGCTCTGACCAGGGACTTCTCCACCCAGCTGGAGGAGGCCGCTGAGATAGCAAAACCAGAAGTCTTTCCAGGCTTCAGGCAGATGGTGGAAGAGAGAGTCAGCCTAGCTGATGCCTGTGTGACTCTGGAACAGAAGCAAAAGTTGAAACAAGTTTTCTTGGTTTTCCAAGATCTCTTTGCGGTAGACTCATATGACTGTGGTCGCACTGACATCCACACAACAACAATTTCCACGGACCATGGCATGACTCCAGTGTTAGTGAAGCAATATCGCTTGCCTCTCGCATCAATGGAGTCCCTTACTGAAATAATTAAGAACCTTGAGTCCTGGGGGATAATCCGTCCAGTTCACAGCACCTTCAATAATCCGGTGCTGGGAATATTGAAACCAAACGGCCAGTGGAAACTCTGCGCCAACCTTAGGGAGCTCAACAAACGGGTCCATACTTCCCGATGGCCTCTTCCCTACATTGACCAAGGGCTGGCCCAGATCCAGGGGTCACAGGTATTCACTGTAATAGACCTGACCAATGGATACTGGACTGTGCCTGTCAGTAGGGAGGACCAATACAAGCTGGCTTTTACCTTTGGGGGCCAGCAGTACACTTGGACCCGGACTCCCTTCGGATACCTCAACTCCGGCAATGAATTCAACATTTTCCTACACAAGGCCATGCCCGACCTGGGTGCAAGGGGTAACCTGGCTTATGTAGATGATGTCCTCATCAAAAGTTCATCTGCGGAGGAACACATAGCGGAGATCCGTTATGTTCTGACACAGTTGAGGGCTGCCGGAGCAAAATTTTCCTTTCAGAAAGCGCAGTGGTGTAGAACCCGTGTTAATTTCTTGGGGCATGAGATTACTCCTCAGGGTCTCTGTGCCCAAGAAAAGAAAGTTGAAGCACTTCTAAGGAGCCTCCATGGACTGACTACAGCAGAAAGTTCATTGAGGGCTACGCAGAGATCACCAGACCCCTGATTCATCTCTTGAAGGGGGGTCAAGTGGGAATGGGGTCCAGAACAATCCGAGGCAGTAAGACAGCTCAAAAGAAGCCTCTCACAAGCGCCTTGCCTAGCTTACCCTGTCAGAAACAAGGAGTTTTTCTTGGAGACAGGGTTCTCTAATACATGCTTGACTGCGGTATCATATCAAAAGCATGACAAGGTCAATAAAGTAATCTCCTATGCGAGCAAAACTTTATCGTCTGTGGAGGAAAAATTCAACGATTGTGTTGAAGGCACTCCTGGCAACGGTGTGGGTATTGAAGAATTGCCGCCCGTTTATCCAGGGGGAACACATGATAGTGGAGACTCCACACCAGCCTCTGCAATATCTCCAAAGTGACAGAATCCGGGCTGGAAATGTGAGTAATTCCCAAATTACTTCCGGGATTCTGTCAATGCAAGGCTTTCCTGTGGAGGTCAGATATGGCCAAAACAAGAAGAGTCCCCTCGCGCAAGGTCTGGCTGACTTGCATGATTGTACCAGAGAAAACTGTCTCGAGGATGAAAGTCTAAAAATCAAGGACAACATGGAGGCATACCTTAATTCCCCACACAAAGTCTTTGAAGAAGACAAGTGTGAGGGAATGCCCACTGTCTATGTGGATGGATGCTCTTACCATGTTGACAACAACGGGGAAAAAGAACTTGTGGCCGGCGTAGGGAATGCATGGGTGAATGAGTCCCCAGAACCCTCCGCTGGATACAATATTGGCCCCCGAAGTAGTCAGGTGGCAGAGTTGATGGCTGTGTATCAAGCCATCCTCACTGCTGTCCAACATCAACTCCACAAACTGGTCATAATCACAGATTCGGATTATGTACGGAACGGGTTCTTGGAGCACCTGGTTAATTGGAAAACCAGAGGTATGTTATGTGCTAATAACAAACCCTTGAAACATGGGAAGTTAATTCAAAACATTGATGATCTGGTCACCTCGAACGGGATGACCATCTACTGGAAAAAGATCAAGGGTCATTCCAAAGTAGAGGGACCAGACAAAACTGGAAATGACTTAGCTGATCAGCTGGCCAAAACCGGGGCCATCCAAGGGGATCTAATAGAGATTGAGTCCCTGTTGGGGGAAATCCAGGTCACTGCCATCACTAGGTCCCAGACAAATGCTCACAATGATCTTTCAACTGCACAATGGAGTAAGGAGACCCCAGATGCTGATTTGATTACGGCTCAGAAGGGGGATGCAATAATTGGTACGTTTTACCAACACATTGAGGACCCTGAGAACTTTCCCCTGACGGATAACGATTACATTGGGGAAGAGGACCTTAGAGTGTTGATGAAAGGTCCAAAAATGTTCTGGATCCAAGACGGTTTGTTGGTAAGGAAATCCCAAGCTGGCCATGCGGTGGTCCCTACCTCATTCCGAAGCCTGATGTTAAGTAACGCCCATGATGCGGCCACCGCCGGTCATAGGGGTTTTCATACAACACTTGAGATCTTAAGAGAGGTTGCATACTGGCCACACATGGGGAAGGACGTCGACCAATACTTGAAGGGGTGCCTTGTGTGTGCACAATTTCAGCCAACATCCCTCACACACCGTGCGCCTCTCCAAAAGAGGGGGATGACACTGCCATGGTCAGATTTGCAAGTCGACTTCATAGGCCACGTGATTCGCTCCTCTAAGGGAAATAAGTACATGTTGACAGTGACATGCTTATTTACTAAATGGGTGGAAGGTCTCCCGGCCCCAAACTGCAAGGCAGAAACAGCAGCTGCCCTGATGATTAACCACATCGTTTCGCGTTTTGGTCTATTCCAAAGGATTGAGTCAAACAGAGGTAGCCATTTCACCAGCTAAGTTATGACTAAGATGTCGGAGATATTGGGGTTAAAAGGAAGCTACACATTGCTTACCGGCCAGCTTCTTCTGGTGCAGTAGAACGTTACAACCGAACTATTGTGAGCATATTAAAAAAGTTTGTGGCAGATTCTGGGCCAAGTTGGGATATCCGATTACCTCTTGTCCTAATGGCCATCAGATCTACCCCTTCATCTGCAACTAAAATGTCACCGTTTGAGCTAATGACTGGACGCAAGATGGTGCTTCCGCAGCATTTGCTCTACAGGACCCAAGAGCAGACATTAATCAATGCCTTCACAACTCATGAGTATGTGGAGAATTTGAGGAAACACCTTCAGCATGCTTTTGCCAATGCTCAGCGGAATCTAGCAAGATAAGCCGAGAGTATGAAAACTCAATATGACCTGAAGACTAACAGGAAAGAATACAATGTGGGAGACCGGGTCTATCTATACAATTTCCAAAGGAACCAGTCCAAACAGCGGAAATGTTTACCTACATGGAAGGGACCTTTTGAAATTGTAGACAAGATCTCCCCAGTCGCCTACAAGATCCGCATCCCCAAAGGTAGTTCGGCAGGGGGGGAAGATAAGTGGGTCCACATTAATCAGCTAAAGTGTTGCCATCCCAGGCACCCTCTGCAACAACTGGAGGAACCCTCTGGAATCCCAGAGTGGGCCGCCCCAGAGCAATAAAAATTCCAACTCTAAAATATTCCACATATCAAAAATATAGTAACATAATGCAAATGTCTCCTGATTATATCTTGTTTTTTAAAATAAGAATGTAAATGTCTCTTGATTTATAAAATGTATATGCCGCCTCACTATATCAATAGTGGGGGAGAAATGTCTACGAATAGGTATTGCCGCTTTGCTTTGTCAACCTAGGAGAGATGAAACCATGGAGACTGACCAAGGAGGATGACCCGGGGACCGAGAGCAAAGATCCGAGGGTTCCGGGGTACGGCCTGAAACTCCCATCAGGACCGGCGAGGAGAACCGATCGATCCACCCTGATGGAGGAAAAGATGCTGAACTGTGCCATCTGCGGAATCAGAAGAAGATGATGCGGACATCCCAGCGCGTGGATCAAAACATCCTTTGCACCCGACTCCCCCTAGACTCAAAATCAATGTGCAGTCTGGCGGGGGGGCTTGTCAGGTGTCTTGACCAACGTTTGAATCAATATGCTACAACATTTGGTGCTGTGGGTTTAGAAAATCCAAGATGGCTGAAAAGCCCACATTTGCGCCAGAATCCAGGAAAACCACGCAGTTTTGCGCACACCAAAATGGTCGCCTGACCTGCCTCCCACCAGTGCGAGCGTGATGGGCCAGAAATGCCATGAGTGAAACGTGGTGCCAAAGGAAAAACAGCAGTGCCGGTTAGCTAAAAAAAGCGCTTTGAAATCACATTTGTTTCTCTGAAATGCAAGCTAAAAATGCCTATGTTAAACATTGCAAGATATTCAAAAATCTCACTGAACACCAGCAGGCATTTGGCAGAATGTAGTCTTGTGTGCATACAAAATCTGGAAAGATGAAGAGCCTAAAGCAATGTTTATAACAACACTGGCTGAGCTGTGATGTCAGCAGTTTAAGGGAAATTGGATTTAAAACCACTAAAATCGAAATGTTTAAAATAAATGAGTGACCTACTTTTGAGTGTCACATAGGTTGCAACTGTTTAAATGTCATAGTTTTGAACTTAGAATCAGCGTTCTAGCTGCATGTGTAAAAATTGTAAGTTTGATTTGAATGAAGAAAACTGGAACAAAAGTGACATTTAGCTGAAGCCTGGCTTGAAGAGATTGAATTCTGCCCGGCAACTACCCCCGACAGGAGTTGAAACTTGCCCAGCAACTGCATTCACAGGCCTGGCTGCCTTCTGCTGTTCCCACCAAAAGGAGATTACACCTCTCTGATTGAATTAGGGGTGGGGTACCTGGGGCTGCAGGAAACAGAACAAAGAGCTTTCCTTGGCCCAGGCAAATGTTAAATTAGGGGGGTCATAAATGGATTCCTCTTGGAAGAAACTGGGAGGAGCAGTGCTTCTGGGAGCCACCTGAGCTGGAGGCGGGGACAGACAGAAATCCCCCCATGTGCTTTGGAACCTAAATCACACCCATCTGGGCCAAAGCATAATTTTAAAAAGATGGATAATTCATAGTACAAAATTGTCAAAATTGTATAATAATATCATTTATTCTTGTGATTTTTCTGTGCACATTTTAAGAGGTGTTAGGACTCTGTGGTATGTTCTGCGGGGTAGTAGCGGAAAATAAGGTATTACTCCAAATGTCTGCATGTTAAAAATCTGACACTTTATCATCTGATGGCCATATTCCTTGCGCATGTTTGTGTAAATTCTGGAAAAGTTTAGAGGTTGTGTTCTGGATGAAAAGGGCAGAATTCTGTCAGAAGTGGACACAACATCTTACAAAGACAGGGATCGGATGATTTCGTGCTACAGAAAATATGTTAACTGGACATATAATATTAGAAGAATTGTACATAGATAAATATGCATTTGGATCAAAAATAGATTTGTGTGCAAATTGACAAGGAGAGGATCCTCTGACCCATAACCCTACCTCATCACAGTGACACTCCATTTCTTTCCCCCAATCAAGGGAGAGAGGAGAACTTGGCCAATGATAAGTTGTGAGGGGCAGGCTTAGTTATGCCCACGCACACACCCATTTTCAAAAGACATAAAAGGAGTCAGTGAGACCCAGGTAGAGACATTAATTTTCCATTTCAAACTGATTTCTTGCGAAGCACTCTGCCGGACCAGACAATATCAAGAAGGACCATCCAGAACTTAGACTCCAGACTCCAGAACTTTAAGGAGAGGGGCCTGAATTACAAGCTGAATCCTTTTCAGCAGGCCTCAAAATCGTTTGCAACCTGACTCTTCAACAGCCGGGCTGTGCTGTTTGATTCTGGCTAGAACCCTATGCCATAACCCAGAAAGCAGTGCTGTATCCACACCAGACCGCTGTGCAGTGCCAAGAACTTTTTCCAGAACCAGAGATCCAGACCAGCAGAGCAGAGCTGTGAGCAGAACTGGTACCAAAGACCGTCCGTGGCAAGAGAACCACAGCTAAACCTGTTCACCAGATCTGTGACGGAGGCCCATTCCTTCCAAGACTAGGAGTGAGTATCCTGAAAACTGTGCCAGAACCAATCTCTTAGTTTACAATAATCTAATTCAAACCATTTCAACCTATCTAGAACTGCATCATAGAATTCTGTGTCCATCCTGTTGATTCAAAACCTTCCACAGCGCATCTGTCATTCTGAAACTTTAATTTCATTTCTGAAAAACTACCTTCACAAAATCGTCCGTATCTTTGGAGCCGCATGTGCTAGGAACGAGACTTTCTACTCCTTATAGTTTTTCCGTAATCGCGCTCGACGCACTTGGAAAAAGTGCCACGAATTGAAAACTAGCTCAAACTTCTTCACCTGTCAAAAATACCTGTCTTTTGCTTTGCATTGCTGAAATCCGTTTTCAACCTAATAATCCCTCATGAATCACTGATAGTGTTGACCTGAATCAATCTTAAGTAGCTGTCACCTTTCCTGAATCTCCTATAGGGAATTAAAATCATTTTTAGCATATTTTCACTTCTTTGAAAATCACATCTAAAGTATTTTTGCCTGCGTTTTAAAATTATCCCTGTGTTCTAAGCTTGCTAGGGGGGAACTGAATTGGTATTGCATTTGATGGTATTCCTGAAAATTGTGTGCTCTCCTTCAATCTCTTTATACTGCATAGGGGGGGAGTGAATTGCCACAAGGGGAAAAGTGACTATATTCTCTCTTGTTGAAACCATATCAGTTTATTTCTGTGCTGCATTCTTTCCATCACTGTTTTTCCTTGAAACCATAAAAGCATTCTCAGCTACCTTATCCTTCCTATACCAACTCCTAAGTGATTACAAAAGTGTGCTAGTGTAATATTATCCATTGTTGATCACTGTCATATTCATAAGTGTGCAATCAAATATTAATTAATTATAAAAATGTGATATATATATATATATATATATATATATGTATATATATATATATATATATATATATATATATATATATATATATTGTTTAATTTTCAAATAAATCTGTTAATTTGCAAAACAAACCTACTTCTTGGCTCAGTGAGGTCAGGGGGATTCAAAGAGAGGGGCGTTATACAAGGGTTTATCATCCAGATCCATGAACTTGTCATAAAATATATATAATTAAGGGCTTCCGTTGGGCATCCCAGACTAGGCACTGACTTAGTTGGAGTACTGAATTGGAGTCGCTTAACAGCTGCCTTCAGGATGTTAAAGCATTTGTCGTCGGCTGCCGCCTGTTCCAGCTCGTGGATGTGAACTGAGTTAGGAGTGGCCGCCTCCACCACCAGTTTCACATGCTTGTCAGCTTTCTCTGCACTGATGTTACTTTGTTCGTCTAGCTTACACCACGGGTCTAGACAAATAGTCGGCCGCATTATTGCTGCCGGGCCGGTACACCAGGGAGACTCCATATTCAAGCAGTGCCAACATCCACCTTTTGATGCAGGCTGGAGGCTTTGACGACGACCCAGCAAAGATGGGCAGAAGGGACTCGTGATACGTGACCACTGGGATCCGTCTGCGTTGTGGGATGTTTTTACCCATGCATCCAAGCCCTACAATAAAACTGTGCAGTACTGGCATGGAAAACATCATGATGGCCAGAACTCCCCAGAGAGTGCACAGGGAAACCATGAAGAATAGGCTGCCGCACATTTTTGCCTATGTTGTGAGCACAGGAGGGCACTGCCTAAAATCACCATTGGGCTACACACACAGTAGCCTGAAACCATTGGGAATGGCAATGCTGATTGCCAAAAAAAAGCAACTCAGAACTGTGGGGATTTCATTTTCTTAATCCCAAAAATGGTTGCATTACAGTACTCACCACTATCAGAAAGCCGGCGTTATAAAACCACCAGACTTTTGTGTAAAACTGCTCAAATGAAACAAAACCAGACCAAGGAAAGACTTGCTAAGAGGTGGAAGAATGTAAAACCATATTCTGAAATGACTTGAAGGAAGTAATTATTTAATGTATAGGTACAAATTGTCAGTTTGATTTGAATGTAGAAAACTGGGAACAGGAACAAAAAGTGACATTTAGCTGAAACCTGGCTTAGTGAAACTGGATTCTGCCTGACAACTACCCCCGACAGAAGAAACCTGTTCAGCCACTCTTCCCAGGCCTAGCTGCATCCTGCCGCCCCTTGCCAAAAGGAGTTGTCACCTCTCTGATTAGATTAGGGGTGGAGCACCTGGGAACTGGAAGGAACAGAACAATGCAACTCCCTTGACTCAGGCAAATGTTATATTGGGGGCGTCGTAAAGTGGCTTCCTCTTAGGGCAAACTGGGAGGGGCAGTGCCTCTGCTAGCAGCTGAGCTTGGGGGAAGTGGATAAACCAGTTATTCCACCCTGTGATGTGGGAAGCCACACCCCTTTTTGACCAGGGCATAATTTTAAAAAGATAGATAACTCATAGTGCGGATTTTCAGAATTATATAAGTAATATCATTATTTTTCTGATTTTTCTGTGAACATTTTGAGAGGCGTTAGGACCCTGTGGTGTATTCTGGGGGGTTGCTAGCGGAAAATAGGGTCTCACTCCAAATGTATGCATGTTAAAAATCTGACACTTCATCAATTAATGTCCATACTCCTTGCGCACATGTGTGTAATTTTGGGTAAATGTCCGATATTGCAAAACCAGTTAAAAAGCGCAAAATGTTGTCATTTTTTAATACAAGCCCCCAGGACGATCAGAGGCGGACAAGCATGGACCATAAGGAATATATAATGTACACATGTAATTTCAACAAATTGTATATCTGGGAAAGATGTATTTGAATCAAATATAGATTTGAGGGCAAACTGACCAGGGGAGGATCCTCTGACCCATAAACAGACCTCATCATGATGACAATCCATTTCCTTCCCCCAGTCATGGGAGAGGGAAGAATTGGGCCAATGACAAGTAGAGAGGTGCAGGTTTAGCTAGGCCCAGGCACACACCCATTTTCAAAACACATAAAAAGAGACTGCTGGGACAGGTAGAGACATTCAATTCCATTTGCTGCGGAACATGCTGACCGATGACTTCACATCCAGAGATCCAGACTTCAAATCCATCAATCTCCAAAGACCAGAACTTTACTTCAGAACTTAAAGCAAGGGCCTAAACCCACAAACTGAGAACTCTTCTCAGCAGGCCTCAGCATCCTTAAAATCATTTGCAAACTATTCCACAGCTGGGCGAGCTGTTTGAATTCTTTTGCCAAGAACAATTGCCAGAGACCAGACCAGAGATCCAGAGTGACCCAGACCGCTGTGAGCAGAACCAGAGAGCTGACCCAGATCACTGTGAACTGCCGAGACCAGAACCGGAGTCCAGTCCAAAACCTGACCAGATCTGTGGCGAGGCCTATTTCAAATTTATATTGTGAGTACCTAGCAGAACTGTGCAGAACCAATCTCGTAGTTAAAATAATCTAATCCAAACTATTTTAACCGAAGCAGGACTGCCTCCTAGAAATTGTGTCATCTGTCATTTGTAAAGCTGCACAACTGTCACCTGTCAATTCTGAAGCTGCAAGCTGTCACCTGTCATTTTGAGTTTTACTTTAAATCCGAAAAACTACCTTTATTTAATCGTCCGTATCTCTGGAACCGTTTGGGCTAGGAGCAAGATTTAACTCTGAAAGCTTAGACTCTAAGCTTCTCAACAAGCCTAGAACCGACTTCCTACTCCTTATACTTTTTCCGCAATCACGATTTACGCACTCGCGAAATTTACCGCGATTTGCGATTTTGGCTCAATTTCTCCACTTGTCAAAATAGCAGCTCCATTCTTTCTTTTGTTAAAATCCGTTTGCAACTTGGTAATAACTCATAGAGCATTGCTAAAGTGAGCCTGAACTAATACCAACACGCATCTCCCACTCACCCTGAATCTCTAGAGGGAATTAAAATCAGTTGGCACATTTTCCCATCCATTGCCATCACATTTAAAAGCATTTTGGGCCTATGTTTCAAACTCCTACCTGTTTCCTCTAAGCTTGCTGGGGGAGAACTGAATTTCGTATTGTATTTGATTGCATTCCTGAGAACTGTGTGCTCCTCTTTCCATCTCCTTCCATTTCTTACATTGCATAGGGGGGGAGGGTGAATTGCCAGAGAAAAAGTGATTATCTTATCTTTTGCTAAAATCATATCAAGTATTTCTGTACTGCATTTTATTCCTCATTGCTTTTCCCTTGAAATCATAAAAGTATTTTTGCTACTTTATCCATCCTATACTAACTCCTAATTGATTGTAAAGAAGTGTGCTAGTGCCAGATTACCCATTGTTGATCAACATCATATGTCTAAGTGTACTATCAGATATTAATTTATTATAAAGTGTGATATATATATATTGTTTAAATTCTCAAATAAACCTTTTAATTTGCAAAACAAACCTACTTCTTGGCTCAGTGGGGTCAGGGGGATTCTAAGAGGGGGGTGTTATACAAGGGTGCTCATCCAGAGTACTGAACTAGACATAAAAATACATTAATAAGGGTTTTCCTCAGCATCCCAGACTAGGCATTGACTTGGCTGTAGTGTTGATTGAATATCGCTTACAGCGTGAACACCGCCCCCAGACCAAACGGTGTCTAAGAAGGCCATGGTGTCCTCTGCTGTCAGGCCCCCTTCACGTCCTCAAACGCTGCCTGATCCCCACTGACACGTGACGTCCTTCTTGGTTAATGCACGCAATGGTTCTGCCTGGGACGCAAGGTTCCTGATGAACCGGCCACAACACATGACCATTCCCAAACTTCAGACCTCCGATTCATTCTCCGGGGGCCGTGCCTCCACTATGTCCTTTACGTTCCGAGGATCCCGCGACACGCCCCCTTCCTTGAACACAAACCCAAAAAATTCAATAGTCTTCTTAAGGAACTCGCACTTGTCCCTGTGCAGCGTTAACCCAAGAGTCTGGAGCCGTTTCAATGTCTTGGCCAGCCTGTCCAAGTGCTCCGCCTCCGTCCTCTAAAACCCCAGGATATCATTGCTGATATTCAAGACGCCATCGCAATCAGCCAGGGCCCCACGGATGATATTTTGAAAGACATCTGCCACCGATAACCCACCAAAGCTCAGGCGCTTGTACTTGTAGAGGCCGCGGTGCATGGTTGTGATGCTAGAAATGCATTGGATGGGCAGGGCCTCCATATCCTTGTCATTTATTGCTTTATCATGTATGTTCTGTCTTGTTTTCTGAACAAGGAAGTAGGGTCAGGGGTGCTCAACCTATTTAAGACAAAGTTAAATTCTTAATAATCCAGCAGAAGGCTGGTTTGAGGAAATTAAAGGTGCAGGGGAGGAAAAAGGCCTTGGCACAAAGCCTTACTATAAAAGAGAAAAGAAAAGGATCCAAATCTGGAGTCCTCCCGTCCCTGGCACACTATCTACATATACCAAGAAAGGCGGTCAAAGATTCAAAGATTGAAAGGTAATATACATTTTATGGTAATGTTCAATTTAACAAGCAATATCCATAGGCAGTTTTTTTAAAACAAGTATATTTAATTAACACTGTTGGATAGCTTGCCTTCTTGAGGTTCCCACTAGAGGTTGGTTCTTGTTTTTCTTACCACATACACTTCACCACAGCAAACTATTAACTTATACAGTTGTTGAAACACTCCACTGGCATGATTGCTCAATTTCTACTTGTCTATCTACTACTGTACAAATGATCTATGAAAGGGTTGTAATATACACCTATGTGTTCTCTTTTCTTTATATGTGATTTCAATCAACAGTCCAATTAGGCTCGAAACGCGTCAGCCACTGATATTGGACTCCTTGATGTGCTTTGCCTTAAACATATTTTTGTGTTAATTAAATATTCTTGTTTTTATAAAAACTGCCTATGCATATTGCTTGTTAAATTGAACATTACCTTAAAATGTATATTAACCTTTCAATCATTGAATCTTTGACTGCTTTCTTGGCATATGTAGATAGTGTGCATGGGATGGGAGGACTCCAGATTTGGATCCTTTTCTTCTCTCTATCTTGTTTTCTGCGCAGGAGCTCATGTGAGACTCCTGGCGGTGCAGCTCTTCCTCTTTTTGGTTTGGTGAACAGTCCCTTAGGATACCTTTATGGCGCCCATGGGTAGGGGTACAACCCTGTACTCCTAGTGTATGTTTTTGGGCACCTTTGTGGGGCCCACAGAGCAGGGTATGGGCTGGTGGCAGCTCCATGCTGAATTTGACAGGTGCTCTGAGTGTCCTCCATTTTGGGATACCCAGGCCCTGCCATTGGAATCAGTTGATTCCTGATACGAAACAAGATGGAACCTGGGGCCTCTTGTTTTCTATTGCCTATTACCTCATATTCCTGAAGTCCCGGGAAGCCCTGACTCTGTCTCTTCCCCCTGACTGGCTGTTGGGTGGAAGTTCAATATATGGTAGTGTGGGGAAGTCCAGGCCAGATTGGCTGGAGCCTTCCCAATGACTGTATGGTGTGGGTACGCCAGTGGGTGGGACCTGGGTGAATGGAGTGCGTGATGGATACGCATTTCATGTTATGGGTGTCTAGTATCTCGTGTTTGACACAATGACTGAGACAGCCCTGCCCGAAACTGGGATGAATGCAGTGTGGAGTGCTGAATGGCAGAGTGCTTGCCCAAATCCACATTCCGTGTTGTGAGTGTCTGGATGGAGAAGAATGGACTGAATGCACTGTGAGCCTGATTGGCTGCCTGGCTGCATGAATGCCCTTCTGAATCATTGGTTTTCTGAGTGGGGCCCAGCAGAGTGAATGCAAGATCAAGAGTATATTGGGGGGCCTCTCACTGATGGAAATTGTTCAGAAGCTGTACTTGATACTTGATGTTTAACCTTGAAGCCCACTGGAAGAAGGATTGCTGCTGCTGTCCTTCACTAATCTGAAAGCTGCATGACTGTCATGCAACTGATCCAAGAGAGGACCTGGCTAGGAGACCTCTTCCCGAGCTACAAGGGACCATCTTGCACCAGCTGATGTTTGCCAAAGCTCCCTGGATGTCAGACTCTCGAAAGGCTCCCGACCGGAGACAGGGACCGCCACGGAATCATGAGGCTAAGTGCCCCGACATTGAAGTCCATCACTGTTGCCGACCCCCGTCGCCGACCGGAGCCACAGTTCTCCTTTGCCTAAGAACAATAGAAACAAGGACTCCCTTGCCCATCATCATCGACCGCTTTCGTCCTGCCGGAGAAAGTCAAGGCCGCCGATGACCCAGGAGAATCCGCCAGTGGGTTTCCGGCCAAACGAAGTCCAGAGACGCGACGAGCCGACGCCCTTGCTCGGCCAAAGTTCTTCATCGACGCTTTGCGGCAATGAACACTCGTCGTCGAGGTGCACCGCATGCCTTAGCTTGCAGAACGTTTTCGACTGATCATCAACAAGCACCGCAAGAACCGAAGCTGCTGCCGCAACAATAGTGTTCACCATTTTTTTACGGACTCTCGACGACCCGTGGCTCCTGTCTTAAAGGGAGTGCACTCAAGAAGGGCCCGTCGACATCACACCGAAGAACGCTATGAAACCAGGTACTTTGGAGTCATAGAACCTTTATGATATGATTTGATATGATATGGCATTTATAACGCGCCTATACACTGTTAAGTGACTCCAATCAAGCACTCCCACTAAGTCAGTGCCTTGTCTGGGATTGCTCAAGGGAACCCCTTATTTATATATTTTTATGACAAGTTATACTCTGGATGATAAACCTTTATATAACGCCCCTCTCTTTGAATCCCCATGACCTCACTGAGCCAAGAAGTAGGTTTGTTTTGCAATTTAAAAGATTTATTGGAAAAGTTAAACAATATATATATATTACACTTTTATAATAAATTAATATTTGATGTCACACTTAAGAATATGACGGTGATCAACAATAGATAATCTGACACTAGCACACTTCTTTACAATCGATGAGGAGTTAGTATAGGAAGTATAAGGTAGCTGAGAATACTTTTATGATTTCAAGGAAATGCAAGAATGAATAAAATGCAGTACAGAAATAAAATGATCGGGTTTCACAAGAAATAATATGTTCACTTTTCCCCTTGCGGCAATTCACTCCCCTCCTATGCAATAGAAGGAGATGGAAGGAGAGCACACAATTTTCAGGAACACAAACAAAATGCAATACAAAGTTCCAGTTCCCCCCAGCGAGCTTAGAGGAAAACAGGTATGATTTTAAAGCAGGCAAGATCCTTTTAAATGTGGTGGCAATGAAGTGAAAAATATGCTGAAAATGCTTTTAATTCCCTCTAGAGGTTCAGGGTGAGTGAGAGATACTTTAAATCATTTCAGGTCAGCCCTACCAATGATTCAGGGATGGTTATCAGGTTGAAAACGGGATTCAGTAATCGAAGCAAAAGACAGATATTTTTACACGTGGTTGAAATGAGGCAAACTGTCAATTCGCAGCACTTTTTTCCAAGTGCGTCGATCGCGATTACGGAGGAACTATAAGGAGTAGCAAGTCGGTTCTAGGCTTGTAGGAAAGCTTAAAATCTTAGCTGTAAGATGAAAGTTAAACCACGTTCCTAGCACCTACGATTACAAAGATACCGATGTTTTTAAAAAGGTAGTTTTTCAGAAATGAAATAATGATTCAAAATGGCAAAATTACATTTTTACAGGTTTAAAATCGGAGAAGGGACACACGATTCTATGATGCAGTTCTGGACAGGTTAAAATGGTTTGGATCAGATTATTTTAGACTTAGAGATTGGTTCTGGCACAGTTCTAGCTGAGTACTCACACTCTAAAGTTGAAATAGGCCGTCAAGGTCTGATCAGGTTTAGACTGGACTCCTAGCGGGTGGAACTGAAGTCACAGCTCTCAGGGTCAGCTCTGCTCTGCACTTCACAGCGGTCTTGTCTGTGGTTCTCTGGTTCTGGTCTCTCTGGTTCTGGTCTGGTCTGTGGTTCTGCTGTCGGCACTTCTTTCTGGGTCTGCTACTGGTTCTGGCAAAAGTTCTTGGCAAAGAATCCAACAGCTCGCCCGGCTGTAGAATAGTTTGGTTGGATTGCTGGATTCTGAAGGCCTGCTGAGAAGAGTTCTCAGCTTGTGGGTTAGGCCTTTGCTTTAAGTTCTGTAGTCTATCTGGAGTCTAAGTTCTGGATGTTCCTTCTAGATGTTGTGTGGTCCGACAAAATGCTCCGCAAGAAAATGGAAAATGAATGTCTCTACCTGGGTTTTAGTGTTCCTTTTTATGTGTTCTGCAAGTGGGTGTGTGCGTGGGCATAAGTAAGCCTGCCCCTCACAACTTATCATTGGCCAAGCTCTCCTCTCTCCCTTGATTGGGGGAAGGAATGGAGTGTCATCAGGTATTAATTTTATGTCATACCTAAAGAACACTCCCCTTGTCAATTTGCACCCAAATCTATTTTTGATCCAAATACATATTTATATATGTACCATTTTTCTAATATTATATGTCCAGTTAACATATTATCTGTAGCACCAAACCATCCGATCTCTGTCATTGTAAGATGTTGTGTCCACTTATGACAGAATTCTGCCCTTTTCATCAAGAACACAACCTCTAAACTTTTCCAGAATTTACACAAACATGCACAAGGAATATGGCCATCAGATGATAAAGTGTCAGATTTTTAACATACAGATATTTGGAGTAATACCTTATTTTCTGCTACTACCCCCCAGAACATACCACAGAGTCCTAACACCGCTTACAATGGGCACAGAAAATTCACAAGAATAAATTATATTATTATATAATTTTGACAATTTCGTACTATGAATTATCCATCTTTTTAAAATTATGCTCTGACCCAGATGGGTGTGGTTTAGGTTCCAAAGCACATGGGGGGATTTCTGTCTGTCCCCACCTCCAGCTCAGGTGGCTCCCAGGAGCACTGCTCCTCCCAGTTTCTTCCAAGAGGAAGCCATTTACGACCCCCCTAATTTAACATTTGCCTGAGCCAAGGAAAGCTCATTGTTCTGTTTCCTGCAGCCCCAGGTACCCCACCCCTAATTCAATCAGAGAGGTGTAATCTCCTTTTGGTGGGAACAGCAGAAGGCAGCCAGGCCTGTGAATACAGTTGCTGGGCAAGTTTCAACTCCTGTCGGGGGTAGTTGCCGGGCAGAATTCAATCTCTTCAAGCCAGGCTTCAGCTAAATGTCACTTTTTTTTCCAGTTTTCTTCATTCAAATCAAACTTACAATTTTTCTTGTTGTTCTAAGTTCAAAACTATGACATTTAAACAGTTGCAACCTATGTGACACTCAAAGTAGGTCACACATTTATTTTAAACATTTTGATTTTAGTGGCTTTAAGTCCAATTTCACTTCAGCTGCTGACATCCACAGCTCAGCAAGTTTTGCTATAAACATTGTTTTGGGCTCTTCATCTTTCCAGATTTTGTATGCACACAAGACTACATTCTGCCAAATGTCTGCTGGTGTTCAGTGAGATTTTGGAATATCTTGCAATGTTTGAAATAGGCATTTTGAGCTTGCATTCAGAGAAACAAAGGTGATTTCAAAGTGTTTTTGAGCTAACAGGCACTGCTGTTTTTCCTTTGGCACACATTCCACTCATGGCACTCCTGGCCCATCACGCTCGCACTGGTGGGTGGCAGGTTAGGCGACCATTTTGGTGTGCGCAAAAACTGCGCGGTTTTCCTGGATTCTGGCACAATGTGGGCTTTTCGGCCATCTTGGATTTTCTAAGCCCATAGCACCAAATGTTGCAGCATAATAGCTCGAACGTGGGTCAATACACCCGACAACACAAGAGTTTCAAGGTGCAACAAGACAAGGGAGGGGGAATAGAGGGAAGACAGACAACAATCCTACTAGGCCAGGTGTCATTTAGATTTCACAAGTGCATGGGAAGGGGGAAGGGGAAAAGTGCAGGGGGTTAGAGGGAGGGGACAATGCAGTACATGGGATAATATAATAAATAAACAATAAAGAAAAGTATGGGCAGCAGGTGCAAGTGCAAGGGTAAGTGCAGACATCAGGTGTCAAGTGCTGGTAGTGGGACTGTAGGGTTACAGAAAACAGTTCCCAAGTAAGGGGATTGCCAGGAAGGCAGTGCAGGTGTGAGACTAGCGGGGGAGGGGACGGACCCAAGATCAGAGGGTGGCCAGGTACCAGTGCAGTTTCAGTTTCGGCCAGGAAGTCAGCAAGGGAAAGGAGGAGAAAAAGCAGAAGCAAAGAGAACATTTTTGAGGTGCTTCCGGAACCGTAGATGATTCTCCTCAAGTTTCAGGGAGGCAGGGAGGCTGTTCCAGTGGGAGGCCACAGCCGAAGGAAGAGATCTACCACCAACTTGTTCCTTGGAGAAGCGACTGACCCTGAGGGAGTTGGAGGCGGATGAGCGAAGAGCTCAAGAAGGAAGATATTTAGGAAGAGAAAGTGTCATGACCCTTAACCCTGGCCCTCACTGGCAAGTCAGCCTTCCAGTTAGGGCCAGGTCAAAGGCCTTAAAACCTTATCCAAGACTCTCTTGGAGTCAGTCCTGGCGCCTTTGGCACCAGACTCATAACCATCATGACCAACATTAAAATGGGACTATTTACTTGGGACTATTTAACTTGGGGGGTTCAGCCAACATAGAGGCACACACATAGCTCAGGTACAATGAACTGAGTTATGTGGTCTAGTCTTTTGGGTGTGGCAGGCCTGGGACTACTTTACCTGGCCTACTTTGGGTGTGGCAGGCCTGGGACTATTTTACCTGGACTACTTTACCTGAGACTATTTAAACCACACCCAAACAGCAGAACACGCTTCGTGTTATTCTGCTGTGGGCAGCGTAATGCTCTCCGTGCCCAGTTCTTTGATGCCAGTTTACCTAAAACCAAGGACCTGCAGAGAGAGAAAGAACACTATGAAACTTACCTGGAATAGTATCCTGTCTTCAATCCATCGCCGACTTCAGTTCCACTCACCTGAAGGTACGAACTCTATCATCCGGCACTGCAGGCATCCTGGAATACCATAAACTGGAAAGAGGAGGACGAAAGACAGCATTAATAAGCGTTTACTCACGTTTCCTCCCGAACGAAGAAAGCCACACAATTCTTACCTGGGTAGTCATCCCCTGGTCAGTATCATTGCTGGAACATCACAGCGCTCGGCAAGGAACATCGCAACCTGCAAGGAGAGAAAAGACAGAGGTTAGCAATATAAAAGGTGAGACAGCACCGCACATCGCGCATTACTCACCAGACAGCATCGCGCACACCGCGCTTTCGCCTACCGGCCCATGCTCATCTTCAAACTGCATGACAAAACCAAAATACCTTTGCATACCTAAAAGGAAAGAAGCAAGACATTATTATTCAAACTAAGAGGAACATAAGAAGTGCATATAAAGATTTTTAAGCAGCAAACATACGGAGCCGCAGCAGGCCTGGATTCCCACAGGGGGCTTGCACCAGTGAAGTAACTTGGTCGCTGCTCGCCCCCACATCTACGCGCCCCTGCCACTGGGAGCGAGTGCAGAGATTTCAGTCCTGGGGATATACGATCCCTGGGCTTGAGGCCAAGGACAAGTCTCGCAGTCCTGTTCTGGATGAGTTGCAGAGGGCGGAGAGTAGAAGCAGGCATATTTAGAAAGAGGCTGTTCAATAGCCCAGCCTAGAGAGAACTAGGGCTCCAGAGACAGCGAGCTGCTGTGGGAAGGGGAGGAAGGGAAGAATACCTCTAAGGAGGAGCAGCCGGTAGTGTTAGAAGGAATCAAGACTATGTTGAGCATAGTTGGCCTGGGCTTGTCAAATATGCTTTATTTACAGGTTGCCCAGGTGGGGGGATCCTCGCACAGAACCACCTCATGGTAGTGGGATAGATTGTTCTGCCACTGCTTGATTTAACTTGCTTTCTTTCTGTGTCTATCATTGAGTTATCTTGCAATCTGATTCGTATATTATTGGGGCTGTTAGCCGTGGCACATTTTAAAGGAATCGATAGTTAAGAGTGGTACCACGTAGACCTGTATATATTTGTAATTATAGTATTGCCAGAGTACAACGTGTGTTATTGTGATTGAACCTTATTTATATAAAGACTGTGTTTTCACTAACATAGTGTGTGGACATTCCTTCCTTTGTGGGTGCTTGGGGACTACACTGTACTTAATAACCAGCCCGCAACACCTCTTGAGAGCTAAGCCTTGATTGCTCACCCAGGTTTTACCACTTAGAGAATCGTGGCTGGGGTGCTCTGTGTTTTGACTCTGCCATATAGGGAGCAAGAGTACAGATACCCCCCTCCGGTGCTTTACTTTGGTGAAAGTTGTTATACAACATGAGTCCGGGTGTAGTACCACCTGATGGTATCCGGCCCGAAGGTCGAGCTTGGAGAAGGAGCGCGCCACTTGCAGTTCAGTGATAATGTCTTCAATTGTGGGGGTAATGTGATGTTTGCACTTGATCACCTTATTCGTGAGCCTCATGTCCACACAAAAGCGCTAAGAGTCTGGTTGTTTAGGCTTTCTGGCGATGACGATGGGAAACACCCAGGGGGTCGAGCCATCATCCTTCTCGATAATGTCCAACTCTACCAGACTGTCCATCTCCTTATCCACTAGGTCCTGTAGATGAAATGGAACCCGGCATTGTTTCAGGGTGATGGGTTGGATTGAACCGTCAATGTGGAGCCTTACCGGATCACCTGCCAGGCATCCAATGCCTTCAATCAGCTGGCTGTACTACACCAGGAGCCCCTGCACATCCTCCACGTACACTGCATACGCAAAGCGCACAATGCCCATTGCCTCCACTACTGCACAACTCAACAAGGTGTTGTTACTGACCGTTGTAACATAGAACCGGGCCTTGATAGAAGAATCCCCGTGCTCTACATTGGCTACAAATGCCCCAGCCAGCGGGATAGGTTATTCACCGCCAAACGTGAAGATGCATGCTTTTGGCTTCTGTAGCTTGGGCGGTACCATCATGGCATCGTAATGCACCCTCACCATAACATTGACAGATGCCCCTGTATCCACCGGCACCGTGGACTCATTTACCTTCACCAGGAATCATGATTGTCTCTCTGTTGGTGGACTGCAGAGCACTGACACTTGAGATGAAGAAAATGTTCTCTTCCTCCTCTTCATCGTCATCCTCATGAGAGACACGATCGTCGCCTTGGTCGATCTGGGCGACGTTGGGTGGGTGCTGTTTTCCTGAAGAATCCTGCTCTCGCTGGCTTCCTTGGCCCACCACCGGCAGTGGAGCTCTTCACATTCGGGCGTACTGGTCCAGCTCCCTGCAGCGTCCACACAACTTCCCTTGTGCATTCAGTGGGGTGTGGGAGTTCGTACCCACATTTCTTACACAAGTCCATGGCTCTCGCACTCTGATCCCGCTGATTGCCGCTTGGACGTCTTGTTCCTCTACCACCGTGACCACGGTTCACCGCGTACACATCTTCCACTTTCCCTGGGCACACAG
The DNA here is from genome assembly GCF_040938575.1 of Ambystoma mexicanum. Classification (NCBI taxonomy): domain Eukaryota; kingdom Metazoa; phylum Chordata; class Amphibia; order Caudata; family Ambystomatidae; genus Ambystoma; species Ambystoma mexicanum. Next base: position 1,526,903,678 of record NC_090937.1, read on the forward strand.
CCGCCTCCATTCTTGACGCCCTCCCATCGGACACTTCCTGGCAGGGTCCAAGTTCCAGTATGCAAGGCAGTGTGATACCAGGCTTGTGCAGCTTGCCGGACAAACCTCCCTGTATCAGCTGGTTCTGTATCATTGTGTCTGCATTATCCCAGGCACACGGCAGAGACATGCGGTGCAGCCTGCCGTAGAAGCTGTCCAGGGACTCATCATCCTTTTGGCGGGCACTACACGCTCTTAATCTGCATTGGCAAGTGGCATGAAGTACTCACGCAGCGCATCTTTAGCTGCGGCATAGGTAGCATTTGCAGGCTGCAGGGACTGAAAGTCCTCATGAATTGCTGGTCCTGCCGAGTACAGGAGCGTCGTCACCTTACTGTCCCCATCCGTCTCCCCAGTGGACCTGAAGTACATATCAAGCCTGTCAATCCACATCCTCCATCTTGGTCCCAGGCTGGATGGGACTCCCAAGATGTTGAACTCAGGCATTGGTGTAAGTACCCCTTGCTGTCTGTGGTGCTTGGGGAGCAGCAGGTCCTGCAGCACCCTGGACGGCGACATCCATGGCAGCAAGTGCACAGGCACTCCACCAGAGGCGTTGCTGGGGTGGAGGCAGAGGTGGCGATAGCCGCAGGTCTTTCGGTTGTAGCCCCGGATAGAAGCTCAGAGGCTACAACCAAAAGGCTAGCCAGTCCTGAGTCCCAACAGTGCCGACATTAGTAATGCCCTCCTAGGTACCTTCTTCAACTGTCCAAAAATTGAGGCACAGGGGCACCTGGCATTCCCCATATAACCTTCCTTCACCAATGCCCAAAACAGCCAGGAATAACAAAGAAGGAACTTCCATGCCACACTAGTGGCTCCAGAAATTGAGTTGAGTTGGGTGGGCCCACGGGATGAAAACAAAGATGGTAGACCTCCCCGAGCTCTTCACCTCCCACTCAACATGATGAAAGTGTGCAAAACACTTCAAAAGTAATAACTATGCAGCATCAGCTGTCCCCTCATTAGGGAATCAAAAAATGACATGCGGATGGGTGCACAAGCACTCCGGAACAGAGCCGCGATCCTTCTCAGCACGTATGTAAAATGCCAGTCAAGTCGCATGGACACCGCCGTCTCTGCGGCATTTGGAATGCGGAGAACAAAGAAAAAAAAGTCCACCGCCCCTCACCGTGTTGCTGTCCCGCCTCAACGCCACTGTTACAAGCCTCTGGATTCCTCCGGCGCCCCTCTGATCCCCCCTTCGCACACAGACACACAATGGACACGTGCGTATGGTTCGGGGTACCCGGTCGCCCTGCTGTGGTTGGGAACGCCCCCTTTATTTATACCACACGCGGCGGAGTGACATCACACCGCCGCGCGTGTGTACACCTTTAAAGGGGCAGCCACCACACTTGGGCAGTTTAATGACCAATTGCCACTGGTATCTGGTACTTTTGACAAATCTTTCCGGCACAATGCATATTACCAACCACAAATACAAATCCCACAGTTCTGTCGAAAAAAGTCACAAATTTAAATATGGCTGTATGTTTGGTGGCCTGTCCTAATTTTGTCTGGCTTGGTAAAACGGTTTAACAAAGGCAACAAAATCAGTAGAAACCTATTCGTGTGTGTTTATGTACCTTGACAGTTGGCCAACGCCCTGTGAACTTGTGCATCTGCCTCACCCTGAGATGTGTCGAGGAGCACGCGCAAAATAATAGTTGTGAACATTCTAGAATGAAAGAGAAATAAGAGTAAATCGCTTACAGATGGGTCCAAATATTCTACCTTGCGTCACAAAATATACAGAAAAAGGGGCTTCAGCCCTTGCGATTGGAGCAAACCTCAGACACCAGGCGATCACGGGCGTTCATACATGCGATCTATTAGTAAGTGAACGTAGAGCTGAAAAGTAAGAACTGGGGCTGATCTCCCTCCCGACCGCGCGTCTAACGTTGATTCCACGCTGGCGAGCGCTGCCGCATTTTCAGAGCCGCGAGGGAGACGTGAACCTCAGCATTAAAACTGCGGGCGCAGCAGGCACGGCAGCCGAGTGGGTGCGAGCGGCTGCATTCCCCCCCCATTTGCTGTGGATGGTCCTCGCGCTGTCCCCCGTCCCCTCCCTCCCTCTCGGCCATGCCCCGCCCTCGTTCCCCGCCTCCTGTGTTTCTCTCTGCACGGAGAGCCGGAGGAGGTCGCTGACTGGCAGTGCTCTACGTGCAGCGCACCCAGCAGCAGCAGTAGCCCTCCGGGAGGTCCAGCGCGTGCCCACCGCTGCAGGAGCCCAGATCGCACCTGCAGGGACCGGAGAGCACCTTCCCTGGAGAGGCGAGGCGCTTGGCATGCTCTCTCGGTGCATGCGCCCCAGCCACCCCCTGGTAATTTTCCCTTCGTTGTCTGGCTCCGCAGCAGCCCCGTCGCGGGCTCCCGCCCCCTTTCTTTGCCACACTGACTGCCGCAGGACTGTGCTCAACCCATTATAGAAGAAGCCATACCTAGCGGCGAGGAGTGCGCTGCGGCCGGCCCCAGGTGTGCTGGGTAAGTGCAGGGCCTCGTGGCACATGGGGTCGTGGTGGTGGTGGGCTTCTCTTGCTGCATGAAGGCTGCCCTCTGCGGGGGGTCTGGCTCGCGGGCCTATGAGCTGACGTTGTATTCATCATACAGCTGGCATCGTTGCATTCATTAATAGAACACTACAGGCAGGTGGGTCTGGTTCTGCAGCCTAACACAGAATACTCCCTGCAGGCAAATGTGGTTATGCTACCGTTCCCTATGTTTCATTCCGCTGGGAAGGTCTTGGCCCGCAGGCCACACTACTTCCCTCCCACCCCCACGCTGCAGGAGGAGTGTGCAGCCTACCTGCCTCCCACGCCCCCCCATCTCACATCACGCCGCCCCCCATTATGAAGCCCCCATGCAGGGAGCAGAATGCTGTTGCAGGGATGACTGACTGCTTCCCAGTGCAATAGCCCCTCCATGGATATTGCAAAACCAAAACCATACTTCAAACACAACCATGCTTTTCCTCCAAGAGTAATTGCACGGCAGGGTGGGTTATGTGGAGGCGGGGGGCCACTACAGCTGGCAGTGCATTCAGCAGGAGAGTTAGTTTTCTATACTGTGCTGCTTCCCAGTGGGAATTATCCCTGCAGGAAGGACTGATTCTGGATCCCATGCAGCGTATCATGTTCCTTCCCCGGGCCATTGGCAGGATTGTCGAGTTTTGCAATTGCAGAGTGCAGTAGACACCAACCTCACACCCTCAAGCAGCGCCTCCACGTGAAGCCTCATGCGGGGCCACGGCGGCCCGGGTATACAATTGCCTATTTACCATAGCAGCTGTGAGCATGTGGAACCTTTAATACACCGTTTGTGTCGAATAGTTGCATTAAGTTAGAGGAGGAGGTGCCTGCAAGTGTCCCTGCCTGTCCTATCTCTCTTTGCACTAACAAATGAAAGAATTAATACAATTGTACAAAGCATTTCCAAGTATATCGCCTCATAGGAGGAGAACTGGAGTCCTCGCCAGAGACCTTCAAAGTCATGGGTATGCAGCCTTTTTCTCTCCAGATGTTTGGGACCCCAACTCTCATCAACGCTAGCCAACATAGTCCATGGTGTGGGATCATGGGTGTTGCAGACGAAAACATCTGGAGGGCCACAGGCTGCAGACCGCTGGCCTAAGTGTTCCAATAAAGAGGCATGTTTTTCCACTGTGGGCCAATGCCCAGGTAAATGTCCTTTACATCACCCATCCGTACCGCCCAGGCAAATGTCCCAGCTCCAGTGAACAGGTAAAATACCTCATACATCACCAATGCATTGGCAGATACCCACAATGTGGCCCAGCACAGAGGTAAGGTGACACGAATGACCACACTCTAGTGCCCAAACAAATATCCCTTCCATGGCCCATCTATAGTGGCCTGACAAATGTCCCCCCCCCATGGGCCATCCTCTTCACCCAGGCCAAGATCCCCCGCACCCAGGACAATATTCCCCACATGGGCCATGCCTAGCACCCAGGCAAATGTCCCAGCTCCAGTGAACAGGTAAAATACCTCATACATCACCAATGCATTGGCAGATACCTACAAAATGGCCCAGCACACAGGTACATTGACTCGAATGACCACATTATATCCCTTCCATGGCCCATCTATAGTAGCCTGACAAATGTCCCCCCATGGGCCATCCTCTGCACCCAGGCCAAGATCCCCTGCACCCAGGACAATATTCCCCACATGGGCCATGCCTAGCACCCAGGCAATTATCCCCCGCATGGCCCATCCTCAGCACCCAAACAAATATCCCTTCCATGGCCCATCTATAGTGCCCTGACAAATGTCGCCCTACATCATCCATCGTCGATACATAGCAGATGCCCCTAGTGTGGCCAAGCACCAATGGGCCTGGATGACTTATCTCCAGCACCCAGACTATTATCCCCTGAAAGGCCCATCCCTAGCACCCAGGCCAATATCTACTATATGATGGGCCATCCCTAGCACCCAGGCCAATATCCCCTTCACGGGCCATCCTCTGCACCCAGGCCAAGATCACCCGCACCCAGGCCAATATTCCCCACATGGGCCATCCCTAGCACCCAGGCAATTATCCCCCGCATAGCCCATCCTCAGCACCCATGCAATAGTCCCCCGCCTTGGCCCATCCTCAGCACCCAATCAATGATCCCATGCATGGCCCATCCACAGCACCCAGGCAGTTATCCCCTGCATGGCCCATCCACAGCACCTATGGCAATATCTCCCTTATCATCCATCCCCAGCACCCAGGTTAATATCCCTGCCTGACCATCCCCTGCACGCAGGCTAATATCCTCAAGCGCACATGCAAACTTCTGCTGATTGATCCAGGACCCTAGAAATACTTCCCTGGTGCTGGGCTCCAGGGTACAGACACTATCATAATATTGCTTCTCTGAGAGCCCAGGGTAACTCCCTGCAGTGGCTCAAGTGCAGAGCCAAACGCGAACCATATCAAACCTGTCATTAGCTACGGCTACTGTTACTTTCATCCCATGTATCTTGATTTCAGAGACCACCTGCATTGGCATGACCACTGGTCGCCCCCAAAAGTCAGCCCATCCCCCCTCCAAGTGTGGAGGACTGGGCCCACGCTCACGGCCCATCTGGGTTTCCCAAATGAACTGCAAAAAGACCTCATGTTCTCTGAGTCACTGACGGAACCTAAGCCTGAGAGTGGTGTGCAATCCCTCGCTGGCCTTTGGTCGTCATAGCTTCGACCACTGACCATGCATTGTTTGGCTGAGCTAGGCTCACGGGTCCCTAAACGGCAGGAGTAAGCAGGTCTCCGTTTTTATCGGTATGTGACCAGGTTGCCAAGATAAAATGTGAGCCCTAGGTGTGGTCCAACAATGACTTTAATACTCACACATGTCCATTAGCACTTAATGCTGGTAATCCTGAGAGCTGAGGTGTAAACCTGAAAATGCCCAGAATTAGGGGGGGGTCAAGGATCATACTGCTCATAGATTGGTGATGCCATATCTACTTTCTACCTGGGCGCTACCGGGAGTGGATTGTCTCTGTTGTGCCTGCTCCAGTCTTCCCTCCAACTCTAATGACTGTCTTGGGGAGTGGGTACCTGTCACTGCCCTTAGTATGGTAGCCGGGCGCAGAGCACATTGGTGTCTGCCAAACTCTCTCAAGGCACGTTTTAGTGGAGTGCATCTTATATGATAGATGTTATAGTTTAATACGAGGGACATATTGCCATTGAAAATAACGCAATTAGAACCTTTTTTTTTTTTTTTTTTTTTTTTTTTAGGAAATTGCCAAACTGCCATTAAGTACAGACCGTGTCTTAAAAGAATGAGTCATGTCCTGGTCTCCCTGCTAGGAATGAACTGGAGTGAACAATTCTGATTATAATAATTATCATGATGGCGGGCAGGCGCTCGTGGTGTGTGGGTAGCGTGCCACATGAAGTGTAATGTAACTTAGTCCCGGTTTTGCATTGTTGCCCTGGGGTCATTTTTGATCCTCTTCTGAGAAAAGACCTTACCAGGGACGTTTCAACATGCAAACTCATACGCGTTATCCGCTGTATATATGTAATTTGTAGATTTTGAATTTGTCTAGCCTCCTGATTTACTCATGTATTCATCCCCTGGATGTAACTTCAAACTATCGGATGTACAATTGTAAATTCCGGTATGTAACTATGTTGATTTATTTTTTTTCTGCCTGTTTGATTGTAACATGTACGAATAGCGCCCAGATGCCTCCGGGCTGGGTATGCGCTCTATAAATAAATAAACTAATGTAATGTATTATTCTGCTGGGAAGACTTATTCTACAGTGTTTCTTTAATCTGTTTCTTTTAGTTAAGTCCACTTTAACCAGCCGTTCTTTGCCTGGAGGGGATAGCTCCCGAATTTAGGGCTAGTCTCGGACTAGTGTTTATGCAGCGGAAGGGCTGACCCAGTCTTTCTTCTTTCCAAGGTAGAAGCATGGACTACCATTACATTGGGTCATCGCCCGTTATTTAAGCTGCAAATCTAAGGCAGTCTGGCATCCAGCGTAATACAACAATCTTATTCGTAGAAATGCAATTTAGTATGTTGTGGCCTCCATTATTATTATTTGGAAGAGACAACCACCCAGATTAACTTTCAACTATGTCAAGTCAATATGTGCCTTTCCGTGTCTACTTTGCCCTTTTTTTTCTCCGTCATGCTGTTTTTCAAATTCAAATGCCTTGTTTGCCCATATCCTCCCTGCCCCCCAAGGTGACACTCTCAAAATCTGAAGGTTCAAGTGCATGTTGGAGTGAAGAAATGTGGGGTTTGGACCAAAGGACAGTAATGATTCGCGATAAGAAAACTCCTTATTGTCATGTTTCTGACTCGTCAGCTGGGTCTTGAGCACTGCTCAAGAGTGAGGCTCGCATCCTTTATTCTGCTTTTGTTTACATACAGACACACACTACCCAGTCCACGAAAGAGATCTTTGCAGTTTTTACTTATAAAGCTATTACTTTTATACGAAGCCCCTTTACTGTGCATTATATTAATGCCCACGTACCCCCTCGTATATCTGTAAATGACAAGATCTTTAGCCCTTGTGACATGTATTCTATAAACTTTGTACAGTTTTAGTAACTTTTCTCCTGACTTTTATTGGTGTCTCTGCGCATGGTCTCCTGTGTTTCTCAAGTGACCCTAACTCTCTCATGCCCCGCCAAGCACAGCACTCTTGTTTTTAGTTAAACATTCTATCGAATGACTGTAGTTAAGCCTTTATCTTCAGAGAATACTTTGACTCTGTCAGGGTAATTCATAGAATTTCGCAGAAAAGTGTCGCAAGCGGCTGGCGCAGAGTGTCCGCGTGCGATTGACTGCGCCAGGCACGTGCGCTAAAACCGATTTCCGCGCACAGCGTATTCATGGATTTCAGGCTCCCAAACCAGCCGTGGCGCAGAGTATCGCAGCGACCCTGCAGCAGCGCCAGTAACGCCCCCAAGAACGCCCTTGCGCAAGGAAAAGCCATCAAAATCGCTAAATCATCGCAAAGGGCAGCGCTAACCCTGGACCAGTCCACAGGGCTGCCAAACAAGGAACGCAAAGCGGGTAACGTGCATATCAGGGGTACGCGTGAAGTTTTACACGCGATTAGCCAGGGCACGTGTATCACAGGGGTACGCAGGAATTATCACACGCGATTTGGCTGGGTACGTATATTACAGGGGTGCGCGGGAATTATCACACGCGATTTGGCTGGGTACGTGTATTCCAGGGGTGCGCGGGAATTATCACACGCGATTTGGCTGGGTACGTGTATTCCAGGGGTGCGCGGGAATTATCACACGCGATTTGGCTGGGTAGGTGTATTACAGGGGTACACGGGAAGTTCTACACGCGATTCGGCTGGGTACGTGTATTACAGGGGTGCGCGGGAATTCTCACATGCGATTTGGCCAGGTACGTGTATTACAGGGGTGCGTGGGAATTATCACACGCGATTTGGCTTGGTACGTGTATTACAGGGGTGCGTGGGAAGTTGTACACGCGATTGGCCAGGGTACGTGTATTACAGGGGTATGTGGGAATTATCACACGCGATTTGGCTGGGTACGTGTATTACAGGGGTACACGGGAAGTTCTACACGCGATTCGGCTGGGTACGTGTATTACAGGGGTGCGCGGGAATTCTCACATGCGATTTGGCCAGGTACGTGTATTACAGGGGTGCGTGGGAATTATCACACGCGATTTGGCTTGGTACGTGTATTACAGGGGTGCGTGGGAAGTTCTACACGCGATTGGCCAGGGTACGTGTATTACAGGGGTATGTGGGAATGATCACACGCGATTTGGCTGGGTACGTGTATTACAGGGGTACACGGGAAGTTCTACACGCGATTCGGCTGGGTACGTGTATTACAGGGGTGCGCGGGAATTCTCACATGCGATTTGGCCAGGTACGTGTATTACAGGGGTGTGCGGGAATTATCACACGCAATTAGGCTGGGTGGGTCCTCACAGGTGTTCCCTGTACACCCTCCACAGCCCCTGCAGGCAGCCCACAAAACAGGGGACTACCCTGCACACCTGCTCATGTCCCCCTGCACCCCCACCCCCCAGCCACCAGGGTCACCCTCCACCAGGCCCCCACTCATGTCACCCACCACCCCCACCCCCCAGCCACCAGGGTCACCCTCCACCAGGCCCCCACTCATGTCTCCCACCACCCCCACCCCCCAGCAGTGCAGGGGCAGCCTCCACCAGGCCCCCACTCATGTCACCCACCACCCCCACCCCCCAGCCACCAGGGGCAGCCTCCACCAGGCCCCCACTCATGTCTCCCACCACCCCCACCCCCCAGCAGTGCAGGGGCACCCTCCACCAGGCCCCCACTCATGTCTACCACCACCCCCACCCCCCCGCCACCAGGGGCACCCTCCACCAGGCCCCCACTCATGTCTCCCACCACCCCCACCCCCCAGCCACCAGGGTCACCCTCCACCAGGCCCCCACTCATGTCTCCCACCACCCCCACACCCCAGCAGTGCAGGGTCACCCTCCACCAGGCCCCCACTCATGTCTCCCACCACCCCCACCCCCCAGCAGTGCAGGGGCAGCCTCCACCAGGCCCCCACTCATGTCACCCACCACCCCCACCCCCCAGCCACCAGGGTCACCCTCCACCAGGCCCCCACTCATGTCTCCCACCACCCCCACCCCCCAGCAGTGCAGGGGCAGCCTCCACCAGGCCCCCACTCATGTCTCCCACCACCCCCACCCCCCAGCCACCAGGGTCACCCTCCACCAGGCCCCCACTCATGTCACCCACCACCCCCACCCCCCAGCCACCAGGGTCACCCTCCACCAGGCCCCCACTCATGTCTCCCACCACCCCCACCCCCCAGCAGTGCAGGGGCAGCCTCCACCAGGCCCCCACTCATGTCACCCACCACCCCCACCCCCCAGCCACCAGGGTCACCCTCCACCAGGCCCCCACTCATGTCACCCACCACCCCCACCCCCCAGCCACCAGGGTCACCCTCCACCAGGCCCCCACTCATGTCTCCCACCACCCCCACCCCCCAGCAGTGCAGGGTCACCCTCCACCAGGCCCCCACTCATGTCACCCACCACCCCCACCCCCCAGCCACCAGGGTCACCCTCCACCAGGCCCCCACTCATGTCACCCACCACCCCCACCCCCCAGCCACCAGGGTCACCCTCCACCAGGCCCCCACTCATGTCTCCCACCACCCCCACCCCCCAGCAGTGCAGGGGCAGCCTCCACCAGGCCCCCACTCATGTCACCCACCACCCCCACCCCCCAGCCACCAGGGTCACCCTCCACCAGGCCCCCACTCATGTCACCCACCACCCCCACCCCCCAGCCACCAGGGTCACCCTCCACCAGGCCCCCACTCATGTCTCCCACCACCCCCACCCCCCAGCCACCAGGGTCACCCTCCACCAGGCCCCCACTCATGTCAACCACCACCCCCACCCCCCAGCAGTGCAGGGGCAGCCTCCACCAGGCCCCCACTCATGTCCCCTATCACCCCCACCCCCCCGCCACCAGGGGCACCCTCCACCAGGCCCCCACTCATGTCTCCCACCACCCCCACCCCCCAGCAGTGCAGGGGCAGCCTCCACCAGGCCCCCACTCATGTCCCCTATCACCCCCACCCCCCCGCCACCAGGGGCACCCTCCACCAGGCCCCCACTCATGTCTCCCACCACCCCCACCCCCCAGCCACCAGGGTCACCCTCCACCAGGCCCCCGCTCATGTCTCCCACCACCCCCACCCCCCAGCAGTGCAGGGGCAGCCTCCACCAGGCCCCCACTCATGTCTCCCACCACCCCCACCCCCCAGCAGTGCAGGGGCAGCCTCCACCAGGCCCCCACTCATGTCACCCACCTCCCAGCCACCAGGGTCACCCTCCACCAGGCCCCCACTCATGTCACCCACCACCCCCACCCCCCAGCCACCAGGGTCACCCTCCACCAGGCCCCCACTCATGTCTCCCACCACCCCCACCCCCCAGCCACCAGGGTCACCCTCCACCAGGCCCCCACTCATGTCTCCCACCACCCCCACCCCCCAGCAGTGCAGGGGCAGCCTCCACCAGGCCCCCACTCATGTCTCCCACCACCCCCACCCCCCAGCAGTGCAGGGGCAGCCTCCACCAGGCCCCCACTCATGTCTCCCACCACCCCCACCCCCCAGCCACCAGGGTCACCCTCCACCAGGCCCCCACTCATGTCACCCACCACCCCCACCCCCCAGCCACCAGGGTCACCCTCCACCAGGCCCCCACTCATGTCTCCCACCACCCCCACCCCCCAGCAGTGCAGGGGCAGCCTCCACCAGGCCCCCACTCATGTCACCCACCACCCCCACCCCCCAGCCACCAGGGTCACCCTCCACCAGGCCCCCACTCATGTCACCCACCACCCCCACCCCCCAGCCACCAGGGGCACCCTCCACCAGGCCCCCACTCATGTCTCCCACCACCCCCACCCCCCTGCCACCATGTGCAGCCCCCACCAGGTCCTCACAATGTGCGTAATGGTCAGCCTCCACAGCCAAAAAGCCCTACCAAGTAACCCATTCACCCACATGGAAATGGAAATCACATGTTACACCCCCAATGTTCATGAAGCAAATGAACCCATGTCCGTCACACACATATTTTCCAATTGAATGGGAAAACACACAACATGACATGCATGAAACCAATGAGATGAAACCACACAGTGAACAATGTAAAAAAAAATGTATTAGAAAAAAATACGAATGCTAAAGAAAGAAAACTAACTACAATGTAAATGTGAAAAAAGAAGCTGCATGTCCGCATAAAAACACAAAACTAGAAAATCTAATCCAAAAAATGTTGTCCAAAGTCAAATGTCAAAACTCTCCGTGCAACAAAGAACTATGTACAAAAATAACAAGGGTCCATCATCACAACAGAACTAAGGAAACCTCCTAAAAAACCTACCTAAATATCAACTATATACAAAAAGTGGAGCAGTGTCCGTCGACTCCAAATCATAAGAAAAAACAAAGGAAACCTAAAACTAAAGAACTATATACAAAGGCGGCGGGCAAGTCCAGCGGCTCACTCTGTGGTGTTCCGGGCCAGGGCATCATCGAACTCCTGTTCGATGTCCCGGAGGCGGTCCAGTTCCATGGCCCCGAGGGTCCGCAGGGACGACGCCGTGTCCTCCTCCAACCCCCTGCGGATAGCCTCGAGGCACTCGGCCCGCCTCAGGGCCCTCCGCATGGAGTTCTCCGCCCTGACCATTGTGAGCCGCGCCTCTTCCGCCCGCCGCCGCTCCGCACCTATGGCGTGGCCCAACCGCTGCCACACGGAAGACACTCTCTGTCCTGGGTCCTCCTGCCCTCCGGCCGATGCCTGCCCCTCCGATGTCGAAGGCCCCGAGCCTTCATGGCTCCCACCATCTTGCTGCTGCTGCTGCTCTGCCTCGGCCCGTGCACTGCCTCCTGCTGCCTGCACATCCTCCGCCGGCTGGGGTGCACCTGTTGATGTGGCCACCCCTGCTGGACGTCCGACTCCCGACTGTGGCAGGGATGCCTCCTCCACCAGCCTGGCCGCACTGTCAGAGGCAGCTCCACAGGGCACCCAGGTGACTGATGGGTGGGAAGATGGCACAGAGGACGACTGGCGCGTAGGGGGTCCAGTTGAGGAGGGGGTCGGAACAAGCCCCATCAGACGGAGGAATCCGGTCTGGGTGACCTGTCCCAGCAGGCTGACGTGGTCAACGAGCCATTCGAGATGACGTGCAGTCTCTCCGTGAAAAGACTGCAGGTCACCTCGCATGGCCCGTTGACGCAACGCCACACCAGCCAGGACAGGCTCAACCCGGACCTGGATAGCCACGTCCGCAGGCAGAGGAAGGCCAGTTGACGTCAGCTCATCCCCTGCCTGAAAACGGGTCTGGACGTAGGCATCCCTGCTGGTGCAAGATGATGCAGGGACAGGATCGGGGACAGGATTGCACACAGGCACCTCCGCGGCCGCCTGTGCTGCCTCCCGTCCCTGGTCCTGGACTGCACCACTAGCACCAGTGGGATCCCCACCTCCAGACCCCGTCTCTGGTGCTTGCACGGCCTCCTCCTCCACCAGACCCCCCACCAACCTGGATGACTCCGTGCCATCTTCCCCTGTTGGGCCCTGTGGGGTCCCAGCTGCCCCTTCTGCTGCCGAGGAGTCCAACTGCAACCTCCGCCTCTTGGACCTCCCCCCGGCAGCTGCGGCCTGGGACGCGGCACCGGACTCCTCACTCCCCGACGAGATGACAACACGGGAGGGGAGCCGGGCCTTGCGTCTCCGGCTGGCGGTCGGATCCCCGCCGCTGTGCTCCACAGCACCTTCTCCGCCCTCTTCATCAGTTGACGCTGCAGACAGGGAGAAACAAAACACAGGCATCAGGGCACTGTACAATGGACACATACACGCATGACAGTTGCACATGAGTGGCATTGGCAAACCTCAGACATGTCATCACAATCCCCAACACACATGTCATTGCAACTGGCACACATGAGCCATACCACAGCCATATCGCAACTGCCACCACCATCCCTACACATACAACAGCATCAGCAGCCAAAGGGGAGCCATACATCACATGCAACACAGGAAGTGCACCACACATGTACACACACCACCACACTTGCATGCATGTCTACACCTCTGCCAAGTGTCGCACTGTTCAGACGGGCATCCATGTCACATCTGCCAATCAGGCTTCCACATACCGCTGTCACATGCATCCATGTAGCATCACTGTTGCACCTTTGACAAATACACACACATGCACATGTACACAGTGCTCATACATGCAGCCGAAAACAACATACATGCCTGACATCACGGACATGTCTACTTACATACACATTCATCCAAACATGTGTGCACGCACAACTGCATTTGCCATGCAAGCCCACACACACAAGCACCATCCATGTCTCACACATTACAGCCCTCGCATGTGTCAGCCCCACGGCCCTGTACACCCCCACCCATACTCCACCCCATACAAACAGATGTGCAACCGGCACAATGGGGAATGATCACCACACGCCCTGCTCACAACCAGGATGCATGTACACTCACCGCTCGACTCCAGACGGCTCTGCTTCTCTAGGACCTGGACGTGGAGCGCTGGGGATATGCGTTCCAGGACCCCCATCTGTTCTTCCGACAAGTGGCCCCGGCGCCCCTTGGCATCCGCTGCCTTCAAGAGGCGCCGGGCCTTGTTCAGGGTCCTGGACCTGAAGTCCTCCCAGCGCTTCCTGACATGTTGTAAGTCCCGGACTGCCACCCCCTCCGCGTTGATGGCAGTCACGATGTCAGTCCAGATCCGAGTCCGTCCTTCCTTGTCGGCGCGGGAACTTCCAAAGAGGGCATCATACTGCCCCAGGACTTGCTCCACCAGGACACCAACTTCGGTGGCACTGAAGCTGGTGCCCCTCTGCCTCTCTGGCCGGGGGTTGTCAGTGGTCGCAGATGGTGTTAGCCCCGACATGACAACCCCAGAGGCAGGAGTGGGTGGGCAACTGGGTCCTGGGGCTGGGCTGTGGAGCGATGGAATTCCAGTCGGGAGTCTTCTGTTCCAGCAGGGGTGGTCACAGCAACAGCACCCCTGGCTGATGTGCAGGCAGCAAATGGCAGTGCACGTGGGCAGCAGGCAGTCAGGCAGCAGCAGATAGCAGGTGGGAGCGTGCTCGGGGCTCTGGGGGGCAGTAATTCGGCCTTCTGGGCAGGAGCGTGGTCTCCCGTGTGCTCACGCGTGGCCAGCTTGGTACGGAGTGAATTGGCACGTGAAAATCCTGCACGTCAGCGTGAAAACCGAGGAAAGGCCCTTAGCGCGTAAGCGCGTCAGCACGCATACGCGATTCCATTGGACCAAAGGCCCTCAGCGCGTAGGCGCGTCTGTGACGTGACCCGCACGGGTGTTTCCCACACAGCACGTGATGACAGCACACGTGGAAAGACTGCACGTCAGAGTCTCATTGCGTGTGATTGGTGGAAATGGCCGTACACCGGGATACAGGTGCGCTGACGTACTTGCGTGTGTAAGTGTCCGCGCACACCTCATATACACGTACATAGGCCAATCGCGTGTACACGCACTTTTGTCCAATTACACGCGATGAGACTCTGACGTGCAGTCTTTCCACGTGTGCTCTGTCATCACGTGCTGTGTGGGAAACACCCGTGCGGGTCACGTCACAGACGCGCCTACGCGCTGAGGGCCTTTGGTCCAATGGAATCGCGTATGCGTGCTGACGCGCTTACGCGCTAAGGGCCTTTCCTCGGTTTTCACGCTGACGTGCAGGATTTTCACGTGCCAATTCACTCCGTACCAAGCTGGCCACGCGTGAGCACACGGGAGACCACGCTCCTGCCCAGAAGGCCGAATTACTGCCCCCCAGAGCCCCGAGCACGCTCCCACCTGCTATCTGCTGCTGCCTGACTGCCTGCTGCCCACGTGCACTGCCATTTGCTGCCTGCACATCAGCCAGGGGTGCTGTTGCTGTGACCACCCCTGCTGGAACAGAAGACTCCCGACTGGAATTCCATCGCTCCACAGCCCAGCCCCAGGACCCAGTTGCCCACCCACTCCTGCCTCTGGGGTTGTCATGTCGGGGCTAACACCATCTGTGACCACTGACAACCCCCGGCCAGAGAGGCAGAGGGGCACCAGCTTCAGTGCCACCGAAGTTGGTGTCCTGGTGGAGCAAGTCCTGGGGCAGTATGATGCCCTCTTTGGAAGTTCCCGCGCCGACAAGGAAGGACGGACTCAGATCTGGACTGACATCGTGACTGCCATCAACGCGGAGGGGGTGGCAGTCCGGGACTTACAACATGTCAGGAAGCGCTGGGAGGACTTCAGGTCCAGGACCCTGAACAAGGCCCGGCGCCTCTTGAAGGCAGCGGATGCCAAGGGGCGCCGGGGCCACTTGTCGGAAGAACAGATGGGGGTCCTGGAACGCATATCCCCAGCGCTCCACGTCCAGGTCCTAGAGAAGCAGAGCCGTCTGGAGTCGAGCGGTGAGTGTACATGCATCCTGGTTGTGAGCAGGGCGTGTGGTGATCATTCCCCATTGTGCCGGTTGCACATCTGTTTGTATGGGGTGGAGTATGGGTGGGGGTGTACAGGGCCGTGGGGCTGACACATGCGAGGGCTGTAATGTGTGAGACATGGATGGTGCTTGTGTGTGTGGGCTTGCATGGCAAATGCAGTTGTGCGTGCACACATGTTTGGATGAATGTGTATGTAAGTAGACATGTCCGTGATGTCAGGCATGTATGTTGTTTTCGGCTGCATGTATGAGCACTGTGTACATGTGCATGTGTGTGTATTTGTCAAAGGTGCAACAGTGATGCTACATGGATGCATGTGACAGCGGTATGTGGAAGCCTGATTGGCAGATGTGACATGGATGCCCGTCTGAACAGTGCGACACTTGGCAGAGGTGTAGACATGCATGCAAGTGTGGTGGTGTGTGTACATGTGTGGTGCACTTCCTGTGTTGCATGTGATGTATGGCTCCCCTTTGGCTGCTGATGCTGTTGTATGTGTAGGGATGGTGGTGGCAGTTGCGATATGGCTGTGGTATGGCTCATGTGTGCCAGTTGCAATGACATGTGTGTTGGGGATTGTGATGACATGTCTGAGGTTTGCCAATGCCACTCATGTGCAACTGTCGTGCGTGTATGTGTCCATTGTACAGTGCCCTGATGCCTGTGTTTTGTTTCTCCCTGTCTGCAGCGTCAACTGATGAAGAGGGCGGAGAAGGTGCTGTGGAGCACAGCGGCGGGGGTCCGATCGCCAGCCGGAGACGCAAGGCCCGGCTCCCCTCCCGTGTTGTCATCTCGTCGGGGAGTGAGGAGTCCGGTGCCGCGTCCCAGGCCGCAGCTGCCGGGGGGAGGTCCAAGAGGCGGAGGTTGCAGTTGGACTCCTCGGCAGCAGAAGGGGCAGCTGGGACCCCACAGGGCCCAACAGGGGAAGATGGCACGGAGTCATCCAGGTTGGTGGGGGGTTTGGTGGAGGAGGGGGCCGCGCAAGCACCAGAGACAGGGTCTGGAGGTGGGGATCCCACTGGTGCTAGTGGTGCAGTGCAGGACCAGGGACAGGAGGCAGCACAGGCGGCCGCGGAGGTGCCTGTGTGCAATCCTGTCCCCGATCCTGTCCCTGCATCATCTTGCACCAGCAGGGATGCCTACGTCCAGACCCGTTTTCAGGCAGGGGATGAGCTGACGTCAACTGGCCTTCCTCTGCCTGCGGACGTGGCCATCCAGGTCCGGGTTGAGCCTGTCCTGGCTGGTGTGGCGTTGCGTCAACGGGCCATGCGAGGTGACCTGCAGTCTTTTCATGGAGAGACTGCACGTCATCTCGAATGGCTCGTTGACCACGTCAGCCTGCTGGGACAGGTCACCCAGGCCGGATTCCGCTGTCTGATGGGGCTTGCTCCGACCCCCTCCTCAACTGGACCCCCTACGCGCCAGTCGTCCTCTGTGCCATCTTCCCACACATCAGTCACCTGGGTGCCCTGTGGAGCTGCCTCTGACAGTGCGGCCAGGCTGGTGGAGGAGGCATCCCTGCCACAGTCGGGAGTCGGACGTCCAGCAGGGGTGGCCACATCAACAGGTGCACCCCAGCCGGCGGAGGATGTGCAGGCAGCAGGAGGCAGTGCACGGGCAGAGGCAGAGCAGCAGCAGCAGCAAGATGGTGGGAGCCATGAAGGCTCTGGGCCTTCGACATCGGAGGGGCAGGCATCGGCCGGAGGGCAGGAGGACCCAGGACAGAGAGTGTCTTCCGTGTGGCAGCGGTTGGGCCACGCCATAGGTGCGGAGCGGCGGCGGGCGGAAGAGGCGCGGCTCACAATGGTCAGGGCGGAGAACTCCATGCGGAGGGCCCTGAGGCGGGCCGAGTGCCTCGAGGCAATCCGCAAGGGGTTGGAGGAGGACACGGCGTCGTCCCTGCGGACCCTCGGGGCCATGGAACTGGACCGCCTCCGGGACATCGAACAGGAGTTCGATGATGCCCTGGCCCGGAACACCACAGAGTGAGCCGCTGGACTTGCCCGCCGCCTTTGTATATAGTTCTTTAGTTTTAGGTTTCCTTTCGTTCTTATTATTATTTGGAGTCGACGGACACTGCTCCACTTTTTGTATATAGTTGATATTTAGGTAGGTTTTTTAGGAGGTTTCCTTAGTTCAGTTGTGATGATGGACCCTTGTTATTTTTGTACATAGTTCTTTGTTGCATGGAGAGTTTTTACATTTCACTTTGGACATAATTTTTTTGATTTGATTTTCTAGTTTTGTGTTATTATGCGGACATGCAGCTTATTTTTTCACATTTACATTGTAGTTAGTTTTCTTTCTTTGGCATTTGTATTTTTTTCAATACATTTTTTTTTCCATTGTTCACTGTGTGGTTTCATCTCATTGGTTTCATGCATGTCATGTTGTGTGTTTTCCCATTCAATTTGAAAATATGTGTGTGACGGACATGGGTTCATTTGCTTCATGTACATTGGGGGTGTAACATGTGATTTCCATTTCCATGTGGGTGAATGGGTTACTTGGTAGGGCTTTTTGGCTGTGGAGGCTGACCATTACGCACATAATTGGGGATTGTGAGGACCTGGTGGGGGCTGCACATGGTGGCAGGGGGGTGGGGGTGCAGGGGGACATGAGTGGGGGCCTGGTGGAGGTTGAGCCTGCACTGCTGGGGGGTGGGGGTGGTGGGAGACATGAGTGGGGGCCTGGTGGAGGCTGCCCCTGGTGGCTGGGGGGTGGGGGTGGTGGGTGACATGAGTGGGGGCCTGGTGGAGGGTGCCCCTGGTGGCTGGGGGGTGGGGGTGGTGGGAGACATGAGTGGGGGCCTGGTGGAGGGTGACCCTGCACTGCTGCGGTGTGGGGGTGATGGGAGACATGAGTGGGGGCCTGGTGGAGGGTGACCCTGGTGGCTGGGGGTGATAGGGGACATGAGTGGGGGCCTGGTGGAGGGTGACCCTGGTGGCTGGGGGGTGGGGGTGGTGGTAGACATGAGTGGGGGCCTGGTGGAGGGTGACCCTGCACTGCTGGGGTGTGGGGGTGGTGGGAGACATGAGTGGGGCCCTGGTGGAGGGTGACCCTGCACTGCTGGGGGATGGGGGTGGTGGTAGACATGAGTGGGGGCCTGCTGGAGGGTGACCCTGCACTGCTGGGGTGTGGGGGTGGTGGGTGACATGAGTTGGACATGGGTGGGGGCCTGCTGGCAGGTGCCCCACAGTGCTGGGTGGTGGGGGTGGTGGGAGACATGAGTTGGACATGGGTGGGGGCCTACTGGCAGGTGCCCCACGGTGCTGGGGGGGTGGGGGTGGTGGGGGACATGAGTTGGACATGGGTGGGGGCCTACTGGCAGGTGCCCCACAGTGCTGGGGGGTGGGGGTGGTGGGGGACATGAGTTGGACATGGGTGGGGGACTGCTGGCAGGTGCCCCACAGTGCTGGGGGGTGGGGGTGGTGGGAGACATGAGTTGGACATGGGTGGGGGCCTGCTGGCAGGTGCCCCACAGTGCTGGGGGGTGGGGGTGGTGGGAGACATGAGTGGGGCCCTGGTGGAGGGTGACCCTGGTGGCTGGGGGGTGGGGGTGGTGGGAGACATGAGTTGGACATGGGTGGGGGCCTGCTGGCAGGTGCCCCACAGTGCTGGGGGGTGGGGGTGGTGGTAGACATGAGTGGGGCCCTGGTGGAGGGTGACCCTGGTGGCTGGGGGGTGGGGGTGGTGGGAGACCTGAGTTGGACATGGGTGGGGGCCTACTGGCAGGTGCCCCACAGTGCTGGGGGGTGGGGGTGGTGGGAGACATGAGTTGGACATGGGTGGGGGCCTGCTGGCAGGTGCCCCACAGTGCTGGGGGGTGGGGGTGGTGGGAGACATGAGTGGGGCCCTGGTGGAGGGTGACCCTGGTGGCTGGGGGGTGGGGGTGGTGGGAGACATGAGTTGGACATGGGTGGGGGCCTACTGGCAGGTGCCCCACAGTGCTGGGGGGTGGGGGTGGTGGGGGACATGAGTTGGACATGGGTGGGGGACTGCTGGCATGTGCCCCACAGTGCTGGGGGGTGGGGGTGCAAGGGGACATGTGTTGGTGTTCATTAGTTCAAGGAGACATGTGCCTTTGCTGGGGGGCATGCCCATGTTGGGTGGGATGCCTGCGGGACATGACCAGGGATGCAGGGTAGTCCCCTGTGGTGTGGGCTGCCTGCAGGGGCCGTGGAGGGTGTACAGGGTACACCTGGGAGGACCCACACTGTCAAATCACATGTGGGACTCCCCGGCACCCCTGAAATACACGTACCGTGCAGAAATCGCGTGTAAAACTTCCCGCGCACCCCTGAAATACACGCGCCCAGGCTATTCGCGTGTAAAACTTCCCGCGCACCCCTGAAATACACGCGCCCAGGCTATTCGCGTGTAAAACTTCCCGCGCACCCCTGAAATACACGCGCCCAGGCTATTCGCGTGTGGAACTTCCCGCGCACCCCTGAAATGCACGGGCCCAGGCTATTCGCGTGTGGAACTCCCCGCGCACCCCTGAAATACACGCGCCCAGGCTATTCGCGTGTGGAACTTCCCGCGCACCCCTGAAATACACGCGCCCAGGCTATTCGCGTGTGGAACTTCCCGCGCACCCCTGAAATACACGCGCCCAGGCTATTCGCGTGTGGAACTTCCCGCGCACCCCTCAAATTCACGCGCCCAGGCTATTCGCGTGTGGAACTTCCCGCGAACCCCTGAAATACACGCGCCCAGGCTATTCGCGTGTGGAACTTCCCGCGCACCCCTGAAATACACGCGCCCAGGCTATTCGCGTGTGGAACTTCCCGCGCACCCCTGAAATACACGCGCCCAGGCTATTCGCGTGTGGAACTTCCCGCGAACCCCTGAAATACACGCGCCCAGGCTATTCGCGTGTGGAACTTCCCGCGAACCCCTGTAATACACGTAGCCCGCTCCCCCAGGCCCGATCGCGTGAGGAACTTCCCGCGCACCCCTCAAATTCACACGCCCAGGCTATGATCGTGTGAAACTTCACGTGAACCCCTGAAATACACGTAGCACGCTCCCCCAGGCCCGATCGCGTGAGGAACTTCACGCGAACCCCTGTAATACACGTAGCCCGCTCCCCCAGGCCCGATCGCGTGTGGAACTTCCCGCGCACCCCTCAAATTCACGCGCCCAGGCTATTCGCGTGTGAAACTTCACGCGAACCCCTGAAATACACGTAGCACGCTCCCCCAGGCCCGATCGCGTGAGGAACTTCACGCGAACCCCTGTAATACACGTAGCCCGCTCCCCCAGGCCCGATCGCGTGTGGAACTTCACGCGAACCCCTGAAATACACGTAGCCCGCTCCCCCAGGCCCGATCGCGTGAGGAACTTCACGCGAACCCCTGTAATACACGTAGCCCGCTCCCCCAGGCCCGATCGCGTGAGGAACTTCACGCGAACCCCTGTAATACACGTAGCCCGCTCCCCCAGGCCGGATCGCGTGAGGAACTTCACGCGAACCCCTGTAATACACGTAGCCCGCTCCCCCAGGCCCGATCGCGTGAGGAACTTCACGCGAACCCCTGTAATACACGTAGCCCGCTCCCCCAGGCCCGATCGCGTGAATAACTTCACGCGAACCCCTGTGATGCACGTACCCTGCAAATCGCGTGTGACACTTCCCGCGCACCCCGGTATACATGCACACGTATTTTTTGTCAGCGGGTGTCCGTGTTTGTGGGTACCCCTTTGCACGTCATTTTTCCTGGAGGGCCACAGTATGGGACATTCATCATGGCAGTATATAGGTGCTATTTGTTGGAGCACCTTTTGGCGCACATTTCTTACAGCCGCAGAGACGCTACCGCCTCCTTTCTTGTGGCGGTCGTGTTTGTGCCTGTGCGCTGGTTTGAGCGTGCGCTTTTTTCCCCTATTCTATTCCATGAATACGTGTTGTAGGCGAGCGTGTGGGCGTTCCGCGCACTTGTGCCCTGTACTTCCCCCGTGACGCCCACGTTTTGGCAAGTTGTTCCCCATTCCGAGTGTTACGCCCGTGTTCCGCCTACTTTTATTGCGTGCGCTGCGCTATGTGCGAATTTCACTGTGGCCTGTGCGATTTTCGCTGTGACCTGGCGCACGCTGTTAGATGGCCTGTGCGCCAACGTGCGCCAACGTGCGCCGCGCACTTTTTTATCGCACATCCGCTGGTTTTCTCGCGCACGGCCTTCCATGAATCGACGTGTGCTGCTTTTCGTGCGATTTTCGCACTTGCACTGCGATTTTCGCTATTCCACTGCGATTCGCACGTTTTTGCCCACTTGCGCTGCGCTAATTATTCCATGAATCGGCCTCTGTGTCTTTTAATAGAATCATGCCTTCCCTTAACGTTAGTATGGAAAATCTGTAGTGTCATTTTCCTGCCATGACTCTCCAATTTATTATTTCTCCTCTCAGTAATTTCCACTGCATTTCGTCGTGGACTTGCATTGGTCTGAACGATATTTTATGAGAGGGATTGTTTCAAAAAGTAATGTTCTGAAATATTATTGTTTTGTGCCGCAACAGAAAATGCCACCCGGCCCACAGATTTAGGGGTGTGGTCCTAAGAGTGAGCTGGTCCATTGGATTTAGAAAGATATGTGGATTAAAGAAAGAACATGCATTTTCTGTAAATATCAGGGCGTTTAACTGGTACTTGTCAGGCGTGAGTAGCTCATACATTTGTTATTTTCCCTTGCATGCAGTGACTCTCCGACTCTAAAAGAAATTCTGTAACCAAAGCCGTTTTTGGAACTGTAAGATGTTGGAAGGGCCCACCTAGTTAGTTGCTATGCCTTACTTATAACCAAAGGCCACTTAAAACCCCGATGGGCTGATTTTAAACAACCCCCAAGTGCAGTGAATTGGCGAGGTCCAGATGGAATGAAGCACTCGTGTAAAACAAAACAATTGTTCCCCTGCCTGCAGCGAACCCAGCATTCATTCCAGTTGACTTCAGTGTCATCTAAAAGGTGGAGCAACATTTTAACTGTCTGAAGGCCTTGATTACAAGTTTAAAGCGTTAAGAGGCAGGCTTTAAAGTGGGCTGTTTCCCTAGTGGCGGCGAAGAGTGCTGCTGGTTTGGAGGCCCGGCCGCCGCCGTGCAGTGTTACACGTGCCACTGTGTGTGTGGGACGCCCCACCCCTCTCCTCTCACTAGAAAAAGAGGGGAAGGCGTTGGTGTCCGGCAGAACCTTCTAGATGAGACCGCGGCCTACGCCCCGTCCCCGCCTTCCCTCGGAGCACGGCAGCTGCGTGCTGTTAGTAAACACGGGAGACACGTGGGCGAGGGGGAAGGATATCATTAACATGCGAGGCCCTGAAGGCTGCCACGTACGTGGCCCTTCCTCCCCCCGAGCACAACGGGGGAAAGTAAGTAAACAGGAGAAATGTAAACTCCGAAATAGCAACTACGTATGTGGCGTGCCCAGCGTTGCAGCGTCTTTAAATTGTTACTGAACATGATACCACGAGGTCCCGGATACTGGCTGCATCGTGCAAGTTGCCTGGGGGCCCAGGCGACATCTGTATTCAAGGTGAATACGACCTGTCGAAAAACTGGACTGCCCCCAAACCCTTCCAGGTCGAACAGTAAACTGGAAGGGAGGTGCCAAGGTTTCGGGCCATAGATAATGGCTTAACAGAGGAAGCATTTGCAATGCCAATGTCGATGACTTTTTGTAAGTTTGTTTTGTGTGTAGGCAGGTCAATAGGTGGACAGTGGTTGGATGGATGCAGACGTGCCCCCTTTCCTTTCGGGAGAGGCCTGATCAACACTGGTTGAATGTGGCATGCGTGTATGTGCGATTTGGCAACTTTTTTGTTGTGTTTGTTGCACAGGTTTTATATATGTATGATTTTCATATGTGCATAGCTCTCAACCCGCCTGATCATTTTTGGCGGGTGAGAGGCCCATTGACCCGAATGGGCGTGTAGGAGGCTTGGCGGGCGAGTCAGCTGTTTACAAGGCGGGTGTCACCCGCCGAAAGCGTGTCAGTTGAGAGCTATTTATGTATAGCTTGAGAGTTGTGTAAAGGGGTATAGTTATAGTGCTGTTTCAGTGTGGTACTGTCAAAGTATTCCTCTGTAAATAATTATCCAATCAATCCAGAGTGGGGGGGTGGTGGAGGAGTAATTGCCCCCTTCCCCCAGCTTGCGGTTTGTTGCTATTAGTATCCCATGTGTTTTTCCCCGGATACTAATGGGTTGGGCAGGCTCTGTCGCAATAAAGCAAGGAAGGATGCCGACTTTATCAGTAACATGTCCGCGGTGTGAAAAGACTAGACGGGCGACTTTGTTTGAAACACGGCTAGTGTCTGGCGGCCATGTTGGAAAGGTGCAAAGTAATCTTTACTCTATATTGGTTAGTGCTGAACTATTGCACATGTATACAAGGGAAAATGTTATAATGAGTAATGTCGTGGAACACGGAGGAAAGAATTTCGAGGCCGCAATGTTGAAAGGCGAGATGGACAAAGGAGCAAAAGTAAATGCAGACAGAAAATGGCAGTGGCGGGCAGAAAGAATAAAAATGGAAAGGGAAGGAACACAGAGGTGTGCATTGGGGGAGGAAGAGCAAGATTGTGCGGCTGGTAAAATCTAAGCGACCAATCGGCGGACTGAGGTAAGTGAATAAAATGGCGGCGAAGTATTAATGACCGATTTGCCCGCTGTTGATTATTTGTCCATATACTCTAATGCATACACCATACATTACCAAATTATGTTGTGCTCTGGTACAAGTAACATATGCAAGGCACTGCCACAGTGTACCCAAATACTTGCACTTATTTCAGGTGTAGGCATTATATTGTCATGATAGCCGTTACTCCTTCATACGCCAAGAATTGCCGTCAGATAACCATGTACTGCAAAGATATCAGACTGCCTGACGCTATTAGGTAGGTAGCTAGAGTGACTACTCAATTTGAGTGAACCATCGAGGCGCTACCACGTCCGAAAACCTCTGCCTCCCAAGCTGTACATTTATTCACCTGGCCATTGACCCTTTAGCCATAGTCTAATAACACTGCTGGTCTCTTAATAAGTGGAACAATGAGTTTCAGTTCTTTGCCTCATTATGGAATCCTATTTACCTGTGTGCCATGACACATTTCAAGGTCACAGTTTGCACTTTAGAAATGTTAGCAACACGCATACATATAACTAAGTATTTTCAGCCAGATTCTTCACTCGTGCGTCAGATAATTAAATACCTCATACGGCCATATACTTGTAGCAATCATGCACTCGGGTCACATTTAGTTAGGCACGCACACACGTGTACTCTGCCACATGCTCGCACCTAAAAGTACAAAACCATGCACACATCCATCCACTGGCATACACAACTATGCATTGATGCGCACACACAACAATGCACAAAAATACGAGAAGAGATGGGTATCCTGGGCCGTTGAAAAGTTGCTGATGCTACACCTTGACTGTTGACAGTCCCAGTATCCCCTTGGTGTGGGGTGAGGCTAAAGGAAGTGGCAGCTACATTTCTGGGGTGGGTTATTGGGACTGCAGAAAGCAGCCCAGGCTGGACTGCCCGTTTTGGTCTGAGGGAACCAAGTCTGATTTGCATATGGTTTATGTGTAATGGTTCAATAGGTTAAAAATCAGTGGAATGGAATGCTGCTCAGGGCATTTGTTAGTGATAGTTCAAATAGTTTGCATCTATCCTGTTTTAACGATGCAAAGGTGTCTTAAGTGTAAAGTGGGTTGCAATGTGGCTAAAGGCCCAGGCTGTAACTCGCTGCTAATACCCAATGAGAGAAAAGCATGTCTGAGGTTGTTGTATGCCCTTCTACAAGTTGGGTTGGATCGCCTCTTTTCAGGTGATTAGCATATGGTTGTACCCCTTCTGGATGGTAAGTTAGGGTGAAAAGCGATGGAATGACAGATGGTCCAGAGCAAAGGGCAGTTCTGATTCATTCAGTGCTTTTCTCCAAAGGGTTAAGGGGCGAGGACGATGGGTTTGGGAGACGGTGAGCTAATAGTAGAGGAGCAGGTGAATGCTTTCTCACTAGTTCCCGCCCGCCCCCTCAGCACCGACTTATTGGAACAGCAGACGCAGTGCTATGGATGGGATCCCTTGTGTAATCCCACTACTGCATCGAGTGTATGAGAGACGTTATGCTCTCACGACAGCCATATAGAATATACCCTCACACTGAAAGTGTGGAAGGATGCCGCATGGAAGGAGGTCAGCATGCACCTATAGACAACTTGGAGCGTTAAGTGAAGTCTATCGAGGACATAATGATGTCATAAAGAAGATGTATGTACCAATATGAAAATACTTAAGAGTGACGACGAAACTGAAGCACCAAGTGAAATATGTACCTAAAGTAATCATGGGGATAAAGAATAATGAAGTACCTTGTGTTTAATAACTGTAAATAGGCAGTAACGCAAGGTAAAGGAGACATATAGAGGAATATATAATGTGGCAACAACGGCCAGTATAGGAAAATGGATGCTGGCTCATGTCGAAATCAACCAGGCTACCTCCGAGACAGACCGAGGTTGCAGAATCAGGAGATGCTGGAAATGCAGTTTGTGTGCAAAACAGCGATGATTGGCCTAGGATCAAGGATACTATTTTAAGGAATGATTGCAAGTCGCAAGAGGAGTTACATGGATAAGCCATGAATCTGAGACATTCTTCTTAGATTAAGGAAGAAGAAAATATCTGCAACAACCAAAGTATTGGACAATTACAAGTGTATGATGTCTGTGCAAGATAGAGTGAGCAAGTCTCTAGAGGCCAAGAGGAGTAACAACACCTTGCATAACTGAGTCAAATGGCAGTAAATAAGATGCTGAAACTGACACATTTGTGGTCTCTTCACATGTGACTCAGAGGTTGAAGACAAGGGCTGTTCGTTAGAGCTGCAGACGTAGATGGTGGTGTGCTTACACTTCCTGCGCAGTGAGCCGGCTACAAGGTCAACTACAGACAGAAGACTTTGGCTTATGGCCGACCGATGAGGGATAATGGACTAATTGGAAGAACGCGGAGTAATCTGACACAAATGAAAGCACCTAGGTTTAGTTTCTCATACGTGCTGCTAGAAAGCCGAAATTCCAAGGTTGGGATAGTATGCCAACCAATCAGTGGGTCTAACGGGTAGCCTGCTATACAATGTTGCAGAGACCAATCCGCTGGTACAGAGACCAATCTGCTGCTAATTTTTTCTGCTATAATTCGTACTAAAGGTATGAGGTAGTTCAAGGCGTGTCCTACTGACAAGGAGCAGCCAATGATGTATTCGTTCTTATATGCTCTATATGTTGTTCCCCTCACCAATCCCTTCTTTCATTGGGTTTTATGATTTTCCACGTAGGATGACTTCAGAAATTATGCATATTGGGGTATAAGACCTCTATGTAATCAAGCTATTGTGTGAATGCATCAGTCCGATGCCTGTCAGTTCTTCCTGCTTTATTAAATGAGAATAAAGTAGTTATTTGCCATATTCTCTGAGTCTGTCCGGTAATTTGGTCTGAGATGGATCTTTATTTGTAATTCCATCTAAGTACAAGAGACTCTTCAAGGTGCTAGAGCACATAGTCTAGAACACTGATTCCCAGACTACAATTTGCAGGATAATCTTCAAAGCAGTTTAAGCACAGATTCTCCACAAATTACAGGGGGACATTGGAATTGCAACAGAGTATGTACTTCCTTGATTTTGGATTGATGACCCCTTTTAAATGAATGTGACAAACGAGTGTTGAGGTGATGTTGTCATCCAGTTGGAGGTTGTTTAAGTGGAAACTAATGCAGCTTCAGTGCCTCTCATAAGTCTGAACCCAATTTCTGAATGATCTAGTTAATTATTCGGCTTTACTTGCTCCAAGATTTCACTGGATGTGTAGCTTTCCTGAGTTTTGGCTGGGTAAGGTATGTTTGAGATAGGAAGGACGTTGGAGGGGTCTTTTTGGTTTCCAGCAGTGTTTTTAAGGAGATATTTAATGTATGTTTTGAAAACCGTTAATATCATTTATCGTTCAAGAGTGCAATTCATTAATTTGCAAAAGTAGAGAGCCACTGTTTCCTTTTTAAGGATCTCTTTGTAGACGTTCAGCGGTAGCCAGGGAGCCAGCTAGAGGGCCAGTAATTTAGGAGCATGGGAGGTTTTAGAAAGTGCGACATGCATAGCTTTACTTTACCTTTTAATATTTATACGGCGCAGACCATGGACCCGTAGGCTTAAGGACGCAACAACAATGAGCAAACACCAAAAAACAACTAGACCAAATGCAGGTCATCGGAGATCAAAAAGCTTGGTTCAGGCAAACAGAAGAGTTTTAAGTTTCTTCTTAAAGAGTTCTGTGGATTTTAAGCATCTAAGTTTCAATGGAAGACTATTCCATGCTTATGGGGCTGCATTCAGGAAGGCCCCCTTAGCGGAGTTCATGGTCCTACACCTACGAAGAGCCAACTGATCAGAATGACTCGATCTGAGGGTTCTCATATTTGTTTTCTCTTTCAGAAGTTCCTGAAGGTATACCGGCATCTTGCCCTGTTGACATTTCTGTGTAAATAACCAAAAGGCGAGCCAGTGCAGAGCATGTTTAGCCGCTAAGACGTGCTCTCTCTGGGCGAGCCCCATAACCACTCGTACTGCCCCATTCTGTATCACCTGAAGCCTGTTACAATCTGTTCTGTTGATACCATACAACAGTATTTGATCTTGGCACCTACAATTGCCTTTGCAATGGTCTCCGTATTGGATTGGGTGATAAAAGGTCAAAGGTGTGCCATAAGCTTAATATAAAATGCTGATGATGACCCCAGGCTAGCGACATGTGCCTTCATGTTAAGATGTTGGTCCAAAACAAAATGACACCCAACGTCTTAACCTTCTTTTGGGAGATTATTTTTGAGTCCTCAATATGAAAGATCTCATAAGCCCGACCCAATTTCTGTATCATATTTGGGGTACCGACAATCGGCAGCTCTGCCTTGTCTGGAGAATGTTATCAAGGGGCGAAAAAAGTAGAGGGGAAGGCTGACTGGGAGGCTGCAGCAGTATTAAACGCGCAAATTACCAATGGGGGTCCTAGGAGTCCCTCTGCCAGACATAAGTTCTGGGTATGAGAGACTTACCCAGAGTCTTTAGCTCACTATCTTTCACAGAGAAAAAATATCCCAAACATATCAGTGTTTGTCCTGCCCTGGGGCACTCCAGCACCGAAATGCTAGGCAATTCTCCTCTGAACAAGAGTACCAACAGCATCCCCAGACACGTGTTTTGGTCTGGTTGGACCTCATCAGTAGGGAGGAGCTGTGCCTCTCTAAGAATAGTCAGCAAGGGGTCCACGTCTGGATTCCCCTAGTAACTTAGGGTGAGACCCAAAGTTACTTAAATATGCAAATTACCAATGGGGGTCCTGGGAGTTCCCTCTAGCAGACATTAGTCCTGGTTATGAGAGACTTACCCAGAGTGCAAAACCAATATTGCGAGACCCACGAAAATCACAGAGAAGTTGTCATTTCTGAACCCAAGCTCTTAGAAAGATCAGGGTTGAACAGAGACCTGTCTTAATTAATCTGTGATGTGTACATGTAATTTCAACAACTTGTGTATCTGGGAAGCATGTTTGGTTATGAAAAATTGTTTTCTAAGTAAATGCAAGGGGAGTGGTCTTTCCTTCAGCCATAAAGATGATACCTGATGACTCATTCTGACTCACTACTCCGTTCTCCAGTCAGGGCACAGAAAATCCTCTAACCTATCAGCATCCTTAGAGGGTTGGGCATAGAAAGTCAGCCTTCCAACCCACTTTCAAAAGACATAAAAAGAGACTGCTGAGACCCAGATAGGGACATTCATTTTCCACTCTTTAATCGATTTCTTGCGCAGCACTTTCCCAAAAGACTCCAGACAAAGACTCCAGAGACTCCAGATTCCAGATAGATCCAGAGACCAGACACTAGAACCCAGCTCTAGAACCTTAAGCAGGGGCCAAACTCAAAAGCTGAACTCTTTTCAGGGGCCCCAGAATCCAGCAATCTAACTAAACTATTCAACAGCCGGGCAAGCTGTTTTGCTTCTGGCTAGAACTCTGTGCCAGAACCAGACCCAGAAAGCAGAGCTGTATCCAGAACCCGTCAGACCCAGACCAGACTGCTGTGCAGTGCCGATAGCAGACCAGAGGCCACGCTGTGAGCAGAACCAGTGCCAGAGACCGTCCGGTGGCGAGAGAACCGCAGCCCAAACCTGACCAGATCTGTGACGAGGTCCATTCCCTTCCAAAACTAGGAGTGAGTATCCAGTCTAAGAACTGTACAGAACCAATCTCTTAGTCTAAAGTGATCCTATCCCATCCATTTCAACTTATTTAGAAATGCATTTAGAATTTTGTGTCCATCCCGTGATTTCAAAGCTGTAAAAGTGTCATCTGTCATCCTGAAATCTTGACTTCATTTCTGAAAATCTACCTCCACAAAAACGTCTGCATCTTATGAACCGTATGCCCCAGAAGTGAGATTTAACTGTCATTTTAAAGCTAAGGTCCTCAGCTTTCCAAAAAACCCAAAACAACCTTCCAACTCCTTATCCCGGTTTACGCACTCGGAAAAAGTGCAGCGAATTGCAATTTGGCTCAATTTCACCACTTGTAAAAATAGCTGCTTCTTGCTTTCCACTGCTGAAATTCGTTTTCACTCTGATAATCATTCATGAATCATTTTTAGTGTTGACCTGAACTAATTCAAGGTAGCTGTCACCTAGCCTAAATCTCCTATAGGGAATTAAAATCATTTTTAGCATATTTCTCACTTCATTGCAATCACATTTAAAAGTATTTGGCCTGTGCTGTAAAATCATCCCTGTTTCTCTAAGCTTGCTGGGGGGAACGGGAACAGAACTGATTTTGATTGTATTCCTGAAAACTGTGTGCTCCTCTTTCCATCGCTTCATATTGCATAAGGGGGAGTGAGTAGTCACAGCGGAAAAAGTGATCATATTATCTCTTGTTGAAATCATATCAAGTTTATTTCTGTGTTGCATTCTTTCCCATCTTGCATTTCCTTGAAACCATACAAGTGGTCTCTGCTACCTTATCCTTTCTATACCATCTCCTCATTGATTAAAGAGAGTGTGCTCTTGTAATATAAACCATTGTTGATCACTATTATATTCATAAGTGTGTTTATCAAATATTAATTTATTCATAAAAGTCTGATATATATATATATATATTTAAATTTTTTCAATAAACCTTTTAATTTGCAAAACAAACCTACTTCTTGGATCTGTGAGGTCAGGGGGATTCAAAGAGAGGGGCGTTATATAAGGGTTCATCATCCAGATTTAAGAACTTGACATCAAAATATATAAATAAGAGCTTCCATTGGGCATCCCAGACTAGGCATTGACTTAGTTGGATTGCTGGATTGAAGTCACTTGCATAGCTTGTTAAGATTCAGAAGGTTTAACCTAGCTGCTGTGGCAGTGGAAGTAATGAATTGCTGGAACTTTTACATTTTGGTAAAGGCGACCCCAAGGGGGTGAGAACATCGTGGGACACGGGTTAGCAGGAATGTGGAGGCATGGGGGCTCTGGGAGCTTGAAGGTAGAGTAGTTCAGTCTCAGAAGAATAGGAGCATGAGAGACTAAAGTGGTATCCTCTCCAGGGAAGAGAAGATTAAGACCTGGTCAAGAAAGTGTGGGAGGTTAAAGTCACCCCCCCCCACAAGGATTATTGGGGTCTATGTCCACAGTTGAGCGTGGGTTCGAGGTTAAGGAAGAGAGACCTATGAGCACCAGTATGTTTATTGATGTTTTAGTTGAAGTGCACAATCGTTTTTTTTACTTATTTTGCCAGTAAAATGAAAAATACTTTTTCCTACTGTGATGAAATTACTGTTGCTCTGCAGGAGTACGGAGATGAGTAGTGGCTAAACTTCCTACTCTGCCCTATACTACTGCTACTACTACTACTACTACTACTACACCAGCAGTGAACCCAATCCTAAAGGTGAAACCGGCACAGCCCAAAAGGTGTACCTCATTTGCATTTGTGTGGTAGTGCAGGCAGAGGGCAGGCTATATTTCAAGGAGGTTGTGAGTTGATAGTAACCCAAACTATTTAGGTTCACTGGTTCTAAAATAAAGAAATATCCAATTAAGGTTATATAAAAAAATGCTTATTTTAGTTGAACTATAAAATTACAAACCAACAAATCAGAAAACGCCAGGAAAACCCAGCCCTGTAAAAGAACCCTGAGAATGCAGTTTTTTGCTAAAAGGGTGATGATATGGGGGGGTAGTTTGGGGGCAAGGGGCTTTAGGAACCAGATAGGATATGTGTTGAGTAAAAAGTTAGAGATGGGAAGGCCTAAATGTCAATATGGTCCCCTGAAAGTGGGCCTAGAGGATGGGGCTGCATTTCAGTCGCTTATGTCTTGTCTTTGGGTCTCAACAATATTGAGCCAGGCTTTTTGATGGTTATCCATAAGTCTGGGTGCTTTTCAGCACCATCCATCCTGTCATGGCTGAGCCCTACTCGGGGAGCTGACACTAGTGTTTATCATATTGCTGTGGCTATATAATTGTATGGTATGTTCTGCATGCCGTCAGACTGACTAAGGCATATCATTATTATAATTTAGATAATTGGTGCAGAAGAATAAAAAAGTTGAAAAAGCTAACTATGCTTGCAGGATCTTTGTGTTGCAGCAGCAGTCAGGCATGCACATGTGACCATTTGAACGTACTTCGAACCACTACAGAGCTGGTACTATAGAGGTCCTGGGACTGGTTACATCAAAGGCACCTGTGTGCACTACAATTTTGGCATGCAGTGTTTATCAATGGTCGGCGTGATTAGCAGAGCTTCCTTTCAGAAACAGAATTAACAGCATCATTTCAGTATTAAAAAATCAAATAAGCTTGGGCTATTCTGCCCTCACCAGATGGCGTTTTGTCTCACCTACGACATGCATCATTCATGCTTGGATTTTTACAGGAACACACTTTTCTGTACTCTGGTACATAATGTGCGTCCCCAAATACACTACATCTGATATCTTTTTTTAAAAAATTGGTGTTCGAAGCTTTGTTGAATTCGAAAGTCGTGACTTTGTGAATTGCGCAACAGTAGGCTGCTTTAAATATAGGAATCCGTCAAAATTCAAGTTGTAGATTTTGTTCCATTTTCTAAAAAAATGGTGGTACACCCGATATCTGCAATAACGCGCTTCTCACCCCTCCGCGTTGGCATTTAGCAGCAAGCATCTTTTGTGCGTTTGTGTCAGTCGCTTTTTAAAAGCGCATGGCATCCAGGACCATTTTCTTCATTCTTGGCTATTTAGCCAGCAGCACTTTGCAGACCGAGGCATTTAGACAAATACTTTTAATGGAAAGTGTACATGACAATCGCCACCATTCAAACTGATGGCTGAAATAAACCTGCCTGTAAAAACGTTATAGAGATTCTTTGGGTCCTGTTTATTTATTGCACCCGTATTTGGGAAGCATCTCTTTGTACATGAAGCCTGGTGCTCTTGTTCTTGTCATACAGCTATTATGAAAGCTGTCAACGGTGTAATTCAGCTTTGGTCCTCGCTGCTCCTCCGGCCAGAGCCGCGTTGTTGTGCTGGATGCCCTGCAAGAGCTGAATGCACCATTCCTTTTTTTGCAGTGCCAGCTTTTCCCTTTTCAGCTAGCGTAGTGTGCTCCATTTCAGAGAGCTAGAATGTGCTTTCAATGCAGTGGGTGCTTTTATGTAAGGTGGAGGCCTAAATTGCAGACGTAAACATCTGATAAGGGTACACATTGGCCAAGTGATACTGGCTTATAAAATACCGTGCATGCTTTATGGCTCTTTATTTATTATTAACTTTTTTATTAAAATCCAATTTTGTTTATCTGTTCCATGCTTCTCCGAAATGATCTATGCTGGTGGTTTTTGACTGGTGTAGATAAAACGATGTATTGGAATGTTGCGACTGTTGTTCGCTCCCTGGCCATCCTGTTTGTTTTTTTTTTTTTTGTTTTTTTTTAGGGTGCTACCAGCGCCCGGAGGCATCTTGGCGCTACTTGCACAGTGCTGTGGAGCAGAAGGAGCTAGAAAAGATAGGTCTTCATGGAACGCCTAAATGACTTATAGTCATCCACCAACCGAAGAGCACGAGGGATAGAGCTCCAGAAGGATGCTGCTGCAAATGAGAAGGACCGTCCGCCGACTCGATTCAGCATAAACCGAGGAACCTCAAGCAAACGGGCCTCAGTTGAGCGAAGGGTGCAGCCTGGAACATAGAACTTAAACTTCTCCTGGAGATGGATAGCCATGCAGGGCCCAATGCGCTACGCAAAGTGCTTTGATTTGAACACGCTTTACCACTTTAAGCCTGTTCAGGCTGCACAGGATGGGTGAACATGGGCGCAGCGAGGAGTAGAAGTGGTCACATGGGCTGCCGAATTCTGTATAATTCGCCGAATCAGGTAAGTCGGCATACTCTAAGGAAGACCATACCAGGCAAGAGACCACGGGTGCACGAAGATGTGGAGATATAAAGGGGAGAACCCTGTGCATAATTCTTTTATTTAAGATGCCACCCTTGGCACACCGCATTGGTCTGGGCAGCCATGGACAGAGAGGACATGATTTTGATCCTTGGGTGTTTCAGCACCGACACAGGGATAAGGCATGAACCCAGCAGCGAGGGCCAGAAAAGAGGTGACCAATGAGCAACAGCCTCCCTAGAACCCACCATCAGAACCTCTTGTCTTTCCACCGTTCAGTTTCAGACAGTTGTTACACATCCATTCCCCCACGGCTTCGAAACAAGTCCTATGCCGAACCAAGCTATGGGTATCATCCGCATATGCATAACAAGAGAAGCCATGGTAGATGATGAGCTTTGTAAGTGGCTAAACATTGACTGAGGAAATAGCAGAGCCATGTGGGACACCACCGGACAAAGCAGTATTAACGATGGAAAAGAAGGAGACTGAGCGTGTGCAGAAAGAAAGGAAGTGAACCAGGAGTGGACGGTACCTGAGAGGCTGTCCCCCGCGACCAAGCAAGAATGCATGATCGATGGTATCACAGGTGGAGGGCGTTTTTAAGAGAGGCTGGGATCTGTCCAGTAATTAATGAAACGTTCACTGCTTGTGAATCCAGTGGGGCAATCGGAGTCATGAACTTCAAGACAAACCATGGAATGGCATCCGTAGGGGAGGCTGTTTTCAGCCTTTTCGTGGCCACTACAATCTCATTGGTGGTAAGCGCAGGAAAGACATCCCAAACGGGGCCTGACCTGGTGACTGTTACCGCCGACAGAGGACCACTTGATGCCTGAATAGAAAGCGAATGGCATAAATATTGAGACAGACCAATTTAAATAACTTACACAGTTGATTCAAAGATGCTTCCACCTGGTGAGAAATAAATACACATTTAGCTTCAAATACATCTTTGTGGTACTGCGCATGGATGTGCTGCAGGATCAGCTTAGCTTCCGAACAATGACCGGGCGGCAAAGAGGAGGTCCAGGGTATTGCCCCGTTGATGAGAGGGACCTTCAGTTGAAGGAGATCAAGTGCATCCATAACCTCCGCTACCGCTGCAACATCAAGAGGATCATTTATTTTAGGATTTAAAATCGTCCACTATCCAAAAATGAGGGTGGCGAAGTTGAAGGTCAGCTGCCAGTTCTAAAAAAGCTTCAGTGAAATAAGAGCAATTGCCAGGAGGGCGATCGACCACCAGAATATGCGCAGTTAAGGAATGGAGGGGGGAAACGGTGAAGCGGAAGACCAATGCTGTGGTTTAACTGTAAAATGCTCCCCAAAAACCGGTTGCTAAATGTGATGGCCACTTCGCCTCTAGGATGGTCAGCTGCATGGTGGACATGCAATAGCTGGTCCAGATGATTCGCAGAACCACGTTCGCATGGAAAAAATGCAAAGTCTGGGTGTCTGTCGCACAGTAAGTCGTGACCTTGGGCAGAATGGGCAACAAGAGAGCGAGCATTCAGCAACATTCACTGTAACTGATTTTGAGATGAGGGGACAAAGTGCCAGCAGAGAAACTGATTGGAAGCCGTGTTGAAAGGGGGTGTGGGGGAACAAGATCAATAAGTATAATTGCTCTTACTTGGTCATGCCTCCCCAATCCGTCCTTTAGCCCGTCCGCGGCACACACAAGTATAGACAGACTTCACGCCTGCTGCGCTTCTGAGCTACGGACTTTCTAATAATGCACATCGTGCTAAACCGGACATTCACTGTCCTTGTCTTCTGTCCAATCGGCCTTTAGACCCCCCCCGTCCTCCTCCCCCAGCACTTGCCTTTGGGCACCCACTGGCCTGTGTTGTCCCACAGGCCTGCACTTATTGTGTTGGCAGACCGTGTTTACCACGTAATCTCTTCCAGGCACCTACTTACCCGTTGCCTGCAACTGGCCCTCTACCCCCCCCTGCGGAACCACAATTACCCCCCCACCCCTTTCCCTTGTCCTTTCTCTCTCTCCCTCTCTCTCTAAACTTGCACGTTCCGAATTCTCACAAGGCCTAGTAGGACCGCCTCTGTCTTTGCTCATTAGTGTTATTCATTTGCCTTCTGTTCTCTCCCTGCTGCCCTGCTGGCGCTTTGAAACACAATTTCCCGATGTATAAGTGCCTTACAAATGCACAAAAAGTAGATCAAACAATAAAATCGTATTGCAGTAGCAAATCCTGTCAACCCAGTGGATTTGGACAGGGAAGAGAGGCTGCTGTCTGCGTGCCAGTATGAAATAAAGAAACAAATGCCAACGGGAGCGAGACCCCTCCTGTATAAGGAGTCCAGGCACCCTCCCGCCGCCCAACTGGTTCCATGGAATAACGTCCCTACAAAAAATGTCGCCTGACAAAAAAAGTCACCCAAAAAGTCACCCAAAAATTGCTGTTTTTTGCAGGGACATTATCACATTGAACATGTGGGGGACTCCACTGCAACCCCCGCACACCATTACTTCATACATACGGTCGCCATATATAATGCCGCCACAACCTTTTCCTGGCGACATTTTGTATGGCGAACATATATATGGGGATAATCGGATACCTCCCAAGCTGTATACAAGGAAAGCACAGTTAAAATGTGCCAAAATTAAATAAAGATACAACTAACATAATGTTAATCAAAGTGAAGAAAATGAATGGCGTCCAGTCACCCACCGCAGCACGGAGCACAAAGCATCCATAGGTGTAAAAGGAATCTAGCATAAGTACATGAAAATAAAATGACAAGCAAAGTAAATATAATGGCAATACAACATAGAAGCAGAGGGAGTACCGCCGTACCTCCCTCACTGTCCACCCTGCTTGCACATCGTGATACACCACCCCAACCCTCCGAACAGAGAGATGGACACGCCATGTAGATGAGTTGTCTAATGACTGGCAGGCACTTCTTTAATACTGGCTGCTGATTCTTCTTGTGCAAGTCTATTTTATCTTTTAGAAACTGAAAAACATTTGTTAATGATTTCTTTTAATGAATTGTGTAAGATTTATTATAAACAAGTACAGATGATGTAATTGTCCACACTCACAGGGTGTGTACACTTAGGAAAGGGAAGTTGCAGTCACTGCCAAACCTAAGCGCCTCGGCGACCATATGACCCATATTTCCCCAAGTCAGGGTGGTCTATGGTTACCCAGGCTAGGTTTGGGGCACATACATTTTCTTCAATGCTTAAAGGAGACTTGGTTGTCAGAAGTCTTTTAGCGTGCTTAGCACAGTGTTTTCGTTTAGCACGAAGGAGGCCACCCTGTCTCGTGTTATGTTATAGATGATTTCACAATGTACTGACTTAAGTGGTGAAATAATTTCAAAATGGCCTCTGGCAGATATGGAAGAAGGTTAAACCTTGATGAGTAGGAAACTGCAAAGATCGGCAATATGTAGGCTGCAAGTCTTGTGAGTAGGTTTGTTTTCGAAGGATGTATTAAATGAAACATGGCTGGCTATACACTTCTGCCTTCATTGCATGCAGTTGTACGGTCGGTACAAACGAACTCGGACCAGGGAACCACTGCCCCACCTCCTGGCCAATTGCTGCTCGTCTTTGCTTCTCTCTACATTTCTATGCACCGGTTTGCTCCCAGTACATCTTTGGTGTGGGCGTCTTAAGCAGTGGGCATAGTAAGACCTGAGCAAACCATTTCTGGCCCTTTATGGCCTAGAAGGATCATGGACGGGGAACCTTACCTCTTTCACGCTAGGTGTGTCAAAACCATGCGCGTTGCACCAGACTCTCCACATCCAACCACGACCCACACCCAGCCTTGGAAACACTTGCACCCAACATCTACACTTTTGTCCAACAGCATCTTCTTTGGAACATCATCTGCTGGCAACATCCGCAACCGAGAATGCCAAGAAAGCCCTCTAACATCCTAGACACACTGAACGTGAAACAACTGATCCCACACATAAGGGCTATACAATTGACATGGTACTCGCTGCATCCTTATACTTCAAGAGCTTTAACTTCTGCCTACCACTCGTTTGAATGCACGACAATGCATTGCATATCGCACTGCAGCAAAAAACGTCCTTATCGCCACAAACTCAAACTGACCAGCACTTCACCATCACTACCTCCTGTGGAGTGCTCTGGAAGACCTGATCTCCCTAGCCCCTGCCTTGAACTCCTTGGCTAATGTACATACCTCAATCGACTCAGCCACGCACTAATGAATAATGCGAACACCAATTCTCCACCGAAACCACGAACCAGCAGAGCAAAACCCTCTTCTCGGAGGCTCGTGCAAGATCTCATTGATAGTAAGTGTTCAATTTGCAGACAAGAAAAGCACTGTGGGCAAATCCCACCCAGAAGATCTCGTCACACTGAAAGCTCTCTGTTCTACACAATGGACTCTCGACACCACAACCACGACAAATCATTACTGTTAAACCATATGAGAAGCCTCCACCAAGCCCTCTTAAAAACCGTCTTGCATTGCATCAAGCACCAATCAAAATATGCAATACCTCACTCTACGGCCAGATGCAATGCAATCTGTGATTTCTAAATGGATGAAGTAGATACAATCTGCAGACAAATGGACCACACGAAGTTCAACACAGTCGCACACTGCCGAAGGACATGCCACGACGGACACACTTTAAAACCTTTAAAATTGTTTAAAATAGAAGAGGAAAGCATACTTCGGGCCCGTAAGGCTACAAACTATTGAAGACCTCCTCCTACCCTCCATCCAAAAGACTGTCTTTGGAAAGGCAATTGTCCCACTATTGCATATGATCAATTCCTCTCTTACTCTACCCTTCTCCTTTTCAAGGAATACTGCCCGGATCTGTTCCCTACTGGAGGAGCCCATAGTTGACCCAGAAGTCTTGGTGAACTATGGCTCTGTCCCACAAACCTTTGCTTCATTGGAAAGATCATTAAAAAAATCTGTCATCCTTCAGGGCTATGAAAAGGTCACCAAACAGAATCTGCTTCAGAACTATCTATCTATCGTGATTCCAGCCGAGAGGCGGAAGTGAGACTCACAATCATGCATTAAAGGTAACTCCTGCATACTGGTTCTGTCCGTAGCTTCAATACTGTCAACCACCAAGCACCCCTCAACATACTTACACAGGGACTGCAATTAATATTTGGTTAGCGGGAGCTGAATGCAGCATCTGGGTATTGGGCATCACCCAATAAGGAGCTGCCTCTGGGTAGAAAGTAATTGCATTACTACATAGAGTTTGCTGATTTTACTTCCTCATGCATATATGACCAATTAGCACTCTGATGTTGGGCGCTAGCCATTCGGGATGTTCGGAACCCAGGCAGCATTGTATAGTACAAGCCAGAGTTCTGAGCAGCCTGGGAAACGCACCCTTCCATTCACCGCTGCGCCTTCACCTTCGCATCCGTGTAGTTTCTGCACAGGTGCTAATGGTCTCTTTTAAATGTGCCATGGCTGTGCATCCCGGTGCCTTACAGTGCTACTTTCCCTGAAGTCTGTCATCAGCAACAAAAATGGACTGCCAGCATTGCGCAGCGCCGGGCCGCGCATCCAAGATAAGTTTCTATTTTTTTTTTTTTAAAAGACACCATTTGCACCCTTGTACGAAACTACACGGGTACTAATGGCGATATGCCCCCTTGTCGGTGGGCCGACCCTTTAAGTAACGGCACCGTTGCCCTCGTTTAAGAGACTCTATTTTTGCTCTGGCCCTTAACTTGGGCCTCCTCAGCGCATATCGCCTCATTATGCTTCAGATGTTTACTAGTTCTGCTGTACTGCTCCTTTGATATATATTCCCAAGCACACAGAGTTAATGTCCAATTTCTTTGTAAGGTAACACTTGGCCTGAGTATTCAAAAATATCTCGTGGTAGGTGATGGTGTCAAGCTAACCAGGCTCATGTAGGCCCGAAGCAGGAGCTAGCTAACTCCCAGGCGATCAATCCTCGCTTACTACCTGCATGGAGTTTGATGAATCTGTTCTATGATGGCACGCCTCCTAAACAAGAGACCAGCAGACCAAATCTGCACCAACACATCCCATCCCCATACCCTAATATGTGGAGTTCCATGAAGGTCCATCCTAGTAATTTTCAACATCTATTTGGAACCACTAGAGAACTCCTCATAAACCTTGACTTGGAGATCCACCAATTTTACCTGCCCGTTCTAGCATGGCTGTAGAGCACCTACTTAAAACTGAACCCCAAGTAGAATGAATTCATTCACTATGGGGCTCGGATCCTGATGGAAATTAAATGTTGTGGCTTCTTTCCTTCGGTAACCTCCAGCACAATCCTCTGCTTCATCATTAAGAGAGAGGTTGCCTCAGAAGCGAAGAAACCTCTGACTGCTTGGAGCTGTATATCTATCACTTGCAAAATCGAGGCCTTAGTCGCTGTTGTGAGTCCCAACTTGCATACCAGTATACTTCAGATTGCCGTCCCTGCGGCGGAGACTTAAGTTATGTCCCATTCAAGCTTGCATCGGCTTTGACACATACAAGGACATGGACACCACAGCTCCATCCTACCTGCCTGGAAGCGCCTCCTCTCGTAAGGCCTCCACAGCACCAGAATATTGTCCACGGGAAAATTGACCTTAGCTGAGGTTAGTTTACTCTTTCCGGGCCCTGGGTCGCCTCCTTGCATATCCTTTCTCGGTGGGAAAGCAGATTTGATAGATTTTGCAATGACGTTTTACGTTTTGGGAAATGCAATGGCAGTAGCGCCATGTGTACATTACACACAAAGGAGGCTGATGTAGTTCAGCACTAACTTCCCAGGAACCACACACAGACTTTGATGCAAAACAATGTCAAGGGCTGGAAAGCAGGTTTACCTGTCAGATAAAGATCAACCATTTTCAGGTGAGATAATTGGTGCATACACACACACACAATGTCCTTTCACACCTTTATTCATATTGTTTCCTTTGGTCCCTGGAACTCTCGTTCCCTACCTAACAAGGGTCTTGCAACTGTCAATCTTTTCCTAGGGCCTCGGACTTCATCTTCACCTCCTCTGTATGAAAGAAACCTGGTTCACTGCTTCTAATTCTTATACGCCCACTTCTCTTTGCTCTTCTACTGCTTTCTTTGTGCACACCTCTCATCCGCAATGCTCCTCTATACAGGAGTCGGTTTGAGTCCAGGGTCTCATTTAGGGCAGCGCACTCGTCTTGGAAGCAAGACCGCGCAGAGCAACAGAGGTTCGAATCCCGGATCTGCGCTTAGAAACTGAATTCGGGTATTAAGCGTGTAAAAAATAAATAAATAAATAAAACCTGATCTTTAAGGTGATCTAGCATTGATTGGGACACTGAAATTATTTATTATTTTCAAAGGCACCTGAAAGAGTTTGTTTTATTAATTGATATGTGAATTTAAAAAAGAGTGAACAAGTGAAGTGGCTGGCGCAGTTGGGTGTTGAGTGTTGCCATTGGTAGGGCAGGTCAAGTTCCCTTGGAGGATGTCCAATGGGTACATTAGCTTCCCAGTCTTTTCCCTCTGTGCTATAATTGGGTGGCTAAAGATAAAGTTCTACTGAAGTGTAATATCAAGCAGCATGCATCCCTGGCAACTGGGCTGGACTGGCGGCGCTTTCGCTGCATGCGCCACGCATACCAGTTTAAATGGTTCAAATGTCTTCCATCTGTACAAATGATTGAAAAACTCCTGGTGCAATGGCTTATTTATATGTGGAAGATGTATGCTGGCAAGATAGCTCAGCAGAGATGCGCGCTCGCTGCAATTCATCTTTCTGAAGGCGATAAATGAGTACAAGCTTCGGTTCGGTGGAAATTGCCCTATTTAAAAAGACATTGCAACAAGAAGAGGTAGTGAGCAAACCTGATCGCTTGAACAGAAATAGAAATAAAAAGCCTTGTCAGGAGGTTCCAGCGGTCAGTGGCTAGCTAGTCATTGCGTATTAATGAGTGCAGTTAAGAATCTTTTTGCTGAGTGCTGCCATGTTTTATGGGTTTTAATGCTATGTGAAAATGCTTCTATAACTCGCCGATCACCACTGCAGTGGTCTTACAGTGCTGACATAGTGAAGGTCCTCGTGGTCTGCATATCCAGACAGGGCCCCAGGTATAAGTGTCCCACTCTGTTTGCCACAGATGAGATCTGCACTGATCCTAACGATGGTTTAGAGTCTCTGTGAAGCGAGCGGGAGTGTAAACAGTGTTGCTATGTGCAGGGCAAAGGAGTACTGGCAATTGTTCACCTGTAGTGTATAAGTGGCTGGCTGATTTGTGACGTGCAATGTGGAGAATAGGCCAGTAAGCACGGTTATTGAGGGGTGCGGAGAGTCAAGAAACCACATGTACAAAGGGAGGATCAGATCATGCAGGACTGTATATAAAGTCACAATGGATTTAATAGAAATATATGCAAAGCAACCATTGAGGAACAACATGCAGACTGGAAGAGTCAAGGAGCGATATGTAGAAGAACCTATCAGACTGCTAGTATGTGATCTGCCGCAGTCAAGGAGCAACATGTAAGATGCAATATTTAAGATGTACCACTCCCTACGAGGGGCAGAACGTGAGATACCATGATCCTGA
Source organism: Ambystoma mexicanum (assembly GCF_040938575.1). NCBI lineage: Eukaryota > Metazoa > Chordata > Amphibia > Caudata > Ambystomatidae > Ambystoma > Ambystoma mexicanum. The sequence continues at coordinate 1,526,946,366 of NC_090937.1, forward strand.
GCTTTTTTTAAGATGCAATAATACCTTGTGGAGCAGTATTTAGGGTGCAGCAGGCCCTCTATGGGGCACATTTGTAAGTTGCAACAGTCACTACAAATGGCCCATCTATGTGAGCAGCTACAACCGAGGAGCAATACGCAAATTGAACAATTTGGAGCAATTCTAGAATGTTCTAGTTGTCCTGAGCCCAGGATTGTCCGTTGCTCAAGGAAAGATCTTGGTGTCCTATATCGCTTCATGACAGCACTTGGGTGGGACTGACCCTATCGGGTCGACCCTGAGAGCGAGTGGATCTGTACTGTTTTCTCTATGCCGGCCTGGTGAACCTCCAGATTTGTAGAGGTCTCCTTAGTCAGGTGATCATTCAAAATGCCTAGTGGTTTGGATGCGGCGATCCATTGGTTAGTTTCTTGAACTAAGGATGACCCTCCCTGGCATTTATTGTTAAACTGTGGGGCTCCTTGCAAGGGCAGAGTTGTTGGATGGGGCCCATTGGTGTAACCGGGGCCCCCACAGTCCCCGCGGTCGAAGGAGCCATGGGCGGGGCCTCTCAGCAGGGGGGCATCCTGGTAGGTCGGTATGGGATGAACATTTTCGTGGTGGCTTCAAGGTTCCTGGCATGGAAGGAGCTTTAGGCAATAGCAAGACTTATGAAGTGGACCCCACCACTGAGACCGGTTGCCAGTGAAGGATCCGGAGTGATGGGGAGAGGTGTGGTCTTTCCAGTCTAGTAGTCCAGAGGGTCTAGGTAACGGCTGCTGGTGTAATGATGTCTTTCGAGTATGAGGAAGATTGCTGCCATTGGTCCTCGCAGGAACCCCCAGTATGGTATGAGGCGGAACATGGATCCTAGACGAAATTTGCAGGCTCTGTCTATTAGTTTATCTCGTGGTTCGAGGCCATGGGACCTATTCAATGAGAAATCCCAGGTTTTTGAAGGTGGGTCGGTTCTCATTTAGTCCAGCCAGGGAGTAGCTATGGGATGTTCCAGTTTCTATTGCAGGGGGTGGGAGTGCTAAAGGAGGCATGCATTTAATATCTGTTTTGGGGGAGAGGAACCGTGCCATGCAGTATAGCGTGGGACCTTCCAGCCCCATATTTGCACTAGATTCTCCAGCTGTATGGCTCTGCTTTTGTGCTCACTGGCTTCATTAAGGCATTTTCACGGCTTACATGGACCTGCAGCAACAGGCTGGTAAGGTCTGTCCTGCGAGGCTGTTTATCATTCTTCAGAGTGGGCTTTTAAAGTGTCTTTTTTAAATTTTGCTTGGGTACTTGCGTTATGTGTACCAACCACATTACATGTTGTGTGCAATAGCCTCATTCTTGAGGGCGAATTCCCATGTAATTCAATGGAGGCGGTGCATTGGTTGGTTGGTTCCACTGCAGTCTATGGGAGACATTGCTCTTGCTTGAGGGCAGTTCAGAAGGAGAATAGATTGAATGTAATTGTGTGCAAATTAAAACCGAGCTAGACCTGAAAGCTTTCAATGGAATATTTCCAGAGTGGTAAATGCACCTGTCCGAGAATTCTGAATACAACTTCAAAACAGAATGTTGAAAAAACAGCTAATAGTTCAAAGAGCACTTTTTCTCTGGACTTGAATGTCCGACTAGGTAGCCACTTATTTTTGAAAGTGAGTTCATAACATAAGATGGTGGGGATAGTGCAGCAAAGGGTGGCCCCCACTCACCCCGCTAGGAAACACCCCCGGCGAAAGGGCGCCCATGTCGCACGCGGTAGCTTAAACCAACTAAAAGGCATGCTGCAATTGGAGTAGTCTCTAAATAAAAATGCACATTAACCCCGGCCTCCGTGACTGGCAGGACCAGGTGTGAAGCTCTCGGCTGTCAGTGGAGCTCGGCTCTGGCTTGCTGTTGACGTTCGTCAAGGAAGGCCGGCCCCGGGAGACTGAGGAAGGCCGGCCCCGGGAGACTGAGTTAAGCGGCACGGTCCATAATATTTTGAAAGATACCATTTTGAATAAAAGTTGACAAGAACACTTGTCGGAAGGTGATGCAAAGACACATTGCCCGGTAAAGGGTGGGTGGGAGTGGGGGGCTGTGTGGGTTCAGCAGGTGAGCGACTACAGAACTGCACCCCCGTCCACGGGGTTCAGCGTCTGGTTGTCCGTGAGTGGTTCGTGGTGGAAGAACTAACATTAACGAAATAAAGGACAAGAAAAATAAAACGGGTTTAAAAAGTGGCACAGTATCGAAAAAGCACATTGTCCTAATATGTTCGAACTTCATCAGAACCCCCTACTGCTTTGATGTCGCATTTTGCACGTTTTTCTAAGGAGGTGGGGCTCTGGCTGATTCCTAGTTGGAGCCAGGGGTGGGCTGGGAACCAAAAGAGGTCCTGGAAATAATTTTTCAAAGGGGCCCCATATTACACATTTTAAGTAAACCCAACCCTTTCCTATGAGAAAATGTGGAAATAAAATGGGTTACCACACTAAAGAGACCCAGGGTGCAGAGGCCTACCGGCAAATCCCCAGAGCTCCGTATAGGCCAGTGCAGCCCTGGTTGGAGCTGGCACGCTTTGTTTTCTTCCTGTGGCACTGTAACCAGTTTTCATGACTTGTTAGCAGCCCATGGCACTGTGCTATATAAACATTGGATGTAGACTGCATTAGCTCTTGATGTACCACTATTAGTGTGTACTGTAGCGCCAGCTCGAAGACAACACTATTTTACTGGAGCACAAATGGAAGATAGATGGGATCTAAGGATGGGCACTCAGTTTTGGGCGTTGTTTTGTTATCTACCCACACATTGACAGCCCATGCCTATGTTAATCCCTGCACCCATTCCCATCCGTTACAACCCCGCCCCACCTAAAACACACCCCCCTGAGATCTTTTTGAGCTAGCTCTGTCATTCAGTAATATCAAACCTTGTGGTGCACAGGTCTGCCCAGTTTTATTTCTAATACATTTTCTTAGAGTTAATGGCTTGAATGCTTCTACAAATGAGCTCTTGGTGTCCTACATATGTCTTAGTTAAGTTAGCTCTTGGTCACTTGATTCATAACGGATGTCTCAACGTGTCTGCTCCTTGCAATGAAGTCCCGCTGAAAGCAAGCATTGGCAAAGCAACCCGTTTTGGCACTAGGTAGGCCCTTGCCAGTCACTGGCATCATATGCCCGGGTACTCCCAACAATTGTCCAGCCATTGCCATCCATTGCCATTTTATGGCCATAGTAAGTACCATTATCCCGGAGTAGGTCCATGCTTACACAAAAGGCAAAACTGTTGACTTTGCCAATGCTTGTGTTTATTTTTCTTTTTAAGTTCTTTGGTCATTGGGTAAAGAATTTGTAATAATTTTGAAGAAATAGAATTTCGCCAAAACTTATAAATTCACATAATATATGAACAGAAACAAAGTAGCATTGAATACAAACAGAAATGTTTAAGTATTTTTTTTTTTGTTTTTATCCAACCACTGAGTTGCACTGTCTTTTTGGAAGTAAAACACTGCAGTCTGCCAGCAGCAGAGAAGTGCGATTTAACGCCATTTTAAGTAGCAAGTTTTCTTTTTTCGGCTAGCACTTGTGCTTTCTCAACCCTGATCACTTTTACCCAGTAACCATGATTTATGTTGGGGTAGGGGTGTACGAATGTCTCTGTTGCATAGGAATTTTGAGAATTTCATTTAATACCGGGCATTCAGCTTTAGTTGGGTAACAATCCATACCATGGTCTGAGGGCATATAAATAAGGGCCAAGGGAGGAAGATGGGTGAAGCTTGGATACATACAAACTAACTTGGAAAGATTGGAAGAAACTGACATTGTCAGTCCATGACGCCCCTTTTGCTGAATCTCCTCCATGTACTTTGACGTACAGGCTCTTTAGGGCATGTGAAGGTCACCTTTCACGAGTACTCCTCGGTATTGTACCCTGGTTTGGAGTTGGCGTGTGACTGTCCTGTTCCACTAGGATTTCTTAACCATTTTATTGAAATATACCAGTTTTTTCCTCTTATACGGTATTACTTTTTCCATGGTGCTTGGAGATAACTGTTTGCATGTAGCATGGTAAAGGAAAGTGAGAAATGGTCCTTTGTGACTTGCGCTAGGTCAGTCTGTAAAGATACCTTGAAATTTCAATTAGTCTCACCAAGTCAAAATATGAATGTGTAATTACACACCTGTCCTTTGTATTCAAGATTTAATTTCATTCAAGGATTATGAATTCTAATGTTTCAGCCAACAAGTGTTTCGACCCACCTGGGTCTTTCTCAAGGCCATGAGAGCAAGTTACTCCTTATAGTATCTCTAAGATGGAAAAGAATTGTACTTCCTGTCGTTATTCTCTCAAGCCGATAGATTGAAAGTTTGTGAATCTTTCACGCGGAGCGCCGCGATGGGCCGAAATGCAGCAGGATGTAAATACATCCCCACATCATTATTGATATACATTACGGAACCTGCATTAGCAGTTTAAACATCTAGATGTCCTCATCAAAACAATTCTTAATCCAACACTATCCGAACCTGGAAATCACATTGCAATCGTTTGATTGATGCGCTGAACTAAGCACAACCACTCCACTATTTAGAGGAAGACCTATCGGGTTGAGAAAATAACTACAGGAAGTACTATATAGATATCGGCACGACAAGAATTCTGTCCTATCTTGGAGATAATTAGAAGGAGCCACTTGCTCTTTTGGCCTTGCGAAAATCCCAAGTGGGACGAAACACGTGTTGGTGAAATTGAATCTCGAATACAAGGGACAGGTGTGTAATTACAAATTTAAGATTTTGATTTGGATTTAAGGAGACTAATTGAGGTTCCAAGATATCTTCACAGACTGACCTAGCGCGAGTGTGACATAGGAACCATACTGTTTCTCGCAGTATACTCCTGATGACGTCGGAGCATCGCCACCCTTCAGCTATACACAAGCGACTAGGCCAGAAATCTATTAATTTGCACTACTAGACGTAGAAAAAGGCAATCAAATAAATATATATATATATATCTATATATATATATGTATATATTGGCTTTTCCATTTGACAACTGTCCAGTTTCTGCCACTGCTATGGAGAAATTGCCTATTGATTGTTATTTGTCCAATAAACATGTCTATTTTTATCCTTCTCTGAACGTAAATTGTTCAGTATTAATAGCCCATGTAATGAAAGGTTACCTAGTAAATTAGTTTGTAAAAGGCTCTACACGAGGTTCTACCAGGGATGTAGACGTTTTGTTCTCCCCTCCTCTTCCGTGCAGGTGTAAATCACGCCCTCTAATTTTATAACATAATGGTGCACTTGTAGCCACTTGCATACCATCCTGGTGAGTCAGTGCCATGCCAGCAGTCAATCTCAGTAACGCGTTTCAAAGCAAAGAGCCAAACGTTAAAAATAGAAAAGGCTTCTTTGTACTCGGCCTATTTTTTTTATTTTTTTTTAATGGGCACAATCTCCACGTTTTGCCAGGGCTGCAGTCCTGCCAATAGATTGTAAACCGTCTGCAATGAAGTTGGTAGATGCTTCGTCGCTTGCCTAGCGCAGTTTTCAGGAGGAGGTTTGGGAAGGTTGGCAGGCCATTTGATAGGCAGTGTGACGTGTATGGCACAGAAGTGGTGCTGGTAAGACAGTCTGGCCTTTTTATAGACTCTTCACATGACCTCTGGGGCAGCTGGTTGGGTGTCCCGTGGGATGTATATAATGCAAGGCTGCTTAGGTTTGTGACATACAGTCTGCAGCGGGGAGGTAGTGTAGCGACTAGGCCGCTGACTTGGAGATCCGTGAAGCTGTGTCACGTTTTACTTTATGTTTAATAAAGTGCCTCATGCCTGGTTCCTCTCTTTTAAGTAATGTAATAACAGGTGTTATTACCCAACTTAATGCTACTTCATGTATTGACCTTTTTAAGTGCTGAGTCCGCCCTGCTGGAAATCGAAAATTGCACAGTACGGGCAGTCGCTTAACTCGCTTAGCTATCCGCCCAGATTACTTGTTAAATAAAAATATCTGCAGAAATCATTTATTGCTATTGGACCCCAGTCGTTTCCAGGATGCAAAAGGGGTCAGAAGAAATGTTCTCAGTAGCAGTTCAGTAGATGCCCATAACCCACGTGGCAGAATTTGGATCGAAAATCTTCCTGCACTACTATAATAATGTTATTCATATAGCACTTTTATGCACAGCACTTTACATAGAACACGCTTCCATGTATTTTTATTTTTATTATTACCCAATCGAAATTGATACATTGACCTCGGAACGATGAAAGGCTGAAGTGGACCTTGCCGTGATTTGACCTGCATATCAAACACAGATCACAGCAACGAGCGATTAACCTGCTGAGCATTGTCTCAATGTGAACACCATCTGTAATCAGGGGCGTTGCTAGGGGGCAGCTAAGGGGGCTATAGCCCCTGATCTTTTGGTTGTAGCCCCGGATAGAATCTCGGGAGCTACAGCCAAAAGACTAGCTAGCCCCCAGTCCCAACAGCTCTGACATCAGCTTAGCCCCGGGTCTTTTCCAGACCTAGCAACTCCCCTGTCTGTAATGCTGGGTTGTCTAGCACTATTGGGAAATGCATGTCCCGCCCTCCACCCCTAATAAAATCCTGATTTTTCTGTACTCCTGGACCCACGCACCCTTCTGGTCTGAATCCAGGACCTCCTGCTAAGTGCCTTGCTCTTTGGGGACGTGTATGCGAGTCTAAGCTATGTCGTATTTTCAGTGAAAAACTGAAGGGACGTTATGGTGGCAGGACTAAACAACCAAAATGACCATTTACTGTTTTTAAAGCAACTAGAACTGTGTCACGAACATTTTGAAGCAACCATACCTTGGTCACCCCATGCAAGCTCATGATGCCAGCATAAATGACCCGAACAGTACATCAACAGTGAAAAAGGACTAATAATTTATTTTTTAATTCCTTTTTTATTTACATTTTATGTAAGGGTCAACAAAAACATCCAGACCCAAATTAGCTATGATATGTCTGCGAATTGTGCCTGCATACTTGCCAACATTTTGTGACCAAAAAGATGTAGGATTTTTCAAGTTTCAAAAAGAATAGCATAACATTGACATCACAGGATATTACAAAACATACATTGTTGGCACCACTGGTGCATTCTAAAATGCACAACCCATCAAACAGCATAACATGGAAAGATGCTCACATGTTTCAAATGTATAATTGTGAATGGGATAACACCAAATTCAATTACCTAACTTCAAAGAAAATAATCACACAGAGCTGGTAGACAACATTTGCCACTGCTCTGTAGCAGCAGCCCGGGCAGTACATATGTATTCCTGCAGTGCAGGTTGAACACTGAACAACATGGAGACTGATACCCTCCTCAGTCTGATAGGCAGATGCTGTGTGATGGTGGTACGCTCTGCCACTTGCCTTCACTGGTGGTTCACCTAAGGCTTGTCCAGCCAGAGTGCAGGGCAGAGTCATGTAGCTGTCAGGTCAGTGGATTGATCTGAGCCCATCACTCAAATGTATCACTTACCCGCCCACCACACAGAAAGATGAATTGCCTTAGAGTCACATAAATTACCTGCCGTTGTAAAAAGCAGCAAGAACTGTCATCCAAATCTGTAGGCGGTAGAATTGCTTGAAAAGCAGTAGCCTACTTCCTAAATCACTAGGGTTGGCAAGTATGGTACCTGGCAACGCTTGATGTAGGTAATGTTTTGGCTACTTTTGACGTATTCCGTCCAGCAGTTGCTTTCAAGAGAATCCTAGCATTTAGCAGAGCAGCGTACTGGGAGGCGTGGTTGCAGGTCAGGAAGGGAGGAGCATCTAAAAAGAGGGGGTGAATTGCACCGGGTGGCATGGGACCTCACTAGCAGGCGGGACAGCGCCGGAAGTGGGAGCCCAATGACGGGGCGGTGGGGGTGTCGCGGGTGACCCTGTCAGAATGGCCGGTGGACTGGCCATCAGTACAGGTAAGGGTACTGCTTCTTGTGATGGTAACGCCTGCGGGCTGCCCAGGGGTGAAGAGGCTCCTAGTGGACAGCCCAGTCTGGAGGAAGAGCCTGCAGATTCCTGGGGGGCTTCCACCACAGGCTCCTGGAAAAGTGGTGCACGTGGTTTTGTATATATAGGTGCGATTGAAGGGCCGCCTAACGAGGGAGAGGATGTGGATCGGGTGCTGGTTGATTTAGGGGGGGGTCAGATATTTCCTTCAGGCAGGTCCCAAAGCCGGGGTGGCGGGCGGGGGATTTAGTGCAGATTCGTAAAATGGCAGCAATGTTCTAACCTTCCCAAAACGTGCTCTTCGAATGTGTTGCAATTAATGCACGTGTCTGTAAATGAAAGCCCTCTTAGATTTTTCTACAACAAACCTCAGTGAATCTGCGATTTAGCTGGTGCCACAGACTCCACCCTGCCACCTCCCCCCCTCCTCATAAGCCCCCCCTTCACCTACGAGTTGTGTGTTAGTGTTTTTCTGCTGGTGAGCGATGGGTATCTAAACGCACAAGTGCCGCCTGGGGTCATCGCTCTTCCACAGGCTTCCCCTAATCTCCAGTTCCTGTTCCCGAACAAACCAGTCACCGGGGCCGTGGTTTGTTGCTACTGTGTTGAAGCCGGAGCGTGTTGTGCTGGGTGCATTGTGCGCTGGCAGCGCTTCTGTTGACACAGGAGTTCATTCTGCCTGCCCCTGCGTTTACTTTGAATGCCCTGCAGAGTACGCAACAGCCGCCGTGCCCAGGCACGATTCTGATGCTAATGAGGGGTTTAAATCATTATCACCGATGGAGGTTTTGTTTTCATCCGGGAACGTTCTAGGAGGAATGGGTTCTTCACCCTTTGGTCGCCTGTCTAAGGCTGGCAGTGAAATATATATGTTTTTTCCTTCACGCTTAGCAGATCAACTCGCAAGTAATCGGGGGAAGATCTGCACCTTTATTATCTGGGGTGAGTGGGGGGAAATGTGTGTGTGTGTGTGTGTGTGCACCCCCCCTCACACCTTAATCTAGATTCTGGTTTTAAATCCGTTGATTTGCCATAGACCTTGCCCCTTACCTGACCCTTTCTTGATCTCAAAACTAGCAAATGACTCTTGATCCAGTATAAAGAATCCTAAGCAGGAGGTCAAACGGCAGAAGGGTAAACCAGGCTCCTTATGCAGTCAGTTATGCAGATTGACTCCCAGTAGAGCCCAACCACCACCTTGGATCAATCCTGCCTCACACCACTATAACCACCCCCCTGAAGGCCCTAGCTGGCCTCAAGAACTCCTAGAGGAGCCTCCAGTCCAAGTCCACCCTCATTTGAAAGTGCTCGTAGTTCCTCAGAGCTTTTCTCTATAAAGAACCTGGGTGGTCACGACCTAAGGAGCAAGTTCACCTATGTAGTTCCAACACACCCAGGCTCGCAATGGCACCCTGGCGGTCTTGGAAGTCTGACTGGCGCTGAGCCAAAGACATACTTTAGAATTTCAGGCAGAAGGGTGCCATTCTGTCGCTGCATACAGGTGAACAGATGGACACCTCTCCATTCTCTGCCAACCTATCCACATCGGCCTTTCACACAGTCTAATGAACGCAGGCTGTTTAGGGGCGCTCTTTACTACAGACCGCCTACTCGCAAGTAAAGCATCATCACACTGTCTCAAAGCAAACTAAAATGAAGCCTAGCATGACACTGGTGATGAAGAATAACCTTTTTGATTACAGGGAGCCAGGCTGTCACCATGTTCATTCAAACGCCCCATTCCCACATCTTCTGTTATCTGCAACCTTTCACCTTTTATACACCATCTATTCTTGACTGGGCCCCTTTTTGGTTTAGGCTTAGCAGTCCCCGAATTAACATTCTGGAGTTTGGCTTGCTCCCAAGCCCTGGAAGAAAAAGCTACACCAATAATATTTTATATGGGTGATAGTGCATTTATCGATGATAAAGAGACATCCTAATTTGCAATCGTTAATCTTTATATTGGAGGAGAAACACTTTGTATTGTTAACATCGATGTGAAAGGTAGGGCTGGTCCAGGAGCTGCAGCACAATGCAACATGACAGCATTTATCATGTATCCCCTTTTTAAACCTCACAATAAACAAAACGTGTGTGTGCCATGTCTTATTCAATATAGCGAAAGCAACATAAAGTAAACTTGGAATTCATAAAACCTATCATAAATTTGATGATTTGTGCTTCCTACAGAACGCGACATTCTGGAGCTGTTTTTACCAACATGCTTAAGAGAATGTTTAAATATTTGCTCAACACCTGGTAGCAGGTTATCCTGAAGCAATACTGTGACCTCCCCAAAGCAGACTGATGTCTGGCTACCCCTGCCTGCGGCATGTAGGCCACTCCACAGACCAGCCGGGTTGCTCTGAAACTGCTACAGTAGTTATTCGGGAGTATAAAACCCTATTCATGTTCCATAAACTAATTTGACACATACCCTATGGTGTAGCTTCATATAGTTTCAATTTGAAGGTGCCTAGTGCAGAATCTCATTCTGCAGGTTTGTTAACCTTTGTCCTATTGTTACCAGTCTGATACTAGTCCCGGTGTTTTGACTAATACTTTGCAGGGTGCACTCACCCTTCCACCGCTGCTCAGTCTTTCACAGTGGCTATTCACCCCCTCAGTGTCTGTCACTTTGGTTCACACTCCGATACTACTCAATGGGTCCTGCCTTCTATCCTGCTCGGACCCACTCCTCTTGCCAATTCACTCACAACCACTGTTCTCCTGATTGGTGACAGTGGTGTGTAAGCAGGGCACTATTCCAGGGCCAAATTCTCTGACTCAGTCTGGTGAGCTGAGAGGTTGCGGGGGGGGGGGTTCCACCTCTTAATCTGGGTTCTGCCATCCCATCCCATCACAGTTCATGGATCAACATAAGATTGGATAAGCAGGAGCTAAAAGCAGCTCCTGGGTATCCAACATTAACCAGTGACCAGGCGGGACCATGAGCTAGTAGATGGCATTCTGCAAATCTAACTTCTGCATACGATGCACAAATATAAATGTCTGTTATTTATGACCCTCCCTTATGCTTTTGTATGTCTAATGTTTATTTATAGATTGCCCCAATTGCACATAGGTGTGTTTGCTCTGCATCAGTTGACCTAGTGGGCCAAAACTATCTCCTGGTAGCTGTTGGTGTCAAGCTAACCAGGCTCTTCTAGGCTATGAGCAGGTGCTGTGGCTCCCAACTCCCCTCCATTTCAAACCCTGCCGTTCATCTCATGGTTTGGATGAAACTCTCGTCTCCTGGGAATTTGGTTTTGGGCCTTTGGCCTACACCATTCTTTGTCTTCACTACAAAATCCTTGTTTCCTTTACCCTCTTCTCTGGAAAAGAAGGCAACGTTACTTGACTGGTGAGCTAGTTCATTAATTTGATATTTTGTTAACTCGCTTAATACTGGAGCCCAGTCTGTAAGCGAGGGACCGGTATTCAAACGTCGGTTGTTCTGCCTTGAAAAAGGCTTGCTCCTGAGCTATACTCCTGGCCCCAGTTAATACAAACACTGTGAGCTTGGTTGCGTCATATTTGCTGTCCGCTGTTAAAGGTGTTGGGGGTTTTCAGGGGTGGGATAAGGTGCGCAGGATGGGGGGAATGGCTGGACTCTTCCCACCCCCCATCAAAGGAAGAAAAAAGATCAAACGGGCAACAATCAAAGACACAACATGGAAAGGGATCCATTCACTACTTAACCTTTCTCTGCTGGGCCTTTTGACACATACTATCGGCGAAGTAACGTAGAACCACCTACGCAACCCCTAAAACGTAATAAATGCAGACCTTCCCAGCAGAGAAAGGCGGCTATGGACTGGGTGGCCTGGACGAGCCAATGGTAGCTTGTAACGGGAGTGCGATGCTAAGCCATTCTGCTGCTTAGCCCGTCGGAAATCCACATGAGTAGAGAGTAAAACGGTTCTACGTTATTTCGCCGAATGAATTTTCATCGTGGGACATTTCATTGCCGATTTTTCATCGCCAAAAACCCTGTTTTTTTTTTTTACTTTCCAGACCCTCCCCTACTTTAATAATCATACCCCAACCCCTACAAAACACCCCCCAAAAAATATTTAAAAAAAGGGTTTTCGCCGATGAAAATTTCGGCGATGAAATGTCCCACGATGAAAATCCATTCGGCGAAATGCAGGTATACTGTGTAGGTGTGCCACCCGATAGTGTGCCTTTTTTCTCATAAGTACGTGTAATCTACTTGCCATAAAACACATGCACTCTACAAATACACCTGTTTATGTTAAAAAGTCCCGGCGACCTCCAGTTAATTTCTAAAGTGCCTGGCGCACAGCCCCATACTATTTGTGTGTGGAAATTAGTTAATATTTAAGCGCTCATTTGCGTCTCCTCACTTATTCAGTGTGTGATTTGAAATCATGATACCCTTTTTACAAAGGTGTTTTTTTTTGTATTAACCTTTTTTTATGGCACTTCAGAGGCTTGCTTTTTCTTTTTAATGATCTCTAGATGATTTGGGGTTATTTCCCATTTCACTACTAGACCCCATCTGAATCCTCATTTTACCAGCTCAGGTTTCTGAAAGGTTTTTCTCGATCACCTATTTATTGAGTGCATATGGTTTACCTGATCTGCTAATTTACCTGCCCTCTGTGAAACCATGACTCTTCTTAAATGGCAGTCTGTTTCTTTGTGAGAAATAAAAATATTTTAGCCTTGTTGGTCTTATCCAGTTTTTATGTTTCGGTTTCTATTACAGCTTGCTACCCTACAACCTACTTTCTGTTTACAAGAACTCTTGTGCCAACCCAGCACCGCCTTATGCCAAGTTGTCACACGATGCTCTTGTTTTAAATATAAACTTGTCGTGGTTTATTACACAGTCAAACTCAGGGAGTTCCCTCCCCGCCCCCCCAAGGGATGTGGCGTACAACAAATCAGTTTTAAGTTTGTATGGTTCGTTATGGTAAGGCCTCCAACCCGTCTCGCACACAACACCAACGACTACCCAGTGCCATAATCGACTAGAAACTAGGCCAGTGTGTATTTAAAATAAATATCACAAATAGATTAACATCAGCCACACTGCTGTGGCAACACAAAAACAAAAATTACTTCTGTAAAGGCACCAACACCGAGATGACACTAGGATATGCAATTACAATTATTTCGTTTTAAATCACCCACCAAGACAGAAAAACAACAATTCAACACACACAGTAATAATTTTGTTATAGGACTTTTCTTCCAGCAATGCCCGCCCTCCTCATATCAATTGGACTTGACGCCTCTGAATGGAAGGCATTGGCAGAGAGTGGGAACACAATGGGAAAATCGGTTTTGAGTATAGATCACAGAAACAATATAGGAGACAGAAAAGCAATGGGAAATTCGTTTTGTTCCACCTAACAAGAACAGGCAGTGCTTTGGGGTTTTGGTCAGATCACAATGGGAAAAATGTTTTTTTGGATTAGCACAAATGCAATGGGAATAAAAGAAATGTAAACGGGAAAATTCTTTTGCCACACCTAAAAAGAACATGAAGGGCTTTGTGGTTTTGGTCAGAACACAATTGGTATAAAGGTAGGGTGATCAGATTTCCAAAACGAAAAACCGGGACGATCAACAACATAAAAGGGGACTACCCCATCACAGCCCACCAATTAACGCCTCTCCCCAAAAAGGCCCACACAACCACCACCCAACCATATTTCCAGCACTTCTCCTTTCTATAAACTGTATATGATCTGATTTGTGCAGTTTTGTCTATGAATCTTGGCATGTTAATTCAAAACAGGCCCTAGCTCTAATTGATATTACATGGCTTGCTGTACAATAGTTTTCAAGCCGGTCTCGTGGCACAGTCAGTAAGTGTTGGGACTTGTACCTGAAAGGTTGGGAGTTCGAGCCAACCCTCTAACTCACAAAATATGAAAGTGTTATGAAAAAAGTTGCAATTTTAATTACCAAACAATGCAAACCCCGGACGGGGTTTCTAAAATAAAAAAAACTCCCGGGACCCCAGGACGGAGGGTGATTTCCCCAGACTGTCCGGGGAAAACCGGGACATCTGGTCACCCTATATAAAGGGGTAATTTCGTTTTGCACCTTGCATTTGCAAAAGTACTACCAGGCTTCACACTTCTGATTTAAAATTAAGGGGATCAATGGGGAATTTCGATTTTACACCCTGCGCACACATGTGGAAACAGGGCTTTGGGATTAAATATTTTACCAAATCTTTGTCTATACCGGCTCACAACACACTGGGAAGAGTTTGTTAGTTTCAAATGCCAACAAATAGATCCCGTGATTTCAATAGGGAAATTAATTGATCTACACAGACAAACATGGTATTTTCTATGGGGAAATAACTAAAACAATGCTGGAAAAATATAGGGCTTTGGGAACATCAGGGCACCGCTGGGACCGCAAGGCGGTCAGACAAAGATCTCCTCTGAGTCTTCCAAGGGGTCCCAATGAGGTTCTATGTCTCCTGGTTGCTGTCTCCAATGCAAGCTTTAGGCCTCTCTGCTGTGATGTTGTTTGCCAGATTTTAGCAGCAGGTCGTCTCTCGGATTTAAGTCCAGTTCTCATGTAAACTAGTTTATTTATAAGGCAAATTACATTACTAACTTGTCATGATTCTCGCAACAGGGATTGGTTGATTATCTCTACCCACCTCCCCCCTGTTTGCTGATGGGACAAGCGGATGGGGGAGTGATTTGGGATCGCTGTGGGAGGAGAAAGCTTAATCATCCCACTTTGACAGATGGGCTCGGTCATATTTTGACACCAAAATCTTTCAACATGGCATGTACCCTACATTTTCAAATCTTTAAACGTATGCATATATTTTTAAGAACTATATTTTAAGGCAAGTCAGAGAAGACTAGTCTGAAATCTGCATGCGCTTCCTATGCAGAGAAACAGTTTTTCTTCATTTACCCAGGAGCCATATTGGTGAAAAATATGCCACTTTATAGACCCCATTTTCATTATGACTGGCATGCGCATACCAACTTTCACCTCTCTCGGAAACAAGGGAAGGCCCATATCCCATTTTCCTTAATAACTTTATTTATGTATATCACATCAAAATCATTTTAGCATGGTTACACGGGGGTGACTGTCCCCTTTTAATAAAAGTCTGGAATGACCATTGTGTGTACGCTGTCCATTTTTATATGATAAAATGTATTTCTCGAATTTTAATCAACTAAAGTTTCACAAGTCGCTTCCTTCACTCCTGCCACCCCCAATCCTAAGTTTCATTTCTATTCAGGCATGTGACCTTAAGCAGAGATGTCTCTGTTTTAGATTCTGCCTCTCCCTTCAATGCCTACTGGCCGCACTAACGCACTTTTTATGGGACTTGTGGCCTGGAGGTCATAAGTGCTGCCAGAACAGACCTGGCTTTATCTGGTCTTCACTGCGTTTTTGATTTAGCCATGTAATTCTTTCTTGTATTTTTTAGAAATGGTTCTGATTGATGATGACAATCAGGCCTGCCTTCAGGGAAGCAGAGGGAAGGTCCTGTAGGTAAGTTTCATATTGGGAGAAATGACCAGCAGCAGCAGCACATAGCCTTTTAACTCGAACATGCTCTGACCACTTGATCATGTGGTTCAGCAACAACACAAATGATGGACAATAAATATACATGCAACTCTATGGTGCATCCAGAGTGTCTAGCATTTAGGTTGAACATTCCTATTGCATTTTTATATATATATATTAATTAGTGGTTATATGTCAAAACCATTCAACTCTAATGCGCATTTCGCTTAGCAGATTTGTCAACTTGGATGAGGGGAAAAGGAAAATGACATTATTTTATTTATTTTACATGCAATCCTATGTTTCACTTGTGCTGCTTGGAGCACAACCTGGTATCCAATTGAAGATACTGTGCACTGTGGTTTCTTCATATGTGTGAGTTCAGCTCTCCATGGATTTGTCAGCCACATGTCTTTCTTTTCCTTCCTGCCAGGCATTGTGCATGTCTTTGCACTTTAATTTTAGGCCCATTTGTTTCCTTTAAATTTTGGTTGAATAGGCCTTTGTTTGACATAATTTCTGTGCTGGCCTTATATTTTGATGAGCATTCACCAATGACTCTGGCATCTCTATTTCGGGCATCCAGAGGCTATATTTCACCCCATACACTCGGGATACATACTGAGACCCCTCTACAGTAGTATCTTCAAAGGGGCTAATCGGATGGCAAGAAAACCACGCACGTTTTGCACTCCGATCCATCCCATTTGAAAGGTACTCCTTTCATATGAAAATGGATCAGTGAATTGACACTCTTTTCGTGCAGTAATCAACGTCCACCTGGAAAAAAGCCTGCACGTAGGTTTTATATACAAATATCTTGTCTTGGTAGTAGTATCCAACCATTCGGAGGTAAGCATACAACAAAATCTGTCGCTATAAAGGATCCATTAGCCTCAATCTGGATCCTGAATGCTGATGAGGGCTTGGATCGACGTCTAAGCAACGTTTTCCATCTAATATAAAGGATCCATTAAAGTCTCAAACTGCTTCCTGAATGCTGATGAGGGTTCAGTATCTATGTATAAGCTGCTAGTTCCTCCTGTGATAAGCCAGCAGCGCAAGTCGTATCTGGTCTAAAGTATAGTTTGTGTTTTTCCATGAGATCTTGGGAAACCAGACCCGATACCAACCACTGTTCTATTTGTTCTGTCCAGCTCCCAAGTTGATTAATCTTAGGTATAGGCTGTCCAGCTCCCAAGTTCATTAATCTTAGGTATCCACTCTTTGCAAAGGGCTTAACAGATGGTGAATATGCATGGCAGAATGACTTGCCAAGCTGTCTAATGACTCTGTGAGCTAAATTCCTGAACACTCCAGGGTTCTGCAGCCTTCCACTCTCTGCGACCCCCGTGATCAGTCCTCGGTGACTAGGCTGACAAAAACTGAAGGGACTTGTCGTCCTGAACATCTGGAGAGCCAAAGGTGCAGAGCCCTGCTGTACAGGATCACCATTAGTATGCATGCCCGTATTTGTGGCATCTCCACTAATTGGTTTATATGGGTACAGAATGCTAGATTGATCTCCAGCTCCACACAAGATGCATACGGAGAGGGAAGAATACCGTCCTGTTTAACTGTGAGGCTTTAACGGAGCCTTTGTTAGTTCTGAGTGTAAAAGTATTGTGTACTTTTAAGTTTCTTGGGTGTGTTTTTGATTTTTCTTGTTTAGCTCTTGGTGTTTGTTCTAAATAAATAAAGGGCTTTGCTCCAGTAAGTATGGGGCTTAGGTGATGCTATGCATGCTAAGCACGAATGTAAGTTTGCTTTTTGTTATCAATTAAGATAATTAACTGATTTCTAGTATAACCCAATCTCCTTTCTAGCCATTGCATATTACATTTCATTAATGTGTCCTAGGATTTCTGTTGCAAACCTTGCACCATAACTTGTTTTGCATTATTCTGGCTATGGTGCTTCATAATAGGATGCAGTATTCATGGTGAGATGTTCCAAGTACTTTTTAGTTTTTAGTTTTGGCTGTTGGGAGGCACTGCAGTGCCTCTTATAAGCTGAAAGTATTGCAAGCTGAACATGTTGCAGCGGAGTATCGCCAGAATCCAGATGACATGTGCGGAGGGACACAGTACTTGTGGTGGTTGCTTGCTTATGCTAATCCTTATGGCCATTCCCACACACTGCCTGCCCTCCCCAAACACATTCTGCTCGATCTTTTTCAGCTACCTCTTTGAAACCTTAAAGTGCCAGGCTATTATGCAAGTCTATGTAAAAAGGACGAGCATACTCGTCCTTGGCACTTTCCTTTGCCTTATATTGTTATTTCTAAGCAGTCTGCTTAGAGTTAATAGCTTAATTGTGGCTGCTAATGCTGAACTCGTGTAATAATTGGGCCCTAACCAAGTGTACATTTAGCTACTTGATTTATATCGCTTCCTTTCATTGAAGTCCTGCTAACAAAAGCATTGACAAAGCCATTAGTTTGGGCTTCTGTATAGGTAGTAGTTAATTGCCAGGCACTGCTATTGTATGCCCAGATAATCCCACCATTTTCCCGCTGTTGCCCTCATGTGGCCATTGTTACTATAGCCGCATTGCCAGTGCTTATTTTAGGGTACCCTAGCATTGCTTTGTTTTACTCTGGTTAAAGCTCTCTGGTTCATAGCCGTGCATTTCCCTGGTTGCCTCACTTGGCTTTCACAGTGTTTCCGAGGGGATGTGAAGGGTTATTCACTAACCAGTGCAAGGTGCAATAGTGGCAGCATGGCCGAAAATGCGTACAGAACGTGTTGGTTTGTTTGCACTGTGCGAAAATGATCACAGTGAATTGGTTGTTTTTAAGGCTGCGTTGCCCTGCGTTATTTCAAGGTTGCAATTTCCTCGTTGTGAATAATCGTCAACGCGCACGTATCCCAGACTGAACACAGGCTGTACTTGCATGTACCTCTGATCTGGACAGGTTGAAGTCTTCGGATAGTCTATGTAGGGTAGCTTTTTAGAGTGAAACCTTTTATTTAACCACTCATTTTCTTTTGCCAAAGCAGTTTATCACCATTCAGCTGGTCGTGTGATTTAAGTTCTTGAGTTTGAGTACTCCAAGGTCTTTCAAATAAATCCTTCTTGTAAAGTTTTTTGTATAAACTGTCCATTTTGTCCCTGGGTTCTATCCACTTCTCCTTCAAGGAGGTGCGCAGATACAGTTTGTTTTTTGGAGACTAGAAGTACAGCAGTCCTCAACCTGCACTTGCCACTACCCATTGCCAGTGACCATTGACTCATGGAAAATAGTGTGCTCTGTGCACGTGGAGATTGGGAGGTGTAGTGATAAAAAAAAATATATAAGAACTCCTGGTCCAGCTTGAAATTGTTTTTAGAACTAAAATTGATATGTATTCATTTCATGGAATAGATCGCCAGAACCTGTTTTTGTTCAAGGTGTACACCTTTGTTTTTACATATGTGGCCTTTCAGAAATGTTCTGCCAAGACCGGCAGAGCGGTTCAGACAACTGGAGAGAATTGCATGGTAGTGTATTCTGATAATTGGACTAGGTATGTACATTAGCAAATACTTCTGTCAAGGAGCAATATACCACCCTGCAGTTATCTTTGGTACAACTCTAAATTGATGTATAAACAAGCACTATTGAATTGAACTTGGGGCAGCCATTTTAATTGTATTGTGCCCCACCCAGCCATTTTCAATGTATTGGGTCCCTGCATTACCACAGAAATGGTACAGATCACTTTGCATCTTATTAAAAAAATTAGGCCAGGCCAGCTCTCTGAATTCTCAGTGCTGTGCAGGCCAGCGAAGTGAAACTATTTCCTGGCTCATTAGAGGTCCTTGGGTAGTCTTTCCCTCAGTGTGGCCAGTGACCCGAGCTTGCGCTAAGTGGCATTTCACAATCCCATTGAAACAGCTTATACCATTGCCAAGTGTGTCGTTAATGCTTGCGGTTCACCCTACGTCTCGCATTCCTTTCACTTGACTTGAGGTGTCTACTGAGGACTGTCACATTGACCGACTCCTTCTAGGCATACTCTGAGTTCAAAAACCCAATGTAATCTGAATTCACATTTTTCAAAATGTAACTTGACATGAAGAGCCACCATCGTACACCTGATGGGTTGAAGCACAGGTTGAGATCTGGGGCCATGTCCTAGAGGGGATGATGTTGCAGCCTGCTCTGGAGAAGTCTAGACTTGTGGCACAGGTGAGCATGAAGGAAAGGGTTGAGGTGTGTCGCTGAGCTTTGTTTCTGTGCCTTTTAATGACCTTGGGAGTCGGGATGTACTCGAGATGGTAGATGCTGCTGGCTTGTATGCTAGAAGTTTGTGTAACCCTATATGCTTGAATGCGGCAAGATTGACAAGTAATGAATGCAGTTAGCCGGGTGAATATTTGTTTACTGATCCTGGTTCTATTAGCAAAGGCAGAGAATTGGCTTACAAAATCGACAAGGTTATATTTGCCATTTAGAAGCCTTCCCAGTTGAAAAGCTTAATCCGGCACAGCACATCCTGTTGCCAAACTACACAGACCCAAACTAATACGGTCAGGATAACGGGTTTTTGGTGTTTGAAAATTAAGATGTGCAATGCGTGGTCAGCTCTTATTTGGAGGGCGGAGTCAAGGTCAAGAGATGAAAGGAGTCTTGAGTTGACACATGGTTTGTCATTGTTGTGTGCAGTGCATGTTCCTCAGACTTTGGTGACAGTAGTAATGGGTTCCAGGAACAAGAAGGGCCATGCAATGAGAGCGGTCTGAATGCAGCTGTTGAATTGTGCTCACTTGAGACCTTCTGCCGGAAGACTCTCATTGCCATGACTTGCAAAATTCGAAACTAATGAAATGACACCAACTTCTACTAACAAACATCTTTTTTTCAATGGCTTTTTTTTTTTAGGGTTATCCATTTTCTATATGGTATTGGTGTCCTTTTGATTTGTCCAACTTTTCTTGAAGTGCTTCCTCTGTGATGTAATTCTGTTTGAATCCAGTTCTGCGCCTGTTGGTGGACACCTGGTTCCAGATTACAGAAACCTTACACCAGTGCAAGTGCAAAGAGGGCACTAGAGTAAAGTGCACTAGAGTAAAGTCTGACCTAGTATTCAAAACACTGGGACATTATCCTATTCGAAAACACTTGCACCATGACAAGTACAGTTTGGCATGGTATAAGCACCAGGGCAAAAACTGTCCTCGGTCAAAAAAGATACATTTTCACTGCATTATTGCAACGGGGCATAGCTTGCACTAGTGCTTAAACGGGATGGTATTAGCACTAGGGAAAAATTTGCCATGGTGAAAAAACGCATTGAAAATGTGTTTTTTGCACTGTTGCAATTTTTTTCCTGTTGTTTATACCATAACAAACTGCACTTGTCATGGTGCAAGTTGCCCTACTGCTAATACCGTGCAACCTTGCACTTGCACCAGTGGAAGGTTTCAGTAATCTGGCCCCTGGATAGTGATTTTCTTGAGTTACGGTGTATAATGAAAGAGGCATCATCTATGCCTCACTGAGCACTATTCGAGGATGAAGATACACCTCTCTCTCGTCAGAGTTCTTTTGAGGTGACAAATCGCGCAGGAGTATTTTGGAGCTGCAATCATACTTCCTTCTGAAACTGACTAGGCTGCTGTGATAAGCAAGTTTCCATGAGAATGGCAGTTTCTGAAGTGTTGGCACTTTTCAGTGACTAGCCCTTCGGGGTGGTTTTGTGCTCAAAAGGTGTTCATGCATCAGTGACCGAAAGCATCTTGTTTGCATGTAGATTGTTACACAACAACAAATTAATAAAATACGTCTTTGGCCAAGTCGTAGTTCAAATCTGTTCGTCTTTAATGAATAAAAATGTGCTTCTTGTCCAGGCAGTGTGTTTTCTTTGAATTCTAGTACTTGTAGTCTTGGCTTTATATTGGGGATTCAGGCATACGACCCCCAGAATTTAAAGAAAATAAGAGGACCAATAAAGGGCATGTTGGTATGAAA
This sequence comes from Ambystoma mexicanum, assembly GCF_040938575.1. Classification (NCBI taxonomy): domain Eukaryota; kingdom Metazoa; phylum Chordata; class Amphibia; order Caudata; family Ambystomatidae; genus Ambystoma; species Ambystoma mexicanum. Next base: position 1,526,967,840 of record NC_090937.1, read on the forward strand.
TGGCAATTCCCAAAACACTATTGAAGCTCTAAACAATTAATACATGTGTGACAAAAATTAGGCAATCGATAATCAGAAGGAACATTTGATACACAAATCAATTGATTTGGGTGGGATAAAATCTCATTTTGCATCTTTTAATCTGCAATTTACTTCAAGTCATTGGATCTCTCAAAATATCAGCAAAATTCATGACTTCAGATCTATTTTATTAAAAACGGTATGTCTATTTTTAGACTCAGCAAAATTCACTTTGATCATATGAATTTACGGAGCAGCGGTAAATAAGCCATTAATTGTTTCCTCTTAATTTTTCCTGTTCTACCTTTACCTCTGCAGCCACTGGCAATTTATCTTGTCCTATTGAGCAGTGTAGTTTCCTCGTTCCAAGTGTGGATCTACCTCGTAATTGTGTACCTCCTGGCATTTTCTTTTGGGTCCTAACCAGATTTCATTTATTCATTCATTCATTCGTTCGTTCGTTCGTTCGTTCGTTCGTTCGTTCGTTGACTTTGTATATAAGTGTTGATTTTCATTACTTGCTAGTATCTTCATTTTTGGGAGCTATTTATTGCCATCTTGTAGGTTAGAAGTCTGGTCAGCTTGAAACCAACCGCTATCGGGAGCTATTTTTGACTCCATTACTGACTGGTGCCATGGAATAATTGTTGTTAATCCTACATGGGTACGTGTATCAAAAGGCATTTTCAGACAGATCTAGGTGACTATTAAAGATATTTGATCATACATAAAATTGATTTATAGTTATTTTTTGCATGTAACCATCCAGTGTCTTATATATCCTTGCTTCCCATTTTCTACTGGTGACGCTGACTTATTGGGCTATGCCTACAACTTTCTGCCTTTAGCTCCTGCTCATCAAATCTTTATCTTGATCCCTCTACTTGTCGTTAATCAACCATCATTTCGTCACTGCTGTCTTCATCCTATTTTCTTTCTGGTGGCAATGCTAAATCTGTAGTCTCTTAAAATGATACTGCAAAGTTGAAGCACTTTGCTTGCCAAGTATATCAAATTTAGGACCAGCTTCATTTCAAAGAGCCACAACTACCAGAACCTCTCTCCACCCAAGGGCATGACTGCGCATGTGGTAATGGCTAAGGCGGCATTTTTGGCCTTCCAGAGGCATGTCCAGTGGGATATCTGTGCCAAGGGGCTACGTGGGCCTCTCCCTCCACGTTCTGTTCTGTAAGAATTACTGCATGGATGCTAGCTCTCGGGACGACTCATGGTTTGGTCCGGCAGTGATTCAACAGTTGCTTGGCTAGATAAGGTTAGATCCTCCTTCCCTCTGTTTATTTTCTGCTTGGTAGTCTCCCAAGAGTATGGAGGAAATGGGGCGGACTTAGTAAAATGTACCCGCCATATCCTATTCCCATCTACCCCTCACCCCCACTAAACTGTCAGGCACGGGCTGGGTGGATAGAAAGGACCAGGTGATTTGTGCCAGGAGGGTCGTGGCTACGTGGTAAATGGCTCCAGTCCCATCTCCTCACGTACTGTCAGTGGTGCGAAGAGGAAGGGAAAGGGGACTATGAACTGTGAGTACAGTAGTCACTACGGTGAGTGACTTTTTACTTTCCTTTTTTATCAGAGAGTGGTTGTGTAAGGCATAAACTGATCCCAAACCTGCTTCCTCATTGGTAGAAGGGTCTGTCTAGCCGATGTTGGTCTAGCCCAATGCCTTATGTGGTCATAGTGTTTCCTGCTAGCCTCAAATGCTTGTCATTATAGAATGGCTTTGTATGCTTCCTGAACATGTCACAAGGAGTTTGTGTTATTTGGTCCAGTTTATTCCGGAATAACATGCCCCCGTCATCTAGTTCGTCCTCCCTCTTTTCTTCAGTATATTTGTGCTGTGCTTGCCATGCTGCTTTCAGGCCTGCAGGAGGTGATTCATTTTTGGGGACATCATTCACCAGGTAGATTCCAGAGTTTATTTATGTGGTTGTCTGTGTATGCAATGGGTCTGCTTAAGGGCCCTTCAGGGCTGCCTTTTGTGATTGCTGTCTTCTGCAAGGCGGCTTGCTGCCTGCGGTATTACACAAGTATAGCCCCTTCTCACTCAGGAACCCTATAGAGGCTGCCCTCCCTGCAGCACACAGCTATAGCATCACACTTACTTTTTTTGGAAGAGAATCGAATTACGATTATCAAAGCAAAGTCTGTTTTTGTATTCCTACGTTTCCACTACTCTATGCAATGTTTGCACATTAAGATGCCTCTATTTCAGCGAGTTCCGTTGTCAAGTAATAAGACTTTGTCATGGGTTAATGTTATCGGAGTTGTTATGGGAGTTGTATTCTTTTACCAATATGTCATTACGCCTGTGTGGCTTCCGTTATGACTTGAGACATTTGCTTTCGGTTTTATTGTTTACTGTAATGTTGCTTCAGAGGAAACCGCCTCCACTCAAGTGTTCTTTCCAAACACACGTGTAATCTTTCAGTTTCAGTTAACGGATTCATGCAAGCATTCTCTTAAATGAAACCAGGCGCGTAGAGCATCAGCTTTTGGACTTTCATGTGCTCGCCGTTTTTTAAAACTTTTTTTTTTTTCCTTTGGTTTTGTAAGATTCTATGCAGAAATCATGTGAATGCTAGAATGGTTTTAGCTTAGATTTGTGATTGCCATTTTGTGACAACATACGTCCCATCAGTTAGGCTTTTTGCTTAAGTGGTGGTTTTCGTCCAACCTGCATTTGTTGTTGCTGACCCTTCTACAGGTGACAGCAAAAGCAGGCCACGTGCTTGTTTGCTTCTAGGTGGAGGTCCCACTGCTGGTTGCCATATTTAAGGGAAAGTAAGATCCCATCTTGCTACCTTGTGTAATCCTACATCACGTTCACTTTCCTCCATATGCTGGGGCGGCCCACCCTGCAAGTATTGGACTGAAGCCTTGTCAAAACCCTCATTGCATCATTGTTACCCTCTGCTCCCCATTAGTAGATTTAGAAACTCCTATTAAATTGTTCTGGTAGCTTGACCTTGATGGAGATGGAGAATGAACTTCTGTTGGGCTTTCCTCCTAGTTGATGTAGAGAAAACATTGCAAAAATTAATTCTGCAATATTCTGCCCGACGCGCCATACTGTACAGAACCCAGTACTTTTCAGGTCTTTGCCCCAACTGCTTGCTTTCTTATGGGAAGAAGAATGTCTTAAGAGAAAAAGCCTCAGTTAAGAGCATGATTTGTCTAATTGCTTATGTCAGTCTTGCCCACAAATGAATGAGTCATGTTCTGGGTGCATTTTCTTCATTGGTGATTGGTTGGACTAAGGACTGTGTCCTACATAGTTATAGTTATTAGGATGCCCTGCATGAGCACAGTATTCCTCCTGCCGTAGGGTTGACATTTGTTTGTGGCTATTTATTACTGTTAGCAGTTTTTTGAATTGGGCATTTGTTCGATTTAATTGGTTTCCTAACGTGTGAGCTATTTTAATGTGCTTTTGAGGGAATTGTATCTGCTACAGGATTCTGGGTGTACTTCTGAGCAATGATTTTCATGCCTTTCTTTGAGTTTGGGTTGTTATATTTATGGATGTGCTGCTTTCTTTTAAAGGAATAGTGTGATCAAAAATATTATTGCCTTAATCCAAAACATTAAACATTTTTAATGAAAGTTCCTATGTAAACTTTTGAGCAAACGAGGCTCAAACCGTTTACATGGGGGCATCCATTTTTCCATTTCAGGCACCTCCTCAGCTCTGCCCTGCCATGAGCTGAGGAGGCTGCCTTCACTTTCATTTTACGTTTTCAGTTCTCCCCAAGCCCAGGGAAGCACAGAAAACGTAAACTGAAGGTAAAAGGCAAAGGCGCGGCAATTACAAATACAACTTTGTTGTATTTGTGATTGCTGTGGTTGGAAAACCATGGAAATCATAAATACAAGAATGTTGTATTTATAACTACGGTGGCTTTCGTGTGGAGTCTCCTGGGCGCCCCCAACCCGGGGGAGCCCAGGAGACTCCAAGCGAAAGCTGCTGCCATCAGAATAACAACGTTGTTGTATTTGTAAATACCGCAGCATTTACAAATACAAAAATGTTGTATTTCTCACTGCAGCGGCTCTCGCTTGGAGTCTCCCGGGCTCCCTCAGGGTTGGGGGAGCCCAGGAGACTCCAAGCAAAAGCCAGCGTAGTGAGAAATACTGCGGTATTTCGAAACACATCCGTGTTGTTTCTGCCTGCAGCGGCTTTTACTTTGAGTCGCCTGGGCTCAAAATGAAAGCCCCTGCAGGCAGAAATACAACGCGGTTGTATGGGAGAGCGAGAAACTTGGAAAGAAAATCACAGCGTTTTTAAATACAACAATATTGTATTTATATTTGCGGTAGCTTCAGCTTGGAGCCCAGGGGACTCCAAGCTGAAGCCACCACAAACATAAATACAATGTTTTAAAAGCTGCCGTTTTCTTTCTAAGTTTTCCAGGCTCCTCCAGCCCGGAAAACTTAGAAAGAAAACCACAGCTTTTATATTTCAAATGGTTATTTAAAAAAAGAAATAAGCACTATCCTAGATGCAGCTTTCCTGCCTGCGTTCTCTGGTCTCCAGCACCAATGAAGCAAAAGCCACCCAGTGGTAGCTTTTGTTTGTTAGAGCTGGCTGGCTTTTGCTTCATTAGTGCTGCAAGGGCAAGCACAGGAGGGTCATCCATTTCACAAAATGGATGCCTCCTAGTGTTTCCAATTTTCGAGTTTGAGCTTCATTTGCTCAAAACTTTACATAGGAACTTTACAATTTTTTTATATATATATTTTTGATTATGGGCCCTCTTTTTAGTCAATAACATCTTTGATCACACTATTCCTTTAAGTAACATTTAAGTATTGCGAATACAGCAGTTAGATTTGATCCATAGTTAAGTCGAAAGTCCTGTACTCTAGAACTAATCTAATCCCCGTTATCGTAGACTATCGGGGAAGACACAAGCAAAAGCTAAAATCATTACGAGTCGACCGGCAACCCTCCAAAACCTCAAGATCAAGGCAGCACGGCAGCAGTGATTTACACTGTGCACACCCATAAGGTAGGAAACCTTTTCAGCAAGTAATAGGACTAATAGAATGTTTTAGCGAAAATATGCACTCAAATTCAGCGTATTCTAAAAGAAACCCGCCTGATTTAATTTCAGGCCTTTTCTAAAATTGATGCAACAACTTAGATGACAGTGGCAATCACTGTTCGACTCGACTACTATTCAAATGGCGAGTTATATATATTGTTCCTGGAAATTATGGACCGCATTAACATCTCTCACAAATTAGGTGATGTGCAGGGGGACCCAGCGCTTATCATAGCGCCTGTTCCCTCCGCCACCACCGCTCTTCATAATTAAGGTCACTCATTAGTGAAACACGATTTACTCTTATTTTACAGCTTTGAAATGTACCCTGTTTGGGCAGCAAGCTTTTCTTGAGAGGTAGAAAGGAATTCTAAGGTTAGTTTATTCAAATTGAGCCATTATTAGTATGTTTCTAAATACATTTATTACACATTGAGTAATGTAGATAAAGTAATGTATGTCTTACAGAGAATATCAAATCAATCCAATACTCTAAAAACCTGAAGAAGGGCATGAGTTGCCTGAAACGTGTAGTTTAAAGATAGGAGATTACATTGGGAGACCTATCAAGATTATTGGATCCTGTGAAGAAGTAACAGTTGGAAATATATGAGAAAGAAATGTGAAAGAGATTTGTATTGTGAAAAAACATGAGTAATAATGTGAATATGTTGTTTATTATGCAAACTTTGATTTCTTCTTTTTTATGAAATGACTAAAACATGAAAATAAGTGCTTATTTGCATAAAAAATGATGAACATGAATTAATTTGCCCCAATTGAATAGTTGATCATATGAAAGCATTTCTCAAAATTGTGTTGAATTTCAAGAAAAATGTGTTTTGCCTTATGCTGTGCCCCAATTTGTACAACAAGGTTGTCGTTGTACCATTCATATTAACATTTGTAAAAGTAGAGGTAGCGCTCTACTAATTAGGAGCACCTTGAAGATAAGCTCAAGAACTAAATTGTAAAGAAGCTTGATGACATTGAGTGCACCTCTACATATCCAGTATCCATTGTGTAGTCTTTGTGCCCATAACCTCTGTAGCCACATAGGGACCACACAGCTATCGTGATGGGCTGCTATTCGAGAATAGAGTGCTAGTAATGAGTCCGTTGTTTGTGCTTGTGTCGCAGAAGGGCGATTGCACGATCTATGAATAGTGATCCATTCTCCAGTCAGTCATCTTCAGACTGTGCCTCTTTGCCTTGTCAACAATGTGAAACAATGGCAACGGGTGCTTATGAGTTGAGGTCACAATGCTCTTGGGTTGCAATGTGTTGGCTCCATGCCCGCTTATAGGGAAGAACTTACAACCTCACATGATCAGAGCCAGGCGGAAGGCCTGTCAAAATGTTTTTTCAATATGGGCTCGGCAAGGCAACACTCTGCTAAATTTATAGTACAAGCATTGGAGCTATTGATAAGAAATTCAGAACCTCATTAATATCTGATTTTAGGGAAAGGGATGACATGAGGCTTTTCACCAGGATAGCTCAGGGTCAACGTGCTCGCCTTGGAAGCAAGACGACGCGGAACAACACAGGTTCGATTTCCCCCGGTCCGTGCTTAGAAAACTCTGGGTATTAAGCGCGTTATAAATAACCTATCATATCATATACCAGTGATTGAGTCTAGTTGTTAGATTTTGCACCGGTTTTGCTTTTGTTTGACCTTGTGGCAACTTTTAATTAATGACAAACCGATTGTAAATGTTCTCTAACTGTTCTGGCTTCAACTGACATAGAAAGCTTTATTCATTCTAAACACGTTACCAAGTCTTATGCCTCGGTCAGAGGAAATGCTATGCACACAGAACAGAACTGAGACTTAAAAAGCAGTTCATCATATCCTTTTCTCAATCCACCAGTGTGCGTGGTACTCTAAACTACAGAATGATCAGCAGTTTCCATGGATCCCCTGGCATTCCCCTCAGACCACTGGCCTTTTCAAGACCAACAGGTGCAAGTCCGAGAGCTTTGCCATTTGGCTGTTCTTCATTTGAGAATGAACATGGCTAAATAGCCTATGATATGGGATTGTGTCCAACCCTCATGGTCGTCAGTGACATTTTAGATCTTTGTTCTCTATTAAAAAAGAAATGTACATTTTCTGATCAGTCTGGTCTCGCTCACAAGTACAGTCAGGCCGCCTCTGAGCAAGGATGCTGACAGTAACCCCAGATACCTGCTTCCGCCTCTTCGGGATCATCCTTGTCATGGGTAGTTTCTCTAAACAGAGAGAAAAAGGAGTCTACATCTATATTCCACTTACTAACATTCAGGTAAGCCCTAGGCATTTCAACGGTTGCCAAAAATGGGAGTGACCCTCTTTTGGGAAAGAACAAGTTAAAATAACCTGTTGCGTAGAACAGTGCCCACTAGTGAACATCGAAAATCTCAGTTTAGTTCACAATAATTTAGAGCCATTCTTTCTGGAATGAGCGGCTAGTTAGTCCGTACAGAATATATGGATATGAATCAAACCCTACACTAATGAATTGCTAATTGGAACGGGGTAAACCTGTTAACAGCCATGTTTTCTTTCACTTTAGCCATTCCCCTTCCCAGTGTGCCCATACATTGGAGTCTCTGAAAGTAGGAGTGGGGCATGGGCAGGTACAACAACATCCATATTTTATGCAATAGATTAAAAGTACTTTCCGCCAAGCCAGACATGTATCTAGAAATAGGTCTACTAGGCCTGTTGTGACGAAATGACTTCAGCCCCGCAGAAGCACAATGGTGAGCAGTCATAAAAGCACTTACTTAGCCCTCACACCTCTACAAACTAAGAGTGATTCCAATCATAAATCGCCTTTTGTGGTGACATGGGCCGAGGGAAAGCTATGCTCTGGAGGGGTGTGAATGCGATTCCCTAGCAACCTAATACCGCATATAACAGTCCAAAATAAAGGGAATGTCCAATCAAGGTTCTATATATATCTATATACTTAAACTAAACACACCCTCTGCAATGAACTAACTAGAACAACTGTACAACATCCACCCCTAGGGAAAGCACCGAGAATATGCAACAAATGAGTGAATGCAGCACTCTGGACTAGAATACCGGGTAAAAGCCAGTGCATGTGAATACAATGTTCTTTTTAAAAGGATATGTTGTGAGGAAAAAAGGTGCACAAGTGACCTACCCAGCCTTTAGGTTCCAAAACCGACCAGGGAGGCAGTTATGGGTTGATAGCCTTTTTGGCGGTTTCATAGTTGCAAGACAGGCTGTTTGGTGCGGTTTGAAGCGGCTTGAGTGCAGCAGTCACATTGTTCTAGACTGGGAGCGGTGTTGAGCAGGAGTTGAACAGGAGCTTGTTGCGGTTGAAAGACTATGCTTGAAGGACGGCTTCTGAAGGCCACCTAGGTTGATTAGACTGTGAAGATGCTGGTCACTCGATGCGCTGTAACCATTTGCTTTTGGTTCTCTTAAATAGATATCTGAGATCAGAAATGTGTATGCTGATCCCTGCTGTTATATTGGGCTTCAATGTTATGTCCTTATCATAAAGCCTAATTCAAGTTGGTTCTTTTTCAAATCCGTTGGATGTGGTCTTGATAAATATTTCGCACCCGAGGAGGTTTATCAAGACCACATCCAACGGATTTATTTAAGAGAACCAAAAGCAAATGGTTACATTTAATAGACTGAATACTACTTATTTTTCTCCTGATGAACCATTGCAACTAGCAATGGGGAAACACGTGTTGATGTATTAGTGTGAAAATAACACTATGCTATTAAATTTGATTTGACTCATTGACTCTGACTCACTGAACAATTAACCATTCACTTGATGATTTAAGGAGCTGGCGCACTTGAGTGACTATTCTCATATATCAAGCATTTAGGAATTTGTCTTGTGTAGTAGCCACACAATCCTATGGGAAAACTCGTGCTGACAACTTCGAGACTTCTGTGAAATAGTAATAACTTATTGACCTTCACCATTATAATTGATGTCGCCAAGGTTGAGCTAAAGTTGGCTACAAATGGTAGTTGTTGTTCAGATTATTTAAGTTTTTTTTTGTATGTCATTGGATATGGTGCCTTGCGGCAGATTGGAACATGTGTTGGGCAGGTCTTTTAGTTGAGCACCAGGTTGTTCTGTTTATTAGCGGATTTAGGTGACCTATAATTTTAGTTTGGGCTATTAGGTGGCGTTTTAGTGCCACCTGTAAGCTGAAACTATGGCATTACAGTATAGGGAGAAATGGCAAATGATGAAGGGCACGCAGCTTGTAGGTGGTATTTGTCCACTCATTGACTGCCTAACAATGGCATTACTGCAGTTCCTACCCCTGCCAACCCAAAACAACACCTCAAAGTCCCCCTCTATATCCCCCTCATCACTCCTCGCTCCTGGAGTGATCATGTTCTCCTTTCCTCCCATCTCTCCTTCTCTACCCCTCAGGCCAAGCCAACTCCAACACTGCCACCTACCTACCTTCTCGGTCATCGAACCCATGAAGCGTGTGTCGGTTGCGGCTTTCGCTGCCGCTTTCTCTCCCCTACCCCTCCTCCTCCTCTGGCTGACTCACATCCTGACACAGCCCTTTCCATGCTCCACTCTTCTATCTCTGATACTCTGTTCTTGCCTCGTCTGGAGGATCCTCTTGAAGCCCAAAGCCAAGTGCAACTACTGGCATGACTGTGACCTTGTCACCCTTAAACGCAAGTGCAAGCAAATCGCTAGCTTCTTGTGCATCCTCTCACAAACTGGCTTGCCGCCTGCTCCAAAGGCAATACCGGGTCTCTGTCCGCACTAAAAAAAAAGAGCCCACATCCAAGCCTGCGTCTCTGCGGCATCTAACAACTCGGCCGAACTGTTTAAAATCTGCAGGGAGCTGGCAAATCCTGCTGCAGGCTCTACCTCTCATGTCCCCTCCAGGCCCTCTGCACGGCCCTGGCTTCTTATTTCCTCTCTAAAACCCAGGACATCCTGTCCACCCTCTCGTCTCCTCCTTCTCCCTCTACTCTCTCCTCTAATGTGGCCACCTCTCCTCCCTCTTTCTCTTCCTTTACTCTTTTCTCCCCAGACGAGGTTTCTAGACATGTCCGATCTATAAAAGTCTTGTCAAAACGGATTCTTCCCTGTTCTTCCAAAGCCATCATTGACCACATTGACACCTCGCTCCTTCCCTTCCCCCTGAAGCACTCTCTTGTGCACCCTCTTCTCAAGAAAATCTCAGCCGACCCCTCCTGCCCGGCTTACTATCGCCCGATCTCCCTCACTCCGTTACCGGGCAAACTCCTGGAAAAGCTGGCCATCTCCCAGCTTAATCGTCACAGTGAATCTGTTGGTTGTCTCCATGACGATCAGAGTGGCTCCAAAGCAGCCAGAAGCACAGAAACTGCTCTCCTGAACATCTATGAAGACCTGCTCTATAACCTTGATTCTAATCTCCCTTCTCTCTTCATCTTGCTCGATCCCTCTTCTGCTTTTGATATGGTCAACCATGCCATACTGCTCAATCGTCTCCGCGATAACCTGGGTATCACTGATCGGGCCCTGGCCTGGCTGACCTCGTCGCTCTCTGATTGACCCTGCCAGGTCCAACTTGGGTCCTTCCTTTCCTCTCTCACTCGCTGCCTGTGGTGTTCCCCAGGGGTCTAACCTCTCTCCCTGGCTCTTCAACCAATTCCTGGCACCTCTCGCCCACCGAATTGCCGCTCTCTGCTCAAATATTCAGTGCTATGCGGATTACTCTTTCAGGCTCTGCTCTGCCACCTCTTCTCTTTCTCTCATCTCTGATTGTCTTGTCTGCTATCCAGGAGTGGTGTGCCACCAACGATCTCTGCCTTCATGCCAGTAAAACGGAGATTCTCCTCATCGGCACACCTGCACCCATCCTTTCCTGTCACTCTGGCCGGCCTCCCTGGGCCCTCTGCCAGCTCCCACCTGTGAGGCTAAGAACCTCGGGGTCATCTTCGACGCCACACTCTCCTTTTCTCCTCACATCTCTGATCTCTCCACGATGTCAAACCACTAACTGCACCTCCTCAGAGGTATTCTTCCTTTCCTCTCCTTCCCCCAGAAGTTCATTGTCTCTAGAGCTCTGGTTCTCTCTAGGCTGTACTACTGCAACAGCCTCTTACTAAATCTGCCTGCTTCTACTCTCCGCCCTCTGCAACTCATCCAGAACAGGACTGCAAGACTTCCCCTTGGCCTCAAGCCCAGGGATCGTATCTCTCCAGCACTGAAATGTCTGCATTGGCTTTCAGTCGCTGCAAGGATTAAGTTCAAGACCCTATGCATCGTCCACAAGGCCTTCTGGGGCCTGGGCCTTCAATACCCCCAACTCTCTCTTTGTAAATACCTTCTTACTCGAGCTCTTCGCTCCTCCAACTCAGTCAGGCTCAGTCGCTTCTCCAAGCAACGAGTTGGTGGTAGATCACTTTCTTCGGCTGGGTCCTCCCTCTGGAACAGCCTCCCTGCCTCTCTAAAACTTGAGGAGACCAGTTCCGGAAGCAAATCAAGACCTTCCTCTATGCTTCTGGCTACTCTCTTCCTCTCCCCTGCTGATTTCCTGTCTGATAGCACTGGTCACCTGGCTACCCTCTGATTTCTGGCCCAGGTCCCTGCCCGCCCAGTTCCACACCCGCACTACTCCCAGAAACCCTTACACTTAGGTCTCTATATGTAACCCCACAATCCCCCTACTTGCACTTTTGGACACCTGTTGTCTGCACTTACTCTTGCACCTGCTGGCCATACTTCTTGTACCTGCTGGCCATACTTCTTGTTATTATTTTGATCCCATGTCCAGCATGCTCTATCCCCTGGCACCCCCCCCACCGCCTTTGAGACCCCTCCCCTGTACTTGCGTGATCTCAATTTCACTTGGCCTAGTAAGATCGTTGTCTCTGTCCTCCCTCTGTTCCCCCGTCCTTGCCTCATTGCGCCTTGAAACACTTGTGTATAGGCGCATCTCAAATTTTGATATCATATCATATAACTCTTTTAGTTCACTTTAATCAAGCCTTACCATCAAACGTTGTACTCAAAAGTACTGGCCAGTGTTTTTTTCAAAGCAGTCTTATGAGAGTTAATGACTCCATGCTGTAAATGCGTTACTGGTGTAATTAAAATATCTTAACCAGGTCTGCCTTCAGCCACTCGATTTATAAGCACTATGCGTGTCCAATACAGAAGTCCTGTTAAAAAGACGCATTTGCAAAGCCAACATTTTGGCTTGTGTATAAGTAGTAGACTTTTGACAGGCACTTCCTGCTACCATCAATGACCAGTTACTACCACTATGGCAGTGCCTGGCAAGTGCCTTTGCCATGCCTATGCAAAAGCCCATACTATTGCCATTACTAATGCTTGTTTTTGTGCTTCTGGGTTGGTTGTCCAGTTCCAGGTGCATGGCACTGGCTCTGTTCAACTGCATTTGTTGGGCAAACTTTGGGGGTGGGCATGTGTTGCTTTTGGTGGCCTTGGTCTGGTTGATGGTCCTGGCCCCTCAATAAGGGCCTTGGAAGGTGGCCAACATACAACATTGCTAGTTGTTGGCTTGTATAAAACATGGTTTCCAGCTTACTTCCGGGTCAATCAAGCACAACATATGTGCAAAACACCGACTTCTACTGCATGAGGAGTTTCGTCTATTTTTATCCTGCCATGTGTTCTTGAAAAGTACAACTTGTCTCCTACTGAGACGAGCAGCCAGCGAAACTGAGATATCCACGCGAAGGATGAGGAGGGGGGCACTGCACGCCCAACACTTCCCATGCCAGGCGTTGCACATTATTGCTCTCCCATCTAACCTTCGGTGAACATGGTGCTGAAAAACCAATTCTCCTGGCAGATGGAAGTGCCGGCACTAGTTAGCCATTCACTATTCTCAGAACACTTCACCACACTGCATGCTTTCTTGTCCAGGTGGAGATGGGCAAGCCTCAGTGCCCACTACAGGTTTACGAATGAAAGTTCTTCCCCACCTCTGATGTGTACATCATTTCTTAGTTTTGGCTATAAGGTTCTGCCACTTATGATCCGAAACGAATGCATTATAGTGCATCTATGGAGAGGAGCCATGATATGATGTGGCTTTTATAACACGCCTATACACAAGTGTTTTGAGGCACGACGAGGCAAGGAAGGGGGAAACAGTGGGAAGACAGACAACGATCTTACTAGGCCAGGTGTCATTTAGATCGCGCAAGTGCGTGGTAAGGGGGCAGGGACAGTACAGTACATCTGATGAGGCGCACAATGCTTGTAGGTGGTGTTTGGGTATTTACCCACCCATTGACTGCCCATTCCCATACTGATCCCTACGGCCATTTACACCCACTTCCTGTCCCACCCCACTTCCTGCCCCACCCGCCCAAAAGACGCCCTCCAAAGATCTCTTTGAGGTACCTTTTTTCGAGCCTTAAAATCAAACTTTTCACTGGCAGTGTCTGCCAGAATTTATTTCAAAGCAGTCTTCTGAAATCTAATAGTTTAATTAGTGCTGGCAGTTGCCATATACTTCACTGACGCCCTGTTAAAAGCACGCATTGGCAAAACCAACAGTTTTCAGCTGTAAGTAACTATTAATGGCCAGTTAGCACTATTTCAGCAATGCATAGCAAATACCTTTTACATGTCTACACCAAAGACAAAACTGTTTGAATCCTTTTGAGTTCACTTATGGCGTATATAAGCACACATTGTTGGTTTCAATTTGTCGGATGGATTGTGCATATGTCCTTATTCCTGGGCCCGTGTGCCTCCCAACTCTCCTAAAACCTGGTGACCCCTGGGCAAAAGGGGGCACTTGGGGAAAGTGTGCAGCGTCAAAAAGATGAAGTGTCCTGCTGACAGTGAGAAAAAATGAACCAAGGAAGTCCGGCTCGCTTGCATACAGTAGATGAGAAAATGTCAGGTTAGTGTGCACAAAAGACATTCTTAATCTATCGTGCAGTTAAGCCTGGCGCTGGAAAACCCACTAGTTCTGCCACTCCTGGATCTTCCCTTTCCTGATTCGTTGGACCCCAGGCACGTGCCCCCATTATGTCTATTGGTAATTAATCCAACAGTTGATTGCTGAAACTATTTTAGCCTGCACCGCCTAGACCCTCCATGCCCACCTCGTTACCCTATTCTGTTTGCCCCTGCCGTCTTCCCACCCTCCCCCGCTCACCCTTTCTCACATTCGCTTTCTCAGTTATCTAGTGCTGAAGTTTTGCTTTCCTTCGGCATTTCTGTGTGTGCAAGTCGGAACCTGATTAGCACCTGTGTTCCTAATGTTAAATCTATGTCCACCTATCACAGTGGCGTAGCCTCAAGAAACATGTAAACATGCAGTGTGTCCCATCCCAATTTTATCATTGGGCGCACTTCTAACAAATCAAGGGATTTTGTTGTTCTTCCTGCACTTATCAGACCTACCCTGTCTGCTGTCTTAAACCCAGCACTTGCCACTTGCTGTTGCACTACCACTGTTTGTTGCCTTTATTATTTATGTATTATTATTTATTACTTCTCCCACTTCCATGCACTTTTCCCCTTTCCCTCTCCCATGCACTTACGCGTTCTCAATGTCACTGGGCCTAGTAAGATTGTTGTTTTGTTCTCCCCTCTTCCCCTCCCTTGCCTTGTCACGCTCTGAAACACTTGTGTACAAGCGCGATCTAAATAACATATCAATTGAACTCAAAAAGGGTGTATCCCTCCCTATATTGCATAATAAAGTTAGAGAAGTGAGAAGATGAATCTCTCTTGGATAACCACCTTCAGGGCAGTGCTCCATGAATGTCACTCAGCTAAGGCCAGTCCCAATGATTAGCTACAAGCAGAGCCCTCAACTCTAGGCGGTTGCCTTTGAGATTGATAATCTGAGTTGTTCTCGCTCCCTTTCCACCTCTAGCGCTGCACCACATAAATACGGCGGAGTAACACAAAAAAATGTGATCCCGCTGTCAACTACTGCAATCCACATTCTCCAGCATGGGGTCTGGCATGGATTCACATGCTCATGAATATTCCCCGTCGTCAGGCTGGGAATCCTCGGTAAAGAGAAAACCAGTATCAGTTTCGTTTCTGATCTGTCTTTCGTAGTAGTAACCAATCACTGGTCTCTGCGTCATACTGACCACAGCCAATGACTGCCCTCTACCTAAGCACCACCTCTGGCAGCCATCTTCAGATTTTTACCGCACGTTCATGTGTTGGGATCCTCGTGCTATTGCTCTCGAGCGTTAGTGCTATTTTTTTCACGTTTTTTCTCAAAAACTTCGTTTTTTCGGTCAAAAGAGCCTCAAGCTCCACCGACTCTCCATCCGATCAACGGGGACCCGTTTCGGATTCGTCTGAGCCCCTCAAGGGTGAATATTTCGTCGAGCTACGCTTTTGGAGGACTCCAGAATTTTCTCAGGCCCGGTCATGGCCCAGGAGAACGGAAGCTCGACGCCCGGAAAGCTGTTCAGGGTCTGCCCTGGATGCCAGCTGCAGAACGTCTTCAAGGAGGACGAACACTCTTTTTGTCTTTACTGCCTACATGAGGACAAGACGCACGTGGAGAAGGACTGTGCGTTTTGCGGCAACATGTCGGAGCGGACCATGAAGGACCGCCATCAACGTCTCGCCAACTGGCTAGAAGGGAAGAGCCCGTCCGGCGAGAAGAAGAGGAAGAAATCCGAGCGGTCGTCTAAGACCTTTGAGGACGCCCCGGCGACGGGGGTCCAACATAAGGCCAAGCACCGCAAGTCCGCTGGCACCGGGAGCGCCGAACGGTCGGGCTCTACGGGCGCCAGGCAGGGCGCACCCTCCCCGGCACCATGGGATGAGGGCCTCACCCTCCTCAAGAACCCTTCCACGACGCCAGCTAGAAGAGACCGGTACGAGAAAAAGTACCGGGTCCCGGACACGGCCCCCCTGTGCCTCCGGGCGCAGCCTACCCCGGACTCCGTCGTCTCGGCGGCGGCCAGGAAAAAAGCGGGGGGGGGGGGTGCGGCCTCCACATCGACTTCTCCACCGGACGGCGAGGGAAAGAAATTGGACGCTATGGGACGCAGAGTCATCTCGTCTGCAGCGACGACGATTAAAGCTGCCAACGCCTTGGCTATCGTGGCCCGATACGACAGGGAGCTCTGGTACAAACTGGCTCCCCTGCTGGACTTCTTGCCGGACGACAAGAGGGCAGAGGCCCTGGAGATCCTGCAGGAAGGTGAGGTGGCTTCGGACCACGCCATTACCGTTGCGACGGACATCGCCGACACTGGGTTCCGCCAGTTGGGCGTTTGCCTTAGGCGGCGTGGATGGCTCAAGGCTACGGACTTCCGTCAAGACGTTCAGACCAGAGTCCTGGACATGCCCTTCGATGGGAACAACCTGTTTGGGAAAACAGTGGACGATTCCCTTCAGGCCATTAAAGCGGACACCGAGACGGCCCGGGCCCTTGGAGTTCTGCAACGACGACGGACGCCCTTTCGGAGCAGCGGAGGCAAGGGCGCCTCCAAAGGTTCCGGCGGCGGTTTCTCCTCCTACCGTCAAGCAGCCCGCTCGTCGTCTCAGGAGGCCTACAGAGGACGAGGCAAGTCTGGCGGACCCCGCCGTCGTCGCCAAGGACAAGGCGCTAAAGCCTCGTCGAAGCAGGATTGAACCGGCCAGGGGGTCGGGCCCCCACCGAAGCACCCCGGTGGGAGGCCGGCTGGCGAGCTTCGTCAGCGTGTGGGAGTCCATCTCCACCGACCGTTGGGTGCTGGACGCCTTGGCCCGGGGCCACGCGCTCCAGTTTCAAAGAAAGTGTCCGCGCGTCCCCCCGTGGCCAGGAAAGAACTTCATGTCCCTCAACTTCTCCTGGAGGTGAAGGCGATGCTCAAGAAGGGCGCCATCGAACTCGTCCCAAAGAGGCTTCGGGGCTCCGGAGTCTACTCGAGATACTTCCTCGTGAAGAAGAAGACGGGGGGATGGCGCCCCATCCTGGACCTGCGACGTCTGAACAAGTTCATCAAGGCGCAAAAGTTCCGGATGGTCACCCTCCAGCACGTCCTGGGTCAGCTGGAGGAAGGAGACTTCCTGTCGTCGTTGGATTTGGAGGATGCCTACTTCCATATTCCCATCTTGAAGGGGCACCGAAAATTCCTCAGGTTTGTGGTCAAGGGCGTCATTACCAGTTCAAAGCCCTCCCCTTCGGTCTACGGTCGGCACCCAGGGTGTTCACCAAGTGCCTCGCACCGGTGGCGGCTCAGCTGCGCCGCGAAGGGATCCACGTCTACCCCTACCTGGACGACTGGCTCATCCGAGCCAAGACAAGGGAGCTCGCCGTGGTTCACACGGCAAGGACCGTCCAACTTCTCGGGGACCTGGGATTCTCCGTGAACTACGCCAAATCCCACCTGGTGCCCGCGCAAGACGCTCTGTTTCTGGGAGCGAGGCTCAACACAGTGTCCCTTCTGGCCTCCCCGTCGGAGGAGAGGACCAGGACCATCCTGGGCAAGGTGCAGCGGATGTTGGTGGCCGACGCGGCCAAGGTGAGGTCCATCAAGTCCCTCCTCGGAATGATGTCTTCCTGCATCTACCTCATTCCCATGTGCAGGCTCCGGATGCGCCCGTTGCAGGAGTTCCTGGACGCGCGCTGGATCCAAACGACGGGCAGCTTCGAGGAAAGGATCACACTCGACGAGAGTTTCCGACGAGCGATCCGGTGGTGGGGCACCCACGCGCATCTGACGGCGGGCATGGACTTCCAGACCCCAGCCCACCAGGAGACAGTGACCACGGATGCCTCCCTGGAAGGGTGGGGAGCGCACACCGAAAATCTGCACGCAAGAGGCCTTTGGCTCCCGACGGAGAAATCCCTACATATCAACATCCTGGAGCTCCGTGCAGTGTTTTGGGCCCTCAGGTCCTTCCTTCCGTCCCTCAAGGGCAAGGTGGTGAGGATCTTCACCGACAACACCACCACCATGTTTTACCTCAGGAAACAGGGCGGAACCAGGTCCCCAGCACTGTCCAAGGAGGCGCAGGACCTGTGGCATTGGGCAGTCGCCCAAGGGATGTTTCTGGTGCCGTTTCATCTGGCAGGGATAAAAAACACCATCGCCGACTCACTCAGCAGGGAGCTGCGCTCGTGCCACGAGTGGGAACTACGGCAGGATCTAGTGGATCGCCTCTTCCGACGGTGGGGCACACCCCAGATCGACCTGTTCGCGACGGCGACGAACTCCAAGGGCCGGAGGTTCGCCAGCAGGTTTCCCCAGGCGAGGAGCATGGGCGATGCTTTCTCGTTCCCCTGGGAGGGCCTGTTCCTCTACGCGTTCCCTCCTTTGCCACTGCTAATCCGGCTCGTCAACCAGCTCAAGAGGTCACGGTGCAGGATGATCCTCGTCGCACCTGCGTGGCCGAGGCAGATATGGTTCCCGGACCTTCTGGACTTGTCAGCGTCCCCGCCATTCAAGCTGCTGGTGGACCGGATCTGCTCTCCAGGGAAGGAGGCGCCATCCTCCACCACGACCCGAAATCGCTGAACTTGCAGGCCTGGCTCCTGCAGCGCTAGAGTTTGGAGGATACGACATACCGGCCGACTGCAGAGAGGTTCTTGCAAAGGCCAGGGCGTCCTCGACTCTTAAATGCTACGGACACAAATGGAAGAGGTTCTCTGTCTGGTGCCATGCACAGAAGATTAACCCTCTACGGATTACGGCTCCCCAAGTACTGCCGTACCTGCTGACGCTGGCCAAAGCTGGACTGGCACACGCGTCCATCAAGATTCATCTTGCTGCGATCTCCCGATACACCAGAACCACGGGGCGGACGTCCTTGTGGTCTCATCGACTGGTGAAAGAGTTCATGAAGGGACTGTTCAGATCGTTCCCGCCGGTGAAGGCTCCAGCCCCAGCGTGGGAGCTCAACGTGGTGCTGACCAAGCTCATGGGACCTCCGTTCGAGCCTCTGCACTCGGCCCCGTTGAAGTTTCTGTCGTGGAAAACAGCGTTTCTTGTGGCCATCACCTCCGCACGACGGGTGGGAGAGATCCAGGCCCTTTCCTGCAAGGCCCCGTACTTGACTTTTCACGACACGAGGGTAGTGCTCAGGACGCACCCCTCCTTCATGTCCAAGGTACCGTCGGACTTCCACCTCAACGAACCCTTGGTGTTGCCTGTATTCTTCCCGTCGCCTTCGTCGCCGGCTGAGAGAACTTTGCACTCGCTGGAAGTGGCTAGAGCGCTGAAGTTCTACGTGGACCGCACGAAGTGTTTTCGGAAGACGTCACAACTCTTTGTGAACTTTGGACCTGTCAATCAGGGGAAGGCTCTCTCGAAGGCTTCCATTTCCAGATGGCTCTCCGGCTGTATCATGTACTGTCATCGGTTGGCAAACCGACCGCTGCCTGGCCGTCCGAGAGCCCATTCCACCAGAGCGATCGCAGCTACCACGGCGTTCCTTTCTGGTGTGCCCCTGCTGGACATATGCATGGCTGCTAGGTGGAGGTCGACGCACACCTTCACGAAGTTCTACTGCGTCGATCGGGATCCCAGGGAGGAGTCCAGGGTCGGCCAAGCAGTGCTGCGCAACCTGTTCGCCTGAGGTGAGCCTGGTGGGGAGGTAAGATGCTTAATGTTGAGTTTGATGCAATGCTTAATGTTGAGCCTTTGCCACCTCCTGTGGTTGTGCATGTGTGTACTGCTATGTATTCTTTATTCATGAGCATGTGAATCCATGCCAGACCCCATGCTGGAGAAGGAACAAAGATCAAATGTAGGGAAAGGAACAAGTTACTTACCTGTAACTGTTGTTCTCCAGCATGGGTCTGGCATGGATTCACATGCGAACCCTCCCGCCTACCCCTCTGCGGCTCTTCACTTGGTCATACTGCCACTTCACGTGCTTCCAAATCTGAAGATGGCTGCCAGAGGCGGTGCTTAGGTAGAGGGCAGTCATTGGCTGTGGTCAGTATGACGCAGAGACCAGTGATTGGTTACTACTACGAAAGACAGATCAGAAACGAAACTGATACTGGTTTTTTCTTTACCGAGGATTCCCAGCCTGACGACGGGGAATATTCATGAGCATGTGAATCCATGCCAGACCCATGCTGGAGAACAACAGTTACAGGTAAGTAACTTGTTCCTTTCCCTTCATTTGATCTACTATCTGCATGCAATGTGATGCTCCATTTTTCACGTCTGTGCATACAATGGTCTGTCGAAAGGCAGTTTAACTACAACGTATCAAACCCATAAAATGGCAGTAGGAGCTATACAAATATCAGGTAACCTAAGAATTGCAACACTGTCATCTGATCAAATAGAACAACACAGAGCTACTTTGAAATATGTAGTGTTTGCTTCTGAAAATCAACACACCTAACCAGTCTGTAGTACAACGGAGACGTTCTCCATTGCAATTTGCTGCTTAATCACACACTTCACTTACCGCCTTAGAGAAAAAAGTCTTCAAATGTTCTTATTTCGTTCATTCATCGTGTGCATACTTTTCTTGCATATCTCCTAACTGTATTTTACAGTGGGCAGCGTTGTGGTAGAAGAAACCGAGACACTCCTTTACACACATACATTCTATTTTGCTCCATCGTGTATTTACCAAAGTAAAATATTCCCATTTGCATTGTGTACTTTTAATATTATTTATCCCTACTGCATTAGAATAATCGCTGCAGGGCGCAGCCATCTGCAGTGTGTAAAGTGTGTCGGTTGGAGGCAGCTTGCTTGCTTTATGGCTTTTGGAAGTATTACCCAGTCGGTTTTTATTTCGGTTCCTCGTTATTAATGTAGCATGCAACCCAGCCCTACAGGTAAAGGGTGTAGCGTCCACCTTTCTACCTAGAAATAGGCAAATACTCCCAACAAACATGGGAAAGAAACCGACACATTGGAGCATGTCCTCCTGCTTTCATCCACACAATTCCATGGCTTTGTTTGGGCGAGTAGTAAACCTATTGCCACAGGAAGACGCTCTACCATTACTGCCTGATCCGAAGAGGTAAAAATGTACTTTTTAATGTGTTTGAATAAATTGGTGCAAAGAAATATTTCTTAGAAAACATTTCCGTTTTACAGCTGAAACCTCTTTTTACTCGCTTATTAAATAGTCTGGGAATAGGACATACTTTCTTTACTCCTTATAAATAATTTTACACCCAACTAAAAAAAAAATAGGGCGTAAAATACTTTCACTTCAAAAGCTTATCTGGCGCACTGAAGCAATCTGTTCAAGGTTATCAAGATTAAATCCCAAAATATTATCGTGATACAAGGAGTTATGTAATCACTTTCCCACATCTAATAGGTAATGCATAACATTGTCATGACAACCCATGTATCAATCAATATGCCTAAAATTCTGTGACCTCTCAAGATATGCTTGTATTTAAGATATGCTGTATCTTTAAAGCAATTTAATTTGTTTACATTTTTCGGTGTGACGAAATTACTATTGTTCTGCAGGTGTACATGGTTGAGTAGTGGCTAAACCACCTTCTCCACCCAACACTATTACTAAACCAGCAGTAGTCCCAATCATACAAGTAAAACAGACACATCCTGGGTATAACTTGTCTCCTCTTGTGTTAACGAGGGCTGGTGCAGGCTATACCCTTAGCGGGGGTGTGAACTGACCACAGTAGCAACCAAAACCGCATTGGTACACAAACCCAAAAATAAAAGAATGCCCAAATAAGGTTCTATAAAAATATAGACTTAAACCATCAAAAACCTGTAAATAACTATCTAGAAAACAGAAGCAAAAGCCCCAAAATGTAAGAGCGCACACAAAATGCAGAACTGGTATGGAATAGCACTCTGGGTACTTGGGCAGGTGTGCAACCATAGCAGTGTCACTGTTCTAAATGATGTCTTTCCAAGGAAAGGTATGTAAGGGGGGCATAAAAATCATTATGGTTCCAAAAAGATCACCAGTGGGACAGGACCATTTAATAGTAACTTGTTCTTGGTCTTCGGTGGTTTGACACCAAACTAGGGGTCCTTGATGCTTTCCTTGCGGTGGAACTGGGTTCAAGAGTCATGTTGATCCAGATTGTGTATTGGCATGGAGACTGGGCTATGTGCGGTTAAAGTTGGCAATAGATGTGGCAGCGTAAAAAGAGTCCACCAGGTTCGGGTCTGAGATGATGTCACAGCTGGCTCAAGTCGGAACGTGACACAATGACTTGCAGCGGTTTGAATCTACGATTCGGTTAGGTCGAGGCAATGTCCTGTTGGTTTGATTTGATGCATAAAGATGCAGCAAGTCAAAGCCTTACGCAACAGTGAGGTGGCGACGGCACTACTGTTGCATGGCAGTGTCAAGCTGGTTCAAACATGCAGGTGAGTAGTTCAAAATATGCAAATAATGCCAAAAAGAGATCCTTCAGTCCTGTTGGCTTGAAGGGTGCCACACCGAGTTCAAAGCTGAGGATTCCAGCTGCTCTTGGGCTATCTGGTTGCTGGGAGTCCTAATCCAGAGACTCCTTTTTGTTAGGTACATCCACCCCTGAGATCTGGCTCCAGTGCAGCTGGTAGGGGGTAGACTTCGGTCCAAACAGCAGAGCCTCCCACTGTTGGTAGTTGACGGAGCTCTGCTCTGCCTTTGATGCCTTCTATCTTCGCCTCACTGTTGGACGACTGGAATGGACTGACCCCCAATAGAGGTCCATTAATTCTTCCTGTCTTCTTGAATGTCCCTAAAGAATTGAGGAAGGACTGGGAGACCCCCTTCCTTTATAAAGGCAAATTGTTATTGGGGATTGAACAAAAGCCAGCCTGCTGTCAGAAGTCCAATCCATGTTGCTGTAATAAGGGACTTGTGCCTTCTTGTATCATACCCATAGTGCCTTGTGCCACAGGAAATAAAGTGGATAGGAAAGATAGAGAGCCCCACAGGAAAACAGGATGGTGAAACCCTTCTCAGATCCACCTTGCTGGCTATTTTAATCCCACTCAAGACAGACTTCAAAGGTCCTTTGTTGTGTAACACCCTGGTGTGAGGCTGGTCTTGATATGAGTGCCCTCTTGAAGCAGTGTTCCCAGGAGGTCTCCTGGTGAGTGAACCTTTTGTCTGAGGGTAGGCATAAAGTTGTTCCTGGGGAATCTATGGGAGACAGCATCATGGTTATTGTGTGACTTGGAGCATTCTAGACAGCCATGGTAGGCATGACTACAAATCACCATGACACCACTTACCTGGATACACAGGGTTAACACTGGTATCTCAAATTGGTATTGCTTTAATAATTGTGTGTTCATATCAGTTACTGTACCATTATCTGATATGGTTTAGTCTTGGAGATTAACTTGCCACCAGACTGATAAGGCAACAGTGATTATACTTTGAATATGGTACCTCTAGCTGAAGTGACCTTTGGGTCACAGAAGGTGTTGGGAATGCACATGTAACCTTTGAACCTACCCGGTGCCCCTTTCCTGTGCCACTGAATAAGGTGCTGCAGTAGTCTGGGTACTGGTGCCACAAGGATTCAAGTATGTGGTATATTTTTGGCATGGAGCTTTATAAAAGCGGGTCTGATTAGAAGACTTGCCTTTTAGGAATATAATTACCTGCACCATTTTATGTTAATAAAAATCCAAAAAGCCAAGGCTTTCACAACCTCACCAGATGGCATCCTGCACGTCGCTATATGTTCTACTGTATGTCGGCAAACACTCTTACTTGACCTGTTTATTAGAATTCCATCCTCTTCATAACCCTTGTGGCATTGCCAGCTGCTCATTATCCATACTAGCAGTAATAAGAGGTGGCCTTGAGGAGGCATGCAGATGGTCATTAGCAGAGATAAAGCACTTGTGCAGGCCACATGGGAGGAACTGGATACAATGTATGAAATGGAACAGATGACTATCGGATGTTTCATGCCCAGCAGCGGAGTCAAACGCAGGCATGAGAGGAAGCAGGCCTAGCAGATCTCCAACACAGGGGATTCAAATCCTGTTGGCGGGCTAGTACGAAGGAGACAGTGAGAACTCTGGTGAACAGCTATCAGAGTTCTCTGTTGGGCCTGCTGATGCAGACCTGAGCACACGACCAAGAGAGGGAAGCAAGCTGAGCTGTACGGAAAGGTTCAGCGCTGCAGGTCCTGATCAGGGGAGAAGCCTGCAGAGCCGATGGAGCCTATTCTGGTCTCAGGAAGCCCCGGTGACGTGCTGAAGCCCCCGAGAAGGTAAGGGTAGGTACAGGAGAATCAGTGGGGACGCTGGCACAGGCGAGAGAGATGCTCAAACAGCTTTCCCTCGGCCCAGTGGGAGTGAAGCAACTATTGGGCCTAGCCAGTGTCAGTCGTGCCTTCAACGTCATCATCCTCCTTGTGTCAGTGGCAGACCCTACCACGAATACGAGAAGGGTTGGGATCCCTAACCAGAGTACCAGAAGCGTTGGGGACCCAAACAAGAGCTACAGATGGGTCTAGGACCCGAAAGCAAAAGAACATAAGAGGAAATCTTCCTTGTAACAGTGGGAAAGCGAGAACCACTGACCACCAGAGAAGGGACCGGGACCCCAACAAGATTTGGGACTTTATTAAGAACAAACAAGAGTGGCAAAGGTTACTAAATGTTGAAAGCAGTGAGAAAGAACTTTGCCAAGATATACCAGGAGTAGGGAGTCATTATCCTGGTACCTGTTAAAGACGCCAGGGGAAGAGAATCCTTTCCCCTGGCCTATTTGTGAACTGTACCAAGTAATACCAGGAGAAGGTAGGCATTTTCTTGGTCCTGGGCTTAGACTTGTGCTGGAGACACTAGGGGAAGAGAATCATTCGCTTGGTTTTAATGGAAACTGTACAGATCTACACCAGGAGAAGGGACCCATTATTCTGGATGTGAAATTGCATAAAGACTGAGTTGAACCCACAAGCCAGGGGAAGGTAGTCATTACCCCTGGCATTTCTGTTGTAAAAGAACATTATTTTGGACACTGTTCAAGAAGCGGGTGAAGGGGCCTTTCTTCTGGAGAAGGAACCTTCTGTTAGTTTATCCTTTAGTTGTATTGTGAGGGATAGGCTGTGATACGGGACGGTGGAGATTAATTTGACGGACATTCTGACTGACCCTCTAGTATTAGTTCTGAGGCAGGGAAACCCCTCTTAGAGATAGGGACAGTCAGGTTTTCAATATGATAAATATGTCTATAACCAAAATCGTGCCACCTTTGTGTCGGCTTCTTCAACACCCTTACAGTATTCAGGAAGCAATGTTACAAATTGTAATGTGTATAGTGTATTGTTTTAGAGCATTATGATTTTATGTGTGAGAGTCGGTGGC
Organism: Ambystoma mexicanum; assembly: GCF_040938575.1. NCBI lineage: Eukaryota > Metazoa > Chordata > Amphibia > Caudata > Ambystomatidae > Ambystoma > Ambystoma mexicanum. The sequence continues at coordinate 1,526,993,172 of NC_090937.1, forward strand.
TAGAGATGGCCCAGTGTTGATATTTTGTTTTGAGAGCGTGACAGCATGTTTGTGTCTGTGTGAAAAGGAGGGGGAGGAAGTGTTGATAGGGGGCGACCGGAGGCGGGGGTGGTGACTGGTAGTGACTATGATAATAAAAGTGTGCGCAGGGCAAGATTTCAAAGGTTGGGGTTTTTGGGCGCGCAAAATGGCAAAGTTGGGATGGGGGACGCCATTTGAGTACATGTATAGTGCATTACCATTAGACAAAATTGAGAAGTACCACAAACAATGGGTGTTGAGACACAATAGGGGATGCCCCGTTCCTGTCCAGAGCATGGCACCCACAATAGAGGGATTTAGATCACATGTGCCCTTTCTTAGCTGCGAAGTATAAAGGTAAACTACTCCAAAAAGACATATTGGATTTGTGGAAGATGATAAAGGATGTGGAGGACCCTGATGGGAGTGGGACTCAGAATACTGAAGGGGCCACCTTAGATGCAATGTGACAGCATAAGGAATGAGGCTGCACTCCCGCGCATATGGCTTTACCCACTCGCCCAGCCACGGGGTATATAAACTTGACGTACGTGCCCACCCCGGCGACTGCCCCACCTCCTTCCATATCGACATCAAGTGCTATCCCGCCCCAGAAGGAGTTAGGAAAAGCATTGTAGGCTATGCAGGTAAAATTAGCTCGACTGAGAGCGACTCAAGAGGGAGGGGAAAAAAGGGGAGTGGGTTGGATGAATGGAGAGCAGGAGACATTTTGTTTTGGGTAGATAGCACAGCCATAAAGGATGTGCATATTTAGAAGGAGGGAGGTAGTAATGGGCGAGCGGAAAGTACAGGGTACTGTGCGGTCCAATGCGGACGCAGACCCGAGAGCTGAGGGAAGACGAATGGGATACAATGGATGAGATTGAGGACGATGAAGGTGATATGTAGCAAGCACCGGAGGTTATGCCGCGGTTGGAGAGTTTGTGGGGACCACGGGAAGGAATAGGTTTGGCCTGGTGGCACTAGCAAGGAAAAAGGAAAGTGTTGGACGTAAAGAAGGGAGGAATACAGGTACCCAGTTGCCATTATTGCATAGAGGCCTAGGGAGGATGGACTGTGCCCTGTGCGCAAATGGATAAAAATAATTTGATTAAGCTGCTCCTGCCACTTACTTGCGGGTCCGGAAAATGGATTTATGAAACAGACAGCCGGGCTTCCCTTGGCCCTGGGGGACATGACAAGTTTGCTTGTCGCAATTGTGGGGGTCAGGGTGGATATGTGTGGGTTTAAGCAGGATATCCAGGAGTAAAAGTGGAAGATGAGGCACACGATGGTGGGCCCGTTAACAATATCAGGGCGCAGGTGATGGAAGCGCTGTGGGGAAAGTCCCCCGACACACCAGACCCGCAGTCTATCACCCAATATACCATGCGGGACGATGAAGACCCCACGCAATACATTAAGGTTCAGTAGCTGTGGCGTGCGGAGACTGGGGATCAGTAGGACCAATCATTTCCTCTTTTTTATTTTGTTAATAAAAGGGCTTTACCTAAAGAAGTGCAGAAGGTGCTTAACAAAATAGTGGGCATTGAAGCGAAGGGGTGAGCTGAGATTCAGACCGTAATAATACGTCTGGCATGCAGTTTTTGCAATTTAGAGCACTCCAAATCGACACTGACCATGCAGCGTGCACCTGCATACAAGATTGTTATGAAGCTCGAACATCCACATTGTGCGATGTAAAACCGTTAACCCTGCTACCTTGCTGACAGAAATGTGCTCTGACGAAGAATTAGCAAACCACGACTGTGTAACATTTGAAGGGGGAAGAAGATGATATTCCAAAAGCATGTGATCAACCACGTGAGGGGGTAGTGGGGGCCCTCTTCATTGAAGGGTTAGCAACAATAGATCAAGAGACAGGTTTGCAGTACACTGGTGCTTTTTGTGTGGAAATAAACTTGTTATCCTTGCAAGTGGTGTATTGGGCCTGGGTTGTCATTATTTTTGATGTGAGCGTCTAAGGGGGCTTTCCTACACCACCCTCACATTGTGGGCAAGGTTTTTTTTTCGATTCCCGGAAGTACCATTTTGCCCCCACCCATTACTGTGGCTTTAGATGTCATTTTTCTATGGACAAAATAGTTTCCCTTATGGCCTTGCTGGTGACACCCTAGTCAGTTGTCTAGAATAGCTCTGTTGTAGCAGTGGGCCTTGTGACAATGGTGGTACAGTGGTATCACTGAGGGAGATTAAATAAATTCGAATTTAAGTGTGTCCAATCAAAAGAGAAAACGCAAAAATGCACAATTTGGATCTTGTGACCTTCATTGTTGGCGACTGGGGGTGTTCGCTTACTAATTCATTGCCGCTTGATTGATCAAAGGGTTTGCACATCCTGGGTCCAAATCCTGATGGAGGCCAGTGCAGCCTTTCACATTTCCCAGGTTTATGCAAGAGTCATGTCCATTAGTTTGGTGTTGCATGGGCAGTTCGTCAATATTAAGTTTCATTTCCCTGTTCCTCATTGCAACACCTCATCAGGTTGCAAACGAAGAAGGGATGCAGAGTGTGTCAGCATTCTGCCTATGTGAGCTTCGTGTTTCTCGCCTTCATGATCCTTCTTTTCACGCTTTTTATCCCATTGTATAAAGAAAGTGGCGGGTGGGTCATGCTACATGGAATTATAGCAGATTGAACTGTCAGCAGAGGCGTTGCTAGGGAAAATGGGGGAGAGGGGTGTTTGGATGTAGGCCCGGATTAAAGCTCAGGGTCTACAACCAAAAAGCTAGCTGGCCCCGAGTCCCAACAGTAACATTTAGCGTAGCACAGGATCTTTTCCAGACCTAGCAACAGCCCTGACTGTCAGGCTAGGGGAAACGGTGCACGGGTGTGGAGGGTGAGCGTGTACGAGCAGGAATTCTGCCAAATAATCTATATTGCTAACCAAAATGGATTACAGAAGTGATGGTCATGACAGTGAGCAGCCCTCGTCATGCTTATTATTCCACCTTTTTTTTCTAATTCGGCACAATGGCTTATAAAAACATTTAGCCATTTATTATTTTAAACATATACAAACACTATATTGAAAAACAACATACAATACAAAAATATTCTTGTATAACATGTGAGATTATGTATTGAACTGCCACCACAATGCCAATTTCTGTAACTGGTTAGGGGGCACGGCACATCCATGCGTTTATAAAATGTGACTTATTTTATGGTTAATTAGTGTGGTTAGGACACGATTATCCTAAGGCTTTTGTTTTTTTAATTTAAAATATTGCTGGTGGTTCTATCCCTGTAAGTGAGATCTGATACAGACCTCCATTTGGTAATGCTTCCTGCTAAAAAGTAAAGTGCAAATATTTGACTGCTGGCACCGTCTAGTGACATAGAGCAGCTGCCCTGTAGTTTGGCAACATGGCAAATAAAGAGTAACCTATACATTCCTAAAAACAGCCTACTAGGACCCACTTCCAGGAGCATTGCCTGCCCTTCACCGTGGGCAACCCTGATCAAAATTACATAGAATTGCCATAAAGGTTTGTGGTATTCGACAAATGTAAGCGACATCTAGTTGATATGGTGGTCTTTGGGCATTCACAATTTTAATGGCAACAGCTATTTGGTGTCATTTTATTATGAGCTTGGTTGCCAGTGACTCATTCCGCTGCCAGGATCTATTTGTAATCCGCTGTCTGGGACTGGGGTTCACCGTAAACAAACCATTGGGCCCAGTCCAGGAAACTCAATTTTGATGTCTCTGGGAAGGTGTGGCACCTTCTTCAGAGGATAGGAAATTCCCCAGCGGGCCAGCTGGGAACCAGTTCTTCAAAGGCGAGCCCCGTCAGTACACAAGGCAGTTCCCACCAGGGTGTTCATGACTGGAGTTCCTTTAGCACAGAGTAGAGAAGGAGAGGGAAGGGTTAGAGTGGCTCTGGAGGGGAAATGACGAGAAAGAGAGGGGTTCTACCATCCTGGTGGTTCTAAGGCTAAAATATTTCCTGTCCTCATCTCATGCAGACCAGGCACGCAGGGTATGACATCACACAGCAGCCAGGATTGGCCCCTAACAGAAGGCTAGAAGACCAGTCTGCTGTGGGAGATTGCCTATTTAAGGTGGCGGGACCACCCTCTCTGTCGAATACTTTTGAACTTCAGAAGAACGTTTTTCACCTGAAACTTTTACGGAGGTACAGTCTTGGCGAAAGTACTTTTCCATAGAGGTTAAGATCAAAGCTTTAAAGAAAGGAGCCAGCCCTTTCCCTTAACCATCCCAGAGGACCTTTTGGGATCTGCTGGCTGAGCACAACAAATGGTTCCTAAGGACCTTCTCACCGGGCGTAAGTACTCTCTAGAAACCTTTACCTGCTCAAATGGCCTGTGCACCCCTATTTTCAGATCCAGAGTTCCCCATTCATGACAGTCTACATATTCTGTACCGTTTCTTAGTGGTGGGAACAGTATTTTTGATTAGTGTGCTTATATTTTCAATTGCATTAATGTATTCTATTTTTATAGAACCCTGTTTGTTTGGACGTTTAGTAGTAGTTTTGGGCTGAGTAGGAGTTTTTGCCACTAGTCTTCCCTCCTCTCCTGTGGTGCTGTAGGGATTTTTCACAGTTCTACACTGTTTGCCAGTAGTAACACGCAAAGGCTTTGTATTTTCTCTCTGGTCACATTCATCTATTCATTCATCCTATCTCCCTTGCTCGATAATATGTAGATTATTGTCGAGATTGCTGTAAACTATTTAGTTAATGCTTATGGCCGAGAAGAGTCTAGTTAGCTTAAGACTTCCTTAACCAGTAGCTACTTTTGTATCCCCAGGCCTGGCCAATTTATGCAATACAAACATGTACCCCTGTGACCTTTTAACTACGTGGTTAGATATGTGTATAAAGTGGAATTAGGACCCATCTGTAAGACATTTAGGCATTGTGGGTCCTATATAATGGACATAGTTCTAGTTTGTATCCCCTGTGGAAGTTAGATTGGCGCCATGCTATTTACCAGCCTCTCGTTCCCCACAGGCAGCTCCTGATTACTGGGCGATAACTTTTAGCTCATGTTCATCAAATCTTTATTTCGATCTCTGCGATAATGTTAGGAAAATATATCTGCATGTCTCTTGCTAAAAAGTAAGGAAATTGCAACTGACTTTTAAACTCAGCCGTGTGTTCGGGTGTGGACTCACTCATACACTTCCATTATGATTTAGGCAGCCTAGTAGATGGATGGTGATGGGGCTAGGAGGATGCCCGTACACAGCGATGTAGGTTTAAAGGATGTGTTGTGAGGGCCATGAACCACAGTTTAACAACTTTGAGCACTGCTGTGATATATGTTTATCGAGTGCAATACCGTACAGCTGGTTTTCCTGAGGCTGAGTTGGCCTTGCTAGGAGTCGAACCTGCGACCTGCAGATTACACACAGATCACAGCAACAAGCGTTTAACCTGCTGAGCAATCTTACCAGCAATTATCTTGGCATGTTGATTTTTAGATTGCGTGTCTACTAAGGACGAGACAGCTATTGAAAACCGTCTGTCTAAATCTTAAGGATAGACCTTCAAGGATCCAACTCCTCATGTTATCAATTTTCTAAATTGGATCCCCTGCCATTCACGATGCAAGATAGACCTGTACGCCTACACACACCGTACTAAATGAGGTATGTCATTAATGGAATAAGCATTGGAGTCCTCCAATGGCACGGAATGCTATGTTTTTATATAGCACACATGCTTTGCCGTCATGGGCTCAGTTCTGAAATGTTCTTACCCAAAGCTGTCCCTCTTGACTCCCAGCATCCACCCTCCATGTTTAGTGGTGGTTTCTTTAGGAAACTGTAGCAAATGTACCCGATATATTAATTTTTCATGGCAAAGTAAATCTAGAATTATGAAGGGCGTGCTATCTCACACACTTAATAGCAATTTTAAGTGAATGGTTCTTAAACGGCTACACTTCTTTCACATCTATAATGTTCAGAGCAATCCGAGTTTCTTGTTGTCATACCGGTTTCTGTGTGAACCTAATCTGTTTCTGTTCACTGACCAATCTCAATGTTTTCACATCTTGGATGTTATTTTATGGCATTTTCTAGGCGATTTTAATTAATAATTTTTATAACACACTTACTACCGGAGACCAGACTCTAAGCGCAAAACTGTGATCCAAACTTGGGCTGCTGTGCTTGTTTATATCTTAACTGCGCTGTGACTGATCAACTGTTTAATAACTGTATTTTACATTTCCTTTATATGTGATGTTAAATGAATATTGGCATCTTTGCGATTTTTGGATAAGACCATTTTTAGGATTTATTTGCAACTTTTGTGATTATATTGTGGTGATTTTGTATGTGTTTGTGTTAATTTTATGGTTGTTATACCGAAATAAATTGTATGTACTACTACTAATTAATCTCTTACAACACACTTAATACCAGAGAGCAGTCTCTAAGCGTGATACCAGGATTCAAACCTGGGTTGCTCTGCTTGCCTCTAAGACAAACGTGTTGCCCCTGAGCTATCCTCCCGAATTTGACTCGGATTCCACTTTTTGGCTGCAGCAATATAGCCCTTTGGATTTTTATAGTGCATTTATCTATGTAAAATCGCTTCTTGGGTTGCAACGCTTAAAATCTAATTACACTGGTTTAGCTGCCAAGTGCCATTCTCGTTCAGAACTGTTTCACCCAACCCTGTCATTTCAGCCAACATCACCTTGCATTAAGGAGATCATAGTTTGTTTCGTCCTGCACAGGGCTCAAGACAAGCTTTTCAGGTTGGACTATTTTACTCCCTACTTTAGCAAGTACAGTGGGAACGGATTTTCAGGGAGTAAAAAAGTAGTTCTGTTTGTAGACTGGGGTATTTTTTATTATAACATTTTATTTCATTTTAAAAATAATAATACATTACATACAAAATGAATATATTTGTGAAAAGGAGAAGGGAAGAAAAAAAACGGGCACGTTATCCATGCAAGTGTGTTTTTTTTTTATACCATGCATGTAAAAATACATTATATTTGTTTTAATTTAAAATTATGTTGTATCAGATACGTGCTCCATGACAAAGTAATTAACATTAACAAAATGTAGAGCGCCTCTGTATGTCACGTGTTTTTGATGCTAATTGTTTTTAAACACCACAGCAGAGCAATGCGGGCAGCACCAAGCGTCAACCACATACTTCTCTATCAATCCCATGTTTTTTGAGGGATGTTACTAGTTTGCTTACATTTGTGGATCAAAACAGGCAGTTCAATCGCTTACGTGATGGGCCGGTTCTAAAACTCCCAGCATGCACTGTGGGCTAAACAGCCAGGACTGTGCAGTATAGGGACCACCTGTGTGGCGCTAGTCCCTCAGTGTAATACCGACGGCTGATTACACTCGCATACCTTCCAGATATTCTGCAGGCGTGGCATTAAGCAAGTAAGTAAGTTTACTAAATAAATGGCCTTCAGCGAAGCTTTTCTGCAGAGCTTTCATTGCCTGGCCGTCATTAATATACATCGGCATGAATCTGGGTTGAATGGCGCAACTGTTTCGTTTGCAGCACCGCAGTAAACATGGATGTTAACTGCCAGCAGTTTTGCTGCGCGTGACACATCCGGCAGTGCACTGGATCATCCATCTCAAGATGGGAACTCCCGCTAGCACACGTTTTCTTATTAATGTTGGTAGCGCATGCAACAATCTGGGTTGTAAAGATGTGTTTTTACTGAAACCACATTCGATGCGCCACACAATCTATAATTTGTTAAGGTGTTTCTGCCTCAAGAGCGGACTTGCCCTGGAGACTCTGGATTGCCACAGTCTTCGTCTGGTCACTGGGGAAAAGCATGGTGTGTCCATGATTTCCGGCAGTGACAGCAACTCCGCCCACACTTTGGGTACAAACGGTGGCCAGGGTAAGGCCATCACTTTCGGATCCTGACCCTGGGGTTGGATATGCGAGGGAGGGTCACCTGGGTGTAGGAGACTTAGGAAGTGAGGATGAGGCACCCTTGGGTGAGACATGGTATCTCCCATTTCCCTTTGCCAATGAAACTAATATTCCCCAAGGTATTATCAATCCCTTCCCTATTTTTCTAGACAACCTACTTCCAACACACACCACTTGGGTACTGAGACAAAGAAGCCACCATTGAAACGGAGGACAGACTGGCTGAAGAAAGGGAGCGGTGTAAGTGTTGGGCTCAATACCATTGAGCCAGGAACTTTAAAACAGGCTCAGCTAAGCGGTACCAGGGGAAGCACGGCAAGCGTGAAGGAGAGTTCCAAGGCAGAATCTGTAGCGGTGAGCAGGTACCTTCCCGAGATACTGTGAGGTTTATGGAGCACGGTCCGGTGCAAATAGCGAGAGGGGCACGTGAGTCAGAGCAGAGAAAGCAGTGTGGTATAGAGCGACAGTACCGGGAGAGTTGGAGAGGCATGCGACCGCTCGCTGTGCAGGATCGCTCACTGCAGCTGACCGGAGCTCAGCAGTAAGCAGCTGGAAAGCGAGGAAGCCGTTGAGGATGCCAAACCCCAGAAGGATCCAGCGTGAGCAGCCCGTGAACAGAGATGAGTCTCCGGGAAGCCACCAAAAGGGAAATTCCGATCGTAAGAAAGTCAGTGAATCCGTCTGGGTAGAAAAGGGGGTCCTAACATGATGGACGGGTGGTTTTGAAGCTAGAGACATTTGGTCTTGAATATCTAAATTGAATATAAGGGAAAAGTGAATGGAAAATAAGTATTGCCAAGAATCAAATGAGTTGGCATTAATAAGAGTCAAGTAAGCTAACATTATTCAGACTTCAATGATCGAGCGTTACCAAGATCCAAGAAGAATTATTTATTTATTTTTGGGACATTTGTATGATGCCTATACACAAGTGTTTTCAGGCGACACAAGAAAAGTTGGGGCGGGGAGGACATAGGAAAAAAAGTTGACAACAAAAACGGTTATATTGGCCTTGTGACCATCCTACCGTGCAAGTACAAGACAAGCAGGTAAGTGCAGGGGGGAGTGGGAGAAGTGCAGGAGTGGAGTGAGCAAGTGCTGGAGTGGGGGGGGCTTAAGACTGCAAGTGCCAGGGCAAAGGGAGGATGTGTGTGGATAGGGTTGACCAGGTTAGGGCAAGTCCCGTTATGGGTGCCCGGGGAAACTGCTGGCAAGAGATGCTGTGGGGACTGGTTAAGGGGTGGTCTGGTCCCTGTATGACTCTGAAGGGACAAGGCCCCAGTCGCAGCGGCAGTGAGAACATTGGCACGGGAGGAAGAGAGGGTATGAAGAGGAGAAAAGGAAAGTCTTGAGAAGTTTCCAAAACCTATAAAGATCTGGCTCAAGTCTGAGGGGGGCAGGAGGCCATTCCAGAGGGAGGAACCAACCCAGGAAAGGGATCTACCTCCCACTCTCTGCTTGAAGAAACGTTTGACCTGCAGTGAGTTGGAGCCAGGGGTCCGATGGAAAGCTGGCTGTAGAGGTCCCAGGCCCCAGACAGCCTTTTGGATGATGCATAGGGTCTTGGATTTGATCCTTGCGGTCACCAAGAGCCATTAGGGCTGAAGAGATGCGGTCCATGGGCTTGAGGCCAAGGATACGTCTTGCAGTCCTATTCTGGATTAGTTAAATGGCGAATGGGGGAAAGAGGCAGATTGAGGAACAGGCTGTTGCAGTAGTTCAGCCTAGAGCTAACCAGGACTCTGGAAACGTTGAGCTTCTGGGGGAAGTGTGGAAAGATAGAATGCCTTTGAGGATGTAGAGCTGAAAGTTGGACTTCTTGGCAAGGTCCGAGATGTGTGGAGAGAGTGGAGTCAAAGATCATTTCAAGTTTTTTTGCCTTAAGCACGAGAACTAAAATAGTAGCAAAGCTGGTATGCAAGTGAACAAGAGTGTGTACTGGGAAGCTTATGATGGATTGTGAAACCTGAACTGTAACCGCAACTGTGTTTCCTAGCAGGAGAGTATACTATGAAGCCTATGTTGGTTTTGCGAGCGAAAGCTATTGAAAGCGTGAATGTTAACAAAACCTGTGATAATAAAGCTTCAAAGGCAGCTGAAACGACAATGAATCAAGCCTCATTCTGAAGCTGAAACTGTGGCAAGAAACCTATGAAACAGAATTCCGCAAGGTGTGTCGTTGCGTGACCTGTAATGGGTGGACTGTGTGGTTCAACAACTATGCCTAGACCGAATACACCCGCCTAAGGAAACGCCACACTGTGATTGAATAAAGCAAGCTTATGTGAACTGAGTTTGATGAGATGATGTTGAAATTTGTGACAGGAAACCAAACTTGAAGAGCTGGGGAAATATCCCAAGGAACTGGGTTATGTTGAAACATTAGCTACCACACGGAATTGTGTTGTTTTGAAACGTTGGAACACTTGAAAGCCACGGGAAGGGAACCCCCTTGTTGTAAAGTGAACTGTTTGAATGGAAAACCCCTTTTCCACTTAAGAGCTGAAAGAATTCTGAACTATTGTTTGGAACACTTCACGTTTGATGCGGACATCCCTACACATTGTACTCAGATGTGAGGACAAGTATAGGGTTTGGACACAGATGGACCATTGCTTTGGACTTCCTGACACTGACTCTCAGTAGTTTCCTTTAGGTAGGCAAATCCCACCTTGGATTTTGGAACGTTAGGCATTTTCCTAACCATCATTTTTAGTTAATGTGTATACGTTAAACTTCTTTCTCATTGTCTGTGTCTCATTTATGATGCCTTCACACCAAGCACATGGATGTGCGGGCGGAGATACAGTATAGCAAGCAAATCCTGCTCGTATATGGCATCGCACCGTTGTGTTACACTTGAATGTTATTTATTTTTTTATAAATGTGGGCCTGGCAGTTGGGCTGGAATCTTGCGTTGATGTGGATCTCAAGTTTTCCTCTTTTAGGCAGGTCTGCTCAAGGGTGTCCTGTTTTATTTTCTTGTCGCTGAGGCTGCATCCCCTGAGCAGACCCTGGCTCGTGCACTTGGCTCCAGTTTACAACCCCCACACAGGGTCAGAATTTCAAGGGATGGGGGATCTGGGAGCTGGGTTCCCCATTTTGCCCACTGATGTTGTGCCCATGTAACAGTAAGCAGCTAGCGGGCTAAATTAGGCGAGGGAAGTGATGAACTCCAGGTGCCACAGCAATTTAGGCTACTGCACCATCCAAAATTGCTAGTCTTCCATGCTTCGCAAATAAATCGGCTTGTTTTGTAGAACAACCCGTATAGTACGAATTGACCGAATTTATAAGTCTGACCCCACCAAAATACCTAAAACAAATACCACGAAAAGTTTGGACTACCAAAAGTCTGAACTTTTTCGTGGTGTGAATTTAGGTGTTTCGGTGGGGTCGTACTTGGGGCTGGGAGATTGGCATACTGTCGCACACACTTCCCGTTTGCATGTTATCCATATGTCATACAATGTCTTTCAGGTTCTGTGTGCCTGCATTGTCTGCTTACCCCATGCGCCTGGTAGTTGCTGGAGTTTGGATGGAATGAAATGCATGGGGGTGAATGTACAAGCAACGTTTGGGTAATGTATATTAGCAGGCTAAGTACACACCCTGAAACCAACACGCCCCAGGTTTGTAGTCTGGTCCATCTCCTCTTTAAGAGGTTGTGATAAAATTACTATTTTTCAGTTGGTATAACCTTCAGAGCACTAGGAGAGCAGGAAGAAAGGGCAGAGGAAGAAAAGGCAAAAAAGTGCAGTATGCATTAAATTGTCCTGAAAAGCCCTACTGTCCAGCCTCATGTGTTTAGTCCCCTGTCCGGTATTCTTCAATGGGGTGCCTGTACCACCCCAAGGTTGTTCATAGGCCTGTTTGAAGAGTTCTGTCTTCAGAAGGTTTCTGAATGTCAGGTGATTAGATTCTGCTCCCATGCTAGGTTTCAGAGCTCGCCTTAATCTTGGAAGCAATGCTCCAGGTGAAGAGCCTCTCTGCATAAGTCGTTGTTTGGTCACTGTTGGAGCAGATTGGAGCTGGATGAATTTAGCAATCAAATCGGAACATGCTGATAGTTTATTCTCTGGAGGTATGTTGAACTCTTCTACAAATCTGCTTTGATAAAGAAGCAGATGGTTTTGAACTAAATTCTATATTTCACAGGCAACCAGTGGATTTGAAGAGCAGCTTTACGTGGTTCTGGATTTTCTGAGCTGTCTGTTTTTATTTTGGAATAATTTTTGTAAGCTATCACCCGGTCACCATCTGCTCCACTCGGCTCATTTTGAAGTAGTAGAGAGTTTTCTGAAGAATGCACAGCTAGAAACTAGTACTCTTATCACTGTTGTTCTAATTGAGAAATGAAATGTCTGCATCAGATGGGACTCTCTGGTTCATAACCTGTTGTTGTTTCTGGGGGGTGATCCAAGGCTAGAAGGCTTTTAGAGTGGTGGTGATTTGCATTAAGACTTTTCCAGAAAATATCGGTTTTGTTTCCATTTAATCAAATGTAACTCTATTTAATCAATGGTAGTGGCGATCCAGACCGAAAGAAATGTAATTCTTTGGCCCGTTCTGTTTATTATTCATTTGTAAGATCTGTGTATCATTGACAGATTTACTTAAGAATTTATTGTCTGAAAATCATTGTCTGCCGAAACTTGTCTATAGTGAATATTAGGGTTGAGGCGACTATCCCGAACATAGTCCTTGTAGTATTCCTTGCATGAAGAAGATACGGCAGGGCCCATCTTGGCCTGTTGTCTTTGATTGATAAGGAAGGACTGAATCCAATATACGGCTAATCCTGTTACCCCTTCCCCTTCTGAGTATTTTCAGAAGGACCGAGGTTTACAGTATTGCTTGATTGTGTTTCATCAAGTGTGGTGCGGATCTTTCTGATTTCTGATAGCACTGTTTCTGTAGCCCTGTGGGGTATAAAACATTATTGATGGTCATCGAGAAGTCAGAGTTCAATGTATTCTTGTACTTGTCTGATTCGTCCCACAAAAACATGATGGGGCGTAGAGGTTAAAACTTGGGGGAAAGTTTTCTGGAATCTTAGCGACTGCTTTTGGTTTCTTGATTAGGGGAGTAATAATGGTTCATGAATGGGGTTTCCGGTTATGGAGACCGGTTCAGGGATGTTTATAGAAAATAGATCCTTCGATTTTCTTTTCAATCTTGACCTCGAAGAAAAGAAGTTGGTCTTTACACCAGGAGTAACAATTTGCAAGCTACTAGCTAGACATGGTGTCACTCGCTCCCTGTCATAGATACCAATTATCTGCCAACACACGTGCTTCTTACCCACTAAGGGTGAATTAGCCGCTGGCTAGTGCTGACTGCACATTTTGATGCCTGTTCCCGCTCCGGTTTGGATGCCGTAAATACTGTTCCCAGTGGCCTTCTGAATTGGGTCGTTGTTTGAAGATGCAGAATAGCTTGCGAGACTGATTGGCAATCTCCCTGATCAGATTGGCGAAGCAAGTAGTTTTTTTACTCTAGTCACAGGCTTATTGTACCCTCTTCTGTGTTACAGGTTGTTTTATCTATTTCCCTTCTAGATCTTAGCCATTGCCATCCCTGGTTGCGGCTTGATCTTTTTTGATCAGCCAGTTTTTTGCTAGTCCATATTTGCGGTTTGCAGTTTGTTTTTCTTCCTTTCCCATTCTGATGGGATGCAGCTTGTCCAGAGCCACCTTGATATTGTGATTGAGGTTTTCCATCAGGCTCTTTGCGTATCATTGGATTATCACCAGCAGTGTTGTAGGTTTCATAAAAGCTTTCCATCCAGATAGCCACTATTCCAATTTATTTTAACTGTATTATTGGAGAAATGGCTGATTTTTGTCCATATACATTTGTTTACTTCCTCCACCTCTAAAGGGGAGGCAGAGTATTGCATTCCCTCGCCAACGTTTGAACTGCAAGGGCAGCTTTTCTTCATTGGGTTACATGTCTATAAGGACTGCCTTCTCCAAAAGGGGATCAGGAAATGGGAAATGCAGGTGACGAGACCCACCCGCATCCTGGGTTCAACTCTATTATCTAAAGGTAAGGATTATGCCACACATCATGAACGAATTTTGAAGCACTTTGTCCCTTACAAGAACACCAGAAAAGCTTGGGTGCATGCAACGTATTGTGTTTCGATTAAACTACAGAATGTAAAGCTTTGCTATCGCAGCTTCCATGTTTCATGATGAGATGTTGGTCTATGTGGACCATGGTCATTCTTTGTTCCTGGTGGTCATTGTTTGTTAGTGGCTTCTCAAGTATAGTGTATGTAACGCTCAAAGTACATAGCTGTAGTTTATGATCACCGCTGGTTTGGGCCTTGAAATGGGAATTGTATGTTTTGGTGTTATCCTGCCAGTCGCAGTGCATCCGCTTGCCCTGCTGGCATGAGTTTCATCTGAAGCTATTTATTCTTTGCTCTAGCTGATGTTGTAATCTGGTGGGAATGTAATGTAATGGTAAAGCCCAAGTGAAATGTTGTGTGTTGCCATGGGAAGACCGACTTGAATCTCTTGCACTGAGGAGCCAACCTCTTGTACAGGAACTGGCAGATGATAACGTTTTATTTTTGGCTATTAGGTATTGAATGTTACTGTTTATGAACGCGGATTTGCAGTCTGATTCATTATATTGTTAACTGTCCTATGCAAAGCGCTTTGGACAAAGGTGCTATATATAAAACAATAAATACAAATACCCACCCATTCACTGCCCATGGCCATGTTATACTCTATGGCCATTCACATCCACCTCCCCAGCCAAAACACCTCCTCCTGGGATTTCTTTGAAATAGGTTTATCAAGCCTTCCAATCAAATTCTGAGATCGAAGTGCCTTCCAGTGTTGTTTTTAAAAAATGTTTAATTTTTTTTTTTTAATGGTTATCTGAAAGTTAATGGAGCTGTGAAGGCGCTACTGGTGTAATACAAATGTCTTAACCAGGTATGCCTTCCACCGCACAACTTATAAGCACTATGCGTGTAACAACAAGCAGTCACAAAGCCAACAGTTCTTGTGTATAACTATTAGGCATTAGCCAGACACTGCTATAATGTGCCTGGAAACTCCCACCATTTTGCAGATGCTACCATCAATGGTCAGTTACTATCACTATTGCAGTGCCTGGCAAATGCCTTTCCCATGCATACACTAAAGCCAAACCTGTTGGCATTGCCAATGCGTGTTTATTTTCTTACGTTGCTCGTGTGGCAATTGTAGCAGCATGCTGCTACCACCAGCTAGCACGCTCATTACAGTGATGGCACCCTAATAAACCTGCTTTGGAATGCCATGGAAGGCCTTTTGCTGTGGGATGTTCCCTTGTTAGCCTCTGACTGTAAAACTAAAACATTTTGCTTTCTGAAAAGGCCTAAAGACACTGCCATCTGCAAAGCAGATACACTTACAGAATCTAGCCATTTCTGCTTCCTGGGGCAATTGATTTTGCCTAGTTTGCTTCTTAGTTTATTCCTTGACACCAAATTAGACAAGAGGAGCCTGACCGGTACACACAGTAAAATGTAAATAAGGTAAGGACACCTTAGATTTACCGCAGTAGCCAAGAGTCAAATTGGAAGGGCGTTGTTGATCTGCAATCCCCATTATTGGGACAAAAATAGCCTACCCCAAACATGCAAACCTGGTATATCGAAGGCTTATGTTACCGTTTAGCAGGCGTAACTGGGATGCCTTGCGTCCCCGTTTCTGCAAATGGCTGATGCCACTTCTAGGATCGTATGATCTTCTTTGAGGGCACTCTAAGGGTGAAGGTCGTGTCCTGGTTGGTAGGACCCTGCAATGAGCTGTTCAGGAAGGAATGAGAAAGAAGAGTATGAACAATGAAAACAAAATTACAGGTTGGAGTTAAAGTATGAGGACCTTATGTGGTTTGTATTTATTTTCGGGTCATATGGAGCTTTGGCCAAATCGTGGAACATAAAAACAAAGACCAATTAACTTGAACTGTACTAAGCGGAAGAAAGAGGATGCAAGTTCTCCTTCAAGTGGGAATGAAAAAAAAAGATAGAGTTAGTCATGATGGCAAAGTTGGTCCCAATGTTTTGCCACCAAAAGAGAAATGGAACGAAATCTTGACTGGTCATATGGAGGCCTAGGAAGAGTTGAGAAGCTGGGACAGAGACCTGGACGTTCGTGTAGGAGAACAGAAATAAAGAGAAAAGAGCCTGTCTCTGGGCACATTTAAAGGCCATACAAATAAAGCGGAATAGTAAGCAAAAGTCTTTATTTTTTTAAAAATAAATGTTTTATAGTAAGCCAAAGTCTTCCAGCAAAGCGAAGCCAGAGCCTGAGAAGCGCCAAGTAAGTAAAGAAATTATACATGGATCGTAGTGGGGCCAGTCGATAAGCTGCGAGCCCGAGCAATGGGGCAGAGCAGTAGTTGAAATGACAACAAATGTACAAAGAGATAAGATGTTTAGAAGCCTGAAGTGGAAGCAACAGGACCGAGATGTGTAAAGAAAGAAATGACTAACGCACCGCACCTAAATTGCGTGCAGAAGCATGAAGAGGGAGGAAAGAAGATTGGAGTATGGGGGATAGAAGAAGCAGGGAAGACAAAGAAGCTTCTTTTTGGAAGGATGAAGATAAAGGAAATTAGCATCTACCCAGGATTTGATATAACGTTCATAGATGGCAGTCTTTTTCCCACGACATTTCATGCCGCAAATGTTTGCCTGAAAAAACGAATCCAATAATATGTGGGACAGGTGTAAGGGCATATATGGGTTAGGGTAGAGTAAGGAATAGAGCATACATACCAGGGGGTGGGAGGTTGCAGAGGAACTCCAAGAAAAAACATTGGCATTCAATGAGTTTTTTCAGGCTAAAACATTCGGCAGAAACGGCCGTGAAGAAAAATGGGGATAAATGAACGTAGAACCCAGGATTTGAATAGCTGCAAGTCAGGCAGTGGGCATAGCATAAAGAGACTCAGAAAATGAAGAAACTGAGAAAAAGATAAGAACAATACCATCAATCGACAGACCGAACCAGAGAAGCCCAAGGAGGGAAAGAGTTGAATGGTTGACTGTATTAAAACCAGCAAAAAGGTTGACCAAAATAAGAGAAGGATGTTTAGCATGATGAGTGGAAAATAAAGTATTAGAAACGTACATCATGACAGTTTTATTTGGATCGGACACAAAGAGGTCCATATTTATGTCGATAAATGAAGTGGTTTGAATTCATTTCAAAATGGTGCACCACCAAATTCATGTGCTCCCTCCCCACAAGTGTGTACTCTAAGGCATAGAGGGAGTTACTGCCCAGCAAGGACTGTCCTGGAATCCAATCGGGAAGAACTATGATTCTCTCCAGATAATCCCTGAATCACAACTTGTCCGCAAAGTGAGGACCCGCAAACAGCCCTTCTCTTGTCACACTCCCACCCTCTGGAACTTCATCCCGGTGCCTGCTCGGAATGCCCCCACAATTCTCCAATTTCACAAATCATGACTCTTTTAACAACACCTGACCAAGGACTGATTCCAATGGATGCACATACCGATGCACACACCTCACAGTACTGAGCTACTGTTAAAAGATGCCAGCCCACTCTGTACAGTGCTCTGCTGCACTCTAGCTAGGTTGGCGCTTTAAACAATAAACTAATACTAATAATAATAAAATAATGCCTGCTCTCTATTGGCAGAGTCTCTGGGCCCTCCGACCTTTAATTCCTGCTTTTGTGGCCTGGTTGTACCACGGGATGGACGCTCATACAGCCTTAGGATGGATTTTGATGGTTGTGTGGTGGGGCCCCCCATTCTAGATACTGACACAGCCCCGGGTTTGAGGCTCTCGTCAGTTAGGCCTCAATTCGAGGGTCTGCTACAGAATTCATTAAAGGTTTAACTCTGGGGTAGTGTTTTTTTCATGTTAAAAGATATTGCCACTTACTGCTGAAGTTCCTCTAGTGCAGCGAGGGAGGAAACTGGCCATCAAGCAGGGTTCATGCTCTTCCTAGATATGAGGACTGGGTGCTTTTGATGGCAACTAAAAGCATCAGTCCCACAGGGATCAAGGTTGCTCAGAGCCGTTACGTTACTGATTAGTGCCTAGACGAGCTGGCTAGCTTGGTTCCAACATCTACCAGGAACTTAATTTGACCCCCAAGGCCTAGTGGCACCATACAGCATACTGTGGCAAGTCAGAAGAAGGACATCGACTTACTGAGGGCATGACATCAAATGCTTTATCAAAATAAAAGGTTAACGCTTGTCTTTCCCTTGTTATCGATATATGTTTGTAACTCCGGAGCTATCCTTACTGACCCTACCACTATACAAAAAAATGTAATCCAGTCAGGAGAATTACCCATTCTCCTGAGGGTACTTCTAATACCAGTCTTTCATACAAACATCCTTTCTTGACTTCTTGGACCAGAATTCTTCACTTCCTTGGTTGGGTTCTTGAGCACTCTTTAATACATAATCTGAAAATAGTCTCCTGTGACACTTTAGATTAAGCTCTTTACTTCCTTAATTGGGTTATTCGGTGGTCTCTCCTCTTTGGAGGTCCTTCTCGGGGATCTCTTATTAATTTCTTGGTTGCAGCTCTCTGAGCCTTGTTGTACTTTACTTGCAGTGTGATTCAATTGCTTACTTTCAGTAGGTTCTATGCCATCTCTGGTTCTCTGTTCAACACTATATTTACTTTGTAAAATCTTCCGAATTATATGCCCCTTTTCCCAGGGAATTTTTATATTTGCTCTTCTCTCATTATTTACTTGTTCAACAGTTCTTTCTCTAGAATCACAATATTTGGTTCACATTTAACTCTGTTTCATGTTTGCTACTGGGACCGGGTAACTGCAATATAATCTCCCTGGGTCCTCCCGTGGTTTCCCGTTCTCCCCGTTACCTTCACTTTGACAGGAGAAAGTCTTCAAAATCCTTTTTCCATGTAGGCCCTTTTTCTGTTCACAGCTCGCCAACACCTTCTCCCTGGTGTCTTTCGTTGTGCTTTTCAGTTTCTCTGTTGCAGTGTCTTGGCCCCATCTTGTATGACCGGACCTCCCAAAGGCTTCTCTGGTTGGTGGTATCGTCAAAGTTGTTTGGACCCTTGGTACACTACACACTCCCTCTTGTGGTCTCGCCACCACCTCTTATTGGGCTCAAGCCCTTGTGCTTTCTCGCTTTTCGGGTACATTGCAACTCCAGCCTACCGTTCTGTGATGCTGGACGAGTTTGAAACTCACAGGCTTTGCTATTTCCTTTTCTGTCAGAATGGACACCGCATGGGGCCTCCCCCGGCTTGTGTATGTGGTTCTCTGTCTCTCTGTTTCATCTCGTTCTCTCGCGCCTTTCGCTGAGTGCACTAGTCTCATTAGATGGGGCCGTCTGATTTAAAGAGACATCCATTTTTTTCCATAAGAGTACCATATCCATTATGAGTATCATCCTCCCAGTACTAATACTCTGTTATTGTGGTTTCTTTGTCACAGTCCTGATAACTCACAGGATTTGGTATAGCAAAACATTTCATATAGGCCACAAATATGTGCAGGTTGAGGGAGTTCTGCGGGAGGAACAGGAGTCTTTACCCCCTGGTGAGCTACCACTTGCCTCTACCCCTAGGGAGGGTATTGAGAAGCGAGCTCCCCTTCCTAGGCTCAAAGGAATGGGCTCCTCTTTGGGGAGAAGGGAGAGATTCCCTCGATCTGTCACAGTACCTACCACTTGAACTCTTTGTTTTTAGGAGTATCAAGACACATCTGTCTTTTTACATTAGCAGCCATGTATAATGGGCAAAATACTCCTATTTAGCATCTCACGTGGAAATGATATTTGTACATTATATGATCTAGCTCCATGGTGTCCTACGTTAACCTCTGCTTACTGGGAAAACACACTCACACTCACACTCACACACTCACACTCACACTCACACTCTACCTCTAGAGTGCAGCTACAAAAAACAAGTTGGTTGATTGCAATTAGTACAGGCAGTAAGTCTGTGGCCAGGATATCCCTGTGCCAGGATGCTTTACATGTATTCTTTCATTCAATTGTGGGTTCTAACATAAAAAAATAGACCACCGGGGCACCGAAAGGTGGCCTGCTTTGAGATAGTTTGTCTTGGGTCATCCCCTATCCCAACACTCAATGGAGGACAGGCTCTTGGTGTAGGGAGACAGCAGCCAAGGGTGCAGTTAAGTCCAAGAGCTAACTGAAAGAACTTTCAGGTTTAGACTTTTAAGTACATTTGTTGACTGTATATTCCAAAACACTGGCGATTTCATCTAGTCTTCTTTGGTCATCTTGCCCTCTTAATTCTTATTGCTGATGCACCGTGGGGTGTTTTCCAACTTGGTTAAGTTAGCATATGGCTCAAAAAGAAATGACCAGAATGGCTGCATTTCCAATGGTTGTTAGAAAAACGTTAAGCAAATAATTATCTATTTATTGATACATATCAAATCTGGGTTATCTTCAGCAACATTTCATCCCAGCTCTTTGTCTAGCTCTGTTTTGAGGGTGATCTCCATCTCTGGTCTGAAGGTACCCTCTAGCCCTGGCCTATAACTTTGGTGTGAAGGTAGTGATCTGTGATCCAACAGTGTTGTGGCACCGTTCCACTTCACCGGTATCGGACATGCATCGTCAGACCGTGACTTTATTCTAGGCGGTTTCCCAGAGCCAAGCTAATGGGATCATAAAAGCTTGGTTAAGGATTTACTTAACAGTTTGGTGGCACTGTCTCTGAACTACACTGCATGGTTGATTTTCCACCTGATTAATTTCCTTCTGAGTGCTGTTGCTGCCTGTTGCTGTCATAGCACACTGTTCTGCAGATGAGTCTCCGATTTGCTGGTGCAATGCAGAAGATTGATTGCTGCTTCTGAGAGCCGCAGCAGCTGCTCCTTTGAACACCGCGGTAGAAAATATGTTGCAACCGAGAAAATTCGTTTTTTTTTCTCGTCTGATTCTGTTGATGGTCCAAGAATATTTGTTTAGGATTATCTAACCATAGGATTTGGGTAGTTCAACCGGACGAGTAGTTGAATCTATTCAGAGTCAGGGATATCCACATTGCATGGTTGTCATGTGTTCACACAGGATGATTTAATTGGAGATTTGCATATATTTGGCTATTCAGAATTGGGTCGGACTTTATTATTCGGTAGATGTGCTCTGTTTAGTGTTGACTCTTATCCTTGGTGAGCTCCTGATTTTATCCTTTAGCATTATTTTTGGAAGCTTGCCGGTGTGGCTCGTGTGTTTTATGCAGAACAGTGGACATTGCAACACGCCACTCTAGGTCAATGAGGGAAAAGGCAGAAACAGTTTCGAGAAATAAGATGATTAAAACCTCTTGCTTTTGAATTACCACTGTCAGTTCTGTTCATCCACAACATTTGTTCATGTTGTAGAAAACCACCAGTAAATTCAATACGGGAAACCAGGCAGCAGCAGAGTCTGAGTTTAGGTGTGTACAATTTCACTTGTCCTACCCACGTGACAGTCTCTGCCTGAATCTGCACTCCATCAGGCAGAGATCAGGTGACTAGCACCCAAGTGACTCCTTTTCCGGTTCCCAAGCAAGTGTACCTCACCCTCCTCTGACGTGGCATAAACTACTGCGCAGGATTAGACCTCAGGCAATGGCTAATGGTACCGCTGCCCAGTCTTCTGGGCTTGTAGAGTTCTGTCAGCCAATCCCATTATTGCTTGGTTCCTTGCACGTCATCTCTAGTCATGGCTGCGATGCTAATCCGTTTGTCATGCTTAGAAGTCTATTGCTTAGGGGAAAACATAATGTACGATTGTTTCGACACTGAAATCTACAGATAAAGCTGACATTGGACCTGTTTAGGGATTTTACGAATATTTGATCAGTTTAGCACATGGAGAATGAGTTGTGGCAGGGACGTGTGTGTGTACATACTTGTAATATGGACAGTGCGCCACTAAGTACTGAACATTTGGTTTTTGCATGTGTATTTCTGATTTGGACCATAGGGAAAGTGCAGTGATTTAATGAGAACTTCAGGCTTTGGACAAGTCACGAAGCACGGTTCACAACCTACATCTTGAAGGGTCCAACGTCAGCAATAAGACCAAGTCTCCACCTATTACATTTTTCACTTATTTCAGTCATGACACATTATCTATTTTATTATGAAGACCAGACCATTATAGAGTTTCTAAAAATGAGTAGTCTAAGACATGCTAGCTTTCAGATGTATACTATGCCATGTGTCATGGGTTCAGTATCCGGTTGTGATAAATACTTTACTGTGATCTTGCTCCAGCATTGTTCTCGAACCCTGCAAGTTCAAGAAAGATGCTGGAGTCAGTTACTGGAAGGAGACATACGCAGATCTCACACATCCTGGGGGCTCTCCTAATAAAGTGTACCTCTTGCATTTACACTTTCCTCCTGCAGCTTGTTATTTATCACATTACGACTAGCAAGTCTTGAGAGCACCCGGGAGCGAGCGGTCGTTCTACGCGACGAAGCTGTGCCAACAGCTGATGTTCGGTGACCAACTCGGAGCACAGCACACTTCAGGGCACCTGTGCTGATGAGGCCTGGAGGGGGGATCCTTGTTGTGCCGGAACCCATGCAGGGGCAGAGAGATGGCAAACAACTCCCTGGTGCGTCTTTTAAACTTGAGACGGAGCGCGCGCTGCCCCCTTTTACGTTGCTTAGAATAAAGGACTCTACAACACTTCATAACGTGCGGTGGCCATCTTGCTTACTGTTTGTCTCCATAGAAACGCTCACTACGGAGCGTAAGGACAGCGCTTCACAAAATTAAAGACTCACTTTTAAGGAATTCAAACCGCGTCAAAAAATAAATACATCAATAAACACTGCACAGACTACTGAATGTTCACCTGAAAAAAAAAATGCAGAACACACCCTCCCCTAGTCCATTTCTCGCTAACCCAGGCATCCCCATCCATCAGTCCATGGAGCAGTGGATTCCAAGTATACCTAAGGGCTATTGGCGGGACAAAGTTCAATGTTGATCTGAAAGAATCCACCCTATTGAACTGCATTGGGGCAGAAGCCCTTAGAATATTTTGCACCCTACCTGACATAGTGAGCAGTGATGAGGCGGGTGATTCTGGCAGCATTGGCACAAACAGACGTTATGGCGTCAAGGTTGGAAAACACTTTGGAAACAAAACAAATGTTCTTGAAAGATATAATTTTTGATGCGTACATAGCAGAATACAAATTCACAAGTATTGCTGATGAATATCTGAGAGCAACAAGTGCGGCCAACTGCTGACGCCCCACACCCAGCAAGGATTGTGGCAAGCAAAAGATCCCACCATAGAACAAGTCATTGAGATTGCCAGAAACAATGGAAATGGGTGACAAGTGCATGTAGAAAGTGCAAATCAAAGAACCAATAGAAGTTTTTTTAAAAAAAGTACATCTCAAAGAGGAAGATGATAATGAGGAGGCCATGGTGGCATTAATGAGGAAAATGTAAACAAAATTAAGACCAACCGACCGAAGAAGGAAAGAAAAAGTGCCAATGCCCCCACCCAGAAGGGCCAGTGGAGATGCCACAAGTGTGGACAGAACAGACACCCCAATGGTGAAAGAGATTGCCCAGCGATCACAACAGAATGCTTTAAGTGAGGCAATGTTGGGCACTACGGGAGAGTTTGCAGGAACAGATACATGTGAAGAATGGGCCCAAATAACAAGCCAATTGAGGAGATTATCGGTCAGAGCAATGCCAGCATCAGATCCCTCGAAGGAATAGGTGGCCCAAGCAGCCTCCTGTCTGTATCATATGGTGGGGAGGAACAAGTAATACAGATTTTGACAATCGGTTCTTAGGAAGAGAGGCCCATGAGAATACCTAAAGATCAATTCCATACCTTTACGTGCACTGATAGACACTGGATCTCCATACACAATGGTGGACATCCTCGCATATGAGAAATGTAATGGTCGATTGGAGAAGCTAAGAGTTACCAATATCAGACCCACAGGGTATTGCAAATGCCAAGTTAACATCATAGAATAAAAGTGGCTTCACATCTACCTCAAGACAGAGAAACGTATTGCAAATTGTATATAGCAGAGAATGCATCCTCTGTAGTGAGTTGGGAAGAACAGGCAGCTCATCATATAAAGATGGGCCCAGGCGAAGCGATCCCCAATACTATGTGTATGAAATCAGCACTTTAATTCCAATGAAGCCTAGCAAAAACCTTTCCCTTAATATTCAATTTGAGTATTGGAATGCTTAAAGGATTCAAACACAGGAGTGTGTTGAAAAGAGGAGCCAAACCAATTTCGCACAAAGTTAGAAAGATCTTTGTGGGCACAAGAGATGCATTAAAAAAAGAGTTAACAAGACTATGCGAGCAGAAAATCATTGAACCTAGAGTCCTCCGAATGGTTTTCACCCATTGTAATCGTGTGTAACTCTTACAACTCTAAGGATGGGCGTGGACCTTAGAGAGCAACTAAACGCCAACATTTGGATAGACCGATTCCATCTTCGAAATATACGTGAAATGTTAACAATGAAACCAGCTAAATATTTTACCACGCTTGACTGGTCATCAGCCTATCAGGTGGCATTAGATGAGAGATTTAAACACCTAACATCGTTCTTTACTCCCCTTGGAGCATTTAGATTTCAATGCATGCCATTCGGAGTAGCATCAGCTGCATCTATATTTCAGAGATTAATGCAACAGCTTTTTAGTGTCTTGATGATATATACTATTTCAAGGATGACATTCTCTTTGCAGCCATGACCGAGACAGAACACAATGCCAAACTGTTGGGTGTGCTGCAGGTAATACAAGAGAAGGGACTCGGCCTCAGGATTGACAACTGTAAGATTAAAATAAGCGAGGTAACATACCTTAGACACACAATCAACTCTGCAGGACTGAAACCAAAGAGAAACCTGGTTGAGTCTATATCAAATATGCCGGCTCCCATCGACCAAGACCAACTGCGCAGTTTCTTGGGGATGGCGGAGTATTATTTGAAACTTGTGCCACATTTTACAGAACAGACTCCACACATGAGAGGACTGTGAAAAAATGTGTACAGTTCTCATGGTCGACTGAGTGTCACAGAACTGGAGAACATTAGGAAAGTCATAAATGAGGTGCCTACTCTTAGAACGTCCAGCACCACGGCCCAAAATATCATCACAGTAGATGCCAGTAACATAGGGCTGGGTGGCGTGTTCAAACAAATAATGGAAAAGGAATAGAAAAAGAGGCTTTGGGTGTGAAGTGGATACTACACGACTTTAGAAGCTTGATTTGGGGTGGTCATGTGGTCAAAACGGACCATAAACCACTGATACATATACAGAATTCTAAAAAAATAGATTTCCCCTAGAATAGGCACATGGATCATTGATAGTATGCAGTTCAATGTAAGGGTAGAGTACATGCCAGGAAAAACAAATGTCATAGCTGATTGTTTCTCCAGGCTGCCATTGGGCAGCCATGAAGAAGACTGAGACCAGGATGAGGAGAAGGCAGAATGTGTCATTGCACACATTGAGCAGGGAATCTCTAAGAATGAGTGGGAATGAGCATCTAATAATGATACCGAGCAAACATTTACAGCAAGCAATACAAGAATGATGAGAGAAAGTTGGGCATGCTCTTATATCCAAAATGAAAATGCAAAAGATCCAGTATGCATGTTCAGAGGTGAACGTGCCATCCCACCGGTTAGTTTAAGAAAAAGTTCATGAATTTAGCTCACAAAGGTCATTCGGGGAGAAACCTCACAAAAAGAAGACTCGGAGGAGAGCGATTGGTGGACGGGAATGTGGAATGAGATTGAAGATTTAGTAAAAAATTGTCAAGCATGTACCTTACGTGACAAGAGCAAGAAAATAAAGATTACACATCTACAACCAGTGGAGATTTAAAACATGGTTTTGGAAAAAATTGACAATATTGGCCATAGACATCACAGGAACCTTTAGAAACTTTAGAAGCACATAAAATATATGTTGTGCTAGTAGATTACACATCAAAGTGGGTTGAGTGGGGAATATTGGAGAACACAATAGTGACTGGAGAGACGTTAGATTTTTGGAGGATGTGTTCAGTAGAGAGGGTGATCCGCAGGAGATGGTATCAGATAATGGAGCACAATTTGTATCGGAGGAAATGCAGACTTTCCTGAAGGACAGAGCTATAGAGCACAGGCTTACCTCATTATATCATCCGATGGTCAATGGACTGGTGGAACGTATGAATGGTTTTGTCAAGAGCATAATCCAGCAAGTGGTGGCAAATTCACGGCCTTAAAAATACACCCTCAAAAGACAGTCCATGCTTATCAAATGACTCTCTGTTCCACCACTGAGGAAGAACCGTTTGTTGTGATGAGAGGAAGAGCACCATGTAACAGGTTAAGGCCACCATGGTTACCTGTTGGTCACAAGAAAAGAATCGACATTGAAGATATTTTCAACCAAGTAAGAGAAAAACAGAAAAGATATAAAGAGTATTATGATTGTACCATGCAGACAAGAGAAGCCGAGATTAATCAAAGGAGACTGGGTGTGCATGAAAGAACATAGGAGGGTTCATATGGTTTTGTCCAAATTCAGGAATGCACAAATCGTGGAAAGGGCAACTACAAAATATGTCATTTTGGATGATGGCAGAAGATGGTTGTGCGATGTGGTGAAATCCTCCAGATGGCAGATCAACTGACACATGTACCTTCAGAAGCAGAAATCTGGCTCCCGGACTGGGACCGTCGATGAAAGATACAAGATGGCAATCGGGGAGCAATGACAACTCTGTCAGAGTGATGCCTCCAATGAGCAGAAGATATGCTCCGAACTTCAATAGTGACTGTGTATTCTTGAGCAGATCTTTTTCTTTTTACATTGCGATTTCCCTCCCCCCCCCGTCCCAAATTTTCTGTCTCCTCTTTTCTCCCCTCCTTGCTTTCTCCTGTTCTTTGTTTGCCACATGGAGGGGAGATGGTGTGATATATACTTTATTGTGATCTCGCTCCTGTGAGTTTGAAAACGGT
Organism: Ambystoma mexicanum; assembly: GCF_040938575.1. Taxonomy (NCBI): domain Eukaryota; kingdom Metazoa; phylum Chordata; class Amphibia; order Caudata; family Ambystomatidae; genus Ambystoma; species Ambystoma mexicanum. Next base: position 1,527,020,167 of record NC_090937.1, read on the forward strand.
GCCGGAGTCGGGCACTGGGAGAAGAGCCACGCGTATCTCACCGCGTCCTGGGGGCTCTCCTAATAAAGTGTACATCTTGCATTTACACTTTCCTACTGCAGCTCGTTATTTATCACCTACTCTTTTCAGATCGACTCAGCCATTCACCCCAAACCTCACAGATTGATAAATTTAGTACCAAAGTGTGGGTAATAATGATGGTAAAATGTAACAGATGTTACTAACCACTCAGTGGATTCCTGTTGATAGTGGTGCGATAGAAAACACTAGAATTAAAAAGGAACACTATTTTCTATCATCATTAGACCTAGAAGGAGTGAATTGCGATGTGCATACAAAGTCATTGAGAGGCTAAAGGAGGGATTGTACTGCTATATGTTCTGGTCTCTGTCAGGGGCTTATATCTCTTGCGTGCTTTTCTTAGGGCTACATTACGAGTTGGGCAGTAGCCCTGAAATGCAGCAGTAACAGTATTACCGCTACATTTAAGGGCTGGCCCTATCACAAGTTTGGCACTAAATGGGCTGTTTTATCACCAGCTTTCTGGAGGTGAAAATCACATTTAGCGCCCTGTTTTCGGTGTAATTACCGCTGGCTGTATTAGCGCGCAGTATTTATTTGTATAGAGCGCTACATGCTCATGGGCATCAGAGTGCACACAAAGAACAGACAAAAGTAGTCAGGCAGGAGAATAGAGCAAGTAATGGGAAGACATCTATTTGCACCGAAAATTCCCCATTGGGTCCAGTGGCCCCAATGGGGAATGAGAATTTACTGTTAACGCCAAAAAATGATGCTTTAGAAACACTGAGCGCATTAAACCATTACCAAATGAAGAATCCAAGTGGTCCATACCCATATACCCTGAAGCTCTGCTTTTCGACTGCTCAGCATGCATCCTAACTGTTTGAACACCACCCCATCCGTGCCCACTTGTGACTGTCTTTTTTTAATATAATGGTTTTGTATGATCTGGTGTTCATACCGCCGCACCGGTTGGTGCTAACGCCATTACAGTTGGGTGGTATTACAGCCGGGTTGGTGCCCAGATACCGCCCAACTCGTGATGAGGCCCTTGGCATGCATTACTGTTTGCGTGACCTCTGAATGTAAAGTAGCAATGCTCAGTGGAAGTAATTGGTATTTCCTCCTTGATCTGAATCGGAACCATGGCCTGTGCATGAGGGAGATCCACCTTAGACTTTGTACTGAGACCATTCTACTGATCTGGTCACACGCACACGCACACACGTTGGAGATGGAAACGTGGTCCACAGCTCGACTCAAATGCTTCACAAACTGAAACCTGCTTCGAAGCCCCGTAGACAGGGAGCTGCCCTATGGCAGTGCTGAACTGGCCAAATCCTAAGAGCAGAGTATTCTTGAGACCAGCGCTGCACAGCATAATTGGACCGTTGTAGAAGCGGCCTAACTGGACTTGCTTGACCTGCAACTCAATGATGGTCATGTATGACCTTTGGCAAACACACTGAATCCAACCAAGCGAGGCTGCTACTAGCTTAGCATTGAGATTCTGGTTGCGAACTTGATTCAGAGGGAACGAGAAGAGAAGATATTAACAGGCAGATCACACATGTAGTCATTCTGAAACAAACTGTTTATGAAATGTCAGACTGGTTTTTTGGGGTAATGGATGTGGATTTCCTACAATACAAAATGCAATATTTCTCAATCTGAATGAATTTCATTTTTCTTAGATGAATTGTGCTTGTTGTACAGTGGTGGTCTTAAAACTGTGAAGATGGCCTGTCTAGTGTGGGGCCAGGAAGCTATCCCGAGTGGGAGCTCTTCAAAACGTTTAGAAGGCTATGCTGATTTTAATAGGAAATATAAGCACTTTGGTATTTGGGAGGGCCTGGCAACAATATAATTACTCCAGAGCATAAAAAGTGTGGCTATCACTGCTGTACAGTCATGGATCGAGCCACCACTGCAGTACAGTTGTTAATGTTGCACAAAAGCCTGAGAAGGTGGACATCTCCCCTTTCAATGTCGTCATGCATAAGTCTCCTTCGTGCGGAGAAGGGGTGTACTTCGGCTCCTCTTCAGTATAGGAATACCACTTTGAAATACTTCAGGTGACTTTTTTACCATTTCTATCTTGACCTCTTAGCCTAATAGTTTGGTGGTATTTACATTATGGTGTGTGCTTCAACCTCTAAACGTAACCTCTGTGGAGCACTTTTGGCCAACATCAAAATCCAATGGTATGATATAATCGAAGGTCAACTGCCTCCATGTCATTCACTTACTGAAACACTGCCTCTCCACCATTCAAGTCTGGATCTCAAGTGCTCAACTCAAACTTCACCCTACCAAAACAGAGAATCTTCTGACAGGTGCCACCGGACATACCCAAGATCAGAACAGGCTGAAAAAGAGGGAACTCCATATCCCCATACTCCCTAACTCGCACCTAGTGCAGTCCCTCCGCATCATCATAGATTGCCACATCTCCTTCAAAGCCAAGAAGACACAAACAGCGTGGTACCAATCCACACCTGTGCTGTATACTTCACGACGAGTAATTGGTTGTTGTAACAGCGCCTTCATGTCTGCGGGTTTATCGCACTTTATAAATGTAAAATAAATAACTTCTCCGCCTTGAGCTTAGCATCCATCGTCCAGACGCTGGTGATCGCACCTGAATGGTTGCAATCCCCTCCTGGCAGATGTCCCAACCACATCTCTGGCCCCTCTGGAAACTGTTCAGCACGCCTCATCGCTGGATCGAAACAAATTCGACCACATCTCAAGTAATTACACAGGTTACCCCTCCAAGCTCACATCAGCTTAAAGACAACCTGCATCACCTACAAATCTCTAATGTCCAAGACTCCCACTTAAAAAGATCAGTATCTCAGGCGGCCAATGCAACAGCAAGAGCCAAGATATAGTCGACTCCACTCCAGGAAATGCAAAAAAAGCAGTCGACATGCATTTTCCTGCTATGCTCCCACAATCTGGAAAAACATTCCTGCTGACAGCAGGCTACCTCACTTCCTCCTGTTACTCAGGCAAGCACAGCACACCCAGCTCAAGCAGACTCGGACTGCCCTATAGGGCAATAGGCCCAGGGCCAAACCAAAAACACCAAAAGCTGGTGTGGGCCAGTTTTGTTTGGTCAAAGTAGGCTACTTTTTTGGGCAGTTGTGGCAAGTAAATATTCTTTAAAATGCACAATTTGCATCACATTATATCCACACAAAAAAACGTAGCTAAGGTACTATTCAAGCAGTGTCACAAAAGGAATGAATGGCCATTTGCAACTGTGGACCACTTTTCATTGATGCCAGAGACAAAGCGTATGAGCCAGTCAGACTCTGGGCTCAAGGACCACCTAACTGAGAAATGAGGACCATAGAGTGATGAGAGACACCACACCCCATGTACCGCTCCTGTTTTACAGCTCTACATTATTTGTAGCCAAGATTGCGCTATATAAATCATCGACATGCATGCTGTAATAACCGATTTCAGTTACGCCATTGTCTTATTACAGGTAAATAGGGATGTCGCTAGTAACCTGTAATAAGAACCTTTTTTACATCTTGCATATAGGTATTGCATGCTGTCATTTAACAAAAATGCTCGCTCAGTCAATAATGGGTACAGTATGTAATACCCAGCGCAAGTCGCAGTCAGTGGATGCCAGAATGTCTTTCTGGCAGGGCTTTAAGCGGGCCGGGGCAGACTTTTTGGACAGTCTCCAAAAAGGGCTTGCAGACCCCCTTTTACACCAGCCTGTTCAGCTGACGACCTGCATGGTTAAAGAGCTGCCTACAGGTGTCGGCCCTTCTGATTAGAAAAACATCAATGCCTCTCCTTTATACTAATCGGAAGTACTGCTGACACCTGCAGGCATCCTGTAACCATTCGGCAACTTAATGAAAGGACTGCCTATTGGCTGTTGGCTCTTGCTCTTGCCTCAAAAGGAGAGGCGGTGCAATTCAGCCCACCTTCTGTTTCTTAGTGAGCGGCTGCCTGCAGGGGTTTAGATCCTTATTAAGAAATAGCAGAGTTGGGGCGCAGTGGTATCGCACCTTTTTGGTGCTCCCGACCTCTCCTTTTTGTTTCTTTATCACAGGCTCCGAACCCCTCCTCCCCACCCCCCACAGGCAGCCTACCCCCTGGGCCTCGGAGCCTGTGATTTTTAACCAAAAAGGAGGGGCTGATTGCATCAAACGTTTAATGCTCGTGCCCCCATGCGCTCTTACCAGGCTCCTATTCCCCAATAGGCGGTAGGGAGGGTGCTCTAGATTGGGGGCATGGCCTAAGTACACCTGCCTGTACTTGGGCCATTCCCCCCACCCCCGATTCAGCCTCCCACTTAAAACACTTCTTTCTGGTCTTTGCTCACAGCAAAGATCCTGTGAAACAAGCCTTACTGTGACAAGTTCACCCAGAGCATGAAGAAATCCAACCCCTAACTACACACTGAACCCGAGAGGATGGCGTAATGAGGCTCAAGCCTCGGTATCTAATAATCACTGCTGATGGATAAAATCTGTCAGCAAGTAGAAGGAAAAAAGCATCCTGGTCTTGGTAAAGGCCTGTGCGTACAGCCGTCTTGGAAACATGCCTCCTAGCTCAGAAGGGCTCTGCAACATGTGCTCCCCTCATACCTGCCTACACTCGGGTTTATCCCGGAGACTCCAGATTTTTATGCTCTTCTCCAGGGTCTCCGGGGAAGAGCGTGGAGTCCCCGGGTTTTCCGCCGCAGACCCAGTGTTTAAATAACAATACACACAATTGGGCATTTTGCATTAATGGTTCACTGGGGCTCTATTTACTGTGGTGTTGGGATGGGCAAAGAACAGGTGGGCCGTGTTTCAAGAGATCGAAATTGGCAACATCTTGTGATTACAAGCAGCTGTCAGACACAGTGCCCTGTGATTATCTGTCCGTTCACGAACGCATGCCAGCGACGACGGACACAGCAAAGAGAATGAGACATGACCCCATGCAGTTAACTAATCTATCCAGCTTGAACCACATCCATTAAGTAAAAGGACTCGACACACCAAAAAGAGAACACGCGCATTGCAAATACTGCAAGTGCAGTGACAAGCAGCGCATACCCAAGTGTTTTTCATATTACGTGGCAAATATACAAATGTAATTCACTTCAGGGAGACGGGATGAAGATCCAGGGAGGCCTTTTGCAGCTTCTATTCACATTAGGCAAATAACAAGGGGGTGGGGGGGGATCCTGAGAGCCTCTCTGCCAGACATGAGTCCTGGTTACAAGAGCCTTACCCAGAGTCTTCAGCTTACTAGCTTACACAGAGAAGAAATATCCAAAACATATCAGTCTTTGTTCTGCCCTGGGGCAGTCCAGCACCGAAATGCTAGGCAATTCTCCTCTGAACAAGAGTACCAACAGCAACCCCAGACACGAGTTTGGGTCTGGTTGAACCTCATCAGTAGGGTGGGTCTGTGCCTCTCTAAGAATAGTGAGCAAGGGGTCCACGTCTGGATTCCCCTAGTAACTGAGGGTGAGACCCAAAGTTACTTGAAATATGCAAATAACAAGGGGGGGTCCTGGGAGACTCTCTGCCAGACACGAGTCCTGGTTACAAGAGCCTTATCCAGAGTCTTCAGCTCACTATCTTTCACAGATGAGAAATATCCCAAACGCATTACACCAGTCTGGCTTCAGCAGTCATAGTGGTTCCAGAAATGTAACAAACTATGGCTGGACCTTAACAATACTAGAGATGCCTTGTAGAGCAAATGCCTGGCGCCTACCTTGGGGGGGTTCCCACACATGGCTGCCTGTTTCAAAGAAGCCAGTGCTGTTGATGTGCTGCACCTGCTTGCAGCGTGTGTGTTTATCGTGTGTTGTGCTTTTGCGTGTGTGGGGTAGTGTAAGGTTTCCAAATGCAAAAGGGCGCTCCAAAAGTGGTAAATGCATTTTATGACGGCACAGTTTAATTTAGTGCAGTTTTGTGCACATAGCCAATCACGCAATCGATGTAGTTTAAGAAACAAAGAATGAATTCGATGCAACATGGGCAAATAACTTTCTTTTGGGGGAGGCAGCTGTGTGCTGCATAGATTATAATAGAAATAGGGTTTCTAATACTCCAAACATGTTTGTATGGCAGCTACAACAACTGAGTTTACCTTTTTGACCTGTGGGCGGAGTCTTGTGTGGCTATGGACGGGGCTTAAATCTCAGGGTTTTTGATTTTCAAATGTAGACCAGTATGGCTCCACTTTTACTAGACCCAGTTTGAGAAGACTCCAGACGCTTTTGGGGAAGGTTTTCAAGCGTCTTTTAACTCTCTGAAACCTGTTGGCTTAAACGTTTTGTGACTGCACATTTCAGATTGTGCATAAGCAAATAAAAACCAAACGTTCCTGCCCTAGGGCTGGCGCGAAGAGTCCGCTATGCAGACGCTGCCAAGAGACCTGGGACCACCAGCGAAAAGCTTGCGCTCTGCTCCTTGAACGATAGAACATTCGATGCCAAGGGAGAAAGTTGGGAATGTTGCGAGCAGGCGCCTGACGTCAAGCCCAGCTTCCTGCTGCATGCATGTGAACTTGACGCGGAATTCCTGCGGCAGAAACAATGGCCCTGGCCCGCCGCATCCCGCCGCATCAAACAGGCTGTGCACGAAGCGCCCCCGGCGGCGGCCGAGGAATTTCCTGACACATGGCGCTCCCCCGAGACTGCACTCGCAACCCAAATATTCGGCACAATCGGAGGAAACCGGTGAAACGGAGACACCAGACGTGTCTGGGCATGTCCAGATGCCTGAAATACGACGGGGCACGGGCTCCCACACATGAGCAGTAGTATAGTGTGGGGTGATTAATACCGGTCAATGAATAGCCATTTATCGCAATTGACTTTATGATAGATTGCTGGAATGATACTAATAGCGGGTCTTTTACATAGCGCCTCATGTCTGAGTCCACTTGCTTCTAAGGACTGTAATAATAGGCGTTATTACCCAAATTAATGATTGCCAATTTACCCACCTGAGAAGGCTGAAGGGCAAAGTCAGCCCTGCCCGGTTTTGTCGGGAGGGGAGGGGGTGGTGGGAGGGAGAGAGATTGAGAGATTGAGAGAGAGATTGAGAGATTGAGAGAGAGATTGAGAGATTGATTTGTTTCGCGCCCAGACATAACCGTGATTCCAGAAGTGTTCAGCTTAGACCACACTAACCCTGTAAGGCAGAAATTAGTGTGGGAGGATGTCACTCAAGAGTTGCGGATGATGGTAACCAAAATACGGAAGCATTCATTTGAGTTGGAAAAGGCAGGTCCATTTTGCAAATATTCCAAGCTTGGTTTCTAGAAATTGGAAGTATCCATAGAAAGCAAGTGCGTGAGGCCCACTGCACCCAGGAGCAACAGCTCTCTTTGTTGCACTGAGGTAAACGCATTTGACCTATACTGGGTTCTGTGCTTGAAGAAGACAGTCCACAACTGCTTGATGACCACCGGCGTTCACGCTGCAGAGCATTTGTTCGGTGTAGTGGATATGGACAAGTAGAACACTGGCTAATGGGTGTAGCCTTGTGGGCAGCAAAGGAGGTTTGAGTGATTTTGACAGTTATGCAGGGCCAGTAGCGCTTACCAGGGAGTAAGCCAGTGAGGTTTTTTAATTGTAATACTAGCCTTGTTGCTGCATTGTGCTTAGTCTAACCTGCAAAGTGTTGATAAGAGCATGACCACAGTCAAGCCAACAACCAGCAATGGCATTGCCCCCTGGTACACTGGGATGGCTATTGACTGCAATTGAATCAAGTCCAGGAGGAGCCTGAGATGGTAATGTCAGGTGGGCATCGCCACACTAATCTTGCATAGAAACTCATTTCAAAGTCAATGTGCTTGGCAGAGGCTTTGTGGACAATCTAGTGGTTAGCAATTGGGGTCGGTATGTACTTCGTGGGGGACTTACCTTCCTGGTGTTCTTTTAGGCTAAGAACAAGGAACCAGGGCAAGATAAACCTTTGCCTAGCATTGTGCCTATTGTAATGGAGATGAAGTTGGCCTAGTTATAAGTGTTCTATAATGCGTTGCTCTAGAGCACCAACACATGGTGTCTTGTCAGCCTTTATCTGGGGACCCCCAACTCGGTCACAATGCCAGGTTGGTGTCTGGACACGATTACGGAACATGTATAGTCCAAAGCCAATCCTATGCTATTTCTTGTAGAACGCTGCTTCTCATACCGCAATAGGATCTGATGTCTTCACAATACACTGTGCTGAGCGCCTCTTTTGGTGGGTGCAAATTGGCTTTAATGAACGTCTTGAGGGAAACGGAAAAGAGGCCAACACATCGCCTGCCTGCCACATTTTTTAATGGTGTCACTGCAGGCAGTGGTGCTTGAACACGATTTATGACATAGGTCGGAATCTGCGTGAGCCTCACTAGAAATAGCCTGCGCAGCGACTTACACTTTGGCTAGGACGATAGGCTTAGGGTGTTTTACTTCAAACCTATTGCCCAAAGATGCGCTTGTGCGCAACATTTTATTTTGTACTGCTATTTTTCCTATGTGTCTTTATTATTTTCGACCTTCTTTATTGGAGAGAACTACATGTTCCCATCTTCGCTGGGAATATGCAACATCATACATTGATAGATTTGCATTTAATTTGTCTGCATCCTAAATCTTCCAAATAGAACAATTTGGAGCATTAAACTCACTTGTGTGTTCAAAACTGTCCCTGTCATCATTAACCCTGACGTCCCCTGCTCCAAAAGCACAAGGAGCTATTTCATAACATATTTCGGTCTGTCAAGTAAATTCATAGCACGGTTTCATAACCCTATTATACATTTATAACAAAGGAAAACGAACGACTGCATTGTTTAAGGCGGCTTGTGATCTAACGTGTAGATTCATTTTATGTTTAAATATTTTTTATTAACCTTAAATACACAAGATTTACATCTGAATAATAAAGCATATGGAGAAATGTAAAGCCTCACATGTCTATAATATATCAATTAATTATCAAAACATTTGAATAATAATGCAACCTTATATACTTGTATGTATATTCTATTCCAATGCATACAATGTAGTTTAAGATAAGCTAATAGTTCTATAACACGTAGATTCATTTTAAGTAGGACATCTTCCCACTGTAACTTTATATCTTGGTTGTCTTTTGTTGGGCTAGAGTTTTTGTCATATTGTGGGTAATTTCGGCTCCCGCTCATCTCTCCAAATCCAAGACCCATAAAGCATAGTTGGGGTGGGAACAACACTGATGCTAAGTTTATTCATTTCTCTAATCCATTCCCTCTTGCCTCTTGCCTGTCCGTCAGTCAAGCTTCAGGTGTGTCATGAGGATGCTCAGACCCCATATTTGACATTTTACACTGAACCTCCAACCATGATATTTCTGTCTGCAGGCATGTCCAAAGTAGATGCAACTGGTTTGCATTTCGTGATGAGCACTTAAGGCAATGTGTAGTGGATGAGAACATGCTGGACTGGTGTGCTGGCGGAAAATACACCATATGCAATCAATCTGACGCATACATTATGCTACACAGCACTAAGGTAGAGCTTTATAGCAGAACGTTGCTCATCAAATGTGGCAGCCACATCTGCCAGGCTACCCAGACAGCACATTTGTGTTACTGTTTCCAGCATGAGACCATACAACTTCAATATCGCCCTATTCCAATCCCTCTTTCCACATGACACGTATCAAGTCCTGGGTTGGGTTTCCAGGCAAAGTGGGCCAGTGATTTCTAGTTCTATTAGCCAGGGCAGTGTAGTTCAGAAATTGACCGAAGGGCACTGTAAAAGGTTTTAAACCTCCTACCAAAAAGACATTCCACCCCTTCCTGTGACTCTTTGTCCCAAGCTCACATGGGTAACTCGGTAGAGTATGGCGAGCCCATTCCAAGTTTCTTGATCGTTTGAGTCCATAGCTGTATGCCCAGCGCAGCAGAACTCAAGACCGATCTCTTCCAGGAGTATCTCTGCCTCAACACACCATCATGCCACCTGACCCGCTAGACGCTTCCCGGTGCAGCTGTACCCCTCCTCCGTGCTGCTCTGTATCCTACTCCCGCTTTATGTTCTATTTTGTACCTCTGAAAAGTGCTCTGTTATGTTGTATACCTCTGTAAAGCGCTCTGTTATGGATCTGTATTTTTGTATACCCCTATAAAGCGCTTAGTTGCTTCTCAAGCTAGATCCACGCTCAATAAATACCATAATACTAATAACCAGCGTATGGTTTTCATAATTCTTAAGTTGTATCCAAAGTGCCTCCTTCAGCATGTAGGGTGCAACTGAATATCCGAATAGTTGCATGTAATAGTTTTCTTCACCTGGCAGCCATTGTCGCTATAGGCCATGTAGTAGAATTGAATGTCTGGGACCCTGAGTCCACCTTTGACGATTGGTCTGTGTAGGGCTTCCAATGCTACCTAATTGTGGCTATTCACCCAGAGTAAAGGCCTCAGTTTAGTGTCTAGTGTTCTAAAGAAACGTATCAGGTTTTTATAGGATATGTTGGCAAAGTGTTATAGAAAGGGTGGCAACATGAGCATCTTTGATATGGCTAGTTTTTCATTAATGAGAGGGGTAATGTGTCCCAAATGACCAACTGAATTATCCGAATCTTGGTATCCTGTGGTTTGTGATGGATATCAAGTCCCAAGTAGTGGAATGGGTTCAATCCGGCACACACCCAAGTCAACGCCTAGCGTGTAATGCACAACTGAAATCCTTATTTATTTTTGTCTAAGTTCTTTATTCTCAACGATAAACCACTCATATCACGCCCCTCTCTTGGAACGCCCCTCCCCCCCCTCAGTCACACTGAACCAGTAATCAGGCTAGTTTGCAAAGTTAAATTATTTATGTATTTACAATTTAATCACATTGTTTAAATGGGTACACAATAATCACCAGTGGGGTGATGGAACACTAAATAATCTCTTTAATACACAAGGAGTAATAGTGAGCAAAACAATTCAGCACAGAAATAATACTTGTGTGTGTGTGTGTTAGATCAAATAGCACTGTGCTTAAAGGTTCCCCCTGCACACCCCTCAACCCCCAATAGGCAATATAAAGAGCTATGAGGAGAGAGAGCAGGTATTCAGGAATGGCAGAATTCAAACAGAATATCCATCCCAATTTCCCCCAGCAACACAAGACAAAAACGGTATTGATTGGCAAGCTGTCAGAATGGCTTTTAAAGTTATCTTCAAATGGACTGGAAAAAAACACTTAACATGGTCTAAATTGTTGAAATTGTTATAGTTCTTATGGGAGCCGCTTTGGATTGTTACACACAAACGAGCAATGATTTAATACCAAGAAACAATTTGAAATCTGAAATCTGAAAAATGAAGTTGGAAGCACTCAAAAACTGTTTCACACGTGGCAGAATTTCCCTAAACGAAAATTCGCAGCAAACTTTTCACTGTGCGATAATCGTGATAACGGGAGAACTGTATGGATTTGAGATGCAGTTTTAGATGCGATTTAAAGCTGTGGATGTTAGCTACAAGCAACATATTTTTTTCTAGCACAAAAACTGAGGAAGTTATGGACTTTGTAGTGTAGGTCGTTTTTTCGAGATAGGCGCAAAAATGGAAACCGGGAATGCACTTTTCAAATGACAAATGGGATTCCTTACACTAGAGGATGACTATGAATAAACAAATGCCACACAGGAACACAGCCCCTTGATCAGAACGACTTCCTGCAGAGGAGCTTGCCTTCTTCAGATGAAAAATGATCAGCGCAAAGATAGTTTTATCAATACTAGTACAGGAGGAAGATATGATGGTTTGGATGGAGAGTTCAGACAGTTCACACATATATCTAACACAGGCTCGGGATACAAGATAGGAGGGTTTTAAGATAGGGATTGACTATGGACAGTACATTTGCTAGTGACACAGTTCTTTCTATGGATACTCACTAGATATGTTTTTAAACGGAACCGTCAGGATTCTGGTCCGTCAAAATTCCGGTCAGGGAACTGGATCTTGTTTTAAGCCAAGGCAGCTGGGCACATCGGATTGGGCAGCGTCAAGGCTGGTCACTGCACGGCACAGGATTGGATTGGATCTGCCCTTCTTGGTTAGGATGACATTTATTTTGTCTGTCTGTCTCTATCTGCCCTCTGCTGTCTCTATATATGCTATGATAAAGGGGGTATGTGTGCTGGTTTAGCCTAAGCTCGCCCCTTTGACAGGCGATTGGTCAGAGCCTCCTCTCTGCCTTGATAGGAGGAGATAAACAGTGTGTCACCGTTATGGTGTGGGTTTATGAGGCTTAGAGTCCACCCCTAGCCTCTTGAACACAAAATCTACTTTTGACACAAGCCATATTTACATGTGAGCAACCTCAATAACAATCACATATACAGATTACATATTTTGTGTAGCTGCTACTCCTCAAAACCCCGTCGCTGTGGGATCTTGTGGCTGATTTTCACTGAATTTCGCCCTTTTCATCAGGAACACAATGTCCAATTTATCAGCAAATTTCTACAAGTGTGCGCGTATAACATGTGCATAAGTGTAGAAAGTTTCATACTTCTAGCAGAAATACATTTGGTGTAAAATCACATTTTCTGCCGTTTCTTTCCAGAACATGTCACACAATCTTTCCACCTCTTGAAATGTGCAACCAAAATTTAGATTTACAACTGTTACTTTTGTATTTTTGACAATTTTAAGTGGTAAGTTAGAAGTCTTTAAACAAAATGTTCCTTGTGAATGTTCAGCCACAGATGGCTGTTCGGGTCCGCCTCTTTTTGTCTCCCCTCAGTTCAGAATCAGTCTCCTCCCTGTTCTCTTGGCAGAGGCTTTTTTACAACCGTCCTCACACCTAGCATTTCCTGCTTTGCGGTTTGCCATTGTTTCCTTCCCCACTGTAGACCAGGTTCTTCCCAAACCCTATAATTATCGCTTTGGTGTGATTTCCTGGTGGAAGGAGAGGCCTCGCCTCTGTGAGGAAAGCTGTTATTCTAGTTTGGTAGCTTTAGCCAGCCTACTTTAATTGTTACTTGTGTTGAATTTTCCCTTAGCATAAAACAAACTTGTGGGATCAAATCACAGCTAAATACGTATTCAAGATTTTAAACCATGGAATCAAAACAATTATGAGATGGGTTACTCTCAACAACAGGCCTCTTAGATTGCAAACATTTGATTTCAGTTTATACATGTTTAAAGTTTAGTCAGACAGGCTACTGACAGCTGTCATTCAGGTGGCCCATGGTACTGCACCCAGATTTTGACAGATTCACAGACAGGCCACTTTTGCTGTGGAAATCCCTTGATGCTTTCAGCTTTTCAGGACATTGTACGTTCACAATTATTTCTTACACTGAGTGAATTATAGCACCCAGCAAGTATTTTTGATGTTTGAGTGTGTTTTCTACCGGCATTCTGCAGTTTCAGCAACAAAGAGTGAATTAAAGCAAGATTTTGGCATTTCCTTTAGCAAAGCACTGCTTCTCCTTCTGTACTCCATTTTCACATGTTGTGGAGGCCAGTGACATGTTTCAGGAGTGAGATCTGTGTTCGACCACTGACAACATGCATGGCAGATTGGGCAGCCATCTTTTGTGCTTTGCAAACGCTCGATTTTCAAATGTTTTGGCGCGCACAAGAGTTTTGCGCCCATTTTACTATTTTTGGCACCATCATGACGTGATACCGCATGGCAGAGCAACAGTGGGTCAAAACATCCCACAGGAATAAATCTGGGCTTCACTTCAAATTCTGCAGTCTCCTCTGCTAACTGGTAACATTTTCTATAGTTTACAGGAAAGAGATTGGATTTATCTCAGTTAATACATAGGCCTGATAGTCTTCAAGTTTTCAGATATCTCAGGTACACAGGGGAGATGCATTTCTGAGTTGTTGTTCAGGTATAGAAGGGCCTCATCTGCGCATGGCGACCAGATATCTGTTGTGTCCCCCATACCAGTTTAGCAAAGAGGCCAGAGTCTCCATAACAAGAGCAAACAGCATGAGGAACACAGGTTACCCATACCTGGTTTCACGCTTTAAAACGGGCGCTTTTATCTCAGAATCCTGTGAGATTTACTCTGCATTGGTATATAGCAATTTAATCCATTGTACAATATGGTCTCCAAACCCATAACACTTCCTGACGGCAAACACAATTCTAGTTTCCAGAATCGACTGCTTTGACAGTTCAGTGATGCTAAAGAACCATTGTGGCCAAAGTTCCGGCTTATACACAGTGATGCCTGTTCAATAATTGGTAACATTACAGCCAGGCTAAACCCAGTTTGTTCAGGGTGTTGTAAGAGGATTCAATTCAGCACTACAGCCAAGTCAACGCCTAGTCTAGAATACTGAATGAAAACCCTTATTGATATATCTTTATGTCCAGTTCATGCGTTCTGGATGACTACCCCTATATAACACCCCTCTCTCAGAATCCCCCTGACCCCACTGAGCCAAGAAGTAGTTCTGTTTTGCAAGTTAAAAGGTTTAATTGATAGTTTAAACAATAGGTATATATATCACACTTTAGAATAAATTAATAATTGAATAGCACACTTAATCTGATATGATAAAGATTAACAACGGAGAATCTGGCACTAGCACACTTCTTTATAATCACTAAGGAGTTGACATGAAATGGATAAGATAGCACACTGGTAAATAGGAACAAAAGAAGAAGGTGGTAAAGAATGCTTTATGTAAACTCAGGTGGATGCACTATTCAATGAATGCAGTACAGAAAATACTCAATATGATTTCAACCAAACAATGTAATCACTTTTCTCTGGCTATTCACCCCCCCCCCCTTTATTGGATGCAAGGAAATGGGAGGAAAGCACACAGTTCTCAGAAATGCAATCAATGTAATTCAGTTCAATCCCCCCCAGCACTCTTAAAGAAAACAGATAGGAGTTTTGAAAACAAAACACAGGCCCAAATGCTTTAATATGGTATGCAAGGAAGAGAAAAGTATGCTAAAATGCTTTGAATTCCCTCTAGAGGTTCAGGGTGAGTGGTATCTAGTTAATATTAGCTCAGGCTCACACTAGCAATGATTCAGGGATAGTTTTTATGAGGCAAACGATTTTCTGGCAAATGGAAGGCAAGCAGCAGCTGATTTTTACACGTGAAGAAATTTGCAAATCGCGGTAAAATTCGCGAATGCGTCTGGTGCGATTACAGAGGAACTACAAGGGCTAGCAATATCGTTTTGGGGTCCTAGGAAAGCCTAGGATCTCAGCTTCCAAATGAAAGTTACTGCAAGTCTCTAGCACAAACGGTCGCGGAGATATGAGCGATTAAATAAAGGTCGTTTTTCAGATTTGAAATTTTAAAAGCTCAAAAAGACAAGTGCAGCTTGCAACTAGAAAATGACAAGTGACAGCTTTACAAATGACAGGTGACAGTTAGGAGACAGTTCTACTTAGATTAAAATAGGTTGAATTATATTATTTTAACTAAGAGATTGGTTCTGCACAGTTTTCTAGGTACTCACACTATATTCTTGAGTGAAATGGGCCTCGCCATGGATCTGGTCAGGTTTTAGACGGGACTCTGGTCTCTGCACTTCACAGTGATCTGGGTCAGCTCTCTCTGGTTCTGCTAACAGGTCAGCTCTACTCTGCTGGTCTGGCCTGGGTCTCTAGTTCTGGATAGATTGAAGTCTCTAGGTTGGCTCTCTGGAGGTTTGATGGAGGTAAGGTATGGATTTTCCCGGCAGAGCTTCCAGCTGCAAATGGATATGAAGGTCCCTATCTGTCCTGTCTGTCTGCTTTTATGTGTTTTGAAATGGGTGTGTTCTTGCATCACTGACCCTACCTCTCTCTCAGCTTCTAATTGGTCAAACTTCCATTTCTCACTTGATTGGGGAAGGAACTGTGAGTCAGAGCGATGTCATTTTATGGCTTGCAGAGAGTCCACTCCTCCTGTCAACTTGCACACAAATCTAGATTTGATAAAAAGAGACATATTTGCACAGGTAAACATTTGTTTAAAATTAGATGCACACATGAGGCATTACTGATGTTAGCCCCTGTTCTGACTCTGGCGTTTCTAGGAGCTTGCATCCAGAAATGGCAATATTTTGCACTTTTTAACTGGTTTGCAATTCCGGACATTACCCCAAATTTACACACATGTGCGCAAGGAGTATGGACATTAATTGATGAAGTGTCAGATTTTTCACATGCACACATTTTGAGTAATATCCTCTTTTCTGCTAAAACCCCCCTGAACATACCACCGGGTCCTAGCACGTCTTAAAATGTGGGCAGAAAAATCACAAGAATTATGGTGTCATTTATACAATTTTCACATGTCCGCTCTATGAGTTATTCATCTTTTTCTAAAACCATATTCTGGCTATAGAGGTGTGTCTTTTCAGGTCACATGGTACAGAAACCAGTCTTTCCAGTTTCTGCCAAGCTCAGAGACCCTGCCCCTCCCAGCTTCTGCCAAGAGGAAGCTCCATTTACGACTCCCGCCAATAAAACATTTGCCTGAGTCAGGACAGGGCTTTGTTCAATTTCCTGCAGAGCCCAGGTAATTCAATCAGGGAAGTGTCATATCCCTTTTGGTGTGAGCAGCAAAAGGGCAGCTAGGCCTGGGAACACAGCTGTGACTCAAGTTTCACTCCTGATGGGGGTAGTTGCCAGGCAGAATTCAGTTCCTTAAGCCAAGTTTCAGATAAAATGTCACTTTTTGTTTCCCAGTTTAAGTCAAGACAATTTTTTTACATATGCAGCTAGAATGCTGATTCTAAGTTCAAAACTATGACATTTAAACAATTGCAACCTATGTGACACTCAAAGTAGGTCACTCATTTCTCTTAAACCCTGAGATTTTTAATGTCTTTCAGTCCAAATTTACTTAAACTGCTGAAATCCACAGGTCAGCCAGTCTTGTTATACACCTTCAGGTCACTTCAGAATATAACTTTACATTGTATCCACCTCTCAGTAAGTCTTTCTTTGGCTTGCTTTGGGTTCATTTATGCAGTTTTCTACAAAATCTGGTGGTTTTAAAACGCCGGCTTTTGGATAGTGGTGAGTACTGGTACTGCACCCCTTTTTGGGATTTAAGAAAATGAATTCCCAACAGTTATGGGTTTGCTTTTGGCAATCAGCATTGCCATTCCCAATGGTTTCAGACTACTGTGTGGGTAGTCCAATGGTGGTTTTAGGCAGTGTCCTTCTGTGCCCATAACATCGGCAAAAATGAGTGGCAGCCTATTCTTCCTGCATTTCCCTGTACATTTTCTGGGAAACTCTGGCCATCATGATGTTTTCCATGTCAGTACTGCACAGTTTTGAGGTAGGGCTCGCATGCATGGGTAAATACATCCCACAGTGTATAAGAGGTCGGAGAAATGGCTGAGTTTTACAGGCTATAACTTTGGAAAGCACATTTGCATCTGTGTTCACTATAGAGCACAGGCGTTGCTAGTGGGGGGCTGAGGGGGCCATAGCACCTGTTCTTTTGGTTGTAACCCCAGATAGGGGCTACAGCCAAAAGGCTAGCTAGCCCTGAGTCCTGTCAGTCCCAGCATTAGCTCAAGTCCCACATCTTTTCCAGACCTAGCAACACCCTTGCCACAGAGAGTGATCTAGCCGAGGCTCTGTCCTGTGGATCTTTTCGGGGTTTGTTTCTCATGGGTTCTTATTGATAATTAAGGTGGACCAGTTGGCGTTGATCAACCGATGCAAGTGGGTACACCATATACTTCAGAAGGTCTGTGTAGCCAACACTTACTGAAAATCTAAATTGGACTGCTCTATATTGTGAGAATAATGCAAGCGGATTGACTTTCAGCTGGTCACTAACCACCAGGGAGACAAGTAAAGAATCTAAACGGAGCATTCGCTGTTGACTCCAATACAGATGTGAATGGAAGACAGTTGTCAAAAAACCCTGCACCAACACATGTTTAATTGTAATGTTGGCGTATGAATTTCTTCGATGACTAGAACTTGTCGGCATAGGACTCCTCCCTCGGCCCACCCACAGTTTATTCTGGTTCTCTCCTCCTTCCCTAATGGAACATCTTATTTGCATGTACAAATCCTTGGCCTGAAGCCCAGGGACTGCATCTCTCCACCCCTAATTTCTCTCTACTAGCTCCCGGTTGCTACTAGGATCAATTTCAAGACCCTCTGCTTCATCCACAAGGCTTTCTGGGGCCAATGACTCTGCTACATCTAACTCCCTGTCCCTAAATACCTCCTTGCTTAGAGCCCTTCATTCCACTAGCTCCAACTTTCTGCAAATCCGATGCTTCTCTAAGCAAAGAGTGGGAGGTAGATCTCTCTCTCCCTCCTCCCCTGCTTCTCCCCTGCTTCTCCCCTGCTAACACCTTTCTGTTTCAGTGACTGGCGGCCAAGTCCCCTCTCCGTACTACAGGGCTCCAACCCTCCCCTCCCAGTTTCCCTGCACTTATCATGTTGAGCCTCACCTCTGCAACCCCCGCAACTTGCCCGCTGGCCTCCCCTTCGCACTTGCACCTTGCCTCTTCCCCTTTTCCCATCCCACCTTAGCACTTCATTTTTTCGTATTCCAGCACCCTCCCAAGCCCCCCTCTCATTCACACTTCTTTTCCTGCACTTGCACGATCCAAATGTCACAAGGCGTAGTAGGACTGTTATTGTATCTTTCTCCCTTGACCCCCCCCCTTTTTTTGTCTTGCGGCGCCTTGAAACACCATTTCTTGTATTGGCGCCTTACAAATTGCCAATAAATATATACAAAGGTTGACTTCTTTCAAGCTCGCATCAGTCCACAGACCTCCATGCTCACAGTGGGGGTTATTGGGCTTTCTCCCAGACTTTTCCAACTTGACCCACTCCTCACCGTTCCTTGCTGCCATCAATTACATGTGGCCTCCTTTCGGTCAACCGAAGGAGCATTAGGCTGTACTATATACAATGCGAGTAACCCAACCTAGGTGGGTTGGGCGCACCTCGTGGACGCGACCTCTTCGGAGATGACCCTGTGGCTGAAGGTGAGCATCGAGTTAACACTTTGCAGACAGAGGTTGAGATGGCTGGACCTTGTATACACCGATTCTGAATCACTTTTAATTTCGAACCAAAGTCTGTCGGCTGGTGCCCTTTGAGCAGCGTTGAGGCCCTTTAATATTCATAGGATGAGTATTGCTTTTCTGTAGATCTGTTGACTTCCCACTGTTCATGTGACTCCTTAGGAACGTTATAGTAATGCCAGTATGATTGGTTACAACCCTGTGCTTGTAGAGTTGGCTTGTTTTGTTTAATGCTGGCCTTATAATATCCACAGCTGCCACCACGTCAAAGGATTCCTTGCCTAGGTAGATTTTAGCCAATACTGCCTTCTCGTTCCAAGCAGCACTTCAGCGCCCAGAACAGCTCCGCTCAAGAACTACCTGAAAGTGACCTCCCCTTTGATGATATCCTTCACATACTCTGCTGGGCATTTCATTTCCCTGTTCGCTGCAGAGTGGGAGGCCAGTCAGTTCTTTGTAGTGCAGCCAGGCTGAAGACGCCAGTTTCAGAAACTATCCAAATAAGTTTACTTTGGAGACAGAAGCACGGCACAAAACTGTCGATTGAACTAGGAGCCGAGTTAAAACAAGCATTGGCAATGCCTACAGTTTGGTCATTGTAGACCTGTAAAATGGTATTTGACTGGCCATTAATGATAGCTGCCTGAAAATTGTGCACGTACATGCGCATATGATCGTGCCTGGCAAATGCCTACGCAAGCCAAAACTGTCGGCTTTGCACTGATGCTGCTGATAAATCAAGTGGCTAAAAGCAGACTGATTCATATATTTTATTACACCAGTAGCGCGTTTACAGCACCCTTTAAACATTGGCTCTCAAAGACTGCTTTGAAAAATCCCTGGTAGCCACTTGGAATGCAAAGGTTGATTTTAAGGCTTGATCAAGTTAGCTCAAAAGAGATCCCAGTATTAGCATGGCCATGGGCAATGGGTAATGGGTCTCATCATATGTCCTCTCTCCTGAGCTGTACGCCATTTCATTCGCTCTGGCTTGTAGGTTGTGCCTGAGCGCCACCTATAGCTAAAAATAAAAATGATTGGTAAGGCCCAGGTCAAATGTTCATATTGAAAGTAATGGTAGGTAGACTGTAGCCTAGGCTGGGCAGGAAGTGCTTGTATGCTATTTGCTTAATTTGCAGACGTCACTTAGAATTTACTGCTGTTGTTTTAATATTCTGTGAAATGCACCAAATCAGCTCAGAAAAGTGTTTTTGTTTTTTCTGTATTAAGAGGATAATGGCCCCACAACGCCTCCGCCGGATTGCTTGCCCACGCTGTTCTCATCATTCTGACTGCTCCCAGCCAGCTAATCCCTGCACATTCTAGTGCTTCGGGCTCTCACACACGAAACTAGGTGGGTTTACCCCTATGGGCGCACACTGTTGTTGAAACCCATGACTATGAGGCAGTCTTTTGCATTCCTGGGCTCTGGGTGGCAGTCACCAAGCTGCACGTTATCTCTTCTGGTTAAGTTGAGGAACGGGGACCGGAAAAGGAGCTGGTAACACTCTACCTTTTTTTGTAGAATAAGGGAGCACTATGAAGAGGAGAGCTCAGCCGAGGCAGCACAGGATGCGCTGGAAGTCACTTGGACTGTTGTCAAATACTTTGCATGCTTGAAGCCTCGAAATGGGAATTTCCGAGAAATGAAGAAACGGCCATTTATACGGAAAACACAGTATGTGTACTGTGTTCATGGGGTGTCTGAAGGTCACGCACTATGCCGAGTTTAGAAGCGGAATTCCCCACGTTTTCTGCTGGGACTTGAAGGGGGAGGGGGTATAGCTGCCCCCATGGCCTTCTGATGATAAATAGTGTGAAAGCAAAAGAGGCTTGCCTTCCTCCATATGGAATGTTGCTTGTTTATTTCAGTGACCAGGAAGTACTTCACCCTCTGCTCCCTGATTGGCTTCTGTAATCCAGTGCCTCATTGTAAACCCAGCAGATAGTGGGACGGAAACCACTTCTATTCTCTATAAACAGACACATCTACCCACCCCAAAAAGCGAGTTAACAAATTAACAAGAAAAAATAGGACTCGTGAGCCATCAATACTAATTAATGGCTGAACTGAAGAGCAACGAGAAGCTCAAAAATGCATCTTTGATTTTTAGTTTTTTTGTTCATTACAAGCAGCAAGGGAGCATTTATTACAGAAGGGAAACTGGTTTGAGAGTGGGGATAACATATTTTCATTTGTCTAAAGATACCCGCATTAAAGCATTAAAAGCGGTAATTAACAGTAATTTTACTGCTAACTTAGAAAAAAATGGGGAGTAAACATACTCCCACTTCAACATCTTATCTGGAGCCCCTTTACCTGACTGTCCTCACTCTTCGCTTTTGTTTATTAGCTGAGCATCTCCAGGCCATACGCTGCACAGAGCTTGTGCATCAAAAACATTATGTGAGTTATGCAGGGGACGGGCACTGCATGGGACCTTAACTGATCTTGCTGTTAATAATACGTAGTAGAGGTGTGTTTGAGTGTAATTGAATGTCCCACAGCAGTTGGCAGACCTGGAGGGAAGTGGGAAGGTGGGAGGAAAACACCTGGCCTGAATCTAGAAGAGGGACAGTGATTTCTCAGAATGAGCAGTGGTTAAACAGATCTAAATTGAGGGTGAAAAAGTGAGCACTAAACTGATTTAAACACCAGAATTTGGATCTTTGGTAGAGGCTTGTGATGCGCTGTGTGTTGCCAGCATGTTGAGTTAGATCTGGAAAGGATGAAGAGCGTCCAGCGGTCAGAAATGGGACTGCAATAGGCCGATGGAGTAGTGCAGCTTTGCAAGCACTACAGCACCAGTCTTACTACACGAATCTGTGTCTTGGCGCGTAAAAATTGAAGTAGGGTAAGATTTTGTGGATAATGAGCCGGAGTCAGTGGGAAGAAGTGGAAGTGAGGGTTTTATTTTGTGGTTCTCAAAAGCTTCTGGCCAAGTGTAAGGGTGACAGCGGGCAGGAGGCCAAGAGATCCAATACTTTTGGGTGAAGCTGTGACCTAGTTAATCTCTGCATTTTTGGGGGTAAGTGTTATGGGCAATCAGTCTATCTAGTGACATGCGTCACAGAGACGGTGTGTAACGAGATAGTTGGTCCGGAAGTGGAGGTAGCATATGTTCCGTGGCATCTGCATATTGCCGCTTTGAAAGATCACTGTCACGAAGGGATGGAAATTGGAGTGGCGCGGGAAATGATTTTTATTAAGGATCAAATATGAGAATTCTCGTCACAGAAGACACCCACCTTCACAGAATGCAGAGAGAGTTTGTGTAGCAGACCCGCAACTGCAAGGCTTTAAAGCAAGGCTCCTACCTTGTGAACATTGGGTTACAGGTTTACTAATGTCCCCACACCTCCATGCAGAATGAATAAGGTTTCTGGTGCTCAGAACCTGCCTCCTACAAATCCCTGCCCCCTTGGCTCTGTGCAGATAACCCTTCATGCTTCGCCTTTGCACACCCCCATTCCCAGCCCGGGGGTGGGGACTGCTTTAGCAGTACCAATCAGTTTGAACATTGTTGATCACTGCACATGGAAGCACATTTGGAACAAAATCAACATTTGATATCCGTAAGCAGCGAAATGGAGCTGAATGGTCGCAGCTTGCAAACTGATAGCCTTAAATCCTGTGAGGGTCTGACTCTCTTAGCCAGATGTAGAGCAGCTTAAGGGGTAGTCTCTGCATACTATGAGGACTGGCTCACTGTACAACTATGCCATCTGTCTTGAAGTAAAGGAGTACTGATCCATTGATGTGATATGGTAGCATATTTATAACGCGCTTAATACCAGAGATTTCTAAGCGTGGACCAGGGATCGAACCTGTGTTGCCCCCTGTCGTCTTGCTTTCAAAGTGAGCACGTTGCCCCTCAGCTATCCTTCCGAGACATTGGCATCAACCATGACTATTGGAATAGTAGAAAAATTGTGGTTTTTATGGGTATCCCTTGCATCCAAAGATTTGCTGTTACCTATTGCTGTAGACATCTGTGCTTGGCATAGATAAAATTTCAGACCAATGAGAAGCTGCCAACATGTTCAGGTAAGGCAGTTCTATTATGTTTAGCCCACCCCCTTTACTGAAGGACAGGTAGTGTAGTCAATCCTCTTCCCTCGAGAAGAACAAACAGTTTGGCTGGCTGGCATGTGCCTACCACTGAGGTTGCCTGTGTCCCTGCCTGAGTGCAGTGCAGCCAGCATAATATATTGGAGGGGGGACAGAGAGAGAGCCCAAGTGGGCAGTAATGCCCATTGATGTACAGCGGACGCTGATCCCAGTGGTAGCTGTAGAACATCTCTTTTTGAAGGCACTAAGAGCAAAGAAGAAGCTCCCTTGTGCAAATGGTCTTCAACATGATGCCTAGTACATTTCATTTTTAATTCCACATTGATTCCTAAATATTATATATGAGGGCATATGAATTGCCTCTAGAGCACTTGATGAAGTGAACTATATAGTCCCCTCCAATAGTCATTTTATGACTTGCAAAATAAGGCTCTAAAAAGGTTTTGAAATGTGAGTATTTTACTCCCTTTTCTCTTTGTTGAAATTAATTGTAAAATGATTTGTGTATGGAGTAAAAGTTATTTTCATTCCCAAGGAGGCTATTTATATTTTTCTATGCAAGAGCAAGTAAAAATGTATTTTAACTGCAAAAGCGATCTTGTTGTCCAGCATATACTTCACTGTACATACACAGTAACTAATGCAAATTAAAATAGACATCTTTACTTTAAGTTCGCCCTTCGGATCAGGCAGTAATATTAGTAAAGGTCCTTGTTCTTCTCTAAATATTGTTATACTGATCGAATATATCCACAGAGCTGTGTACCTGGAAGCAGGGCACAGGATCTGATGTGTATGTTTGGTACTGTCTTATTTGGTATTTGTACTACCTTTTTCAGGGGGCGGGGGTAGCATGTGCCTGAAGTTAGTGATTCCAATGTGTGATGCTTGCTCATGTGTCAGCTGTTGCACAGTGTTGTCCATGGAGAACTTTTATTCCCTGTATTTCTATTATTGGGAGGAAAAATAATTCAGCAAGTCCGCATTGAAGGGAACATTGAGTTATAATGGTGTCCTCTTCCACATGGTTAGAACAGTGTACAGCATTGTTTGATGCAATGAACCTGGCGTGTCACACGTGTGTCAGTATTTGGCGGTGAACTACATTTTCCCATTGGCCATTGCATAGGAAGCAGCACAGCGATTCCCCCTCCTCCTCGGTGCACGTCTGCAGGAGCTACTATTGCTGACACGTCCGGCTTTAGACGGAGGTCCGGCATTAGGGCCAGGCCACCCAGGGTGCCACGTTAGGGCACCTGCCAAGCCAGCTTGGGGGTCTTATAAGGGCTCCCCCGAGCTGGCATGACGGGTGCAGGTGCCTTATTGTAATGAAATGTGGCCTGCTCTCGTGGTGGCGCTTGATGTGCCAGCAGGAGAGCGGGGTGCTTTTTATTACAATAGCATTGGGCAGCCTTTGAAAGGCAGCCCTATGCTGATGTGTCTGCAGCGCTCTATTGAAGTGATTAACTCCTCGCTCCTGCATGCGAGCGGGGCGTTAACTACTTCATTAAACAGACCACTGCTACTAGTTTTGCAACAGCGCTCTATTTAACTGAGTAACAGAAAATTCGGTGCTGTCTCCCTGCTGCCAATGTTAAGGCCGGCCCTGATTTCTGATCACAAACGGAGTTTTAAGTCTTTTGATGCAGACCAGGAAATCATTAAGGACTACGTGTGGATTTGGTAATCAAGGGGGTAGTGTGTGTAACTCGACGGTGGTTATTATGTGACATATGTCTGCAAGAATAACGTAGTCCGTTCACTTTTTGGACTCATTGTTGTGGAGTAAAATTGAAGCCCTCAAGCAACATTTGAAACCACCGTCCTTGCATCGAGGTTTTTCAAACCATCATTTTGAAAGGACGTCTGCGCGAGTGCTGTGCAATTGAGGCAGCCAGGCAGGATTTCATGTTTGACTCCTAAGTGATCACTTATTGTGATCAAAATCTCAAATCTTTCACAGTGGTGTCATCAAGGATTGGCCAAGGGGGGGCCACAGCCACCCTTATAAAATTGCTAAGCCACCTACCAATAGATTTCCTGAAATTGAGTGTTTTGGTGTGCTATCCTTCAGAGTCTGCAGAGTTATGATATGATAGGTTATTTATAACGTGCTTAATATCCAGAGGTTTCTAAGCGCAAACCCAGGGATCGAACCTCTGTTGCTCCTTGTCGCCTTGATCTTCCCGAGACGGAGTTGAGCTGCATCAGTTCTTCAGATCCATCTGGTGTCCTTTTGGAGCAGTGTGGCAGACCCGTGCCCCTCCAGCCAGATGTGCCTTTTTTAGACTTCATTGTGAAGGCCGGATTATGATTCAACCCGGCAGATGTTGCCGGTTCTTAATCTCTCTCGTTAATCGATCGCGATGAATCCCTTGATTCAATAGAGACTTGAGCGCGTCTTGATCCCTTAGTTGATCTTGCGTGCTTCAGTGATCTTTTTGCTCCTGTGGGCTGCTTCGGAGTCATTTGTAGGTAGAACGCAGGCTTGTAAAATGACATCTTTTCCTTTTAAATATTGAACTATTCATATGTTCAATTTTGAGAAATGGCGACTCATTTATATAGAGCACTTGATCTACTGTAATGTATGTTATTCAGGGTGTCTACATGCAGTTTAAAGCATTCATAAATTCCTTATATGATTGACAGGTCTTCACAAAGCATCATGTTAATTAATTATTTAAGCCTAGCTGGAGGTCAAAAGCAATTGATGGGCGTGGACTCTGTTCAGTTAGAGCACGTTTTACGTTTGATTTCTGTGCAACTTCCTCTACCGGTGTGGCTCTGGGCGGAGGCAGGTGCTCAAACCGCGGGCTTAATCCCCTGATGCGAGTCCTCATTCAGAGCCATGGCAACACTCTTGGGAGTATTTTCTGAAACTGATTGCCTTCTCGCTGCGGCTCTTTTTTCAGACAAAAATGATTACCCTATTCTGCCCAGTTTGCAAACACCCGATGCTAATAACAAGAATTACCTGTGTCGAGGCCTCTCCAGGGTGGTACCAGTCCAGGGACCCTCGTAAAAGGACTTGGTTGCAGTCAGGCCTATTGACCTGGGCACTTTGCCCGGTACAGCCACTGGAATGAGTATTATCACTTCATTATCAAAGGATTTGAAGAGTATGGCCAAGCATGAGACCTATGAAACTGCACGCCTCTTATTTCAGTATGGTTTACGTCTTTGCACCCCAATCATACACCATCAAGTATGATGCATGTGGATTCCCTAGTTCTGGTCTTCTGCGCGCTCGCCTGCTTTACAGTCCCGTCTCCAAGAGACCAAGCTTTAAATGTGTCCCCGGTGAGCTGGATGCTGACTTAAAGATCGCTTTAGCACTTAAGGATTTTGTGGAAACACTTGATGCATGTGGCTTCACTTGATGAAGTTATTTGGGCTTGAAGAGCAGGTCCTTACTCCCTTAACATGGAATGAAGACAATTTGCCATCTATTGTCTGTGATCCAGTACGAAGATGCAGCTCGTTTTTCTTAAATATGGAGAACCTGTTTTGATGATTTTATTCACTATCCTTAAAACACATTGAATAAAGTTGGATTGATTTCAGATTTAGATTGTTGTTAAACTAGTCCCATTCTGTATGAGATGCTTTTAAGTTCATGCAAGTATAAGCCTTTTGATCCCACCATTATTACAAAAAAAAGCTTTTTCCAATGCAGTGTTTTGTCTCCGCCCCTGCCCCCCCAGCATCCTGACATTTCTATTTTTTTAAAGATGTTATTTCAGGCAAAACCAGAACCAACCACTTAACTAGTGGTGTATGTGCACATTTTGGCATGCTGTTTTTTAATCACGTGGCTTCTGCTGGATGCCATTTACATTGTGTAAGACATGGATTACTGTATTGTCGGCAGACAGCAGTTATGAAATGTATTCTTAATTTTGGCTATTAGATGGCGCTTAAGCGCCCCTTATAAGCCAAACCTATTGCATTGGAATACAGATAGGAGGGTGATGAGAGGAGGAACACAGAATATGTGGCTATTTGATTATTTACTTACCCATGGCAATCCCTAACTACTGCCTGCACCTTCCCTCCCAAAACAGTCTCCTGGGATCTCTTTATTCTAGCTCTAGCAAGCAGTAACATCAAGCTGTGGCCTTCTAGTGCTTTTTCTAAGCAAGCTTGAATGAGTTGCTAGGGGGAGGTATCCGCATCGTTGTTACAGGCCGGTAAGGCAAGGAGAGGGTTGTGAGAACCTAAGTTATCAGTAAGGAAAGAAGAAAGTCTTGTTGCATAGAAACTGGGCACGCCCGATTTCAGTGAGAGTGGGAGACTGGATGGAGGTGGAGGGGCAGGATGGTGGGAGAGGCAAGGGGTGTACATGTGGTTGAAGCGAAAGAAATGGCAACCTTTTGTGGTTTGTGCACAGGAGAGGGTTTTGAAAGGGGCAGAGGCGAGATAGGCGAGTAGAGGAGGTGAACATGCAGAGAAAAGTACAGAAGCTCTGTGTGAAGGGTAGGGGAATGGATGTGTAAAGGGGCACAGAAATGTAAAAGCACATAAGGGTGAGGGTGTAGGGGGGGATTACTGTCTGAGGCGTAGCGCAAGTGCTTCTGCCAAAGGCGCTGGTGAAGGCCTGGCAACCTTATGCAGGATAGTTGCTAGTGCACGAAGGTCATATTTGTGGCTTGTGTCAGAAATTGCGGTCTGGTGGAGGACCTATATATTCATCGAAGTTTAGTTTAGGCTGTTAATCAACAAAAACAAATTGGGTTGGTCATGTTTGGGCTAATTGCGAAAGATACGATTAAGTTCCGTTATGCTGCACATTATAAAACACTCAAACAATCAATAAGGGAGCTGTGGGGAAAGGGAGAGGAGCGGGTGGAGCTGATTGGAGGGTCAGGATGCCTGGGTGCTACCGGGGTAGCCATTTTGATGTAGGGTGAGCCAGGTAAACCTGAAGACTAGTCTTGGTCTAGAAACTGTCTTTCGCCTGGCTGTCTAGTCGGTTGCCATGTGGTAATTGAAAGGAGTTCCCAGATAATGCAGGGTCTACGGCGGGGGCTCTTGTGGCCAATGTTTCGGGGCCGCCTATGATCCAAGTGGGCCCGCTTGCCGTGTCTGCAGCCTACTGTGGGTAAAAGCAAGCCCAGCTATCACTTTGCTTGATGCAAACGGCTACCAGGAGTTTCATTTGACTCCCCCGGCCAATGTTATGATTGGCTCAGCCAGTCGGATACTGGTATTCCAAGCACATTCTGTTCCCTATTTCCAGGTATTTACATGGAATCTCCACTTTTGCACTCCCTGGTGCTGCACTGTTCCCTATCTGGCCCTGCTTTTCCTTTTCGTCACCCATCCAGATGCCAGCACACCCATTTTCTGCCTCCTTCCATGCACCGGCCCAGTGGCTTGCCTGCGCGTCGTCCACTTTTTGTTCGTGCATTGTGCCCCATCTGCATAGCAACGCAGCACGGCACAACCCACCTGCCTCATTTATCAATGATTATTCTGACCAAACGGACCCCCGCCAAATCCACTGGTGCTGGAAGCCATAGCGCCCCTGGGCCTCAGGCGATGCCAGGGGCTTATATGCTCTAAGCCCTCCTTAATGGCCCTTGCTTCACTGAGGACCGCAAAGTTGGGCTTTCAGGACACCCTAAACCCTGGCATTGCCCTCGGGCGCTGTAGCTTAAATGTATCGTATTTATTGGTCAGAAAGTTATAATTTGCATTGCATGCGGGAGTTAGATTTTTTTCATGCTATGCAATGGCTCCTGGATCTCCAGAGTTTTCTCCTGCTCACAGTTTAATGTCCAATACCAGGAATAATTTTAGATGTTGCTCCTCAAATCTTTATTGCAATGGCTGCCCTTTGTTGTAGGCTGGTCAGCTAGTGTAAAATGCATACACAACATCTGAACTAGAGTTCTTCTGATTAATGTATGACCGTTACTGGTGGACTCCCCTCTTCCAATGTTGTAGGAAATTGCAAGAGGGGCCTGCACAACGAAATGGAAAATTAAAGGGAAAAAAGCATTGATCATAAACCTTTTAGTGCTCTAAATAGTCTGTTTTTTTTCCGCTCAGAGCTACTTGTTTTTCTAAACTTCTTTTCTCCCTCTCCGCAGCTCATCCATGACCCCAGACCTGCACAGCTGCAATTTTAAAATGCCTAACATTGGGTTCCAGAACCTGCCGCTCAACATATACATCGTGGTTTTTGGCACCGCCATATTCGTCTTCATCCTTAGCTTACTCTTCTGCTGCTATCTAATCAGGTAAAATATCTCCTTTCAGTTTGCATTTTCCATAGTTCTCTTTGATGAGCTCTTACCCCAGACAATTGCCAAAATGTTGCCACAGGTGAAGTTCGTGCTACCGTCCGCCCCAAGTTACATTTAAAGCTATGTTGTGCTCAAACTGTTTCCAGAGCTTTACTAGTGGCTTGTGTTTCTTATTGGCCTCCTCTCAGCCAATCCAAATGCTTGGAATGTGGTCAATAACTCATGATGTAGACTTCACTGCAAATGTCTTGCTGTCTTTGGCAGGAAAGTTGACCTATTCTTCAAAATGTTCCTTTAACATCTTTGCTATTAAACCACGTGAGTGAATGAACACGAATTTGTGTTCACAGTATAGCTAAAAGGAGTGTTGTTTTTATAAGTGTATTTGTTTTCAAGGAATAACAAATGCCCTATTCAAATATATCCATAGACTTTAACTAAAGTGTGTTATTTAACTGTTCTTTTCCTTGCATCTGTGGCTCAAAAACCACTTCTTTCAAGTGCAACTGCACTGTTATTAACACGCCTTTTCACTTGTCGAAAAGCATTCTATTACCATCAACTTACTTATGTATAATTTGTCTCGGTTTCGAAAAACCTGATTGTCGTAATGATCAACTGAGAATTATGCGTCGCCAATGTACGGCCCTCCGTTTTGCCTTTGTAGGTAATTTAGGTGGGGAAAGGGTTATTCCCGAAAGCAGCCTCTCATTAAGCTAAAGAAGTATCTCCACCTGGAATATTTCGACTTTCTAATAAATACGTCTGAAGAAATGGTTCAGAACACCAAAACCTACTGCCAGAGAGGTGTGTTCATTTTGTTTTTAACAAGCCATGATAAGTATGTGAAAGGAGATTCAGGTAAGGAACGGGTAACATAAAAATAAAAAAGCTCAGGATCACCTTTTTACCTTTTCAGTAGGAGAGCAAAGAAATCTCTGGGCGTTTGGTATACTGTGTGTTTAAAGGTCTCACATCTCTTCTAGTTATGTAACTCAAACTTAAGTCTCGGGCTTGAGATGATGTTATCTGGGTATCCATCTTCTCTAGTCTGCTAGTGCACAGAATAAATGTCACTGTGTTTTGGCTGCAGGCTTTGTGGGGGGATGGGATCGCCTGTTTTAGAAATCCTTGGATTAAGATTAAACTAGTGTTTTCTTCATGGCCGCCTACCTATTTCTGATCTAGATAGATCCAATATTGGTATGTTTTGGATACTTGGTCAAACCCCCACCATCAGGAGGGGCCTTCAGTTTAAGTTATCCAGCCCCGTTAAAGTGTTGTTGAATCTGTGATGTCACCCAGCTCTGCTACCGGGCACTATAAATCTGCAAGTTTTGTCCATATTCATCTCGAGTTAAGTCTGTAACCAATGTGTTCCCCTTTGACCTTCCAAACACAATTCCAAGGTTGCGTCTTTTGTTTTCTGTATGACGTGGCTAAATGGCAATGTCTTTGAACTGTTCTATATACAAAAAGAAATCCTATTTGTTATTAAGGTATCACCCTTCACTCTTCCCACATAAAGTGGAACATTACAAAAGATTATCACAAATTTTATTATTCATCAATTACCATGTTTTCTTAAAAACACAATCATAAAAATGATCACAGTACATAAAACACATACAAAATACTAAAACAACACAAGTAGAACCACCATAAGTGTATCGTAGTACAGTACTTCCTCAAAGGATCACACGTGTAACCAACTAACACTTTTATTCCAGGCCACATTTTGGAATGATACTGAGTCCAAGTGGGGTGGAATATATGACCTATTGAAAAAAGTAAATGCTTTTTCTTAAAATGGTAAACATTATATAATGCACTCAGAAGTAATTTGGGCCATTTTTAAGGCTAATACGGAAAACTGAGATAGTACTCTCTTTTTACAGGGTGAACTTCACCAATTATAAAACAAATAGTTCTTTTGGAAGTAAGAGAGTAAAGAAGTGGATGTGAATATCCGATTTTGGGTAAGCTCCAGCTTCTTTTTCTTTTTCTTCTTTTGAAATGCACAATAAGTAAAACATAGGGTATTATGTATGATAACCTAGAGTAACATGCATCTATTGTACACTAGATGATAATCTAAAGGCGAGAAGAGCGAGAATTCCATTAAAAAAAATTGGGAATCTGCAGCAAGAACCAGTGAAGGTCCAAGATTCAATAGAAGGAAGTGGAGGTATGTAATAATGAACATACTGTTATAGCCCCTTTAGGGATAAGGGCTTGATTATATGTAAATAGAAACCAACATTGCAAATTCAATACTAATAGGGTGGCCTTTTGACCAAATGGGTACTCTTCCCCAACTAAAGAAGATTTTAAAAGTTCGACACAAGACACATTCCCCTGAAGAATGTCCTACATTGGTGTTCAAAAAGGACAGAAACTTGTACAAGTCGGGTTTTGATATATTAACAGGTAATAAGCTGAAAGTAGGAAGGCAATGGAATCAGTGTTAGTTGGTTACACGTGTGATCCTTTGAGGAAGTACTGTACTACGATACACTTATGGTGGTTCTACTTGTGGTGTTTTAGTATTTTGTATTTGTTTTATGTACTGTGATCATTTTTATGATTGTGTTTTTAAGAAAACATGGTAATTGATGAATAATAAAATTTGTGATAATCTTTTGTAATGCTCCACTTTATGTGGGAAGAGTGAAGGGTGATACCTTAATAACAAATAGGATTTCTTTTTGTATATAGAATAGATACTCTCACAGAGTAAGAAATCTGTTTATCCCTATCTGTGACTTAGAACCGTTGTCTCGAGAACAGTAATGCCTTTGAACTGTACATCATGCGGTGGCCCCGGTACAATAAGTACTAGAGTATACCTTTCAGCAGTTAAAGCAATGGCTTCAGAGAATCCTGGTTTTGGCATCTCGCAGATGGCAACAAGTCTTGCTCTTGTACTGGAGGCTAGCTGTCACTTTCTATTGATTTAGAGAAGTGTCAGAGGAAAGAGATGCGCCAGCAACCTATGGTAGATGAGCACACGTATCGCACATGCCCAGAAGTTCTCTTTTGAAGGATTTCCAAGCAAGAGACCATAACTCTTCTGTGATGTCTCACAAGTTGGATTAGAGACCGTTGTCTCGTCAGCCCCTCCTCCAGCTGTAGTTGCTTTCTGTTCTCCTTTTAGCTGCTGTATTGGTGGAAACCAGTATTTTCATGATTTGGAGGTCTGGGTCACACACAGTTTTCGCTTCGATACATTTGTGTGCAAAGGGAAAAGTGGTCATGGCAGGGGAATGACAGTAAGACATTTCTCTTCTGTAAAGGCGAGGCTGGTGATTGGGAAAATAGCTGCATTATATTGAAGGTGCGGCGAAGGGGCTATTAAATACCCATTCCCTGAGTGTTGCAATTCTGCAATTATGAGAAGAAAATGTCCACTTGCTTAAGTGAAGGGCATTTGTATGACCTGTATATTCCAATTCACAGATTGTAGTGTTTAATAAACAAGAAGCAACACTTCTTCTGTGCTAGTGAGCAGAGCGAGGAACCTCTGTAATTGGGTGATATTTCATTTACTGGTGACCGACAAGTTTGGGAAAGTGAAGAATAATTTGGAAGATCAATTTAACAGGTAGATTTAGGGGCACTAGACGTGTTCAACCCTCGTCTAGTCAGCCCTAAATGTAAGAGTGTGATGCCCACTTTTACTCCCTAAAAACAGGCAAATTCTCGCCAAAAATATTAGTAGGGAGTAAAAATACTCCCCACAAAAAATTGTAAGCGGACATGTAGAACTGTATGCTTGGCACCTACACAGCTCAATGGATATTTTTGGCACAGTAGTGATATGATATGGCATTTATAATGCACGTGTACGCAAGTGTGACAAGACAAAGGAAACAACAAAGGGAAGACAAAATAATCTTACTAAGCCTTGTGTCATTCAGATCGCGCACGTGCCAGAAAGAGGGAATGGGAGAAGTGCCAGGAGGGAGGGGGAAGGGTGAAGTCCAGTTAACTCACTAGTGCAGCCAGCAGGTGGCTCATAAGTGCAGAGAGAAGGGACTGTAGGGTTGCAGATGGAGACGTTTAAGTGCTGGGGAGCCGGGAGACAGTGCGAGGGCAGCTGGACATGCAGAGGGTGACCAGTGTGCGGCGCAGTCAGTGCATCAGCAGGGAGGAGGAAGAGAGAAAGCGGAAGCGAAAAGGGAGTTGCTTCTGTAGGTGGTTCTGCTTAAGTTTGAGAGGGGCAGGGATGCTGTTCCAGAGGGAGGCCTCAGCCGAGGAGATAGATCTGCCACCAACTCTCGGCTTGGAGAAGTGTCTGACCCTCAGAGCGTTGGAGGTGGATGAGCAGAGAGCTCGAGTAGGAAGATGTTTTGGAAGAGAAAGTTGAAGGTCCCAAGCCCCAGAAAGTTTTATGGACGCTGCAGAGGGTCTTGAACGTGATCCTTGCAGCCACACGGAGCCAGTGAAGAGATTTCAGAGCTGGAGAGATACGATCCCTGGGCTTGAGGCCAAGGACAC
The DNA here is from genome assembly GCF_040938575.1 of Ambystoma mexicanum. Lineage (NCBI taxonomy): Eukaryota > Metazoa > Chordata > Amphibia > Caudata > Ambystomatidae > Ambystoma > Ambystoma mexicanum. The sequence continues at coordinate 1,527,054,041 of NC_090937.1, forward strand.
ATCTTGCAGTCCTGTTCTGGATAGTGCACCGGAAGAAACTACTATTATTACTGCCTGGTCAAACTTATGTCTTTTAATGTGTATGAATAAGTTAACCATCTCGGTTAACTGTGTTCGTAGTTTAGACTGGGGATTCCATGTGAGCAGCTGAAGTGGGTTTCTTCTGGAATGGGCCTGGCCGGGCTCGTACTGACCGCTGGATTGATGGGAGGCAGGTGGTTGCGGGGTTGATTTAGTTTGGCCTCGATTGGGTTTAGGCTGGTTTACCGCTAGCTTTCACATAGAAGGAATAGACTTTTGTGGGGGCAGAGCAAACTTTACTAAAAAGAAAGATTCAGTCCTTCATTGTTTACTCCTCCTGCGTATCATTTATTTATTTAGGGCAGGGTACAGGCATAAATTAGCTTTTCAAGCTTTCATTTTTTTTTTAAATTATTTAAATTTTGCATCTCTCTATGTCAATCGACTTAGTTTAGATGCCTTATGTCTACTGTGTATTGGAGGTCTCCTCGTACAAATTAAAATGAACACCTCATTGAGGCAATTTATAAAGAGGGAAAACTCGGCCAAGTGGCCCTGAGATGGCACAGGAATCCGTCCATTCATGAAAGCTTTGCAGATGTGGAAGGCGAAGGAGCAAAGCTGTCTGGTTATGGTGTTTCCCATGCGTTCTGTGCCTCTTGCCAAGGAAGGATCTTTGGAAAGATAGAATCCTGTGTAATTACGTACCAAGACTTTCACACCTCCCATGCCCACTGGCTCATCAATCCGCCTTTAACGTGCGCTAACGCTTCACTGCGCCGCCTGATTGGCCGAGGCTATTTTGACTTAATGACTGCATGCATCGTAGTGTGTTTTTAAGAGTAAAACCCTACACTTTCATTTTTAGGCAATGTGTACATGTGCATTTCTAGTCCACAGCTGACCTGACGCAACGTTTACAGAGCACAAGACGGACCCCTTCCCACGCCAATCAGCGCTTGGAAGTTGTTACCGTGCAAAAAGGCACTACTGCATACACCCCAAGGAGAAATCTCACCTGGCCACACTCTGATTACCTCGATACAGATTTCAAAATGCCTCAAATGTGGTACTACAGGGTTCTGAGAAATATGGTCCGCAAGACTGTGTTTTACTGTGGGTCGTTGGCAAGGAAAACCAATCCACACAGAACATTGTGCAACAAGAGACAGCCTGTTTATTACATTTCAGTGCAATAACCTGCTGCATGTTGCTGTCTAAACTAAAAGCAACGACCACCTTAGAGAACAAACCTGACTCTTTCTTATTCTTTCTGTGGAAAGGTTTAAAAGCTAATCCTGGGCCAAAAGGCACCACAATTTAACTGGGCAGCTGCTGCACATCTGGATCCTACTCTGCAGCCACACACTGTGTGATATTAAATACCGGTTTACTGCTCTAAACCACTGCACATAGGCCATCCTTCTGATGCTAAACCTGTTGAGAACATACCTTCCTTTCTGCACTCCCAATCCATGGTCCACCGTTAATGGAAACGCATGCACCCAAGCTATCCCAAAACGTTGCTCTTCTACATTACTCCAGCCATGCGTCTGTGGCATTCATCACTGTTCCTATCCGCTTATCTTTTCCCTATACCTAAGGTCAGGATCGGTACAATATGCTAAGCACTGGTAGTCTGCTACAGTGGTCATTTGGCTCAATGGAAAAGCCGTGTAACATAGCATAGCATAGCATAGCATAGCAATAGGAAATATACAACAATACTCTGGAGGCGTGGATACTGCCCCTTCCAAATGGTAGTAACGATTTGCATTTTACTTCAATTCTTGGACGGGCCCCTAAACTACCATAAGGTTAGACACAGAGGGGATCTTTCGCTGATCTATCTGGACACCTTTAGCATTCAACCTCATGGTCACCATGGGAATCCCACACTGTGAATCTGCACTCCTGCAAAGCAACCCCTCTACTAACCTCCTAAAAAATGTCTTACCCATCTATTGTCCTTCTGCCCATACCCCAGTCAGGTCTGCTTCCCTCTCAAAATCTCCTAGACAACGTAGCGTCTCTACAGTTTGGGCAATTATTTGAAACCCTATCCTTTAAAAGCACGATTTATATTATTTATTAGCATTGAGGAAAAGCTTTGTCCACTCAGGCTTATTTATTGATATTGGCTGGACACTCACCATTGGGTAGGCGAAAAGGTATGGGTAAGTCCATGGATATTTTCACAATGCCTTAAGCGCCACCTTCCTCTTCTGTGCTCCTGGAAAACCATTCCACTTTTGGAATTTCTTATGTACCCATTCCTACCCACAGGCCAGGAATACCTTTACAACGCAGGCCTTCAGCGTATTTAATGATCAGCTATTACATTGTTTTAATTCTTTGGGCCCATAGAAATGTTACACCTTTGTTAAATAAAGGCTTGTGTTTTCCTGCAACCATTCCAGTTGCCAAACCTAAACGCCAATTTGACATGAAATCCCTCACTGCCCCACTTAGAAAATCAAATATAGGCATTGTATTTTGTTGACTTGTGACCTGCCTCTGAACTACTTAGCACTAGTCGCACGATCCCCCTGTCATTTCTGTCACACACCAGCTGCACACACACACACACACAGCCACTCTCCATGATCATGATGCCCAAGAATGCACCTCCCAATCATAGCATAGGTTCACTCCCCGCACTCTACCTGCCACACTCCGCTCAGCCAGCCTAACAGCCATCCTTATAGCCCTCACTATGATGGCCTCTACCACTGCCCACATATTCCCAGCACACCTCACTCAGCACCCAGCCCTAAATTCACATGCCACAGCACCAGACTATAACATCACACAGTCTCGGCCACCTAGCCTAGCCACCAGACTCCGCAATCTCTGAAATCGATCACTTCCTGGGTATTTACTCTGCTCACCCACACCCATCACGACTACAAACACCAGATTAGGCACCCGCACTGCACCACTACCCCATACTAAGATGAGCATAGGCACTGCCCCTCTCCCCCCACCACCCCAACATGCCTATACACTACTTCGCACTAAGCCCCTCACTACCACACACCACAACAAGCACACTTCACCCCATACTAGTACAAACAAAAAAATCGAAGGCACACAACACCCTCCTCTTAAATGTGCACTACTGAACGTACACTCCCTACCTGCACATGTCCTCGAGATAAATGATCTACTATCCACACTTAATCTGGACTTACTTTGCATCACCGAATCCTGGCTCAATGATGCCTCCTGCCCAGCCATCGCACTAGCCCTACCCACAGGCTACACCATCCTTAGGAAAGATAGATGTGATAAGATTGGAAGGGGAGTCGCCCTTATCCAAGAAGACTCACTGTCCATTAGACTAGCAGACCATAGTACATGGGGTGGTAATGCTGATATCCTATCAGCCAAGCTTACGCTCTCCCCCAATAATCTAATCAACATCCACATCCTATACAGACCTCCCGGACTCCCAGCGGATTTCCAAGAGCACCTCTTCCATCGACTCAGCAACATCATTAAAACGTCCTTCAAAGTCCTTCTATTAGGAGACTTACATTTAGGATACAATGATCCTAAGGATAAATCTGCTGCAACCCTACCTAAAGAACTCGCAGACTTAAGTTTCTCCCAAGGAGTCCTCACCCCCACTCACTCCAAAGGCCGCACCCTTGACTGGGTCATGGATCACAACTGTGCATACAACGTTACCTCAAACACCGCCCTTCCATGGACGGACCACACATGCATCAAATTCCTCATCCCCACCAACAATAAACCTAAGACTCTCACCCACGCACCACCTGCCACAATAAGAAGTTCTAAAAAACTCAACGCAGACAACTTGCATCCCCACCTTTAAAAGCCCCTGCCTAGCACCACCTTTCTCTCATGACCCAAATATACTATTCACTATCTTCAATGATACTCTCACCAATGCCATAAACTCTATAGCCCCACTTGAAAGCAAGAAGGAAAGAACTCCAAACCCTCCGAGCTCAAAAGTCGCTTAAAAACTGGCAAACGGATCCGAGTGACCTAAATAAGAGCCTCTTCAAACAAATAGCCTCCAATATAAAAAAGCCATTTTAGCAGCAAAATCCAGCTCCTTCAATGATAGGATCTCAAAGGCCAACTCCCAAGCTAAAGAACTATTTGCAATCTTTAATGAATTGGTCACTCCTCCGGCTACCGCTGACGAGATAACTAAAGACAAAGCCTGGTGTGCCAGAATTCAGTCCGCCATGCTCCACAAAATAAAACTCCTCCAGAACAAAATCCAAAGCCCTCCCACACCAAAAAACCAACTGCCCTACACAAGACGAGCGTAGTAATCTCAATCACGCTCAATTCTCCTTCAGAGACTTCACTGAACCTGAGGTCCTTAATCTCATCAAAAACCTCAAACCATCCCTCTGTAAAGCAGACATTTGCCCTCCCAAAATCATCACGGAATGCGCCAATGACCTAGCACCCCTGATTACTGCCTTCATTAACGCATCTTTCCAAACAGGAACTGTCCCAAACAATCTCAAGGAAGCCTGAGTGCGGCCACTTCTAAAAAAAGGCCACACTTCACCCAGCGCAACCCAACAACTGCAGACTCATAACGACAGTCCCGTTCCTCCTAAAAATCCTGGACAAAGCAGCTCACATCCAGATCCAATCATACATAGAAGCTAACTCCATACAAGGCAAAAGACAATCTGGCTTGTGTGTCGGGCATGGAACAGAATCCGCCTTATTAGACCTAATAAATCAAATCTCACAGATCATGGACAAAGGCAAACCTGCCTTGCTCCTCCTTCTCGATCTGTCAGCTGCTTTTGACCTGGTAGATCACCAAATACTCACCACCCACCTCACCCATGCAGCCCATTTCTCTAATCAAGCAGCATCCTGGATCACTTCCTTCCTTGAAGGAAGAGCTATGAAGGTCTACTCCGACACAGCCAACACAGATCCTACCACTATAAACTGCGGTGTCCCCCAAGGATCTTGTGCAGCCCCCACCCTCTATAACGTCTCCACAAAACCCCTCTTCGACCTACTCGACTCCATGGATGTTGCATATACAAACTATGCAGACGACACTCAAGTACTTTAACCCCTATCTGGACTCTATCACCAAGACGCCACAGCCCTTCACAACATCTATGCCACTATCCAAGCTTGGATGGCAATCAATGGCCTCTGTCTTAATGGGGAGAAGGCTGAAATTCTCATCCTGGGCCAGACAAACACATTATCTAAACTAAGCCCCCAATACAACAACTTCAACATAGACAACTCAACCATCTCCGTATCATCCTCTGTCAAGACTCTAGGTGTTCACATTGATGCAAATCTTTCGATGAACAAACAAGTCAGCGCCATAGCCTCTGCATCAGCGTTCAGCACCAAACTCATCAATGCCATTAAACCCTACTTATCAACCCCCAACCGCTTGGCCATAGCTAGAGCAACTATAGAAGCCAAACTCGATTATTTCAACGCCCTCCTAGCTGGCACCTCTGCCAAAAACATTCACAGACTGCAAACCACACAAAACAATGCCCTCAGAGCCGCCATGAGCATCCCCAGAAGAGAGCCTATATCCCACGCCAGACGTGAAGCACGGTGGCTCCAGGTCAAAGACCGTATTACTCTGATCCTCACCATCACTCACAGATGCATCAACAAAACAGTTCCAGCATACCTATCTGAAGCAATATCAAGGACCACATCCACTCGCCGCACCAGAGCTCAGTACACCAACCAGCTACACATACCACTCATAAAGAGAGCCACAGCGGGAGGTCTAGGCTTCTCCTATATTGCACCGAAACTCTGGAACTCACTCCCTGCCACCCTTAGAGCTGAAACTTCCATCTCTGTCTTCCGCAACAACCTCAAGGCCACTCTCCTCAACTAGCAAGTGGAGGACTGCCTCCTCCACTTCTGCCATGTGTATTGTAATATAACACAAATGTAATATAACTATATTGTAACCTGTATATATACTGCTAATGACTATGTAACTATATCGCAACCTGTATATATGTTGCTAATGACCATGTAACTAAGCTTTCTACTGTAACAAGTGCCACGATGTCCCTGGGCTGTTGTGCGCTATATAAATACGAATAAAAAAAAAAAACATGCTGTCTTCCTTATCTTTCCAGCAACAATAAACCGACCTGCACAGGAAAGAAAGTGTTCTATAATACACCTATCCATGATTCCGACAATACATTCTTATAGAACTTCGGTCCCCAAAAGCTCTGGCAGCTCTGTTCTTGATGGTATTAAGTTTGATATTTTGAATAATCCTTCACTGCCTCAACCGGATCATAACTTCATCTCAGAGATCAATATTAAGTTATCCTCTGTCTCAAAACAAACTGATTGTAATTCATTTCTATCAAACTTTAAAACAAGCAAACGCTCGTCTCCAACCACCCCCTTTTAAGCACACCGATGCATGCCACCCACAGATGCATGCCACCCAAATTTTATAAACCACTCTTGTCACTGGTTTCTGCCCCGGGAAGATCAATAAAGTGCCCCAATTTCCTGACTACAGTGAACGTGTATTGATTTAGAAAGTGTTTGCCCCATCCTCTGGGACATACTACTCGAATTTAAATTAATTTACAATAGCCAAAATTGGATTTCGTGACCTATTCATTTTTACGATTCCTTTTCGAACATCCCATTTCATGTCTATACGTGCTCATCTAACAGAAGTGTAAAGAATAGCCAAATAAGTTCATGTTATGATGGCTTTAGGCTATTTATTTACAAAGTGGGGACTGAATTATGTTGTTAAAATAACCACTTTCCACCAGGGGCGGCGTCATGGCCTTTCAACCATTTCAGTTTAAATGGGTCCCGAGCCTCGGGGTCCCCCAGCCATTCCCCAACGGTGTGCAACGTTGAGGAAATGTTATGTTTTTAATACATCAAACTTTACTTTTCAGTGCGCACGTGACAAGATGCCCTTGCTGGCCCTGTCACTGACTGAAGCCTTGTAGTTACCAGCAGAGGGCCACTTTTTAGCACATCGGTGCCTTTGTCGCTGGATTTCACACATTAGCATGTCAGTGCATCATCCTCACCACTGATCACTGGTATCCTCCAGCTCTGGGGCTGACTTCTTATGAGACCCTTTTGTCTTTTCACCGCGTTAGTGCATCTTTGCATGGCCCACAGGGCGAATCATTAGCCGCTCCTTCATTTTTTTTGGACTAAACTGGTGTCATCATGGCAGGGTGATGACTGGGCCTCGGATGCAGGAGGCCGGATGCCTCGTTCCCCTGTGTTCTGCTCGCAGAGGCTGAGAGAACACCCGGCTGGGACAACAAGTAAATGGAGATTTGCGGCTTCCATGTTCCCTTGACTGCAGCCGCTTGCAGGGTTTCCTGGCCTTTCTGCTGTTTGGCAGTGTGGGCTTCTAATGCCCCAGACTGTGACTGCCTCATGCAGTGTTTGACCTGCAGGCGAATACAAGGACCGCGTGTCCCCCTAGGTGTGTTGCTAATCCTGTTTGCTCTATCCTGAGGCGCACACATGATGATTTCTCGCACAGCAGTGTTCCACACCTGCATCGCGAGTCCCCCAAACCACTGGCTTTCAATGTTACAATTGTTTTTCATTATTATTGAGGCGATCCGTCTTTAAGGAAGAAACGACTGTAGCTCAGTAGGTTGAGAGACCGTAACTGAAATCTGTGTTTAAGCTACATGGCAATGCTCCTTTTGTATTCCCTATGCAGACAACGCTGCCGCTTTGTTTATTGCCATAATATTCTTTTCTGTTTCGCTTGTTTATTTATCACGAGGTTGGTATGTGCCTGCCAACACAATTGGGGCACACACCATATGGACTGTGCGCATGCTTCAGACTGCTTTTCATGTGTTACTGTGCCTTAACGGTCCGCAAAGCCATTTTGTATAATTGCCCACCCTGGGGGACCCCATGCAGAACTTTGAAATGGGCCCTTGCTCACCTTCATCCGGCCCTGCTTGCCACCCACTCGTCAGAGAGCTGGAAGAAAACACAGTTGCAAATGCCGGGCCTGAGTCAGCCTTTTAGTGTAGCAACCCTCACGGTTGGAGACTGTCTCTGAAGCCTTGGTCGGAAACCATGCTCTTCTTTGTGTGCATTCAGGCTTCCTGCAAACCGTCACCGCCACGCCCCTTACTTGGCAAGACCCGAGAAAGCGCGCATTCTTGACCCAGCTGCATGGAATTTTCCTTGGCTGCATCAGTTGGACTTGTTGCTAGGCTTTTTTTTTCTTTTCTGTTCCGATTAACAGAACAACTGGCAGACAGTGCAGCCCAAAATGCACACATCCAGTGTTAAGTATTCGGGCTCCTCAGCGTCCGGCCATCATGTCTCCCCTGTACAGTCCCACTGCTGCCTTCGCCTCATCCCTTCTTCTTTCGCTGTTCAAAGTTCTGTTTGAAGTTTTAGCCGTTCTTTCTACTGCCGTCGTGTGAGGAAAGAGCAAAACCGTTCAGAAAAAGTGGTGGAACGGCGAGCCTTGTCCATGGCCAAAAGTATAAGCCTGGAAGTGTTTTAGTGCAGGGGGACCGGTGCAGGATGGAAGGGGTGACATTAATGACAGTACTATAATGAGGAGCCCAGACAACCAAGTAGGGTGGAAAAACGTTGGCACAAGCTTTATTGTATAACGAGCTATGTGTAAAGAAAACCAACCAACAAAAAACATAATGTAAAACAAAATTTGTGGAAAAAGGGATCAGGTGAGCGGGGACCTTACTCCCATGTAGGGCCAACTCAAGGCTGATCCCGGCTGCCCCTCATACTAAAGCTCACGACTTCTGTGGACCCGGCGTGTGAGCCGTGCCCGGTTTTATCTTCTTTTTCTTGTTTACTTTTCCTGTGTCATTATCCAAATCGGTCTTTAATTACCAATTGACTTCATTGCTTAGCCACCGGCTTTCTCCTTTATCCCTGTTTGTTTCACATTTTCTTCTTAGTGATGCGTTAGTCTTTTCCGGTCTTTTCTGCCTTTTACTCTAAATTGAGGCATACTAGGCCCTCCTTTTTACAGCCTAATTCCATTTACTATTCCGTTGATTAGACACCGGATTTCTTCTTTATCCCCGTTTCTTTCAAACAAACAATTTTCCTTAGTGAGGCGTTTTCCTTTTTCCAGTGATTTTATGTGTTTTACCTCATTTTGAGGCATTATTATCCTTCCCTTTTATATATAAATCCCTTTTTGGGATTGGCCCCTTGAGAGGCGTTATTTTTCCATGTTCCTCCATCAGTTGTCTTTGCTGTCGCCATGGTTTCATTATTTATTTGCCTCTTGCGAGGCGTTAGTAGTAGATACTTAGCAACTGGCTCTCTTCTTTTGACCAGTTTGTTTCGTCTGTATCTTTTCTGCTTGTGAGGCGTTTTGCCTTTTTGGGTATTTTAAGCATTTTCCCCTTAATGATGGATTTCTTGGGCTTCTCACTTCAACTACTCACCTGTAGCCCCCTGCAAGTTGTGATTTGTTTATTGAGTTTACTCTTGCGAGGCGCTTATTATCTATCTTTCAGCATTCCTGTGATTTTTAAAAAAACATTTTTAATTTTTTTTTTAGATATGGTGCCTGCTCTACTTCTCTATTTCTACCTAGGCAGTCGTTTTTTCCTAGCATTTGTCTATTATAGATGGTATACCGGTCTGCATTATTTAGTGGGAGGGAGGGAGGTTTTGATTATTTTCTTCTCTGGGGTTCGGAAATGCAGTGAGCTACTGCTCCTCCAGTGCTGTGGGTAGGGAATGCTGCGGGAGCTGCCCTGCCCTCCACAGATATAGTCCAAAATTGGCCTGAGGGCGGGTAGCTCCTTTAGGAAATTGAGACGGACACCAGAGTGGGGGAAAAGTGGAGTATATTAAAATATGTGTTTACTTAACTTACCCTTTTGCTTTGTACTAAATCATTCAACCCCTCCATGATGCTGGCTGGTGTGGTGATAAAGAGAATAAAGACATTGGGCAGGGAAGAAAACGTTAAAAGAAATTAAAAAAAGGAAAAAAAAACATTGGGAGCAGCAGTCGAGGGAAGGAAGTAGAACGGATACAGAAGGAGGATTGTCAAGCTCTACATTGATGACAGTGGCCTTGTACGGCCTTCCCAGGCTAAAGTGGCTGAAAAACGCTAGGCGACACATGCCAACAGCGGCCCGGCATAAACCCTGTGCCCAGAATGAAAGGACTCTGTGTCCAAGGGAGAAAATAAATGCTGATCCTCCCGAGTTGAGTGTGAGGGGCTGCCCGGGAGCTGTATCGGCCTGCCTTGGGGCCGGACTGGGAGGACCTTGAAGATCCATGATCCTGGGCAGCGTATGCCAGGAGGAACCTGGAGCTGACTCGAGAGCAGTGCATTGCTGCCCCTTCCAGCGCTGCAAGTCCCAGGCTGCCATGTGCTTGAGGCCTGACTGAAGAGCTCCGGCAGATGGCGCTCCCTTGTACGCTGCACAGGCTCCCTGCGCCGCTAGTGCAGGTGGCCCTGCCTAATGTTTTTCTGGGAGGGAGCAGAGAGATGCACTGGGTGTGAGGTAGCCCTCAGGTAAGGGCTCCCCCAAAAATGAATATTCTCCCAACAGGCGTCGCAGCAATGAGTACGGTGGCCTCCCAGGGCAGTAAGAGTAAAATCGTAAGCTGCGCTGGTGACAGCGCCTGTTCATGTTTTTATGGGTTGCTGCAGAATTAAAAGAACCCCCAAGGGCATGGTAACTGGGCGGTGACGTGGCAGTGCATTTCTGACTGGGCAGTAAACTTCAGGCAGGCCAGTCCCTAGGAAACTGGAAGCAGGGGTAGACCTCTTCCCCCATTACACCAGACAGCCATGAGAGAGGTGTTGCAGGGTGTGACTGACTGCAGCGGTGTATATATGTATTTCTAAGACTTGTGGATTTATTTTATTTTTGTACATTTATAGTCAGCGCACCCAGCCCGTGGGCATCTAGGTGCTAGTTTGAAAGGGTTTGGTACCAAAGTAAAAAAAATCTATTGAAAAGGTAGATTTTAAGGTGTTTTCTGAAGATATTGTAGGACAGTTCTATTCGCAGGCGGGCGGGGTGGGGAACTCATTCCAAAGGGTGGGAGCCCGAGCGAGGAAGCTTGCACCGCCCGCTCTTGTCCTGCTGAATCTTGGGGGTGATTAGACAATGTTTGTAGACCGATTACACCGGTCTGGTGGACAAGTGCTTTTACATTTTTGCTGACAAATATTGGGATGCTTTGTTGGCAGTGCAGTGGTGGGTGAGATTCTGTCCTTGATCTGTATCCATTGAGGAACCTTTCTGCTTATAATCGCATGCTTTGCATAGGGTGAGATGTAGTGGTCGGTGCAGCAGAGTATTAGATGATTTGTTTCAATGTTTTCTGTAATACTATCCCTATTGTGACTTGTACTGTTCCCATGATCCTTCACTCATCAAGATCCACAGTTTTCTCCCCCCCACCATCGAGTGTGTCACACTTGGCAGAGTTCCAAGCTTTCAAAGTTTGTGCTTGTGATTGAGCATTTAGAGTTAGATAATATAAAGCGTATTGATGCTTTGTATCGCCTTCTTTGCCGAGACATCTCAACAGTACATGGGGCTCTGGAATGTTCCGGGAATCGGCACACAATGGACTCCCAATTCTTCATGCTTTGGCCTACCAGTTGGTATAGTGGGGACACTTAAGAACTTAAAGGAGAATGTCTCCATACATTTCCCCCATAATATTTATCATCTCACTGTTCACCAGCATTAACCATGGAGAAAACTCCTTTTACATTTTGTCCCACATGTAACTGGAAATTTCACTGGAAGTATACGTACAACATGTGTAACCATTGTCATCCTAGAGACCGCCAGGAGGACAAATAACACACTCAAGGATCGATGATCAAAACGCTTGGCGGCCTGTGCGCTGCAAGCTGAGGCATTGACCGAATAACCCGCCAGCGCAGAGGAATCCGACGCTGAGCAGGACATTCCCGGTTTCATGATTGATGCCAAGGAGACATCTGGTAAGGAAACTGAAGATTCCTGAGTGTTCAGTCCTAAACTTCGAAACAGCAGGCATCACGCTCGGCTATGGAGGACTCCCTTGGCGACAATGCCAAAAGCATAAAACACCTGCATGTGGTCGGCTCAGGACACAGTGTGCCAACGACAGACAGAAGCATACGTCTTCACAGAAACACAGAACACCCACTTCTGACTTTTCAACGCATCCAACGAAAGGCACAAAGGCTTCAGTGGAACGCCAATCCTCAGCAAGCGGCTCAGCACCTCCAACAACCTCTGTGCCAAGTGGTTCTGTCGCACTTAATTTTTAGAAAAAAAACACACATCTAGTGTACCTAGTTAAACATCGAAAATTGCTGCTCATAAACATAAATCACATGCACTGAAACAGTTTCGACACGAGTAGAGACACCGAACTAGGGTACACTGGTAGCTCTTCCCCTTTAATGGATACACTAATGAAAATGAAACGGTCAGAAGAAAGTCAGGCGGAAGAGATGATTTTTCCACTGTACTCCTTCTAGTACTGCTTGGACAAAATGATAGGTTTGAAAAAACACTGGATAAAATGGCTTCTTTCATGGATTAAACATGTTGTACAGGAGGAGGGGCGTTCCAGCTAAAACATTTACGGTTGATACCACACACACTTATGAGGAGCCCATAATTGAGCTGGATAAAGATGAGATGGAAGACTCGTGCACTGAGCACAGATGACTATACTGTCCCATATCCAGACATCATGGAGGATCATCCTATATACATCAAAACCCAGATGTGAGCGGGTACCTCTTCAGTTAATTAACAAATTATTAATTTGTAAATTTGATAAATTCAATAATGTATGGGATGCACACCCTCCATACAGGGCACTCAAATACATGCAGCAGCAGGACCTAACCTCAACATCCAGTGGTGAGGGTTGCACTCGCTCAGTCTGGCTTCAAAAGCTAGATAACATTGCTTCAATCTTAATGTTTGTATTTCTGTCTCGTAAACAGAGTGCCAGAATGTCAATGGATTGCAAATGGAAAAGTCCTTCATCAGGGCAGAATCTTTGATTTAACAACAGTCATAATGGATATTTAAAATACCAAGCCCAGAATCAGACTGTTTTTCTAAGATTTTGAGCATTATGGATGTTGCCTCAAATACTGACTGATTAAAATACGTTTGACTTCTCAAATCTAGAATGAGTTGTGAATAACTTTACTGATGTTTATAAGACAGAAATACGTACATTAAAATTGAAGTAGTGGTACCTTGCTTTTGGAGCTAGACTAAGGGAGTGCAACCCTCACAGCTGGCCTTTGAGCCTAGGTCCTGCTGTTGCCTATATCTTCATCACCCATTAATGATCATATTTTGTATAATGATCTTATAAAGGCAGCCAATTGTTTTTAAAAATCTACACCAATGAATCGGAAGAGTACACTAATTTCATTGATGAGAAAAAGCAAACCGTTCAATATATTCTGTTCTCCAGCATGGGGTCTGGCATGGATTTACATGCTCATGAATATTCCCCGTCGTCAGGCTGGGAATCCTCAGTAAAGAAAAAATCAGTATCAGTTTCGTTTTTGATCTGTCCTTCTTAGTAGTAACCAATCACTGGTCTCTGGGTCATACTGCCCCCAGCCAATGACTGCCCTCTCCCTAAACGCCTCCCCTGGCAGCCATCCTCAGATTTTTACCACACGTTCGAGTTTTGGGAGTCCTCGTGCTATAGCTCTCGAGCTGTTATTGCGTTTTGCGTTTTTTCAAAGAGTATAATCTAATTTTTCGGTCAATCGAGCCTCGAGCTCCACCGTCTCTACTTCCGATCAACGGGGGCCCGTTTCGGAATTTTCTACGCCCCTCAAGGGCGAAGTTTTCGTCAAGTACGCTTCTTGGAGGATTCCAGAAGACCTTGAGGCCTACCCCGTGGACATGGCCCAGGACAAAGGAAGCTCAACGCCTGGATCCAAGCTGTTCAGGAACTGCCCTGGATGCGGATTACAGAATGTGTTCAAGGAGGATGAGCATTCTAGATGCCTCTACTGCCTTCACGAAGACAAAACGCATGTGGAGAAGGAATGTGCATTTTGCAAGAACATGTCGGAACGGACCATGAGGGATCGATGGATCCGCCTCTCCAACTGGCTGGAAGGAAAGAGCCCAGCGGTAGGTGAGAAGACGACCAGTGGCGGCGCGGCTGCACCTGCAAGGGATCCACGTTTATCCCTACCTGGACGATTGGCTCATCCGTGCAAGGACAAGGGAGCTCGCTGTCGAGCACACAGTGAAGACCGTCCAACTGCTCATGGACCTGGGATTCTCAAATCCCACCTGGTTCCGTCGCAGGTCACACTGTTTCTGGGAACCAAGCTCGATACAGTGGCACGATTGGCTTCCCCGTCGGAGGAAAGGACAAAGGCCATCCTGGGCAAGGTGCAGCGCCTGCTGGCCACAGACATGGCCAGGGTGAGGTCCATCAAGTCACTTCTCGGCATGATGTCCTCTTGCATCTACCTGGTGCGCCTATGCAGGCTGCGGATGTGTCCTCTACAGGAGTTCCTCGACGCCCTTTGGATGCAAGCGGCGGGCAGCTTCGAAGACAAGATCCCGCTCAACGAGGTCTTCTGCCAAGCTATTCGGTGGTGGGGCACCCGTGCGCATCTCGCGGCAGGCACAGACTTTCAGACCCCAGCACACCAGGAGACGATGACGACGGATGCCTCCCTGGAGGGTTGGGGAGCGCACACTGGAGATCTTCACGCGAGGGGCCTTTGGCTCCCGGAGGAGAGGTCACTCCCTCAACATCCTGGAGCTCCGAGCAGTGTTCTGGGCTCTCATGTCGTTTCTCCCGTCCCTCAAGGACAAGGTGGTAAGGATCTTCACCGACAACACCACCACGATGTTCTACATCCGGAAGAAGGGAGGAACCAGGTCCCCGGCCCTATCAAGGAGGCCCAGGATCTGTGGCATTGGGCCGTTGCCCAGGGGATGTTTCTGGTGCCCTTCCTCCTAGCAGGGATAAAGAACACCATCGCCAACTCGCGGAGCAGGGAGCTGCGCTCATGCCACGAGTGGGAACTGATTCAGGACCAAGTGGATCGGTTTTTTCGACGATGGGGCAAACCCCAGATCGACCTGTTCGTGACGGCTGCGAACTACAAGTGCCAGAGGTTCGCCAGCAGGTTTCCCCAGCTGAGGAGCATGAGCAATGCTTTCTCATTCCCCTGGGACGGCCTGTTCCTGTATGCATTCCACTCAAGAGGTCCCAGTGCAGGTTGATCCTCGTCGCACCAGCGTGGCCGAGACCGATCTGTTACCCGGACCTTCTGGACTTGTCAGCGCCCCCGCCCCAGTCAAACTATCGACGGACGCAGATCTTCTCTCTCTCACAACCCGCGGTCGCTGAACTTGCAGGCCTGGCTCCTGCGGCACTAGAGTTTGGAGGGTACGATATCCTGGCGGACTGCAAGGAGGTGCTTGCAAAGGCCAGAGCGTCCTCAACTCTCAAGTACTATGGAAACAAATAGAAGAGGTTCTCTGTCTGGTGCCGTGCACAGAAGAGTAACCCTCTGTGAATTACGGCCCCTCAAGTGCTGCCGCACCTGCTGTCACTGGCCAAGGCGGGGCTGGCTCATGCCCCCATCAAAATACATCTGGCGGCGATCTCCCGCTACACCAGAACTATGGGACGATCATCCCTGCGGTCTCATTGCCTGGTGAAGGACTATTCCGTTCATTCCCGCCAGTGAAGGCTCCAGGCCCGGCGTGGGAGCTCAACGTGATGCAGGGCAGGTGGGGACACACACTCTCTCTCTCTTTCCCTCTCTCTCTCTTAAAACAAATACCTGTTCTGGAATTGCTAGCAGTTTACAAAGGACTACAAGATTTCCAACATCCCATAATAAGGAAAAATGTACTGATTAGTCCAAGTCCAGAAGGTCCGGGAAACAGATCGGTCTTGGCCAGGCTGGTGCGACGAGGATCAACCTGCACTTGACCTCTTTAGTGGAATGCATACAGGAACAGGCCTTCCCAGGGGAATGAGAAAGCATTGCTCATGCTCCTCAGCTGGGGAAACCTGCTGGCGAACCTCTGGCACTTGTAGTTCGCAGCCGTCGCGAACAGGTCGATCTGAGATGTATTCCTCTTTGAAGAGGCTCCATTCCTAAATGTTTTTTTGCTAGTGTGAGAGATTTAGGGAGTGAGTCCCTCCCTGATTTAAAATATGGTGGTGCAATCGTCTGTTATAATCAGTGGAATGCATACAGGAACAGGCCGTCCCAGGGGAATGAGAAAGCATTGCTCATGCTCCTCAGCTGGGGAAACCTGCTGGTGAACCTCTGG
Organism: Ambystoma mexicanum; assembly: GCF_040938575.1. Taxonomy (NCBI): domain Eukaryota; kingdom Metazoa; phylum Chordata; class Amphibia; order Caudata; family Ambystomatidae; genus Ambystoma; species Ambystoma mexicanum. Next base: position 1,527,070,411 of record NC_090937.1, read on the forward strand.
CACTTGTAGTTCGCAGCCGTCGCAGCCAATCTCAACATGTTCCAGGGAAACAACTGCCTAGCAGATACACTAAGCAGAAACACAAATCATCCCCCAGAACACGGGTGGGAATTGCATTCAGACATTTTCACATGTTGGGGGAAACCAGACATAGACCTGTTTGCCACAAAATAAATTGCAAAATGCCTATGTTACTCCTCCAGCTTCCCACAGAAAGGGTCGAAAGGGAATGCACTGGGGATGAGTTGATCAGGGATAGTTGCATATGCTTTTCCTCCAACACCACTCTTGAACAAAGTAATTACCCAAAATGCACCAGGAGCATTTGACAATGATTCCAATTGATCCGATGTGGGCACGTCATACGTGGTATTCCCACTTCCTCAAATTGTTGATTTGCCCCCTAATGAAGCTAACCTGCCCTTACAACATGTCACAAAACCTTCAGGGGTTGATCCTACATCCACAGCCTCAGACAAGGTTGGCGAATAATTGAAAGTAGTGGGTTCGATACAGTTGCTGTGCGCTAGTGACCACTCTAAGATTAAGAGTACTCAAAGTTCTAGGCTGTCAGCGAGCATCCCTAAACCCACCCTCTGGGGTTTGTAAATAATATGCACAAATTGATTGAGATTTTGGGAAAGTGACTTGGGCTCAGGATATTTGGCTGATATTTGGGCAGGGTTCTTTTAACAGTGGTGCAGTACTGTGAGGTTTTTGCACAGTTTGTGCATCCATTGGAATTAGTCCTTGGTCAGGTGTTGTTGAAAGAGTCATGTTTTGAGAGATTTACGAAATTGGAGAATTGTGGGGGCATTCTGAGTCGACAGCGGGATCGAGTTCCAGAGGGTGGCTGTATAACAAGAGGATTGTTTGCAGGTCTTCTCTTTGCGGACGAGCTAGGATTCAAGCCGGATGGGCAGTTTGCGGCGTGAGGAGCATGTGCCACCAGATGTGCGGAGCTTCGCCACCAGGTACAATGATGTGGTACTCGTGACTGCTATGGAGATGATAAAGGCAGTCTTGAGCTATATCCTGGCTTGGAGTGGAAGCCAATGTAGTTGGCCTAGGATAGCGGTAATTGGGTCCAATGTCCGTGCTCCCGTAATATGACATGCTGCAGCATGGTGGACTGCTGTTTGGGGAGCCAAGTGAGCAGCTGGGAGCTCTGTCCTGCTTGGCAAGGCAGTAGATGATCCCCTCGCTGAAAAAGAACACAAGACACTTAAGAGCCTAGGGCAGATTACAAGTAAGCCCTTTCAGTAAAGGGGGGTCATATGCTAAAGCTGTACTTTTCGTCTACAGCGATATGCAAGATCCTGAGCCCAGTCCACTTATGCATCATATAACAATCGGGGACAAACATCTGCATCACAGTCCTTTCACAGACAATTCGGGAGAGGACGTAGTAGGGGATAGAGGCCAAAACACTAGAGATTCGACTATCCACATCAAACAATGATTCCCTGCTTCTGGTCTGCTCCCATGTCACCCTGGCAGGGGGTCGCAATACACAATTCGCTCGTATGGGGGTGGATCAGATCCGACAAGTGGGTGTTATGATCTCAGGAAAACGGATACTGTGTGGCACTCATACAACTACCTTCTCTATGCAGAGTGTTTCCCACGTCTCTAGCTAGAGCTTCCATTTCAGTGTCTTCTGACAACCCCTATACGAAGACGATGTTCTTTCTTTGGTGCAATTGCAGATTGAGTATGTTAGTTAAATGTCGTTAATAGAGGGAGGGAGATCCCTGCCAAATCAATCTTTCTCCTTTCCATCAACCTAAGTGGGCACCACAGCACGTCAGAATTCTGCTGAGACTGTACAAAACACCTTTCCTCTCAAAGAAACCTACTATTTGCAAATTGTGGAACTAAAGGAGTCTGGGAGCCATAAAACCAGTTCCCAGAAATTCCTTAACCAATTTCGGTCGAACTATGTACTACTCAAACAAGTACCGGTGACCTACACGAGGTCATGATCGCTTCAGAGGCACATGCCAGACCTTGGTGGGTCATGATACTTTTATATCTTTAACTAGATGACTGACCACTGCACTGTTGTCCAAAACGGAGGTTATACCTTTAAGTCTGCTCTGATTCCGTCATACAAGGTATGTTATCAAAGTACAACCTGCACTTCAGGAAGACCACCTTTACCCAGGTCATGTTATAGATGATTCTCTTAAAATGTGGCAGGCGGTTTAGAAAAACGTGCATTGAGCTATCTTTTACCCGGAAAATAGAATCAAAAACGGGGGGCTCTGGGTTGGGATCCTATTCTGCCCAGGAGGGCTAACCAATCAGCAAAACACAAGTGAACAGGGTCGAAGAAACCAAACCCACTGCCCCTGTGGAAGCAAATAACACAATTGGACTGCACATCTCAATTAATTCAAAGTTCTTATCTTAGTTTGAAAGAGACAGGTGTCAAATTTAGACGTAACACAGAAAACTCATTACATACTGCATCATTGTATAGTTGTATACTTGAGAGTGTGGCCCGAGGTGATTATCTCGGGAAGAAAGTCATACAGTATAAACAATACATATCATACTGTCAGGCGAACGGCATGACAGGGGTCATAACAATTAACAATGACAATACAAAGTGCTGTGCTGCACAATCATAAAACCGTGCATATTCTTAGACACTGTGACTTGAAGTCAGAAGTCTACACTTAGATGTTTCGGCCCTGGGGGGCTGAAGTGTGAGCCACTCTTGTGCATGCCTTCCTCAGGACTGGAAGACTGATGTCAGAGTGTTCTGTGTTTTAAGTGTCAAAACTGTTTGGTGCACGGGAAGGATTAGAAGATGGACCAGAATTAATCAGGTATCCACAGTAAGGACGTCAATGGTCCGGGCGAGGATCCAATCTGCATAGCAGCTGGGTGAAGGTGGGCGCAAATCGTGAGCCTGTTTGCTGCTGGGCACTTCAGTGAGTGGAGTTCGGTGCTGCTGGCTGGCTCGTGCCAGTCGGGTCGAGTCAGGGTGGCATGTGTGTGGGCGGTGTCTCTCAAGGGATGGCGCCTGCTCAGTGAGGAATAGATCCGAAAGAAGTTCTGAGTCTTCGACAAATGTAGATTATTCCCTTAAAATGTGGCGGCATGTTTAGAAAAACGTGCATTGAGCTTTCTTTTGTAGGTGAAAATAGAATGCATGTGAACTAGAAAAAGTTCATTGAGGTAATTATTTATTATTTTTGCATTTATGTACAGGGCACAAAACCAAGTGGCATCTAGGTGCCAGTTACAGAAAGTGCATTGAACTGTTCATGAGTGCACTAATACTCATGAGTTGCAGTGTATGAGCACCGTCTGGTAAAGTCACGCCTCATGGTACTGGGTGCTACATCAGATGTACACATAAGCATGGGCGAAATTGGTAGGTGTGCACAGTCTGGCAGAACCTCAACTCATGGTCCCAGGGGCCACATCAGATTTTCAAACAAGCATGTACGAAATCGGTGGGTGTACGCAGCCTGCACACCTCTTGCAAAGAGAACAAGGCTTATTTTCAAGATGCGCCAGCAGAGAGCTCTGCTGTCACGTAACGTTCTGGCAAAATCGGAACAGGCAACACATTAAAAAGGCACAAGTAATCATCAGTGACGTAAATTACATAAGTTACAAATCCAAATCTCTAGTTGGTGCAACCCTATTCATAGTTTACCTGCTCCATAAGTGATGCCATTGGTCGCAGCCCCTTCTGTCCATCTTCTCCCATGTGGGCTTCAGCATGCACGTCATCGGGCATGAAGCTACAGTTGATTGCTCATTATACAAAGGAACAATGCATTCTCGATCTCTAACCTAATGTACACCTGTGGCTGCAGACACGGGCTAAGAGGATACTGTAACTCACAAACCCCAGCTTCATACCAAGCACGTTGGCGCTCTTCCAAAGCTCCACACCCTCATTTTAGATTTGTTGTTTTAACCCTCCCGGCACATGGCAGCACACATCACGTGACCTAATGGTGAAGGCAGCCTGTCCCTTCTTTCTGATCTTTTGTGATCTATTGGTCTAGGATTAACTTGTACCTTGGAATGCTGGGATCTTGGGACAGGTCATACGGGTGCTATTACTTACAGCGGGGACGGGGGAAGATCAGAGGCTCATGTACTCCTTCTCATGGGATCGCTTTTTGCAGGCAGCTCTCAACCCCCTTCGTGGCCTTGCAGGGCGTATTCCTCTTGGGATACCAATGCTGGCAACATGAGACAATGAAAGATCTATGAATCTCTATGGCTCTGGCCTTTCTCACCGATGCCCATGATACAACCTATTCCCGCACGTATGCACCCATTTCCATGTTTGTGGCCTGTGCCTGTGGCCCTGGCTGCAGCACAGAGTTAGGCCTTGATTTCAATATGTCTGCTACTATCTAATATGGTGTTTGGGTCCCAGTGTACTCTAAACCCAAAGCATGCACTAACCTCCCCACACTGTGACACCTATAGACACCCCCTACCCCTGTACCCTCCCGGAGCCCCTACAGCACACTTCCAGGCCTTTGCCTCATCCACAACTGCTTGAGGGCCTGCGACGACCGTCCACCCTTCCCAACAGTATGCATTCTGAATCTTCTGGAAACTAGAGTTAATAAAGCTAAATGCAGACCCAGTTGGCAGAACGAAATGTATTGTCCAGGAACATTGTATTAAACTCGTTGGATTAAGCACTGTATATTTTGATTATTGTTTTATAAAACACCAAATTACAACAAAGCTGCCTACAAATTTTGATTTCAAAGCATCTATGTTCGTAATGGTCACCCTCCAGCAGCAGGCCTCTAAATCTGTAGGCGATTGGCCATGGTGAAGACCTTTACTTTATGCCCATTTTTGTTCTTGAAGAACGGTTGAGGAAAGCAGATATGATAGGTTATTTATAACACGCTTAATACCCAGAGGTTTCTAAGTGCTGACTTGTAGATCGAATCTGTGGTGTCCATGTCATCTTGCTTCCAAGGCGAGCACGTTGCTCCTGAGCTATCCTCGGAGGAGATTTCTAAACAAAGTTATGTTACCTTCCGAACACCCTATATCGTGGATTGGTCACAATGTTTCAAGCAAGTGTATCAAAATGTAAGTGTATAATTGGAATTGAACTACTATAGTGTAGTGATGCAATAGGTTAATGTAAAAGACAAAAACATGAAGAATTTATGCCCCCTGCCCTTTCCTCCATACTTATGGCAGTTCCCACTTTCAGGAGCAGTACTGCAGACATTTGTTCCAGCAAAAAAAGTCCCTTAATTTGATTGGCTGCAACAGCTGCATGCGTAAGCATATACGGCACCACTCCTCCAGTAGGTTTTAGACTCTTGTGGTTAACTGTTCTCAGAGTTTCGTCCTCATGACACAACTGTACCTTTTTGTTCTTCACGCTGTTTACAGGCTGCTCACTGGTCTTCACTTTCTTAAATCATTTCATCAAATTTATATTTATCCCATAATTACCACCATCATTGTTCTGGGATTTACCCCTCCTTGCTTCAAAAGAGCAAATCTCTAGTTTGAATAACTTTGGTGGCTCTTAATATTTCTGGTCACTTGTGCAGTATTCGTGTCTAGCATATATATCTCTTGGAAACATCACCTCTCAATTTTGACTATTCCTTCCAGGACATGCCATATGTACTTTAATCTTCTAATACCCCAGTGTTTCCCAGCTGCCTTAGCACCCCCTAAATTCAGGTCCTTCTCAAGGTTTGGGGTCCGTACCTCTCAGAGTTATCAATCACTTCTTTGGATAATCCCCAGCACCTCTCCGGTGTGAGCATGTCCTTGGTACTTTCTTGATTCAAATGCTTTGTAGATAGAATCTTTTGGACTCTAGTGCTGCTCAGGCTGTTTGTTTTCCCACTCTTTGAGCACCTTATTTGTCTAGAACTTTTCAAGACTTTCCGGCATTGCTTTTATCAAAAGCAGTGCCCCTTGAATTCCGAGCACCTCATCTGTTAAAACCTCTTCAAGAATTTGCAGACCCCTTTCAGCAAGTGCCCATCTCTGCACCGTATCAGTCACATGACCTCCAGCACATTCTCCACTTCTTCTTGGCTCTGACTGCAATTACTCTTCCAACGACCTTGCTCCATATCTGACAGACCTATGGTTTTCTTGGGCTTCCTTTTATATACACCTACTCTAAGCTCCTCTCTCCACTTTCTATGCCCTGGAATATGCTCCATCGTCTGACTCTTGAAGGGATTGACTGGCTCTTGTTCAGTCTCTCCTTATCTTCTCTGCAAAGTCCCCTCACTCAGGTAACAGGTACACAATACTATGTTTTGTTTTACCCACTGTTTCTTCCAGTGTTCATGGATCCACTGAGACTCGAGTATTTGTATGGATGCATGCGTGAATGATTGGATTCTGATCTGCAGCCGTACAAGGATGAGTAGCGGTAAAAATTAGTTCGTTTAGTTTATTATTTATAACACACTACATGCCTACAGGCCTCAGGGCGCACATATAGACAGACAAAACCAACAACACAAAGGAAAAGGAATATCCAGGAAAAAAAGAAAACAACAACGTATATTAGCCAATTCCTCTGTCAAACAAGTCTTAAGGCCCTTTATGAAATGCAGCAGATAAGGGCTGGTCTTTAAGTCAAGACCCCCAGACAATAAAAACACGTTTCGAGGGAAAAAGGCTTGGTGTAATACCAAAATATCAGAAGGTGCGGTAGAAATAAACTGACACGTAGCTCTCTGTTAGTTCAAACCAAGTACATGGCTTTTAAGGAAAGAACTCATCATGCATGACGTGAACAATATACAGTGTTATTCCCCCACACTCATTGACTACCACCTGTATACATACTACAGGTCCCCTGTAGTCCTTTGACCGATTAGCCACATCCTAATCTACCCCACCCTGCAACACGTGATCCCCCTATTCCGACACTTTGGTTCCCAGCTACTGGATTGGCGAGTTACCTGGGATGTTACCCGCCCCATCGGTCTAGTCGGATGGTGTGCACCTGGTCATTGGCGTGAGCTCAGCGGACAACTCTGAGTTCAAATTGGCCTTTTGAAATACTAGTGCGTATGTCATGATACCAGACATGCAGGTGCCCCAGAAATGTCTTTCCAGCTCTGGACTAGATTTGTTGGCATAACCTGTTGATCTTCGTATCACAAATCATGGGATGTTTTGCTCCTCGCTCCCCCTTATCAGTTGCCCACCTGCAGTACACCTCCCTGCTCTCTCTCGCACCATATTAATCAGCCCAATTCTGATTAATGTATGCACTCTATTTTCCAGCCGCCTGGTAGTTCAAATAGGACAGACATTTTCATGGGGGTGCGCTAGTGCCCTAAATCCAAACAGAACAAGTTGGCAGCTCGAGACCTCTAACCTGACTCCCATGGATGTGTCCTTCTGGAAGGCCACAGTCCTACCCTCGCTCTGCTGTTCACATTCCAATCTTGTTCCACAGTGCTACACCTGGATACAATTAAGCCCTCATCTACTCACTATGAATGCCACTATGCTCAGCTTCAATCCTGGGGCTTGGGAAAGGGAAAATAATTGGAATCCTTCATTATGCCACGCTGCTACACTTCCAACAGGCTATACAAAATTCTAGGCCTCACTTCTTGCAATATGGCGATGCTTGGAGTTTTTCATGCACCCCGACCCTGTGTCTGCACCAGTATTTCACTACTGCTACATATCATCACCCGGGGCCCCATACCTGGACCTACCTAAGTCTCTATAACTACCTTAAAGATGCATTTGTTACTTACTCCATATTTTCATATCCAAACTTATCATATAACCAGCTCCCAACTGCGCTCCCCACACCTTTGCTGCCGCGCATATTCACTTTCTCGTGTGCTAATAGATTTTCCTTGGTCTTAATTGTTTGGCCGTGCATGGAAGCTGCACGTGCATCCCAACCTTTTCAAGTGGATTGAAATCAAATTACACAGTGATGCTGCCCAAACATCAAAGCAAGATCCACCTTACTTTTTCAAGGATAAGCTTGGTTGATCAAGTAGCAGGCTCTTAAGAGAACGCAAGACTCTCTTATGAGGGGCATTTTTGATGCTATTAGCAAGATCTTGAGGGGCATCTCCAACCCGGCATTTGTATATAAGTGTAAGGGCCTTGTGCTGCATTCTATGTTGAACCAGGAGCCATTGGAAATTTCGATGGGCTTCGGTAACATGATCTTGGCACAGATTGTATGGTCCCATTCTGAGTAACTTGAAGTTTCTTGACACTTACTTGGGATGAGCCCAGCAGTAGACTATTACGGTAGTCCACCTTTGCATTTATAGTTGCTGAGGCTATAAATCCCCAATTTATTTCTGATAGGTAGGGACGAATCTGCCAGAGACGTTTGGTCTTATAAGTACAGGAGGTTTGAAGACTAGCTACATGTTTATTGAAGGAATATTGAGTCCAAATAGATTCCAAGGGTCTTAGTATGCCGAACAACCTCGATTGACAGCCGGCAAACTGTAAAGGGATTGCAACTTATTCAGTCTAGGAGGAGAGCCCTCAATAAGCAACTCTGTTTTTCCATCGTTCAGCGCAAGGGATTTTAAAGTCATCCAAGACTGCATGGGTGCATAAATCCTATTAATATCACCAGAATCCTGTAAATAGTCACCAGATAGTTGGACAAAATATGTGTCATCTGCGTTATTGGTTTATGACACACCTAACACATCCAGAAGGCCACACAGTGATGTTGTATAAATATTAGATAAAACGGTAGATGGGTAGGAGTCTCAGGACCCCGCAAGTAAGAGTAATGGGTGAGGAATGGCAATTCTCCTTTGTTACTCTTGCATGCCGCAAACCTAGAAAGGACTCGCTCCAAACAGTGGCATCAACACCTACCTATATTACTCTGCCTATCCACCAGCAGAGCATGGACCAACTGAATAAGTGGGTCGGAAAGGTCTAAGAGCATCAATAAGGCAGTATGACCCTTATCAATAATATTGCCAATGTTGGATTTTAAACCCAATAACACCGTTTGTGCCGTTTTTAGTGCAGAACACAGATTGTCTGATTCCTAACAGAGTATGGTTTTCAATAAACTTGTACAATTGGCAAAAGGCGACCATGTCCAAGATTTTCAAAAGGAAGGGCACATTTGTGATGGGCCTATAATTTTCTGGGATGGAAGGATCCTGATTATCAGGCTAAATCGCATAGAATAGCGAACACTTCCTGGGAATTAGATTTTGCGGCAGTAATTCGCTCAGTATAACGCGCCTGCTTGGCTTAAAGGTTGACCTTCTTAAATTCTTTAATAGAATCTCTAAATGATGACAGGGAAGCAGCACAAGGATCTTTTCGCCACAAACGTTCTCTAACGTTCTCGAGCATGCTAGGTAATCAAAGGCCTCCATAGTAATCTGTTGAAAATGATCTGTACAATCCATGATCGGAGTTTGTTTTTCTAGCTAAGGTAAAACAAGAGTGCTCTTAGGAGCGGATTTCTAAACATTCCTAACCAATTTTGGTTTTGTAGAATATGTACTTGGGCCCGAAAAAAAAAAAAAGGTAGGGAACAGATTTTTGTAAAGAAATGAAATGGTCGGACCAGGGACATTCCGACAGTGACACAGATGAGATAGTGATGTTCCGGGACAAAACTCATTCAAGAGTATTGCCCGCCGAATGAGTATGAGTCTCGTTTTGACCTTCTGAAAAAACGAATAGCTTCAAGGATATTTACTAGGGAAGATGCATCAGTATCGGCGCTGTTATTTGCCCATAAATTAAAATCACCAAGAAGCAGCACTGGTGAACAGGATTCCAAAGATTCATTAAGGGCTGATACTAATTGTTCCTCGAAGTCCGGTGTTTTGGTTGGAGCTCTATATAAAACCAAAATACTCCCAGATGTGGGAGAATAGACATGTAATAGTTGACAATGATCAAGCTTTGCTGTGTACAAATGCAAACCCCTTACCCCATCAATGCGATCCTGGATCTCTACGAGTTGGGGCAGGTGAGTCATGTTGTCTCCGTTGTAAAAGGTTGACGAGTAATGCTCCAGCGGTGCAAGCCGGCGGGCGATGGTCATCTACTTATAGATCAGGTTGCTCTGATGTGAGGGTTGGTGAAGCAGCCGTCGGGGGCGAGTCGAGTCAGGTCCAGGCGTCAAGCAGTTGATTCGAGCCTAGCAGGTGATGGGCTCAGAAATGGCACGATGCAGTGTCAAACTGGGTTTAGATGCTGGTGATACAGTTCCAATGGGTGGAGGAGCACCAAAGGCTGCGCTGGCGTATCCCCTCGGGCTCGGTGACATGGTGCAACTGGTTCAGTGCAGCAGTACAGGGAGCTTAGCTGCTCTAGTCCTCCAGATGTTGTGAGACCTGCTTAGGGGGGCTTGAGGACAGGATGGTTCAGTTCGGGGTTTGCTCTCACTGCTTTAGGGGATTCTGGGAGGTCCTAGTTCACAGTAAAAGTCACTCCCAATGTGCCCTTTTGCCTTATACAGCTCCTTCTTCACCTCAGACTGAGGGCTTTGAAAAGTACAACTCTCCCAAAAGAGGTCCAGTGAATCCTTTTCTGGTATTGCTCCAGAATGAATCAAAGAAGTGGTGGGAGACGACTCTTTTAAAGGAAAAAGCCAGCAGGTTATTGGGCTAAAGCTAACCTACCTTAGTTGTCCCATCCCTGTTCTTCGAAGAAGAGGACTTTGCCCTTCTGACCTCACATCCAAAATGGTTTGTTCCATAGGAAGTGGAGGGGACAGGAAGGAGAGAGCGTTGCAAAGAGGAAACAAAATGGTGGAAGTCTCGGTCCATGAAACAGATCCCTCTTGACTACTGTAAACCCTGCCCCCTTTCCTTCTCACTAGGATCAAAGGCCTTTTTAAATGCAGCACTCTGGTGTGAGGCTACTCCCCATGAATAGGTGCTATCCTTTTGATTCCTGGTCCCAGGGCACTGGCATGCTGTGTGGTTGTCCCTGGCGGAGGTTGTTGCCTGCCCTCACAAAGAGATCAAAGAAGTATCATGGCCATTCAGGTTCCTGTCCTGTCGTTTGGCAGTTTCAACACGTCTGGCCCGAATGCACGTCACCTTCCACAGCTGAGCTTGCCACGCATATGCTGGCGCATGTGGGACATCAAATTGAATATGGCTGCAATGATCATTAGTGCCATGCATTATGCCTTAACTCAAGCATAGCTTTATTCTAAGTGTAAGGCCTGCCACTGTCATGGTGTATTTATGATCATCATAGGTTTGTTACAGTGGCAGTTGCTAATTAGATTACTGATGCAGGAGGTCACAGATGCACACTATGCTTTCGGCATGGAGTTGATGAAAGGGGAATCTCATCACCGGATTACCCTTTCAGAGATGTAATTACCTGCATCATTTCATTAATTAATAACACTATAAAAAGTCAACGCTTTCACACCCTTGCCAGATGGCAAATCCTCACAGCGTGCTTGTGAACTTTCAGAATTGATTCAGCACCATTGTCCATATATCTCTTGGGATATGTTGTAACTCATCAATATCTGTATGGCGACCCTTCGGTTACCTAGGTGATTGATTTCTTCAGTCAGATGTTCATCTCCCTGGCTTGTTCTCAGTCTGTCACAGGAACTCGCATATTTTTTCCACATCTCAACATTAGGAATTGGTTCTACCAAAACAAGCGTGTGGCATACAACTCCGGAATCCGTCCTAGATGTTGTAAAATGTATCTCAAGATTTTCCTTTCAATCATGGCCACCCAAATGCACTCTTATCTAGCAGAGCACAAATAAACACACCTTCTACCAGTGTAAAGAACTGAAGCATGTTTGACAAGGATTCAGTAAATTAGCAATTGCCACATTTTTGTATTCACATGTTTATTAGCTTATTTACAATAAATCAATCTTTGCAAGTATGGTTGCAAGCAGAGTTCTCTCTTCCATGGCACTGTCTCTGACTCTCTAAATGATTCGGGGGTAAACCCATTAGTAAAGAACTTTGTCAAAACCAGATGTCACTTTGAATTAATACACTATAGCTAACACTCCACTTTTGCTTCCTGTTCTAGACCGTGTAGTCTCAATCCAACTAGAGGAGCATGTTGAGACGTATAGTCAGGAGCCCGGTGGCTCGCAGATTAGAAGACTCCAGAGCTGGCACCGGGATTGTCTAGGTCTGCCTGCCTGTATGTGACAGTTACCCCTACCCTCCCTCTCAATCCTAGGGCTGCCCCAACGGAAACAAAATAAAAACACACTTTGAGGGGCTGTTTCAGCGTAAATGGGGCACTGGTCACTAGTCGGCTACATCTAAACAGCTCCTGCTCATCTGCAGTACAGATGTTTATGACACTGTTTGCTGCAGTCTGTGGTATAGATAACATAGCAAGGGTCAAATCAGTTTTCTTTTCCGTGTTTGATGATAATATTAAGACCAATACTGTTCATGCACGCAAAGAAGTACTGTATGAAACACTTATCAGTTATGTTTATTTTTACCATGGTTTCTGTACACTTGCCTTTGTGCGCTGATTAAGAGCAAAGCATTTGAGAGAGAACACCAGTTCGTTACCTGGTGACACAGCGATGTTAGCAATGGTATTTGTTATGGCAGTGCTTCCGCACGCGGAGGCGTTCAGAGTGATGTATGGAGGGAACTATTTAAAATATTGTTGAACGAGTCTGGAATCCTGGTGGCCTGGCAGCCCGCCCATGCAGAGTTGTCTCCACAGCAATTGGAATGAAAACATCCTTATTAGATGTCGGGGACCACCTTCCTTGGCATATGGAGAAGGATCCGAATATCTTAATGGTATACTGCATTTGTCAGCTGCCTTTGATACCCTGGACCATCGGTGATTCGGGATAGATCAACAGCCACTGCCAGAGTGTCATGCGATGCGTTAAAATAAGGCTCTTTTTGTTCCACAGGGTTAATAGATTACCACTTTATTTTCCACTTTTTTACCTTAGACCACTTAATGACCACCTATCCACTTTGCCTTTTTGGTATCTCTGCAAAGCAGATGAATTTCCAACCAACTAACTAATAAACACACGGACGATAATAACAAACTGCCTTCTACCTTATCTACCATCAAAGTGTGGATGGATTCAAACTGGTTGATAATAAAAAGCTCCAAAATTGAGCTTGCAGTAAATAAGTACCCGCAGCTGACTGAAATAAAACAGAGGGACTTCTCCTTAAAAATACTAACCTACCAATGTTACCTCAAAGTTAAACCACTAGCAATCATTTGTAATACTCCTCTAAATATGTCTTTGCAAATCAAATGTATTCTCTACTCCACAATATATTATCTTCGATTATTTTCTCAAATCTGTCCTTTACTTGAGGAACAGCATCCTGACCATATCATCAGATACATCGCCAGGTCTAAGACTACTGAAACTCCTTCCATAGTAGTTCTACAAAATATGTTCTCTCAACTGCAGCTGCACCACAACAAAGTTGCTTACACAGTAGTAAATGCTTCTTCTTTTGACAGTGCAAGCTCTCTTCTTTGGAAGCTGCACTTTCCTTCAGTTCAGGACGTATCCTGTTGAAAGTGGGCACTCAAGTATGAGTCTCGTCTTCCAACCTAACCTAATCTAATTACCTTTCCACGCAGATCAAAAGATATCGCCTAATCATGCTGTTAGATCCGCCCATACATCGTTCCTGATTACTCCTTTTTACAAGATGAGGTTTGTGGTTGGCAAAGCTTTAGTTGTTCAGGGACCCCTAGTATGGACTCAATTGCCATTAGCTTACTGATCTCTGGAAAAGGTTACGAATTAAAAAATATATATATTTAAATCCTAGTTGTGACTCAAATATTTGAATTGCTGAACTTTTGCAGGCTGCGACTACTTTTGGCTAACAGGTTTCCTCAAAAGCGCTTCAGTACTTGTGCACTATACATTAACCCTACACCCTACACATAAACAGAAATCTGAGTGCAAAGAACCAAACGCTTAATCACAGTTCTTGATTCATTCTGTAAGCCGAGGATTACCTGTCCTGATGTGTATAAATTGTCTTGCATCTGTAGCTTTAACCAGGTCCTGTCCATCCTGAACTGTCAACCAATGAATGCTGTGAAGATCAATATACCATTTTCCATCTGAGAATTGGCCTACTAAGGACATCAGCCTTGAACAGATACTTTGAGAAGACTTCACCTTAGCTGCCTAGTAGCTTCAGTTGTTTTCTGGTAGGAATCGGCTGGGAAGCTCCTCAGCAATGCCATCTGTCGACATTCTGGGCAAGATCAGTACCTTTTGTAGTTGAGGCCATCACTGAAACATGTACAGAAAGTCTCATCGCCGAAGACTGTTCCTCCCTCTTCTTTCTGTGAATGCTACTTGAACATTTTCTTGATGAGAGGTTTGGGCTGTCAGTACTGCAGAGCCTCTTTGCCCGGTTTTTTTGCCAAATCTAATTTCTCTCTCCATGTACCATTAGCTCAGCATGCTAATAACGTGCTTGGAGACCAGTGGGCAAAGGTGAGAATTTAACAAGGAGCAGCGACTCCAACTCGAGCTGCCCACTTAATAGATTTCATGGCCCGCCATCATGGAACTGGATTGTAGACTCTGGCACTCTTCGGGATGGGAAAGCTTGACCGTGTGGTATCAGAGCTGTAGAACAGCATGTGCAGAAACCATTGCATTTTCTTTTCAAAATGTCTGAAGTCCTGCTCTGGAAACTTGCCTTTCAAAAATGTGGGTTTATCATGTTGCCATGTTCAACTAACTCATGTTTATTCCGCAGAAGTTAAATCCAAAAGCGAAGAGGCCATTCGGAACTCCTGGGGTGAACCAAAGCCCAAGTCGTTTTTGGAAGTGTGAGATTTTTTTTGTTTTTTTAGTCCGGGGCAATGTGTTAAACTGCACTGGTTAGTGGTGTCCTCTTCACCCTCCTTAACCCATTCCCCAAAACTCCTCCCAAAGAACTCAGTGTGTTAGGCAATATTATTGTGTGCTCCTGACTTCAGCTGGCTTTCCTGTATTGAGTGCCTTCCTCCTACACTTCACCTTTATTCAGACGTTGAGTTCCTTTTGGATGTTTCCTGACTGTGGGCGATTTCATTTGCATTTCATCTTCGAATGACTAGGTCTGATGTACACTGTATGCATATGATCCTCACAATTTACAACGTCAGAACTGTGTACTTTGAACAGCCTTAATACCACCCGAAATTAAAATGTTTCCATACAGCTGCAACCGTGGCTACTGCTCAACACCTTGGGATGTTAGTATGTCCACCGTCCCTTGACGATGCAAGGTGTTCAAGCGGCCAAGAGTAGTGCCAAGGAGGAGGTAAGCAAAGACCTTTTTTTTGCAAACTATTTTACAGGAGATGAAATTATAGTGTTTGGAAAATATTCATTCTTTGCCAATTATTGCAAATGACATTTCCTTTACTGGTCATCACTGGGAATTAAGTTGGTCAACCTCTTTTATTACTTATTTTGATGGTGGCGTTTTTTTTTAATAATATGGCACATTTTTCCTGAAAGCATCCGCTGTTGTTTTTGTTTTACTTTGTTGGCACGGATCACTTGCGCCGTGGCAGTTTGCCCAGCTGTCCGTGTTAATCCAGATTTTATAGAAGACCACAAACAGTGTTGCAGAAACGGACTGATTCTTGTTCTACATATCAGAGATATGCAGTATACAATGGCGTAGCATTTAAAAGCTTCAGGCTGGTACATAACATGCAACACTGTGTCAAAATTCAGGAATTCACATCTTCCCTCCAAGTCCCCATCCACCCCTCTTCACCCCCACCTCTGTGATCATGTGGGGGGAAGAGGAGTCTTAGAGGAAACCATCTCTGCAGTAAAACGATGGAGTTTTCCTATGCGTGGCCTCCTGCAGAAATGGCAGAATAGTGAATGGGATTCCAGCTACCAGCGTAGTTCTAAATTATTCAACAGCAGCTGCACTGTACCAATAAGATTAAACATTTTCCCTCCTCAAGAAAGAAATCTTAGTAACCAAGTGTATAGGCGATAGGAAGGGTTGCAGTCAAATGTTCATCAGTCTGCTTAGAAACTGTTTCTTTCTTTACCATAACCAAGTTACTCGTTAGCTCTATATGGACAATATGGCGATGAGTGAGAAATTGGTAATAGAAAGACTTTGACTCCTCTTTCAAATGAATTTCTGTGTTTTTTTTTTTAAAGTGTTGCATTTAAGAATTATTCTGGAGGCTTTTCACTAATATTTGAAAATAGGCTTGTAGTTTGTAGGGTCAAGATAATTGTACTACCGTCACAAACCCTAGAATATCAGGCCACTTATGGATGAAATAATAAATATTGTACTAATCTGACGCAGAAGTCTGGAAGATGGAGGCCATGCAAAAAAAAAAGGTTAGTGGGACATAATATTTTTTGTTTTGGTTTTATTAGTGAATATTTGATTGCAGCACACAGCATGGGATGCGGGTCTGTCATAGGCCTTTAGACGTAATCCGGAGATGGAGCGTCCCCTGATCTTAAGTAGAGGAAAAGAAGCGATGCAGTCAATGATCCAAATGAAAAATGATGAATCCATTTATTTGTGGATGGATTGTTAGCAGCTTAAGTCACTTCTACTGGCTCTTCTTTCCTGACAAGTTTATAGAGCATTAAGAAATAAAGTACGGACATTTTCTGTTGGCTGAGCATTTTTCTAAATATTTTGGTTAACCCACTAGGCAGAACTCTAGTAGCCTGTGCGGGGAAGATGATCGCGCTTTCTAGATCGGTGTAGATCATATTCGTTTTACTATCTTTAATTGGTGCATAATATAAATGATACAATTATGGGCTAGGCTTTGATGAAAACCAGGCTGTTAACCTTGTGGTTTATTACGGTCAGATAAGCCGATACATGTGAGCAGCTGTCTTGTGAGCATACATTGGCAATCATTGTGCTGCCAGCCTGTCTTGGTTAGCAGGTTTATCAGCATTTAGACCATTTAATTAGATCAGTATGTGATTGGCTTTTTTTTTTTTCATGCCGTTAAAGTATAGGTGGATAATGTTGAAATTCATACCGTTGTCAACAGGCAGTGCTAATCGGTGGTGGAGGAATCGCAGTGAAGATGAGATCCATGCTAACAGAATGCTTCATGTCGCTTTTTAACATTCTGGAAAACTTTTATGTTCACAATAAATGATAAAACCCTAATGGTTTTGTAAAACCATGATATGGCTACCTATACTAGTGTGTGATAACAACCAAATTCAAGTCAAGGTTATGCAAAGCCTTAGCCTGAAAGTGTATACTGTGAGGCATAGGCCAGGTCTGGTGCAGAAAGACCTTTTTTTTTTTTTTTAATTGAAATTTTAGCTGAAATCTTTCAACTTTTTTTTCAGTTTATCATAAAACATTTTTTTTAAACATGATTAAGTACAAAAGATAATAAGATTCTACAATATTTAAATGAGTATGTGTATCACAAGCTTTCAACAGTAACATTTTTTAAATCAACGGTCAACACTAGGTTACAGAAAAAAATATTCTACATTTAGTTATACAATTTATACAATAAGGAAGACTCAAACAGGTTCCTATTCTGCACTCAACAATTTTTACATATTCCATTAATCATGTAAATGACCTTTATAATGGGTTTTGAGTTTAGAATATTGAATGGTCCACTCATTAATATTTTACCCCAAAAACTGTATTTCGGTAATGGCATAAATTAACTTATTTGCTTTTTAAAAAAAGGTCCAAAATCTGTTTGGATCAAATGTACTTTTACAGCAAAAAAAGCTGTTAAATTGGAATACATTAACACTAACCGAAATAAGTACATACAGTAATTCGTATGGTAATGTTAGTGATGTATCGGAGTACTTCATCACCTGCCTTGTTCCTGCAGTGCTATATTGATCCTTTTGCATAACTATTATTCATAAACCATCCCGTGATCTTCTCAGAAGGCCACAAGTTATATACGGCACGTCTCTTTCTAAACGTTTTGATTAATGATTTGCATAAATTCTATGGTTGCATCTTTGCTGAAATATTCTAGCTTTCCCTTTTGGTATTTCTTTTGCTTAGGCAGTCTGGCATATCTGCAGGCTACTCTTGCACAGACTACAGCTTGAGGTTATTGGTTCTCTCATTCTGTAATGTTCTGATTTTAGTTTTGTAGTAGTCCAATGTGCAAAGTTAAAGATAATTATTAGCACAATACGCAGAGCTGTGTCAGATTATGTTTGACTTGTATGTATCCAGTCATTGCTTCTCCTGGAATTGGTGGACTATTTTATTGGTCAAAGGTCATAAATGCTATTGAAGAAGAGGTGATGCTTCTGTTGTCCTTGATTGCTGAGGTTGGCCATCCCAGTGTGTTTAGATGCCCAGTTTAGGTTCAATGTCTTCAAAACAGCTCCGAACTCAGGGGATTTAACACTAGGTAAGACCTAACTTTAATTCAACCGTGCACCATGGAATTTACTCCCGACCTCACCCCTGAGGATAGAAAATGAAGTGTGGACATTTTTCCTGAAGTAATGCGAGCACATGAATTCTTGCACACGGAAAAATCCGAGTTTATTTCCGGTTTTCTTACTAATTGTGCCTGAGCTCCCAGAGGTTTGATGATTTCCTCAAATGCCCAACACTGTACATGCTTCTGAAGATGGACGTAACATTACCTATAAGGTAAGGACCACCAGCGTCTTTATCTTGGGGCATTTCCCCTCGAGTTCCTGCTCACAAACCACTCAATTTAGCTTCCAAACAATGGGCACATTTGAGTAAGACTAGCCATCAGTGTCCGATGGCACAATTAATGTTTTTTTTGTTCTGTAAATTGAATTGCTCCCCTTAATTTCGTTGCAAAACATAATAAATGTAATTTAAATTTTTTTCTGTTACGAATGTATGTAATGGTCTAAATGTAAAAGAATGCTATTGTTGTATGGTGAAGTGCTAAATTTGAACGCAGCGCTTGCTTTTTAGCTAGACAGCAAGAGGTTATTTATGCTGGTTATTTTTAAAGAAGAATCCCGCTCTAAGTGCCTGAGTAGCAGTTTGGTGGATTTTCCTGGCAATTATAGTCAGGAATTCTGGGCATTAGTTTAAGAAAGTAGCTGGTACAGTGATAATGGTTTCTCAGAAATAATGTCTGTAGAATTTCAGAAAATCTGCCATAAATCACTTGTCTATGGTCATTTCCTCTCTGGTTTTGTTGATGCCAATGGCTTCAGTACAGTCGATGCCCATACTGTTAATATATAGTTTTAAACCATGTTCAGAAGGGTACTTTTTGACCCATCTCTACATTCCAATGACAAGAGGGTGAGAAGTGGTTTACAATCCCTTTCACCCTAGTGCATCCCTTCAACTTCATGCACAAAAATGCTTCAAAAGGTTTGAGGGTGAAAGGGGTTTACAGTTTCTACTTGGGCTGAAGTTAAACATTTAGAGTATATGTTTCACCTTATTATGCAGTATTTACCACATAAGCTATAATTTAGTTAGTGGGTGGAAAAAGGGAGTCGTGCTTGCAATACTGCCTGCTTTTATCGCTTCTGACAAACTCATGTTTGTGTTATTTGTCAGTTCCTCATACTCCATGAAATCATCCTTTTTATTTTTTAAAGTCCTTGGGAGTAGAAACATATATTTAGCAATGCAGTATGCACTATAATGCCATCTTTAGATCACTAGGGATCCAAATTGAGATTGGATAAGCAGCAGCTAAAAACCCAGTAGCTACCATGGCAGGGATGAGAAGCTAGTACGTAGCTTTCCGTAAACCTAACTTCCACATGAAATGCAAAATCTCTTTGTGTGCGTTCTTGATGACCCCTTAGGCTTTAAATGTTGTATAGATTTGTAAATACATTGTTGCAAACACACACAGATAAATTCCCATGGGTGTTTGTTCAGCATTATTTGGCCTGGGCAACTAAACGTAGCTCCTGGTAGGTGTTGGTGTCAAGCTAACCAGGCTCTTCTAGGCTACAAACAGGAGCCAAATGGCTCCCAGGTCCCCACAATAGCAAACCCTGGATCACTGCTTTGACCCATTTCTACAGCGCATTACTACATGAAGGAATGAGTGATGCGTTGGGGAGGTCACTGACCCAACACCTGCGGCTACAACTCTTCTCATGCACTTTTAATCTGAGGGACTGGTGGCCAAAAGTTGCAGTTTATAAGTCCTTCCGAATGGCAAACGAAAGAAGGCTGCAACAGGAGAATGGATGGAGAATGCCCAGAAAGTTCGCCGGCCAAAGAGCTTTTCGCCACCTTGTTGCCAAAAAATAAACATGAGGTCAGAAGGTGAGTGTGTGATCAAGTGGCGTGAGTGGTTTAACTGGTTTTAAAGACCCCTGTGATCACACTTCTTAAATATGAGAGACATGAAATCGCCACATAAGTTGAATCTATTTTTCCAAAGCTTGGAATTTATTGGATGCTGTTGGAGACCTTAAGGTAACTTGATATGCCATGGACACATCAGAATGTTGCAATGGCGAGAGGACATCCGAAAGGAGCTCTCTTGTAGACCAACAATGTCCAAAGGTCTAACATGAAGTGGCAGCAAAAGATCAGCACTAGACGCTATTAGAAGCACGTCCACAGGGAATGCCCAGTGGTATCCATCAATATACCTTCTGTTAACTCAGCTGAGTGATTGGTCCAAAGTGCAATCGCTCTGATGCTACTAAAATATTGATGGGTTCTTTTCTGGTCACTTGCATGCTAGCTAACGTGTTTTTATATCTACGTCCCGTTTCTAGTCATATTGCTCCAATCTTGGTTGGGCAAGATGAGCAGGCAAGGTTGTACATCATAACATTAACCCTGTATGTTGCGGACCAAAAGTATGTCCACAGTTTCAATCGCCAAACATGTATGGTATTTAGTCCAGTGGGATGCTAGGGAGAGATCTGGGGAGGGAAGAGGAAACTTTCCTGGTTGGGATTACATTAAGCTCCGGAAAGGATCGACCTTCCCTCCTGAAATGTAGAGAAAGGGTATTGACCATGTTCAGCAGTAAACACCCAGTGGCACCAAAAGGCCTGCTATGGCCATCGTATGTCTCCCCCACCTTCTTTTAAAAAGCATTTGTCGTTTGGCCCGAGCATCGACTATTCGACCATTTCACGCGAAAGCGAGATGCATACTTTTTTTATATTTACTGACCTACATGGAAGCTGATTCAGCTCAACCGTCGTTTTATTCTCTTTCCCCAATTCCAGGGGTGGTGCCTTTTGATCTTGTTCCCACCTGTTGTAATTGCAGGTCCTCTCGTGAGATCGTTTGTAAAGAGCTCACTCTCCTCATGTGAAAACCAGTGTTTCCAGGATGCACTGTGAAAGCTTTTCACAGTGATTCCAATGTTGTCTCTGTAGATCAAGGGAGCTCCTCAAGTCTTGAAATGCTGTAAGGCACCATGAGTTTACCAACCCTCTGGTACATGCGTGGCAATTGGGGGCCACTGTTTACTGAACCAGCTCTGCTTTCACGGATGAAGTTGGCAGTAAGGGTCACCTCTTTGGTACAGTTGGATTAAGGTGTGTTACAGTTGTGGCCAGTGTAGCCGCCTAGCCAGCGGCAATACCTATAGAGGGACTCTGCTTGGAATCGATCGCCATTAAAAAAGCAGAGGCCTTTAGCAATACAAAATCTCGTAGACTTTGCCCAGAAAGATGTCCTAATGTAGTTCTGTATAGCCGATAGGGGAAGGAAGACCGAGGAAAATGAGCAGAAAGGGAGGAGGGGAGAAGAAGGGTTTGCACACACCCCTCCCATTTAACTCCACATCCCTTTCTTAATGTGATTGCCAGCTCTGTAGGGAACTGACATCAAGAGAAACACACTGACTTTCTCCCCTCCCATGTCAAATCGTATTGATGAGTTTATCTTGACTGTACCACAAGCGCAGTTCTTTAATAGACGAATGCTTTTCTTCGTCTCTCTCTGTACGAGCACAGTTCATTAATACACATGCGTTTACTCCAGTGTAATCATTAGTGTACAAAATAATTCTCCTCCGACAATGTCGGACCTAGTGCCAAGTCATTTTGGGTTCTCGGAAATAACGATGAAGAAAATCGGGGGGGACACGTGCAATGCAGTAGTCTGCTGGCAGCCACATTGGACACTAGAAAAGAGCGTGCTTTGCTTTGACACGCTTGAAACGTGATGCCACAAGAATGCTGGACCTGCTAATGTGTAGTCTACAGTGCATGTGCCCTGCGTCTTGAAAGGCGCATCTCCAGGGCGCTTCTTGCACCAGTGGATAGTGAATGCTGAGCCATCGGTGTGAGAACCGTATCAAGATGGGAATCTCCAAAGGCATACACGAAATTGATTGTTAAAGGCCAAGGCCGTTGAACTAACAGTTCACAAATATACATCCATTTAATTCTAAATATTATCTATAAATAACACCCACAAAATCTGCTATGATGCAATGCACAGCTAAAGCATTGCCTAAGCTAAACTGAACACAATGGACAGCCATACCACATATACAAATGCAGCTTATATATAAGCCACAGAAACTGATATAAATCAGAAGAAATGCAGAGAGGGGAGGACCACTGTTATTGGACTCTTACATGACATTTAAACTTTGTATTGGCTCTGCAAATGTCAGCCATTTTAATCCACGTGGTTGTAGCTCTTAGTTCTTGCACAAGTGGATTTTAACTGCTGAGCCATCGGTTTGAAGCACTTGTGGGAAGCCGTTTAAGAATAACCCATTTATAACATATATTTACTTCACTGTAGAACTGTTCCTATTCATACCTTGATAAAGTGATCTTTAAATACACACATCGTGACCCACAGTAAACGCAACATTCCACTCTGTTAATAAGCAGCATGTATTCCAAACTCTGTGGCTGACCTAAACATCTTCCAGTGTTAACCTGTTTTCTGTTCTCACTAAATTTGGTATAAAAAAAAAATGTGAGCTTGGCTCTTTTCTGTCACTCTACCACAGGGGTCCGAAACCATTGGCCATGTATATGTTTTGTACTAAGACACTCGTGATCCCTCGCCATGGACTGGACTGGCTAAGGCTGATGGGAGTTGTAGTCCAAACATCCAGCAGACTCTTGCCCTATTATAGCAATCTTTGTTACATTTAGATAATTAAAACCCATCACCACATTTGTCTTAAACAGTTATCTGAAATTGAATGGCTTAATTGCAGCTGCCCAATACTCCTTGCTTTAATTCTTGTAACATTAGGGTAGGACAGCGATATCTTCCGGCAAAAACATCTGTCTGAAAGGTAATGGGTTATTAGTGTTTTGCTTTGTAAAGAAAGTGTAACAGGCTGTAGTGACATTGTATTGCAATGCTGGCTAGACATTTGTGATATATAAAAGTTGAAAGATTATGAACACATGACCGCTCGGAACATGTATGCCTATAGAAACCACCCAAAATGCTGGCTTAGATCCCAGTGCGGGGTGCACGGAGTACCACATGAATGTAATCCACTTCCTGATGTCTCTTTCCATCTTTAGTAACCACCTACATGTGGGACATGCAAGCACACATTTGTGAAGCGCCTCCACCTTAATTGTAAGGTTAAACTAACATTTTAAAATCTTCAAACAGATACCGAGTTGCCTTTGATGAGCACCCAGTGTGTGTTATTTTAACTTAATCTCCTGCAACAAATAATATTTACTAAGTCACACGTTAAATCTACATATGATATTTGGTTCATTAAAATGCTGTTATTCTCTTTAATGGATAGCTCCACTCCAGAACTACCTTCTAAGGTATTGTTCCCGTAGGGCAATAATGTATTTCTAATATACTTTTTCTTCAGGCATGTACAATGCATTGTACTGCCTTTTTAATTTGTGTGCGTCATTAGTCTTCAAACAAAATAAAGACAAAGGGCCTCATTACAACCTCGGCGGTAGCCGTGCCGCTAAAAACGGCAGGCTGCCACTGGAGTCGTGTATTTTTTCTGACACCTGGCTTTAGGGAATAACCTGGGCATTAAAGCCCTGGCGGTCCGTGAAGCCAGACGTCTGGAAAAGTTACTCCCCAATCCCATTTTAATCCCATATGACACAATGGAAAGGGGGAAGACAGTAGAACCGGCACCTGTGTTGTGTTGTAATGGTGCCGGTGCTACCGTCAAAGTCTGCGAGCGGGTGGCTTTCTGCCCGCCAGGTCAGACCTAGCGGGTGGGAGGGCACCCGGTCCGCAAACTTGTACTCTGCTTGTCCGGTAACAGTGGTGGTAAGCCTACCGGCACCGTTGTTACCAGACAGGCAGGGCTGTAATGAGGCCCAATGGGTTTACACAGTATCACTTTACGGATAAGTATGTCTTCTTTAAATAAGGAATACATATTTGTATTTTTTATTTGAGGTCACCAATCCTGTGCCTGCTGCCGTGGGGGTTGTACTATTGGGTGTCCTGACCCCCATTTGAGCTATCATGCTGCAACATTTGGTGCTGTGGGCTTAGAAAATCCAAGATGGCCAAAAAGCCCACATGTGCGCCAGAATCCAGGAGAACCACGCAGTTTGTGCGCACACCAAAATGGTTGCCTAACTTGCCACCCACCAGTGCGAGCAGGATGGGCCGGGGCACCATGAGTGAAATGTGTGCCAATGGAAAAACCGCACTTTAAAATCACCTTTTGTTTCTCTGAATGCCAGCTTAAAAAGCCTATTTTCAAACATTGCAACACATCCAAAAATCTAACTGAACACCAGCAGACATCTGGCAGAATGAAGTATGTGTGCATACAAAATCTGGGAAGTTGAAGAGCCCCAAAACAATGTTCATAACAAGACTGGCTGAGCTCTGCAGGGCTGCAGCAGCCTATCTGGAACTGGATTTAAAACTACCAAAAATCGAAAATGTTTAAATTAACTGAGTGACCTACTTTTGAGTGTCACATAGTTTGTAACTGTTAAAATGTCATAGTTTTGAACTTAGAATCAGCATTCTAGCTGCATGTGTAAAAATTGTTAGTTTTATTTGAATGCAGAAAACTGGGTAACTAAAAGTGACATTAGCTGGGGCCTGGCTTAAGGAACTGGATTCTGCCTGACAACTTCCCCCCAATTGGAGTGAAACTGGATCCACAGCAGTTCTCAGGCCTGGCTGCATTCTGTTGCTCCTGCCAAAAGGAGGTCACACACTCTCTGGTTGAATTACCAGGGGATTGCAAGAAACTAAAGAAAGGGCCCAGGAAGAGGGTTTATTGGGGGGAGGTCATAAATGGCTTCCTCTTGAACAATGGGCCTTCCAGGACCCAGGCAGATGGTTTATTGGGGGAATCGTAAAATAGCTTCCTCTTGGCAGAAGCTGGGAGGGGCAGGGTCTCTGAGCTTGGCAGAAACTGGATAAACTGGTTTCTACACCATGTGACCTGAAAAGACACACCCCTGTTGGCCAGAATATGGTTCTAAGAAAGATGTATAACTCACAGTGCGGACTTCTCAAAATTAGCTAAATGATACCATAATTCTTGTGATTTTTCTGTGCACGTTTTAAGAAGCGTTGGGAATTTGTGTGATGTTCTGGGGCAAAACCCCGCTATTTATTGACACCACATACTCTGTGTTTAAGCTAGCGACCTGGAAAGTTACTGAGATATGTGTGAGGGGAGGGTGTACATGTGTATAAATCTGGAGAAAAATCCGATGTTGCAAAACCCACTAAATAGCACAAAATGTTGCCATTTCTGAATGCAAGCCCCCAGGAAGAGCAGAGTTGGAACAGAGTATACCTCATGTGATATGTGATGGGTGCATGTAATTTTAAACAAATGTGTACCCGTGCAAATATGTATTTGGGTCAAATATAGATTTGTGTGCAATTAGACAGGGGAGTATCCTTTCTGCAGACCATAAAACAGCATCACCATGACACACATTTCCTTCCCCCAATCAAAGCAGTGCGGAAAGCTTGACCAATGGGCGGTTGAGAGGGGCTGGCTAGTGATGCTGCACACACACCCACTTTCAAAAGACATAAAAAGAGCCACTGGAAGCTAGAGAGGACATTTAATTCCATTTGCTGCGGAGCATGCTGACCGACGACTTCACATCCAGAGATCCTACACTTAGACTTCCATGCTAAACAGAGACTACAGAACTGTGAACCAAGAAGGCCCACTGCAAGCATAGGTATTTGTCAGCAGGCCCAAAATCATTTGCAGACTATTCACAGCTGTTGATTCTGTCCTGAACCCTGTGCCAGAAAGATCCAGAAGCAGTGCTGTACCCAGAGAAAGCAGAGCAGTATCCAGAACCAGAGATCCAGAGTGACCCAGACCGCTGTGAGCAGAACCAGAGAGCTGACCCAGGCCACTGTGAAGTGCCGAGACCAGAACCGGAGTCCAGTCCAAAACCTGACCAGATCCGTAGCGAGGCCTATTTCAAAAATATATTGTGAGTACCTAGCAGAACTGTGCAGAACCAATCTCTTAGTTAAAATAATCTAATCCAAACTATTTTAATCTAACCAGAACTGCCTCCTAACTGTCACCTGTCATTTATAAAGCTGCACCACTGTCATTTGTCAATTCTGCAGCTGCAAAGCTGTAACCTGTCGCTTTGAACTTTTAAAAATTTCAAATCCAAAAAACAACCTTCACAAAATCGTTCATAACTCCGTAACCGTTTATGCTAGAAACTTGGTTTAAGTTTAGAATCTTAGCTTTTCAACGGACCTAGAACCGACTTCCTACTCCTTATACTTTCTCCGCAATCACGATTCACGCATTCACGAATTTTGCCGCGATTTGGCCTGATTTCTTTACTTGTAAAAAGATAGCTGGTTTTGCCTGAACTGCTAAATTTCGTTTGCCTCTTAAGAACCATCCCTGAATCATTGCTAGAGTGAGCCTGGACTCATATTAACTAGATACCACTGACCCTGAACCTCCTGAAGGGAATTAAAAGCATTTTCAGCATATTTCTCACTGCATTGTCACCATAATCAAAGCATTTTGCCTGTGTTTCAAAACTCCTATTGTTGTATAAGCTGCTGAGGGGGAATTGAACTGAATTCTATTTGATTGTATTTCTAAGAACTGTGTGCTCTCCTCTTCATTTACTTACATTGCATAAGGGGGGAGTGGATTGCCAGAGAAAAGTGATTACATTGTTTTGTTGAAATCATATTGAGTATTTTCTGTATTGCATTTTCATTCAACATTGCATCCATCTGAAACTAGATAAAGCATTCTCTACCACCTTATTCTTCTGTTCCTATTCCCAAGCGTGCTACCTCATCCTTTATACTACTCCTGGGTAATCAAATCAGTTTATTAGTAGAACATTACCCATTGTTGTTAACTGTTCATGTTCTGAAGTGTGATATTAATTATTAATTTATTATAAAGTGTGATATATATATTGTTTACATTCTCAAATAAACCGTTTAAACTTGCAAAACAGAACTACTTATTGGCTCAGTGGGGTTCCAAGAGAGGGGTGTTATATAGGGGTAGTCATCCAGAACTCATGAACTGGACATAAAGATATATCAATATGGGTTTCCATTCAGTATCCCAGACTAGGCATTGACCTAGCTGTAGTGCTGGATTGAATCCTCTTACAGTACCTTTCTCTACACATTTCTTTTGACACTTGCAATGTGCCTACTTATGCAGTCTGTGTGCGATCGTTTTCCCTGTAGTTGTGCTGTGGCTTCATTTTGTGTAGGGTCTAAGTCCCCACCTAATCACACGTGTCTAATTTACAAAGTAGTAGTGGCCCTGTTCCACCTGTTTCCCAATCTGATTGGCTGATCCGCAAGCTGTACGAGCCAGAGTAGCTTGTGGAACATAAACCGGGTCACTCAACTCATGCTGGCTCCCTCTCCTACTGTGCATCTTTCACACACTGTGCATCTTTGTGACTCTGGGTTCAGTTTCCCTCCATTAAATGTTGGTGCAAAGATTTCAATAGTTAGTTAGGATCGTCAGTGGTCTAGGAGTACCCGAGAGACAGCCGGCGAGTAACCATCTATGTTTGTCTTAAGTAATTAAATCTGTAGAATGTATTATTTTGTTCTTATTAGGGGTTTTCACTGGAAACCTATCAATTAATTGGTTACATTGCAGATGATTCCTTATGGTCTTGTTTATTGACGACATATGCATATTTTTTCTCTATAAAGATTTTGCTATTAGGCGGGTTCTAGTAAAATCTGACTACCCACATGCATTCATACTATATGGCAGGAAGCAGAGCCCAGCCCACGTGTGAGCAAGCCAAAGCACTCCTGCGACACCTCAGATCCCATAATTTATAAGCCCAGATTTCCATGTAATAAGTTTGGGTCACTTAGTTTTGGCTCTTTAATTTTAGGGATAAATGCGTCTATCAATTTAATATCAAAAAGTATGACTTTGTTTCTGTGCCCAGTAAGGTTGTGTTTTATTTAATTTTTATTTAATGCCCTGCTATTCTTCCCTGTGCTATTCTAGACTAAATGTAGAGAAGATATTTTATTTATTTTAAAAGTTAACAAACATTTCTAATATTTTAATATATCTTTGAATACTTTACCACTGTTATTAATGATGGAACCACTCCCCTGGTCTCTCCATGTTTTTCACCTTTCCTTCTGAGCATCTCCCAAAAACACCAATTGATTAACAGAATACAAAAATATCTATTAATGGTCTATATGTCTATGCACTTTTTTGTACAAAAAAACCTGAAGTAGACCCTGTAGACCCATAAGTGCAAAATCTCTAATTTCTGTTAAAACTTTGAACAATTCCTAAAATGAGCCGTATAGAGTGGGTCGGAGTTTTTATTACCTTATTGTATTTGTGAGCAGTGTGAATGGGTCCACTGGAAAAAGTAGATTTGCTAGAAAAATTAGCCTTCTGTTAAACCGGGCTTAACATATTTTAGACATGTTTTTAAAAGACTTAATCCTATAGCAACCATGTTTTAACTTCTTTGATAATTGTCAGATGGATTTCCCTGAACATTTCCTATTCATACTACAGAATAATGCACTACTCTGCGAGTCTTCTATTACCTGATTTTTAAAATATTGAGGACTCTACAACATCCTTTTAAAGAAACAAATCCTGTTTTATTTAACAGTATTTTAGTGATGCTTTGTGAACAATTCTTTTCCTTTGCTAAAACATGTAGACACTGAAATGTTGCTGCCACTATTCTGTCAGCCAACACTCCTATACTCAAATTAAACCTGTTACTGTGGGACCTTTGACTGTCCATGGGCTCCAGATAGGATTTGGAAGTTGTACGAATTGTACTCTTGATTTTAGGAAGTTGGCATTACATTTTCCAGTGGGGAAATATTTAGGCAAGTAATATATATATTTTCTCTCTAAAAATATCTTTTTGTAATCCATACTACTTTTCAACTAGTCACTCCTTCACATTAAAGATGCACCATAACATTTTCTTGATCAGGCTGTAATATTAAACCCCTTCTTATGACGCTGCTCTGCTGTCGCAGGGGCAGCCTTCAATGTTTGTTTCCTTTTTTTGTTAGAAGCATTTGTCTATTTTAAGGGCTGGTATGCACTTAACTGTAGAGCTGGGCTGTCCTTTTAGTAGCATTTGCATGGTAAGCTTGAGATGCCTCAAAGCTCCACAATCGCTTTGGCGCAACTTAACTGGCATTGCTTTCCAGCCGCCACTGCACTACCCCTGACCCAGACACTGTGGTGTATGTGGAGCGCACTGTGGCATCTGCGGTGTGCCCGAGACGTGAAGCACCTAACTGGAAGAGTCTTAGGATCCTTTCCAACTATCTAGCTATAAGGAAGAAAACATTCTAAAAGACATTAGACATTTTGCGAAGGTACACAAACCTGGAATGTCAGGAGTTGCCATCGAACATGTCTAGCACCGCAAACCATCGCTGCCATTCTCAATTGAAATGCAAAATGGACGACTACCGGGGTCACTTCACCAACATAGATACTTGTGATCCTGCAGAGCACCTATGCCCACATAGATGTGGATACAGTGATGACTCAAAACTTAACCTCGCCAAGCTCAAAGCTCAGTACCACGAGGGGGGCTCAACTTAGAAAGAGCTGAAGTTATAAAGAAATTAAAACTCAGAAAATGTTGAAAATAGAAATAGTAAATATGCATTCACTAAATGCCATGTACGGATTAAGACTGGCAATAATAGGAAGCGGAAAATAACTTGCACTTAGCATTTTATAATTTTGGTGAATGTAGTCTGTTGACGCGACAATTGAATCTTTTTTTTCAGGACTCGGATCCAGGGCAGAAGTGGACATGATCCGCTCTAAGTGGTGCTTGGGCGCACTGGGAAGTTACCTACCAACTTTGGCGAAATAGATTCGTGGTCCAAAGTGTGTTACAGGCTTAGATTGCGCGTCATGCACGTTTGGTGGTAGACCCTTGAATGGGGAAAGTGAATGGCAACAGCCTGGCGCTGCAGCTGAATACATGGCCGCTCCAAAAACAAAACGGATTTCAATGGGACATTGTCATTGCTTTAAAGTGGGATGTCTTAAGCAAAGTTATTTTTGTTTGGTATGTGAGGGAAAAGAAATTGTCCAAAAAGAGTTCTGTGGCTTTGGATAATATGGATTGGTGCTTGGGCTGAAGTGGCGGAAATGCACCGAGCGGGAGTGATCAGAATGAGAGGTGCGATGGAGGAGCATGGAGCCCTTTCGCGTCTGTTCTTTTCAGTGGTTCCTGGTGGGGGATAGGTTAGATGGAATCTGTATGCATGTATTTAAATCGATGCAACAGGAGCACCAAGCAATTGAGCACGTACCCTTTGGGAGACCGTAACAAATGGGAGTCAATTATGAAGCAGCAAAGTTGTGGTGGCAAGCTCTAACTCATTGATGTTCTGGAAAGAACCAAAGCGATTTCAGATGGTTAGGGTGATGGCTGTAGGATAAGTGATGGCTTAGTGGATCTCAACAAATTCCTCGTTTCAATAGCTGCAGAAACATAGCCTTCTTGATTCTGCCATGGTCACAACCCCTGCGTGTGGAGCTGCAGACCTTTTCTCTTTCTCAATAACGCACGACGCGCCCACACCAGGCTTATTTGGTCATGTGCTGAAGTACAGTGGCCGCCACCTTCAAGTGGACCGGTGCACTTTGTCGGTTATGGGCAGGTTCCAGCAGGAAAGCGTACAGAGAAGCCAGCCCAGAGAGTTGTAGATGGGGCAGTTGCATGTAAATGAATGGTGGGTGGGCGATATGGGTCTGTTCCTGCCAAAGTGTTGATCACTGACCTTGTAGTGCAAAGGGATTGAAAATGCATGGCCACTCTTGGGCCTTATGTGCTTTATCACTGACACACCTCCTCTTGGTGTTCAGAGACGGTTCATGAAAACCCCCATCTGTCCTCGGAGATTCGAGGAGGCTATGTAGGATTGTAGCTACCTGTGGCATGGAGGGATCCGGCCAATCCATGTTGTGCGCCCTCCTTGAATAGGTTGACAAGTCTTCTATAAAGGTTAAGGCTCCCAGTGGTCACCAATATGTCTCTGTCCTAGCCATCAGACATGTTTTAAGAGCGAGATAAGTAAAACGAGACAGGACTGAAGGAAAAGTAACATGGGGCCACACCGATGGAAACTGGGAGGGAGATGAAGTACAGAACGATTGGACACTGAGAGTGAGATGTGCACAGAGGGTGACACAGAGCATGGAGAGGAAGGATATGGGGCTCAGAGGGCGAGACTGGTAATGATCAGAACTGTACCAGATCTGTTCCCAGAAATGGGGAGGGTAACGCACTGCGAGGGGGAATTGGGGAAGAGTGGGGGAAACCTATTTTGGGTTAACGAAAAAAGAAGTAAGGGCGGCGGCAATGATAAGTGTGACGGAAAGGGAGACCCGAGATGCTTTTTCTGGGACAGTGCCAGGACTATTAGTGGGACAGTATTGGCACTTATCAGCACTGATGCTTTGTTAATGATACATTACTAGAACAACTTCTTTACACAGCTGACAAGCATTTATGTAATGTTGTGTTTCAGTGGTCGGCCATCACTGAAGACACTTCTTGGAGCCAATTCAGGGCATAAAGGGCTGATTGGGCTTCATAAAATTGGCAACAGCCAGGTCTTATGGTCCTTCCTTGAGTTAGATGGACAGGAGTGATCTTGTTCGGAGCAGAAGGAGCTGCCACCAAAAACCCTCTGTCTCCACATCAGACTCTGCTGTATTTGGTCATAAGCCGCTTTGCAGCCTTTCAATGGGTGTAGGTATAGAGTTTTGACTTGCCAATAAGAAAATGGGAGCCCCTGAGGCTGTTGAGAATCTAGAATTGAGCATTTTTTGTAAAAGCAAGCTATTGAATTACATGGACCATTCTTGAAACCGTCCTATGTATATGTATTGGGGATCAACTGAGCACAGAACAATGTGGTTTGAGGATTACAACAAACATGTCAGCCCAAGAAGGTCCAGTTACGGATGTGGATCGGGGAGTCCTGGCCCACAGCTGCGGTCTTATCCTGGGTGGAAAAGCTGAGCGTATTACCATAGTCATTGCCCTACACCCCCTTGCAAGTCCCCCACTCCTCCAGTAATGCTGCATAGGACACAGACCGGATATTGACTGCCAGCGGCTGTTTTGAGATAGAGTTATAATGAAATTCCTATTGAAGCTGCTGAGGGTTATTAAGGGTGTTGAGGGAATGGATGGTGGCATCTTTTTCATAACTTTTTTTAATTTCACGTTTTTATCTGTGCTGGTGGAGAGATGGCGGAGATGCATTTCTTAGAATGAAGCCGTGTGCTGTGTCAAGATGTTGATTTTCCAAGAAAACCTAGAAGGTTGCTAAAAGGAATAGCACAAAATGTGTCTGTAATGCGCCTGCCCATATTGAACACCTTGTTAGTGCCGAACACGGTCCCAAAAACTGAAATGTAAAACCAATGTTATGCCATGTTAATTCATTGAATGACGTGCAACTGACACACCTCTTGTTAATCCTGATTGACTAGAGGCCTCTGTTGATAGATATGGTGCTGCTAGAGGCTGTTATATGCTGGTGACATCAGTGTGCTCTCAATACTGTATGCATGCGTGCATTAGAAACACATTTTAAAAAATAGCAGCAGAAGTGGAAGCAAAACGCAACTAATTGCGATCGAAGAAATTAGCGTGCAAGAGTCTTGATTGTATTCACAGAACCCCTAGAAGGCATTCTGTATTACAGATTTGGTTTCTCCTTCGAAATATGCTCTTGCTCAGATGAAACGAATCTTATGTTGTCATTTCGAAAAGAAGGATGCAGTGTCTCTCTTCCGCTTTGCATGTTGGCCGTCACTCAATGGAGCGTCAGTTTAGGCCATGTCGGATGATTTAATGGTGAAATAACTCAGGGGCTGAGTTGTTTTTAATGCATTTGAAAAGTGAATGCAGCATGGTTTTCCCTGGTGTGGGCACACAACGTATACTTACCTAAGGATTAACCTTTTCAGTGACGTCCGCCATCTATATACATATATAGCCTACATATATAGCCTTAAAAATTGGGTCTTTTTTGTCTTCGGAGCATACAAAGAGTGATTATTTGAAACCGACAATGTTCACTTGTTGGCTTCCAAGGCTGACCGCGTGGTAAACTTAAAATTCGGTTTCTGGTCCCATTTGACCCTGATGGTGAAGGCTGGATGTCTTACCAGCAGCTCCACAGACTTCCTCATAAGCCAACTCTTGCCATGCAAGACACCAGGCAGACCACCCGTCAGTGTTTTAGTGGAAAAGCTGAGGTCCTAGTATACAGTGTGGCTTCATAGGTACTAATGATTAGAATTAGAAGGTGCCACGTTATCGCTAGTCTTCAGTTTTGCTGAAGGGTTGAAGGTGAACGGGTGTGACCTACAGGAAGTGGTTGCGCTCCATGGGCACGTCATCGAGTTATACTACGGGATCCGAGCACCTGCGCAGCAAGGAGAGAGACACTGCAACTGCTACCCTGTTAATACAATGTGAGACTTTGATGAGGTTTTTCTTCCAGACTGTGCTGCTTGTTTTGCAGATGTGGCTCCTTGGTCTCCAAGAGGTTGAGGTTACTATTGCCAGAGGTAAATCTCTAAAATGTTCTCCCCACCTGACCTACGTTTTTATTGTTGCCGTACCCTGCTCCTGTCGTTGTCAACTGATTCTTTTTTAGTAGTTGTAT
The DNA here is from genome assembly GCF_040938575.1 of Ambystoma mexicanum. NCBI lineage: Eukaryota > Metazoa > Chordata > Amphibia > Caudata > Ambystomatidae > Ambystoma > Ambystoma mexicanum. Next base: position 1,527,104,544 of record NC_090937.1, read on the forward strand.
AACAGCTAGTAGAGATGCCATAAGCACTCTGTGTTTTTGAACATACGTGCCTGTCTCAAGCGTTGTCCTGGTCAGGGACTGGTCAATGTGTCTGGAAGGAAGCTGATTATCTGCAACTTTTTTCTTAAACTCAAAGATTCCAAACTGTCATAGTTTTCCGAATTGGACTTATTTCCTCTAATCTTCAGGTGGCTCGTCTCCTGGAACTGTTGGTGCAGATGGAACGGATTGTGCGGATATACGCTATATACATGTATCCCCGTATATATCTGTATCCCCATATATACCTGTACCGACCCTTGTCACTATTTATCTGTATGTTGCTATGTATGTCACCTCCGTCCTGTCCACGTGCCTTCTCTCGGGCGCCTCTACAGATAACCACCATATCACACTGCAACGCTTACTCTCTACTATACACCAACAGTCAACTAGAACACAGCTATAGCCCTGACAATTCGGACTAGCCGTTCACATACGAATACGACCCCATGAGCACCTCATCACCCTAATAAAACGCAGCTAGCTGAGCACATTTCAGCGTAGCTGTTCACATAGGCGTTCCTCAGGCCTAACGCAGCCAGAACCTAGTCTGAGTGTCCACGCACCGGACTGCACAAATCCAACTGATATCTTCAGCACCACACTTATCGCTAGAAAGCAGCTTCTTCAAACAACTACACCAGCTGCACACATATCTGGTGCACCCACGTACCATACGGCACTCTCTCTCCCTACTGACTTGAACTACGGTTCCTGAGGGCGTTCAACCTACCAGCGATTTGAGGTCATACCAATGATATATAAGGCGCTATATAAATGCCAAATAACATAACATCAAGTTCCTGGATGTTGTACAGGAGACGAACCACCTGAAGATGATCCACGTGGATCGAAACATGTCCTGGCTGACATTTCTGGATCCACACTGTTGAAAGTCATTGTGCATATATAGTATACATATTTAGCGTATAGATGGCTCCGGGCTAAGTGCGCTATACAAATGTCAAAATAAATAAATAGTAAATAAAAACTGTTCATTTTGGAAAACTATTCAAATTTGGAATCTTCGAGTTTATTAAGGTTTCATACCTATGCGAAAAAGTCTCATTGTTCAGCAGATAATCGGCTGCCTTCCATATACATTATTTATTGTACAGAATACACTTTATTGTACAGAATAGAACAATGAAAGATAGAGGAGGACATACCAGGCCTTGTGAGCATTCAGAATGTGCAAGTGCAGAGAGAGAGAAGGGACGAGGGAGTGGGTGTTGGCGGTACGTGCTAAGTGTCCCAAGAGGGCAGTGCTGGGGAGTGAGCAGCTGTAAGTGCCTAGATGAGAGTGGTCCGCTGTCAATAAATAAGTGCAGGTCTGTGGTGGCAAGGCCAGTGGGTGCCAAGGCAAGTGCTGGGAGTGGACGGAGGCTGAATGTGATTGGGTGTGAAAGGCCAGGGCCCAAGAGGACACATAAGGGCCATGGTCATAAATCTCAGCAACTGTGGGGTTTAGCAGGGAAGTGAGGAAGGGAAGGAGGAGGGGAAACAGAAAGTCTGATGGAGCTTCCGGAATTTGAGGACCTCCGGCTCAAGACTAAGAGGAAGGGGGAGGTTCTTCCACAGGAGGAAGTCTGCTGAGGAAAGAGATCGGCCTCCACTTAACACACACAAAGCTGGTGCTGGAGAGCGTAAAGATCTAGAGGGAGAGTATTTAGTAAGAGCAAGTTGTAGATGGTGTGGTCTACGGCCCCAGATAGCCTTATGGGTGATGCAGAGGGATTTGAAAGTGATCCTTGCAACAACCGGGAGCCAGCGGAGGTCTTTTAGGGCTGGAGAGATGCGGTCCCTGGGCTTGAGGCCAAGGATTAGTCTTGCAGCCGTATTCCGGATTAGCTGGCCATAGAGAAGGGTAGGTTAGGTTAAGGAAAAGGCTATTGCAGTACTCTATCCTACAGAGAACCAGAGCTCTAGAGACATTGGGCCTCATTAGGAGTTTGCCGGTCCTGGAAAACAAGGGTGCTGGTAAGCTCACCAGCACCCTTAGTATCTGGATCAGCAAACTGAAGAGTCTGCCTCCCGTGGCCGCTGTGACCTGACTTGTAATGAACCGGTGGCACCAGGAAGTCAGGCACCGGTAAATCATTAAGAGTCCGGTGGCAACCTGACGGTAGCACCGGCAGGGTTACTGCCAGGCTCGTAATGAAGCCCATTCCGTTTCTGGGGGAAAGTGAGGAAAGGAAGAATTCTTTTGAAGAGGTGGGGTTGCAAATGGACCTTCTTGACAAGGTCCTGAATGTGAAGGAGGAACGAGGAGTTTCTGGCTTCAGATGAAGAAGGGGAGTGCCTATAGAAGATGGCCAGAGTGAGAAGGAAAAAAGAGGGAGGAGTCCCAATAGGAAGGCTCTCAGTCTTGCTGGCGTTGGGGCAGAGAATATTGGAGGTGCACCAGGACTTGATAGCAGGTATATAACCGCTAGTCTGATTCTTCAGGGGCAAACTTTTCCCATTAAGCAATAACTTGGACGAAGCTGCCTAGGTAGATATTGTACATTCTTGGCTTAAAATTCCTAATGGATACTTTTCTCCACCAGATTTCTCCACTTTTGAAACGTCCTTGAGATGCAAACTGGGTGAGACATGTTTCCTTTCTTCGCTAAATTGCATCACAAGGGTTTGCGCTGACTCACTTGGTCTTTGGTTCGTATATGGAGCTGCGTGAACCCTCTCTCAGCTCAACCCTTTTTTCCGCAGTAGCAGATGCTGGGTTTTTGAGGAACACCCACTTTCTTCCTCCCCACTCAAGTCAGATTAAAGTCTGTTAACCATATACGAAACAGATGGCAGTATCTGACTTGCATCAGCACTGTGTGATATTTGGGGCTGGACCACGGTAGGGCAGATTATGGCTCCTGTCATTGAATACACCCAAAAACTATTCAATGTTTAGTGCCCACTGTTTCTATGCCTCTTAGTAAGAGGTCTTCTGACAAGCTTGCTGACTGAGACCATCCTAAAGCCTTAGACCCCTGAGCACCTTTATAGACTCAGGGAGACTGAAAAAGAAAAGAAAAATCTTTCCCATGCCCAATCCTTGTCTCAGAACTGGCATTACCAGTTAATTGCTGCCAGGTCTCGTTCTCAAGAGGGATTTGTCCCTTCCCTAGTAGGGTTGAGTGACAGCGCAGCTTTCCTCATCCCTACTTCCTCTGCAGCAGTGGGAGGCTTTCCTAGCAGCCATGCTCAATGTGTTTAAACAGGCACCAGCTGCTCAGCTAGCAGTGTAGGCCAAGATGGCTCTTTCATTACGTGGCTTACGTGAAAGCGTTACGTATGGCTTTGGCTCCAGTCTCCAAATATACTCCTTTGCTCTGACTTTATCAGCGCCAGTGACTCCATCATTGCCTTTGTATGCCCCTATGCTACCATGTGGGTCTGATTCCAGAGCTGAGGTCGCCACCTTGTATTGGTGGAGACCAGCACACAACTATAAATGACATCCTGTTTGTCCATTTACCACAGTAGGATTTGGGGGGCATGGGTCTCCAGGAATAATTTGCCCCGGACGACCAGTTTGATCTGGCTCTAGTGCATTTGGCAGACCAGTGGCCTGAATCCTTCCTTCTGTTTTAGAGATTGGTATGGTTGCTGTATCATTTTTAAGAATTGAACATGGCTCTTTTCTCAGTGTGGAACTAGGCCTGTAGAGTCCTGGGGTCTGTCAGCACATGTACGTATGGCATATTATAACCTCAACCCGCCCATTTCATGTTTTTGCCTTTTGGTAAGGTTTTTATAGAACCTGTATTGTTGCTCTGGTAAAAGCCTGCCTCTTTACCTGCACTCTCCAATACTGTATAGAAAAATACTGTCCAGAGCCAGCCAACATTGCAACATTCCCTAGGGAGCCTGGTAGTACACTCTCCTACAGTGGGGGCTCGTTTTCAAATGCCCTTTAAAGACCTCAACCTTTTCTTTGGAGTAAAACGAATGACGACCTGGAAAAACTAAAATCCCACTGAGACATGGTCAAATCGTTAAGACCATAAGCCTCCTGTAATATCGGGCAACACAATTTGTGCTAGCTACTGTTAACGGATCATTAATTTTTTGCGACTAAGACATGGTATGCCGTGTGATGTGAAGCAATGACATGATTTATGCTGGGGGCTGAGGGACCTTAATGCCTGGCAAGAAGCCTCAACAGGAAACGTATCTTTGACAGCTACTGCCACAGGAGCAGGGGGCAGTGTTTGCACCCCCATCAGAGTATGTGGAGCCAGGTAGTGGCATCTACCTCTGTACCTGCAAGCAATCCTGCTGCTCAACCCCTCTGAATGGACTTTACCTCTCATTCTTCTACTGTGGGAGGCAGGATAGTTTTTTTTCTTTTCTGTAGGAAGAGGCGACAACAAACCGGTGGGCCTTGCAGATCATCTCCCAGGGCTATATGGTCTCCCTCTTGTTTCCTCCCCACCCTACCCTTTTGCCTATGCCTATGCCCTGTCAGGTGCTGCACATCGTGGAGAAGATCTCTCACCATTTGCCAATGGAGTTTGTTCATGGTCAAGTCGTGTTACGCTGGGCCATATTGGACCTGAGGCTACTACACCAGCTCCCCAGAAGGGCAGGTTCACTCTGGCTGAGAGCCTCCAATGTCTGCAGCTGATGGGTTGTCTTGTTTCTTTAGATCTGCAAGATGCAGGTTTTTGCATCCTGATCTTTGGTTCCCAGAGTGTTCAAAAGATAGTGGTGTTGTGGATGGCTCATCTTCTTGGGGTAAGGCTTCACGCCTTCCCATATCCCGATGACCGACACCGGATGGCGTGTTAAGAGTGGAAGACATGTTCCCATCTCCATTTGTTGAGATGAAAAAGTTGTTCTTTACTCCTCGCAATCCTCTGCAGTTCATAGGACTGATTGTGTACACAGAATCCGGTATGGCTTTACCTCCTCCCTAGAGATTGACCAGCATTCATAACACAGCAACATAGTTCTTCTCAAATTTGGAAGGCCGGCCTTTGGATTTCTGAATTTTCTTTGTTCCAGAAGCCCGAATAAGGGAGTTACCACTGACTGCAGTGATCTTCAAGAAGCCAGTAGTTCCAGTTTGTAGGAGAAATTAGCGATCTTCTCAGTCTAACAACCTAGTTGCCTATATTGTGGGCTTCTGGCCAATCTTTACGGGAGCTCTGTTTTGTCGGTCATGTTCATTGCTCATTCTGGTGATCGATGTGTCATTGTGGCATTGAGGGGACTATCTACCCTAGCTTTCTGTGAACACCTTGAGTGTTAGCCAACTGCTGTTTTGATAGCAAGCTGCATGCAGCACAAGGCCCTTCCTTACAGACATGATTTAGTGGTGGAAAGTGGCTGTATATAGTGAGACTGATAAGTGAATATTTTTGACCATTTGGATTTGTTGACCTACCCACCCAAACTTTACCTCCTCTTTTGGGTGGGTTGAAAACGACAGTACTCCAGTTGACCGAGAAATAATGAACCATGTTGTTGATGGTCTTTGAGATGTTCTGGGCTCTACACAAAGATTTGACCTCTTTAGCTTCATGCTTTAACATGCAGGGAGCTAAATAAAAAGAATGCTTAGCAAAAAAATATTTTTATTATAACATTTACAAAAAGGGGGCATTGCCATTTACAAATGACCTTTTTCTTTAGTTATTTTGCAAGGTCACTAAAAGGAAATATTTACTTATGAAATTGGCAGCAAACCACATCTGTCAGCCACTTGTTTGCCAGCAGAGTGTGCTGTCTGAGTCTTTGAGGAGCGAGTGGGGCATGGCGGAAGAGTGGAGTCCTCTTCCCCTGCGCTGTTCGACTTTGCGCTGATTGGGCTAGTGGTGTGTGAGCTACATCATGTGATGCTGTCCTGCTGAAGCAGGCACACAGTCTAGATCAATGGCCTAGCTTCCATTTTGTGCGAGGCAGGGTGCGATTGTTGGAGTAGGATGGGGTAGAAATAGGCTTATTCAGAGCCCTGAAACTGAATGTGTTGTATATATGGAAATGATGCCCACTGCAAATTAAAATGCTAGCCACATCTAGCTGATCTAGAGCTGCAGAATAATAGTATGCAATCACCCTGCTGCAGCTTATTGGACTGATTGATGAGTCTCCCGGTTCCCTGTGCGTAAAGTACATTTTGTTTCCGGCTGCGATTGTGCCAGAAGTAAATGAAGCCCGCGATGTCTGCAGTGCATTGCGTTTAGATTTCATTGCACCTCTTGCAAATATTGCACAGTCTCGGGAGGATAGCTCAGGGGCAACGTGCTCGTCTTGGAATCAAGATGACACGGAGCAACACGGTTTCTATCCCGGGTCCGCGCTTATAAACCTCTGGGTATTAAGCACGTTATAAATAATCTACATATCGTGTACTAATCCGCAATCCAGGTTTTATGCCGCATTCGTGGCTATCGTGCCATTTTGGTGAAAGAGTGATGTTGGTATGTTTGGGCACACAACTTGTTGTTTAAGCCCTGGTTACATCGTGCACGGGTGATCCCCGGTTGGGCCATTGCAGAGTGCTTTTATTCGGACTGAGTAAATGGAAACTATTGGTTTGACGCTAATGATTGTACTCGAAAATTGAATGTGCCGGGTTAATGAGTTTGTGCACTGCTCCCACGGCCACCTCTGTGCCACTCTACCAGCTTTCAAAACAAAGAGGTAAATCATGTAAAAATTGACGTCTATCACGACTTCATTGCGCCTCATAAAGCAAAGCAGTGGTTACAGGGCACGCCCCCACCATCCACCCATGGATGAACGAGAAGGTTAAAGTAACCCTGTGTTTGTTTTTGCCTAGAACTTAATGAGCTACAATCCTTTTATTTTATTTTCACAGCGAAGTGAAATCGCTTGCTATGAATTTAATATGTTATGCTTTCCTAGACTTGGGGTGCTTCAGTAACGGGTAGATACGCTAGTAGGGGGTGGAGGCGGAAGTTAACCATAGATTGTCTATCCTGTCTGAACCCCATAAAAATGTGAATCCCAAGGATCCCTCTTCTCCTGTTGATGTTTTCCTTTTCTCTTTAATTTCAGACTAAGACATCAAGCACACAAGGAACTATATGCGTACAAACAGGTGAGACTATATCCTTCGTTAAAGATTTGCCTAAAAAAGTACAATTTCAATTTAGTTCGGGACACTGCTTTTTCAGTATTCTATTTCCACATAAAGAATTTGTTGCAGGGTCACAAGTTAACTTCTGAAAGAGGATTCCCCAAATTCACACATTCTTCTGGAACCTTAATCAATTTTCCTTCACTCCAGTCAAGAGGCAAGCGGTTCACTGTAGGGTTTTCAAAGTCCCAGTAGCCTTTGCTAAAACCATATAACCACATATGCAAATATGTTCACATGTATGCCCTTCTTTACATAGTTCTAGGAAACTGCACGGCACTCATCTAGGGCAGGGTCCTAGAGTCGGGTGATGGTAACGATGCACAGGAAACAACACAGTGATGTTTATTGAAGGTGTAATTCCATGTATCACTAATTCTTTACATTGAAGTAATGGGGTTGGGAACATGCTACGTACGTTGGGTGCCATTTTACTATTAGAATTCTGTTCCTTCCCATCAGCCTGTCGGCGCTCAGCATGTCCTTCCAGCACATTACACTATGTGGTGTATACAGTTGTCTCATTGTACTGCTTGCTGCCTGTTTTAACAGGCCAATCACCCACGGACTGAATTGGAGCCTGCTTAAATGAAGCTACTCCATCATGTGGAGTGGCATTCCAAAACCAGAAAGAAACTTCGGGTAACAATCGAGAATAAGGTATTCATTTTGGCAATTAATAGGGTGCAGTATGTAGTTTTGCTGCCATAACAGTAGTAGATGCCCTGTTACTACCGGTCCCAGCAGGCATAAAAGTACAACTTTAAAAAAAAAAACTGACTGGGTTCTGTGTATACCCAAGACACAAATTCTGCGCAATGAAGCAACAAAGTGAGAGTGGCGATTGTCGCAGGTTAATTGTGCTAACGGGGGTGTATTCTAAATATTTTCTTACCACGTGATGTGTCTATATTGTTCCAGTAAGTGGGTCCCAGGATTATCTGAGAAGATTGACAGGAGAGTTGGTTTCGGGTTGCTCCATAATAAGGTTAGTTTCTAGAGATATTTAGGACCACTACACCCTGAATTGGTGTGGTGCATAGTACCTTAAATTCTTTCATTTGCTCCACTGGGTTGATCTTTGAGGTTGAGGACATATGCTCGTTTGTTTGTGATCCGGTTGAGGCACTTTCTGTAGTGCAAGTACTTGCCTTTTGGTAGGCTCATGAAACTATGTTCATTTAATATGAAAGGGTCCGACAACTAGTATGACCCACTTCATCATTGGATCATGAGGGAGAGCTGTAACCTCCATCCCATGTTAAGTAGACTCACTGTATTTACCTGACTGTCAAAGCAGAGCTCAAAGGCAACCCCCACATTTCCGTCTGTGCTCCCAACTGGATAGGGACATTACCCAACAGAATGGGCCAACACAGTGGAGCTAAATGCTACTTCTGAAGTCAGTCCCTAGATGTTAGTTTTCTGTTTCACCCTTTTAAACACTCGCTTCACCCTCATCCAGGGGTGTGTAATCTAGACATTTAGTTCCTCTTCATGGGGGAGAAGTATTATGCAGACCCAACATATTGACGAATGTATCATCCTAATATCACATGTGTATGTTATAAGTATAATACACTTTATATGTGAACTGTGATTTGAGTGTGGAATACCCCGTACTGTAACTATACGTGGAATATCTCATTGACTTGGCTAGAGAGCTCAATTACAGGTTGAATGGTGGGGGCAACATGGAAGGGCTCCATTGTTGGCCCAGAGGATTCTCCTACGGCACGTGCATTGTTACTCTGATTAAAGCCCCTTTGCTTCCAAGCATTTGGGATTTCTAGGGCAGTTACTGAAAGTTTAGAACAGTACTGTCCCCTGATATGAGCTTTTATAATCTGTACATGCCTAAAGTTACTACTATCCGTAAAGGAGTGAACTTGTTGATCATACGGACCCTAGAATGGACATAGTTACCCTGTGTAGGCTGCTATCCATTGATAATCTGAGATGTAGGTTCCTATGTGATATCCAATAATGTCAGAATCTCTGAAGGTGTGTGCAGATTAATGAAGTAAGTAACCTTTTACCTCTTTCTGTTCTAGGTTATCCTGAAAGAAAAGGTGAAAGAACTAAACCTCCATGAGGTAAGTGCTGCCAACCTCTTCTGACAAACCAAACTCTTTCCCATGTGTATTTCAGATCTTTTTTTGTCTTCATTTTGTTGGATTTGGTTACATTTGCCAATGTTTAGTACTTATGACCAACGAGGAAAATGGTGGTTGCAGTGTTTTTCTAATTCGAGAGTTGGCAAGAGTCCACTGTGCTTGTCAACATACGATGTGAATGGAAGATGTCTCTGCCCATTTGTTACTGATTCAGAGCAAGTAGAACATCGCCAGTGTGAATGGTGTCTATGTGGAATTGGAAGGATATGTTGCTGTATTTCATAGATGATCTTGGTTTAGCTGATACCGGTCAAAGGTGAATAAAAGGAGATCCACTGTTTTGAATTGTGACATTTTTAAATCTGTATTGCTTTGAGCTCCATAACATGTATTAGAAGCTGTACAGCATTGTAAAGGAGACAGTAGAAAATACCAACCCATAGCAGTCACATATTGAGATTTCTGTATTTGTGTGCGTTACTTCTTTTTCCCTCTTTTCACTATATATTTCATCAGTCCAGTTATTGCAGCTACATTTATTGTCATATTTTATAGTTCATTTCAAATTTACATTCTACTCATTAAATCAATTCCATGTGAAATAGAGGACATTTGTTTCACTCTTGGTGCTTAAAACACTATGCACGCTTGTTCCATATCTATATGCAATCTGGCATTAGAGTCAAAACACATGGCAAGATATTACTGACACTGTACCCAGGTATTCCTCTGGTGCACTTGCATAGCGTGAACCTGGTTGTATACTTATTGACCTTTTCACAATTGACCTCGGGAGAATTGACATCAGGAGAATTTACCTAATTTAGAAGGTCAATTAGGACATATATGTGGGGAGACACCCCCCGCAACTCCCTACTCAATCCAAAACCCCTCGGGACCACCCCCCAATCCCCTTATATTATTGATAATCCAAACCCAACCCAATACATATATAAAATAACTAAAATAATATAAAGGTCAGTTGTGCAGAAGGTCAATTAGGACCACTATAATTAGGTCAATTGTGCAAAAGGTCAATTGTAAAAGATCAATTTGGGTAATACCAGGAATCTAGCTATCGGGTAGTGCCACGTTATTCAAAAGAGTGGATAAGGTACAATTAGATGAGTAACTAGTAGGTTTCAGTGGGGAGCGATGGGGTTTCTCATAATGTTCTGGGCGGAGAGGTGTAGGCTGGGAGGAGGTAGTTCGCGTTCAGCAAAGTAAATTTTGAAGGGCCGTGTTTTTGGGTACTTTTTGAAGTACAGGAGAGAGTGGGCCAGTCTAACGTCTGATAGTACAATGTTCCAAAGCCTGACATTTACTAGACTCTGACAAGGTGCACGCTTCTGGTGTTGGTGGGCCTTCCAGAGAAATTGTGTCTTTCTCCTAGATAGGTTGGTGCTTTCGTTTATAGTTTTGTAGGTGATGCAGGCTATTCTAAAGAGGTGTTCCTGAGCCGAAGTAGTTCCTTCAGGGTGTGGATGACCTGGCATTCCTGTATCCATTTCACTGATGAGTCACACTGTTCCATGGTGCACTGCCTTTAGAAGGACATATTTATGTTTTACTTTAACTATAGAAGAAGGCGTACAGTAGAATCGTACAAAAATGTCGACCTGGGAATTGCGACGGCTGAAAATGGCGACTTTTTTTTTTTTAAAACACCCCCTTTACACCACATATATATGTGGGGAGGATGAGATATTATAGAAATATGGGGGGTTGGCGGGGGGTCTCCCCCCGAATATCTATGCAGTGTAAAGGGGATTTCATTTTTTTTTAAAAGTCGTCATTTTCGGCCGTCGCAATTACATGTGGTCGCAGTGATCACATATATCCCGTACAGTTCCATTAAAAATAAAATACATTTCACCATAATCAAAAATGTGTTGGATAATGATTCCATTAGTGCTTATGCCCCTGAACAATCTTACCTTAACATCGATTCCATCGTAATCGGCTATATGCGTGTCATCGTCTGCAATGATAGAAAAGAAACCATACACAACGGTAAACCAATACAGCACCAAACAAACAAGGGGGAGGGTTCGGTAAAACGCTAGGACATAGAGAAATAGACTCATAAGACAAGTGTTTTTGCGGGAGACAAGACCGCAAAAAACGTTAACTCAACAATTGGGATTCTGTGCATACAGGTCTGTGAATGTAGTGCATGTCCCAATGTTTATCGTTATCACCAGACCCTTCAAAAAAGTTTTTTTCATATTTTGCTAATCTCAACATTACTGAAGAGGCACCGCGGGGGGGATCCTGGCTCTGCCCCTCCCCTCCTGGCCCCCTGACCCCAGCCCTCCCCTTCTAAATGCGTAACAGGGAAGAAGGCCAGAAAACACTCCAGTCATCCATGATTGACAAATACATTGAGAGGTATCCGCTCAAGCAGCGATAATGACCAAGAGCCACAGGCGATGATCATAGATACCATAGATACCTGCATGATCATAGATACCTGCATGTGCAGCCTGGACTAAACACCACAAAGCCATGTTGCTGACGTCGTTCAAGACACCACGACATAGCAGCGTTCGACACGAAGCACACGTGCCAGACGCACTTTGGGACACAAACACACACTCTAATACATGAAGAACATGTACGTACAGTTCTATAGTTCGAGGACAGATACATATATACATAATGTCATTGCTTTTATTTTGTTTTTGCCATTAGCCAAACGCAGCAACGCAAGAACCGCAAGACGAGAGAGGTCCTGAGCAAAGCTTGCAGATGCTTAAACGCGAGTAACCCCATGGAGCTGCAGGAGAACCTATGGGACTTGACAGAGCCAAGTGTGACTAACCTATGGAGAATGTAGTATAGCATGGACACTGTAGAAACCGCATTTTAAGGTTTAGGAAAATTACAGCAGGCCTCTGAGCAAGAGACGAGCTGAGCTGATTCAGGCTAGACAGAGAGCAAGACGTGTGAGATAGGACCTGCAGCCAAGATCAAGAGATACGGATGGCATTCCAATCCCCAGACGACAAAGGGATCAGTTGCAGAAAAGACTAATAAATCCTCATAATTCAGAGCTGCAAGACTTACATTTGTGAACTCTGTACAAATGACGCGGCCGAAGCAGACAATAGACAGCGATCCGCAGTGGGAAAGGAGAGCCGGTCACAGGCTGCCAGACACAGACCGCAACATGTATGCAACAAGTGTTGCGCCTACCAAGAGAGCACTCTCGTAAGGCAAAGTTGATACTCATAAGTTACAATACAGACACAAAATCATTCTCATAACCTTGAAGAGGTACACAGTTAGCTGAGAATCAATGCGGATCCCAGGCCTGGGGAGGTCAGCTCTAGCCAATCAGTTTAGTACCCTAAGGGCAGGTAGCAACGGGCAACAACCAATGGTAAGTCCTCAACACTGCAACAATGTTATAGTTAGTGAACTGGGGATGGGACAGGCTAGCCACCTGACATGCGAGGGCCAGTAGAATAATGTCCTATATAGGTTATAACCTACTCAATACCCAATCACTTGGCCCGAAGGGCCCAGGTTGTGACGTGACGCCATTTGGGAGTTGCACCGGCCTGCGAGCCGAGGAAGAGCGAGATGTGCATGACTATTCTCTGTTTCTGTGCTGATCCCTGTTGGTTTTGTCTGTAATAAACCGCAGTTAGAACTTTCCGTTGACTGAATCCTCTGTGTATCCTGGGGCGGGTGTTAGGCCCTCCAAGTCCACAAACTTCCAGTGTTCTTATGAGATTTACTCCCAACATTTCTTTCACCCATTCCTCTACTCTTGGTTTCTTGTAGAATTTCCAAATACTTAGCACCTGTCCCTGGCCACTACGTGGGCTCCTCTACAGCCATTGATGTTATCCAGCACAGCTCATGAATGGCCCCTTAGTTAACTAGCACAATGTCATATTTATGTAGCATCTTCTTTTCCAAAATCAGACCAGCTTGATCAAGTCTCCTGCCAGAACATATCTGCCTTTGGTCAGCACTATAACATTTTGATCTATAGTACCTCCCCCAGGAGCACATGTGCAGCATATATCTGTACCCAAAAACTCGAGCAATGGAATCCTGGTGGTGGTCTCACAAACCCCATATAGCACGTTCTGCTGAATTACCTTCAGCGTTCCATCAACTTTACGGTGGAAGCCTCTACCCAGAATCCTCATCCATTGCTTATTTAACTCATCTATGCATAGCTCAGGTAACCAAGCTGTTCTAATGTTACCTTACTCAATGTTGTTACCCAGCCGTTTGGAGGAAGAGGTTTATTAAGTCCTGTGCTCAAAACCTGCTCTGATGTAACAGACTGCTTGCTCATCCTTGGATTCCTAGTCAAGGTGGCAGAGAAATCGCCCACCATTTCTAATAATACAGTCTTGCGCTGTGTATATGCACTACTCTTCCCTCCCCAGAGAGAATCAGACCAGCATGAGTAACCAGTATTCAATGCAGTGGGCGGCTAACATTATCCATCGTTTCCAAGTCAGGGAGCGGTTACCCAATAGATGTGACAGATTCACTGTGGTGAGGGGAGCGTTGCCACGCATAAACAAATTATCTCCCTTGAAGACACTCATTTTCCAATTTACATTTCAGTGACAATGGCATCTGTGACAATGGCATCTGTGACTTTTCAGAGTAGTGTGCATTTGTAATTTGTTGGCCACATATTATTATTATTATTATTGGGGTATTTATTGAACGTGGACCTAGCTTTAGGAGCAAAAGGGGTGCTTTATAGTCATAGGGGGAAGAACACTGCGGGAACCAGAGGGGAAAAAGCAGCGGGTAGATAATAGGGGAGGGTGGGCAATTGGCAGCATGGTGGGAAGACAGTGGGCAGCAGATCACTGAGCCTCAGGTAGGGTGGGCAGTGCAGAATGTAGGGACCTATGTGTAAGGGAGGAGCAATTCCTTGAAGAGGAAGTCTTGACTCTTTCCCGAATGGTAGAAGTGATAGGGCAAGTCTGATTTTGACTGGGATGAGGTTCCAGAGTCTTCGACGTAGACCGAGAAGGCCAGTCTTCTGGTTCTTTCCTTCCTGCACAGTCGTAATAAAAGTCTGCACGTTTTCTTACTTCGGGTGAATTGCAGGCCTCTGGAGATGCTGAGTTTCTCATTGAGGTATCTTGGGGACTACAGGATGACAGTCTTTTAGATGATGCAACAGGATTTGAAGATGATAAAGGCTTGCAGTGGGAGCCAGTGCTGTTCGATGAGGGTCGGGGTGATTTGGTTGAATTTGCAGAGTCCTTCAGCATGCAGGACACAATTCAGGGGTGCCAGGGTAGTCACTGGAAGACCTTACAAAAGGGCATTGCCACCATCCAGGTATGAGATGACCAAGGCAGCAGATCTGAAGTTGTTTTCTGTGATGAAGGGTTTGATTTTCCACAGTAGAGAAATTTGGTACTAGGCCGTTTGTGTCTTCCTTTCTATCTGCTGTTTGAACGCGAGTTGTTTGGCGATGTTGAACCCAAGGGACTTGACACAGGAGACCAGCTGGGGTGTGAATCCTTAAAGGTTTATAGCAAAGAGTCAGGTCTAGCTGCCAGGGTGGTTGGTGTTGTTGGTCAGCACTTACAAATTCAGTCTTCGAGGGGTTGAGCTTCAGGTAAGAACTGGACATCCAGGACTGGATCAATGCGAGGCATAGTTTCCCAATTTACACCTTGTAGGAAATGGCTCACTTGGCACAGGGTGTTAGTTCTCAATATTGGTTAGTCGACATTTACCCAATTCGACATTCCAGTTTAGGACATGCCAGGGTATCTGGGTCATTTCCCGCCACCGCAGAGGTTTTGCTTAAACAAATTATACTGTGAAGTTCTCACGTAACATTTTAAAAGGATACTAAACCTGGTGTGGTGTGGTGCACGCATTTTAATACTATTGACTTTACAAAAGATCAAAGGACTCATTTTCTCCCATCTCGTAAATGCCTAGCCAGATCAGTAATAGTGTTCCCGTTATTTTATACTAATGCTTTGTTTGAGTTATTAATGATGTGGATGGCTAAATGATTTACCCATTTAATTTAATTCCCCAGTTGTTAGAGATAGATTAAAAAAAAAGGTCAATAAAAGTGGCATGAAAATCCGAATCACCCATTTATTTTGTCGCCAGCTATACTCCAGAATGCTTCCATCACTGCTAAAAAGAGTGAGCGTCAGGATTTTGGATTGGAGAACATTACACCTGCATGATACACCCAAGTCACCAGTGATGCCATCTCTGATGAATCACTGTGGTTAGCGGTTCTATTCCCATTGAAAAGGAACATGAGGATCAGACAACCCTGCTGTGTTCCCTTTCCCAAGTTAAACAAATTGGAGATGATAGAGTTTTTGTTCAATTGTTTTTTTTGTCTGATAGCCCATTGTACAGTGTATTGAACACCCATGTAGATTTTTATCTAAAACCAATATTTTTAGTATTGGTTAAATAAGCCCAGCATTCTCTCCATCAAGGAAGACCGCCTCTGACAGTTTCTGTCTTCGTTTCATGGTATTTAAAATTGTTTTGACATTGTCTGACCCCAGCCCCATGATCCCTGATTGAAATTAATGAATGGATAAACGTTCCTACACACAAACCCGAACCTTGGCCCCAAGGTTTCACATCAACATACAGGAGCATGTTGGGCGTATAGCTCTCGCCTCTTGTGGCTTCCTATCTAGTTTTACCTATAAGCTGGGCTCCAGATAAGATTTTGTAAGGGGAGTATCTTACTCCCTGTTTTTGAAGTTTAGAGTACGATGATTTGTAGAGATTGAAACATGAATTCCCATTCCCAATGGGAGCAAGTTTAGTTTAGTTAAAAAGAAAATGTTGAACTCCAAAACAAACATATTGTTTAAGTCATACTTTATTGCACCTAGTGAGGCATCCAAATTAAAATATGCAGTTTTTACCTTCAATTCCCATTTTTAAAAATTGTATAGGCGCTCCTTCCTATGGCTCTGCTCTGCTGGTACCCCTAATGTGAAAATATCAGTGCAGCTCTACGGGTGAAAGGAAGAGCCCAGACGCCTATGCGACAGCTTTTTTTGGTTTTATATATTTTTACTACTCTTTTTGTTTTGCAGTGTTCGCCTGTTTTTAAGGAGTGAAAATGCCGTGTACCTTGCTTTATCTGTAGGGCTGAAGTCTATTTGAGGGTTTCCTCTGGGAATTCCCCCAATTCGTGTTGGTTGCTACAGGAGTAAACGAGCTCACGTAGTACTGGTGTCTGTACTTCAGAAACTTTGCGCCTAGAAACACTTGTGCACAGGCGCGTTATAAATGACTTATCATATCAGAACTATTTAACAAACTGAAAGGAAAAATCTTTCAGTATCCAGTTTTCAAGTCTGATCAATTTTCGGTAGTGTCAAACTTTGAGAAGCAATGTTCCAAATGATTTAGCTCCAGCTCGCTTTCACTCTGCAGAGGCATCTATAGAATCATTCTTGTAGCTTTATTCTGTATATATGTATTGATTTTATGGGTTTTCCTGAAATACATCTTATTGACTGACTGACTACCTCTAAAAAGCATGAATTTCGGTCTACTGCGGCAGTAACCATTTTACCACCCCCTGTCCTAATCGCATCTATTGTTTTCCTTAATTCTTACTCATCTAAGAACTTCCCCAACTTTTCCTCTGGTTCCTATTAGTATTGCCCAGTAGCATGGACGGCATTTTCTGCCTTTCTATGGTCCTTCTGAAGTTTGATGTGTAACTAAATTGGGCAGCAGGAGCACAACTGTGCCAGATAGGACTTGGTACAGAGTGTTTGTGTATTTTTAAGTAAATGAAGGACAAAGAGAGGGACTAATATAGGCCATGATGCGTGCGCAAACGGTTTGAGGTGACCTCTGAGAATTGTGGAATCGTATTCCGCTCTGGTGCCGGTACGTTGTTCCGTTTTGTTCATGTGAATAAAGTTAATACCTAGGCACATTTTAATGGTACACAAAGGCTGTTTGGGAAGCTTTTCCTTTGGTGGCCCTCCTCCATTGACTTCAATGGTTGCCTGCAGCATATTTACTTCTCCTTGGGTCTGGACTAATTTTTGGGGGTTGGTGAGGCCCTTTTTCCTCACTCACCTGTTCCTCTTGTTTCGTTTGTGGTGCACTGGTCAATCCACATGTCTACCCGTGCAGGGTTTATGTCTGCCTTTGTTTTTCACCTTAATTTTTACGGAGGCGGGCAAGCTGTCTCCAGTAGAGTGCATCAGGGACATGTTTGTATGTGTTTTTTTTTTTCTTTTCTTCTTACAGTACTGTCCCAGTTACATTTCTGATGTGTATTGAACAGGCTAGTGGCAGTGAATAGTGTTCCATCTTTATCCTGGTTCACAGACGTTCACTTTATTTTTTTACTACGCCAATGCTTTTGCGTCCCATCTACTCGAAATAGTGGATCATAAAGGTGCAAAACCTACTCCTTATGCCATCTTTTTTGTTGGGATCTTCCTTTTTTCTCATGGTGGAAACTGCCAAATAAGTGCATTCCGTTTCATGACCGGTTCTGGACTAGCCGGTCGTGTGTCTGTGTGTCTGTGTGTCTTTGTGTCTGTCTGTCTTAGTCCACCTGTTTCAATTTTGCAGATCCCTTCCATAGGTAAGCTGAGACAGCCCCAGACCAAATTCTGCATAAAATGGGAGATGACCTGCAGCCATTCAATATAGTATTATACATATATTCAAGCAACTAAAGTCAAAGGGCCAGCAAAGACCCATCGGAGGACTTATGTCTTGATCAAGCCAACGACTGCATTTCTAAACTTTGCCTTCAAATCGCTTGTGGATACCTGCCGCGGGTGCCATCCTCCTCTGAACTGGTGGAACCAAGCCGTCTTAAAAACGTGCAATGTAACAATTGCTGTTTCAAGGTCTTTGTCGTGTCCGGGTATGCATTTGGCCTGCAGTCAGCTATGTACTTGCCACTGTCTCCTTCATCACTAGAAACTTTGCTGGCACCCTCAAAACTCTGCTAGGATCTCTCGAATCTGCTGCTGCTGCCACCTCTCACCAAGAGGAAGTATCCTGAATCCTGAAGTGTGACAGTGCTGCTGCAGAGAGCCTGCCGACCCTGTCCTGGGGCACACCAACATCCACTCATGTCTGCTGCTTCCGAGGTGACGACCGATCCTGCTAGAACTGAATTTGAGCCAACATCACCCTCTCCTGGGATGTCTGCCTCAGATGATTGAAGCCTCAACCCCACATCCTGTGTGCTTCGTATAACAAACGCTACAGAGCGCCTTTCTGTCCCACCGATCCCCTGTCCCATGGTCACTGTGGTGTTGTAGGTAACTGAGATGCAGATAACTTGCATCTTTACTTTCCCCATCCTTTTTTGATGTACATTTGGTGTAAACCCCTTAAACTAAAAGTACCTACTTTATTTGACCAAAGGCAGTGGAGGCTGGGTCAGTAGACCCGAGTCTCTTAGTTGCTAGGGATTATTGGCCTATCCCCTCCATAGCTTGAGAACCCTTTCAGACTTTTCTACAGGGACTCCTTTGCAGGAACATGATAAGAACTGAACTATAACAGAGCTTGGGTTGCTAAAGTTGCTTTTGTTGCTAAACAATTTCCAGCCTGACAAAGGCCTGTGAAACTGTCCTTAAACCTTTCACCCTATTCCTCTCTCCCCCCAACCCCCTATAGCTATTTTACAGTGTATGTTGATTACTTAACTGCTTTCATTTAAAGTACTTGGTAACCCTTTTGGTACCGTGGGGTAAATATGTTGTCTTAGTGACTCGAAGTTGAGGGGAACTGGGAACTATTTAGCTCCTGTACCAGGAGCTACTTTTGGCTCCCCAGGTCAATTGATGCCAAACAAACACACCTATCTGAATTTAAATGTGTACGTTTGGGACAATCTATAAATAAACATTAAGATACATCAATACAACATTTAAAGCATAACTGCTAATAAATAATGGACGCACTCATATGTTTGCATCTCATGATATGATATACAGTACAGGTAACTTGGCTGTTTCAAATCGATTCCCGGCAAGGGAGGGAACAAGGGAAAATACAATGGCATTCTTAAAGGCCATGAACAACAAGAATGTGAAATTAACTTTCGAGGGGATTGGGTCCTCCGACGTATTCCATATCTATGACATGTAATCACCACAGCTGTGCTGTTTTGGAAACTTTTTTCTGCGTCCTGCGTCGATGATGTCGATGCGCCGTCGTCGTGGACCTCCTCTGACGTCATCCGATGTGATAAGTAGGACGCACGACGCCCGTAGCCTCAGTTCCGTTTTTTCCGCAAACGTGTTGCTTCGTGAATCTCAGTTAACGCCTCGACTCTTTGGAGTTCTGTTCTTCTCAGTTCTTCGAACCTGTTCATTTTTGTGAAAATCCTTCGTGTGAAGATGTCTTCTACTTCGTCTTCGACCCCGCGTCTGGGCTTCAAGAAGTGCGGGGAGTGTGGGTCCAAGATGTCGGTGACGGTCTCGCACAATGCCTGCCTCTGGTGCCTCGGGGAGGCCCACGACACGGATGACAGTATCGACTGCCAGTCGCTCACGTCCAATGCCTTACGTGAACGTAAGAAGAAGTTGTCAGTAGGTCAGGTGTCCAAGCCCCGGAAGTCGAAGTCTGCGGGGCTTTCGACGGATGATTCGAGAGGAGACTCTCAGCATCATCGTCGGAAGTCTCGTGGGTCTCCTTCTAGGAGTCGGTCTCGCCACTCCTCAGCCTCTTCGAGGCATTCTCTGAAGCGCCGACACCGGTCGTCTTCCAGGTCCTCTTCGGAGGACTCTGCCCGGCACGTCGCTTACCCCACCAGCCGTGCGACGCCGGAGGAATGGGCTTCCTTCGGGAAGAAAATGCTGGCGATTCTCGAGTCGCAGGGTACTAAGCCGTCCGCGCCCCCGAGTGGGGTCGGTCGTGAGAGGTCGAGAGACACTGCTCGCAAGAGTGGTTGGCACGAGTCACGGGAGAGGTCTCGTTCGGACAAGGGGACTCGTTCTCGACGTACCCGTTCCAGGTCCCGGTCCTCGACGCGTTCCAGACCGTGTGCACCGGTGATGTCTTCGAGGAAGACATTGACGTCTGAGGCGTCGAGGGTGTCGACAGGCTTTCTCGAGGCTGCGGCTCCGAGGAAGTCGTCGAAGCCGTCGACGCTCAGGTCGTCGAAGGACACGCTCGGAGCTCCGGCTTCGAGGACTGTGTCGACGCCACCGATGCTGGCGGCGCTGCATCTGACGTAGACGCCGATTTCCTCGACGCCGATCCTCTCGGCGCCGATGCCTGTTCTCTCGACGCCGGCGCCGATTCACTCGACGCCCTCGACGCCTTTCGTGTCGGAGGTACCCCGTGGCACGGGGGAACCCCCTAGGAAGGCTCTGGTTAAGAGCAAGCACTCTCGGGTGCCTTCTTTTCGCCACCTGGAATATATTTCAGAGGCGGATGAGGATTCTGATGGCCTGGTTCCTAGTCAGGTTCCAGATGAAATTGTCTCGGGCCATAATCAGTTTGACGATTTGAGGCAGTCACTGCATGATGCCAGTGGACTGGACACCTCTCCGGAGGTGGAGTTTTGTAGGCCTGAGCCTGGCTCTTATGCCAATTCCTCGTACCGACGCCTGATGGCTAGGGTTTCTGAGTACTTTGGATGGTCTGCTCCCCCAGGGGAGTTTGTGCAGGATGATCTCACGGACATCCTTGATGTTGGTCCCCCAACTGACCCGGTACTGCCGTTCCATATGGCTTTACAGAGAAGGGTGGCGGCGGCTTGGACTGCTCCGGAGAGTCTCCCGGCGGTGAGCAAGTCCTTGTCACAAAAATACCGTCCAGCCAGTAGCGACCCCTGCTACTTGACCAGGCACCCCACTCCGGAGAGTTTGGTGGTGCAGGCGGCCATGGCCCCGGCAAAGCAGGCGTCGTACTCTACCATCCCTCCTGATAGGGACGACAAACGTTTTGATGGCTGGGCGAAGAAAGTGTTTTCTTCTGGTGGTATGGCGCTTCAGGCGGCCAACTCCATTTGTGCCTTGTCTCGTTTCACACACACTCTGTGTGGAACTGTGTTGCATTAGTGGCTGAACATATTCCCGAAGGGGTCGAACGGGATGGTTTCCTTGCTATGGTCCAGGATGGTAAGGATGCCATGTGTGAGTCCGTTCAGTCGGGTTTGGACTTGGCTGAATGCGTCAGCAGGTCCATGGCGGCGAGCACCGTGATACGCAGGTTTGCGTGGTTGCGAAAGTCGGGGTTTGCTCCTGATGTGCAGTCCCGGCTCCTCAACATGCCCTTTGACGGTGAACACCTTTTTGGCAGCAAGGCTGACGAGAGGTTGCAGACCTCAAAAGCTGCAGCGAAGTCGTTGGGCGCTGCAGTTTGCCAACCTCAGTGTTTTTCGTCCTAGGGGACAGCAATGGAGGGGTGGTTCCTTTCGCTATTACTCGTCCTTAAGTAAAGCGAGAAAAGCTGGCAGTCAAAGAGGCCAACACAGGGGTACCAGAGGTGGACGACAGGGTACCCGTGGTGCCAAGGCCGCTCGGGCAGTTGCCTCTTTGCCCTCAGGTAACGCCGCAGCCGCTACCACTCAGTCATGAGGCCATGCCCCATGGTTCGCCGGTTGGGGGGGAAGGCTGGCGCAGCATCTTGTAGAGTGGCGTGCCATTACTTCAGATGTGTGGGTTCTGGAGATCATAACCCACGGCTACTGTCTTCCCTTTCGGCACAGGCCTTGCGACAATCCACTGGGGAACCTCTCTTTGCAGAGTCCGTTCCGCTCCTTGCGCGGGAAATTCAAGCCCTGCTGGAGAAAGGCGCCATAGAACTGGTGCCTGTAGCGGAGAGGAACAAGGGATGGTATTCCCCTTATTTTTTGATTTTGAAGAAAGTCGGGGGATTGAGACCCATCATGGACTTTCGCGGTTTGAACAAACTCCTAAGGAAGGACAAGTTCAAGATGGTTACTCTCTCTCAAGTCCTCCAGGCCCTTCAGCTTCATGACTGGTTGGTGTCTCTCGACCTCAAGGATGCTTACTTCCATGTGCCGATCCATCCCAAGCACAAGAAGTACCTGAGGTTCGCGGTTGGCGACTCGCACTTTCAGTTTCGGGTCCTGCCGTTCGGATTGACCTCCGCCCTGAGGGTTTTCACCAAGCTCATGGTGGTGGTGGCAGCGCATCTCAGGCAAGGGGGGATTCACGTCTACCCCTACCTGGACGATTGGTTGATCAGGGGGAGCTCTCCCGAGCAGGTCCTGGATCATCTGTCGGTCACCTGCCACTCCCTTCACAGGCTGGGCTTCTCCCTCAAATTAAAGAAGTCCCATTTGACGCCAACACAGCGGCTCCAGTACATCGGAGCAGTGCTCGACACTTCCCTGGGGCAGTGTTTTCCTCCCCAGGTGAGGGCTCTTCACATTCAGCAGATGGTGCACAAGTTTCAGCATGCCCTGATTCTCCCAGCGTTCGAGTTCTTGAGGTTGCTCGGCCTCATGGCATCCTGCATTCTTATGGTGCCAGAGGCTCGCCTGCGGATGAGATCTTTGCAGTGGGCACTCAAGATGCAATGGTCGCAGTCCTCTGACAGGATGTCGGACCCGGTTCAGGTGCCGCCCTCGGTCTCCCGGGACCTTCTGTGGTGGGCCGTCGAAGGCAACTTGATGAAGGGGGCTCCATTTTGGCTTCCCGGGCCGGAGGTGACGATCGTGACGGATGCATCCCTCATGGGATGGGAGCTCATGCCAACGGGCTGACAGTCAGTGGTCGTTGGTCTCCGTCGGAGTCCAGACTCCATATCAATCTGTTGGAACTGAGGGCCGTCAGGCTAGCCCTGAAGGCTTTTCTGCCGACTGTGCGAGGAAAGAGTGTCCTGATCCTGACAGACAACACAGTGGCCATGCACTACCTCAACAAAAAGGGGGGGGGCAGGGTCACTTCCTCTGTGCAGGGAGGCGATGCAGCTAGAGTTCTGGGCCATCCAGCAGGAAGTTTCGATCTCGGCAGTTCATCTGGCCGGAGACGAAAACGTGACGGCGGAAGCTCTGAGCAGGCAGAGCACGATCTCTCACGAGTGGGTGTTGGCTCAGGAGATTCTCCTGGAGATCTTCGCCCTTTGGGGGACCCCTCAAGTGGATCTCTTCGCCTCCAGTGTCAACCGGAAGTGCGAAAGGTTTTGCTCGTGGGAATTTCCTCCAAAAGGAGCCTTAGGAGACGCGTTCGTGGTGGAGTGGTCATTCCCGCTGCTGTACGCGTTTCCTCCAGTCCCCGTCATCCTGCAAGTGCTGCGGGGGTTACGGAAGTTCGGTTCCCGGATGATCCTCATTGCTCCGGCGTGGGCTCGGAGGACGTGGTACCCGGACCTTCTCGACTTGTCCATCTGCCCTCCACGTCGTCTTCCCTACCGAGACGATCTGCTCTCACGGGAGGGGGGTCAGGTTCTCCATCCAGAGGTCAGATCCCTCAACCTTCACGCTTGGCTTCTGAAAGGTTGGGGTAGAAGGATTGGGACCTCCCTGAAGATGTGATGGAGGTGTTGCTTTTGGCCCGAAGGCCAGCAACGAAGTCTCTGTACCGTTGCCGTTGGCGTAAGTTCTGCGACTGGTGCAGAGTTCAGAATGTGGATCCTTTTGCATGTGACATCCCCATGGTTCTGTCCTTTTTACTTTCTTTGGCCCACAGGGGCTTGCAAGTGGGTACCATTAAAGGTTACCTGGCGGCGCTGTCCATCTTTAAGCGCTCGCCTGAAGAGTGTTCTTACTTTAAAATCCCTTTAATTTCTCAGTTTCTGAAAGGGCTCACTAATGTGTTCCCTCCGTCACCTTTCCTGGTGCCCGGTTGGGATTTAAACCTTGTTCTTAAGTTTCTTATGGGTGCTCCGTTTGAGCCTTTACATTCTTGCCCTTTGAGGCTGTTAACTCTGAAAACTGTGTTTTTAGTTGCGGTTACTTCCGCTCGCAGAGTGAGTGAGTTACAGGCACTTTCAGTTAAGCCACCCTTCACTGTATTTCACAAGGACAGGGTTGTCCTTAGAGTTCGTCCTTCTTTTCTCCCGAAGGTAGTGACGGAATTTCATTTGGCCCAGAAGATTGTTCTTCCGCCATTCTATCCTCCTCCGCATCCTGGTAAGGAAGAGGAGAGACTCCTTAGGCTTGATCCTAGGAGAGCTTTAAGCTTTTATGTTTCACGCATGTCCCGGGTCAGAGTGGACGATCAACTCTTTATTGGTTACGCTGGAAAGCGTTTGGGTCAAGCTGTGACGAAACAGACTTTGTCTCGCTGGATTATTTTGGCCATCTCGGAGTGTTACCGCTTGCTGGGTAAGGACCCACCAGCTGGCTTGCGGGCCCATTCTACCAGGGGTATGGCTGCATCTACTGCCCTGCAGAGGGGTGTTCCTATTTGCAACATCTGTGATTCAGCCACCTGGGCTTCAGTACATACATTTGTACGTCACTATTCCCTCAATTCCATCCGAGGACAGGATCTGGCCTTTGGCAAGGCGGTCCTTTGCTCTGCTATTTGATTGTCAATTCTAAATTTTGATTCTAAATTCTTTCCCTCCTCCTTGCTCTGGTACTGCTTTGGGAGTCTGTCATAGATATGGAATACGTCGGAGGACCCAATCCCCTCGAAGAACAAGTTACTTTCTTACCTGGTAACGTTCTTTCGATGGGAAGGTCCGACGATGTATTCCATATCGCTCCCTCCCTGCCTTCCCTGCTGCAGAATTTCTTTTGCGATTGCAGCTTACGTTCCGCAAGGCTTTGTGTCTGACTGGCAGTTGACTAATGTCACACGTTCTGAGGGAAAAAACTACAACTGAGTCTACGGGCGTCGTGCGTCCTACTTATCACATCGGATGACGTCAGACGTCGGAGGAGGTCCTCGACAACGGTGCATCGACGTCACCGACGCAGGACGCAGACGCCGAAAAAAGTTTCCGAAGCAGCACAGCTGTGGTGATTACATGTCATAGATATGGAATACGTCGTCGGACCATCCCATCGAAAGAACATTACCAGGTAAGAAAGTAACTTGTTCATCATACTCAGCCGGACGACATAGTGCAAGAGCTAAAACACAGATGGGAAGATAATGGGAAACAGACAGGCAACTAGCATACTAGGCCTGACAACATTTCTGGTAGAGCCAGAGATTAACGAGAGGTGAGGGAGGGGTGGGTGGGAGAAAGGTGAGAGAGGAACAAAACAAGCGACTATCGTACTAGACCTGATGACATTTCAGATTAGTGCTAGAGGGGATAGTTAGATTTGCGGAACGCTATGTACTGGCTCCTGGATCCTTAGTGGTAGCTCCTGGTCACTGGTTAATGCTGGATACTGTGAGAAACCAGAGGGTGTCTCACCCGCTAGTCCCTGTGGATCTCTCTCTCGTATGGCCAGGCCACATACATCGCCAGACCCTGGGGGTGAACCAGTGTGGGAGGATCACCTGGGTGAGCGGTCTTCGGGTGGAGGGGGTGAGACAACCGACGGTTAGACGTGGCATTCCCCCTTTTTTGTTCATCTACCCCATCCTATTTTGTAGGATTTTCTAATGTCCCAACTTCCCCCTCTACCCTTTTTACACAAACACTGGGCCGAGAAAGAGGGTGACTGAGAGTAACCACACTAATGCTCTCACATCGTACTGGACATGTCCCGTTAATCGGGTCAGGCACTTTACACTATGTGCATACACCCAATACCAGTTAGCTCTCCTCACACAAATAAAAGGCAACACCTAAAGGCACAGTTGAACAAGGCGGAAACACGAGTATGAGTAGAACTTCCGGGACGAAGGCGCACCTATGGGAGCAGAGGAACAGAGTGGGCCGAAAACACCAAGGGTTCCCTACTGGAGGTAATTGCCTCCGATAGACCACGAAAGACCCATGGAGAAGGCCAGAGACCACGTGAAGATTGCATTGTGTTTCAAGGATGCCACCGACCCGCCCGGGTGAATGGCAGAGTTGGGGAGGCAAGGCCAAGCCTGTAGTACTAACCTTGACTCGTGAATTAGAATGTAGCAAAAGAAGCGCACACAGCCGGTGAGTTGGCAAGCAACCTGAGAGCCTGGTGTGTGTTAAAACGAATGAAGTAGCAACATTTTATCACTAGTGAAGGCTGCACGTGTGGATGAGTTGTGAAGAAAGGGAGTCCTGTGAATGAACTTTGAAGTAAAAGGCAGCTGTGAGATCAGCGATACAACGTAAAGGAGTGGTCTGGCGAAAGGAAGTGGCCCATTCAATAGTCTCTGTGCAAGGTACATTCTTTTAAGCTATAAAGCGAACAAACGGCAAAAGTGAATTAAGCAAGACTAAACGTGAACTTAGAGTCAAAGTGGTCCTGCGATGGTCTGTAAAGACAGCCACGCACATTCGACAGTCTTTGACATCTGAAAGGGGTCCGAGCCAGATTGAGGGAGACCTAAAGTAAAATCAGCTTGGGGAAGGGAGGGTTGTCCCCTTCCCCCCCCCCCCCCCAGCAGGTTTGTATTGAACTGTGATGTGAGAGGTCTGAGCCCCACATAGAGGGACCTACGTGATCTGTTGCTGTAAGGTCTGAGCCCGGCAGAGGGAGACCTTTGTGACCTTTATGTTGGAATACAATTTTGAAAGTCAAGAAAGAGACTTTAACATGCAAGGTCAGGCAGGACCTCAATCAACGGTTTGGAACTGCTTAGAGTGTCAGAAATCTAGCCAGTGTGTGTCATCCTGCCCACAAGGGCAGCCTTACTCCGTGATGTTTAACGTGAGAAGGAGAGCTGGTTCAACTACCTTTATTCTTTTGAACACTGATCTTTGCATAGATTTCTCCTTTTTACACTTTTAGTACAAGAGATAGGGCAGGCATTAGGTTTTGTTGGCACAGGCCATTTAGATTTGACAGACTCCCCTAGGATTATTTTGTTTATTATTTGATGGTCGAGACTGCTCCCATCTTAGTTATAGGGCTTCATAGTTTTCCCTACGCAACATTTTCAGTAAAGGTTTTACAAATTGTATCCATTGTGTCAGTGTCATACTTGTGATACCATGCATTCCGTACAATACCCAGGAGCAGCTTTTAGTTCCTGCTTATTAAATCTTAATGTAGATCCCTGTAAGAGTGTGCCGATTTTAACTGCTTATTTCTAATAGTATATTTGTGTACTTTTCTGTCTGAATTTACTGTTTGTTAACAGATCTTACTCTTGTTAACTTAACTTTAAGAGCAGCTTACCTCATCCTGAGTCTAAGTCTAACTGCTCACCAGCCTCACAATTGAGAGTTTGGTTAAAGACTTGAATGTAAACAGATTTCACATTTAATTTGGCTTCCCAGAACCTCGCAGGCGTAGACAAATGCTCTTATCAAATGCAGCTTCCAAATATGATCTATTATGATTATTTAAACATATTGCAGGGTAGGAGCAGCCACGGCTTATTATGTCCACCACACTCCAATACTCTTTTTGCATTCACCCGCATCAGGGGGCCTCGACCCTCCTTGGACTATGTCACATTCAATTACTGTACATACCCCATGACTCCCTATGCAGGAGGGGCGGGCGGGCGGGCAGGCAACGCTTGGAGATTGCATTTCTGCATGAAATATAAGGTTTCACTGCACAAGGTGCTGAATCCACACTCCCGCAGAAAGCATCTGCTTTTCCACTGCAAAGTCTGCTTCAGTTTGGTTCACAGCCTCATTGCTTCAGCATATCCTTATCCCTCAAAGGAATTCTAGCCGGTGTTACTTTGGGAACAAAATGTTTATTTGTCTGCACCAATGAGCTCTAGCACATGCAGTTTATATCTTTGATTCCACTACTTAAAAACTGATTCAGAAAGCATAACCTGTGCTGCTTTGTGAGCAAATGATTACAACTTTGCTACGATTGAGCTGTTGTGAGTGAAAGACCTTTCGAAGAGGCTCATGGGTTGTAGCCAGGATTGTTTCTTCAACCCATGGGCTTTAGCATTTGTTCTATCAATATGTTAATTTAGCAAAACAAATATAGGAAAGTTTGTCTTCAGTTTTGTGGCCCCGGGATGGTGTACAAAACCAATCTTGCCAACATTATCCATTCCTATCGAGATGCTAGACAAGTTATGTGTTTAACTTTGCAGTCTGGAACATTCAAGTTCTAGATTTATAATGGTGAACTCTAGGACTACAAATCACAGAATGCAAAGTTAAACCCAGTACTGGACTAGCATCATCGAGATGAAATGGATGTTCGCACCAGGGAAGACAGATTGACGAATGAAAATCGTGATGCTCTAATCAGCACCTGCACTGCCACCATTAAAATAGAAAAGGGACTAGGTCCCTTTTTATGTTGACGACGGCCATTTTGGAACATGTTTCTTATGGCTGCCATCATTCCGAAAAGGGACTTAGTTTTATTCTCCGACTGGAGATCGTGTTGTGCTGAGCTGAACTCCCGTCAGACAAAACAAAAAAAGGAAACTATCCGTACCCCGGTTCATCCCAGGGTATGAATAGCTTTCAGGCCACGGCCGGGTGGCGGACATGGGCTTTAACCACCTGCAACCAGAGCTAAGGCCCTCACTTTGCTCAGGCCTACCAAAGCTTGGGCTGGCGTGCCGTTAAAGCCCATCTCTAACCCCCATCTCTAACCCCCACACTCCCCATCCAGGTAGTGAAAGCTATAATGTTGGCACTTCTGACACTTCTGTTTAAATCCTAGGGGTGGCATTTATAAAATAATTATTATTCTTTTGGGATTGTGAGTCACAAAGTGTGCTAATCAAATTTTAATTAGGCGGACTGGAAATAGCCAGGCATAAAGTCGAACGCCTCCCTCAGTGCTCTACATGCACACATCGCACTATTTCCTACTCACCTAGAGTCCATTCTCACTCGCCAATTGCAAGTGGGGAGTGAACCTTTTCAGACTTGCAAAGGGTATGTGCTTGCCTTCTCACGGTCTTACATTTTTCTAAAACAGTTGTCCATAAGAAGTCAGTGTGCAGTTAAATTTAGGGTTTGAAGCAAGTTGGGCTAGGTGTAAATGGGGGTAGGGGTATCTAAGTTGATTGATGGGTGGTAACCGACATTGCTTTTAAACCACCAGCAAAGGATGTACACATTCTTGGATTTATTTTCTAAAGATAAATGTTAAAAGTAGTGAAAAAGGTTTTTATGTGCCAGTGCCAAATAACGCAATGGTGCCAAGCCATGGACAATGTGCGTATGAGGATAGACTGTGGTGGTATACCATAAACACAGGATTCTATGTCATTTCATCGACGGATTCTTTTTTTTATGTGTGTTTTTATGAATATTTTTCAATGAAAAAATAGTATTTTGTTTATTTTTGGGGGGATTGTCCCTCAATCCCAACCCCTATTGTTTTTCTCTTTTCCTAACCCCTACACCCCTTATATGCTCTTTCCCACCCTCTATCCCCTTGCACCAGTTTAGATGGGGTGCAGGCCCCTTGCCCCCCCCCGTCAACGGCCCCTCTCTCAAGCCTGTTTACCACTTTAAAAACCCCTTCCCACCTCCCAATCCTCCCCCAAGCCCGTTTAGGTGGTAGCCATGGCGTAACCCCCATCTCCAACTCTGATTGGTCCATAGCCCCATAACATTGATTGTGCTAGTGAATCCCACTGCAGCCCCTGCGGCGAAGGACCCAGAGGCAAAGGACCGCTCCTGCAGAGGGAGCGCCAGAAAGTGTCTGCCGTTGTCAGCTGGGGAAGCAGACAGCTAATTATCAACAAGTGCCCACCCACACTGCCCAAAGGAACCACCACAATCGGCCACACTGGCAAATGATCCATTCCTTCTCACTCATCCACCGAAAAGCAAATAACAAACCACAAAAGTGGCACTTGATTGGATGCATCTCGACATGACCTAAAAATCAAGGCACAAGAGAATGTTGTCTGGCATTTCATGCCCCCCCCCTCTTTGGTTCCCCCGCAAGCAGCAACTCGATATCGCGCTCTTCCCCACTTCTCTTCTGGGTAGTCACCAAAGCATGTTCCCACCCAAAGCCGTGACCGGACCAGTGGCCCACATGACTCCTCGCACTACAGCAACCCTCTTCCCATAGCAGCCCCTAAGGTGGAAGAGCCAAGACGGGGGACTAGTCCTGTAGAAGCGGCTCCCAACAATGTCTGGACGTATCAGAGGGAAAGCGAGCAGCTGTCACCCAGCAGTGACTAACAAAGTACTGTGGATGCGGCCGGGGGTGACAGCAATCACTGCACCCCATTAAACTTACCCAGCAGTGACTAACAAAGTACTGTGGATGCGGCCGGGGGTGACCGCAATCACTGCACCATTGAACTGACCCCTCTCTCTACTTATGTACTTATTTTTTATCTTTTTATTTCATTTGTATCCTATAGCTTATTCCCATGTTTAAGCCACAGTGGTATGGTAGCCTTTACTCACGTTTAAACTATTATGTTAGGTAGCTAGTCTATAACCAACCCTCATATTCTCCTACTTACTCCTATCCCCCAGGCACTTAGCCGTCTTCCCCGATCAGCCACAGCCAGTTTTCCTCTGACATCTATAAGGTTAGCCATCTTGTAACCAGTCTATTCTAGATGGAATTGTGAAGTTTAGCATGCGTCACATCGGGATAGAATTGCAGGTTTTAGCAGGTGTCGCATCTAGATAGAATGGCGAATCTTAAAATGCACATAAATCCTGATAGAATTGTGAGGTTTATCATGCGTCACATCTAGATAGAATGGTGAATCTTAAAATGCACATAAATCCTGATAGAATTGTGAAGTTTAGCAGGTGTCACATCAGGATAAAATTGCAAAGTTTAACAGGTGTCGTATCTAGATAGAATTGTGAAGTTTATCATATACCACATCTAGATGGATTTATGAAGTTTAGCCGGGTTCACATCGAGAAACAATTGTGAAGGTTTTCAACGTCTACCATTTTGTGAAACCTAGGCCTTTCTCCACCTATCTAGGAATTCTTAAACCTAGGTGTGTCTCTCATTGTCTAGTACCTTGTGAAACCTAGGCCCTTTGTCATTGCCTACCATTTGAGAACCAGAGGGAAACGACTTGGATGCATAGACCCAGCGGGATACAAGAATCCCAGGGAAGGACCCATGACCCCTACCCAATATTCCTAACCAGAGAGTGCCCACATACCGCTAGACCTCAGAGGAAACTTAGCTAGGTTAGGTCCCCAAACGGGATGGGCAGGGAGGGACGGACTCCTCTAATCTATAGTTCGCCAAAACAGGGCAGGGGAAACACTCCTACATCAGCCAAGTACGCATACCACTAGAGTAATACAGAGGAAAACTGCCACTCCTCAACATCACTGCCAAACAACAATCCCAGTAACACAGGATAATCACAGGTGTCGAGCTCAGAAACGAACAAGAGGTAAGGACTTGGTAACCCAACTCTAAAATCTCAACCTTTGCATACACTCCTGATACAAAAACTCACACAACCACTTCTCTGCACAGCAATCCGTGCGTACTTCTCCACAGACTAACAACACATAACCAGGCACAACAGCACATGGGAATTTGCACAGACCCGAAAACTGCATCTAAGCTCAGCGAACAGTGCAAACCGAACTGAAACTGCCAACACGGCATCATAACTCTCACTTTCCGATTCCCACTGCATCCTACTAACCCTCCCAACCCCTCCTTTTTTCACACCCTCCTTTTCAGATCCGCCAGAACGCCTGAGGACTACTCTAGTGGTGACGGTACAAATACTTTTTAACATTAACATATGCACTTTCCCACCCCCTATATTATTCGTTCTTTCATTGAAAAATGTTAGTTAAAAAACCATCGAAAAATAGTATGTTGCTAAAAGGACGTTGTACCACCGAACGGAAAAACAGAAACCTTGATGCATAGTAATATGCTAGATGAGGACCGCAGGGGTCATCTACTGTGCATATTTCCCTGTCTGCTTCACGCTGTGAATACGCCCTATTCTTAGTCACTGTTCTGCCTCCCTTGGCCCATTCAGATTATGTCGTTGATTCATCTTTCCTTCCACTGGAATGTGCAGTTGTATTTTCTCTATGGCTGTCTCTCTCGTCCTCTGAGATCAGTATTTGTTTGCTCGTCTGAGGGAGCAGGAGGCTTAGACCATTGTACAGTACCTCAAGCAAGCTCACAGGAACATCCAGAATTTTCCTTTTTCATTTCTCCGAATTACCCACGCAGGAACAACTGGTCTGCAACCTTCCCGTCTTGCTTTTCCGTGCTCCCTCATATGACCAGCTTTTTTTTTCCATAGTTATGTTTTACTCTGCAGTCAGCATTACATATTTTGTCTCTGGCTTGTTTATGGTTGTGTTACTTGGTTCCTAAATCCCGCTACACACTTATAGTATATGATCTTCCAGTTTATTCTATGAAAAGCTGATATGCATGTTAGTGTGGTATCTTTCAGCGTCCCACTCCACAGAGTTTTCAGGGCAGGACCGCAGAATGCAGTACCCCTCTTGCCTGTTCTTGGTGATCTGTTCCTCCCCGACATAGATCTTCTCGCGCGAGGTGGCAGCCTCCCAGTGAGGGAGGATACCACTCTTAGCCAAGGTTTACGTCAGCCTTGGGTGAGGTTGTGGCACGCACGGCATATTGCGGAAAATCCTCCTGCTGTCCCAAGTGTTCCAACCACTAACACTTGTGTCCAGATCAATTCCTGGTAACGGTAACTCCAAGTCGGGCTCTCTGGCATTTCATGCTCAATGACTTGGGTCCGTTAAACCATGAGGACTGTGTGATGGGGTGTTTTTTGGTTGGGATTTTAAGGAATGGTATTCCTCCCCATTGGAGAAAAGAGTCCTCCATCCCGTACGATGGAGTAGATCAAAGGTCATTAATCTGTTGACTGTCTTGGTAGCGGCTGCGAATAGTTGGTAGAAATCCACCTCTAACAGCGTAGACCCCAAAAATAGCTGCAACAGATTGTGTGCCTGGCTGGTGGAGACAATCCCTGCATTCTCGATCTTTTGTGGGTGCCAACCATCTAAGAAGAGGTTAATACCCCACAACTTTTTATAAAACATTACAGAGTTGAAATGAGCTGTAGCCTGCAGATGTTGGATGATGCTCGATCCAAGTTTGTTACAATAATTGAGAAAAGCTTATTATCCTTTACCAATCTTTAGACCTACTCCAGCTTCCTCTGCTTCTTCTTATAGCGCCCTGAAGCAGTGCCCCAGTGGGCCCTAGGATGGTAGGCTGTTGGCGTTCTACGTGCTCCGCCCAGACTGCAGTGATGTTGATATTCTGTACCATATTGTATCTCTGTATGTACCTAAGGGAATCCTGCTTGAATCTTCTGTAACAGCGGCACGATGCATCGGGGCCGTTGCACGCTTTATAAATTCAAATAAATAAATATTATGTGCTGTTTCGGAGCTCTACAGATCACAGGGCACAGACAGGATTTACTGTGTCTTATTTTTCACCCTGGAGTCCCAGGAGAAAGGAAAGGAGTTTTTTCTATTTTGAATATAAACGAACAGTAAAACGTTCAACATTTTGAGTTGTTGTGCAGTGCACGATAGGAGTAGTGGTACAAAAACGAGATGCATTACAGTGTAAAAAAAAACACTCCCCTGTGCATTCAGATCTGATAGTCCGGGAATTGTGCCTACACGAACTTATTGATCCATTCCATAAGTGACTAATCCTCCAGCAGACACAGGCCTAAGTATCTCCTTTCAGTGCGTCTTTGCCTTTACCCCAGAGCAGCAGAAAAGGAGCAGAACCGGCTACTTGTGGTCTGCTATTGATGGCCTTTGTTCCCTAGGGTTAAGGGGGGAGGGCTTTGTTTTTATTCCCACGCTTGCAGGATGGAACTTGCTTGCCAGCCAGAATTTCTAGAGCGGACTGGTTTACGAAATGCCATTGCGGGTCTTCTCTCTACATTTCCCAGCATTACTGCTTGAGGTGACACAGCCATGAACTGTAGGTTATAAAGAACATGCCTACAGCCCACATCATCCTAGTCCGGATTCTTACAGCGGACCTGGGAGATGGAAACCTCTACCTCTTCAATGCCTTCCTCCAGAAGGAGACGAACGAGGTCGAGTGTGGCAACACCATAGCATCCATATTACTTTTTCAAATTTATGTTTTACTTATTCATTTAAATGATAGATATTGCACTAAATTTGCCACCAGAGCATAGGCAAGCATAAGAGAAAAGAGCTCAGGAATCAAAGAACGTGTGACAGTGGGTGCAGTCATTGTATGTCTATCCAGTCTCCATCATATAATTGAGCACTAGAACTATAAACAAAAGTAATGACAACCATGGGGGGTGGCCGGAGCAACGGTGTGACAATTGATGATGATAATCGTGTGCTCACAAGCACCTGCTTCCATTGGGCATGTGCTTGGAGTCCATGTGTTCATCCACCGGAGTGCATCACATTTCCAAACCAACAGTAATGCTGGAGTAAATGTTCTAAATCAAAGTTGCCAGTGGAGTTGACTCGTAGAGACCGCTTCATTATAGGGCTGTTTATACATGCAGACTGGGGTAGTAGTACCTGGTGGAGTACGGGCACCGGTCATCCATCTGGTTACATCTCTTCTTCAGGTCCGACTCTTCCAGCTGCTGCTCATAGATCCTGACCCCAGGTGACGCCTTGCTAGGATTCCATAAACTGCCCTGCATCCCTCAGCCAGGCTGGAAGATGCAGGATGCGACAGTACTTTACCAGGCGGCGGAAGGTCTAATGGAGACACCAGTGGGTCCACTTGTAAGGCTACCTATGTTGTGTCTGCTGATGCTGCACTAACAGATGAACAGAAGTCTGTTTCCATAACTAGGTCAAATATATTTAATTGGCATCATCCTGTATGCATTTGGAACATGCTCTCGATACGGAACTTACAATGGGGTGTAATA
Source organism: Ambystoma mexicanum (assembly GCF_040938575.1). NCBI lineage: Eukaryota > Metazoa > Chordata > Amphibia > Caudata > Ambystomatidae > Ambystoma > Ambystoma mexicanum. Next base: position 1,527,139,673 of record NC_090937.1, read on the forward strand.
CACTTGACGGATGAACTTGAAGTATAGGGCTCTGTTTGTGGTTCAATGGTGTTCTCTTAGTTTGAGTACAGTCCTAAATCCACTGCTCATCCTCAATAGGTACATTTAAGGTAGCTTCCCAGTGCCTGTTGGCCGCACCAGTGCCATAGTTCGGCCAAGCCATGGTTATTTTATATAATGACGATACAGCCCTAGAAGCATTATTCGCCCTTGAGATATTGTTGGGAAAGTACAAGCTTATGGCTTAATAGGGAAGGAGGAGGACTTGGTAGCTAGTCTGCACTTTATTTGAAAATACAGTAATATAGTTGAAGTGCCCCGTTCATAAAGTCTTGCCAGTGTGATAACGGATCAATGTTCCAATAAATCTTACAATTTCGCTATTTCCATCTTGCACAGTTCATGTAATGTGCCTCTTTGTGTTGTGATTGGCAAAGCCTCGATTTTATGCATAGAAAAATATAGGAATTATAGGAGGGAGAGTTTCTCCGATTCCCCTGAATCTATGCTTCTTCGTCCGCTCTTTTGATTCCTACAACATCTTGTTTTTCATCTGTCCAGGCTGACCAAAGCGGGTCCTAATGTCTATCGCCGATCCTCTGCAGAGTGGAGAGGCGTGTTTCAGAAAAATATGTCAAAGGAAGTCACTTGGTCACAAGGCTGTTTAACTTGGATCAGATGGATTCCTTGATATTAACTGTGTTGAAAAGGTTGGACGAGGGATTGTGTGTTGGCTGAGCAATGGCACACTTCACACAATGTTAGAGTGGTAACAAATTATTGTATTTGCAGTTTTGTTCAAAGAGCAAGTTGGGTTAAGGGTGTACCTAGAAATTATGAAAGTTCTATAACAAAAATTTGTCAACAATAGGCTAAAGTAAGAATGAGGTTTCCCCTATGAGGCCCTACGCCTTGGCATTAGAAATGATCAGGTTTCAAAGGTCTAGAGACCGTGTACCCACTCCCGCGCCCCCCTACTGAGGACACCGTAGCTTACAATGTCTCAAAATAACGTGGCCACCAAACGAATATAGCTTCTGCATCCCAGGCGACCCTAAGTGAACGGCACAAAGGATTCAAAGTTTGGCCAACACAAGTGATTGTATTGTTTCTTAAGAGTCCATCCCTATGGTAATCCAATAAGAACCAGATCGAGAACTGTTCCGGAGAATGCCCGTTCCAGAGCTACTTGTGGTCTGGATTTCCTCTCACTCTGCGTTCACCTCTATTCTTCACCCATTTTAGGTGTTCACGAGTCCCCCAAAATCTCCCTTTTGAACTTGGTTGCTTCAGCTACATAATGAGTCCTCCCTGCCTCCTGGCTCCTAGGAGTTCTCGGGATTGACAGCGAGCTCCTCCTGGACTTTCGCTCCTTCAGAGTACGCAGTACGCCGCTGCTGAGCCTTGGCTTTCTCGCAACTCACACAGATCCTTGCTGGAACTTAATTCTCAGGCTTTTTGCACCTCAGCTACTGTGACATACGCCACAGCTTGAATGGGGACTAACCACGACCACCCCATTTCACCCTCCACATTCAGGGCACTTGTCAGGCAGTCAATAATATGTGCAAGAGAAGCTCTTTTACCCGTCATTCCACTGGAGAGATGGCGTCTCTGGCACAGAAATGGGGGCTAGAAACAATCATTGTGATCCCAATTTCCTCAACAAAAGTTTGGTTGGAGAATACAAATGTTCTGTGCCGTCAACTCCCACAAGTACTTTCATGGGAGTGGCAGGACATCAATGATTCTTTATATTGCACCCGGGCACCCTTATTTCACCCCTACCTGCCCACACATTGTCCCGGGAAACAACACTAGTTTTTGATGTTAGTATTTTTGCCGTACCCCCATCCCGGAATGCTGTACCTCTACTCCCTAGATCTGATCAGGCGTGTTGCGAGGCAATACATTTGTGCACCAGTTCAGCTCTGTGCAAATGCACATTAGACAAGGTTGAACTATGGTGGTGTTGCTGCATTGTGAACGGGTTCATTACTACCCTCAATGGCATGCATCAGCATTTCCGTATGAAAGCAATTCTGGGAAGGGGGCCCCTTGTGAAAGGGCAGCAGGGAGTGAGAATGTTCACGGGGAATGTAACCTTTCTGCGGTAAATCCTAATGAACATTTAGCAATTCAGCGTTGGTGTTTCGGCAGGGTCTTTGAGGCGTCTGCCTACAGGTTTGAATTCAATGATGCATCTTCGCTGTTATGTGACAGCTTAATTTCGGTGTGCAATAGTAGTGGTCCGATGTCTCTTTAATGGTTGCAGAGAATCCCTCTAAAGCGGGACCGAGCACTTGAGATGTTTGTGGTTTCATTTCAAACTGCATAGTACGAATCTTCGAAATTAAAATGGTGCACGCCACAATTTCAGTGCTGTGTGTTTGCAGGTCACTTATTTCCACTAAATCTGGTTGCATCTATTAATGCAATATTGTTTTGTCTTCCAGATCTGTGCTGTCTGTTTGGAGGAGTTCAAGCCTAAAGATGAGCTGGGCATCTGCCCATGCAAACACGCCTTCCACAGGAAGTAAGTGCTGCCTGCATGATTGGAGATCACATGGGTGGTAGCATATACAAGAGTCACTATTCAGTATCTTGTAATGTGATGAGGCTGGCTAATCATAGTATATCCTGCACCAATGATATTACACCCCCTCACTCCCTGCACCCACCGTACACCGCCTTTCCATTCTTGCCATATCAGACTGTCGGTCAGAGATGCACTAGAATGTACCACCTCTAAGACTACTGTGCGGCTGAACCTTAAGAACACCAGGGAGAAAAATTATCTTGGGCCGTTACTGGAGGCTGGTAAGGTGGATGGTTCTGCTGTTGAATTAATAAACCGGTTTCAACTTTCCCACATCTGTAAAGACATGTTGCTAAAAAATTGGCAACGAGGAGGCAAGTTCCAGCCCTTCTCGTTTTCAGCAGAAGCTCCTCCAGCACCACCCACGGTATTTGAGGCTACCGGCACCACAGTGCTAATTAGGATACACCACGAGGCCAATAGCGGTTTACCTGTGGTTCAGATTCATCTACAGCCTGCTGTCTGTGGTTCGGTGGTGTTTTGCTTTATAGTGGTCACCTGTGGAGATCTCGTATTGTTCTCCTGATCTTTGCAAAAGTAGTTATTGGACTCATATAGGCAAAGAATTACACAACGCATTGGTTATTGTTATATGAAAAATGTTGCATTACTGGCACTTTATTCAATTATAACTTACAAAAAGAAAGAATAAACACATCATGGGTTATATATAGACAAAGAAAAAATGCTTCACCGTTATGATCGTCACAGGAGACGCCTTCATCTCGGCCACTACGACACTGCTTGGTCTCACAGCAGGTAGGCAGAGATCGATTGTTCTAACAGGATCTGGAGTGGAGCGTCCTCCCTCTCAGTGAGACTGAATCACCTAGGGTCCAAATTCTAACTCTGTATTCCAAGAGGATAACCCTCGTCTCTTATGGGGCTGCTTTCGATCGCCGCCCCTCATGAGTTACCGTGCTGCCCTCAGCCGAAGAGCAGATAATAAGAATGAAGCGTAAACAGAGGGGACTATTCCAGTTAGAAGTGGAAAAAACCCATCTTGCCCTCCCCCACCCTGTTCCATAATTCCCACTGCCCCTTATCACTGCATCTGCAGAGCACTCCTCTCCCTTTCTAGCTTGTCCTTTGGCAGACAATACAATAACTATGCTCTCCGGCTTGGTCATCTGACATAAGTATGTGACCTTGTCTTCGCAGCAGAAATACATGTTTACTAGCTGAGCCCAGAGTCCAGGAAAATGTAGGTTTTTATTACCGTTTCATTGCGGTACATTGAAGTGAACATCCAAGATGGCCGCGCAGCGGCGTCATGTTTTCTTGCTCTTTTCGCACACACACTACAGGTGGTGTCTACCAGCTCCTGTTAGCGGTTCATCTCCCAGCTGCCAAAGCTCTCTGCCACCCCTGCGTAGACCCAGCCATAACTGCATTTTCTTAACGCTGACCTGCACTAATGTACAAGTTCCAGCAGTCTGCACATGCAGACTTGGGAGGGCTGCATCATCCTTCAAATATAGGTCAACGCTCTTAAGTGCATTGGCACCTTGTAGAGACATGCCTGTGAGTGTGATTACCAACTACGCTCGCTGTCACCTTGAGATTCTCTCTTAGAACAAACGCTTCCATACGAACCTCCACACGCCACACCAAGAAAGGAATGCAGTGGCATCTCAAGTGCTGCCTCTTAGAAAACACATCCCATAGGTTCATGGTTAATGTAGTTCTCACCTAGCTTGGACGCGTCATTGACTCATTCCTTGTGCCTTTACTAGTCAGGGCAATTTACAAAGCACCCTGAGCCATATCTTTGTGACAACACCTGTGATCACGCAATTGAACAAACCCTTGACAGAACATAAGCAAATAAAAGATTAGCGCGCAAAGACAAAAAGATGAGATGGCCTAACCCTCAAGACTAGCAGCTCTTGAGTCAAAAAGTGCCTGTGAAAGGTTGGCTGGTGTTCAGCTCTACTACCTGCAATTAGATAATTATCATTAAATGGGGTGAGCACCTCCTGAGGTCGATGCATTTAAGGATAGTCATGGTCTCGAGTTGACAACAGTTTGACCAATAAGGTTGCCCCCAGGCTAGTCAAGCACACCTCCTGCCTTCATCTCTAGATGGCTTTGTCGGATCACTCTTGAGATCTGATCCAGCCTTTTCCTCTATTACAAGGGTGTGATGCTGGAAATGCATCGGAGGGACAGGGCCTCCATATCCTTGTCCTTTACTGCTTTTTATCGTGTGTTATGTCGGGTTTTCTGCGCAGGAGTCCATGTGGGACTCCTGTCGGTGCAGTTCTCGCTTTTGGTTTGGTGTACAGACCCATGGGATACCCTTGTGGCACCCATGGGTGGGGGTACAACCCTGTGTCCCTAGTGTATGTTTTTGGGCACCTGTGTGTGGCCCACAGAGCAGGGTATGGGCTGGTGGCAGCTCCAGGCTGAATTTGGCAGGTGCTCGGAGTATCCTCCATTTTGGGATACCGAGGCCCTGCCATTGGAATCAGTTGATTCCTGATAGGAAACAAGATGGCCCCTGTGGCCTCTTGCTTTCTATTGCCTGTTACCTTGTTTCCCAAAGTCCTGGGAAGCCCTGACTCTGTCCCTTGCCTCTGACTGGCTGTTGGGTGGAAGTTCCATATATGGTGGTGTTGTGAATTCCAGGCCAGACTAGCTGGAGCCTTCCCAATGACTGTATGTTGTGGATACGCCTGTGGATGGGACGTGGGTGAATGGAGTGTGTGACCAATACGCATTCTGTGTTGTGGGTGTCTAGTATCTGGTGTTTGACACAATGACTGAAACAGCCCTGCCCGAAACTGGTATGAATGCAGTGTGGAGTGTTGAATGGTTGGGTACTTGTCCCAATACACATAACTTGCTGTGAGTGTCTGGAGAGGAGTGAATGGCCTGAATGCACTATGCACCTGATTGACTGCCAGCCTGCATGAATGCCCTTCTGACCGATTGGTTGCCTGAGTGTGACCCAGCAGAATGAATGGGAGACCAACTAGTATATCTGGGGCCTCTCACTGCTAGCATTCGTGTTCAGAAGCTGAACAGTAACTGGAGTGAAACTGAAGCATGACCTTGAAGCCCTGCGGGAAGAGAACAATTGCTGTTGCTCTCCTTCACAATTTGAAAGCTGCTGTGTCTCCAAGAACTGACCCAGAGAGGACCTGGTAAGGCACCCTCTTCCCGAGCTACGAGGGACCATCGTGCACCAGCTGATGTTTGCCAAAGTTCACTGGTAGACAGACCTACTACAGGCTGCCGACCGGAGACGGGGACTGCTGCAGAATCCCAAAGAGAAGCGCCTGGACTGTTGTCCGCCACTGTCGACGACCGCTGTCGCTGAATGGAGCCGCCGTGCTCCCGTTTGCCTAGAACTTCATTTGATCCAAGGACGCTCTCGTCTGCATCGCCGCCCGCTTAATCCTGTTGGAGAAGGCTTGACAGTCGACGCGGCGAGGAGCATCCGCCGGTGGGTTTCCCGCCACCTAAAGACCATAGACACCGACGACTCGACACCCTTGCTCGGCCACAGTTCATAATCTCTTTGCGGTCCAGAACTATTTTCACTGAGGTGCCCCGCATGCCTCTTCCTTGCAGGACGCCAACGCTCCGTCATCGACGAGCACCGCTAGGAACGAATCTGCCACTTCATCGCCGTAGTTCAACCTGTTCTCCGTCGGACGTTCGACGACCTGTGACTCCCGCCTTAAAGAGAGGGCACTCAAGAAGGTCCGTCGATTTCCCATTGACGAACGCTCCAATTCCAGGTACATTGGGGCTGTAGAACTATTGTAGCAGGAAATAAGACTCATATTATCTAGACTGGGCTTGTGATACATCTTTGCTTTACAGGTTGCCCAGGTGGGTGGGGATCTCTACACAGAACTGTGTCTAGGTAACGGGGCCAGTATTCTGCCAATTGTTTCAACCATCTTGCTTGCCTTCCTCTCTCTACTGTTGGTTTCCTCTTTATTGATCTGTGTGACATTTTGACAGTATAGTTGATGCACTTTAATGAGATCTAATAATATTTGTGCTACCACTGTAGAACTGTATATATTTACCATTGTTGATTTTCTGAGCACAAAGTGAGTTATTGTGATAGTGTACATAACCTTGAATATTAATTATATAAAGACTGTGTTTTCAGTAATACAGTGTGTGGACATTCCTTTGTGGGGGCTTGGGGACTACACTGTACTTAAGAACCAGCATCACCTCCTGAGAAGCTAGGCCTTGATTGCTCGACCATAGCTACCAAATAGAGAATCTTGGCTGGGGTCCTCTGTGCCTCTCCTCTACCATATAGAGGGCAGAAGTACAGACCCCCCCCCTCCAGTCTTTACAAAGGGTAAGCCACCTACAGCTCTATAGATGCTTTGGGATGCCACTCGCAGGGCCTCTCATTATGGAAATTACTAGGTAGGGCTGACGGGAGTTTCAGACCAAGCAGAGGTCTCCTACCCCACTTTGCTGGATATGAATGTCATCTGGCACATAAGGCATTGCTTCTAGTATAGCTGTGTGTTCATTTTGCTATGGCTTCTCTGGACCAGGCTTTATAACAGCATCAGGTGTGTATCTTCTTTTCTCAGAAAAGAAGGACAAAGTGTGGGGCGTTCCTTCCTTACGTAGTGTTTACCAGGGGCAAAGTGAGGTTAGACAATTGGTGTCCTTTGATGGCGCTACTGCCGCATTCCTATCTCTTCCAAGCACTGCTAGAACGAGTGTTGTAGCCACATTTGATAGTACACATGCGAACAACCTCAGATGGGTGAAGGGTTGAATTGGCCCCAGGGATAAACTTGCAAGGTGCAGACTGGCCCATTTCAAGGCGGTCATTTAAAATGTATCTATTTGCCAGGTCTCTTTTTATGATATGTAAATGTATATGTAAGCGTTCACCACAAATTCCATTGCTACTCGCCCGCTTCAGGGTCTCCCTATTCTTTCCGTGGACCTTACAAGATCCATTTGAGTTTTCCATCCGCCTGACGTATCCTTCAGCGCTGCATTCAACACTAATCGGTCTTCGTGACTGAAGTAAACCTTTCACCATGCCTGCTCACGTGGCCGACTCCCATTTTGATGAAACCTGCGTCATGTGGCCCCGCCGTGACAGCAGCGCGATCTTGGCGGTCTGTGGCCGCCTCTGACTCGATCATGCCTGTGGCTACTCCGGGCAGGCCTTGGATTTACTAGTTCTACTTTAAGCGGCGTCCCTGGTGGCGGCAGGGTTTTCTTCCTTGTAAATCACCAATCCGCGAAGAGCTTCATCGTGGAAAGTTACTGCACCCGAGTGGACGAGTCTCAGCACAGTCTGATCCTGGGCTGACCAGCTTTTAGTACTAGTCCCCAATACCATAGCTCCGGTGCACGATGTAAAAGGTGTTTCCTAAAACGCCAATCGAATCCTAAGCCCCGACCTCCCTCCTCTGAAAAAACACCCATTTTAGACTACCCAATGTTTAATTTAAGGGTTCTCGGATAGGCTTTAATCTAAAATGAGGAAGGCAGTTTTAGTTCTCCTAACTTCCAGGTTTAAGTAATTAAAAATCTTCCATGACTTCTTGTATTCACAAGTGCCATAGCCATGCACAAGAGAATGGATATTTTTTCCTTTCATCACAATACAAATTATAAATGTTATTCATGGTTCAGAACTGTAATCCATTGTTCATAGGTGAGTAGTACATCAGTTCATTCTAATTTTAGCAGCTAAGGTAAATTAGTCCCATTAGGTAGGCTTATTTGCCAAGAATCACACATTGGTGATTAGGTGAAGCCGGGCTTCGAGCCAAGTTTTTCTGTTTTCACGGATTGCGCTTTTATGGTTACAAAGTAGACATTAGTTTTGTAAATGAGCATATTTTTAGTAAAATGTAACTTGTAAGCATTCCGCTTCTGCAAACAACGTGCGACACAGAATGGGGAACTTGGGTGGTTCAGGGTAGAGCCTCCTCTCTCTCTCTCTCTCTCTCTCTCTTTTTTTCTCTTTCTCTTTCTATTTTTCTCTCTCGTTCTCTCTTTCTCTCGTTTTCTCTCTCTCTTTCTCTTTCTCTTTCTTTTTCTCTCTCTCCCTCTCTCTTTCTCTCTCTCTCTCTCTCTCTCTCTCTCTTTCTCTCTCTTTCTCTCTTTCTTTGCTTCTCTTTCTCTCTCTTTCTCTCTTTCTCCCTCTCTCTCTCTTTCTCTCTCTTTCTCTCTTTCTTTGCTTCTCTTTCTCTCTTTCTCCCTCTCTCTCTCCTTCTCTTTTTCTCTCTTTCTTTGTTTCTCTTTCTATCTCTTTCTCTTTCTTTGTTTCTCTCTCTCTTTCTCTTTCTTTGTTTCTCTCTCTTTCTCTCTTTCTTTGTTTCTCTCTCTCTTACTCTCTCTCTTTCTCTTTCTCTCTTTTTCTTTCTGTTTCTCTCTCTCTTTCTCTTTCTCTCTCTTTCTCTCTCTATCTCCCTCTTTCTTTGTTTCTCTTTGTTTCTCTCTTTCTTTCTCTCTTTCTTTCTCTCTTTCTCTCTCTGTCTCTCTCTTTCTCCCTCTCTAGTGAGGGGGCTGTCTCTCTGCTTTGACAGTTGGTTGTTGTTTCTCTAAAAGTGCCGGTATGATTGGACTGCCAACACTGTTTGATCTTCATTGAAGTAGATTGGTCGCACCTGAGATCTGTACCCCTTCTTTTATCATTGTGCAGCTCTTGCTTTCTTCCCAGCGACATTAGCAACAGTAGTGCTGTGGCTGTGCTGGCTCAAAAGCTGCAATGAGCCGGCCGAGCCCGGCACTCCCGCCCCCCCAGGCTTGGTTTCAATAAACTTAACCCGGCTCTTCAAGCGTCAGAAGGCTTTGGGAGCACCTTATCCTCAGGCAAGGTCACGTGAAGCCAAAGACTAGTTATACGGGTCTTGAAAACAGTCAGCAACACACGACTCTACGCAGGAACACTCGGCCACTGTGCCGCACAGAGAAGGAGTGTATGCGACCAGGAAATGAGAGATTGGTGCTGCTGGGAGACGTTTGCCCCGTGTGATTTTAGGGGAGGAGTTATAGGACATCCTGAGCGTTCTCTGCTTTTGCTGAAGATGCCGCTTCCTTATCTTTGACAGACCAAATGTGCTTGCTTGTCTCTGCGCTGCAAGCAAGAACATGCAGCAATATATTTATTACACACAATGTTTAAGAAATTAATAGGAGCAATGCCTAAACTGCCCAATAAGCTTTAAATATGAGAAGTTCAGAACGTGGCTTGCATGATTTATTTCCCCCCAAGTCATGGGCAGGGTGCATCCCTTTTAAGAGTTTTGTAATTTCTCTGGTGGCACCTGGGACTAACTGATCTGGGAGGAGAGCAATCCAGCACACGCAGCCGTCATGTTGTGTCTGTTGCTGATGGAATGAAAACGCTCTTAGTGGTCCATGGCCCGACCACAATACCAATCCTGCTGCCAATGAGCACTTTTGGACATGATCTGGTCTGCTCTGAAGGAATCTTCCAGGTTCAATCCTTCAGAATGATTTATCTCACGATTCACTGCCTGACAAGGCCACTATCTGTGGGTGAAAGATAGTAGATGTTACAGAAAACTGGGAGGGCCGGCCGCATCCGCAGATACAGACACAAAAAGAGTGAAACCTTGACAGCCACCGTAGATCGCTGAAGGTTCCTTGTTTTGAAGGATTCTCTCAGCCCCGTGCACAGTGTGGGGTTATCTTTCAAAACCAAGGGAAATGAGTTTGGTTTCCATGGCTCAACAAGGGCAAGCAGTAGACAAGCCGCAGCCAAGCTCAACCCTATGCATTCTTGTCTAAGCCACTCCTCTGCTGAGTAATGGTTTGAATAGAAAGATGCCCACGCAGTGCTTAAATGGCAATACGTTTGCCCCAATGAAGATCGCCTTGGTGAAGTTACAGCTAAGTAATCCGATTTAGAAATATCTCTAGGAGCGTTCCGTACTCTTGCCCACACTTGTTTAGGTCAACCAGCAAGCCGGAGGCTAACGGGGGCCTTTGAATACAAGGCTGACTGTACCACAGTGGTCCATGTGGACTTACGTAGATTCATCCCGGATTCTGTCTCGTAAAAAGCAATAGGGTGGTTTGTCCAGCTTCTGATTAACTGAGGGGGAATACTGTTAGTAATACTGAGTGATGCTCCAGTGGAAAGAATAGTACCTTTTGCTTCGGGATCACTCTGGTGCCCTTCCAAAGGGAAGGCATGTGCCAGCAACCTTGCAGTTCAGATATTTTGGGATGTTTCCCACCGCTGTCTTGCTCCTCTTTGGTCCACGCAAATTGAGAGGTGAGCATTGGAAGTTCAATTGTTTCCAAGATGGTGGCTGCAGTTGGGACAGAGGGTCTGCAAGCAAGGAGGACTACTGTGGAGATAGTCTGGTGGTATGTAATTATTTTGATACTAATGTATGTATGTCTTTTAACTCTAAAAATAGTTTTTCAATACAAAAGAAATTGTAAACAAAGAAATGTGGCTATTTAAAGAAGTTACAGGGTAGTGAGCCATGCAGGTGTCTGCTCGTAAAGCAGAAAAACAACAAAAGCACTCCAAAAACTGTATTTTCCGCTGATAACTGTCAGAAAATAAATTACATTCAGAAATAGCATGAGGCTGCGCATGGAAATAGTGGTGAGCAGAATTGGTCCCATTAACATCCCGCAACTAGTGAGGGCTGTGTGGTGAGTAATAACCAGAGTTGTAGGAGCTCAGCAACAGTGGTTTGGTTTTCCTAACCCTCACCTGCAATGCCGGTGAAGCAGATTGTGATTAGCATATGCATTTCGTGTAAGAAATTGACCTCTTGGGAGTCAAGCTTAATCGTAATTTGTCTCGGCGAGCAACCGCACGTCTCTGCTATTTAGTGCTGCTGTCCGTGTTCAGAACTTGTGCCAGATCTGTGCAGGCACTGGTTCGCAATCCTGTTGTGGTATAGGAGTATCTTGAGGGATTGCAACACAGCTGTGCATGCCGAGTCGGAGGACCCGGTTGCTGGTTCGTTTGTTCAGTCTTACTTCGCAGAGGTTTTGCGGCAGATCATACCCAAGAGTACAGGGTCTGGCGAAGCTTCATGATTCCACTGATTTGCCTTGGTGCTTTAAGCCTTTTGCTTAGTTTGTAAGGATACAGATCCCATGTGTTAATTAGAAATCTGGAGGGTGACCACCCAATAATTGGTTATCTGCGACATTCAAAATCTGTCCGCTTCTGTCCAGGCTTTCTCTCCATATGCAGTTAAACCTGAATTAGGACACAGTTGACAAACTGGTTATAGTTTGTTTTGGCAGCTATAGCCTTCGCTCTGAGTCAATGGATGCTATGATGCCGTTGATTTTAAGCTAAAGTTGTGTCATCTGCGTATAAGTGTATCATAAATATTCGCATTGGCGAAGAGTTCCTCCACCAGGTCCATGTGCGAGTTGAAGATGATAGCGTACAAGATGGAGTCCTGTGGAACTCCAGTAGTGCTGAGATGTGCTGGGACCCATTTGGTTGATAGCTGTTGGATAGATAGGAAATGAACTACTGTAAGAGTAATCCATCAAAGCCCATGCACGTGGCAAGGATGTCGAGGAAAGCTTTATGGTCAACGGAGTTGAGGTGGCGGAGGTAGAGTAGGTCCATCTTCAAAATGTGTAGAGCAGCTTTGATTACTAGGATAATGGCAGTCTCTGTGTTGGAACGTGGTCAGAAACCACATTGGTAGTACTCTAGGAGATTAGGAGATTATGTTGAGTGATCCTTTTATGCAACTGGATGGCAATGAACTTTTCCATCACTTTGCCATGGAAGGGTAGTTGCATGATGGGGCGAAAGTCGACCAGGTCATCAAGGTCGAGTATGACTTTCATCTGGGGTTATGTTCTGTCCCATATTAAGTTTCGAACTCTCCAAAGTATATGAAAATGGTGTTTCTGGGGTAAGTAGGTGTCAATGTTACTGTTTTCCTTTTAGAAAAGTCTACCAATAGCCACATAAATTATAACATAATAGGTCCAACGCTGACTGTGTTTCATACATCAATCTGTCTTCCACCGAAAAACACAGCATACAGACAGCACTCCTAGACCTGAAAATCCAAATGGATGAGATCATAAATAATGGGAATCTAGCCATCTCGCTCCTGCTCGACCTCTCCGCGGCATTCGATCTAGTGAACCACAAAATTCTATGCCAACACCTCTCCTGCGCAGTCTACTTCTCTACCAAAGCCATAGCCTGGTTTGAATTCTTCCTATCCGATCGTACAATAAGGGTCTTCTCAATTAGCGGCTGCTACACCAATCCCAGTCCTTTGTGATGCTCTGAGGCTCTTGTGTATCACCTACACTTTGTAGCATTTTCACAAATCCCCTGTTAGATCTCCTGGATTAACAAGGCGTCTCCTACACCAACTATGCGGCCAATATGCTGATCATTCTGCCCATCTGCGTGAACTACAACAAGGACACCAATGCCCTGAAAAAAAAAAAAAAATCTTCCAAATCATCCAAACATGGCTGGCACAGAAAACAGAACTCCTATTGGTAGGGGCCCAATCCTGACTAAACAAATTTGATGTCGACTACAAACAATTCACTATAGATGGGAACCAGATCACCGTCCTGAAGGAAGTGAAAACCCTAGCAGTCTATCTAGATTTCTCCCTCACTCTGACTAGACAAGTCAATGCAACGGCCTCTGCAGAAGCTTATACTGCTAAACTCATTAATGCCTGCAGACCATTCCTAACTTCAGATAGCTGCATCGCACCGAGAGCCCTCATACTGCCCAGACTAGATTACTGCAATGCCCTCTTCCCAGACTCCTCCACAAGCAACATAAAAAAACAAGTCATCCAAAATAATGCCCTAAGAGCAGCATTAAACATCTCAAAGAAAGAACACCTCTGCGCAGCCAGATGCAATTTCCATTGGTTACCTGTTCAAGACCGCATCAGATTAAAACTCAGTCTATCACGCATAAGTGCCAAACGAACACAGCCCTGAAATACCTCTCCAACAAATGTGCCAAACCCCACCCCAACCGACCCACCCGGGCAACTAACTAGCACCTACTCACCATGCCCAAATTCAAACGAGCTAAGGCAGGGGGGAGCAGCTTCCGGGTTGTGGCTGCCAAACAGTGGAATGCTCTCCCCATGTCCCTTAGATCAGACCCTCCTTCTGGTCCTTCCATAAAAAACTTAAAACCTGGTTCTTCATGCAAGACCCATAGACCACAATGTTCAGCTCATGCCATTTGTGTTCACATTGTCACTTCTGTTTTTTCTTTCCTACCTCATGTATGTTCGGCAACCAGTGCCCAGATGCCTTTAAGTTTGGCACGCTTTGGCACGGTTTACAAATGCCATATAAATAAATAATAGACAACCCTCCAAAAATTCTTAGGCCAGGGTGGTTGAAGAAGATATCCGAAATTAAGGCCAATATTGCAGACATTATAGTGCAAGGTCACCATCATGTTTGGACCATGCTCTCTTTCCCTTCCATGAAATACTAGAATCATAAGAATTTAACATTTGAAGTAGACCTCGTGGAGTTGTCCCGTGTGTGTTATGTAAACTGTGAAATGTATGGCCTTTTGTGCTCCCAGAGTTCCACCAGTGTTAGTTGGAGATTGGCTGAGTGCCTGGGTTTTATGCACCAGTTGGTATCCCCTATGCCACCTGTAGACTTACCTTCATAAATTGACTTACCTGGAATCCACTGTCTCCATTCTTTCCTGGAACCTACTTGCCTAGATCACATCAGAAGGCCACACTATCTAGCCAAAAAACATATTTCATTATTCAGAACAAAAGAAAACCCAAATCTGTGAAGTCTGGAAAGGAATAATACTGCATAGGCCTCTCCCTCAGTGAGCAGCATAAATATTAGCCTGACAAGGATATCTTCCATTCAAGATTGAATATACTTTTAAGGCTTTTAAAAAAGGATTAATATGTTCATGTTACTTTGACATCCATTCTTACTTAACGCGTCATTAGGTGCCAGTTTTGATATCCCAGTGTCGCTATATATAGCAATCTATGTATTTTTTTTAAAATTAGGTTTATAGGTAAAAATACCATTAATCAAATAAAAATCAATAATAACTTAAATATGGGGGTAGGGTGCTGTAGTGCGATGCTTTGAGCAGGATGAGTGGCGGCAGGCAGAGGGTTGCGCTTCAAACATCTCGGGAGGATAGCTCAGTGGAAACATGCTCGCCTTGGAAGCAAGACGACACGGAGCAACACAGGTTCGATCCGCAGGTCCGCGCTTCGAAACCTCTGGATATTAAGCGCATTATAAATAACTTATCATATCAAAACCCGCGAAATGTGGCAGAAGGGAGGTGGAGGTGACCTCAGCAAGTGCAGGGCCAAGATGGCAACCAGTGGGAGGATGCCGCAGAGGTGTGGGGCAGTGCGACTTGGAGAGCAGGAACAGGGGAGACCAATCACCCGACTGCCGGCTGGAAGACAATGGGGACATCCCAAGTTCACGGGCTGGAGGAAGGCTTCTGTGACCCGTGAAGTGCGGATGCCCAGCCGGCCCAAGGTAAAAGCAACTGCAACCCGGGTCCGCTGTGGGAGCTGCTAGGGCGATTACCCGAGGATTGAGCAGTAAGGCAGAGGAGGCAGCAGGAGGAGCAGCAGTTAGGTTGGGGTACGAAGAACCCCTGCAGCAGGGGGCTAGTGGAGACCGGAGCTAAGATCTTCCAGCCATCCATGCCTAGAAGATCTCTGCATTCAGCATCTCACACACAACTCACGTCTTGAAAGAATCACTTTTCAAAGTTCAGTGGAACAATGCACAGTGCTCCAGTATGTGCACTCCCTCCACACTTTAGAAGTGAAGAAGACTTCCTGAAATTAAGAAGAGGCTTGATGACATGCTTGTTTCACACACCCTACGGGCAATCTGTTTAATTTCCAATGTATACTTTTTATGCTAACTCCTTTCTCAAAACATGCAGTCATACGACTAAAACTGATGTTTCTACTTCTTTGTTGTTGGGGCGAGGGAGGAGTTTCCGAGCGGCAGCCATCAGGACAGAGTGCAGCCCACGGTGGGGCGGCTGCAGACTGCAAGGGGCACTGAGGTAGGTGGCGCTAGGTGTGTGGTGTAGCACCGGGGTGATTGAGGAGGCACAGGCCCATCACAGACCTTAAGAAAGGTATGGATAAACATGGTACCAAGACCAATGATGCCCAGCCCCGGATAGGTAAGTTTGCAGTGGAAGGGCCCGGCCAGCAGGAAGCAGCGAACTCAGCCAGAGCCGCTCCTGAAACGGATGGCAGGAATGGTGGAGAATGCTCTGCACAAGATATCATGGCTGCCGCTGAGGAGGCAACAACAACGCTAGAGAGGAAGATTGATGCAGTGGGGCTGGATGTGACCTTTCTGCGGAATGGCCTTCATAAGATCTCTGGCAGGGTAGGGGATTTCGGACCTGGAAGATGTCACTACCCCGTTGCAGGCAGAGGTGTGGGAGACGAGGATGGAAGACACTGAGGGGAGGGTGCAGAGGAACAACATTCGCATAAATGGCCTGCCAGAGAAAATCGTGGGCCCCACTATGGAGCTATACTTCGAAGGATGGATCAAGGACTGGGTCGGTTCGAGCGGTCGGTCTAACTTCTTTTGCATCAAAAGGAGCAGTCCTCCTGGTAGGTGATCACCCGACTACTGAATTAGAGACCACAACTTCATTCTATGTACAGCCTGGAAGAAAGGGGTGATGGAAGTGAACAGCGCAAGAGTGGCGCTCTAAACGGCAGCTGAGAGCAAAGCTATTCCATGATCTTCCCGGCGATCCTTTGGGTGATTGGCCCGCGTGGGTGTGTGCATTTTCAGGAATCCACTGGAAGCATTGGTTGAGATGGTGCGCCCAATAGGGGACCAGGAATCACAGAAACTGGGGGGTGCTGGAGCGGGGGAGAAGAGGCCTTGGACCCCCGGAGTGAGCCCAGCACAGCATTAAGATACTCCCAGACAACAGGCTGTGGGCACACAATGTTCAATTTTATGCATAGGGACCGGCTGATACAGTTCTGGCGGGTGCCGCACCGGGAGCGGACAGCAGAAAATGCACAGGACAGCAGAGGCCGGGCCGAGGTGGGGCGACCTGGCGGGATGCAACCCCCATACTGAGTCTGGATATGAAAGAACTAGATGGGGATTTCTCGGAAGAGGAGGTGCACTGCGCAATTGGGCAGCTGCAGACTGGGAAAACTCTGTGGCCCAATGGCTTCCCCTCAGAATTTTGGAAACTGCTCAGTGAACTGATTCTTTGAACATCTCCAGCATGGGTTCAGCAAAGTATGGACGCAGGGGTGCTTCCCAAGGTCCTGCGAATCGCCACCATCATGGTGCTGCACAAAAAGGGCAAACCCAGTGAGCTGTGCTCCTCCTATCAGCTGATTTTGCTACTGAGCGGGGAAACCAAGATATTGGCCAAGTATTGGCCAATAGAGAGCTTTGGGTGATTGGCAGGGTCATGAAGTCCGTTCAATGCGGGTTCGTCCCCAGCAGAGCCACAAGGATGAATATTAGGTGGGTGCATAATTCACTGGCCAAAGACGCAAGAGTGGAATGCCTGCATGGAAGAGGGAGGCAAACCCGGAAGACTACCTTCTAGCTGTGGCAGAGGGGCCCTTTTTATATCTAGGGATCAAGATTCATGTTGGCGAGGGTCGTTTTCTTCGAGTTAACCTAGATACAGTATTGACCTGGTTACAGGAGTATGCGAAACATTGGGCTATCCTGCCGCTGACTTTGGTGAGGAGGCCTAACCTCTTCAAGATGAGGACTCCACCTGGTGCTCTATATATTACAGATCACTCCGGTTAGAATACCCAACTCCAATTTCGCCAACATAAAGTGGGGCATCATCTGAGGGTGCGTTAACCCCAGAATAGTGCTTAAATACCTCACTAACTCGTGTGGGAGGGTGGCCTCAGGATACCCGATATGTGCAAATACTACTGGGTGTCCCAACTGGCGGGGGCCAATGAGTGGGTATTTGGGGGGCTGGGCTGGCGCATACAAGGTTGGAGAGGGAGGTCATGGGTCCAAAGACCCAGCTGCTGGTGCTATATGGGGGCTCAGGGAACCAGGATTACCCATCGGCAGCTGAAAGAGTCAAAGGCCAGTCAACAGTCACAAAGGTCATGGGCTACAAAGGAGTGATAACGGGACGTTATGCCATTATGGGAGAACCCATACATACCTGAGGTGCGCAAGCTAGGAAAGCTTGCTATAAGGGCAGTCAAGGGCATAGTCACGGTGGGATAGGTCATCAGGGGGTTGATGATGGCTATCCCTGACCTTTGGCAGGGACCGATACACGTATATGCGCTTAAGTCACGCCCTAGACAGTCAACTGGGAGCAGACCTGAACGTCCGGGACCATACTCCACTAGAGGTCAACCTACTCTTAGGTCGCCTGGAAGAGAAGACCATTTCGACACTGTATCAGGCAGTAAATAACTTTACTGCACAGCGGCCAGACTAGGTCCGAGCAAAATGAGAGCAGGACGTAGGGATATTGGAAGAAGAATGGGTGGTGGCCAAGATGGCTATTAGGTAACTCAACATGTCTACCAGACTTAGTCTAGTGCAACTGAAAGTCTTCTACCTTGTCTATTATTCAGGAGTCAACTTGCACGGTATTGGGAGGGCTGTCAGTGCCCCTTGTTTGAAGTGCAAGGGCGAGGACGTGCCTTTCTTCCACATAATATGATCATGTCCCAGGATACGGGTGTATTGAGACAAGATTCTGTGCATACTGAACAGCACAGGCATGGCCCTGGGAAGGAGGGAACCAGACACAAATTGGGGACATGCCAACAATGGCTCAATGGAGGGAGGGTATGGGCCGGCGCAGGTCCCTAGAGTAGAGGGTGTATCACCACAGAGGTAACCTTAGTAAGTTCCACAAGATCATGGGGAAATGGGATGAGTTAGGTTGAGGATGGGAAAGGTTACCAAGGGGGTGGCTGGATGGCCAGAGAAGGGGAGAGGAGAGGTGTGGGGCGTTTATGCTTGGATATGACTACTGACTGTGGAGCAGCATTAACCAAGAGTTGTGATTCTGCCGTGCTTTGGTTTCTGTTGTTTATCTGTTGTTCTTTTACCAAATAAAAACTGAAATATGCATATTTAAAATGTCCTATTAGATTCTTAATCTGCTAATTTCATTTAATATACTTCAACTTGACTAGCTGCCAAAAATAATAAACTGTATAGTTATTTATTGTGCATGATTAACACCCAACCGGGGGCTTTGAGTTGGATGACTGCAAAACGAAGCTAGGGCCTCATTACGAGTATGGAGGTAGCCATGGTGCTATTTGTGGCATGGCTACCCCCATACCGCATACCGGGTCCGGGTTCCCTGAATGGGGACTTACCAGATCATTCCAACCTTGAAAATCCCAGTATTTTTCCATTCAGGGAACCCATCCCCATTCGAGCCCCCATAGGGCTCAATAGGAATGGGGAGGGAGCTAACAACGGGCCCGTTAATAACAGGCCCGTTGTTAGCTCCCTGGTTCTTTAGCGGCTCCCGCTAAGGGACCTCGTAATGCAGCGGTAAGGGGTTAACGGGACCGGTATCCTTACCAGCGCCGTTAACCCCTTACCACCAACAACCGTAATGAGGCCCTATGTATCCACAGTGGACCTTACTACACGATTTCTCATCGAAGGTAACTAATAACTGCACCATGTTGATTGTATTGTACAAATCCTCACCCTATTAAAATCGGGTTCTGAGTAAATTTAACGCATCCCCTCAATATGTAGGTGGTATTGTCAATTATAAAAACTGATCTATTGTTCTGTGGTGGTGTGGTTTCGAACCCCCTGTTTAAGCATGACCTGATGCATGCAATGGGCAAGTTGTTGCCAGTTGGAATGGGGAGGACTTCGGGGGAGGAAGGATATTCTGTTAATGTTCCCTTTTGTTTCTCCTTTGCAGGTGCCTCATTAAGTGGTTGGAAGTTCGTAAGGTGTGTCCGCTCTGCAACATGCCCGTCCTACAGCTAGCACAGCTGCACAGTAATCAAGACCACGGGCCTCCACAAGGACCACTTCCGGGCGCCGAGAACATTGTATAGTTTCAAGTTTCGGCTGCCATTTTACGGAGCAACACAAACATGGTTCACCTATGCAGAGAACTGCGGGTCTCCGACTCTGCTGCGAACTTCCTTGACCTATCGTCACTTGTTGGGTCTGAAGGAGTTCACATTACGAACGTGAACACCGATTTGAGACTTCAGACCTACCAAAGCACTTGGGACACCAGTGCGTGATTGAAATGGCAAGCCAAGAATGTACAATGGACTTTGGGGAGCACTGTGAAGTATTTAAACCCCATCGCCTGGCCGTGCCCCTTGAACCTTTATTGGTGGAAGTGAATAAGGAAGCATGTTGCGCTGCAGGGAGTCAAAGAAACACAACAACATTTGGATCAAGAAGGCACTAAACAACTTTCAGAATAAGTGTCAAAGCCTGGAGTGGCAGAATGGAAATGCTATGCAAACAGCTATTCGTGCCAGTGTACTTCTTCCAACAATGACAAATAAGTTACCTTTATAAAGTATTTCCCCCATCCAGAAGAATCCAGTCTTGCTGATCACCTCAGCTGAACGCCATGAATTGACCAGTAGTGTCTGATGCAAAACCAGGCTTCCACGCCCCTTCCCCGAGACTTTGAATCCTGCCGAATCAGACTGATGATAATTTTGTTTATTGTATCAAGTGTTTTGAGTTAACCGAGTCAGTGTGTTAACAATTTGAAAGAGCACTTATTTTGTACTAAGCTATATATTAAATATATATTAATTAAAATAAATCTTTCATATCTCGTCTGGCATTTTAGAAGATGCATGCATTATGGGTCGGTCATCTGCTCTTTCCGATTCTATATCTTGCCCTTTTGTTATGCCTTCACACACAGGTCACTTATCTATTCTTCAGAGATTTGCCATTCCTCAACCTGAATAGCTACTGACCATCACCTTTACTAGCCTAGCAAGTGGCCACCGCCATGAAATGCCTTCGCTAGCCCGCCCGCCCACCCTTCTACTTTCCACGGTCTACTTTCCGCCATACGCTAAAAACACTTGCATGCTGTGTCCAGAGGTCTTACACCCCACTCCACCTCTAACCCTTTATACAATGTAACATTTGCAACTTGCGCATTCTGGCAGAACCGTACAGTCCATTCTATTTCTTAAGCCCCCACACCTCCAACCCATCTGACCTCACAAGGCAACCTATTAGCAATGAACTGGGCAGGATATCAACCCCATGGGGCTTTCCTCTCAAGCAAGACACACTACATACCGGAATACAACCCGCAGTCTTACAGGCACATGGCAAGTACTAACATGTCAGATTACGCTGCCTGGCTCTACAGCTCTTCCCGCTAAGAAGACCCTTCGCTCTCCCTTGCAGAAACTTGTGCCAAGTGGCGGCCCAAATGCTAGAAAAGACCTGCTGCACAAGACTCCTTTACATGGCCTTCAAGGTGTTAGAATTCTGTAGCAGAGGGGTCGCCTGATAAACCTTTTTTGATCAGAAACGTTTTTTTCATACACCTTTTCTTCAAGCCAAGACATTATTTTTGTATCTCGTTTTACTATCCGAATGTCTAGACATTTAAAGAACGCTTGCAGGGATGCCCTCGGTAGAGGTATTGATCACGTTTCCAGGTGCCCCCTCTGCATCCCCAGGTGTTCACAGAAGGCGGTTGAACATGCAAAATGTTTAGCATGCTATAGAGTCCCTGAATTGTCCAAAGTATGGCATCTAAGACAAGCTGATGAATAGGAATTAAGACTCCATGCCTTTCCCAGTATGAAGTAATTGTGTAACAGCTTTCATTTTGTGAATGTACACACATTGCAAATCTATCTGTGGTGGGTGATCAGAGACAATCCTATTCAATCAAACTGTGAATTTGAAATGGGGATAGTAGCCACCATCACTAAGAAGGGGCATTTTGCAATAACTTTTTGAATATTGGCATGGATTTGAGATTTTCCTTGGTTTCAATTGGGCACCCCACCAAAACATAAACGCTTCATGCCAAACGTACCTGCCCAAAACTTCAAAGTTCATGACTTGCTTGCTTGAACATGACTGGGTTACCTCACAAGCTCACTCTTAATACCAAACATATTAACCCCACGGTGCAAAGGCTTGTTTGCACTGACACCTTCTCTCGAAAAACACCTGGGTGCTTCCTTGGGTTTACTGATTTGTACATTGAAGAAGTAAAATGACATAAATTGAGTACAATACACCCTGATAAAGTGCAATTGGTCATTTAAGGAAGGTCACTTGGAGCAGGGAAAACGTTGTTCCAGACATTAAGGATCATTTCATAAGTTGTATTTTGACAACCAACCTTATAATGTCACATAAAGAATCGGATGAAGGTACAGTCAGAATAATAGCCCTACAGTAAACGGTTTCGGGAACAGTGTCTTGTAGACCGTCATGCAGGTGGGTACTGAAATACCTGTCTCAAAGAATTATGAGACCCAACTTCACTAGACCGGTAAGATCAATTGACACCCCCACCACATTGTCCCTGCCCTGGTCAAGCAAGCCAAAGGATGAGGGGTCCAGCTTCCCTGCAGTGGCAGCACACCACTTGAATGCGCTACCACCCACACTAAGAGCAATGGAATCCTACTGGCCCTTCCGTAAGCCCCTAAAAACTTGTTTCTTTGCCTAAAAGATCATGCAAGACTAATGTAATGGAACTGATATTTATAAAGCGCAAACGTTTGCCTGAGGACATCTTGGTGCTCCTGCAGGATAGGAGAGAGCTCATTTAGAAGAGATGGGTCTTCAGAAGTTTACAGAAAGCATGGTATGGCACTGTGGCCCTAAGTGGCGGCGGGAGAGCGTTCCACAAAAAGGCAGCCACCACCGAGAATGAACAGCCCCCAATGCGGCAGTATTTCACTGTTGCAAAAGGCACTAAACAGGGCCTTGAACTGAAGCTGCATGACAACACAGAGCCAATGGAGAGCCCTAAGAATGGGAGAGATGTGAGCACGATGGGGGGGGGGGGGGGGTGGACGCAGCCAGGCGTGCTGCCGAGTTCTGAAGGACCTGGAGATGCTGGATAATGTAAGCAGGCTGAGCTAGAAACAAGAGTTACAGTAGTCAATCGCCAAGTCACCAAGGCGTAAACCACATGCTCCCGGGGAGGAATGGGTATAAAAGGCAACACACAAAGCAGAAATTGGAGTTGGAAGTAGGCCCTTTGACAAACTGAGCCCATCTGAGATTCCATGGAGAGAGAGAGAGAGAGAGAGAGAGAGAGAGGAGTTAAGCTTGACCCCCAGGTCCTTGACAACCGAGACAGGAGACGGACAAGGGCCAAGAGAAGGAGGCCAGAAGTCCAAAGAGCCATAGCAGAAGGACCCACCACCAGCACCTCTGTCTTGTCCCCATTCAACGTGAACCAGTTGTCCTACATCCAGTCTCCCACGGCTTCCGAATGAAATACTTGGCTCATCTCCTAAACTGCTCTCCAAGACCAACCAACACCACCCCTGACTTCTCCTTAACTGAGGGGCCAGCTGTTCATGCCCCAGTTCTTCAAGCTTCATATGTAACTGGTTCCAATAACAGTGTCCTGATGCCCCAGTGCTAAAGGCGCTTTACAAACATTTTAAAATAAATAAAATAAATATTTCACAATGCTCCAAATATCATGGTAGTCTATACCATGCAGGCTCCTTCATTGGTTAGACACCTGCAAAGTATGCAGAAAAGCTAACCATTGTCAGTAAATGTTCATATAGCATCTCCATTGTGGCCTGGCACGTGACAATTGCTTAGTCAACGCCATCTACACAAAGTTGTGATTTGAGTTGTGGAGAGTGGAGAGTTTTGCTTTGACTCTCCCCTCTTTATAGTAAACTGCAGCCTAACTATAATTACATAAGTGTAACCCTGAACACAAACCTATGAATACAATCAATTGAGAGACCTGGTACTTCCTAGTTGCAATGCTTTTCTGCAAGGGGAAATTAGGTCATGTCATTCCTTAGTGCCTCATAGCTTTAAAACCTTTTTAGTCTTTTTAATGTTACTTGTAACACTAGGCTGCAACTTCAAAGTTGTCGATATTGTAACCAAATGAAGTCAGGCTGTACTTGAAATGTTGTAAAGCTACCTTAAGATCCTTATTGTTGGCATCAACATGAGACAAATATATTGTAATTTGTATTATCTCCCAACACCTCAATACTGTCCTATATAGATATATATGTATTTCGGAGGCTTTTGGATCTGCTTAGAATCACATGCTTTGCATAGGCCGACATCTAGTGGAAGCTGCATGTATTGCACAGGAGGTTTTCCAAAGTTTCGAAAAGGGATGTTGATTGGGCATGTTTGTAATACTATCCGTACCCATGATTCCTCATGCGTCGAGGTACCTCGGATTATTTGTTTCCGCCATTGTCGATAGTGGAATTATCACGTTGTCTCATAGCAGAGTTAATTACATTTAATTTAAACTGCCAGTTACTGATAGACGCACCTTCTCGATGGCTATCCATCGGCACCATCTCAATGCCTGATTCGGACACAGACACACGTTTGTTCCGACAACGGGTATCAACCTACACCTGGTTTCAGCCTACCAGTAAGTAGAGTGGGGTGGGGGATTGATCCTTTCTGTCTAGAGTATAACTGCACCCTACTACCTTTGTCTTGCTGCCTCTTTGTTCACTTTTCATTATGGAAAGTACTCCGTTTACATTTTTCCCTAAATGCAATCAGGAGTTCCAGTGGAAAGACGCACATAGGGGGTTTAACCACTGCCTTCCCCGTGATCACTCAGCGTTCCAACGCGCATCTTTTTGCCTGCTCTTTGGGCCAACAACCCTCAAAGAGTGCCGTACTAAGCGATGGGTGGCACACGCCATGATGGCGGAGTCGGAGACCGCTGCAGGGATGTTCGAATCAGACCGAGGCAGACGAGACTCCCATTTGGAGCTCTGAGACATTACCAAGCAACACTCCGGTTCCTGCGTGCCTGTCCCCTGCCTCGAAAGGCAGTCGCAGGATGCTGCTATGAGGAAGGCCTCTGGCAATGACGGCGCACTTACACACACCTACCCTCAATTACACACCACAGAGCCGTTTCTCGATGGAGGGAAGGCAGCACTCCGGCAGTACGCATCTCTTGATCTAACGATACAATGCAGACTTAGCCTGCTGTGGTTCCACCTTTGTGCTTACAACAAGTCGTTCATGAAGGCACTCCAGCATCGGGCGTCCATAAAACCTGTTTGAGGGAGATGCCGAAACAGCCGTCAAAAAGACAAATCTCATTCTTCTTCAGAAAAACATCACAAAGAGCATCGTGCTCACAATAAATATACTTGTGGTGCCTCTGAAGGCTATGAAGAAGGCCCGTTCACCTCTGTCACCTTCCCTTCACAAAAACGCCCAAGGATACCCCTAGGACCGACTGTCCTACAGTTGGCCCCACAGAGACCCCCAAGGCAAGCACTCATGTGATGCAGCTTCCTCAAAAAACTGCTGACACACCAGTTACTGGGGAATGGTCCCAGGTCCCAAGTGAAATTTGAGGAAATCATGGGGAAAAAATAATTCTGTCAACTTCATGAGTAAGCTGCCTACTCCACAAAGGCCTGTGTAACAACCTCCAGGTCCAATAGGACCTACACAGCCCTTACACCCCCATCACAGGATCCCAACCAGGATGCCGACAACACTGATCTACAAGACCAGAATGTGCCAGGCCTTACCATCATAGAACAACCCAACACTGCAGCAACTGAGAGCAAACGTACTTCACCCATATCTGACCAACTGCTATATAATGAGTTGCTAAAGAAGGCAGCTCACCATTTCAGAATACAGACAGATGAGACGAGCCCTGAGAGAACTGGTTTTATCGAGGACATTCTCAATGAGAAAGAAACCCATAAGTCAGGCTATTCACCTTCTCGAATCCATCACAAAAGGGCCTCTCCATCTCTGCCAACCCCTCACTTACCAGGGCAGTCAACCCAAGGATGAAGTAGATCTTTAAACCATCGTCATCCGATCCTCTTATCAGGGGACACGTAAATCCAGATTCTCTGGTGGTCACTACCACCAGGTAGGCATCTGGTTTTCCATTCTCCACCTCCGAGCCGCCGTTGAACAAGAAATGTAAAAGGCGCTACATAATGGGCAAGCATATTACTACCTCTGGTACGTTTGTGACCAGAATAGCTATTAATAATACGCTGCTCGCCAGTTATAACAGCACCCAGTGGGATGATGTCATTAAACACCTAGGGCCTCATGAGGGGTTGGGCAGTATTCCGGTGCTATTTGCGGCTGGATACCGCCTTATGCTATTAGCGTTACTGCTATTCAGTCCGGTGCTATTAGCGCCAGATCCCGAGTAGCGGTACAGCAGTAAGTTCCCATTCCTGATTGGGTCCGTTGGACCCAATGGGGTTGGGGTGCTATTACCGCTGGCGTTAATTGTGCGCATGGTAAAAGCACCGAAAATGACAGAAAAACGGGCAGAAAGCAGGAGGTAGAACTCCAAACTTTTCCGCCCAACTCACAATAGGGCCAGCCCTTAAATGTGGTTGTGTTAGCATTATCACTGCATTTAGGCACTACCGCCCATCTCATGATGAGGCCCCTAGACTCCATGCTGGAACCTACACAATTGCACCTGCTTAAAGTGGCCACAGAAGGGAAGCATGGGTCACAGAATATTCTAAAAAAAAATGTCTAGACACCTCTGTCAGAGTCATCGCAGAGGGAACCCTCATAAAGCGTCACTCATGGCTCAGAGACTCCTGCTTTAAGCCGGAAATGCAAGGAGCCCTCATTAACATGCATATTGAAGAGGCAGTCCTTTTTGGTAAAGCTGTGTATTAATAGCTGGAGACTATCAAAAAAGAACATGAGACCATTAAAACAGATTTCAAGCAACCCCTTTGTACAAAAGAGTGTTCACTACATGCTGGAATGTGTTGTGCCCATGGCTTCAGAAGATGGACGAGTCTGGTGCAGGAACATCGGGTGCCTCCTTGTACAGCCCCCAGGGTCAATCGTACTACCAACCAGCAGCAAGGGTTTCGCTGTGGGAAAGGGCGAGGCAGGGATGACCATTCGGGATGACAATGTTGCAGGAAGTTATCTCACTACTGAAGCTAGGGGATTAGATGGCAACATTGGACGTGAAAGATCCATACTTTCATATTTCAATGTTGACAGCGCACATAAAATACCAAAGGTTCAAATTGGGAGACCAGCACTATCAATTCAAAGTACTACATTCGGCATTGCATCAGCACCCCGGGTGTTCACAAACGTCCTAGCAGTGGTAGCCACCCACCTGCGAAGGCAGTCCATTCCAGTGTACCCTTATATAGATGACTGGCTAATTACCAGGGACACACCTCTGAGGTGCCTTCAAAACATACAACAAAGAATCTGTTGTTCCAATTGGGCTTCTCCATAAAGTCAAACCTAGTGCCCTGCCAAGTAACAGTTTCTGGGGGCACTAATCAAAACAAAAGATGGGCTACTCTTTCCCTCTGAAGAGAGGGTTTAAAACATGTTGCTTCAAACATCTCATTATGTGGCAGGTTGTCAGGTGGCGGTACGAAAGGCAATGTGCCTGCTAGTAATGATGACTTCCTGCATCTACCTAGTGCCACAGGCCAGAATGCTCATGGGTCCAATGCAGGAGTGGCTAGCGAAACCATGGTCGCAAGCAAGCGGGTTGTGGGACAATTTAGTGGTAGTTTTGCAACCTCTGGTTCAGTCGCTACAGTGGTGGACCAGAAGCAATCTGCTAAAGTAAAACCCTTTCAA
Organism: Ambystoma mexicanum; assembly: GCF_040938575.1. NCBI lineage: Eukaryota > Metazoa > Chordata > Amphibia > Caudata > Ambystomatidae > Ambystoma > Ambystoma mexicanum. The sequence goes on from NC_090937.1 coordinate 1,527,167,124, forward strand.
TACACCAGAGATCAAGGCCACTTTTACAACAGACGTGCCAATGACAGGGTGGGGAGCTCACTTCCTCCATCACACTGCTCACAGGGTGTGGACACAGGTGCTAACCAGAAAACATATCAAGCTCCTGGTACTATTAGCAGTCCTCGAAGCACTTCAAGTCTTCAGCCCTGGTTTTCAAACCTTCAGATGATGTCCCTGTGTCCTCCCATGAAACTACCTTGTCCAGACAATCTGTTAACTCAGGATAAAGGGACAACGCTGCACCCATGCCCACAGGCAATGATCTTAGCAGCTCGGCTCCTGAGATCATAGTTTGGGCACCTGAACCTAGACCAAAGATTAATGGAAATACTCGGAGAAGCACCGACACTACTACAAATGGAAGTGGTTCGTGTTCTGGGCCAAAACATGGTCAACTAATCCAATGGTCTGTTCATCATCTAAGATAGTCAACTATCTTCTACACCTACTTAACTCCGGACTTAGGATTAGTGTTTAACTCACTCAAAGTACACCTGGTGGTTCTGCTTGCACCATATCAGAAAGCAGAATTTCGTGGTGGTAGGTGCCAGTGGTTAAAGACTTCGTGAAGGGTGTTAAAAAGCTTCACCCGCCAGTTTCTAATCCTACTCCTGGCTGGGACCTCAATATTGTACTCACATGAGGGCCCCCTTTGAGCCTATGCACAAGCCTAGCTTACACATTTGACATATAAGACTGCCTTTCTTATAGCCATTACGTCTATTAGAAGGGTCAGTGAACTAAAGGCTCTGTCACTACAGGATCCTTTTGTAATTATACACAAGGACGAAGTGGTGCTGCGCACTCACCTTCGATTCTCACCAATCTGTATATCCAAGTTTCATGTGTACCAAACTATAGAACTTTCTGCTTTTTTCCAAAACCCTACAAACGTAGCAGAAAGAAGCCTTCATATACAAGATGTAGCCGTCATGTTCTACCTTCAAAAGACGAAGCCTATCAGAAAAACAGATCAGTTTTTTGTATCTGTAGCCGCTGGAAGAGAGGCGGGGGCCCTATCTTTAAAGCAGACATTTGTAAATGTATTGTCAACTGTATCCAACTTTACTATTCTCGTGCCAAGAGAGTGTTGCCATTTAAGCCTAGAGCGCACTCAACTCAGGCACAGGAAAAACTCTAGCCTTCATTGCAAATGCGCCCCTAGCTACCATTTACAAGGCTGCCACTTGGAGCTAGCTCAGTGCACACTTTCACCCAAAACTACTATCTAGACACACATTTTAAGGGTGATACACAGGTGGGACAAGTGGTGTCAAAACATATTTTTGCAGCGCTACTATCCAGTAACCCACCTCCTTCGACAAGTACTGCTTGCTAATCTATGCAAATCGTGATTCTAAGCAGATCCACATGCCTCAGAAAAGTTCCATTAAGGTGAATAATCTTATTTCTCATGCTTGTATCTGCTTAGATTCACATGCGCCCACCCTTGTTCCCCTCTTGGAGTTCAAGGTTCTTAGGAAAAACATAGATCTTTCACACCTCATAGTCTCTAACTACCCTCCACGCTTACAACTTACACTCCCTTCTGTCAGAAATACATGATCCGAGGGACCATGGCACGTGACAGATCATGGGTAGAGGGTACGCCTCACTAAGGATAGTATTACAAACACCAGTACCTGAAGAAATGTCCAGAGGACGTGTTTATAAAGGCGTATCAAAATGTATTTTAAATGAAACAAAAAATTTGAAAAATTGTAAATCAATCACATTCTATTAAATACTTCATCAGGAGGAAGATGTAACCATATGCAAGACAGGGACAAAACTGTATAATTATACAAACAAGTCCTGCCCAGATATCTACAACAAATGTTGCCTACACAATAGATTTAATTGGGCAAGAAGCGCCTACATTTTAGAAAAAGGACGTCTATTACACAAAAATAGACATCCCCAATCCTCAGAGTTAGAAACCAGGGCGAAGGGTTAGTGAGACCCAAACAAGGCAAACCATGCTGAGTGTTGACTGGCAGACAGCACCAAGGTGAGACTGCATAGTTAAGAAAGTACAAGTGCAAGAGAGCCTGCGCCAAGAGGGCTGAGATACTGACCTTGCAAGGATAGACTACTCTGTTCAACAGGTAATAAGGCGGAAGGACCGCAAGATAGGGCCACGGCTTGGACCCCAACTATTCACAAGACCTGAAGGGACAAAGGAACAAGATTAGACAGCACACCCTAATTCGCCTAGCATGAAGCTGATCCCCATTAAATGAACCAGATCCCCCATTAAATGAACCAGGGCTCACCTGGAAATCGACCAGACCAATGAGGTAACTGTGCTAGAGATAGAAGTGTCCATAGATGTAGACACTTGGTGAATTCCGGTATGGAGCAAAACGACCAAAGTTGACCAGATTTGTTAGCTGGAAAGGACGGAGACCGCCAATCGACAATCAGTTATCAGCCATTGGCACACTAGCAAAAGACGTGAACACAGGGACCTCTCGGTAAGTCGTGTGCATGAACAAGGTCCCAGGAGGTGCCAAGGTGAAGAAGGACTTGCATGCGCAAAATGCCATGCGTGAATCAAAGAGGCAACGTCGGTTCATCTCAGTATAGATCTGTGCCTGAGCAAGGCACCTGTGCCCTGAAGACAAATGCTGGCATAAATCTGTGGCCCGATGGAACGGACTATGCATAAATAAAACAAGAGTGAGGCTGCACTGACTCCTGCTCGCGTGCACCCACTCAGACTGAGAGAATGAAAACGTGAAAAAACTCGTGTCAGCTGGAACCCATGCGCAGATCGAAGCAGTTAGTTTGGGTGGTGTCCGTGCAGGAAGGAAAGCACCCACACACGCTAGGCATGCGCACAGGCCTGACGAAAATGCTCTGGAGGAAAGACGTGCTAGGTGTCCCTTTAATATCCATCAACAAGAGTTAGGCAGGAAAGGCGGGACTATAGTACATGTCACGTGAGAACCACTCACGTGACTACTATACCGAATGAAGTTTTGTGATCAAAAAATGGAAAGCATTTGTTTTTTTTTAAAGTGAAAATTAAATAAATGCAGTGATAAATGAATTATAAAAGCTTCAAAACTGCCCATAACTAGCAGAAGCGGCACTGCAGGGCTGGTCCCGCGAGGATCACTCACGTGGCTGTAAATCTGAATGGGATTGGATAAAGAGGGCTGCCAAAGAAAAATCAATGAGATGAATTAAAATGAAAATAAAAATAAAAAGGGAGAGAGAGCTGCTCGGCAGTGGGATAGACATCCCCTACCGGCATATATGGTTATAATGCAACCTAACAGTGACCATGGGATGGAATTAAATAAGAGACAGCCACTATATGGCCAAAAGTGCTAGCTGATATTAAAGTCCCGGAAAACCCAACGTTTTGGGGACTTTATGGAGTGTCTTAAGATTAAAGATCCATATTTGTTTATAAGCCAATTCATAAATAGTATTACAAACACATCTGCGTTCTTGTCCGAACTTCGAAAAAACTTCATATGCAGTATCCCACAATTTCCACTAGATGTCAACCTATGCAAAGCATGTCATTCTAAACAGATACTCATCAGAAATATGATTACGGTGAGTAATGTATCCCATTTTATTATGTGTGTGTGTATATGTATGTATATATATATATGTTCAAGAACTGCTGCAATAACAGCAAAACGAGTTACACTCTCCAAAGTTATAACTCTGTAAGTGATTTCAATCCGGCACACACCCAAGTCAACACCTAGCATGTAATGCACAACTGAAATCCTTATTTATTTTTGTCTACAAGTTCTTCTGAACGATATACCACTCATATCACACCCTTCTACTGAACCCCCCCCCCCCCTCTCCTGGTCACACTGAACCAGGGATAAGGCTGGTTTGTAAATATTTATTTATGTATTTAAAATTTAATCACAATATGTTTTAATAAGTACACAACAATCACCAATGGGCTGATGCAACACTGAATAGTCTCTTTAATACACGAGGAGTAAGTAGTGAGCAAAACAATTCAGCACAGAAAATAATACTTTTGTGTTGGTTCTGATCAGATATCACTGTGGTTAGAGGTTCCCCCTGCACATCCCTCAACCCCCAATAGGTAATGTAAAGAGATAGGAGGAGAGAGCAGGTATTCAGAAATGGCAGAATTTAAACTGAATATTACTCCCACTTCCCCCTTTCAAACACAAGAGGAAACGTAATTGACTGTCAGGCTGTCAGAATGGCTTTTAAAGTTATCTTTAGAATGGACTGGGAAAAAAAACAAATATGGTTAAAATTGCTGAAATTGTTATACATTCTTATGGGAGCCGCTTTGGATAGTTGCACACAAACATCAGCAATGATTTATCCCAAAGAAAACATTTGAAATCTTAAAATTCAAGTTGGAAACAATTAAAAGCTGTTTACACGTGTAAAAAAATTCTCAAAATGAACATTTGCGGCAAACCTTTCACTGCGTGATATTCACGGTAACGGGAGGATTGATTTGGTATGCATTAGGTGTGATGGTTAGATATGGATGTTAGCTACAAGTAGGAGTTTAAATTTAGTTTCTATCACAAAAACTGAGGGAGTTACAGACGTTTTAGTAGAGATCGTTTTTCGAGATAGGCGCAAGAATGGAAAACAGGAATGCACTTTTAAAAATGACAAATGGGTTGCTTACACTAGAGGATGACTATGAACAAAACGAATACAACACAGGAACACAGTCACTTGATCAGGTTGACTGCCTGCTAAGCAAACTCGCCTTCTTCAGATGGGAAAAGGATCAGCGCAGAGATGTTTTTAACAATACTGGTTATGAATACAAGATAGGATGGGTTTAAGATAGGGCTAAGACTATGCAAAGTACATATTCTAGTGACACAATTCTTCCAATTTATACTCCCTGCATACGTTTTAAATGGGACCATCAATTCTACTCGGGGATTGGATCTGGTTTAGGACAGCTGGCTGGGCACATCGGACTGGGCAGGTTCAGCTAGGCGCTATGGTCACAGCATGGCACTGGACTGGATCTGCAAGGCATTTTGGTCACAGCATGGCACAGGACTGGACTGGATCTGCCCTTCTTGGTTCTGAGGATATTTATTTTCATCAGGCAAGCAGTAACAGCACAGCCCGGCTGTATTATGATGCTTCCCCTTAGGCTTGTGGGGTTCTGTTCTAGAATTTGAGGCTGGTTCAACACTGCAGTGGGCCTTTTGCTTTGCCAAGTGTCTGGAGTCTGAAGCAAGGAAGATGTAGAGTTCAGCAGCAGGGTGCTCTGCCAGCATCAGGAGAGTGAGTGAATCTGTCTGTCTTTATGAGTGGTGAGCTGTCTCTATTTATGCTATGAAATTGCATCATAAAGGGGGTGTGTGGGCCGGTTTAGCCTAACTTGCCCCTTTGCAAGGTGATTGGGTCAGAATCTACTCTCTTCCTTGATAGGATGAGAGACACAGAGTGTCATCTTTATGGTGGGATTTTATGAGGCTGAGAATCCACCTCTAGCCCCTGGAACACAAAATCTACTTTTGGAAAAATACATATTTCCACATGTGCAACCTCTATTAAAATCACATATACAGATTGTATATTTTACATAGCAGCTATTCCTCAAAACCCCATAGCTGTTGGCTCTTGTCTCTGCTTTTCACAGATTTCTGTCCTTTTCACTATGAACACAATGTCCAATTATTAAGCAAATTTCTACAAATGTGCGTGTTTAACATGGGAATGAGTGTATAAAGTTCACAATTCTAGTGAAACTACATTTTGCGTAAAATCATATTTCTTGCCATTGCTGTCCAGAACATGTCAAACAGTTCTGGCGCATCTTCACCTGTGCAGCCAGCAATTACATTAACAACTCTATTATTTTTATATTTTTCACAATTTTGAATAGCCAGTTATCAGTCTTTTTAAAATGTGTTCTTTGACCATGTTAAGCAACAAATGGTTGTTTGGCTCCACCCCTTGGTCTCTTCCCCGGAAGCCCAGGAGCCATACCCCATGTTTGTTCCTTGCACAGGCCATTTACGACTGTCTTCACACTTCGAATTTCCTGAGCTGCAGCTTGTCATTGTTCCTTTTGCCTCTGTAGACCAGGTTCGTTCCGACCCTGTAATTAACGCCTCTGTGTGATTTCCTGCTGCGGGGAAAGACCTTCCTTCTGTGAGAAAAACCTGCTATTCCAGATTGGCAGCTTCAGCCAGGTTTAATTTAATTGTTAACTCTGTTGACTTTTCCTTAGCATGAAACAAACTTGTTGTATCAAATAACAGCTACAATTCTCATTCAAGATTTTAAACCATGGGATCAAAACAATTACTATATGGGTTACTATCAGTAACAGGCCTCTTAGACTGCAAACATTTGATTTTCAGTTTATACATGTTAAAGTTTAATCGGGCAGGCCCCTGACAACTGTCATCAAAGCAGCCCTCTTATGCACAGAGATTTTTGACAGATCCACAGGCAGGCCACATTTGCTGTGGAAATCTCTTTATGCTCTCAGCTTTTCAGGATCTTGTAAGTTCACAATGATTTCTTAAACTAAGTGAATTGTAGCACCCAACTGGAATTTTGAATATTTGAAAGGTGCTCTGCACCGGCATTCTGAAGTTTCAACAGCAAAGAAAAAGTGATTTAAAGCAAGATTTGGAGTTTCATTTAGCAAAGCACTGCTTTTTCCTTCTGCACTCCATTTTCAATTGTTATGGAGCCCAGTGACACATTTCCATGGTGAGAGCTCTGTTCCACCACTGACAACATGCGTGGCAGATTGGACAGCCATCTTTTTGTGCACTGCAAAGCACGATTTTCAGGGGTTTTGACGTGCACAAGGGTTTTGCGGCCATTTTTCTGTTTCTGGCACCACTATAACAGAGTGATGCAGCATAGCAGAGCAAAAGTGGGTCAATACATCCCAAAACTCTGAACACGAAGCAGAGTCCGTTTGATAGTAGAAAAATATCTTTATTGGTGCTCCATGAGCAAAAAACAGTTTGAGTATGGTATTCCCAAAATTCTGCGACCATGTCCCTTTGGTCATATATATATCACACACTCACTCACCCACTCACTCTCACTCACTCCCTCCCAGTCGCCACCTTGTAGTTGAAACAAAACTATTTGAAATTTACGTTTCCTTAAATTCTATTGGTAATAACCTTTGACTCTGGAAAGATTTGGATGACGTTTTCCAAAGGAATTATCCCTTCCAAACAGTAAATTTGAGGGAACATTTCTTAAACAGTAAAAAGTTATTCAGAAAGCAAAATAATAAGTTTGAGCTACTCCGATACTTTTTAGAGAACAAGGTGCTTCCATTCAATGCCCGTAGTGTGAAAACCGCAGGATGGATTTGCACCAAATATGAAGTTGGCCACAAAACATTGCTGATGTGACTTTTTTTTGCTTTGGCATAAATTCATACCTTAGTTTCTAAAAAAATGTGATGAAGAAGACAGTGCCTCTGGACCAAAAACACTTCCATATATCTCCCATGGTGCATTGCAGGAAGTTAATTTTCGCAAATTAAAAACCAGCATCTTGTTTTTCATCAATGGAAATTGTTTTTGCAGTACAAGCGTGGTCAGTTTGCAGTAAATTCTCACAAGAACCAAGGGAGGGGCCCAAAAACTTTTTTCAAAATGCAAGTTAAAAAACCAAATGGGTAATTTAGCAAAATATGATAACTGCGTGCAGGGGACCAACAGCATCCCACTGTTGCATCCTCTGCTTGCAATGGTAAACATTTACAACACTTAGTTTAATAGCGTGGAGAATAAACAGTTAAAATTGCCTTTACTCGTACTTTTTACTCTGCTTTTTAGAAAATCTAAATGCTGCTTGCAAATTATGCTATGCAGACTGCATTGTCAAAGGAAGCCACATCCTTTTTTCAGGTAATAAAACACGCGGATTGCAGGGCAGCGGATAAAACATGTTTGCATTGACTTTTCCCAAATTGCTATTGGTAATGTTGTTCACTCGCTGGACGGATTTTGATGGAGCTTTTCAAAAATATACTCTGGTAGAAGCTCCTACAAGCTGGTTATTTTGTTGAAAATTCGTCAAATGGATGCAAAAGTTAAGAAAACAAAAACGCCTTTTCCCATTCATTTTACCTTAAACAGGTGCTTCAATTAAACACCAATAGCGTGAAAACAGCTATCCGGATTTGCATCAAAGAAATAAATTAGTCAAAAGGCGTAACTGATTTGGCAAAATGAAATGGAACTTTAAATGCTGCTTCCTGTTTCTACATTACATTTCAGGTTATTTTATAGTAGAATTTACAAGTGCACTCATTTATTTATAATTGCATTTTCATACAAGTTCACAATTGAAAGGAAAAAAAAACATTTTAAAATAAATTACAGATAGCTTTCTCTACACATGACCTCCAAACTAGGGAAATATGCTTAGAAATAGAGTTCTTTTTAAGCTTCAAGGCTGCTAAAATAGTGTTCAGGGACAGAGGCAGAGTTATTTAGCTGATAACCACGTGCTTGTGCCTTAGTATCTTTCTGCATTTATGTATCTGTTAATAAGGCTTGCTTGTATGTAGAATGTTTAAACCCAAATACACACAAGTCTCGGCATGCATTAAAATGGTCACAGTTGATGAGGTTCACTTTTACTTGTTGGAAAATGGTCTTGGGCATGCGCATTTGTTCACACCTCGCTTTTTACAGGGGCATCCTTTTCATCATGGCAACGAACAACATGGGCAAGCCAATAGGAAACATACCTTTGAGAATGGTGCCTTTCTCAGTCTTTCTGACAGGCTTTTCTGTTAGTTTATTTTAGGATAATGGTACTCGGTTCCATAATTCCCTACATAACCCTATTCTCTTTACCATTTGATACTGTAATTGCACCTTAGGGACATACAGGGATGCCCGTGCATGGTCCCAATTTTGATTGGAGGGCAGCAAGCGAGTTTGAAAAACGTGTTGCGAAATGATGTGGCATGCTCCCTCCCCATTGTCGAGTGAGTGGTCAATGGTGAATTTTTAAGGAATAACCCACCAGATTACACAAATTGGGTTTTGACGTCTAAGATATTGGAAGCTGTAAAAGGATGCCGAGGACATAAACAATGGGGTTGTATTGCTGTCATCGTAACTGCACACATAATTGCTGGACAAAGCGTTCCAGATGTACCTGCAGCAGGAGGGGGCATAGCACAAACATGGTAGCGTCATACACCTGCAGGAATAGAAAGGAGAAAATGACTGAATGGACAGCCTTTGGAAATGTTTGGGCATGAGGTAATACTGCATGAGGCAGTGTTATTTGGTGCACGCGCCACCACCATACAGCTTGAACTGGCAACATAACTATATGGGACTTACCATAATGCGAGAGAGGACGAGAGAAAACTGACAACGAGGCTGCGATTTTAACAGTTTTAATCTGATGTTCCAAATGGAGCAGAAAAAGGTAGGTATTAGCATAACACAGGATGGTCCTATTCAGTTGAAAATGTCTCATGGTACAAGGGCAAAGCGATCTCGCACCCCACCGCACACCACACTCTTTTGCCAGCAAAAAGAGGATAGTCCTTAGCAGTTAGTCTTTCCTTGGAGCGCTATTAATAAAGCAAGTTTTGGACAGTTCCTTAATGTTCTTAGGCAGTTTCCTCCTGACTAGTATTTGGGTTCTTTTGGGCGTCTGAATCCACTTCGGAGGTATAGATGCAGGCAACAGTGCAACTCAAAAGGGAAGAATCTAAGCAAACCGATAGGGGAAGGTGGGATGGCATTTCCATACGCTAATTTCCAGCGACATTGTCTATTCTATGCTCAAGAAATCATGAACCGCTGCCATGTCTCTGTTTTGTAGGTCACAGTCAAAAAGATTAAAAATTCTCCCAGTACTCTTCTTAAACAATGTCCGTGTCTTGGGCTTTATTCCTTCTATTCATATTAGGATATTGGCTTTAATTTTTCCAAGGAGGATCTTGGCTGTGCTTTGGTTGCAGTCCTTGTCCTGAACTGTAGCCTGGACACATGTTGCTACCAGGGCAAGGCCTGTATCAGAACCCACCTGCCATGTGGAGTCTGGATCTGGTAGATATCCTCTCACTTGCTGGGCTCATAAAGGTGGGCACGATTCATTTATTATTTTTGGTGGATTCCAAGCTCCCACTAGACTAGGCTAGTGACCACATTTGCTTTAAATTCAAATGCTTCTTTTAGAGCTGGGCCTGGGCCAAGAGCGTTATCAGGCCTCCCATGTTAGGCTGACTTCGCAACCTGGCTTCTCTGAAGCTCTAGCTCAGCCACCCTCTTCTTTATCGCCTTGCCACTTGCCATGTGGGGTCTGGATCTGGTAGATATCCTCTCACTTGCTGGGCTCATAAAGGTGGGCACGATTCATTTATTATTTTTGGTGGATTCCAAGCTCCCACTAGACTAGGCTAGTGACCACATTTGCTTTAAATTCAAATGCTTCTTTTAGAGCTGGGCCTGGGCCAAGAGCGTTATCAGGCCTCCCATGTTAGGCTGACTCCTCAACCTGGCTTCTCTCAAGCTCTAGCTCAGCCACCCTCTTCTTTATCGCCTTGCCACTCCTTAGTCCATTTGGCTTGGTCAACTCAGGTTCTGGTGTCTTTCTTTTGTTTTCATCTTCCGTGCTGCCACTTGCTCTTCTTGGCTTGGCAAATAAGGGTATTGCTTTTCGATCTCTCTTCACCCAGTACACCACCACATAACTCTGTTGGTGCCATTTTTATGAGGGGGTTTTCGCAGCAGACAAAATTGAACATTCAATTTCCCAACCGGCAAGATTTAAGTTTGCTTCTGGAGTTAAGACTCATGCCACCCTGCATTCTGTGGTAAGGCGCTCTAGGTGTACTCTGTTGGACAGCTGTGGTGAAATTCACACAATTGTGGAAACCGCATGACAGCAACCTGTAAAATGGAAGAATGTGTCAGGAGACTGGTCGTGCTGCTCATGTTCCGTTCAGGATATAGGGAGGCTAAAGGGTGCTTTATCGCTTAGGGCAACCCTTATGCATTGTGCCTAAAATGCCTGTAAGAAAATTGTCTCCACCGACAATGGACTTTGGAGCAAACTACAGGATCCTCCTTTTTAAATGCCAGACAAAATAAAACTCAGAATGCAACGATACAATAAAAAGGCAGCTTCAATTAATAAATTGAATACACAAAACTGCTTTAGCCAATGCAGCACCACCGGCACGCAGGGCTCCCTTCCAGATACTAATACATTTAACTGAACTTACAGATCAGTAGGAGTCACTTGGACACAACAGTTTGTGCTCTTGATTTTTTTAAGGCACCCAGAATCATAATAAAGTCGGCTGATGGTTACCTATGGCCCAATAAATAGACCTGTAAATATCATGGACCTCATTACAACTATGGTGGTCCGGGAACTACGGTACCGGTAAACATGCTGGTACCGTAGTTCCCGACCGCCATACTACATGCTCTGCTCGCAGGTGCCATTTCACCCGCCAGGTTTTTCCTGGCGGGAGTAATGGCACCCGCGAGCAGAGCACGTCGGATGCACCAACACATTACTGAATGACCCTTGCTGTTGCTGGGGTTGAACAGCATTCTGGAGGGACATGGATAAACTCTTTTCCTGCTCTTTTGCCCTCGAAGCGCTTGCTCAGGTTTATATATGGAGGTCAGAAGGGCTAGCGACACAGCCATTGATTTTTTTTTTTCAGTTTTTATTTTCTCTGTTTTACATACCTTCCGGGCGCAACAGCAACAGTTTGAGCATTCCAATAATGATTCTCATTCACTCTCCTTTCTGGTATTGATATATTATCCTTCTCTTGACTGAGACGAGTATGGGCATTGCAATAATGATCATCATTCTCTTTGTTTTCTCTTTCTTTGCTGTGATGAGTATGAGCATTCCAATAATGATTCTCGTTCACTCTCGTTTCTTTCTCTTTAATGTGAAGAGTATGAATGTTCCAATAATGATTCTCATTCGCTCTTGTTATGTTCCCTTTCTCTTGACCGTGATAAGTATGGGAGTTTCAATAATACTTCTCTTTCTGGTCTTCTGATATTGTCTTTCTTGTAACTTTGATGAGTATGATTGTTCTAATAATACTTCTCGAGCATTGGCTCCTCATGGATTCACATGCTTTGAATATTCCCCATCGTCCGGGCGGGAATCCTCGGTAACCTCAGATTATATAATAAAAATGGTTCACTTTTTTGCAACTGTGAGAAACCAGAGGGTGTCTCACCCGGTAGTCCCCAGGGATCTCTCTCTCTCAGGCGGCCATGGCACGGCCATCGCTCTCAGATCCAGACCCTGGGGGGTGGACCAGTACGGGAGGATCACCTGAGTGAGGGGTCTTCGGGGAGTGGGGGGTGAGACAGCCGCTGGTGTGACGTGGTATTCCCCCCTTTTTTGTTCACCTAACCCATCCTATTCTTTATGATTCTCTGAGATTCCAACTGCCTGCCCTCTTTTTACACAAACACTGAGCCGAGGAAGATGGTGATGAGAGTAACAAGACTAACTCTCATACACCGTACTGCACATGTCCTGTTAATTGGGTCTGGCAAAGTCAGGCACTTGACTGGAAGTACATGCACCTGATACCAATTAGCTCTCCTCGCACAAATAAAAGGCAAAACCTAGAGACACAGTCTGAGCAGGGTGGAAGACGAGAATGAGCAGTTTTTCTCTACAGGTTTTTGTCCTCAGAGACGCTAGTAGCAAAACTGGACAAAAGGTTACCAGAGGCCTCATACCTCCTGGAAGTTCCAGGACAATGAGGAATACAGCGGAAGCCAGCCAATCAGAGGTATGAAACAACAACACTTGCTTCAAGAACACCGCAGAAAGATGTCACAAAGTCTTACTGCACAAGATGACTTTTTCCACAAAGAGCCCTAGCAACCAACAGGGGCGTCTCAGGTACAATCCATAATTAGATCTAAGGGCTCCCCAGAGCAACCACTGTACTCTCACAGAAATTTGCCAATTAGAACTGCCTGCTCCCTGCTTCAAGAACAAGAAGGGGAAGTTGGAACAACAGATACAGATGGGGATGCAGGGGAAATGATTTCTACTGTTACCCAATCCCCCCCTTATGATAATTGGGATGACGGGGATACGGGCATGAATCCCATAACAGATGAGCCTCCAAAACAGTCCCCTGCCGATGAAGTGAGAGCGGTGCTGGCATTCAGATCGTGCAAGTGTGGGGGAAATGAAGGGGGGAGGGCAATCGGGCAACAAAAGCTGTGACTAAGTTCACGGTCAGTCCCGGGAAGGAGGGAGTGCAATCAGGGCAGCATTGCTCTGGCTAAGTGTGGTCAGGTTAGAGTGGCTCTGGGTAAGTGCAAGGAGGCAGGGGCTGTAGTGGTTACAGTTACAGCCCCTTAGAAGCGCAGTAGTTACGGAGGCAGTGCAGGGTAGAGACTGATCATGGAGGGGCCTGGTACCCAGTGAGACTCTGAGGGTACCCAAGCAAACAGTCATTGCAGCCGACCGATAGGCCAGCAAGCAAGGAAGGGATAGAGGGAAAGCGGAGGAGAAAAGGAAGGCCTTGAGCTGCTTCCGGATCCGGCTCAATTTTGAGTGGGGCAAGGAGGCCATTCCAGAGGGAGGCACCTGCAGAGGACGGAGATCTACCACCCACTCTCTGCCTGGAGAAGCATCTGAGGGTAGATGAGCGAAGGGCTCGAGAAGGAAGGTATTTTGCAAGAGTGTTGGATGTACTGCAGGCCATGGCCCCAGAAAGCCTTGTGGACGATGCAGAGGGTCTTGAACTTGATCCTTGCAGCCACTGGTAGCCAGTGGAGAGATTTCAGGGCTGGAGAGATACAGTCCCTGGGCTGGAGAGATACAGTCCCTGGGCTTGAGGCCAAGGATCAGTCTTGCAGTCCTGTTCTGGATTAGTTGCAGAGGGTGGAGAGTAGAGGAAGGCAGATTGAGAAAGAGGCTGTTGCAGTAGTACAGCCTAGAGAAAACCAGAGCTCTGGACACAGTGAGCTTCTGGGGGAAAAGTGAAAAAAGGAAGAATAAATTGGAGGAGGTGCACCTGGTAGTGGGCCTTCTTGGCAAGGTCTGTGATGTGAGGAGAGAAGGAGTGTGAAGTCGAAGATGACACCACAGTTTTTGGCTCACAGGAAGGCAGGGGAAGAGGGCCCAAGAAGGGCGGCCAGAACGAGAGAGGAAAAGCAGGAGCAGGGGTCCCAATTAGAAGAATCTCTGTCTTACTGGCATTAAGACAGAGATCATTGGAGGCACATCAATCCTGAATCAAGGATAGACATTCAGGAATGAGCACGAGAGGAGAGGAGGCTGAGCGGAGCCTGAAGGGGAGCAGAGTGTCATCCCCATAACACTGAAAGTTAGAGGAGAAGGTCGATATCAGTTGGGCCAAGTAGACATTGAAGAGCCAGGGTGAGATGGTAGAGCCGTGGGGAACCCTGCATGTGGAGGGAGAGGTGGTGGAGAGAAAGGACCCAAGTCGGACCTGGGAGGGTTGGTCCAGGAGCAAGGAGGTCAACTACTCAAGGGCCTGATCAGTAATGCCCAGCTTATCATGGAGTCGATTGATCAGAATGGCGTGATTGACCGTGTCGAAAGCAGAGAAAAGGCCGAGGAGGATGAGGACAGAAGGAAGGCTGGAGTCAAGATTTGAGAGCAGATCTTCACGGGTGTCAAAGGCATGTGAGTAATTCTGATTAACATTGTCAAAACAAAAGGAGGACTGTTCAATCTTATGTGCAAAAAGCAAAAACCAGCCTTGTCTATACATATTATAGACTATGTAGGGAGTGTGGGGGGGATAATCCTCATGAAGAAGCCTTTCTACGAGCCAGCACTGAAAGGCATGCTCGAAAAGAAATACAGGACTCCAGATTTATCTCCTAAATACCTAACTTCTCAGCCCAATCCGGAATCAGTTGTCTTGGCCACAGCAGGGCGGAAAACAAACACCAAGGGCTCCAAGTTCACCGTCCCTCTGGAAAATGAAAGTAGAAAGCATATGCCTTTGGAAAGAAAATACTGGCAACTGGAACGACCACCTTAAAAGCGCCACATTTCTTAGCAATCATGACTCGATATGATCGCGAAATGTGGAATAGGATGGCACCACTATTAGAGCACTTACCGGGCGACAAACTCAATGAGACTCTGACTATATTATATATATACGGGGCAGAAGAAGCATCAAACCATGCAATTAACATTGCAGTAGATGTAGCAGAGACAAGATTTAAACAAATCGCAAATGGTGCAGTGTTGCGCAGACCAGCATGGCTAAAATGCAGCACAAACTTTAGACCTGATGTGCAGTCTAAGGTCATCAACATGCCCTTTGAAGGGGATCAGTTCTTTGGCCAGAAATCTATGAGGCCCTTAAGGCAATTAAAATAGACTTGGATTCTGCGAGATCATTCCTTTCCCTTCAATCAAAATGCCCCTTTTGACCTTTTCGAGGAGCTTCAGGACGATCTGAAGGTTCTGTCTGGGGTGGCAAACCCCATCAAAGCGGGTCACACTACACACGGACATACAGAAAAACGTACCCCTACAAAGGTGAAGAATACATGGCACCACAAATGAGATGACCATCAGCAACCTCCCAAAGAGGGAGAGAACAAAAGCAGGCCTGACGCGCTCAACCATGGGCCACCACAGAATTCAAAACACAAGTGGGAGGCAACGTCCAAAACCATCTCAAACAATGGAGGGGAAAAAACGGACAAGTGGATATTAAACATGATTATAAATGGACATGTTCTAGAATTCAACAAGGCTCCACCACAAACACACCTGACCATTCAACAACAACCACCTCTGAACATGCTGCAAAACGAAGTAGATAAAATACTACTCAAACACACTGTCGAAAAGGTCCCAAAGTGTGAACAGGGCAAGGGAACGTACTAGCGTTTCTTTGTTGTAAGAAAATCAGACAAAGCATGGAGGCCAATTTTAGACATAAGGGGTCACAAGTCCATCAAACAAAAATTCTAAATGATCACATTGCCCGATGTAACCAAACCGTGCAAAAGGGTAATTTCTTGGCATCTCTACACCTAAAAGATGCATACTTCACATACCAAGCCACAAATCCCACAACAGTTTCTCAAGTTCACCATAGAAAACAACCATTATCAGTTCAAGGTACTGCCTTTTTGGCCTTTGATCTGCCCCACAGACTTTCGTAAAGTGGCTGGCCCCAGTGGTAGCACACTTACTGAGGGAGGGGTATCACGAGTAACCTTACATCAACAATTGGTTAATATGAGCAGCCTCCAAACAGGAAGCACAGGGCGCAGTCCAACATGCTATGAGCATTGTCGGGTGGCTAGGATTTTTGATAAATTACAAAGAATAGTGTATAATGCCATCCAACAGATTGGTTTTCTTGGGGCACAGTTCAACACCACCAACGGCTGGGTCTGTCCCTCACATTAAAGAGCAGATTCCATTCCTCGCCTACTTATACAGTTGCAGCCAGCGAAAAGCATGTCAGTGAGAAAATTCATGCAGCTACTGGGAACAATGTCGTCATGCATACCATTAATTCCCCATTGCAGGCTCCGCATGGGAACGTTGCAGGCATTTCTATTAGACCGCTGGTCTCAAACAATCAGAGCATGGAACAACAAGCTAACAGTTATAGCACACCTTGTTTGCCAGCTCCAGTGGTGGCCAAATCCCTTGAACATAGTAACAGGGGTGCTGTTTCAACAAACGGTGATAAGACGCGTTGCCCATGTTGTAGATTTGTCCACAGGTCAATGGAGTGCAGATGAATCAAACATGCATATCAATGTCCTAGAACTAAGGGCCCATTCCAAGCTCTTTGGTCTTTCCAGCCAGTGCTCAAGGGGGTGGTGGCCAGGGTGCTGGCAGACAACACCACCACCATGTCTTATATACGAAAACAAGGGGAACTGAGACAACATCCTGGATCGAGAAGGCGCAAGCATTATGCTTCTGGGCAAACTGCAATCAAATAATGTTACAGGCTTTCCACCTGCCAGGCAAGAAGAACGAAACAGCAGACCAACTCAGCAGAGCAGTGAATCAGAGCCACAAATGGCAACTATCAAGCACACAGCTGAACAGGTTGTTCAAACATGTGTCCAATATTTTCCAGCAGAGACCCACAAGGGAGGGTCTCTAGGGGACACCTTCACGTTTTAATGGGAGGTGATGTTTGCCTATGCAATTCCTGCCGATACCAGTAATATGCAAAGTCTTGCAAATGATGTCGATGTACATTCATCCTCATAGCCGTGGCATGGCTGAGGCAAGCCTTGTATTCGGACATTCTATATCTAGCTCATGACCGTCCCATTTCCCTAGAGTTGGCTCCAGACATGCTGTCACTGCACAATCAGCAGGTGCTTCACCACAATCCCTCAACCTCAAAGCATGGCTCTCAATTTCATAGAATCCGGTCACATTCCAATCCCACAAGATTATAGAGAAATCGTTAATGTGGCAAGAACTACCTCTGCTAACAAATCCTATGGATATAAGTGGGCCCCTTTCTAGGCGTGGTGTGCTTGGCAGCAGGACCTAATCCACATCATGCAACATCCTCTTTTACCATACTAGATAAAGCCTGCCAAGGAGAATCTGTCACACTCCTCCAATAACGTGCATATGGCTGCATTTTCCAGATACAACAGAAGAGAGGGCCTAACCCCCCTCTATAGTGCAAGCATTGTGAAACATTTTATGAGCGGACTTTTTCGTACCTACCCACTGTTCTAAATCTGATGGTGTCGTCCCTCTCCCTGGCAGTGACATTTCCCCCTGTGAAGTATAGAATTTGGTCGCACCTGATGAAGGGCTAAGAGAGAGCCCGAAACGCGTTGTGTATCAACGGAAAGATAAGAGACTATTTGATCAATAGCCCCTTGATTTCATTTGAGAATTTTGGACTTTAAACTGTAAAGAACAGTAAGAAAAAGAGTGTTAAAGAGACATTAGAAACATTTTCGGATTGAAAAAGCTGTGAAAACACGCATATATTGTTTGGTTTATTGAATTTTTAAATACGAGACTGCATGTAACACTTTGCTGTAAAATGGGTATTTTTTGAAATACTAACAAAATTGAATAGAGACATTACCCAGACAGTCTTGGGTCATTGTTTTTGGTCAAGAATAAAATGTGAAAGTAAAAATTGCACTAAGATAATGTGTTTTGCATGTTCATGCCTTAAAGTGTGCACAGAGTATGATCATTTTTGCTGAAGTGATCTTTCAAACCAACATTTCCCCCTGTGGCCAGGGAACGGCAGCCGCTACCTGATCCTGACCCTAGACGGCTATATGACGGAGGATCACATGGGGGGGGGGAGACATTTGTGAGAATGTCATGGCACCATCGGATGAGGCATGGTATCCCCCTTTTTCTTTTGTGGATACCCCATCTCTACTTAATGCCTTGATGGAATTCTGCAACAAATCTCCTCATTCACCGAAGGAAGATGCTGAAGACCTCCTAATTAAAACTGTGTACAAATCATCACGATCTGACTATTCCTCTAAAGTTGATTAAAACACCTTTTTAACTCCTACCTGGAAGATTCTACAAATGACTTTATGGAACAATTACCCAAACTTTCCTAACTTTGCCTATGGAAAATCAATAATGGACGTCCATTCCCATAACCACCAAAGAACTGCGATGAGGAAGATGAACGGAAGAATGCGGTTTGACAAAGGCCAGGAACACAGGCTGCACTCTAGTCCTTTTGAATGCATACCTGTGCACAGGGCATTTAAACCAGGAGAGCAGCTGACTAGGGAGATCTGCTGGAGAGGGAGATCTGTCTCTCTTGGAAAAGGCAGATAGATTGTGAGGCCAGGGATAGAGCCAACCGTCTTGAGGACTGAATATGGCGAAACTGTCAGGTAGAAGGCCCGCTGTGGGAACGCTAGGAACGAAATGTGGGCTCACCAGCACTTGCAGATGCTTGGGACAGCGTTTGCCTTACCTGAGCCAGAGGACATAAGACAGAAGAGCCCAGCAGAGACCACGGGACGTTGAGAGGCCAAGAAGTGAACATGGTGAACGAAAGGGAAACGCTGAACAACTGTTACCTCCTGACCGCATGTGAAGAGGAATACACCAACCAAAGGCGGTAAGTCCTTCCAGGGGAAGCAGGGAATCTGGGGCACATTGACAGCCTTATCAAAACCAAGTGAATGAAGAACATGAGAGAGAGCATAAGAGTATTTCTACTAAAGCGGGAGCAGAATAGAAACACACAGCTTTCAAGTTTGTGAATGCATTCAGTGGATATGTAAAAAGTCCAGGTGAAATAAGATACCGTGCAAATAAAGTAATGGAACGAGCAGGAATCGGACAAGGCTGTTGTCGACAAAACCTCCGACCACGGCTCGGTCGACGGCACTGCAAGCTTCTTTGCCGACGGAAGAATTAGGACCCAAAACGCCCCTCGCCGACACCACTGTTACACCATCCAATGAAGACAGTCTTCCTGAGTCTATAGAAAGCGCCGCCTCAGTTTGTGGACTATCTTGAACCACAGGGAACACAATTATCTCCCTTAGGAAAAATGGCAGAGCTACCTGACGTCATCCTGCAGGAGGAGTTTTCAGACACTGAGTTTGTTGAAGAACAGCATTGTCTTACACTTAAGGAACACAGCCCTCCTTGGCAACCTACTACAGAGGGGCCTGCTGATCCTTATGATCCTGTGCTCATGTTATCAATGCAAAGGATCATTGAGGAGTTCAACAGAAGTCAAAATGAAAAAAGCAAGTCCGCTGTACCGAGGGAGCCTAACCTCCTGCAGAGGGATTTTTCACCTCGACAAAGCACGCCAAGACATTAGCCTTCCAGGAGTAGGCCACAGAGAAGGGTACGTTCACCTGAGCTATCGTGCAGGTCTAGGAGCAAGGACACTCAGTGCTTCACCGACAAGGGTCCCTTCTCCAACATCGTCACACAGGACAAGGTCTCCAACTAGAGATCCAACAATTGTACCATCCTATGTTTCGGTCTCAGACTGGCAAGAGGATCCTTTCAGAGAATTTTCTCAACCAGAAGAAGGCGAGATAACCCAAGAGCCGGATACTAGTGAATGGGACGATTACATTGTTGAAATGCTCAGAAAGAAAGATTCTCCGGATGGTTCTTCACCGCCGGATGATCTAGTCTCTTTTCATACTATCACCGGCAAAGCCGCATAATTGTTTCTGTTACAGGTCACATCAGAGGAGAAGAAGTCGGTGCTTTATGAGCACAGGGACAAATGTAGGACAACTGTTAATACCATTCCTCTCCTCGACACCATTTGGGAGTCCGGATCCAAGATATTGGCCACACCCTTATCCAATCTGGCTCTAGTTTCCAGGCCAGAGAAAAAATGCAAGGCTCCAGAGTCTGCACCTCTTTGGCTACGAGGTCATAAAAAACTGGACTCAGTCATCACAGTAGCAGCTAGGAAAAAGTTGACCAATCCAGCATCACCTCTATCAGCCCCACCGGACAATGACGGTCGCAAACTAGAGGCTATGGGCAGGAAAGTGTCCGCATCAGCATCGCTTACAATTGGAGCGGGCAACGCGCTAGCCATGACGGCGAGATTCGACCACAAGCTTTGGCTCCGCATGTCCAAGCTGGCCAAATTGTGGAAGCAGCTTGGGATCACATGATTGACGCTGCAGTCGATGTGGCGGAGTCAGGTTTCCGGCAGATGGCCCAGAGCACGGTGCTGAGAAGGCAGGCCTGGATGAAGGCTACCAGTTTCAGACCTGAGGTCCAAGCACAGAGATTGGACATGCCCTTCGATGGTCAAGAACTCTTCGGGGAAAAAGATTGATGACCACCTCAAAGGAATCAAAATGGACACAGACACGGCACGTGCCATCAGATCCTTGAAAGACAAAGACCAGGATCACCGGTCGTTTCGTCCTTTTCGAGGTTCATCCTCGAAGTACAGAGGTTTTAACCGCCCTTCCTACGGCCAGAAGTCACAAGGTAGTTCATATCAGGACACCAAGTACCAATCCTCCAACAAATAAATCCAGAGAGGGTGGCGGGGCTTCGCTCAAGGGAAGTCAGAGCAAACAAAACTGACAGTCCAGCTCCTCTCCCTCAACGTCAAACCCCGGTGGGGGGGAAGGGTGAACCAGTTCTTTCAACGCTGGCAGTCAATAACATCAGACAAATGGGTGTTACAGGTGGTCCGCGAGGGACACACATTAGAATTTCTAAACCAACCACCTTCCTTGCCCCCGACTCTGCGCAAGGTGCATATGTTAAAGTAAGTCATGTCCGAAATCCAGAAACTGCTGCACAAAGCAGCAATAGAGCCAGTACCTTACTCTCTTAAGGGGAAGGATTTTTACTCCTGTTTCTTCCCCATCAAAAAGAAGAATGGTCAATGGCGACCCATCTTGGATCTGAGAGCGCTAAACAAATATATCAAGCGCATCAAATTCAAGATAACTTTGCAAGGAGTGCTCCATTGGCTAAACATGCACGATTTCTTGGCCACTCTAGACTTCGAGGACACATACTTCCAAGTACCAATCCACCCAGCACACAGAAAACTCCTCAGGTTCACTGTGGGCGATCTTCATTTTCAATTTCAAGTGCTCCCGTTCGGTCTGAGATCAGCACTGAGAGTGTTTACAAAATGCCTAGCACCAGTGGCTGCAAAACTACGGAGGACAGGAACAGAAGTCTTTCCATATCTGGACGACTGGTTGATAGGGGCAAGTTCCGCCTCAAGTGCATGCTTGGCAGTTTCAAAGACAACAAATCTCCTAAGAGGGTTATATTTCGCCATAAACAACGCAAAGTCCTTCCCAGCTCCCAGCAAGACAGTTTCTTTCCTGGGAGCCGAGCTTGACACCAACATTCAAAGAGTGAGACCTTCGGCAGAAAGAGCAACAGCAATTCTACGCTTGACCTCGTGGTTCTTTGGGAGAGGAACGACATTGGTGCGCTCTTACAAATCCCTCCTGGGTATGATGTCCTCATGTATATTCCTCATACCAAATTGCAGGCTTCGCATGAGGCCTGTTCAGGAGGCACTGGACCACCAATGGAAACAAGCTCTCGGCTCGTGGGAGGACATCGTCCAGATTCCAACAACGCTGCACAAGTCTCTTTGATGGTGGAACGCGCTGCAGAACCTCTTACAAGGAATGCCGTTTCAGGCACCAACATCGACCCCACTCTTGAGGACGGACGCGTCTTTCTGGCTGGGTCACCCCAGGTGTCCCAACTCCACATCAACGTGTTGGAACTCAGGGCCATACGGTGGGCACTGAAAGCTTTCCTTCCGGTAGTAGCGGGGCAGGTACTCAATGTACAGACAGACAACACAACCTCCATGCACTACACAAACAAGCAAGGAGGCACAAGGTCATAGATCTTATCTCAAGAATCTCAACTACTATGGGCATGGGAGGATAGCTCAGTGGCAGCGTGCGCAACTTGGAAGCAAGACGACACGAAGCAACACGGGTTCGATCCCCGGGTCCGCGCTTAGAAACCTCTGGGTGTTTAAGCGCGTTATAAATACGTAACTAAGACAAAAAAAAAACCACAATAACGCAACTAAGAAAAACAATTCCTGTAGCAGCGCCTCGATGCCTGCGGGCTGTGTGAGCGCTTTATAAATGTAATAAATAAATAAATAAATGGGCCTTGCATCACGGACTCCAAATCAAGGCGGAACACCTTCCGGGAGTGGACAATGTCCTAGCGGACAAACTGAGCAGGGACTACACGTCTTCTCACGCCTGGGAGCTGGACGAGAAGGAAGCCCAACG
This sequence comes from Ambystoma mexicanum, assembly GCF_040938575.1. Taxonomy (NCBI): domain Eukaryota; kingdom Metazoa; phylum Chordata; class Amphibia; order Caudata; family Ambystomatidae; genus Ambystoma; species Ambystoma mexicanum. Next base: position 1,527,189,935 of record NC_090937.1, read on the forward strand.
GATCTTCCCCTTATGGGGCCATCCACATGTCGATCTTTTTGCCAACAGGGCCAACAAGAAATGCAGAATGTTCTCCTCCAGATACCTAGAGAGTCAGTCAGTAGGAGACGCTTTCTCTGTGGAACGGACGGGGAAATTCCAATATGCCTTTCCCCCCTTTCCCCTCATTTCCAGGATACTACGCAGACTGAAAGAGCAGAAATGTTCTATGATCCTAATTGCACCGGACTGGGCGCAGCAGGTCTGGTACTCGACCCTACAGCACCTCTCCCGATGGCCCCCGATTCGCCTCAAAGCGCATCAGTATCTATTGATGGAACAGAACCGCAAGGTCCTCCATCACGATCCAGCGAACCTGTCTCTCAAGGCCTGGTTCCTGAGCAGCGTAAGCTGATGAATCTCAATCTGCCTGCGGATTGCTGGGATATAATCAGGGCCTCAAGGGCTCCTTCTACACGCATCACCTACACTAGGAAATGGACTCACTTTTCCAAGTGGTGTGAGACGTACGCTATTGATCCTCTCACCACTTCGGTGGAGCAAGTACTTCCTTATTTATTACACTTACCCAAAGCAGGTCTTTCACTGTCTTCGATAAAGGGCCACCTATCAGCCATTACGGCATATACAACGGCCCTAGAAACGCACTCCTTACTCTCCCTTCCGGCCGTCAAGGGCTTCCTTAAAGGACTTTTGCTTACATACCCGTCTATGCCCACGCCGGTTCCAACCTGGAGCTTGAACACTGGTCTAACAGCCCTCATGGAGCCTCCTTACGAGCCCATCCACAGGTGCGACATAAAATTCTTGTCATGGAAAATGGCTTTCTTGATAGCCATTACTTGGGCCAGTAGGATTAGTGAGTTACAAGCCTTATCTTCTGAACCACCTTCACGTTGTTCCATAAGGACCGTGTCATTTTAAAACCACTCCCTAAGTTCCTTCCGAAGGTAGTATCGGAAATGACGCTCACAGAACGCATTGTCCTGCCAACCTACTTCCAGAATCACTCTTCAGAAGCAGAACGAACATTGCATTCTCTGGACATAGCAAGAGTATTAAAGTTTTATTTGCAAAGAACTAGGGAATTCCGTTCTTCAAATAGACTGTTCATCGCCTTCTCTGGCCACACAAAGGGCCAGTCTATTTCCAAACAAGGTTTGGCACGCTGGGTTTCTTCTTGCATCACCCACAGCCATCAAGTGAAAGGCGACCCCCTTCCAAAACCACCCTCAGCGCACTCCACCAGAGGGAGAGTGGCATCAACAGCATTCCACGCAGGGGTGGCCTTGAAGGACATATGCAGAGCTGCCACGTGGAGCACTCTGCACACGTTCGTTAAACACTACTGACTGGCTGAAGATTCCAACAAAGAAACTGCAGTTGGACAGGCAGTGCTCCACCACCTCTTTGCATAAGGTAGGACCAGCCTCCTTTTCCCACCTTTCCCTGAGTATGTAACCGTTGTGATGCCGCATGGTAAAGGTTTGATCACAGATATGTTTTCTGTATTATGCATATATGTATATGATGGTGGCATGTTTTTAACTGCTTGGTATTCTATTGAAGCATCTGAATCTATGAAAGATCCAATGCTGGAGAAGTCTTAGTTACTTATCTGTAACTGTATTTCTCCAGCATTGGTATCTTTCATAGATTCACATGCGCCCACCCACCTCCCCTGAGAGGCTGCACCTACGCTCAGCAACCATCATACTGTAATTACTACGGTTCAAAATCTGAAGATGGCTGCCTGGGCGGAGCTTAAGTCCTGCCACCTCATTGGTTGGGGTCATAAAGGACCAAAGTGAGGTGGAGGGACTACACAATAGAATGGCTCATAGGCCATAATAGGCTATGTACGTGCATTTCTATGTAGCAATGTGTGTATATTAAAACATTTTTTAATAATTATTTTATCACCGAGAATTCCCAGTCTGACGACAGGGAATATTCAAGCATGTGAACCTATGAACGATACCAATGCTGGAGAAATACAGTTACAGGTAAGTAACTAAGACTTATTGAACAAGCAACCACAGGAAGAGAAATCTAGGGGAGGGAAATATCCAGTTTGTACCTTTTTGTTTTGGAGTTACCTATTTTCCTTTTTGAACATTAATAAAGCATGCAAGGCCAACACATTACCCTTTTCACCTTAGTTTATTTTGTTAAAATGTGAGGGTTGGAATGGAATTTTGGGCACAGGACAGTTTTGTTTTGGACATTCTGACTTTGAGAGACCCTTAGTTTTGCTTTTCTATAGGGAACCACCTTTAGAGCAGGGACAGAGCGGTATTTTCCCAACCTCCTTACTTTAATAAACGACTTTAGCGAAAACGTGAACCCCTTTATTTATTCATTACATTTAAGAAGCACCCAGACCCACAGGTAGCACAGCAATTGTACAATGCCTTGTGTCTGAGTCTCATTCCTTGCTCCTCACACCACCAAAAAGAAAACAGCCAGCACAGTGAAGTTTAAACATGGTCCTTGCGGCACTTATGAAAGCGCCATTTGAGCCTATGGCCGCTGCTTACATTAGATATGTATGATGGAAAAGGGCCTTTCGACTAGCAGTAACATCGTTCAGACTAACTACGGAAATACAGGCTCTATCAATAAAAGAGCCATACCTGTGTTTCCAGGTAAACAAAGTAATCTTAAAATGGAATCCAAGTTTTATTGCGAAGGTGCTCACGAAGTTCCATTTACAAACGGAAATAATACTGCCAGATTTATTTAATAATCTGCCCACTCTGGCTGAACAAGCCCTGCACTCATTGGATCTGTGCAGGACCTTAAAGACTCACCTAGACAGACCAAAAGCTCTTAGGCATTTGTCACCATTATTTGTAGCCTTTGGTCCTCCGAGCAAAGGTGAGCTTATCTCCAAGCAAGGCATAGTCAGATAGGTGGCATCTGCGATTTCAAAAACTCATGCAAAGGCAAAGAGACCCATATGAGGGGCAATCCGGGCACATTCTACAAGAGCGATGAGGGCTTCGTCAGTATTTTGGGTAGGAATCCCGCTGGCGGACATTTGCAAGGCATCCACTTGGGCAGTGCCATACACCTTTGTGAAATACTACTTCATAGAAGGACAGGACAAATCGGAAGCCGGAGTGGGAAGAGCAGTGCTACAGGACCTCTTTCAATAAGGTAGGCCTTTCCCCCCTTCCTCCACTGCTACTCAAAGCATGTGAATCCATGAAAAATCAGATGCTGGAGAAGGAGTATGTTGCTTACCTATACCTCATGTTCTCCAGCATTGGTATCTTTCATGGGTTCACATGTGCCCACCGGCTGCCCCTGGGGGAGTAAGGCTACAATGGAAGAAGCCCTCTCGAGTTAGAATGTGAAGATGGCCTCTAGAGTGGGGCTAGATACTCAACGTCCCATTGACAGAGGCACAAAACACCCGAAAAGACAGTGATGGGTTGCAAAAGTGAACCATATTTTTCTTTATTGTATAATATAATCCCAGGTTATCGAGGATTCCCAGACTGACGATGGGGAACATTCAAAGCATGTGAATCCCTGAAGGATTCCAATGCTGAAGAATGTGATATTATCTTTCTCGTAACTATGACTAACATGAGTGTTCCAATAAAACTTTTCATTCACTCCTCTTCATGGTCTTGTGGTATTATCTTTCTCGTAACTCTGAGGAATATGAGCATTCCAATAATGGTTCTCATTCACTCCCTGGGGTCTCCCGTTATACCTATTACCTTCTGTTTTTAAGGTTAACGCCACCAAGGTTTTCATTAGCTGAGGATCGGCTTCCTCTCCTTGTAATCTGGCGTCTTGGGTCTTTTCTCCAGGTTCTCCTCCCTTGGTTGTCTTGGATGGCTATCCGGTTGTGTACCGGCTAGTGCCAAGTTTGCAATGCAGAATGGTTTTGGCCTTGTTGCGACGACCCTTGGTTCAAAAGGAACCTCCCATGGTCACGCCACCAGTCTCGGGTTCCGTCTTTTTCTCAGCTCCGGGACATCACACATTTAGCTTTATTCTCCATGTTGCCTATCTACCGTGTGTAGAACGCTGGTCACCTCTCAGTCTCTCACGGCTGCAAAACCCTGCGCTTCATGCCTCTGCTTCTCTCTGAAGTCAGTGTCTGTGCCCTTTTAAAACTCGCAACCTCTCTATTCACTTCCCCAGGTGCCTCCACTTCTTGGACTGACGTGCCCACGGGGCTTCCCATGCATACGTCTTTGATCCTTTTTCCCTTTCTCTTGTAGGTGTTCTTCTCCATATGTCCTCTTTGTCGTTGCAGTGGAATGGAAGCTTGAAAGGAGGTTTTCTATTTCATGTTGGCAATTACACATTTTATTTTTCTGTTCACAGATATTGTCATCAGAAAGGTTAAAAGATATTTCGGAAGATCCACTAAGGAGTTCCTCTCTGGAATGGGAGTCCTTGTCCCCAAAGGGGGAGCCTCTCCCGTTGAGGTCCCACTTGCCCCTCTACCCCTAGGTGTGGATATTGTGCAGTGGGCTCACCTCCCTAGCCTCACAGGGGGGCTCCTCCTTGGGGCGAAGAGACAAATTCCCACATTTTTTCACAGCGTCTTACCCTAACAAATGCACAGTAGAGGCCAGAGGTGTGGTTCCTATTTCTCTGCACTCTATTTTCAGTAGATCTTACTTTGGTGGTGAGCTTTAGGTGCTTCTGGCAATGACAGGCTTAGGTCTGCAGGACTCATGGAGACAGCTGACGTCGGGGTACTCTGCTGATCAATAAATGTAGAGCCTGTGGGACTTTGTGTTCATCTCATGTGATTCTGGAAGGAGAGCGAAAGGGAAGTGTCTGTTGTATAGCCTCTTATGCAGGGCAAGCAGACTTGCCGTATGGAACTCTTTCTCCTACTGTACTTTCCCGACAGTGTGTGGAACACGGAGAGAATGCACCATCACACAGGCATGTGCCTGCACTCAAGAGACATGTTATTGTCTTTACTTTATTCTGAAGTGCTCAGATGCTCCACGAGCCTGAAGCAGTCTTTATATTTTTAAATAAAGAAAGGGGTTCTGTTCCACATGGTGCATTAAACAGTGATGGCATTTTCTTCTTTTTTTCCTTAGCAGTGATAGCCCACTCTGTGCTTGGCATGCATGGTTTAGTACGCAATTTCCTTTTACTGGCAAGCTCTCCATGTCCCAAACGTATCCCTGCCCTGTCTCTTTCCAATGCTAAAACAATTGACTACAACAAAGAACACAGAGAATGTTGCTGGGCATTAGATGGCTATAACACAGTTTTATGAGAAGTGCCTCAGCCTGACCAGCTTCTTGCTGACTTCCCTGTTGTGCGCCCTGATGCCTGCGGGTCCCCGGTGTGTTATAAATAAACAAATTGAATACCTAAGTTAACTTACAGGTGCTCTGTAACAAGGCCAGTCTCAGGATTCTACGTTGAACTGGTGTCCTAGGTATGCCCTGGAATGGAGAAACCAGAATACTTCGGCATACTTTTCCCAGGACTGGCTGCTCCATAAGGTCACTAAATGAATTCTCCATGGATCCACTTGCCTTTGCCCCACTTCTCTTCCTAGCCCCTCACTACTTGAACCTTGTGCTTGCGTTCCAATACTCATTGCATTTGTTCTCAGTATTATTCAGGATGAGACCGCTGGTCCTGTGACCACATTTAATTTCTTCCCTATAATTTATCTTTATCCTTGAGCCTTGTGGCCATGTCCTGTGACCTTTTCATGTAATGGTTTCTCCATATGCTTCTGTCATCTGATTTACTCTATCTCCCTCTCATTTAATTATTTATTTAACCATTTATAAAGCCTCTTACACCCGTAGGCAAACGGGCGCTATGAAAAACAACATATAAACGCATACACAACAGACAACAAATAACATTACAATAAATAAAAACAAAAGCAACAATGAGACTCATGGGCTTACAAAAATTACAGTCTCTGTTGTTCTGAGAACACCACTCGTCCAACTTGATCCTCCGGAGAAGCTTCAGGTGATATCTTATGACCCCAGGCTCCACCTTCTTGTGTAACTATGAAAGAACTTTATTTCTGAATGCGGTCCTAGGTTCATTCCTAGTTGGTTCCTCCACATTAGTAATAATTAGGGGTGTACCGAAGTTCGGCATCGAGTTAGTATTCAGGCGAATTCTGGCAGAAAATCAACTATTCTGCATTCGGCCGAATACTTACTTGAATGGTACTCGAAGCCGAAGTTGCACCCCAGTCATAGAACGTGTGCTCTGGCAGTTGGAACTGGCGACTAGTGGCGGCGAAAGGACATTTTGGGTTTTCGTTCAAGGCTGCCTGACTTGCCTGCGTAAAGCACGCCACTGTCTGCGACATGTATTGCTTCAGCCAGGACCTTTGAAACTTTGCTTCACCTCATTGTGGGAGTGAACAGTCCCAGCTCCGGAACTGGTTCGGTGGAAGGGGTGTGAACCACATGCAGAACCCCTGCAAGAAGAGGCAGCAGCCTGGGCGCCACCCTTTAGTCTGGCCCAGCGCTCACTTGGGGGCTGTTGTCCAGGTTGCCTTGTGACAGGAGAGCGCCCATCCTTGACCCCTGCCTCGTGCCTGTGATCGCCTCAAGATGACTGGGTACTCCACTGACTTGCGGATCAAGCTGCCCATGCTGTCATTCAGGAGGGCTTCACCATCATCCTCTTTGCAATTTTCCTCTGTTACGTAAACCACGCTTGCATCCATATTCTTGCAGTGTTGCATGCTTTTATTTGAGCAACACAGATCCCTGCAGCAGACACAATAACGCAATGAACGATCTTATGTCACCAAATACATTTTAAGAGCAATGTGTCACCTTCACTTGCATAGCAGACGTCTGCCACTGTTTTGGCCTTGTGGTGCTTTAGTCTTGGCCAGAACTTGGGTGCGTGGCTGGAAGAGTGTGGAGTTGTGCTCGGCTCCATGCATGTGGGCAAGTCAGTTTGTGGGCAAAACAAAACGGGGACTATATTCTTAAAGGTCCACTTGCAAGTTACTCAAATCTCGCGCGTATTGCAACAGCTATTCAAAGATTAGCCGCACAGCGCCACCTTCTAACCTAGTAACAAAAGGTGTCGTACGACTCTGTAAGGTTAAAAAGAAAATATTATAATACAATGAATTACAAATGCTTTGGCATGTTTTGAACAATCAATAATGGCGCGTGAATTCGTTTATTTGTACAATCGGAAGCAGCTGTTATTTATTAAGTGCCCCTGGGTTTGGCACGGATTACAGGTAGACTACTGGGAAGGAGCCTCTCGTCTACTGCCTGGCAGGCATCTGTTTTCTTGCGTGGCTGGTCCGAAAAGGCAGACTGTGCGCTTGCCGGTTTCTGTTTCTCTTTCCCTTTCCTTTCCTTAATTGTGCCCCTACGCTCCTATTGCTATGCAGACTCGGGGCTACGTCTATATAATTAGAAGTTTACGCGAGTCATTGAAATGTGGCACATTGGAATGAAACTGATTCAGCCAGGATCAAGCAATTTGATCAAGCGTGGAAGCCGAGATTAGTCCCTTGGTTGCGCAGTTAATTGACCACGCTTCCCCCCATTCAGCCAGTGGAATTATTCCCAACAGCAGCCACGCTGTGGGTGATGAGTAATTGCGAGGTGTGCAACACTGAAGGGTACATTTCCAGATCTCGCCCATGTGCTTCTCTGAGAGGCCGTGAAAGGCCTCAGACCCGATGCTCGGACATCAAAACCGTAGAGGTGACAGGCGGGGGTCCATTACACCTCCCCTTGGCCTCACCCTCCTAACAGTGGGGAGCAGAGCCTTTCTCCAAGAGAGGTGAAGTCGACAGGGGGAGGGGAGGAGGCATGGCTGGAAGGTAAGGAAGAAAGAGCTTAACAAACAACTTTTCGTTTTTCTGCAGTTTTCCAAGGAGGCCTACTGCTGACTTTACAATCTCCTCTGGCACACTGGGCTAATTCAAATGTAAATTCCTGGGGTTATAGGGGTAGGAGAGGTCACATGAACTAGGCTTCTATGTGCTCTGGTGGCGTTGTAATGATGTGTCAAATGCAGGTTACAAATCTAATCCATTAGGACTGGAGGAGCTGGGATGCCGCAGGCGATCCACACCCAGCTACCACCAATGGGTCCACCCCCTCATCTCTTCCCACCCAAGTGTCCCAGGGAAAGGCTGTTCTCTGCATTTCAAAGGCAGCCCAGCACAGGGGGGAGGGAGCCCCTCCAAAATGCAAATGCTGATTACTGGCCTAAATGGGCACCTGTGTGAAAGGCACTGTGCACTTGTCCTTGGACAGGCCGATTGTGCTCTTTGGAAAGGCTCAGTTCCCAGCCCCCTTTTAAATACTTGACAGCTGTATTTAAAGAAGCCCTTGATCAGGCCTTTGTACTTGCTGGCCAACTCTACACACTTTTCAACAATCCCAGCGCCTTTTCTTCACTTTATGGTGGCTAGGAGCCAACCTGCTTTTAGTTTTAGCCAAACTTATCCTCACCTGCAGGGATTTAAAACAACTTCAAAGTGACACCTTCTGTAGAAACCAAAGAAGAGAAAGGCAATAACGAATGGATGTGCATGTTTTAAAGTGTGTTTTCAATTTTAAAAGTGTTTTTCCTGTCTACATAACTTTATTTATTAAAAAGGTCACTATTCGGTTCCATATTTGGCCGTGGCCGAATACTTGGAAAACTATTCAGTATTCGGCCAAATACGTGAATCTAGTATTCGGTACACCCCTAGTAAGAATGACATTGCTCTTGTCCAAAATGAGCCCTCTGAAATACTCATCAGCAATTTCTGGCACATGATTTTTGCCCACACGGAAGCTCCTCGGATTACACGTTTTTCGTGTAGGATTAGCAGGACAACACGGGCATTGACTAGACAGAGCTAGCCCCACTGAAGGATCTAAGGCAACTGATGATGTCAGAGACGGTGCTTTAGGACAGGGTATAACATCATGGCGTTGACAGTTTTTTCACCCAGCGAGTGATTAATACCTATTTCTAGTAAGTCGGTTTGACAAGACTTGTCCACCGTCCCTTGAGGAGCCTTATTACCGCCCCCTTCCACCGACTTAAGCCAGAGTAAAAATTCTTTAAGATGGCTCGACTGATCCAACTTCGCAGTAATGCGTTCCTTTAAGGCCAGCCAGCTACCCATCTTGTTCAGCTCCCTGTTTGATTCAACCTGAATTGGTTTTAGCGATGGGCAGCTCTCGATTGGCCACAAGCCCCTTACAGAATCTGCTACAGCTCCCCTTCATTTAATCTACGGCCACACAGAGCTTTTGTACCCCAGAGTTAGGTAAATCTTAGCTTAGGCTGCAGAGGAGCCTTGTGGTTCCTGGCAGTTCGTTTGAAAATTGATGCTGTGGAAACCTGTATAATAAATAGTTTAGGAATACATTAAAGTTAGTTAAGGCGGGTGTGTGGCCATCCGACTTGCAGCACAAACAAACTCATCAACAAAACTACACTCTGCCTTTTATAACCCCTGTAACAGTACCCAGCAGAATCCTTCTTCTGTCCCCAATATTTTGCACTGGGCATCTCCTACCAATACCACCTCCTCTGTTTTTGCCATCTCCTATCAATACGAACTCTTCCTCCCCTCTAACACCTGCTCCGACCTCTCAGCACATTATCACTTAACACGCTGCATCATTCCACCTGCCACAGCATCCCACACTGAGCAACCGAGCTCTGTGCTTTTATATTGTGGTCTCTCCTCCCCCTGGGGGGGCATTCTAGGGAGCGTTTGCATCGGAGACTAGTAAAGGGTGAGTGCTGGGAATGGCTGTCCCTGAAGGAGCGTAGGGATGCATTGGGCTTAGAGGTCTGGACCAAGCCTATAACGGGCCTTTTGGATAACCTAGAAGTTAGTCTTCCCCTCCATGTTGATGCTGGTGCTGGACTGAGATTTCAGAGAATCAATGTGTTTCTGAAAATACAGTAGGCAAACTCTGTAAATCCTTTGTTTCTCTTTCCGTTTTGTGGTCATGGTGAAACTGAAGCATTGTATCCCTGGCATGGGAATCTCTTGCTGGGGAACAAGGTTCCTGTAGCATGTCTTCCTGTAACGTATCCTCAGTACTTGGGAAGCTTCAGACTCATAACAATGAATCTGCAGGGCATCAGAGTTCCTACTGGATACCGCAAACTCTGTGCAATAACTTCTTTGTATCGTGTGACACTGTATACACGCCACACCATGGTCGATTGAAGGAAAGATATCTTTCCCTTTGCTGGATGGAGATTTGGGTCAGATCAAAGAGCTTCTGTTTATTTCAGTTGGGCAGATGGTGCTTTTCTATTGTCCTTCATGGTGGCTCTGTGACTGTCCCCTTCAATGACCTGTGAATCAATGTCAGGCCACCGGTCGATGCTCCCTAAATGACTGCCAGGCCTATCACCGTCTGACTCCTTGGAGCAGTGGAGTAACTTTGCTGATAATGTTAGGGCAGACATGACGACTGAAGGAAAGGGGCGGGGGCGGAGGAAGGGCAGATGGATGGCTCTGAGGATAACACTAAACTACCACACCACAATAGTCCATGGCCGACGTTCTGTTATAACTTTCATAAGGCTGGTGGCGTATCTTTAAAATTCATTTGAGCACCCACACATCTTCAGCCAGGGCTGCCATGCAAGCAGTGACACAACATAACATTCATGAACTTCATTCCACCCAGAACATACAAATAATGCATTATTTATCATTCATTCAGACACAAAGGTGAACACACATATACTTGCACACACTCACACACAAATGCACCCAGCACCCCCACTGACATACAGTGTGTGCCCACATAACATGTATTTGTATATACACAATGACACATGGAAACAGTGGCACAACGTCCATTGAGTAGACCAGGCTTTATCACCCACTGACCCCTAATATTTTGGGCTACGTTGACTTGACCTTGCTGAACGATAATGACATGGTTGGCAGAAAGGAACAGATTCACTGGAATGTCAGCAATTCTTTGGATTTTTCCATCCGTTCAAAGGCAAGAGCCATCGGTTAATGAAGTGGGCAAGCAAGTATATTTGGTACAGATTTTTAAATGCCATATATCTCCAAACTTGGGTTCTGCACAGCATCTTATATGTGTACGTGTTGACGGATTTATTTCTACAAAATTCGAACTGATTAAAATTAAGGTATATTTTCCTTTGTTCAAATGACCTCAAGCACTGGAGTGCCGAACGGGAGAGACAAAGGGGCAAGCTGCCTCCTGTTGCTCTTTTAAGAGCAGACCGGGACATTTATCAGTCGGACACCTCTCCCGTTTTGCACCTCAAAGAGGGTTCCCAACGGTAGAGCTGTTCTACTGCCAGGACAATGTCTCAAGGAGCTCCAGGCAGCAGAGGGTCCTCACGTTGCTCTGTGTCAACAGAGCATTACAATGTGAGCCATTAGGCACTGATGGGAGGCACTGATGGGAGAGAGGGGGGTACTATTAGCAGGGACTTTTGTCCCTTTGGAAATGTGAATGGGAGGGAGTGTTCAGAAGTGAGAAGGTTGCATGATGTCTGAAATAATGACTATGGCTTTAAAACCCAAGGTGATGTTGGTGTCATCCAAAAAAATCAGTAGGGTGAAAGTATCAACCTCGATGGGGACCAGTGAGTATGTAGATTGCTATAAATATCTGGCGCTTGAGATCTCTGGCACTACGGGGTATGCCGATATTATAGCTGCCAAGGTTAGCAGGGTCAGACAAATATCAGGTGTCTGCAGAAAATTTGGAAGGGAACATTCAGGCTTCTCCCTGACGGAGGTACTAACGCTTTATAAACAGTGGCTATGTCCGACAGTGCTGTATGGACTGGAAGCTCTAGCAGTGAAAGACGTGAAATGGTTGGACTGTGTCGAGGCTAGATTCTGGAGAGCCATACTAAACTTGTCAACCTCGGTGGAATGTAGAAGTCTGGAGCTGGGACTTGTATCTCTTAAAGCCCAGTTACTAATAAGTAGAGATTGACTGATGTTGAAAGCGAAAACCTTTCACACGTCTCCGTTATTGAGTGTATTGCGAGTAAGCTACAAGTAAGTTACAAGTTGGAACTAAGCAGGGAAAGTAATTCCCCCTACTCCCACGTATTCGATGAGGTGGGATGGTTCACCGACTTCAATCGTTGTTCCACCTTTGACCCTTGAAAGGTGCACTCAATCATAGGGTACTGAAATATGATTGGGTGTGTAATTATAACCATCTTTCATCTCTGAAGAGCTATCTGGGTGTAGTTCGAGTGGTACACTATTATATGAAGGTATTTAGAACTTTGCCCGACCCAAATGCCCGTGATTTTTGTTTACGGCCAAGTATAAATCAACTGCCGGTTCTATCAATATGCGGTCCACAAAAAAGATTGCCCACGAAGCTAGATACTGCAGTATCTGCTAATATTGAGATGTCAAAGAATGTCCTGATGGAATACCCCGGTCTCGGATCTCTCTATATGGTTGCATTAGGACATCTTGTGCACAATTTGGACGCTATCAAAAGTGACAAGTTCTGGGTGTTCTGCGTAAACACCACATTCATGTCCATATTATTGGCCCTCTAGGGTCTGGAAGAACATAACGCAGTTGTTGGTCTAGACTGCCTTTTGTAGGGAGGAGCAGATCGGAAGCTCCCGAGATGGCGCTGTGCCCTGGTGAATAAAGGCTGTGAGGTTTGAAGGTGGGAGGTCAGGCAATTGTGAGCAATGATTTGGTATTTCTTTTTAATGTGATGTTTTATTAATTTAATTTTAATTTGGATACATACTTTTAAATATTACAATATGTTATATTACTTGTGATAACATGTGTTATGTGAGTTAATTGTATGTAACTGTATATATTGTAAAAGTTCAGTTTAAAAAAAAAACTATTATACAATTAAACTAAATAAAAATAAATTAAAATGTAAAATCCAAGGGATATTTGTTAGGCTCACATTAACCTGCATGATGCTATTGTGACTGCATGCAGGGTAGGGAGAATAAAAGTAAAGCCATACTCTCATTGCTCAACATATGTCTATGACAATGTCTATAGTGTATGGTTAGTTTACTATGAAAGAGTAGTCTATTGTGTAATGTCGTTTGCTTCCAGGGCATTGCTATAAATAATTATTTAAGCACATGAAATGCAAAGCAAAACCTTAATAAATATCTATATCAACTAAACCTGGGAAGATGTGCACAGTTGCCTAAATTGTCCAAATCCTAGTTTCACCGTTTAACCAAAGTGTGTGATCCTGGGCAAATCATTTAATCACATTGTGCCTTACTTTATCTGCAGCGCTGTAAGCGATTCTGATTCACTTCAAAGCTACTGTTAATATATCAGGTATTATGATAAAAAGTCTAATGACCACAGAGTTGCTCCATATATAACAATAGTGCAACATCCCAGATAGGTTTGAGGGCTACTACGAGATCGCGGACTAAGAACTCATGGTAGGCCCAACACCTTCCCCCCAAAAGGAATGCAGGCCCAGACAGACAGCAAGTTCAACTGCGGTTTATTATAGCCAAAACCAACAGGGATCAGTACAAGGATGGAAAAGCAATCCGTGGCCATCTGTGTTCCCTGGCTCGCAGGCCGGTGTTGTGGGCATATTACATCACACTAGTGTCACAACTGGGGCCCCTCTCCAGCAAACATATTGTGTGACTGTATTGGGCATTGAGTAGTAGTCCACCTATAGTGGACCTTATACTTGTTAGTTCACTGGCTCTCGCATGTCAGGTGGCTGGCCTGTCCCATCACCAATTACCTAACTTTACGCAATGTTGCGGTGTTAGGGTCTTACCATTGGTTCTTGCCTATTGCTACCCATCCCTAAGATACTGAACTGTGGTTGGCTAGAGCTGACATCTCCGGGCCTGGGATCTGAAATGGTTCTCAGCTTGAGGTGTACCTTTTCAAGGTAACAAGAACAACTATGTGTCTGAATTGTATCATATGTGTACCACCATGGTCTGAGAGTGCCCGTTCACATCATGCAACTCTTGTCTTCTCGTTGTAACAACTTTGTTGCAAGCTTCGTCTGGCGGCATGAGATTGCTTCTCTTTCCCATTGCCGGTTTCGATTCATCATCTAAGCTTGGCGGGTCACGTGTCTAGAGACCTTGTTTGAGCCCCTTCTGAGCTCTAAATTATTCTGAATATTGGAGAATTATTATTTTGTTATTTACTGCCGCTGGTGTTACTGCCATTCAGGGAATGGAATGTCACTCATATCTCTGGCCTTGGCAGCCGGCCTTGTTTCACATGTTTGCTTCTCTGTGCAGCTTGAATTCAACTCAGCTCAGCTCCCGCTGAGCGTCTGTGGCCTGCTGTGATTCCCTAAGCCATATCATGGCTTCAGTATATTCGTGCTACTCTATACTTTCTATGTGTTAGTCACACTGGACTGTCCGGTCCCATGGGTGCTCCTGCAGTTCCATAAGGTTAATTTGCACATAAGCATCTACAAGCATTCATTCAGGATCTCTTGCTTCTTGCTGTTCCTGCTTTGCTGTGTTTAGGCTAGTGACAAAATAATGAAGCAATGACAGTATGTACATGTCTCTGTCCTCCAACTATAGAGACGCGTATTTGTGGTCTTGGTGTAATCGAGTGTGTGTGTGTTTCATTGTGCGGATGGCATGTATGCTTCCTGTCTAACATTGCCAAGTAGTGGTGTCTCTAACGACGTGAATGGCTTCAGTTTCTTGGCGCTTTAGTCAATACTGTCAATTGAAGTATTCGTAGTTGCTGCCTGAGGATCTTCATCCATTCTGAGTAGGGTCTGTATCGCCCCTGGTTTGTAAGGTTGGCTTAGTGGGTACCTCTCGAGGTACTTGTCAATGGTTGGAGCGCTAGTGATTGGTAGTATGGACGTTCACGATATCTTTGGTTCTTCTTCCGCATCATATACTTCATCTGTGGGGGATGTAAGTCATTTCAACCCGGCACTCCACCGAAGTCAAGGCCTAGAGTGTGATGCACAATTGAAACCCTTAATTCTTTATTTATGTCTATAAGTTCTTTTATTTCTGAATGATGTACCCTTATATCACACCCCTCTCTTTGAATCCCCCCGTTCACACTGAACCAGGAAGCAGGCTGTTTTGCAAAGTTAAAAATATTTATTTTAGGTATTTCACAATATATATATCACACAACTTTAATTAATATACAATGATCACCAATGGGGTGATGTCACGCTAAACAATCTCTTTATCCAGAAGTAGTATGATAGGAAAAATAATGCAGCACAGAATAATACTTTTGTGTGTTCAATCAAAATTGCAACGTGATTACTCTTTCCCCCTGCACACTACTCAATCCCCCCAATATGCAATATAAAGAGATGGAAGGAGAGAAAACAGGTTTTAGGAATACAGAATTCAACACAATAGTATCAATCCCAATTTCCCCCCAGCAAACACAGAGAGAGAGAAATAAGAATGATTGCAAACGTATCAAAATGGTTTAAAGTTGGCTTTGCATGAATGGTAAAAAAACTGAAAATAGATGTAATTCACTAAAATGGTTTCAATGCTAGTGGGAGCCGCTTTGTATAGTTTCAGACAAACACTAGCAATGATTATTGAGTAACTAGCAAGTTGAAAACTTAATTCTGAGATCGGATGCAATGAACAGCTATTTCACACGTGATAGATTTGAGCCAAACGAAAAATTTGCAGCAAATTTTTCCGTGCGCGGTAAGCACCATTGTGGACAAACTATAAGGTTTGGGTTCCTAGGAAAGCTGAGGATGTTACCTTCAATTAGACACTCAGATTTTGTTTCTAGCACAAACGGTGAAGAAGTTATGAAGGTTTTTGTGGAGGTCGTTTTTTTCAGAAAGAGTCAAAATTGCAAAACAGGAATACGCTTTTTAAAATGAACAAACAAGGTTGCTTTACACTAGGGGAGACTATGAAGATGCAAACTACACGACAACGCAGCCACCAGCCCAGGATATCACTGGTTGGTTTGGCCTGCCGAGACGCTCGCCTTTCTTCAGAAGATATATCAGCCAGCGCAAACAGGATTTTAACACTACAATTACAAAGGACTATAGGGTAAGAGAAAGAGGTCAGGCAAGACAAAAGGATTTTAGAAATGCAGTTCTGGATATAAAAGAATAGGTTTGGATAGGATGACTTATGGATAATACATATGCTAGTGACAATCCTATGCTATGGATACTCACTACCAATGTTTGGAATGGACCCGTCGGAGATCTGGTCAGGGATACTTTCTGGACAGGAATTATGCTTGCACACCGGACTGGACTCAAGGCGCTCTGGTTCTGCAATCAGCAAGGCACTCTGGACACTGCATGGTGGGACTGAACTGGATCTGACAGGCTATGGTTCTAGTTCGCAGCTATCTGGTCACAGCTCGGTTCTACTGGGTTGGATCTTTGGATTCTGGCAATAATTTTGAGCAAGAAAGCAGCACAGCACAGCCAGGCTGTTCTTTTTTTCCACTTAGAGGTCTGGGGTAAAATCTGGTTTCTGGATTTTTAAAGGCCAAGCTGAGAAGGGTTCAGGTTTGGAAATGGGCCTTTCTGCTTTCAAAGTTCTGGAGTCTGGAAAATGGATTTCTCTTGCAATGTGCTCCACCAGCAATCGGTTGGTGGGTGAATGTGTGTGTCTCTTTAGGTCCTAAGCTGTGTCTATTTATGTATTTCCTAAAGTGGTGGGTTTGCTGAATTCTACTAGGCACACCCCCTCGGTATTCTATTGGTTAGGGTCTTTCATGTCTCTTGATTTGAGAAGAAAACAGAGTGTCATCATGACAATGGCCCTCATTACGACCCTGGCGGAAATCGAAAAATGATGGCGGAAATGTAATACCGCCATCGAATACCGCTCGGTGCGATTATGACCCGTCACCGTAAAGTACGATGCCATCAGCGACACCGTAGTGAACGCCAACGCTAACTGCACCAAGCACGCGCACGCGCGCCATGCAAAACCGTAATTACCACCATGGCGCAACGGTAATTTGTAATAAAACGTAATTCTGACCCTAGCAGACATTTACTTAACGCCATCAAGCATGGCGGAAAGTACCATTCCGCCATGGTGAGAATTACGGCATCGTGAACCAACCGTAAATGGCCCTACTGAGTGCCTGTACACCACTCCCTGCCCACATTGCACAACTCCTCGTAGGTGCAATGAAGTTACACAATGCAACCAGTGAAATGTACAAGTCAACCATGCATGCCAACGAACAAATGAATGTAGGGGCTCCAAGTGCCTTGTGAGTGGCCATCCATATTTGGCATGGCACCATTGCCGTACTGATGCAGCACAGGCATGTGAAGGTTCAAGTACAGCAATATGAACTGAAACATGAGACAAAACAACAACAGGCCCCCATCGCTTGACACCAGTGTAAGGCAACATTCAAAGCAGTATCCTGAGGGAGACTGCACCAGCCCTGTACCCTTGCCAGTAAACAAACCAACCATCAGCATAAGCATGTACCACACAAGTTGGCAGAGTGACTGAGCAGCCAGGCTCATCTCAAGAGGGGCCAATGGAAGCTGCAGGGCACAGATGGCACGAATACAGAAGCTATTCCAATGGACATGACCTCAGTCTCCCTCCAAGAAACACACGCAAACACAGGCACCTGTGACCAGCCATTTTCTGATAATCACATCATTCCACCAATCCACCTGGCTGACCGGCATCTGTTACACAAAAGCTAATCCCTCGCCCCTGAGCATGACATCATTAAAACAGTCATAATGGCAGCCCCCATCCCTGACCTTACTGGGCTTCGTAGGCAAACGCGGCCAGTACAGTACCACGCAACTATACTCAGAAGCCGGAACCCAATGCAGATCTTCTCACAATACATCGCTCCACAAATAGGAATATGCTACATTACTTGCAAAGAATAACGCTACACGGTTGATATCAGAATCAAATTTTAATGCACATCAAATTCACCAAGCCCATACAGCTATTAGGTCATAAACTCCAAAATATTTTTCATCACTGTGGGCTGCATCCGCAATAAATGACCAGCTTCTTCTTGTGTGACGCCCTGTTCCTTCATGGTACACAGGGGCTACATTCACGTTCAAAAAGGCAACATGGAAGCGCCTAGAACCGCAGGGCCGTCCCATTAGGTAGGCACTAGTCCAGCTGAAAGGTTGATATGTAGCTCCTAGCCACTAGTACTGCGTAAGGGCATGTGGCCCATTGGCGATCGTCCCATAAGATCGTAATGGTGCTCCACTGATTAACTCGAAGCAGCAGGTGTCGGGAGTAAAAGCCATCTGCAGGAGTGGCATACAGATGGCAGCGGCAAAAGGGGAGGAGATACCTGTCACCCAAATGAAATTAAAAAGAATAGTATGGGCATCAGAACTTCATTTGTATTACTCACTTCAATGATCACACTAAATCTACAGCCATATGCATGCTAGCCCACTCAAAAGGATTATTTCCACCCAAAAATCACTTGCGAATCATAACTATATAAATCGAGGTGAAAACACTATTACAAACGAGTGTTTGTGTGCATGCGTCTGTTAAGACAGAATCCATTAGATGGGATTAGTAACGTGCATAGACACAAGTGTTTGAAGGCGCGTCGAGACAGGGAGGGTTCAACAAGGGCAGATAGACGATGGTCCCACTATGGCAGCTCTGCATCACATAGCGCAGGGGAAGGGGATAGATTCCAAAAAGCCATGTACATGGCAAACTCTCAATTAAATCATCTGTCCATGCATCCATACATCATTCCCTCATCCCGGTATAAAAACGCAGGATCATTTACTCATATCACATTTGAAATTTCCATTGAGTCTGTGCGTAATGCAGTCTGCAAAATCCACTGTGCTCCAGCCCGGAATTCTAGTGTTGTGAAGTAACATGTATTTGGGAACGTCCTGCCTTATCGTCCACTACGCTATTGCGCATCCCATACTATTCATATCAATCATTGCATTCTCGCCATGGCCCCTGTTCCAAGGACATTAAACAATAGAACGTTATATTTGCAGTCAGACCTGTGGGCGTCTCCTCGCCGCTAGCTGAAAACCAAAAGCGCTGTCCTTCGAATTCCTCATTTGCAACATCACGTCGAAAAGGCATCTGTGACCGCTTGAAATCACAAATTCATCCATGTAGTGCGGCAGTGTGTGAAAATGGCAACTGGCTTCACTCAAAAATGGGACGGCCCGCCCGTCGGTGAACCTCGGTACAGTGCTGCATGAGGGTCCACCGTTAATCGAGTACTACACAAGTTTCCACTGACCCTTCACAAGTTTGTTCGCGACTGCAAAGATAGTATGTGAAACAATGGGACCATAGCAGAATGAACATATAAACCAATATTTCACTGCCATCGGGATTAAATACATGATTGTAATAGCAAGATGCCATGCGTCACATTGCAGCGTTGTGTGCGGGACGTGCTCGCCCAAAGGGGATTGCAGCTGGCACAGGTGGAATGAATCACCACAGGTGGAGGCTATACAGCCTGAAAACACATAAATTGCACACCCAACCCCCTCCCACAACCACACCCACTCCAAAATGCTACCGGCAGGACTAGCGATGTTGGCCCTGGGGGACCTGATAGCACTGCAAGTACTACAACTTCAAGAAGAAGACGAACACCAACTACTACAACAACCGGCCGCACAGAGGAGACGCAGGAGGAGGAGGAGGGCAAGGCAGGGCCAGCAAGGGCCACCAGCACAGCCACTACCACCACGCAGGCAGCCCGCAATCCCACGCCTCCGAGCTCATCCGTTCAACCTCACTGCTGAGCAGATCCACACCCTCTACCGTTTGGACGGGGACACCATAACCGCCATTGTGAACATGACACACGCTGACCTTGTCAGCATGATAGATAGCCCAACCGCCATCCCACCCCTACTGAAGGTGGTGTCTGTACTCCACTTCCTGGCCACAGGCACCTACCAGCACACAGTCGGACAGTTGCATGGCATTTCACAGCCACTGTTGTCACGGACACTATCGCAAGTGCTCGATGCCCTCCTGAAGCACGCAGACGACTACATCTATTTACCACGCTCGGAGCAGGAGATTACAAACACAAAAGTGGGATTCCATGCACTGGCCGGCATACCGGGTTGCATTGGTGCCATCGACTGCACCCATGTGGAATTGGTTGTCCCACATGCCATGGAGGCCCAGTACCGCAACCGGAAACAATATCATTCTCTTAATGTACAGATGGTGTGTGACTCCAACAGGATCTTTACACATTGTTGTGCCCGATTTCCTGGATCAACCCATGATTCTATGGTCTTGAGGAACTCTACAATACCACGCTACATGGAGCGACACGCAGGGAACAGATCCTGGCTACTCGGTGAGTCTCATTTCATGCATGATAATGTGGGGTATGTGATGCGGCAATGACCTGGCAGGAAGGGGGGGGGGATGCGTACGTAGCAATGTCATTCCACAAACATCCTTTATTGTCCACATACAGGTGATGCCGGGTATCCACTGAAGAGATGGCTCCTTACACCACTCCGGAACCCACAGAACCAGCATGAGGAGGACTACAACCATGCCCACTCACGTACCCGTGTAGTCATAGAACAGGCATTCGGCCTACTGAAGGCTCGTTTCCGCTGCCTCAGCAGGTCTGGCGGGGCACTCCTGTACCGCCATGAGAAGGTTGCAAAGATGGTCATGGCATGCGTCATGCTACACAACATGTGCGTACGTAGAAATGTGCCCATGCCCCCTGACGCAGAACTGCAAGCACCTGAAGATGGTCATGATGAGGGTGGGGATGTGGCAGCACCTCAAGGAGTCCGCGAGGCACAGGAGGCCCGTGAAATTCGTCAGAATATCATAGATTCATGCTTCTAGCACTCACGCCTGGTGGCTGATACATGGACACGGGACTTGTGGCACTGTGTGTGTCTGGAACATGCACAATGTGGACTGTACGCCAATAAAGGCCTCGTACACAACGATCAATGTCCACACATCTCATTGGATGATTATGTAATGTTTATAGCATATGTGAAATTATATTACACACCCCATCGACCCGCCACCCAAGAAAGCCCAACACCCCCCCTCCACTCTCCTACCTCCCCCCCGAACACCAGTGTCCAAAGATGCTCATTGTCAGTGGGCAGACGCTATTGCAAGCCCCCTTTCCGGGTATCAGGGGCACCCCTGCCTGTGGAGCGCAGGTTCCTCCCAGATCTACGTTGGGGGCTGCCCTGGACGGAACTTGCAACGGATGATGTCTCTGCCTGCTCGCGTCCATGCATGTCCCTAAGGGTTTGTGAGAGCTCAGTGAGCACACGGCGCACAGCGGCAAGTTCACCACATACGTCTTTGGACGTCGCATGCAGTTCCCCCCTCAGGCTCTCGGTGCTTCTCTCCATTTGTACCCTTAGAGTCTCTGTACTTCTCTCCATTTGTACCCTTAGTGTCTCTGTACTTCTCTCCATTTGTGCCCTAAGTGTCTCAGTAGATGTTTCTATGACTGCCTTAGAACCCCCACATTCATCAGCATGCTCCTTGAGGAGCGTGGCCAGTTGCTGCTGTTGCACGATCACCTGGTCGAGGGACTGTTGCCTCTGCTGGGCCATGGCCATTTGCGGTGGTGTCACAGAGGGGCTGATCACCTCATGTTGCCTTGCCACAGGGCTTGTGGGGGATGGCCAGTCGTCGTCTTGTGGGTGCCCCTGCGTGGTATCCTCATGGTGTACGGGATGAAACAAACAGGGGGATTGAGACAGGTCATGGATGGGTCCTACATCGACAGCACCGTTTTCTGTGTCGGAGCATGCTGCCATTATTGCAGTGTCACCTATGGTGCTGCTGCCACCAGAAGCAGTGCCTTCTGTGGCATCCATTGGGGGGACCTGTGGTGCTGCTGTTGTGGGCATGCTGGCTGCTGGGGTGCCTGTTGAAGTCCCCTCCTGTGTGCTGCCACTTGATTTGTGCTGCTGCCGTGTCTTGATCCGTGCAGCTGAGGTGGAGGGTCTTTGGCCGTTGGTCTTGGCCCTCTTTGCAGGTGTGCTGGTAGGGGTGTCCTGGAGCTCGTCGTTTGAATCGGACCCTGTGGTGGAGTAAAGGAGGGCGAGCGTTATTTATGGGTCTGTGGAAATTGGAATGGCAATGTATCACATGCATTGGGGTGGTACCTGAGGGTGATTTGGGTCAGGGCCTTGGAGGTGGTTTCATTTTTGTGTGGATTGAGGATGCAGTTGTTTTGCAGCCTGCAGTTAGGGTGTGCATGCTGCACGTGTAGAGGGTGTTTTTAGGATTTTTGATTATTTATGTATTTAATGTGACTTTTAAAGTGCGCTATCAGGCCAATGTATGTGGACGTTCTCCTGGACATGTGTTTCTGTTGCACTATGTGGACACATGGTACTTCACATGATTGGACATTGTGGATTTAGCATTGTTTTATTTGGCCCACCTACCTGATTCTTCGGATGTCTGCACTCCTTTCTCCATCCCTCCGACTCCCTCTATACTCTCCATTCCAATGGTGGAGGCACAGATTTCTTCCCAGGGGGTCAACTTGATGGGTGATTCCGATCCTCCCCCGGTAGCTGTGGCAATGTTACGGTTGGCTGATAGTATGCTCCGTACGCGTATCCGCAAGTCGTCCCATCGCTTTCTGCATTGCTGTGGGTTGCGGGGTGCGGTCCCCACCGCACTTACCCGCTGTGCCACCAGGGCCCATATGGCCTTCTTGTTCGCAAGTGCCGGCCTGGTCATTTGCGTCGAGAAGACGACGGCAGCATTCTCCTGGAGGGTCTCTGTGAGCACGGTGAGTTCCTCATGTGAGAAGTGGACCTGCCGCTTGCGGTCGCATGCTTTTTTAGCAACTTTTCCCATTTTGATTGTTTTAACTAGGGTGGCTAACGGGTTGGGATGTGTCTCAGGGTCGGATTTGTAATGGTTGTGTTGGGATTCTGATTTTGTAGGTGTACGGCGTGCTGTTTCCCGTTCCGGCCCCATGTTTTTACTTCCGTTTCCGTATATTTACGGTCACCGTATTTTGCGATTACCGCTCATTACGGTGACCGCTATGATGGGTGGCGGAATTGCACCTAGGGCGCCGTACGACGGCGGTGAGGGGCATTTTGGGGACATTTCCGCCATCGCGGACTTTGCACTTCCGCCATAGCGTAATGCTCGTGCCCGATGGGTCAGAATTAGCCGCACTTTACTCCATCGTGCAATGGCGGAAACGCTATTTACGCTATGGCGGTCAGGTCAGTTACTTTCCGCCAGGGTCGTAATGAGGGCCAATGTGTTTTATGATCCAGGGAAAACCTCCCCTCTGTTTTTGCACATGAAATCTACTTTTCATAAAAGACATATTTACAATTTTAAAAACTTGATAGCAATAGCATATTTATATCCCACATTTTGTGGAGCAAGTATTCATCCGAGCCCCGTCGCGGTTAGAGCTTGGTCTAAATTTGGCAGTTTTGTGTCCTTTTGGTCTGGTACCCAATGTCAGATTTGTCCACAATTTTACACATATGTTCGCATGATATCTGGGCATAATCATATGAAGTCTCATGTTTCTGGCATCACCACATTTGCTACAAAACCACAATTTCTGCAGTCATGTCCCTGAACATAGCACAGAGTTCTGAGTACTTTTAAAACGTGACCAAAAATTTCACATTAACAATACTGTAATTTTACAATTTTTACAAATTTGTACAGTCCTTTGTCAGTCCTTTTCAAAAATATACTTTTCTGTGCTTTAAGAATAAACAAAACTCTCTGTTCCCGCCCCCAAAGTTTCTGGTGGCTCAAGATCAATCCCCGCCTCTTTCCTCTGGCAGGGGCTTGTGTTGACACTTGCATCTGCATATCTTTTCAATCAAGGAAGTCCTTTTACTCTCCCCGGAGCAGCAGCCCAAATCCCCTCCCCTCTTCTTTAACACCTGAATGTGAGTTCCTGGGCCAGAGAGCAGAAGGGAGGTGCCTTTTGTTGGCGCCAGCTGTGGAATTTGCTTTGTAGTTTTGGCTGGCATCAGGCTGACTTTAAAAATCACTTTGTTTAAATTGTTCTTTGATTAAAATAAACTTACATTTTCAAAACAGGCAAACAGAACTCTAATTCCAGTCTTTTAAAACATAGAGATTAAATAGTTGCAACCTATATTAATTTTGATGGCAAGTCACTTAATGCCAACCATTTGATTTTAACTGCACAAGTTTAAGTTTCTAATACAAATAAAGGACAGCTGACACACAAGCGGCCGGTGCTACTGCGCCCATATTTGACAGATTTTTACAGACAGGCACACTTAATGTGGATATTCTGGTGATAGATTCTGCTTTTCCTGACATAGTGTGCCCATGTGGATTCCTTAAATAAGGTGACAGGTAACACCCAGCAAGGATGTTGGATGTTTTCTGATGTCTGGAACCATTATTTTGTAATTTCAGCAACCAACGAAAAAAGGATTTCAGAGCACTTCTGGGTTTCCTTGCAATAAAGCACTGCCTTTCATGTAGTTTTCATTTTCACTCTGTGGACAGCCCAGTGACAGGTTTCAGCAGTGTGGTCTCCTGTTCCACCACTGACACAGGCAAAGTAGATTGGCAGCCATCTTTTATGGTTTCACTGCGCAATTTTCAGAGATTTAGTGCGCATAGGGCTTTTTGCAGCCATATTGCTGGTTCTGGTGCCACCAGCACACAGTGATGTCGCAGGGCAGAGCCTGGTGGGTCAGTACATCCCACAGGGAGCAGGGGGTGATTTTCCCGTCACTCTTTACATGTAAATATTGTGGTACAGGTGCCTGCATCTGTGGTATGGGTGCCTGCATCTGTGGCATGGGTGTCTGCATCTATTATGTCTGTGTAATGGGTTGAGGTGTCTGCTGGTGCACCCACTGTGTCTGTCTTTGCTGTATCTGTGGCTGCTCCTGTGAATAGTAGTCACCCTGATCCCGCTGCTACGTCTGCTGGTATGGCCCTCCCCAATTCCGCTGCATCCCCCTCTACCTGAATGCTCTCGAAATGTGTCCCAACTGCCCACACGACCAACACTGTGGTGGCACCCTCCCATGACTTTGGAAACAACCCCCGTAATCCCCTGGGCCCTGCTGCACCTGCTGTGCGTACCCTCCAAACCCTCCTGGAAATCCCCCTTGGTTGTGATGTTCTGTGGTCTGTACCTGTGGCCTCTCGGTGGCCCCCTCTTCCTCTAGATCATTGCTGCATGGGACCCCGTCCCATGAACCCTGCCCCCATGGGCTGCTGTTTGTACTACTGCTGCGGTTGCTGTGGCTCCTGTGTGTTTGCGCTCATCAGTACCGCCAGTTTTATGGCGTGCTTTGATAAAAGTTTCTGCACTAACTTCACCTCATCTATCTTTTGTCTTCCTCCTTTTTCTTGAGTTTATCTTGCAACTGCCTACAGTGGGGAAGGATCATAATCTGTATCTCTGTGATCTGTACCTATTAACTTCTTTAGTTGCTTTTGTACTGGTTCTGGCAGTCCTTGGCATAGTATATGGTCGAACACTGCTACTGTTTTATCCCACGGTTCTCGAGTTTCAAGGCGCCAGAGCTCTTGGATCTCTTGAATGTATTCTACAGGGTCTACGTCCCACTCATTTTCTAGGACATAATTGCCCCAATGTCAGAGGAGTCTGGGTATTGTGTCCTCAGTGCTCAGCATACGGCAGCTCTGAAGTTTGCAAATGGTGAACCATTGTGTGCCATGTTCTGTGTTGTCACTCCGGGGAACCCCGTCCTCTTCCATACATGAGCATCTCTGAGGATGGCCACTAGCAGTCCCTTTATGTCTCCCACTGCCAACATCTGTCCTGCTGTCATTCGTTCCATCTCATAAATCCATCATTTTCCTGCATCCACGCTCAATGAGGGTAGCCTGCACCTTGCGTTCTCTTTGTCAGTGTGTTTCCATGGTATATACTGGGATCACCCCCCTTTTTCTTGTAGGGGGCATATGTGTGAATCCTTCCTCTCCATGCACGTTCCTAGTCAGCCTAACCTGTCTGTCCTCCTTCCTAATGTCTGTGTACAGGTCCATTGGTTCCGTTATGGGTAGTCGGATTTCATCCCTGTTTCCTTCCAGGATCCTTCCTCTTAAGCACACACTATAGCTGTATCCCACTTCCTTTGTCCTGGAAGGTCCTTTAGTCTGTCTATGTATGGTCCTAAGTTATTGATGTTACAAAGCTCATCCACTGATCGTGGTGTACGCTTGTTTTTGCCCCCTCCTGTTTCCTCAGTACCTGTCCATTTTTCCCATGTCTATCGCTTGTCTGTGCTTGTCCCCGTTGATTGAGACCTACTCTGCTCCCTGCTTTTATCCCCACTGTTTCGTCCCTCATTATCAGGTCCCGAGCCCATGTTACTATACAGAGCTGTCCCTTGTGTCCTTACCAGCTCTATTGCTTGCTCGTCCTCCTTGCGTGCGCATTCCCATGCCAACCTGTCCACTTGCAACTTCCTCTGTTCCCTCTCCAGCAACTTGCGTTTTTCCTGCTCTATCTCCCTCTGTGTCTCAATCTCTTCTACTTCCCTTATCTTTCTTTCCCACTGCTTCCGTTCCTCTTTCTTTCTCTCTGATACCTTTCTATCCTCTTCTCATTCTCTCTGCACCTGCTCTTCTCTTCCTCTCCATGTCCTCTTTCTAATCTCTCGTCTCTTTCCCTCTCCTATCTGTCCTTTTCCTCCATTATTTCATCCCAATGCAATGCTTACCCGCTCCCCTTTAACTCTTCCATTACCTTAGTTGTCCCTTCTGCTTCCCCATCTGTCTTCCCTACTAGCTTTAGGAGGATCTGCCCCCCCTATCCATTTGCCCGTTGCTATTCCCCCTAACCCCTTCTTTTCACCCTTCTGTGCCTCACTGTTAGTTACCCTCTCTGCGATCAACTGCCTTGCACCTCTCGACCCCTCTTCTGAGTATATGGAGGTGGTTTATATGGTGGATTTGAATATCCCTCTGCTGCTCTTAATTCTCATGTGGGGTACATCCCTTGCTCATCGTCTGTGTCATCAGAGACCACGCTCAGAGGGATGTGTGGGGGAGCGGGAGGCAGGGCTGTTAGCCCCTGTACCTCCTGCTGGCTCAACATCCACCGACCTCTCGCTGCATCCCCCTCGCCCTCCTGAAACATCCTCCAGAACTTCAATATTGCCATATGGCTTGCGAACTTCGTCGCCTTATAGGTGCCCTGTATGTGTGCCAGTAGTGATTGCTGCACAATTTTGGAGAAACCTCTGCAAGGTGGCCATGGTTAAATCAACTTCCCCTCTGTACCTTTAGACCATTCTATGCTATACTTGCATATTATCTCCCGATAGGGTGAGAGCATCTTACACAGGTGCTGAAGGGGCGTACCCCCCCGCACTTTCCTTGAAACATTGCTCTTGCATTTATCTGACCTCAAATTGAGGATTTCTATCATCCGCTGTTAAGAAAGGAACACAATGCAATCACAATGTTATTACTTTACTACGAGCCTCTCTGGCTCCACACCTTACCAGGCGTGCTACGCGCACCACCCTCTTTAGAAGTTTGCTGTCAGATAGGGTTATGATATATATATATGAGGATCAACAATTGATAATATTGCTGAATATAGACTGGCATGCATTAATAAACTTAAACATTCTTCTGTTTACTGAAATTGAGTCTCAAATAATTGTATGACCTTATATAAACTAAGTAAGTATATGAAGCAACACAAATAATTCTTTGATAACGATAACCCTATCTGACGACTTATTAGTCAACTAGTTTAAGTAAACTTTAATTATCGTTCTTTACTCTATAAGCAACGCAGACTATAGTTTTGATACTAAATCAGATCCTTGAGAGAATTATAGAAATATTCGGAATAATTGATTGCCATTGGCAATAACTGGAGTGTGCAGGGGACGCGAGTGATCCACAGCCCGTGGACACTTTCTTTTCCTTGTTGTGTATCTCTGCCTAGTGTCAGGGCAGTGTTTTTCTCCTCTGCACCTCACTAAATACCCAGAACTCTATAACATTCCTGTAAGATATATTCAAAAGGTATGCATACTGTGTCCTTATTCATTTGTGCATGTTATGCTACATTCCCTATAGGTTAGCTATACTTAGTTAGATCAGGTTATATATATATATATATATATATATATATATATATATTCCTGTATATACATGCGAATATTGGTGTTCAGCATCAGCAAGCTTGCTCAGGATCTCTTGTGCCTTAAGGTACTGCGTTACTGCATTTGGCTAATGATAAAATAATAAAAGCATTGACAAGTATATATGTGTAACTGTCCTCCAGCTATAGAACTGTACGCTCATGTTCATGTATAAGAGTGTATGCTTATATGGTGCAGTGCGGCCTGCACATGTACTTCATGTCCAACTCTGCTATATCTTGTCCCTAATGATATCAGTAGCATGGCTTCTTGGTGCCTAGTCGAGACTGTCCATAGAGGTGTCTCTGTCCACGATCGCTGGCTCTTCTCCCACACTCTGGAAGACTTGCATTGTATTCAGTCTGTATGGCTGGCTGAAGGGATATCTTTCATTGGTGCACTCTGGATATGTGCAATATTAGATGAATGGTGGCAAGCATTTCTATCTCTTTGCCCTGACCAGAACTTGGGGGCGTGGAGGGGCGGTCTCAGGACTGCCTCTTCAGGAAACTGGACACAGATCAGAGAGTGAGAAGTGCTTAGGAGCTGAAAGGAAATGAAATGGAGCCCACAGAGGGCTTGGAACATCTGTAAGTGATTTCAATCCAGCACTTCACCTAAGTCAACACCAAGCGTGTAATGCACAACTGAAATCCTTATTTTTTTTGTGTCTAAAAGTTATTTTATTCTGAACGATGTACCACTCATATCACGCCCCTCTCATCGAACTCCTCCTCCCCCC
This sequence comes from Ambystoma mexicanum, assembly GCF_040938575.1. NCBI lineage: Eukaryota > Metazoa > Chordata > Amphibia > Caudata > Ambystomatidae > Ambystoma > Ambystoma mexicanum. The sequence goes on from NC_090937.1 coordinate 1,527,218,846, forward strand.
CGGTCACACTGAACCAGGAATAAGGCTGGTTTGCAAAGTTAAAATATGTATTTATGTAGTTACAAATAATCACACTATGTTTAATGGGTATACAATAATCACCAATGGGGTGATATAACACTAAACAATCTCTTTAATCACAAGGAGTGATAGTGAGCAAAACAATTCAGCACAGAAATAATACTTTTGTGTGTGTGTTCAAATCAAATAGCAGTGTGGTTACTATTTCCCTTTGCACACCCCTCAACCCCCCAACAGGCAATGTAAAGAGATGAGGAGGGTGAGCAGGTATTCAGGAATGGCAAAATTCAAACAAAATTTCAATCCCACTTTCCCCCCAGCAACACAAGAGAAAAACAGAATTGATTGGCAAGCTGCCAAAATGGTTTTAAAGTTATCTTTAGAATGGATTGGGTAAAAACACTAAATATGGGCTAAATTGCTGAAATTGTATAAATTCTTCTGGGAGCCACTTTGGATAGTTACAGACAAACACTAACAATGATTTAATACTAAGAAGCAATGTGAAATTTTAAAACTGAGATCGGAAGCAATCAAAAGCTGTTTTACACGTGTCAGAATTTCCCTAAAACTAAATTTGTGGCAAACGTTTCTGTGCGTGATAATCGCGATTACGGGAGAACTATATGGATTTGGAATGCGGTTTTAGATGCGAATTAAACCTGTGGATTTCTAGCATAAAAACTGAAGAAGTTATGGACGTTTTAGTGGAGGTCGTCTTTTCGAGATAGGCACAAGAATGGGAAGCAGGAAGGCACTTTTAAAAGACAAATGGGATTCTTTACATTAGATTATGACTATAGAAAAAGAGAATGCCACACATGAATCTCCATCAGTTCCTGGCCAGGGAACCCTTCACGTGGTGGATACTCAATTTCTTTCTGGGATTCACTTTAGTTACTCACAACACTAATGACTTATGATTTTAGAAAACAAATGAGAGAAACTCAGCGCAAGAAAAGTTCTGACAATACTATGATTCTGAATTTGCAGATAGGATGCATTGAGATTGGGATGAGACTATGCAAAGTACATATGCTATGTGACACAGTTCTATTGTATAGATACTCACTAGATATGTTTTGAAACGGAACCGTCAGGGATTCTGGTCAGGGATTCTGGTCAAGACAGACAGCTGGGCACACCGGACTGGACTGGGTCTGTTCACTGCACGGCACGGGACTGGATCGGTTCTGCAATGGCTCTGGTCACAACTCGGCACAGGACTGGATTAGATTTCTTGGATCTGATGATAATTCTTTTAGCAGGCAGCAGTACAACACAGCCCGGCTGTCTATTTCCCCTTAGGTTTCTGGGGTTCTGGTTCTGGAATTTTAAGGCCTAGCTGAGAATGGTTCAACTAATGGAATGCGCCTTTCTGCTTTGCCAAGTTTCTGGAGTCTGGAGCAAGGAAGATGGATGGTTCTGCTCCAGTGCTCCACCAGCAATATGTTAGTGGGTGAATCTGTCTGTGTCTTTCTGTGCTGAGCTGTCTCTATTTATGCTTATGATAAAGGGTTGTGTGTGCTGGTTTATCCTAAGCGTGCCCCCTTGCCAGGGATTGGTCAGGGTCTCCTCTCTTCCTTGATAGGTGGAGAAAAACAGTGTGTCATCTTTATGATGTGGGTTTATGAGGCCTAGAGTCCACCCATAGCCTCTTGAACACAATCTACTTGTGGTACAATGCATATTTCCATGTATGCAACCTCTATAACATTCATATATATAGATTACATATTTTGTGTAGCAGGTACTCCTCCAAACCCCGTCGCTGTAAGATCTTGTGTCTTCTTTTTACAGTATTTTGCCTTTTTCATCCAGAACACAATGTACAATTGAGGAGCAAATGTCTACAAATGTGCGCATTAAACATGGGTGTTTGAGTGAGAGTGTTCCAGTGCTTAGGAGCTGAAAGGAAGTGAAAGGAAGTGAGATGGAGCCCACAGAGGGCTTGGAACATCTGTAAGTGATTTCAATCCAGCACTTCACTTCACCTAAGTCAACGCCAAGCGTGTAATGCACAACTGAAATCCTTATTTATTTGTGACTAAAAGTCCTTTTATTCTGAACGATGTACCACTCATATCACGCCCCTCCTATTGAACTCTTCCCCCCCCCCCGGTCACACTGAACCAGGAATCAGACTGGTTTGCAAAGTTAAAATATGTATTTATGTATAGTTACAAATTAATCACAATATGTTTAATGGGTATTCAGTAATAACCAATGAGGTGATGTAACACTAAACAATCTCTTTAATCACAAGGAGTAATAGTGAACAAAACAATTCAGCACAGAAATAATACTTGTGTGTGTGTGTGTTCAAATTAAATAGCAGTGTGGTTACTATTTCCCCCTGCACACCCCTCAACCCCCCAACACGCAATGTAAAGAGATGAGAAGAGAGCAGGTATTCAGGAATGGCACAATTCAAACAAAATATCTATCCCACTTTTCCCCCAGCAATACAAGAGAAAAACAGAATTGATTGGCAAGCTGTCAAAATGGTTTTAAAGTTATCTTGAGAATGGATTGGGTAAAGACACTTAATATGGGTTAAATTGCTGAAATTGTATAAATTCTTATGGGAGCGACTTTGGATAGTTATAGACAAACACTAGCAATGATTTAATACTAAGAAGCAATGTGAAATCTTAAAACTGAGGTCGGAAGCAATCAAAAGCTGTTTTACATGTGACAGAATTTCCCTAAAACGAAATTCACGGCAAACATAATCGTTATTACGGGAGAACTATATGGATCTGTGAATTAAAGCTGTGGATGTTAGCTAGAAGCAGACGTTGACATTTTGTTTCTAGCATAAAAACTGAAGAAGTTATGGACGTTTTAGTGGAGGTCGTTTTTTCGATGTAGGCGCAAGAATGGGAAGCAGGAATGCACTTTTAAAAAACAAATGGGATTCTTTACACTAGATTATGACTATAGAAAAAGAGAATGCCACACATGAATCTCCATCAGTTCCTGGCCAGGGAACCCTTCACGTGGTTGATACTCAATTTCTTTGTGGGATTCACTTTAGTTACTCACAACACTAATGACTTATGATTTTAGAAAACAAATGAGAGAAACTCAGCGCAAGAAAAGTTCTGACAATACTATGATTCTGAATTTGCGGATAGGATGCATTGAGATTGGGAAGAGACTATGCAAAGTACATATGCTATGTGACACGGTTTATAGTGATAATCTCGAAAGCAAAAATGTTGAAAGTCATTTTTGCGAAAAAATAATGTCAAAAAAAAAAATCTAATTTTTTTTAACTAAGTTTTTTATTTGAAATGGGGGGGACCCCCACAACCCTGCTTTTTTAAAATCTTTTTTTTTTACTCACGAAACCCCAAAAAAATATATAAATAAAAAAAATAATTATTCGATTTTTTTATTTTTCGACATTATTGTTTCAACATTGTCATTCGACCTTTTGTTTTCGAAATTATGACCGACCACCATGTGACACAGTTCTATTCTATAGATACTCACTAGATATGTTTTGAAACGGAACCGTCAGGAATTCTGGTCAGGGATTCTGGTCAGGGATTCTGGTCATGGATTCTGGTCAAGACAGACAGCTGGGCACGCCGGACTGGACTGGGTCTGTTCACTGCATGGCACGGGACTGAATCGGGTCTGCAATGGCTCTGGTCACAACTCGGCACAGGACTGGATTGGATCTCTTGGTTCTGATGACAATTCTTTTAGCAGGCAGCAGTACAGCACAGCCCGGCTGTCTATTTCCCCTTAGGTTTCTGGGGTTCTGGTTCTGGAATGTTAAGGCCTAGCTGAGAATGGTTCAGCTAATGGAATAAGCCTTTCTGCTTTGCCACATTTCTGGAATCTGGAGCAAGGAAGATGGATGGTTCTGCTCCAGAGTGCTCCACCAGCAATCAGTTAGTGGGTGAATCTGTCTGTGTCTTTCTGTGCTGAGCTGTCTCTATTTATGCTTATGATAAAGGGGTGTGTGTGCTGGATTATCCTAAGCGTGCCCCCTTGCCAGGGATTGGTCAGGGTCTCCTCTCTTCCTTGATAGGTGGAGAAAAACAGTGTGTCATCTTTATGATGTGGGTTTATGAGGCCTAGAGTCCACCCCTATCCTCTTGGACACAACATCTATTTGTGGTGCAATGCATATTTCCATGAATGCAACCTCTATAACAATCATATATATAGATTACATATTTTGTGTAGCAGATACTCCTCCAAACCCCGTCGCTGTAAGATCTTGTGTCTTCTTTTTACAGTATTTTGCCCTTTTCATCTGGAACACAATGTCCAATTTCGGAGCAAATTTCTACAAATGTGCGCATTAAACATGGGCATAAGTTTATGAAGTTTCATGCTTCTATCAAAAATACATGTGTAATATCACATTTTCCACCGTTTCTTCCTAGAACATGTGACAGAGTTCCAGCGCCTTTTAAAATGTACAGCCAATATTTACATTAACAATGCTGTTATTTTTGTGTTTTTAGCAATTGTACACAGTAAGGTATCAGTCTTGTGTCTTTGGTCCTTGTTTTTTTTTTTTCAAAAAGCTTTTTTTATCATTTTGTTAAAGTGATGAACATGAAATGAGACGAAACATACAGCTTCCAGTAAGCCATCGGAATTAAAGTAACATTGAAGCATCGTTCAGTCAACAGGTAAAACAATAGAACTAGAGTTCAAAAGGAAACGATGGGGGGGAGAGGGGAGGCACTGGAGCATCAGTATTCACATTAAGCTGTCGTGGGAGTCTCTTTTTGCTGCATAGTTTAGGAACGGGGGCTGACCCCTAGGACAGGATTTGGGTGGTGACAAGGAGGTCAGTCGATTATCAGTGTTGGAGTTCGGTGTGGTCTCGGGGGTGTGCTTTCATTTCGCCTCCGCCGGGGGACCTTAGTCGAGCTTCTCCATCCAGCGCAAGGTTGGGGGCTGTCTCGCCACTCCCAGGAATTGCTGCATGTAATCTAGGAATGGGGCCCAGGTTTGGTGGAATTTACTTCTACTGTCGAAGCACACTGCAGTGATTTTTTCTGCTGATACGATCTCCCAGCATTTGGTCCACCACATTGGGTTGGAAGGGCCCTCTGGATGTTTCCAGAGCCTGGCGATTGATGTTTTTGCTGCTGTTAAAAGTTGCGAACAGTGGTCCGCTAGGTGGCTGGTTAGAGAGAATCGGCCTTCGCCTGTTGCTCCCAGCAGGATTACTCCAGGGTCCCATTGAATCATGAGGCCTGTGATTGATTTGATTTGGTCGAGGACCTCCTGCCAGAATTGGGCTGCTTTAGGACAGGTCCTCAATAGGTGAAATAGCGTACCTTTGATGGGGCAGCCACTCCAGCAGTGTGACGGGATTAAGGGGTTGCATTTGTTGAGGACCTCAGGGGTTCGGTACCATCTGTAACACACCTTATAGTCTCCTTCCTTGTTGGTTACGCATTTGGAGCTCTTGTGCGCGCGGGACCAGATGCGGTTCCATTCCTCCGGATCAACCTCTCTACCGATGTCCCACTTTAACATGTAGGGTTCCTTCTTGTTTGGGTCCGTTCTGTCCAGGAGCCTATACAGGGTAGCCACCTTGCCTTTGGGAGGGGTGGCAGTGAGGGTTTTCTCTAGGGCCGATAGTTCTCTGCTTCCGCTTAGTTTGACTCCTTCGTTTGACAGCCAGTGCCTCAGCTGTGCGTATCGGAACCTTTCGGTTTCAGGGACTAGGAATTTGGTTTTGCAGGCTTCAAAGTTCAGCAGGCTGCCGTTTTCGAAGAAGTCCCCGATGACACGCAGTCCTCCTGCTTTCCATTGTCCAAGCTGTTCGGGGAGATGCCTGGGGAGAAATCCGGGTTGTCCCAGATGGGAGTGAGCGGGCCTATCGTAGTTCTGCGGTTCCATTGGCGGGCTGCCTTCCTCCAGCTTGCCACTGTGTGTTTTGTTGCGTTAGTGGTTCCTTGTTGAAGGAGTAGGTGGGGCTTCTTATGTGGGGTAGGCCTTCTATTGGCGTCAGACACCAGCTGTCCTCCAGTGCCAGCCAGCGAGGTCGTGGGTCCTGTAGTTTCAACGCAAAGGCGTGGGAGAGCTGGGCCGCCAGGCAGTACCTGCCAACATCTGGGACCCCTAGGCCACCTAATGCTGTGCTTCGGAGCGTGATGCGCTTTGGTATACGAGGCTTCTTCCCTTCCCAGACGAATTTTAAGAGGTCCAATTGTAATTTGTGAATAGCTTTCTTGTGGACTGTTACTGGGAGGGCCAGGCAGTGGTATAACATTATTGGGATTAGATTCATTTTGACGGCGGTGATCCTGCCGAACCAAGAGATTTCCTGCGTTTGCCATCTGGTCAGGTCCCTTTGAAAATCTGCGAATAATGGATGGAAATTTATTTTGTGGATTCTTTCTGGTTTCCTTGGGAGTTGGACGCCTAGGTAGGTGAGGTGCCGCTCTACCCATGGTATTGGGTATTTGGCCCCTAGGGAAGCCCTGTGTTTCTTCTGCATGTTGAGACTCATTACTGCTGATTTCGTGAAGTTTACTTGGAATCCGGCTGTTTCTTTAAACTGCTCTAATTCCTGCCAGATGGCTTGCATGGATTCTTCAGGTTGAGTGGTCGTCAGGAGTACGTCGTCTGCGTACAGGGATACTTTGTAGGATTCTCCACCGACCGAGAGGCCGTGGATCCTCGGGTTCGCTCGAATTCTATCTGCGAAGGGCTCCATTGAGAGTGCGAATATGAGCGGGGACAGGGGCAGCCCTGCCTGGTGCCTCTTGTGATGCTTATTCTTTTGGATTTGCACCCGTTCACTCTGAGGGATGTGGAGGGGTGTTGGTAATTGGATAAGATCCATTTGCAGAAGTTGGGGCCGAATTTGTAATGGTGCAGCGTTGCCTGGATATAGCACCAGTCCAGTCTGTCGAAGGCTTTGTGTGCATCGAGTGACATGATCATGAGTTCCGATCCCATTCTGTTAGCTGATTCGATTATGTTGATCGTGTGCCTGATGTTGTCGTGTGTGCTACGGCCTGGGATGAACCCGGACTGGTCCGGGTGAATTATGCTTGGGAGAGCCGGAGCTAGTCTGTTTGCCAGGATGTTTGCAAACAGCTTGGCGTTGTTGTTTAACAAGGTGATGGGTCTGTATGAGGTGCATTGGGTCCGGTCTTTCCCTGGTTTTGGGATAAGGATTGTCACTGATTCTTCCATTGACGGAGTTGTGGTGCCTGTTTCGAGGAAAGAGTTGAATAGGGCCGCCAGCTGGGGTGATGGGATGTTGGTGTATTTTTTTGTAAAACTGAGTGGTGAAGCCATCTGGGCCCGGGGCAGTGTTTTTTAGTGAGCAAATTGTGTTGCCTACTTCTTCCGCTGTGATTGGGCGCTCCAGTGTTCCCAACTGAAGGTGTGGCGGCATCCCTTGGGTGGGCGCTAGGAAGTTCTGCTGCGCCAGTTTGGATGTTGGGGGTCCGGACATGGTTTCCTGTGGTGTTGTGCCATGAGTTCGAGGATTTCCTGTTTTGTGTAGCGAAGGCTGCCGTTCGGGTCAGCCAGGCATTGGATGTTATTTCGTGAGTGTATTTATTTCAGCTTGTGCACCAGGAGTCGGTTCGCTTTGTTGCTGTTCAGATTGTAAAATTGCTTTGTGTAAAATCTCGGCCAGTGGCTTTGGCTTGGTGCTTTTTGAAGACATCTTCCAGCTCCTTGACCCTTTCCTCCAGCTTGTCTTGCTGTAGTTGGTTGAGCCTCCTGAGCCTTGCTGCGCAGTTGATCGCCACTCCGCGGATCACCGCTTTCATGGTGTCCCAGACGACTGCTTTAGGAGTTTCATCGGACGCGTTCTCTGCAAAATAGTTGGTGAGTGCCTCAGCTATTTCCGCTCTGCAGGCGGTGTCCGCCAGGGCCTGGTCCTGTAGCTTCCAAGACCATTTTGGTGCTTCTGACATTCCCCAGGTCCACAGGCGCATAACAACTGGCGCATGATCCGAGATGGCTCGCAGGCCGATTTGGATATTTTCTATGCAAGGGAATATGTCGCTGGATGTCAGCAGCAGGTCGATTCGGGAGTGGCCTATGTGGACATGCGAGAAGAACGAGTAATCCCTTTCCTTCTTACTGAACAGCCTCCAGGCATCAACGGTTCCAGTTTCCCGCAGAAACTCCGCCATGGCCAAAGCTTTAGTGTAATCCTCTCTGGTCGAGGGGAGTGACTTATCCAGAGCAGGGTCTGGCGGTAAATTGAAGGCTGCCAATTATAAGATGGCCCTTGGAAAAGGCGTTAACGTTGGTAGCAGGTTGCGAAGGAAGCGGTCTTGGGCACTGTTCGGGCAGTAGATTGCTGCTAAGGTGATGGGGAGGTCAACGTGTAGGCCTTTCAGCAGCAGATAGCGGCCTTCCGGATCCCTTTTGATTGTGATCTGAGTCAGTGGGAAGTCGCGGCTGAGAAAGATGGCTACACCTCTCTTTTTCTGATTAAAGGAGGTGAAGAAGCGTTTTGGGTAACAGAGAAAAGATATTCGATTTTCGTCGGCCGCCACTAAGTGTGTTTCCTGCAAACAGACGATGTCCGCAGATAGTTGTGAGAGTTTTCTTTCCACTGATTTCCTCTTGCCAGGTGCGTTTAGGCCTTGTACATTCCAAGTAGCCATGGTGATTTCCCTATTCGGTGTAGCCATGAGGGTCGAGTATGGGTTTTGCCGGGGGAAGCCCCCTTGTTGCAGCTTGTGCCACATGACGTAACTTGGTTATTAGGGGCTCCCGCTCCCTCTGAAGGGGCTTCCTGATTCCACAACTCCATCCCCCCCTTTAAACAAAAACTTGGTCTTGCGGTCCAGCATTCGACCAACGGGCCCTCCGACCGGGCCAACGCAGCCACCTAGGAATGAGGCGACTACGCCTCTTATGTTTCTGGCGTAGTGAGACATGTACCCAATAGCGTGAAGACTGAGTTCAATTGGGTTAAAGATCCAGTCCAGTGCTTCTCCAAGATTGACCTTGTGTGATTTTGAGTTATCCGGTGGCACCACCTATCGGTTGCTCATTTTTTACTCTTGGGGGGAGGTCCACGTACTCTGCGGCGTCTCTCGACTCGGGACCAAGAGTTTAAGGGTTCCCGTCTGGCAGCTCCGGGGTCAGGTGCAGCTTTGTCAGACTCCTTGTCGCCGGCTTCAGGGTTCTGCTTCCTTAGGGGAGGAGATCAGTTGCGGGTTGCCCTCCCAGGTGAAGGTCAAGACTGTGGGGAAGCCCCACCGGTATGTTACGTTCTTCTTGCAGAGCCATTCTGCCATTGGTTTTAGGGCTTTCCGTTTCGCCAGGGTTGAGGACGCTAGGTCCTGGTACAGGGAGATCGAAGCGTCTCTAAATTGGATCCGAGCTGAGCTTCTGGCTTCACGCATTATCTCCTCCTTGACTCGGAAGAAGTGCAGGCGGGCCAGGACGTCCGGGGGAGAGTTAGTTTTGTCTTGCCCGGGTCCTATGAACTTCCGGGAGAGTTATGATGAAGCGGAACAGGTCTTTTACGTAGTGGCCCAGGTCATCGTCGGGGACAGAAGTGGGGATCCCCCTCAGGCGGATGTTGTTGCGCCTCGACCTGTTTTCCGCATCCTCCTGCTTGGCTTCGAGAGCTTCACACCTGGCTTCCAGGGCCACGATTCTGTCCGAACTGACCCCAATAACGAAATTTTGCTCTCAGACAGTGGTTTCTATTTCAGCCGTCCTCTCCTCAATTTCACCTACTCTTTTGTCCAGGGGTGAGATTTTGCTTTTAACTTCATCCGTCCCCCTTTGTATTCCTTGGTGATAGCTGCGAGGAGGTCCTGAAGATCTGCTTTTGTGACTGCTTGCGTCGACGGCATCTGGGCCAGCTCCGGGGGGAACCTGCGGCTGCGCTTTCAGTGCGCTCCCCTTTTTTGGATTTCTCTGCCATTGGCGTGGTTTTCAGAGCTGAGTAAGTTCCCTATTAGGGAACTCCTGTCACCTGCACACTATCTGGGGCTTATGGAGCCAAAGTATTCAAAGAGTATCTAATATAGGTATTTGGTATAGTTTTTGGTTAGACTTAAACCAAGCGTTGATTGAAGCAAGTGTTTTTTTGCCTAACATAGTTAAAACATAGAGACAGTTGTAGAATAGATATTCTCTTAAGTACAAAAGACAACTTGTGACTTGATCTTTAGTTCAGGATTTATTGGTCCAAACGGGATTGCCCAACGCGTTTCGAGAGTTATTCTCTTCTTCAGGGGCTATATGCAATTCAAAACTTTAAATCTATTAAAAAAAGTTAAACAATGTTCTAGATTAGTTGAATAATTGATAATAATAATTTACATTCAATTGCAATATTCATTTTTACAAGAAGATATTCATTATATAATAGAAAACCTCGTTATTTACAATTCCAGTATAAGCATTGATTATCGTGTAACAGTGATCCCACTGTCGCATATGTTCACAATTTTGGCAATTACACCATACAAAACCAAAAGAGGTATCCATAATTTTTGTGGAAAAAAGTTCATCGAAACCAATTGTTTTTTTAGCTAATATTAAAGTAACAGAAAGAAAAAGCACTAGTTAATCGCCATTTTCAGAAAGAAGGACATACAGTAATTCCTAATTACATATTTTATTATTTCAGCACGAGATCTCAAGGAGGTAAGGAATAGTGGTTGGCTTACCCTGTTTTTATGTTTTAAACATTAGGATAAGAAGGGATGATCCATGATTATGGGTCTGTAAAATATTTCACATCGACAGTTTCAACAGGAGTCAATACAGTGTTTAAGCCTGTGTAAAATAAAGTGATGGACCAGTCTAAGTATATTGCTATATTGATATGATTGCTCTGGGGCAGTCGGGTTGGTCCTTTGGGTTGGGTATGGGTGCCGGAGTGTCAGCAGGTGCAGTTGCTCGTGGGGAAGCTGAAGGGTAGGGCTGGCGGGCAGGAGGCCAGGATTGATCTTCCTGATGGCTTCAATTCCGTGTGGGGGGAAGCAACCAGGCTGCGCCCCCAAAGATTCTGCCGAGAAGGCTGGCCGATCGGGAGTTACCCAGCTGGTGGGGGGGGGGGGGGGTGGCGAATGGAGTCAGTGGGGGGGAGCCGGGATCTGGGGCCGACCCCAATGACTCTCCCCACCCGCGGCCCTCAGGTGGTTGATGGCTTGAGCAGCGGTGGGTCCAAAGAGGGGCAGCTCCCGCCTCGGGAATTGTTGCAGCGCTCTGGTGGGGGGGAATGCTGGAGTTATGGAGAGGCTCTCCAACTTAGCCCCCACGCCACTGGTCATCATCTCCCTCCGCTCAGCGCCTCGAGTTCCAGGGCCGCCCGGATTCTGGAATGCACTGCAGGCCCTTGGCTGCTGTGACTCTGACTGTCGTCGCCGCCCGGCGGGAACTCCCGATGCGCCGGATGCCGGGGCAGGGTGCGGTGAGGCAGGCTGCCTTGGTTTCTTCACCCGGCCTAGTGCAGCCGCTGTGGCTCTCGTAGGGCTGATGGAGGGGGCGATGCTGGAAACGGGTGCTCCAAAGCGGCTGGGCTGCCACTGGTCATCCTGTCCTCCCGCTCAGCGCCTCAAGGTGATAGCGAGCCGGGCCGCTGTGATTCTGACTGGCGGTGCTGCTTGGTGGGAATTCCCGATGCGCTGGTTGCCGGGGTAACAGAGAGCGCTGCGGCGGGCTGCCTTGGTCTCTTCACCTCCCCTGCTCAGCTGTTGTGGCTTCCGTAGGGCTGCTGGAAGGGGTGGTTCTGGGCACAGGCATTCCGGAGTGGCCGTAGGGAGGTGCGGGGCAATCCGTGGCCCCAACAGGGGACTGCCTACCCGGAATGGCCAGGGGCCGAGATCGCCGTCGGCGGAGCCACAGATGATTGCCGGATCACTGGAAGGGCGGCTCAGAGGCTAGTTGCTTATTCCCGGAGACACCCGGCTCCCGAGGGTGTGTTCCTCCGCCGGCTAGAGTTGGGCTACGCAACGCTGGCAGCCATCTTGCTGTTGGGGGCCGTTACTCCCTCGCGCCTCGCCACCGGGTCGAGTAGATCTCGGAGTCCACTATACGTGGGGGCTCGCGAATCGAGCCAGATATACCTCTCTCCTTCCGCAGCAGGGTGCTACATTTTCCATTTAGATGGGTGCGCTCTCACTGGGGCATTATCGGTGGCTGCGTGGCTTTGGTCGGGAGCTCCTACAGAGCCTGTCCGTCCGCCATGGCTCCAAGCCACGCCCCCATCTTTGGTCCTTGTTAAGCAACAAATGGTTTTGTCTCCACCTCCTTCTATCTCCCTGCAGTTCAGAAGCAGTCTCCTCCCAGTTCCTCCTGGGCCCAGGCCATTTTACGACCCTTCACACTTGGCAGTTCCTGTAGCTAGAGGATGTCCATTGTCTCCTTCCCACTGGAGCCCAAATTCTCCTCCCACCCTATAATAATCACTTAGGTGTGATTTCCTGGTGGAGGGAAGCAAAAGGGAGAGGCCTGGCCTCTGTTGGAGAAGCTGTTATACTGGTTTGGTTGCTTTTAGTCAGGCTTAAATTCAAATGTTATTCTGCTTCATTTTTTTCTTTGCTTAAAATAAACTTGTAATTTCAAAACAAGCAGCTAGAACACTTATTCCAGATTCTACACCATGGGCTCAAACAATTACAACATAGGTTACTCTCAGGAACAGGCCACTTAGGTTTCAGACATTAGATTTCAGTTGTACAAGTTTACAGTTTTAATGCAGGCTTCTGACAGCTGTCATTCAGGCGGCCGAGGGTACTGCACCCAGATTTTGACAGATTCCACAGGCAGGCAACTTTTGCTGTGGATGTTCCTTTGACAAATTCAGCTTCCCAGGACATTCTAAGTTCGCAATGATTTCTTGAACTAAGTGAATTGTAGCACCCAGCAAGAATATTGGATTTTTGAGGGTGTTTTGTACCAACATTCTGCAGTTTCAGCAACCACGAAAAAAGGATTTAAAAGCAAGATTTGGGATTTCTTTCAGCAAAGCACTGCTTTTCCCTCTGTGCTCCATTTTCACTTGTGAATCCCATTGACATGTTTCAGGAGTGAGATCTCTGTTCCACCACTGATAACATGCATGGCAGATTTGGCAGCCATCTTTTTGTGTTGCAAATCACGATTTTCATAGGTTTCGGCGTGCACAAGGGTTTTGCGGCCATTTTGATGTTTCTGGCAACCTCTGAACACAGGGATGCCGCATGGCAGAGAAAAAGTGGGTTAAGACATCCCACACAACAAGGATGAAGAGAGATTGCAAGCAAAGAGCACGCGGTAGAGAGTAGAAAGAAACAAGAGAGGAGAGTTTTGAAGGAGCAAACCCATTACGGCATTTAAAGACAAGACATAGTAAAATGAAGAGGAGTAAGGCATCAAAAGATAAGTAATGTATATGGTTCAGAGCAGTGGAGATTGAGCGCCTAGGAGAGATAGAACACAGAATTAGAAGAGGAGTAGATGGAATTGAGAAGAGTGGCTCTATAGGCAGGAAGAACCAAGAGTAGACAGGAACCGTAAAAAAGATGAGAAAAGACTAAAGAGGTGATAAGATTAGAAGCATAGAAACTGAGAATGTGGCTGTCCTTGCAAATATTAAAGAGTTGAAAATGACAGTAGCGTGAAATTAAGGATATGTGCGAGGAGAAGGGTAGCACAGGGTTGAAGTAGACACCTAAATTGCAGGCAGAGGTAACATGAGGGAGGGAAGCAGGGGGAAAGGAAATAAGGGGAAGTAAAGTAGGGAGGAACAATAGAAGCAAGAAAGAAAAGGACAGATTACGGTATAAAAAATGTGAAGACATCCAAGATTGGATACAGAGAAGACTGGCAGAGAGATGAATGAATTTAATCTAAGAAGCGGAAAAGGAGAGGAAAATTTGAGTCACCTGCCTACAAATGGTAAGAAAAACCATGTGCAGAGATGACCGCTTAAAGAGGAGAGGTGTGTAGATAAAAAAAAGAGTGGGTCGAGCACTGAGACTTGGGGAAAGCCGTGAGAAAGAAAGTAGGAGAGTACTAGCCAGACCAAGAAACAGAAAAGGTGCCTTCAGTAATATAAGACTGAAACCAGCCAAGTGCAGCAGAGTCCCAAAAACCAAGATGTGAGAGAGAGAAAAGAACAATAGAGTGGTTGACCGTGTCAAAAGTGTCTGACAAGTCAATGAGAACAAGAAGAGAAGACATCTTCTGATAGCGTGCAGAAAGGAGAGATTCGGTTACAGCTAGGATTGCAGTCTCAGTCAAGTGAGAAGGTTGAAATCCAGATTGGAGTGAAGAAAGGAGTCTGTGGATGTAAGCAAAAGAGGAAACTTGAGTATAAATAATGCGCTCTGATATCTTGGAGAGAAAAGATAGGAGAGAAATAGGACACATGTTAGAACAGAGAGAGGGGTCAAGCGAGGGTAACTTAAGAACCCCTCAAATTCTTCAGAAAGGAGGAGAGCTAGAGAGAGTGTGAGTAAAGCCATCTAACCTAAAGGAAAGGCAGGGATTCCCACCAAATTATATCCCAACTTGGAGGTACAAACAGCAATCCACACAGTTGGGCTAGTAACACTGAGCTTCAGCGGTACGCCTTGAGGGAAAAATATTGCCCAAGTTAAGCAGGGTTGGGAGACGAACAGGGCACGCAATGGCTTCGGATTGTTTTAGAAAAATGCGGAAGGACAACCACAGGTGAAAACAGGATTAATATGCAAGGGGGAAGGGGCACAGGAGGAGGAAAGTCCGGATTTGATGTGTTTGTATTAAAATTACAATGGAATGTAGAACTGCTTGATAAAATGTTTAATAAACACGCACTTGGAAAAGAAATGATATCCCAACTCTGTAGAGGGTAGTTATGGCAGAGCAGTCCCGCTTCATTCAAGGGAGGAGGGAGGCTGGCAGTGAGATGCAATAACCGCTAGAAAAAAACACCACACTGGTGTTCTGGAAAAGATAAACTTCATTATAAAATTACACTGCGAGTGACTTAAGTTCAAATAAGTACATATTAAGATGAAGTGCATGTATAAAAAACGTAAACGGGCCACAGGCGAACCCTTCCTACTACTGAGCTAAATTTATGGACAGGTGGGAAGTGCAATACGTATAAGGTTAAGGGGTGGTGGGGACAATAGACCGTGATAACAATATATCCATACAGTCTTCAAAAATGCCAACCCATGATTAGTCAGTGTAATCCCCACATCCTCAAAAACAGTGAAAGTATTATCACACATGCAGTCCATATTTTAGATACAGGGAGTAAGAAGGGTTAACACTTTGTCAACCGTGCCCACGAGGGCCACCCAATGTCGGAACAGGGTTGGTCTCCAGTAGAAGTACCTCTGACCACAAAAATAACGCCAGAGATCTAGAAAATCAAAGAGGAAAAAAAGCAAAATGTTTAGAGGTGGGACAGCACTCCCGCCCCTCAAGGGAAGTGTGCCGTAACAGCAATAAGATGCAAACGCCAAAGGTACGGCTCTTCCAATGTTGTTTTTTAAATCAATTCATCTTCAAAAATGGAACTGAGAAAAATATTTTGAATATAAAGCGACTTTTTCCATTTGATGTTGTCTTTTGTTATGATGTGCGATGCCTGTGTTTATTTGTAACTTCCATCCCTGATAGTGTTTTATTTATAACTAAGAATAAATGCATTGTTTATGCACACTCCCTTATATTAAAGCAAATTTGATAGTAATATGGTTCTCGAAGGCCAACAATGTTCGATTCAAAATACTAAGATAGAACATTTGATGGGAAAAGTAGGGTGACAAACGTATCTAACCTTGATGTCTTAATTCTTCCCTGAATGAAGCAGGATTAAGGAAGCCTGTTGACTTTCACTGTAGTTTTCAGCTCAAAACGAACTTTACGCATAGAAAATACACGTAGTTAAACAATTTTCTAATGTATTCAAAATGACATAAAATCAATTATAACTATTTCATACATTAAATTATATAACAAATTCATTTTCGCATTCTTCACATTCTTATCCATTAATTAATTACAGAACATATTCATTCAATTGCAGCATAACATGTAAGTATAGAATAGATAAAATGCAGCATGGCAAGAGGAGAGTTAATTTTCATCAGAAATTAGTCAAACAGCAAGATCTCTATTTGCTTCCATATGCAATGCAGGGCTATGTGTAATGCCTTATTCTCGGAATGTAAACAGTACTGCCGAAATCCTTTATACTGTCATAATCATTAACAAATCCTCCCAATAAAAACACATACCATGAGCTCTTTTCCCTTCATTCTGTTAACACGTGTGACAGTCTCCTTCATGGTTACTAGTATAAGGGTGTCCCTAATTGAAAGGGTGTCCCTAATTACGCTCACACCAGAATAAATACACCCCTCTAGGGAAAAAGGCCAAGAGTCTATCTTGTAATGATAACAAGTTTAACCTTACAAAAATGAGGATGGTAGCAAAGGACGCTGCTGCCTGAACATTCTTCTCCTGTCCCTCATCCATTCACTTCTTTTGTCACAGTGGTCCCAGGCAGGAGTTTATATAGTCAGGTCTTGCTGTAGTAGCATCACTGAATACAGGCTATGGCTTCATCCCAATCCATCCTTATTCCATACAAGGGATGCTCCATAGCCTTCCTTTCTTCATTATCAGCGATTTCTGTCAAAACATGCTGCTCTACATTTTGCTACCTTATATAGAAACACACTGCAGCTCGGGAGACTTTTACAAACCTTGAGGCCTAGCCCCAGGAAAACCTAAACAGTTATAAACAACTTTCATTACATTTGACTCATTATGCTCATGTTATCTGAACCCTGTAGGTTCCCCCCACCCTTAATACTCCTAATATGTCCCATTTCTGCATTTTGTGCACTGAGCATATAAATCCCATTTTTAGCCTGCGTGGACTCTTGACGGACAGTATACAGCTGGTGAGTCACGTGTGCTGCCAGTGCTAGGCTCTAGTGACGAACCCCTGCAGAAGCCTGTAGTCAATTTTGAGCACAAGCTGCATTTTTTATGGGAAGGGAGGTGGAGTTTTGCATCTGCAATGATTGGGTTCTGACATTTACAAATCTATTCAGCTAACAGTCGATTGCGCCTTGTATTTAACAATGTGTTTAACAATAACTGCCTTAACAATAACACTAACTGCCTTCTCCAGTGACTGCCCATGTCCTTCTTCAGTGCCTGCCTCATGTGTGCTGCCAGTGCTAGGCTCTAGTGATGAACCACTGCAGAAGCCTGTAGTCAATTTTTAGCACAAGCTGCATTCTTTATGGGAAGGGAGGTGGAGTTTTGCATCTGCAATGATTGGGTTCTGACATTTACAAATCTATTCAGCTAACAGTCGATTGTGCCTTGTATTTAACAATAACTGCCTTAACAATAACTGCCTTCTCCAGTGCCTGCCCATGCCCTTCTTCAGTGCCTGCCCATGTCTGTATGAGCGCGCCTTACAAGTGCCTATAGCGCCTAAAAGAGGTTTTGCCTAATTCTAAAGCACTTGGGGGGTCCGGGAGGACTTTAGTTCCTTCCCAACACTAGTTTACAGAGTATGCATGTTCGATTTGCTTTTGGGACACTTTATTCTAGCCCTATAACTTTGATCACTGGTAGCATGTTTGTGCATAGTAGTAATATAAATCTTTGCAGGTGAGATGCAGGGCATAACCAGAGGTACCGCTGAGGTTTCTTGAATTTATAGCTGACCCCCGCAATGGCATTA
The DNA here is from genome assembly GCF_040938575.1 of Ambystoma mexicanum. Classification (NCBI taxonomy): domain Eukaryota; kingdom Metazoa; phylum Chordata; class Amphibia; order Caudata; family Ambystomatidae; genus Ambystoma; species Ambystoma mexicanum. The sequence continues at coordinate 1,527,236,544 of NC_090937.1, forward strand.
CATGACTTTGAACTGGCCATGCCTTCATGACTATTGCACCAATCCCATTCCTCTCATTTGTTTGTAAATTCCTTCTTAAGATTATGATATTCATTCTCCCAATTGGAGTGCCAAATAATTAACTCAAATATAGATCTGGCCAAGAGTGTGCATTCCTCAGGATGTTCTATTTCGGAGACCTTCCCCAATAGTCCTAATAAAGGGCATTTGGGCTTGGTTCTAGACGTTATATAAATCAGCCCTCTCTGCTTTAGTGCCATAGCTGGGAGTGAGACTAGTTTGTAATCAGCTTTAGTAAACTCAATACTCAACTCAGACTGCCAGTCAATTGGGGCAAATGAATACGATACAAATTAAAAGGGGTCAATTGAAATGTATTACGATTCATGGATTTTCAGAATGGAGCAGACCCATTGCCTGGCAACCAAGCTGCCCGACTGCCACTTTCCAAAGCCCCTTGCAATGCTGCATGTGCTGTTTCCAGGCTTTTGAAACACCGGCAGTCCACAGCAGCAAGGACCGTTCCCCGCAGACAGATGTCAATGACCCTTGCACCACAGAGTCCAGGATTCCAGCAAGGACATATCACAAAGTAAGTTTAGCAGATTCTGCTGCCCAACTGCAACTTTCCAAAGCCACTTGCTGTCGTGACACACCCACACAAGGTTAACACAGCATGGCGAGGAGCCTGGTCACGCCGGCAGGAACCAATCAGGCTTGTGCATTCTCAAAGGGAATTAGCCGCATTTGCGGTATAATGTATATGACTAAAGGAGACAACATGCATAATTCTCTGGCTCTTTGTCCCTCATTTCATATGTGGCGTGCGTGCAGGGGAACAGAGGCCCACTCTTAAGAGCACATGATGACAGGCGACGAGGATGGGATTCCTGCACCCCATCTAGAGAGAAAAAAAGGGACATAAATAAAACCAGGTGAAGAGATAAGAAAGACTGAACCTTAGTGAGCACTGTGCCTGCTGCAACACAAGTGTTCAGCTGAGGAGCACTTGCTTGCAGCAAAGATGCCCGGGGATGTATTTGTATTTATTAATTTTTATATAGCGCTTTACACAAAAGCGCTTTACATTACAACAACAAAATTACAATTGAAGCATGAATATCAAACTAGAATCAAACAATCAATAACATTATGCACAACAATTAGCTGAGGGCAAGGAATGAAAGTAAGAATGGAGTGAAATGAGGGTCAGGAAGGAGGATGAAGAAGATGAGATTTTAAGGAGGAGCGGAAGCAGGGTTAGGAGGCGATAGAACGGATATGGAGAGGTAGGGATGGAGAGAGTCAGCTAGAGGCAGGCAAGTGATACTTCCGAGGATGAAGGGCCCAGTGCTGCTACCATTTGGTGACCAGGCCCATTTGACATGGCCGATCAATAAGCCCTAGGACAGAGATGGGAGAGATGGCTACGGAGATTCGAAAACTACATAGCTGCGTATGATGAAAAGGCCCCAGACATGTTTTCCAGGAGGCTGCTCATCAACCTAGTTGGGGACGAAGTTGAAGATCTCAACCTCACATTGCTGCCTGAAAATGTCAAGACGTATGAAGGTCTTAAAGAGGCGTTGTGTATGCACTTTGACCCAAAGCGCAACATCGACCACGAGAGACATACTTTCAAAGCGGCCTGTCAAATGACTGGTGAGCTCATGGATGTCTTTGCAACTTTGACTGTGAAAGTTAGTGGCTCACTGTGATTTTCAAAAATTCTCGAATGAGAAGGCCATTCAACCAAGGATCATTGAAGGGTGTTTGTCGTCCGTCTTCAGAAAGAAGTTACTCCAGGAGCCACTCCCTCTGGCCACCATTCTACAGATGGCACTGATGGAAGCGAGAGCAGACTCGCAAGCTACGCAGATAGAAACTGGCCATGGACAGGTGAAAGAGCAATCATACTACATCTGTCAAGGCGGTAAGATTGGTGGCAGCAGTCACGCCCCGACAAGAAGATATGGCACCACTGGAAAGTGTCATAGGTGTGGTCTGCCTTTTCCCCATGAGGAAGGAACACAATTCTCTGCGTTTGGACAGAGGTGCACCAATTGTGGACGTGAAAACCACATAGCAAGGGCATGCAACACGTCACCATTCTGAGCACGAGGAAGTGGTCCCAGAAGGATGAGACAGGACAACAATTCACGTGCCCCAGGGCCCAAAAGAGAGACCAACACGTGAATAGCCCTGGTCAGTCACATTTGGCAAATTACTGGGAGGTAGCCATCGCCTGCACCAGAGCGAGAGAGAGAGAGACCCGCATGAATACGCATACATGATGAGTGACTTAGTGACTGTCCCAAATGGAGATAGCAAAATCCAAGTGGATCAGCACCCTTCCAAGTTTGTCATTGACACAGGACCCACGCTAAACATCATGTGCATGTCTGAATTTTGCTATATGGCACACCCGCTAGGTCTAGAACCCTCCGAGTTGAAGATATTCCAGTGGGGCGCTAGAGTCCCAGTTCAAAATGGTTCTATGTTCATTCTTCGACTGTTTTTTTTGTGGCACAATTTGCAGAAAAAATGTTGCAAAAAAAAACGTTTTCTTTTTATTTTATTGGGGGGTGGTTCTAAACCCCCAATCCCTCCCTGTCCCCTCTTATTATCTCTATACACCACCCCACCCTACTCCCTATATGCATCCACCCCCCCCCATATTTTTTGATGTTTTTTCACCAAAAATGTTTCGGGAAAAAGTGCAGCAAAAAATCATGGCATGTATTCGACGATACTGAACTACAAAGGGAGAAGAGCCTTGGCAGAGCTGCACGTTCTTCAAGGAGAAGTGTCAGGAAGTAATCTGTTATGTCGACCAACAGCCCTTGAAATGAAGATTGCAGCCGTGACATACTCCATGCAGCACAAACTGTCCATGGTGCAACGATTCCCAGCACTATACAAAGGATTGGGGTGTTTGAAAGAGGACCCAGTCACCTCATACATAGACGGATCAATAACTCCAGTGGTGCAACACCCCCGGCGGATACCCATTCACTTGCAGCCAGTAAGTGACTCCAATCCAGCAATCCAACTATGTCAATGCCTAGTCTGGGATGCCCAATGGATACCCTTATTAATATGTTTTTATGTCAAGTTCTTTGAATCTGGATGATGAACCCTTAAATAACCCCCCTCTCTTTGAATCCCCCTGACCTCATTGACCCAAGAAGTAGGTTTGTTTTGCAAATTAAAAGATTTATTTGAAGAATTAAACAATATATATGTATCACACTTTTATGAATAAATCAATATTTGATAGCACACTTATGAATATAATGGTGATCAACAATGGGTAATATTACAATAGCACACTCTCTTTAATCAATGAGGGGTTGGTATAGAAAGATAAGGTAGCAGAGAATACTTTGTTTGTATGGTTTCAAGGAACTGCAAGATATGAAAGAATGCAACACAGGATAAACTTGATATGATTTCAATCACAAGATAATATGATCACTTTTCCCTTGTGACAACTCACTCTCCCCCTTATGCAATAGAAAAGATGGAAAGAAGAGCACACAGGTTTCAGGAATACAATCAAAATGCAGTTCAATTCCAGTTCCCCCCAGCAAGCTCAGAGAGGCCCAGAAATGATTTTAAAACACAGGCCAAATGCTTTGAATGTGGTTGCACTGAATGTGAAAAATATGCTAAATTGTTTTTAATTTACGAAAGGAGATTCAGGATAAGTGATAGCTACTTTGGATTAGTTCAGTTCAACACTAGCAATGATACATGAATGATTATCAGATTGAAAACAAATTTCAGCAGTGGAAAGCAAGAAGCAGCGATTTTTACAAGTGGTGAAATGAAGCTAATTTTCAATTCATGGCACTTTTTCCGAGTGCGTAAATCGCGATTACGGAAAAACTATAAGGAGTTGGAATATCGTTTTAGGTTTGTTGGAAAGCTGAGGATCCTAGCTTTAAAATGACAGCTTCTAGGACGTGCGGTTCAAAAGACACAGACGTTTTTGTGGAGGTAGATTTTCAAAAATAAAGTGAAGATTTCAGAATGACAGATGACGCTTTTACAGGTTTGAAATCACAGAATGAACACACGATTTCTATGCAGTTCTGGACAGGTTGAAATGGTTTGAATAAGATTATTTTAAACTAAGGGATTGGTTCTGTACAGTTCTAGGCTGGATACTCACTACTAGTTTTGGAATGGAATGGGCCTTGGACTGCACTCTTGCCACCGGACGGTCTCTGGCACTGGTTCTGCTCACAGCATGGCCTCTGGTCTGCTATCGGCACTGCACAGCGGTCTGGTCTGGGTCTGACGGGTTATGGATACAGCTCTGCTTTCTGGGTCTGGATCTGGTTCTGGCACAGGGTTCAAGCCAGAAGCAAAACAGCTTGCCCGGCTGTTGAATAGTTTAGTTATGTCGCTCGATTCTGAGGCCTGCTGAGAAGAGTTCAGCTTGTGGATTAGGCCTCTGCTTCCCCAAGGTTCTAGAGTTTGGGTTCTAGAGTTTTGGTTCTGGAGACTGTCTGGAATCTGGAGCCTCACAAGTCTGGAGTCTTTGTCTGGATCTGGAGTCTTCTGGCAAAGCGTTTTGCAAGAAATCAGTTGAAGTCGAAAAGTGAGTGTCCCTATCTGGGTCTCAGTGGTTCTTTGTATGTGTTTCCAAAGGGGGTGTGGAGGCTGACTTTCTATGCCCAACTCACTAAGGATTTGATAAGTTAGAGGATACTCTGTGCCCTGACTGGAGAAAGGAGTAGTGAGTCAGAATGAGTCAGAGTGATGCTATGTTTATGGCTTGTCTGAAGTCCCTCCCCTTCGCTTTTACTTAGAAAAACAATTTTTCATAACCAAACATATTTCCCAGATACACAAGTTGTTGATTAATTAAGACAGGTCTCTGTTCAACCCTGCTCTTTCTAAGAGCTTGGGTTCAGAAATGACAACTTATTCGCAATTTTAGTAGGTTTCTCAATATTGGTTTTGCACCAAATCTTACACAGAGGTACACACCCTCTCTGCGCATATTACTGTAAGTTTACAATTTTCTAGTATAAACATAGTGTCTACGATATTAATAAATACGGGGCTTGGCCTCAGAACATCCCACAGCGTCCATCTTAGTCTTGAACTGTGATGAAGGTGTCATTTTAAGAATGTCAAAATTGTACATTTCTATCAGCTGGTTACAATTAGTTATCAGTATTCTTATAAAACATATATTTGCCTTAACTTCAGTACACCCATTGGTTTGTCCCCGCCCCTAGAAGCTTGGCTTGACTCAGAGGTCACATGTCTTGTTTTTCCCAGAGCAGTGTTGACAGTTACACCCAAAATCGGCATATTCTATTCAATTGAACAAGTCTATTGTCTTGTTTTTCCTGCCAGCAGAGCATCAGTCCAGGGTGCCACTCTCCATCTGATTAACAGGACCATGTGATTTCCTGTGCTGTTGCTGAGAAGAGCAGAAGACTAGGTGTGAAGGCTTCCCAGGGACTGCAAGCCTTTTGAAGTCTTAGCTACATCAGGTTACTGTTCTGATCAATTGCAATGGAGTTCCTTATGGAAAGAAATATAACATTATAAACTGAAAATAAGCAACATATCTTTAATCAAGTCTTTTTCCACATTAAATCAATGTGTGGCACTCTATATGGCATTTTGATAGACTTCTCTGCTTTGGCTTATTTAGCTTCTGCAAGACCGCTCTCTTGTCAGGATTAGGAATCGCCAGCACCTGTCAGTGGCAAGCACCGGTATTGCACCCATTTTTGACAGCTGTCTTAAATTAAATGTCTTTAAAAAAGGGATTTAGCTTGGTGGCATAAGATTCTCACTGATATTGTACTGACGTGGATTCTGCAGTAAATGATGTGGATCACCCAACAAGAAGTTGTATCCTTTTGGTGGTTTGGTGAGCCATGATTTTAGCAATTTTTTAGCAATCAAGAAAATGAATTCCCAAACAGCTCTGGGTTGCTTTTGCCAATCAGTATTGCTATTTCCAAGTGGTTTCAGGCAACCGTGTGGGTATCCCAACGGTGGTTTTAGGCAGTGATCTCCTGTGTTCACTGACATGGCAAAAGTGGGTGTCGGCCTTTTTTCAGATTTTTACTGCACATTTTTGGATGATCTCTGGTGAGCAGCATGGTTTCCGGCGGCCATTATGATGTTTCCGCTGCCAGTAATGCACAGTTGTGTTGTAGGGCTTGGATGAGTGGGTCAAAACATCCCACAAGCCTCAAGTAGAGAAAGAGATCCAGAGTCTGCTGGAGGAATATATTATAGAACAAAACCAGGGCCGCACTCTGTGGGTCTCGCTTGTGGTGGTGGTTCCCAAGCAAGGGTCCTTTGAAAAGATTTGTCTCTGTGTGGACATGCGCCATGCCAACAAAGCAATTCAATGAAAGAGACACGCCGGCATGCACCTGGACGACATGATAGGCATGCAGAACAGAGCTAAGGTATTCACAAAACTTGATCTCTACAAAGGGTAGCACCAGATCCAGCTAGTTGAGCAATTGCTTTACATAACCACATTTGCAACTCATGAAGGTCTATTTCGATACAAGATGTTGAGTTTTGGGATATCGTCGGCTGCTGAGATCTTCCAGGAGAGCATCAGGAGGGTCATATGTCATATAAAGAACAGTTTCAACTACAGCGATGACATTTTGGTGTTTGGAGCAAATCTTAAACAACATGACGACACCCTACACCAGGTCTGCCTAGCTCTCTCCCAGGCAGGGCTGACGTTGAATGCCGAGAAGTGTGCATTTCACAAAAAGAACCTCAAATTCTTTGGGCACGTGTTCTCACAAGAAGGGATGAACCCTGACCTGGGCAAAGTCACAGCGATTGAAAACATTTCAACCCCGCAAGATGTGAGCGACGTAACGTCATTTCTGAGGATGGCCAGCTATGCAGCAGGTACCAGAGAGATTTCACCTCCACAAGTGCACCAATAAGGGAACTCACCAAGCAGGGGAACATTTTTTAGTGGACCAAGCCTGCGAAAGGGCGTTCAGCCAGATCAAGAGATATTGGATCGTCTGAGTGTATGGCCTATTTCGAACCCTGCCAAATGCACTGAACTGATGGTGGACGCAAGCCCGGTCGGGTTGGGAGCCATCCTAGCAAAGCATAGGCCTGGCAGAGACAGTTCATTGCCTATGCGTTAAAGAGTCTGACGGATGCCAAAAAGAAATATTCACAGCCGGAAAAGGAGGGTCTGGCAGTTATCTGGGCATATGAGGACTTTCAGATGTTACTCCTGGGAAAACCGTTCATAGTAGTGTAGTGACTGGCCACCAGGCATTGGTCAGAATATATGTTACGCTCACCTGGATCCCACAGGGACGTCGAACGGAACTGGACTGCTGCGGTCTCCACCAGCGTGACTCGTAGTGCAGTGATGGCTGACTGGACTGGCCCACCTAGTTTTGTCTGCTTGACCCGTAGGATATTTGGGACCTTACACCATTAAGGCCATTATCAACCCGGTGGCTGTCAAATTGGAATTGCCCTCTAATATGTGGATTCATCCTGTCTTTCATGTTTCGCTTCTAAACCAAACCACCTGACCCCATCCTAATAGATGGAGAATCTGAATTTGAGGTAAAAAATATCCTGGACTCCAAGATGGTTAAATAAAGACTTTTTTATTTAATCGACTGGAAGGGTTACGGACCACAAGAAAGGTCATGGGAGTCTAGTGACCACGTTCATGCACCTCGGTTGGTGAAGAAATTCCATCGCAACTTCCCAGACAAACAAGGACCAAGGGGAAGAACAACTTTATGAGGGGCCTTGGGGGGGAGTGCTGTCATGATGCCTACCCCCCGGGCATCCGGATCAAGCCCATCAGCCCTGGGAGCAGGCATCCAGACATTATTTAAAACCCCAGCAGCCCCGGCTGGGGGCTGTCTGGGTTCAGTCCTGGCGCCTTAGGTGACAGGCTCATAGACATTACTTACCTCATGCAGACCATGCTGCAAATGAATCCAAGCCAACGTGAGGCCTGGATGGGACTATTTTACTACAGGGACTATTTTTTACTCGGGTGTGGTTCTGGGGAACTTCTTACCTGGAACTACTTTGGAGGCTATTTAAACCACGCCCGAACAGCAGCACACGCTTCGCGTTATTCTGCACTCAGCAGCGTAACGCTCACCGTGCCTGCAGTCAGCATCCAGTCTTCTGCCACGCCCGCCTCAAATCCGGAGCTCCTAGAAAAAGGGGAAAGAAGGAGGAAAGGTTAGATCATGGACATTATTTTGATTTCTTACCTGATTCCGGATCCAGCACGTCTCTGAACCTGGAAAGGACATTATTTTTATTCCTTACCTGATTCCGGATCCAGCACATCTCCGAGCCTGGAAAGGACATTATTTCTGCATGCGTCGCATCGTCAGCGGCAGCGCTGCGCCATACTCTCCAATCCTCACAGCATCTTTCAATTTGGCGCTGCCTCCATCATTTTCTTCGCCGAACTCCAGCACCTGGGGAACAAAAGACATAACAAGGTGAGCTGAGAGAGCCAACAAATATGATCTCTTTTACCACCATAGACTTAACGGATTACCACCGGAGGCATTAACCTTTCACACGCCACATCTTCTATGCCGCACCTGTAAAGAGAGAGAACAAAACAAGTTAAACACATGCAACTTTTACCGGACAGTGTTGGGTAATACAGACCCTTACCTGAACGCCATCAGTTGCCTCAAGGCAATATTCTCTCGGACCCCTGCAACTCAAAAAGGGAAAATGGAACAAGAGTGAACATCAGACATATTGAACTCTTTGAACTTTATACTTATGGGTCCTCGCCAAGAATCTCGGAGTCAGTATTCTTCCTGAACTCTTCCTACACCTTCAAACCAGTGAAGTAACTGGCATCTATGCGCCCCTGCATTCCACGCAGGATGGAGAGCTGATCATTTAAAAACATAAGGTGAGATTACTATAAGGGGATATCGGAGGTGACTAGAGGGGAGAACAGTGGGGTGCCATCACTAAATCCACGGGTGGCTAAATCCCTTTCTCCACTTGCAGGAGAATACTTCTACGGGTCAAGCAGACGAGATTAGGCGGGCCAGTCCAGTCTGTCATCTCTGCACTACGCATCACGTTGGTGGAGACCGCAGCTGTCCGGGTCCGATCGACGCCCCTGTGGGAGCCAGGTGAGCGTAACAGCAATGGATGCTGCGCCGGATCGTGGAGATGCTGTGAAGACTGGTGAGTATGGCGTGGCTTTGCAGCTGGCGATGCAACGCATTTGAATTTAAAGTCTTTTTCCTTGTTCGGAGGTGCGGTTGCTCCGGGAGCTGATGATGATCAAAAGGTAATGTCCTTGCTCTAACCTTTCCTTCTTCTTCCCCTTCTTTCTAGGATCAGCTCCGGATTCGAGGCGGGCGTGGCAGAAGACAGGATGCTTGACTTGCAGGCACGGTGAGCGTTACGCTGCAGAATGCAGAATAACGCAAAGCGCGTGCTGTTCTTCGGGCGTGGTTTAAATAGCCTCCAAAGTAGTTCCAGGTAAGAAGTTCTCATAACCAGACCCAAGCAAAAAATAGTCCCTAAAGAAAGTAATCCCTTCCAGGCCTCACAATGGCCTATGCTTAAGTTCTTTGCAGCATGGTCTGCATGAGGTAAGTTTAGTAATATGAGGCTGGCGCCTATGGCACCAGGACTGAACCCATATAGCCCCTAACCGGGGTTGTGGGAATTCCAGTGAGTGCTTGGATGTCTGTTCCCTGGACAGATGGACTTGATCCGGATGTCCGGGGGTAGGCATCATGACAGCACTCCCCCAAGGCCCCTCCTAAGGTTCTTCTTCTCACTGGTCCTGGTTTGTCTGGGAAATTCCAATGGAATCTTTTCACCAATCGAGGTGCATGAACGTAGTCACTAAGTTCCCATGACCTTTCCTGTGGCCCATAACCCTTCCAGTCAACTAGGTAGAAGAGCCTTGATTTGACTATTTTTGAGTCCAAAATATTTTTAACTTCAAATTCAGGTTCCCCGTCTATTAGGATGGGGTCAGGTGGCTTGGTCAGTCTTGTTCCAGGTTGTACTGGTTTCAGAAGTGAAACATGAAAGACGGGGTGTATTCGCATAGTTGAAGGTAACTCCAATTTAACGGCCATGGGATTGAAAATGGCTTTAATAGTGTAAGGTCCCAAATACCTAGGGTTAAATGTCCGAGTTCCCTTTAGAGGTATGTGTTTTGTAGCTAAACAAACTTGGTTCACAGCGGGCATTTCTAAGTGTTCTGGTAAGTCGAGTTCTGAGGTTCGAGGATGTCGCCCATATATAGTATAAAAATGGCTTTGTCCGGTTCCTGAATGTAAAGAGTTGTTGTATGCATATTCGGATATCCATAAAATGTCCTTCCAATTGCCTTCGGTTTGGTGTAACATGCAACGTAGGTATTGCTCAAGAGTCTGATTGGTCCTCTCCGCCTGACCATCGGTCTGGGGATGGTGGCTGGTTAATAACCTCACGTCGATTTGGGCCAATTGACAGAATTTTCTCCAAAACTGCAAAATAAACTGACTACCTCGATCGGAAACCAATACGGAGGGAAATCCACATATTCGGACAATATTTTCAAGAAATTCCTTGGCCAAGGTTGAGGCTGAAGGTAGCCCCTTTAAGTTGATAAAATGAGCCATCTTGGAAAAAAGATCCACTATAACTAGAATGGTGTTAAATCCATTAGATGGGGGATGGTCAGTAATAAAGTCTAGGTATAAGGTGTGCCAAGGCACAGGCCGAATGTCCAAAGATTGTAAAAGACCAGCTGGTTTCCTCTTCAGGATCTTGTTTTGGGCACAAATACCCCAAGACAGCACTTGTACTGATCCCTTGCCGCCGTAGGTACACCAACTCGCACAGCCAGGGAACTACAGTTCCCAGAGTGCCTGCACGTCCATTTCTAGAAACGTCTGGCGCTTCTGCGCCGGTGCTTCTGCAGAGAAGCCGGTCTACGCCGGTCCACGGCGTCCCATGGCGTCCCATGGCACACAGCTGAAATCGCTGCCGGATCTTATACACTGGCACTGCCAGCCAAATTACAGGTATGGGCTACCCCATTTTCAATGACCTCTTGTCTCAAGCTGTTATACTACAGCAGCAAGGCATGGTCCAGGAATTTCTTAGACATAGGCCCGAGCCCCTCCAACAAAATGTAACACAGACTAGAAGTATACCACCTAAAGCTGACGAACATACTGAAATAATTTGTGAGATAACCAATAATGCGAATATAAAAATTGCACTATTAAACACCAGGTCTATGACCAAACATGCACAAGAAATTCACGACTACATTATTGATGAAAACTTAGACATATTATGTTTAACGGAAACATGGCTACAAGAACCTGTTGGACCCACTATTGATACTGCTATACCACCAGACTACAACATCTATCTGAAAAACAGAGAATCCAGAAAGGGCGGAGGAGTGGCAATCACTGCAAGAAACTCCATAAAGCTTTTTGCCACCCCGATTCAGTGTTCGGGATGTGAAGTTATTCACCTCAAACTGACTCCCACCCAAAATAACTGTATAAACATTATAACTTTATACAGACCCCCATATCTAAATTCAGAATTTAATGATGAAATCGTGAGCATCCTAAATGACCTCAAATCCATCAATACTGAAACTATACTGATGGGCGATATAAATAGATGGAGGGGAACTCAACATGATCAGCAAGCCCTAACTCTAGAAGAGGACCTACAAAATATTGATTTTACTAGCCTTAACAAAGGCCCAACGGCTATTACAGGGAACCAGCTGGACTGGATTGTCACAAACAGCTCTAAAGTAACCATGCTTGGCACCTCTCCATGCATTTGGTCAGATCATTTCAAAATTGAAATTTCTCTGACTCTGAATTTTAAAAAGGAAAAACCATCTAACATACCGAAATCCGTTTTTGAGCGGAATTTAAAAACAATCACTAGCAGCATGCTCTCAGAAGAAATGCTGGAAATTATGAACAACACCAATGATGATGACTCATGTGAATACTTAATATCAACATACAATCATGGTATGACAAAATTATTAGACCTCCATGCCCCCCTAAAAAATAAGAAAGTCCGACCCAACACTAACCATCAAAAATGGTTTAATGCGGAAGCTATCGAACTCAAGAAGGGAAAAAGGAATCTTGAGAGGAGATGACTTAAAGAACCTTCTGAAACTAATAAAGCAAATTGGAAGGATGCAGACCGCATCTATAAAGCCAAAATTATAGATTTGAAGAAAAATCACTACAATAACATCATTAGTACTGCGTCAAACTCCACTGGAAAGCTCTTCCAGATCCTAAAATCATTGGACAAACCTACCACTCTCACTCCACCCTTCCAACCAACTGACATGGATTGCGAGAAAGTCCAAACCGTATTTAATAATAAAATTGTCAAAGCCAGAGAAAACATCATAAACTGCCAGACTACAAACGCCTCATTTGACACTAACCTTCTAGAGAATAAGACCAAATCAGGAAACCCCAAATTTCACTTCAGGCCCATCACTCTTGATGAAATGATAAAAACACTGTCCGGCATGAGATGTACGTCATGTTTGGAAAATGTTTTATCTCCAAAACTTATCTTGGACAACATAACTATCGTTGCCCCCTTCTTTACAAGAATGGTTAACGCATCCTTTAGGGATTTAACAGTAGCAAACATCATTAAAACTGTCACGGACACCCCCCTGCCAAAGAAACCAGACCTAAACCATCAAGACCCAGCCAATCTTAGACCTATAACCAACTGCAATTTTCTGTTGAAAATATTGGATAAAGTGGCAACAGAACAACTTCAGAGCTATGTGGATGAAAATAATGTATTACATCCACAGCAGTCCGGATTTAGATCCAGCCATAGTACGGAATCTGCTCTGCTGGATCTTCAGACAGAAATGCTTTCAATATTAGATAAAGGCAAATCAGGTCTTCTGATATTGCTGGACCTCTCTGCAGCATTTGACTTGCTGGACCACACAAAACTCCGAGAAGCCCTAGAAAAATCTGGAAATTGCTCATCAGGGGCAACTGAATGGATAGCTTCATTCCTCCAAGGTAGACAATCGAGGATTGTCTGGAGAGATAAAACATCTAATACCAAACCAGTAAACTGTGGCATCCCACAAGGAGCCAGTTTCTCCCCACTTCTTTTCAATCTTTACATGCACTGTCTTTGTATCATGCTCTCCCAAATGGGTATAGTCTTTATGAACTTTGCAGATGATACCCAGCTGGTTTTCGAACTTAGCGGGGACTATGACAAAGGCAGTGACATGCTTTTATCCTTTTACAACATCATAGAATGCTGGATGAAAGCAAACTGGATGTGTTTGAACGGCTCCAAGACCGAGCTCATGATATTCGGTTCCACACAGGCCGGAAAAAAACTGAGCCCACTCTACTCCTCATTTTCTATTAAAAACACCCAAATACCAATCTCAGAAAAAGTGAAGACTTTAGGAGTTTACCTTCAAGCTTCACTGGGTGCTAAAGCACATACAGCTTACCTAAAGAAAAATTGTCAATACCATCAGATATTACTAAAAAAAATCAGTCCTTTGTTAGACCGAAAGAATAGCACAACCATCGCTAGAGCCACCATACTATCCAGATTGGATTATGGTAATGCCCTACTTCTAGGAGCGAATAGCAACTGCGTAAAAAAATGTCAGGTGATTAAAAATAATGCCATCAGGACCATCACAGGAAGAACTAGGATGAAACACATCACTGGCGAAAGGAAGGCCCTACACTGGTTGGCCATGAAAGAAAGAATCACGTTTAAATCTCTCACGAAGGTACACCGTTGCTTATACGGAAATGCTCCAGCTTACCTTAAGAAACAATTCAACTGGTACGCACCAACTAGGCAGCTCAGATCCTCTAATACAGGCCAATTGCAAACCTTCACAACAAAAAAGCAGCATGAACTTGGAAAAGCTTTTCCGACTTTAAGTATAAAAAAATGGAACGAACTTCCTACCTCAATGAAGCTCAAGTCCAATTACATTTCCTTCCGCAAAAAATTGAAAACACTACTTTTCAATTAAATTTGCAAAATAGGCTAAATCTCCTGAGGAAATCGGTCATCTCTCTTGTGTCCTGTTTTCACTATCTGTTGTCCTGTCTTTCTGTCAGCGCTCCGATGCCCGTGGGTTTACAGCGCTTTATAAACAAATAAATAAAATAAAAATAAATTTAAATGATTTTACGTCTTTCCGCCAGGTCGGCCACCAGAATTGTCTTTTGATCTTGGCCTCTGCTTTGTGATTCCAGGGTGTCCTTCAATCAAAGCGTCGTGGTAATTGGAGATAACTAACTCTTGTAATTCCTTGTTTGGTAGAAATAGACACCTTGATAGTAGGGTAGACAATCGATGACTGAATAATCTTGGCCTTTGTTTAACCAGTCTTGTAAGGCTGCTGGGTCGAAAAGTTGTTGAATTTTAATATGGACGTCATCTAGAGTCTGTAGAGTGGTTATACCAAGGATTCTTCTCTCCGAAATTATAGGTACTGGTTCAGGGTTTGAATATGCTTCTCCCATCCCGATACGAGATAAGGCATCTGCCTTGCCATTTTGACAACCTGGTCGATAAGTAATCACGAATTCAAATTCCGCAAAGAATAAGGCCCACCTAAGCTGACGTGATGATTGGGCCTCGGCTGTCGTTAATTATTTCCAATTTCTGTGATCGGTGATTACAGTGATGGTATGCCTTACACCGAGAAGATAATGCCGCCAAGCCTTGAACGCTGACTTGATGGCCGGTAGTCCCTTGTCGGTAACTGCATAGTTTAATTCAGGTGCTGAGAATTTTCTTGACCAGAACGCTACTGGATGAAGTTGGCCAGTCTCAGGATCCTTCTGGGAAAGAACAGCCCCCATGGCTAAGCTGGATGCATCAGTTTCAACTACGTAAGGAAGTTCGGGACGTGGATGCATTAAAACAGGTGCAGAAGTGAATTTCTGTATTAGATCCTGGAAGGCCCTTTCTGCTTCTTCGGTCCATAGGAAGCGTTTATTCTTTCGCAAAAGAGCCATGATGGGGTGTACTATATGTGAGAATTCAGGGATAAATCTGCGGTAGAAATTAGCAAATCCGAGCATGCTTTGTACTCCTTTAACTGAGGTGAGTGAGGGCCACTTGAGGATTGTGTCCACCTTTCGAGAATCCATTTGAACTCCATTTGGGGTCAGGATAAATCCAAGGAATTCAAGTTCCGTAGAGTGAAAAACACACTTTTCCAATTTCGCATATGCTGGCATAGTTTTTCAAGGACAGCACGAACGTGCTTCACATGGTCTGATTCTGAGGAGGAGTTCACTAAGATGTCGTCTATGTATACAACAACACAGACGTCAATTAGTTCACGAAGGACATCGTTCATAAAATACTGGAAGGCTGCTGGTGCATTGCACAGCCGGAAAGGCATCAACTGGTATTCGAACAATCCATACTTGGTGCGGAAGGCAGTCTTCCCTTCATCGCCTTTCTTTACACGTACCAGATTATATGCCCATCGGAGGTCTAACTTAGTGTAGATACGGGCATCCTTTACTTGGTCCAGTAATTCTGGGATCAGGGGCAGCGGGTATCGTTTTTTTACCGTAATTTGGTTTAATGCACGGTAATCTATGCAAGTCCTAAGGTCACCTTCCTTTTTTGGCACGAAGAATAAAGCTGATGCTGCTGGAGACTTGGATGGATGAATAAAGCCATTAGCAAGGTATTGACCCAAATATTGCCGTAGGTGAAGGTTTTCGGGTTCCGTGAGGGCGTAGATCCTACTGCATGGAACTTGGGCACCGGGTAAGAGATCAATCTGACAATCATATGATCTGTGAGGTGGTATCGTGTTTGCTTGATCTTTCTGAAAAACATACTGAAATTCCAGATATTCCTGAGGTAACTGAGTAACCGGATTTGTAACCGTGGCCAGGCCTTTGTTCAAGGTTTTTTCCAGGTAACAAGGAAGCTCATTCTCTTTTCTCGCCATTCAATACAAGGATTATGTTTTTCCAACCATGGCATTTCCAGAATTATTTGGAACTGTGGGGCCTTGATTAAATCAAACACAATGCTCTCTCGATGCCCATCTTGACCCAACAGTGTCATATCCTTTGTTGAATGAGTTAGTGGTCCAGAGGCAATTTCAGTCCCATCGACCGTGCTGATGAAAAAGTTGTGGTCTTTTTGCAAAGAGGTAGGTTCATCCTTGTAGCCAATTCGTGGTCCATGTAGTTTCCGATGGCTCCGCTATCAATGTATGCTCTCACTGCGTGCATACGAGATGGCTGCCTTAAATCAATAAGGACCATTGGTATAATTAGGTGCGAGGTCTGAGTGTCCTTCTTCATGCTCGGCAAGCAGACCTCTACGCTTGTCGGGCGTGGTTGTTTCCCGAATCAGACTCTATATTGCTTTTGTCAGCAGCTCCTGCCACCTTCTTGGGTGGTTTCACTGGGCAATCCCATAGGAAATGTCCCGAGGCTCCACAGTACAAACACAATTGTAATTGCTGTCTCTTTTCTCTTTCCTTTTGAGTCAAAGGTCCTTTAACCCCCCGATCTGCATAGGGTCTGATGGATCTGCTCCCTTGGGGGTGACATTGTCCTTGGGTTTTACAAATACTCGATTCTAGTATTTAGCTCGATCAGCCTTTCTATTCTGAAGCCTGTGATCCAACTGGACCACCAGGTCTATGTATTCAGCACAATCCTGAGGTGTGTTCACTACTTGTGCTAAAACATCTTTTAATTCACCTCGAAGTCCACAGTGAAATAATGTAATCCGCTTTACCTCCGGCCATCCGGTGTCCACCACCAACCTATTGAAGGTTGCGATGTAGGTCAGCAGATCCTGGTTACCCTGTCGTAAGGACAAAAGTTTGTTATCCAAGGCTTGTCCTTGGGAATGTCGGGCAAATAGTCTTTCCATGCTCAATTAAAAACCCTGAAAATCCCGAAGAGGGTCATCCTGGTTGACTAATGGAATTGACCAATCGGCTGCACTGCCACTCAGAAATGATAGTACAAAGGCTACTTTTGCTTGTTCATTCGGAAAGGCTCCAGGTCTACATAAAAAATGCAAGCGGCACTGGTTCATAAACACGGCAAACCTTTTTGAGTCCCCTGCAAAGCGTTCAGGTGGTGCTAAAGGAACAGTTCCTGGTAAAATTGCTTGCACAGGTTTACTTGATTGAGCAGGAGCCAAGGTTCCCCTGAGTCATGTAAGGGTGTTTGCCCAGCTTGGTTTTAAAGTAGTTGCCTAGCGAGATCGTCAGTGCGTTCCTTAGACATAATTAGTTCTCTCCTGAGAGCATTAGTCTCTTGGCGAGCGGAGTGCACTTCGGCCCTAAGTTCCCCTAGTAGTTGGGCTAGTTGGTCAGTTTCTGAGGTCTCCATAACGCCCGGGTGGGGTTTTGTATTGAGGCTTCGCGTTCTGTTACGCTCACCTGGATCCCACAGGGACGTCGAACGGAACTGGACTGCTGCGGTCTTCACCAGCGTGACTCATAGTGCATTGATGGTTGACTGGACTGGCCCACCTAGTTTCGTCTGCTTGACCCGTAGGAATATTCTCCTAAAAATAGAGAAAGTGAATTAGCCACCCGTGGATGAGAGGATACACGCACTCAGTTGCTCCCCACTGAACACCTCCGGTATTCCCTTTCACTGATCTCACCTTATAGTTTGAAAAGATGAGCTCTCCATCCTGCGTGGAGTGCAGGGGCGCGTAGAATACCAGTTACTTCACTGGTCTGAAGATATTGGGTGAGTTCCAGATGAATAATGACTCCGAGGTAAGTGGCGTGGAGCCGTAAGTATATAGTCTTCTAGAGTTCAAAATGTCTGTTATTCACTATTGCCCTTTCACTCCCCCTTTTGTCTTGCAACTTGATCTGAGGGGGATTCGCCTCGTTGGAAGCAGGTAGCGCTTAGGTAAGAGTCCGTATTACCCAGCACTGTCTGGCAAAAAATAATGATCCAAATGTATCTAATAAACTACCTTCTATCTCCTTACAGGTGCGGCATAAGAAGAAATTGTGTGCCGAAGAATAATGCCTCGGGCGGTAAACTCAAGTAAGTATCTTGCGTTAAGAGAAGATTGTCTTTGTTGGAACTCGGCTCACCTTGTTGTTTCTTTTGTCTTTTTAGATGCCGGGAATTCAGCAACGAGGCAATGGATGCTGCGCCGGATTGTGGAGATGCTGTGGAGACTGGTGAGTGTGGTGCGGAGCTGCAGCTGGCGATGCAACGCGTTTGAATTTAAAGTCTTTTTCCTTGTTCGGAGGTGCGGTTGTTCCTGGAGCTGATGATGATCAAAAGGTAATGCCCTTGTTCTAACCTTTCCTTCTTCTTCCCCTTCTTTCTAGGATCAGCTCTGGATTCGAGGCGGGCGTGGCAGAAGACAGGATGCTTGACTTGCTGGCACGGTGAGCGTTACGCTGCAGAATGCAGAATAACCAGGGACGTCATTTGGGTGTCGCCAGAGGTCACAAGAGCGACCGCTGGCGATTGGCCAGCGACCCCTGTCAATCTCTTGCGACCTCTGGCTGTTGACCAATCAGACGAGGAGGGGGCGTGGCCACAGCGTGCTGCAACGCTAAATTGTGTTGCCAACTTGTCCTCCATTTTGCACGTGTGGAACGCGTGCTTCGGACTGCTGCTCCTGTGCTCCAGACCAGTTTGTGTGTCCAGGGCAGGCATCCACGATCCACCACACACTGAAGAAGAAGGCCACACTAGGCCAGGCCAGTGACTTCGAGGAGTACTCGAGGTGAGTGACCGAGGCTCGAGCCGTGTCAGCTCAGAGTGGTCTTGGACCGGGGGTCGCCGCGCGGCCGACGGCCGCAGCACCAAATTAATTTTACTAACGTTGTGTGCCGGCGGCCGCGACGGCTTGCAATGTTGTTAAGCCTGCCGCCGGCAGCCAGCACATAATGTAGTAAAATAAATTTGGTGAAAGCAAGCCGCCGCCGACGGCAGCACCATTCATTTTACTAACGTTGCAATTTATGTGCCGGCGGCTTGGAATGTTAAGCTGCCGCCGGCACATAAATTGCAATGTTAGTAAAATGAATTTGGTGCCGCTGTGCCGGCGGCGGCTTGCTTTCCAAAGCCGACGGCAGCACCAAATTCATTTTACTAACGTTGCAATTTATGTGGCTCCGGCGGCTTGCAATGTTAAGCTGCCGCCGGCACATGAATTGCAACGTTAGTAAAATTAATGCAGTGCCGCCGTGCCGGGGGGCGGCTTTGGACGGCAGCACCATTCATTTTACTAATGGGGGTATGGTGAACTGTCACAGGGGAGGTGGTGGGGCAGAGACAGCTTTATGGGAGAGCAAAATGGGCACTTGCTCCTGGCCCCCACATGCGGGGCAGATGAAAATATTTCTTTGCCCATTTCTTTTAAAAGCATAAAAGGCACGTCTGCAAATGTTATAGTACTGCTGCTGAGGCTTGACATCTTCTGCCTGGCTATTATTGACAAGTACATTCCATTCAGACCAATTTATCAAGTAATGCTTCCTGTGCTCATTCCAGGTTAAGGGACCATATTGTGGTTGGCCAACTCTGCCTGTTCTGTAAATTTATTTTTAAATGTTGGTGAGTTTGTGAATGGTGTATCCGGTATACAAAACAGGAGATGTATTAGCTCATGAACGTCAACATACACAAATATGAGCACCTTGCTATATGACAAGAACTGGAAAACAGTTTGGTCAAGTGCAGAAATTACATGCTGTGCTCAAGTCCAAGCTTCACCTCTTAACTTAAGTGTGTGATCCTGGGCATCTCATTTAACCTGTCACAATTGCAAGTCCAAAAATATTTCTACATTGTCAATCCCTAAGAGTGATGTAGTTCAAGGAGTACAATCATGGTTTGATTGGCTATTGTGTTGCTTCACGTATAATAATAGTGACCATTGATATACTGGACACGATAAAGTAATGCGTTGCGTAGCTCAGTAACAGCAACACCACTTGAAAACCATGACGCTCTTCTAATCTTTGTCCAAGTCCCAAAGTGTGCACCTGCCTGGCAGCTTCTAACCTGTACTCACTATCAATGCTAAGGTCTCTGCGCCTTTCTCATTGCTTCTGATTTGTCTCCTGTATCCATGCTTGAGGACCTGCACATTCTTTGAGGCTGCTAATCCGAGTTCTGCATATATGCTGGGTTATAGGTATGATATATGATATGATCTGACATTTATAACGCGCTTGTACACAAGTGTTTCTAGGCGTGACAAGACGAGGAGGGGAAAACAAAGGGAGGACAAAAAAATTATCTTACTAGGCCTTGTGTCATTCAGATTGCGCAAGTGCAGGGAAGAGGAGAAATGCCAGGTTTCCGGTCCTCTGGTTTCCGGTCACCTAAGCAACAACCTGCCTTCGAGTAAGAATCTTCACCTCACATGCCATTGAAACAGCAGCACCGGCACGTCTGTCAAGCCACTGTTCTGCTCAATCTGGTAAGAAACTACATTTTAAGTCTTATGATCAGAGTGAAGGAAGAGCAACTGTTGGGCATTATCTCAAAATCTATATAATAGTACTAATTGTTGGAATGTGTACCATTGTGGAGAGGTGCGGGGTGTGGAGGACAATGAACATGTAGGAACAGAAACCTAGGCATATAAAGAGTGTTGGTGAGTGTGGGAGGAATGCAAAATGCAGCCAAGATTTTTTCCCCCATAAAATATGGAGACAGGACTGATGAGGCTTTGGGTACTGAAGTTTGTATCACTCAGTAATGCACTGTATGCCTTGAACACATTTTGAACTAATCTTTTGGCAGCCAAAATAACACAAGAAGAAGAATCATTAAAAACTGGGGATGCCATACATGTTTTCTGTTGAAATATTCTCCCTCTCCCCTTTTATCCTGGCTTTCCCCTATCCCTGTCCCGCCAGAATGTGATTTCGCTCTGTAGTCCTGTTGAAATAACAGGGCAGATCCACATCAAGAGGGGATTGGGGTTCATACACTTCACGTGGCAACATGGACCTTGACACTTCTACATATGATGATCCATTCTTGTATGAAATGTCACAATACACTGATATGATAACCATTGTTTTCTTAGTGCACTGACGGATAATGCTTTATGAGGCCATGGCATGGTGGGGTCGTGGTCTAATGACATCACTTCCGGTGGGGGTGTGGCCAGATGACATCACTTCCTGTGATGTCACTCTTGGGGGTGTGGCACTGTGATGTCACTTCCGCTACCCCTGGCATTTTGGTGAAATGACGTCCCTGAGCATAACGCGAAGCGTGTGCTGTTCTTCGGGTGTGGTTTAAATAGCCTCCAAAGTAGTTCCAGGTAAGAAGTTCCCAAAACCACACCCGAGCAAAAAATAGTCCCTAAAGAAAAGTAATCCCTTCCAGGCCTCACGATGGCCTATGCTTAAGTTCTTTGCAGCATGGTCTGCATGTGGTAAGTTTAGTAATATGAGCCTGGCGCCTATGGCACCAGGACTGAACCCATATAGCCCCTAACCGGGGTTGTGGGAATTCCAGTGAGTGCTTGGATGTCTGTTCCCTGGACAGATGGACTTGATCCGGATGTCCGGGGGTAGGCATCATGACAATATACGGAGACCCACAGTGCAAAATGCCTCTGAGGATTGAAAGGTGGGGATTGAGACTGCATGATTTCAACTTCACCATCTTGCACAATCCATGCAAGGAGTACAATCCAGCTGATTTCATGTCGAAGCACCCACTTGTGAAACACAATCATGACCCGTCCATGGCAGAGGAATAAACTTCTCCTTGCTCACCGGAGACCGCCACAGCTACTCACGATGACCAAGGTGAGAGACCACACCATGTGCGATTTGATGTTGCAGAAAGTGAAAGAGCTCATAATGTCACAAAGATGGAGAGACATTGAGTGAGAACACACACCAACAGACCGCGAAGCAGGAAATGCTGGCATTCAAGCAAGTGAAAGATGAGTTGTCAGTCACTGCGGAAGGCCTTGTAATGCGTGGAAGTTGGATCATTATACCGGCAGAACTACGACAGCAAGTAGTGGACTTGGCGCACAAAGGGCATCATGGCATAGTGGCCACTAAGAGTCAGATAACAGAATTGATGTAGTTCACAGGGATTGACTCCATGGTGAAGGACACTGTGAAAGGGTGTCATCTTTGCCAGTGTACATTGAAGCCCAGTAATCCAGAGCCACTGAGGATGCCTGCACTGCCATAGGCACTGTTGACACGTCACGATTGACTTCTTTGAACCTTTTGGTGGAGGGAAATACTGGAAGGTGATCATGGACGAATTCTATCAATTCCCTCTGTTACAAATGATCTCGTCCACAGCAGGCAACACCATCATCCATGAGCTGGACGTCATATTCTCAACATGGGGCATTTCTGAAACTCTCAAGTCAGACAACGGGCCCTCGTTCCATTCAGTATTTGGGTGTTTGCCCGATTCATGAGCCACATGGGCATACGTAACAGAAAAATGACACCCCTTTGGCCACAAGCCAACAGGATGATTGAGAAGTTCATTGGGAGTTTGAAAAAGGTGCTGCAACAGAATGCATTGAGTCTGCGGTAGCTTTACCAGGTGTTGTGTAGCATGCTCCGGGATTATCGGAACTCACCAAATGAAACAATGGGAAAGTGTCTGTCGGAATTGGTGTTTCAAATGAAAGTGATGACAAGATTTCCCCACAGCGGAGACTCTCGAGAAACAGACCTAAAGGTGCTCCAGAATGGGGACACAACAAGGAAACAGGAGATAAAAAGATATGCTGAGAGGATGGGAGCAAAGTGGACGACACTGCAAATGGGAGACAAGGTCCTAGTGTGTCGGAAGCAAGATCACAAGTCAGAGTGCCGATTTTATTCGGACCCCTTTGTGATCACACAGATCAAAGGGTCCATGGTTATTACCTGATTCCCGGGGCAAGTGAACAAGTGGAATGTGTCAAGCCCAGCCAAAGGACCCAGGGGGCTGAGGCTGCCAACAGCACATCAATGCTCTCCTGCACTTTTCCAGCTTATTTCCACTAACTCACCCCCCCTCCCCTTTCAGAACTGCCAGAGCGCCAGGGGACCACTCCGGTGGTGATAGTGCGCGGTACAAATATCCTTTAACGTTAACAATTCTGACTCTACCGAGAAGTGGAGGAGTGTGAGGATAAGGAAGTGCAGCGGAAGGTGTTCCGGTGAGGTCAGGGAATGAGAACGTGGCCTCGACGGAGACTGGGCAGCTTGCAGAGCTGTTGATGATGCCCAAGCGGTGCATCACAAGGCCCATAAGACTGATTAAAGAGATGTGAAGCCACCTTGTGTTTTCTGTTTGCCCGAGAGGGGGAGATATCGTGTCCTGTCCGCACAGGCTTAACACGGCGTGACAAAGAGCTGCGTCACGCCAGCGGGAACTAATCAAGCTTGCGCATGCTCGTGCATGCGCAAAGAGAATTTGCCGCGTTTGTGGCAGAATGTACATGAATAAAGGAGATAACACGCATACTTCTCTTGCTCTGTGTCCCTCATTTCCTGCTCGGCATGCGCGCCGGGGAACAGAGACCCACCCTGAAGGGCACCACACAGGAGAGACACAATATTTATAATGCGGCTTGCACTGACGGGCTGTTTTCACCTGTCTCTGTGGGAGCGGGAGTTTTTGCTGGCAGGGGAAAAAGGAATCCAACTGTGTCCTCTTTGCTTTGCAGTGCTCAGTGCACAAAGATCTCAGCTTCAGAAGCATTGCTCGCTTCTCTCGCTGCCACCCCCAGCCGACCCATTCCTTTGAGTGCTCTACAATATAATGCAGATAAGCAGGGTGCTGAGTGCACTCACTGCGCACTTACCCGGGATGGCTGAGCTGAAACACTTGTGTATGAGCGCGATATAAATAAAATATCATATCATAGCTGGGCTGAGCTGCAGTGCCTCACTTGTTCCAGTCCTCAGACAACAAACGTCAGGCTACTCGTGATCCGCGCAACATCTCCTGGTCTTAACAATCTTCCCCTACAATCTCCTCTCCTCTCTAAATTCACCCTCTCCCTTTATTTATCCTTGCACCAAGAACAGAATATCTGCATTGCTCACAATTCAACAACCCCATCTTTGGATGGCGAATTGTACTTCTGTTGTTGCACCAATTAGTGGTATTTGTGAACCGCAGCAGCAAACTACTTTATTTGTCTCCTGTTCACTAAAGTGAGATGAACTTTTTACGTGTATTATATTTTTTAAATATATAATACGAGCACCGTTAATACACCTTTACAGTGCCTCTATAAGGGATGTCAGAGATTGGAGAAGAAAACTTGCAGCAAGTCTGCCTCCTGAGTGCTTACCCTCATAAAATAAATGGAGAAAATGAGCTTCAGCAAATCAATACTCGTGTTCTAGTGTTTCAGATGGAGGTTGAAGGTCTTTCCGTTCGACTCTGTGCTCAGCATGTGCAGGTGCCATCTCCTTGCGGCTCAGCGATATTGTCCGTTCTTTGACTCGTTCCGGCTGTTGTTTTTGTGACTATGAAGCGTCATTTGGAGTAGCGGGGCTGATGATGCACTGATTGTTGACAAAAGCTTTTGTGGTGAGAATAAAACCACAGTACTTTCTAAAAGTAGCAAGAACACCACAGCAAATGTGACCACGTCTGGACAGGTTTCATATCTGCTTTCCATGGGAGTGAGACATGTCCTGCTAATGTGCTCTTGACATAATGCAGGGTGACTGTCCCTTACAGGCGTGTTCAATACTCCAGATTTCCGATGTATAAATGACTTTCTCTGTCCCATCCATCCCTTTATTCCAGAAAGAGGCGATCATCCCTTTTTGCTATGATGACCGGCGTCTGTACTGAGGTGGTGTTCCATGTAAACCTCTACCTGTTGGCTTTCTTTAGTGGTACGTGGGTGGTGCCAGAATGAGGTACAGAGGCAAAGCAACACAGCTTGAGATAGACCTAATCACTAACCGGAAAGCAGAACTAGGTCCAGGTGGCTTCACTAGAGTGTGCAGCTGGCGTTACCTCAAAAGACGTCCAACTATAAGAATGTTGCTTAAATTTCAAGGGATTATTAGTTCTGGGTGCCCCCCCCACAAATGGACTGCGTCCTTATTGTAAGGGGTGAGTTGTAATAAATTGAGGGTAAAATAAAAACATTTCTTGTATCAGATCATTAGTTCTCCTGAATCCTGAAACTAGGAAAGCCAACATGGTCTGCACTTGTGGCCCATGTTCGACAAAAAATGCGCTTTCTCAAGGCTTATGCACTCAATGTGTAGAATTGAAATGCATGTATAGTGAACAATAACTTTCATGAATAATGGCCCTCATTAGGAATTGCCGGTAACCCTCCGGTACCACCGGGGGGTTACCGTCAAACTCCTCTTACTGTGACCGGGACCCTATATTATGGTGTGACCGTGATATTACGGGGCGCCAGCAACAGCAGTAAGTTTCCATTCCATGGATGGGATGGGACCCCGTGAATCACTGGCATCACTCTTAAATGTGCCAGTGCTTCAGTGAATTCTCTGCCGGTAGGGGCCTGAACTACCGGCAGGTCAGGCCTGCCAGTGGTTCACTGCCCCTGACGGCAGACTCGGAGTATGCCGGTAAAGAGAAAATGGCAGAGCCGGCATTACCGCCTGTTTTATCAGCATTTTTTCAGGACCGGCATGCTCATAATGAGGCCCAATGTCTTGTTTTTATCATCACGTGAGGTTTATTACTTTCTACTTACACCAGTTCCTGGGTAGTGCCAGTAGTTACAGTAACTCCTCTTTCCCTGTTATTATTTACTCTATTTGTCAAACTGATCTGCAGTGTCATCTTTTGAAGAAATGTGCATGGAACGGCGGTCTAGTAGCTGATACCAAGTATGATTAGTGTCGCACTTCCTGTGGGAAACGAAAAGAGGCGTTCTACTAGGGTAACCAGACAGATGGACTGAGATTGGTGGTCTTCTAGCAGGCACTCAATGTGGCATGCGCCGCACCCAGTCTTATTTTTTGTCTCTGACAGGGGTTGACCTGATCATACTGCCTCCAGCACTTACTTATGCACACCCTGCCCCCTGGAGGCTCGCACTTTTGCCACCCAGCGGAGCTCCATGCTGTGTAGCACTCTCCATACCTGGCACTTCTTCTGTGTCTCACCCAAGAGCACGGACACCCCAGCACTAACCCCCACTACCCTCTTCCTTGCCGGACTTGCACGTACTGAATACTCACAAGGCATAGTAGGTTTATCCATTGTTCCTCCCTTTTGTATATATATCCTTTTTTGCCCTGCGGGCACTTTGAAACACTATTCACTTCCAGTATAACCTAACAAGCGAACAATAAACAACCAAAACTTTGTGTAGCTTACTAGATAACCTAGCATTCTCAGCGCCACCAGAACAAGCCTTTTTGAACCCAAAATGTAACTCTTGTGGAAACCTTCCCACTCTCTCTCTACCGCATTAAAAGACCCACGTCTTCCAAACGCTCTCAAATAGCAGCAATTGGCCTACAAAAATGTCACATTAATAGAGCAATACCACTGCTCGCTTCTCTGCACCAAACACAAACCCTCAAACCAGCGTCTAACCAGATTGGTCTTGGGTCAACCATCTGGATAAGCACACGCTCAAGTGTCTCTTGCCCCCTCTACCAGGAATCGCACACACACTGCCAGCTTTGGAACTTGCAGCTAACATGCTTCAGCGCCACAGGATGTGCATCTGCCTTCCCCTCAGTCCCACTAACTAACACAGCCACCCACAGACCTACACACACACACACTCCTACACACTCCTTTCTTCCATGCAAGACCACAGCAGAATGGCAGAGATGTGCTTTACAAGGCCAATTTACATAACAGACTTGGAAAAATGGGAGCCAGCAGAATAATATCGGTCCCTTCCTTACAATGTTAACATGGTTTTCTGTAACAGTTAGGTACCCCCAAAGCATTGGTCTATTTTGATTATTTTTGTAATCTTTTCACCCCGACATTTTAAGACAGGAAATTATCTGATTTCCTGTACACTCTGAAAAAAGAAAACTGGAGCAATGGACGCTCCTGGTGTTTACATTTCTGTATGCAGTTCATTTTCCTCTTAGAAGGAGGCTGGACACACTCTGAAGTGTCTTTTGTTGTTGTGACAAGCAACGTTTTATTATAATAATAAAAATAAGAACTTATTGTTAGTCCTAATGAATTGATATGTAGTTGGTTGACTTTTAACTGTTATGGAATTTTATATGATCATGTTTTTTTTATATATTATTTAATTCTGTAAATGATTTTATATGATCATGTTTTTTTTATATTTTATTTAATTCTGTAAATGATTTTGTGAAAGATTTGTTATAAACAATGTCACAAATAAGAAAAACTCTGATGTTGTGATGTGGTTTTACCTCCCTCGTTGGAAGGGCGCGACCACGACGGATTGGATTTTCAGCTGCCAGTCCTTATAATGTGGGCACTGTTGTCGCCTCTTAGGATGACAGGAGTGCTGTCGTGAAGACTGACGCAGCAACACGCGCAGCTGGAGTCATGTGGAGGTTATGTGCAGTGATGTCTGTGTTTTATTCCAGAAAGAGACAATGAAAAGAAGAGATGGAAAAACGTGTTTCCAAAATTCCCATCTGTAGGGGAGGAGGATGGGGGAGGATTCCATATCATGACGTCAACAATGGAAGCCTGTATTTTCAGGCAGGGTGCAATGGGCGCGATGCTAGTAGGCTCGAGCAGCGATCGGTTTGAGCTTCATGGGAAAGGCAAATCCCTTAGGCGCAAACTGTGCAGCAGACAAATCGATGGTACAGGTTCTCGGAGCTCTGTGGCTGGCGCTTGCCAGGAGCTGATGTAGCAGCTGTCTTGAATTCTTTTACCAGTGCACACATGCCAATCAATCAGGGCCTAACAATACCAAGACTCTTTATATGGCTGCGAGGGTAAATGCGTGATAAATGTTTTTGAAAACCTGACTCGAAGCTTCCTCTCTAGGGAGGAGCCATCAGCACTTCCTGTGAAGATGACATTCTCATGTTCTGCCATCAGCAATGAGGTATTATTCTGTGGTGGAGTAGACGTGTGTCTTTACCTCCTAGCTTCGATGCAATTCATGAGGCTGCCTGGCTATTGCATGCATCATAGACGGCAGTATTGACTAAGCCTTCATCAGTGGAGCCAATGAAAAGGGACGAGTACACTCATGACATCACAACTGTGCATTTTTCTTAAAGCTGCACTGAAGTGACGAGGTAATATATTCTCTGCTGCATTTGCCTTCCCGACCCTGCTAACCACCTCATGTAATATATTTATATTTTTTTATTTTATTTTATTGCTGAGATTGTGGGTCTGGATCGGGAGCAGCGGAGCACTGTCGGGTGGGTAGCCAGCATTTCGGTAGGCATCTTTTAACAGTAGTGCAGTACTGTGAGGTCTGTGCGTCGGTATGTGCGTCCATTGGAATTAGTCCCTGGTCAGGGGTTGTTGAAAGAGCCATGTTTTGAGAGATTTGCGAAATTGGAGAATTGTTGGGGCATTACGAGCCGACACCGGGATCTAGCTCCAGAGGGTGGGGGCATGACAAGAGAAGGATTGCTTGCGGGTCCTCTCTTTGCGGACGAGTTGTGATTCAAGCTGGTTGGTCGATTTGCGGCGCGAGGATTGTGTGCCATCAGATATGTGGAGCTTAGCCTCCAGGTACGCTGGTGTGCTACTCGTGACTGCTTTGTAGATGATACATGCAGTCTTTAAGAGTCTGGCTTAGAGTGTAAGCAAATGTAGTTCGCATAGGATGGGGGTAATTAGCTCAAATTTCCGTGCTCCCGTTGTAAGACTCACTGCAGTGGTGGACTGCTTTTAGGGGAGCCAAGTGAGCAGCTGGTAGCTCTGACAGGAGAGCATTTCCCCCATCGATGTGCAAGACCACCAGGGCCTGCACTATGGTCTGCAAGTCCTGCGGCAGGATGAAAGTTTTTCATTTTTTTTCTCGAAGGATAGATATTCAGAGCCAGGCTATTTGGGCCTTCTTGGCTATGTGTTTCTGAGGGAGAGATTGCTGTCAATGGGAAAGCCTAAGAATTTTGCTGAGTCTGAGTGTTGTGGATCAGATCCTTCTTGGCACATATCATTGAGCCATTATTGGACAAGTTATTTTTAGCGGGTGGATTGATGAGGACGAATTGAGTCTTGAATGGGTTTATTTTGAGGTAGGCAGTCGACATCCAGGACTGGATGATGGCTGGGTAATTATGGAGACGAATGATGTCCTGCGTGATACTTACTCTCATGTTTAACTGAGTATCATCTGTGTATTGGGGGATGGCTACATTGGGATCTTTGAGGAGAGTGCCCAGAGGATCCATGTAAAGGTTAAAAAGGATTGGTGAGAGGATGGGCCCTTGGGGGACTCCGCAGGAGACCTGCAGTTGGTTAGAACGCAACAAGTTCATCTGGATAGCCTGGTGTCTGCCTGAGAGGTAGCAGGTAAACCAATTCACGACAGTGCCAGAGAATCCCTATCCTTTCAGCAAGGAGGGAGAGAAGAATGTGGTGGTCGACAGGGTCTAATGCAGCTGCGAGTTCAAGGAGCAGGAAGAGGCAGTGCAATGGTGGCTGTTTTGATGCTACACTTTGGATGGAACCCTGATTGATTCCAAGATTTTGCCAATGAACATGAAGTTCGTATGGGCCTGTAGTTGGCCAGGTCATCTGTATCTAGGGTTGTTTTTTTCAAAAGAGGTTGTATGAGACCAGTCTTGAGGGTGTCTGATAATGATCCTTCTGTGAGGGAAGCATTGATGATGATGATGATGAGGAGCACATTGAGCGCCGGGCCCGTCAGTTGTGTAATGATGAAGGCTGGAATTATATCATCATAGTAAGAAGTAGGTTTAAGAGAGACAATCATTTTTAGGAGATCCGGGAGAAAGGGAGATTTGGGTCAAGAGGCGCAGTGTGCGTGCCGGGGATGCCAATTCTGTATCCTGTGAGAGGTTGATTTCATGGTGTCTTGGAATTTGTACATATTGTCAATAACAAATGCGTTGATTCTGTCATATTTTTCTGAGTTGCTGGTACCTCAGCATCAGGTAAGGGTTTGGTACAATGCTTTAATACTTCGAAGAGGGTTTTGCATGTGGGACAGCACAATTTGTTTAAGGTCCATGGAAGCGGTCGGTGTAAAAAGTGTGCTTAGAGTGTGGTTGTCAGCCTGTGACTCTGGGATGTTAAAATCACTGGGAAAGACATTATATGAGTGTGCTAATTTGGTAAAAGAGGGTAAGTTGGAGATTTCTGCAATGAAAGAGTCACTCCCGTCAGGTGGTCTGTAGATGAGGTGCAATGTGATGGATTGCTTGTGCGATAGAGGGAACCGGCAGGCGAGTAATTCAAATGCACTTGCTCTGGGAGAGGGGATGATGGAGCGTGGTCAATCGCTCCTGTGGATGATTGCTACTCCGCATTCTGCCGTCCTGGCCAGTCCACATGTTGGATGCAGCAGCCTTAGGAGGATGTTGAAAACATGTGTGGAGGATGGGGTAAACCATGTTTCAGTGATAAACAGGGCATCAAGGGTGTTGTGCAAGATGAGGTCTGCGATCTTTGCAGAATCAGAAACTGCTGAGTGAACTAACCAAAACATTAAAACAGTAGTCCAAAAGTGTACGCCGGTGCAAGAAGTAACGCAGTTTTATTCAGGGCCCAGACGCAGATGGCACAGCTATATTCAAACAGATCTCGGAACAGAACTGCATGAAAAGGAACTGTCAAAGAAACGCCCCTAAATCTAAGACTTTTATAATGGTCAAGCTGAGTGACATTAGTAACATTACAACATGAAAAAAAAAATCTCCCCTCACCGATCTGGTTGGTGTTCGCACATCAGACTCTTATAGAAAAACATACATATTATTCTGTAATTGGGTCTGCAAACCTTCCCACACACTGACCTCAATTACAAAGTGTGATGTCGCAATTCACCCACAATTGCCACAGCACAAGGTTAAGTCATTGAACCATTTGAGACGACCAGTGGAACTTGAATCAACTGCCCTGGTTGCCTCATCCTGCTTCTCATGAGAAGGGCTTTCCACCATGTAACTGCCAGAGCCTTCACCACGGATGCACTGCTACACAAATGTAGCAGATCAGGGACACTCTAACACTTTTCCCAGGAAAGATGTACTATGGGGCAATCTGAACCCACTGTGATTCTTCACGGCTCCATTAGAAAATCATATTTTACAAGTGATTTTGAATTCTAAAATGGTCATGCGTTCATTATTCGTTGGCTGAACCTGTGAACTCTGATCTGTGACCTCGAAAAATACCGACCATTGTATACTTCTTTCAGCACTGGCCTGGAATCACTGACTCTGCACTTAATCACCACCTCAATCACAGTGGCTTTTGGTCACGCACAAAAAGCTAACACACGTTTTCTGCAAAAGCAAGCTTTTAAGGCCTATTTACCACGTTTCGTTCCAACACTAAGTTTTAATTATACTTACCTGTGCCCCTGTATTTATGGATTTGTTTTATTATGTGCTTAATTACAGAGGTATCTGAGAGAGCTCCGTCCCCTATTACCGTGCTACTCTCGCCGCTGATAAGTGCGTTCCTTTATACTTCGTTGAACTTGCATCTTTATTACAGGGGCAAGGGCAACACTGATGAGGTTCAATAGGGTAGCTTGCTGGGGCTGCATAGGGAACTTGGCCATTCGAAACCTAGTGAGAGTGGGGGTGGGCTGTGGAGGGAGGAGACACATGGCGATGTCTTTTGGTGAGGAGCAACAGTAGCGATTAGTTTGTAGGTGACATGCAGTTTAGCGGGCCACGCCAATGGCCCTATCAGGCCTGGACCGGCACAAACGGGTGAGGTCCTTGTCTTAGCACACCCGTTGCTCAGGATGCCTGTGATGAGGACGCCTAAGAAGGACTGATTAAATAGGTGGTGGGCGGAGCAACTGAGTGACACGGCCTGGTCATTTGACCAGCAGCCTAATCAATCCTGTCTGACTGGAGATAAGAACAGAGTTTGCTCAAGAGTGGACCCGCACTCCCTCCAAGGCAGACTTTTCAGTTCACTCAGGTGCATTTTGTTGGATTTCTGCATGCAGTCTTTAACGGTACAGGAATCCAACTGGCTCGCAGTTTCCACTGGTGCTGGAATTAGGGGAGCTGAGGGTACTGCAGCACCCCTGACCTCCAGAAGAAAATTCAGCGCGATAGTGGACGTCAAGGCTGTCTTTCAAAATTATTTTATTTTAATATTCTCTGTGCTTTAATGCTGAGAGTTTTCAGGAGGAAATAAGCAGGGTCCAGGAAATCATTTCTAATTATTTTCAGGAAAATCTAAGGTTGTTTTTTTCTGATGAAAAGGTGAGGATATTGTGTTTCTTAAATCTATATTAATTTTTCTTAACTTTCATAGATGTACCAATCACTGACACGGAAGAGAGTTCCAAGTATTAGGAGCCAAAAGAACAAAAGAATGGAAACTTGAAGGAGCACAAGGGGCATAAGGAACAGTTAGAAGAAAGAGAGATTCAGAAGGAAGTGAACGAGCAGGAGAGTAAAAAGAGATGTGGGATGAAAAGTAAGGAGGAGCAAGACCATAAAGACACTTAAAAACAATAGAAAGAAAATTAAAGAGTAACTGATTTTCAAAGGAAATCCATAGCAAAGAGTGTAGAGCAGAAGTGATACAATCCCAATGGGCAAGGGTACACAGAACACTAATTGGTAAATAGAACAAAGTGGAGCAAGGTGAGAAGTAAGAAGGCCAAAAAGAAGAGAAGAGCAATAAAACAGGCAAGAGAAAACTAGATAGGAAATACGTTTTGCAGAGGGAAACGTAAGAAACCAATGAGCTTTTTGAAAATTTAAAAATAGTAAGCGACAGGAGAAATAAATAGAAGAGATATGAGTAGAAAAAGAGAATGAAGAGTCAAGAATGACACCAAGATTACAGTCAGAATGAGAAATAAGAAGAGAAAAAGGAAGGAAATAAAGGAAAGGTGGAATAGTTGAAGCAGGAAAAAACTGAACCTCAGTTTTAGAGGGATTAAGGTCAAGATAATGAGAAGATATCCAGCTTTGGATAGCAAGAAAGCAAGCAGACAAAGAAGAATGAATAGAATTGGTAAAGAAAGGACAAGATAAAATGATTTGTGAATCATCAGCATAAAGGTGATAGGACAAACCAAAAGATGAAATGATAGATCAGAGACCAGGTGGATTAAGAGAAAAGAGAAGAACCGAACCTTGAAGAACACTGTGTAAAAGAGGGAACGTAGGAGAAGAATGACTAGCCTAGGAGACAGAGAAGGTATGCCCTGTGTTGTAGGAGTGAAACCAATTGAACACTGAATTCCGAAAGCGCAAGTTTGAAATGAGAAGAGAGAAGAATAGTGTGATAGACTATGTGTTAAAGGCGGATGCATGAGAAGAGAAGAGACTTAGAGTGACGGTAAGAAAGAAGAGAGTTATTGATAGACAAAAGAGCAGTTTCTGTGGAATGCCAGGGCCTAAAACCAGACTGAAACGAAGGCAGTTGAGAATGTGCATTAACAAAAGAAGAAACTTGGAGATAAACAATGCGCTCAAGAAACTTAGAAAGAAAAGGAAGAGGCGATATAGGACTAATGTTGGAATGCAAAGACGAATCAAGGGAAGGTTCTTTCAAAATAGGAAGTTTAGAGGCATGCTTAAAGTGAGAAGGAACTATAGCAGAAAAAAGTGAAGTATTAAAGAGAGCAGTTAGATGGGGAAGACGTGACAAAAAAGCTGTGAGAGTTATGGAAGAGGGAAGAGATCCATCAGAGGAGGAGGTTTGTTAGGCCCTAGCTAGGGCGAGAAAATATCACCATCCAATAGCGGTTGGAACGTAGATAATACAGGAAAGGAAAGAAGAATCATAGTTGCTCTGAAGTAGAGAGGGCACAATAGAAGATGAAAGGATAGAGCGATGGAATAAGGACATTTTTTAAGTAAAATAATTAGCAAAATCTGATGCAGAAAGGGGAGAAGAGGATGAAGGATCAGAAGCAGAAGGAGAAAGAATGTGATGCAAGTTTTGAAAAAGACAACGAGGATGAGAAGCAAGAGAGACCAAAAGTGAATGAAAATACTGTTGCTTAGCAGAAAGAACAAAATCAGAGTAGAGTGGGAGAGGATAAATCAGTTGCAGAACCAGACTTGCACCAGCCCCGAGAGAACAGTGATTGGACCGAAGGGAAGATGACATCTAAAGCTGAGAGGCCCTGCAAAATGGAATAAACAGGACAGATGGATAGAGACAGTCCAGTGAATCAGACCGAGTAGCAGACAAAACTTGGAAGAATTCAAACATTTGCAACATTTATCTTTTACTTCATTGAAGTAAAAGGCATGTCAATGAACTGCTGAATATAAACATTCTAAAGGAGGTAATATGCAAAAGCCACTATCCACACCTAACATCACTACTTAATGCACAATCATCTTTGTCAAAAGTATGCTGAAACAGTGTTGTCAAATTGTGTTATATATTTGACGGCTATTTCTGTGCATGTTATAAGAGCAGAACTGTTGGTACCAGTGTGCCATGTGATGCTATGGGATGTCAGCTTAAAAGCCATTACTTTGTAAGATACATTTTTGCAAACATTTTTGCAAATTACCCCATGGTCATATGACTTTCAGACTTTCAGACATACACAAACCAGAAAAGCATGTGCAATGGTCAGGTGCTTGTGGTAATATTTTGACAATTGCAATTAATTCAAGACAAAGGGCCTCATCTCGAGTCTGGAGGTAACCCTTAAATGCAGCAGTAGCGCTATTACCGCTGCATTTAAGGCTCCGCCAGATCATGGCTTTGGCGGATTTCCCACCAGCTCTGAGCTGGGAGCAAATCCGCTGCAAATCTGCCAATTTTTCACGCTATTACCGCCAGCAGGAAATCCGTCGGCAGCAGAGGCATTGCTAGGGGGGGCTATGGGGGATATAGCCCCTGGTCTTTTGGTTGTAGCCCTGGATAGAATCTCAGGTGCTACAACCAAAATGCTAGCTAGCCCCGAGTCCCGGCAGTCCTGACATTAGCATAGCCCTGGGTCTTTTCCAGACCTAGCAACACCCCTGGTCGGCCGTAATAGTGCGGAAATTGCCCATTGGGCCCAATGGGGGATGAGGGATTCCCCAATGGGCCCAATGGGGAATGGGAAATAACCGCTCTGCCAAACCCGTGATCCGGCGCTAATAGCGCCGGGGGGTTTTGCGGTAGTGCTAATAGCCCCGGGACTAAAAGCGCTGAGGCTACCGCCCAACTCGTGATGAGGCGCAAAGCATAGTATGCATGATATAATAAAGTTACTGACATCTCAGGTAAGTTTACGTTGTTTATTAGATTACCATCCTGAGGGCTGCAGTCTTCCCCCTCATCTTGACAGGCTCCAACTGACTTTAGTTCATAATATAACATTCCAACATAAGCATCATCAGGTTCTTTGAGGTCACAGACTGTGCTGCTAAATTCCAAGCAACCTATATAACACACCTCCTTCCCTCAGAACAGGATGAAGAGGGGTGGAAGAGGGAAATAATGGTAACAACAATAAAAACAATTAAACAAGTGAATATGAGAAACAAGGATGAAGGCTCGGAGTGATAGGGAGAACTCACCGGTTTTGGCTACTCACTACTTGCTCCACACTCACCTCCCTCCAATCGTACATCATTCCACAAGTCATAACTCCAGAATACTTAGACTCAACCTTCCTGTTCCATCTGGGTAGCTTGCTCTTGACAACATCACCCCTCTTCACATCTAGAAGTTTGCATCCATGTTTGACATCATACCTCCACTTCGACGCATCACCAACCACTTTCATCCTGTCACGCACCAACTTGACATCAACACCCACCATCCTTGAGTGTCCCATCCAACCTGGAGTCAACAACGTTTTGGGTTTACGTCCCCTCATTTGTTCAAACAGGGTTATCCCACTGACAGGATGGGGCATACTCCTGTATTGCAATACTCTCCACATTAAATCCCTCTGCCATTCTCTACCACTCTGCACTGAAAGGCGTATTCCATCCATGCACGTCCGATTAAAATGCTCAACACAACCGTTACTCTAGGGATGATAGAGAGATCTTCTCTTGTGTTTAATTCCAATTTCCTCCATCCATCATTAAAATTCTATTGAAGCAAATTGCGGACCATTGTCGCTGATCAACACAGACAGCTAGCCTTCTCTCCAGAATATACCCTCCAGAAATCAATCACTTTCCTGGATGTGGTATTTTTGATCATGCCCAACTCCAGCCACTTTGTGAGCAAATCCATAACAAACACTGGCACCCCTAAAGTTTAAAGGCCCCAGTAAGTCAATCGTCTCCCAAGGTACCTTAGATTGTGTGCTACCACCATCAGTGAAACATTCGCCTTCAACACCTTATCACTATTCTCACACTCCTTGACCTTTGCCTCAATAAATTCTTCCAACCTGATGAAAGATTTGGTTCTGCATATGCCCATATTGGGCCTATGTACTAACTCCACCACAGTCTCTTGCATACGTGCCGGGACCACCAGCCTATATCCCCTACACACAAATCCATCCACCAAACTTAATTCATCGTTGATTGTCCTGAACTCCTTGAGCTGCTCGCTCATAACCTGACCATCATTGGAATGCCATCTCCCCTGCACCAGTCTTTTCTTCTGTTGATACACACCATCTTCCTGACAGGCCTTTTGCCGCTTGCACTCTTGTAGACACCCCTCGGCAACAAAAAGAACCCTTCTCTCTATCATCCTCCAATGCACAATATTCTTCAACCAACAACGGTCGCCTAGAGAGGGCATCTGCCACTATGTTCTCTCTCCCGTGGACATCTGTAGCAACCCCTGGTTGGGCGAGCATCACCACAAAATTCATCGACTTCTTTTCGACTATTAGGGGTTCCTCTCCCCCTTCCTCTGCTACTCCAGTGAACATCTTTATCTTTTCCTCTGGTTCTCCAGTCAACTTCCTTATTGGTAGTACTCAGACCCTTCCAGTTTAAATGAGTATTTATTGTTCAATCTGTCTTTGCCCACCACACTGGTTTCCGTCGGATCAACCACCTTCATCGTGCTATCTGCACTACCTCTATTCTCCTGGGCCAATGTGCTATGTTCAGCCTGTTTTGCTATTTACACTGCTCTGTCAAGATTCGGGTCCTTCTACTTCATAGTTTGTCTCCAATTTTATCCTCAGCAAACTTTATCATTAGCTGGTCATGTAAATGTTCTTCGCGACAACACTGCTTAAATGTAATTTTAACTGCCAACCCCCTCAAAGCCGTGAGAAAATCTTCAATACTCTCTCCTTTCTTTTGCTCGCTGGTTGCAAATCGATACCTAGCAAGAATTACATTTTCAGAACGTTTGTCAAGTTTCAAAAAGTTGGTGTCAAGTTGGTGTCAAATGAACTTAACACTATGCCTTCCTCCACCACTGGATCAGGGAGTCTCTTGAAAACCTCCTGACCTCCATGACCCAAACACTGATACAAGAGCGCAGCCTTACTCTCTAAAGAATCGTTTGGCCCATATACTGCAAGTAAACATTTCAGGAATCCTCTTTCCAACCCTTACACCTCATAAATGGCTCTACTTCACCTCGGGGCAGAGACCGGGCTGGGCCAGGTATATTAGCCATATCAGTTATGGAACTAGTGCCTGGTGTGCTCACAGACCATACCCTGGTGCACCTACTTGGAGTGATCGCTGATTATCTACTCACTGATTGTTACTTATGTAAATTCATGTGTACACCAACCACTAAACCTGGTTGCTGCCTCTTTGTTAAAAGCACAGTTTTAGCATCAAACGCACATGTCCTGCTCCATAGTAAGATTAGCAGTGCATTCGAGCCACTGCCACGAGGAGGAGCGGCTCCGATGCGTGGAAATCACCTTACCTCGACTCAAACCCGGCCACTTGGAGACAGCGGCTTTCAATCCACTCCAGCCATTTTCTGCTCCACTCCAAATGCCAGGGGTGCAAATCTGGCGCTGAACAGCAGCTCCTGTACTGAATGCCCAGCACTTTCGACAGCCTCTGGTTCATGAGCCACAGGCTGTGTTCTATGGGTTCTCGCATTGCTGCTACCACTTCTCACTGCACCCCATCCTCGTCCCCCAATGTAATAAAGTCACTGACATCTCAGGTAAGTGAACGTTGATTGTTAAACATCTTCAGGGCTGCAGTTTTTCCCTCATCTTGACAGGCTCCAATTGACTATCGTTCATAGTATAACATTCCAACCTAAGCATCATCAGGTTTTCTGAGATTACAGCCGGTGCTGCCTATATAACACATGACATATGTAAATTCACACATAAAGGCGTGAAAAGCCTCTTCATTCAATGCCCACAGCCTACATTTTCGGTCTGAGCTTGGATTAGCCATAGTTCTGTGTTTCCGTCGTGTTTGTTTTTAGCAGCAGGAGCTTTCTGCAGGGACCCTGAGGGTTTTTCTTTATAGCATAGGATATTGTGTGTAAGACCCTAATATAAATGCCCAGCTCGACTGCGTGCATGTTTATTGTAGAATGAACATCTAAGACACTGGCATAGAAGGAAATATGTGCTCCAAAATAGTTAAATCCACATTTCCATCCATAAAAATGATATAAATATGTGCGATCATTTTATGTTATCAAATAGAAGAAGCCGGGCTGCGAAATGATGCCTGTGGTTGATGGGTTTTATTTCCCTCCTCTACTGTCTGCTGTTCCTCTGAGATTTTGTCCATCCCCTTTGCGTGTGTTCAATCAAGTGCATGCTGTGAGTAGTAGCTAATGAACCACAGGAGCTGCTCCACACACTTATCCGCTCCCCTGCATGTAATGTGTCAGGCTGGCACAGGTGAAAAGAGGGCACCCTGGCCAGTGGCGTAGCACAAATTGTGGGCCCTCCCCCTGCGAGCTATGCTGAGGGCCCCCCCACCAATCTCTGCAACAAAGCATGGCTCGGACCACACTCCCGACCTGCCTGGACCACCACGCATGCGCGATACACGCAATAATCATGCTGCTGCAGAGGCAGGCCGCGTGCTGCACTAAGACAAAGGCATAAATATGTGTTTAATCAAACAACCTTAAATATTTCACCTAGAATAGAAACAAGGGGGGACTGAGGCGTTTTGTGGCGACTATGCCCCTGTGTCCTTCATGGGCTAGGTGTATTATCCTCTCCCGGAGAGTCCTAGGGACGATGACCTTGCAGCCTTTTAGTATGATGTTATCCTCCACCACGGTCAATTCGTTGCGGACTTGATCTAGCCACTTGACGTCCTCTTTTGTGGTTTCCGCTTCATCCCTGGCCTGGTGTCTCATGAGGGCCGCCTTGTCCACTTGAAGGCAGTGTCGGGCGATTCGCAGTGATGGGTCTGCTTCAGATTGCGCAGACAGCTCCACCCAGCCTACCGGTAGCGGTTGTAGGTGGTGGATGATGTAGTTAATGTATGCGTCTGCTATGGACGGGTGGGACGTCGTTGTGGGCATGGGATGGCGGGAGAGATAATCCGCGGGGTTCTCTTCCTTTCCTGGCCGGTGCAATATGGTGAATTTGTAGTCCTGCAACCGGAGTCCCCATCTGGCAATTCTCGGTGGCATCCTGGCCTTTGGGCTGCCATAGATGGTGAGTAGTGCCTGGTGGTCCGTGATGATAGTGAACTCCTTGCCGAAGAGGAATAGGTGGAAATATTCGCAGGCTCATACAACCGCGAGGCTCTCCTTTTCCACCTGAGAGTATGCCTGTTCCGTGTTCGTCAGGCTCCTGCTGGCGTATGCTACCACGTGAGTGGACTGTGGATCCTTGTGGTCTTTTTGCGTCAATATGGCGCCCAGACCCACGGGGCTGGCGTCCACTATCAGCTCGGTGGCACGGTTGGCGTCAAAATATGCCATGTCCTCCGCCTGTGCGATGGCGTTCCGTATCGCTTCGAATGCTGCTTGGCATTCCTTTGACCAGGTAAACGGCGTGTCCTTTCTGGTGAGAAGTCGGAGTGGATTGCTGACGGTGGCATAGTCCTTTAGGTATCTGGAGCAGTAGCTGGCCAATCCCAGGAACGATCGGAGGTCGGTGGTGTTGACGGGAGGTGTGGCTGAGTTGAGGGCCTCCACTTTTTCCGGGTCAGGCCTCATGCCTTTATCTGAGAAGACGTGCCCGAAGAACCGCAGCGACCCTTTGGAGAATTCGCACTTGGCTTTATTAAGGGTGAGCCCTGCATCGTCTAGCGCCTGGCATACTCTGTGCAGAGCCAGGTCGTGTTCCTCTTGTGATTTTCCGTATACTAAGACAGATTTTTTTGGGACGGGGACGATAGGTGACACCCATGGTGTCGGGCCTGACACGGGTTCTATGACGTTCATTTTAATGAGCTTGTCCAGTTCCTCTTCCACTTGTCTTTGGATGTTGAACGGGATGCCTCGGTAGTGTTGGGCTACCGGTTTGACTTGAGGGTTGATGTGGAGGTGCACTTTACGGTTGCGGAGTTTGCCCAAACCTGTGAAGAGTCTGGGGAATGATTGTTCAAGTGAGTCCGGCTTGGCGAAGTACTTGTGGGCCATCAACTGGTATAGAATGTGTATCAGTCCCATGTCAACTGCTGTCCGGAAACTCAGTATGCAGCCACTGTTGGCTTCGGTGTCTAGCACATATAGCTGGAGTTTAGCCACGTGTCCTTTGTGTGTGCATGTGGCCGTGATCACGCCTTTGCATGGCAGGGGTGTCGTGGACCCGTAGGGGTATATGTCTACTGTGGCTTTCCGGATCTTTGGTGGGGCGGTCAAGGACTGATATGCGCTTTCGCTGATAATGTTGACCGCTGCTCTGGTATCCACGAGGAATTTTAGAGGAGTCTGGTTCACTTGGAGTGTCAGGATGGGGCTGTGTTGAATGGCCGTCGTGTTGTCCTTTAGGGCCCACACGTATCCTTTTCTTCTTTGATCTTCCTCTGACGAGAGGGTGTCAGTGCTGGTGGGGGATCGCGTCTCCACGTATCTTACGAAACGCCGCCTGTGTGATTTTCTTGTGTCCTCGGATGACCTTTTGTCTTTGCGTGTATAGCGACTTCTGCGGTCACTGTCGTCTTTTCTGTTTCTTCGCCGTTCCCTGTCCGCTGGTGGCCTGGGCGGACTCTGTGGTGTGGGCCTGCGCCTTTCCTGGTATCAGTGTTTGGGCGTTGAGTGGGTAGGGGCGTTCTTGCACATGGCCCTGTAATGGTCCATACCCCCGCATGCGGCACACTTCTGCCCTATGGCCGGGCACGTGCCAGAGTGTGGATATTCGTAGCCGCACTTAAAGCACGTGGCATCAAGGTGTTTGGTGGTCTGACTTGGGTGGGTGTATATCTTGTTGATTGTCTCCGCGGTATCGCTGGGTTGATGAATGGATACCTTGCCGAGGTTGTCTAGTTGCGAGTCTACCGCTGCTTCCATGCGGGCCAGTGCCAGGATTTCCTCTAGTGAGCGTTGTTTTTGCAGAAGTTGCTTGCGGAAAGGCTGAAAGAGGCATCCAGCTATCACTTGGGACCTGAGCGCCTCTTCGTTGGAATATCTGTGGAACTCACAATGTGTTAGTTTGATGCGTAGGCGCATCACAAAATTGTCTATGGACTCCCCTTTTTCCTGTCTCGTTGTGTGGAACATGTGGCGCTCGTAATCCACATTGGTGTGCGGTGCGAAATATTCAGACAGCTTGAGGTGTAGTTGGCTGTACGTGACGGTGTCCACATCAAGCAACTCCCCTGCAATGTCTCTTACCGCAGGTCCCACCGCCATGAACAGGGTGTTCTTCAGCCTCGTGTCGTCCGTCAAACCTATGGCCCCGGTGTAAAATTTGAAGTCCCGTAGCCATATGTTCCATCTGGGCCCCAGGTTAGAAGTATCTCTGATCTCTGATCTCAAATGGGTTGGGCATATGCATGACTTGAGCGGCACCTTCTTGATGTACCTGTGGGTTGTTGTCCTGTGCCGTGTCAGCGCTTCCAGACGCTTGTCCTGCTCCCCCTGATGAGGACGCCGGGGTAGTTGCGGTGTCCGACATGACTCTGCCGCCTTGGGGTGAGATGATGCAGAGATATGTGCCCTGTGGTCTGCTGTGTGCACCGGCGTCAGCGTTTCTATCGGGTGTGGAATTCAGCCTGTGCCGCTGTTGTGTGCCGTGGGGTGCCTCCCTTGGTGCCGGGCACACGTGTCCTGTGTGCTGCACAGCACGGTGTCCGCCGTGATACACGGGGCCAGGGGGGGCCGCTCTCACTGTGCGCTTGTGGTCATGGGCGCGCGACTGTCGGGGCGGGGCCACCCGTGACGAGCGTTGCGCGGCGCTCGAGCGCCCGTGGCTTGGCTTGTTCTTCACGTGTCACGCGGGAGCCGGGGCCCGCAATGCGTGTGATGGTGCAGATTTATCCGTATTCACGGGTCACGCGGGAGCCGGGGCCCGCGATGCGTGTGATGGCGCTGGCTTATCCGTACTAATGTCACGCGGGAGCCAGGGCCGCGCTCCGATGGTGCCCCCGTATCTGCAGGAGACGACGGGCTGCAGGAGGCCTCTGTCACGCGGCAGGCGGGGCCTTGTCTGGTGGGCACCCGTGCCCGAGGCGCGCCGACGCGCTAAACTGCTTGGCTGCAGACCTCGGCACGGTGCCTGTGGGGTCCGCGCCCGCTCGTCGCCAGTGTTGGGTCCCTGCTTCCCCTTGAAGCAGGCCCTCGTAGCGGATCCGGCGCACGCCGGAATGATACACGGAGCCTCGTCTGGGTACAACCTTCTTTATTCCCAACTGTCGGCGGAACTGCCGTAATCCCCTTGTCCCTCCCCCTTAGCCTTGACGTCACGTCTGGGATGTCAATGTCTTGAGGACCCAAACGGGGTCCTCCCACACAACGATGTGGGCGACCTGACACACTGCTGGCTTCAGGCACCCAAATGTACCATCCAACTCTGTGTGTGGCCTGTAATGTTATGTAAAATAATGATACCATTGGAAAACATGTTCCTGCTGGGTCTGCCAGTATCCCCATATACACACATTCTCTTGTTGACTTTGCCCTTTATGCCACTCAAAACCTCCTGCCACAGGAAGAAAGCATGTTATTGCTGGCTGCACAAATGCCTGCCCAATTCCTGCATCACCATTTAAGGATACTCTTCAAGTGGACTTTGCCCTCAACACCAGTGAAACATGCAGTGCTACAGTAAGAAACATGTTCTTGCTTGGCTGCACAACTGCCTCCACCCACCATGTAAGAACACTCATCAAAGGGGTCTTACCCCATATGTGAATAGAAAATGCCATGTCACAATAATTGTTCAATTTGCCTACTCCCTTGCACTATAAAGTCCCACCCTAAACACCCCTCATGTAATGACATTCATAAAGTTGACTTTGGCCACAAATGCCAGTAAAACCTGTACAAATACATGCATGTTCAAATGCCCCTTGCCCAGGCCCCAAACTTGCATGCACACATTGATACCCATTCACCCACCAGTAACTCACCCAGTGGCGGCTGGTACATTTTGTGATTGAAGGCATATACATTTCCCACAAATATATGAATGAGCGTAGCAAGGGAGCCCAAACCATCTAAATGGGATTCATGGTTGTCCCTCCTCCACTCCCAAGATACATTTTGAATAATGCGCTAAAATGGTGCATTGTACAGCACACTTTCTGAGAGAAATTGGCTAAAAAGGAAGAGTGTTTGCAATTCTTTTTGTACATTGATACC
The DNA here is from genome assembly GCF_040938575.1 of Ambystoma mexicanum. Classification (NCBI taxonomy): domain Eukaryota; kingdom Metazoa; phylum Chordata; class Amphibia; order Caudata; family Ambystomatidae; genus Ambystoma; species Ambystoma mexicanum. The sequence goes on from NC_090937.1 coordinate 1,527,280,376, forward strand.
AATCCAAAATCCAATGCATGCAAGTCACCAACAGTGCACAGGAAAGTCCCATGCCTACAATAAGAAAACGAGTCCAAACTGGCTGCACAATGCAGGCCAGTTTAGACACGTAATAAACCTATTACAGTAAAACATGCCATCCCACAGTAAGACATAACTAGACTGGTTGTCGCAAAATGGCAGTCTAAGCATGTAATAAAACGTGTCATGCTTATCTTATCACAGATGCCCAGAACAATATACAATGCTAGCAGCACCCAAATGCCAGTCTGACCAGGTAATTACACTTATCATGATTGCTTTATCAGAGATGTCCATTAAAAAAGTCAAACCACAGTAATAAATGGCTAACTGACTGCACCAAAATGCTACCCCAGCCACGTACTAACACCTATGATGCTTACTAGATTATAGATGCCCAGTAAAATATGCCAAAGCACATTAAGAAATGGCTAGACCTGCTGCACCCAAATGCCAGCCTAGATGGGTAATAACACTTATTGCTCTTACTTTATTATAGAAGCCCAGTGAAAAAAAAGTCATGCAACAGTAAGAAATGACAAAACTGGCTGCACCAAAATGTCAGTGTAGCCAATCATGCCTGCTTTATCATAGATTTCCATTACGATATAGGCACCCACGCCGCCCCACCCTCTCCACACGTTTCCTCTCACCCCACTACCTCAACCCCGAAATCAGCTCCTCAGCCCAAAAGTATCTCCATGTCCCTCTTGCTCATCCCAGTACATACGTATGAGACACCTTGCCTGTTGGGACACAACAGACAAGAAGATGTGTGGGACTTGGTGTCACACAGGAGTGTGGCCTGAGCTTTCTGTTGAGAGATGGTTTCCCCCATTTTAGTTGTGGGGCACACCTTGTTCCTGTTTTCACCCCTTTACCTTTCCTGTTTTAAAGACTCTGGTTATGACCTCACGCATACAGGAGATTGGTGGTAGGGACACCAGGATTGTATCATTAAGGTGGGCTTAGGCTAGCCCAATCACTGTGGCACACCTGGCTTTAAAAGAGGGCTGGAGCCCCATTTAAGGAGATCATCGGAAGACTTCACAAGAAGTAAGAAAGGAGAACACAACCTTGGACCCTGGCTGAAGGTACAGTCTGCATTACATCTTCCGCCAGTGAAGGAAGGCCAGGATATCACCAGAGGGAAGCAAGATCCCTCCCCTAAACATCTTCCAGGGAAGAGAGGGAGATACAGAAATTTAGAGGACCCTTCAGCTGCTCCAGAACCTGTACCCAGCTAGCACACAGCATGCCCTGCTGCAAGCTTCCTAGATAGGAAGGGCCAGAGGGTCTCTGAACCTACAACCAAGGACAAGGCAGCTGCCTGCAACACACTCCTCAGCTTTGAACCGTCCACCTTAATGGATGACACAAGCCCATTGAGGAAGCTGAGACAAGTGCCTCGATGAACATCTAGCGGCGTCTGCCTAAAAGGACATTTACGACCCAGTTGAGTTCCTCAGTCTGCAACCGACGGCAATGCTGACCGTTGTCAAGCCACCGCAGCTTAAAGACATTTGATGCATCTCGACTAGTGCTTCAGAACCGTCGATCAGCACTGAGACAATGATCTCTTTCATTAAGGCTTCGCTCACCGAACCGTCTTGCTTCCTATATGCAGCTGACTCCCATCTCAAACTCTGTCGCAAAAGCCTGCAAAGCACCCAGATGCCGACTCAACCTTGTCGACCTTGTCGAGCACCAAGAACATCTTCAGTACAAGGTACATGGTCCTTCCCAGAGGGCCCCTAGGGACATTTAAGACCTGTTTCTCCCTATGTGCCAAAGCCTAGCAACCTTAACAAACGGTGGTGGTTGTTAACCATACTGACTACCCTCCTGTCAGTATCCAGAGTGCATTCCTTTTACTTCTTTGAAACTGCCTGCCCACTGCATTCCTTTACAGGGTGGGTTGTATTTCGTAGTGTTGTTAGACTGTCTGTTGTGATTAATACATTCTTTTTTAATACAACCTTGACTGGACACTCCTTTTATCATTGGGTAATCATTGAATTTCTGCTGTGTTGCAACTAACCAACAATCCATGAACTTTCGAAGATAAGCCTGCCATTCCGTCCACGTTTCCAAAATTGGACAAGGAGGATTATAATTTGCGTGTTATTCCAACCTGTTCAGATCCCTTCAGGTGTATTGGAGGTGTGGGGCTAATTGATGGTTTAGAAACCGATATTCACCCCTGGACCAGTGGTATCCCGGAAGTTGATTTGTCACACCTATATTAAGGCACGATATTCCTGTTAATCCTTCTCCCTCTCTCTCCTGGCCTGCCACTCAACAGCCTTCTTCTGTCCCACAGCCTTGAAGTCAAGACCAGGAACACTACCAACCGATTTTGGTTCACCATGGCTCAGAGGTTGCATTACAATGCTGTTCCCACAATAACATGGACGTTGCAAGTTCTCTGTCAATGGGTGATACTCTGCCTCCCCTGGTGTTCAGCTGACATTATGTGCACAGGAGTTTGAAAGCTTCAAGTGGTGGCGGTCCACACCTTCGATTGAGTTTGCCACTGGCCCCTGTTTTAATGCCTCTCCAACGTTTCTTTGACCTTAGGGTTTGGCCACGCACCTTTTCCAAGATGCACTGACAAGACCGCAGAAGACCACCCAGAGCTCCACAGCAACGATAAAGTATTCTGCCTGTCAGACTGTTGGCGTGCAGGTGATGCAAAGCGTTAGCCTAGGTGAGTGTTCTACTGAGTGTCCGTCAGAGCTGACCTTCTCGTCTATGCCTAAGCTTGACACATCTGCCACACACTCTAGGATATTTACAAGGAGTGAAGGAGGCAATGTATCCCCTTATTTTATTTTTCATATTGAGGAGTGGAGGGAAATGTTTTGAAATGTATTTTCTGTCCCAGCGTAGGTATCTTAATGATCATGGTGCGCATTTAGAGCAATACCCCTTTCAGCAGTTTTACATTTTATGAGCCGTCTCTTTTTTTCTTTATAGAGCAAGTGCTATGGCGGGTGCACCTAGGGTGTGCTTTAGAACAATCTGGGAAAACAGTTAAGGGAGTGAAAATATTAAAGCATTGCACGATCTAGGAAAGGCAAATATAGAGTAGAGTGGGAATACCAAGATGTGAAAATAGTCTTCACCAAACACTCTGAAAAAAATATACATTTGCCTGCACTCTTTGAGGCCTGGAGTCCATAGAGGGCACACCAGCAGGCCTCATTCCAAATATGGTGGTGTGGTATCAAATTGTAAAAGGATCTGTGGCATTTATACCGCACTGTCCAGTTTGGAGGAGGCTGGAGGTTTGTCCTCCACTTTATCTCCAAAGTTCAGGAGGATGAGGAAGGAATTGCCAGCCAGGTTAAATCCTCCGAACCCTCAATGGAGTCCTACAGGACTCCAAATGGGGATTACAAGGCCAACCCACCACTCACAGGCTGGCGGTTTTACCAGTTATGAGTGGTGGTAAAGGGAGAGGAAATCCTTCCAAGGTCACAATGAGACTTAGTGTGTTTGTAGTTTCTGTATGTAGTGGTGGCTTCCTATTGGTCAGGCCTTATGATGATGCCTGCATCTAGTTGAGTGGTTAGACCATTGTTAGTGGGATCATTGTATTGTGTTCAACGCCTGGGAATCCCTGCACTTGTAGGAGTATACTCCGCTCGACAGATTCCATAGAAGACGCTTTTAAGATTTGTGAGTGCCCAGGGTTTGTTTTGTGTTGTAGCTCCAACACGACTTGCAATCATTCTGCTGGGGCATGTTGACGGAATAGGGAGGTTCCATCAGTGGATTTTCCCTCGAAGGACAATTCATCGCATTTTTTTCAAAAAATGGTGCCGCAAATGTATGTGTGGGGGGTAGCTTAGGGTAATAAAAAGGGTAGAGGTGCTGCGGAGGAAGGTGGTGGGAGTGGCGTCTGCCCCTGCATACATTTGCAGAAAAATGTCATAAAAGAAAAATAAATAAGATGAATTCTCCTGCGATGTAAAAACTCGATAGCACCACATAGAAGCAAAGTCGATGCATACCCGCGCCATTGTCCGCCTAAGGCATTTGGTGATGGGTCATTTCGGCTCATGGAGGCATGCTGGATGTGGAGGAGTCCCTCCACGGCTCAATAGCCTTGTTGCATTGATCCAAGTCCTGAAGCTGCAAGGATTTTCTTTTCCGCCCTCTCAGATATAGGTAGAGGGGAGTTGAATATGCTTTTTGCACCTTCGTTGTAGCATGTGCCTCCAAATTTGCATTTCCCCAACCTAACTCTGCTTTCCATGATTTTTCTAGAAATGGGTTATGCCCAGGGTGTTTCTTGTGGCTTGTGGGATGTTTTTACCCATGCATCCAAGCCCTACCTCAAAAACTGTGCAGTACTGGCATTGAAAACATCATGATGGCCAGAGCTTCCCAGAAAATGCCCAGGGAAGTGCATGAAGAATAGGCTGCCACCCATTTTGCCGATGTTATGGGCACAGAAGGGCACTGCCTAAAACCACCATTGGACTACCCACACAGTAGTCTGAAACCATTGGGAATGGCAATGCTGACTGCCAAAAGCAACCTAGAATTGTGGGGAATTCATTTTCTTAAATCCCAAAAAGGGGTGCAGTACCAGTACTCACCACTATCAGAAAGCCGGCGTTTTAAAACCACCAGATTTTGTTTAAAACTGAATAAATGAACCCAAGGCAAGCCAAAGAAAGACTTACTGAGAGGTGGATACAATCTAAAGTTATATTCTGAAGTGACTTGAAGGTTTATAACAAGACTGGCTGAGCTGTGGATTTCAGCAGTTTAAGTAAATTTGGACTGAAAGACACTAAAAACCTAAATGTTTAAAAGAAATGAGTGACCTACTTTTGAGTGTCACATAGGTTGCAATTGTTTAAATGTCATAGTTTTAAACTTAGAATCAGCATCCTAGCTGCATATGTAAAAAAATGTCTTGACTTAAACTGGGGAACAAAAGTGACATTAGCTGGGGCCTGGCTTAAGGAACTGAATTCTGCCCACCAGCTACCCCCGACAGGAGTTGAGACTTGCACAACAGCTGTGTTCCCAGGCCTATCTGCCTTTTGCTGCTCCCAACAAAAGGGATATGACACTTCCCTGATTGAATTACCTGGGCTCTGCAGGAAATTGAACAAAGCCCTGTCCTGACTCAGGCAAATGTTTTATTATGGGGGCCGTAAAAAGTGGCTTCCTCCTGGAAGTAAAGGGGAGGAGCACTGCCTGTGAGAGCAAGCTGGCTTGGCAGAACTGGAAAAACCAGAAATTCAACCTTGTGCTGGGGGGAAACCACACCCCTGTAGCCAGAATATGGTTTTAGAAAAAGAGGAATAACTCATAGAGTGGACTTGTGAAAATTATTTAAATGATACCATAATTCTTGTGATTTTTCTGCCCACATTTTAAGAGGTTTTTAGAACCGGTGGCATGATCTGGGGGCAAACTAGCAGTTAAGAGGGTATTACTTAAAATGTATGCATGTTAAAAATCTGACACTTCATCAATTAATGTCCATACTCCTTGCGCACATGTGTGTAAATTTGGGGTAATGTCTGATATTGGTAACCTGATTAAAAAGTGAAATATGTTGCCATTTCTGAATGCAAGCTCCCAGGAAGAGCAGATTTGGACAGGGTATACCTCCTGTGATGGATGATGGGTGCATGTAATTTCAAACAACTGTGTAGCTATGAAATATGTCTTTTGGGTCAAAATATAGATTGTGTGTAATTTGACAGGGGTGGGTTCTCTGTACCATAAACAGACCTCATCATGATGACACTTCATTTCATTCCCCCAATCAAGGGGAAGAGGATGAAGTGGCCAATGACAAGTGGAGAGGGGTAGAGCCTAGTAATGCTGCACACACACCCATTTTCAAAACACATAAAAGCAGACAGTCAGGACAGATAGGGACCTTCAAATCCATTTGCTGCGGGACGCTCTGCCGGGAAAATCCATACTTTACCTCCATCAACCTTCAGAGAGCCAACATAGAGACTACAAATCTATCAATATCCAGAACCAGAGGCAGAGCAGAGCTGACCCAGACCACTGTTAGCAGAACCAGAGAGCTGACCCAGATCACTGTGAAGTGCCGAGACCAGACCAGAGTCCAGTCTAAAACCTGACCAGATCCGTGGCGAGGCCCATTTATTTCTAAATATATTGTGAGTACATAGCAGAACTGTGCAGAACCAATCTCTTAGTTAAAATAATATAATTCAAGCTATTTTAATCTAAGTAGAACTGCCTCCTAACTGTCACCTGTCATTTGTAAAGCTGTCACCTGTCATTTTCTAGTTGCTAGCTGTCACTTGTCTTTTTGAACTTTAAAATTTCAAATCTGAAAAACGACCTTTACCATATCGCTCATATCTCCATGACCGTTTGTCGAATTTTACCGCGATTTGCAAATTTCTCCACGTGTGAAAACAGCAGTTTTCTTGCTTTCATTTGCCAAAAATTCGTTTAACCTGCTAGTTACTCCTAGAGCCTTGCTAAAGTGAGCCTGAACTCATCCCAAGTATATTTCACTCACCCTGAACCTCCTAGAGGGAATTAAAAGCATTTTAGCATATTTTTCACTTCATTGCCAGCACATATAAAAGCATTTTGGGCCTGTGTTTCCAACTTCTGTAGTCTAAGCTTGCTGGGGTGAACTGAATTACATTTGATTGCATTTCTGAGAACTGTGTGCTTTCCTTCCATTTCCTTGCATTGCATAAAGAGGGGAGGGGATTGCCAGAGAAAAGTGATTACATTGTTTTGTTGAAATCATATTGAGTATTTTCTGCATTGCATTTTCATTCAACATTACTTCCATCTGAACTTATATAAAGCATTCTCTACCACCTTATTCTTCTGTTCCTATTCACAAGTGTGCTAGTGCCAGACTATCCATTATTGATTACTGATCAGATTAAGTGTGATATCCAATTATTAATTATTATAAAGTGTGATATATATATCTATTGTTTAAATTATCAAATAAACCTTTTAAACTTGCAAAACAGAACTACTTCTTGGCTCAGTGGGATCAGGGGTATTCCAAGAGAGGAGTGTTATATAGGGTTAGTCATCCAGAACGCATGAACTGGACATAAAGATATATCAATAAGGGTTTTCATTCAGTATTCTAGACTAGGCGTTGACTTAGCTGTAGTGTTGAATTGAATCCTCTTACAAATTGGGGGCTCGTGCCGGACGTTTGGATTAGATCTATCACTTGTGCAGATTAATACAGCGTGCCAGCTGACCAGATACACATATCCGGTCGGAGCACACGCTGTGTTACGCTGTAAAGCACTCCTCAAAGGAACGCTCTAAGGAAAAGGTCTGTTTTGCAAAAAAAATATAATATAAACTTCTGTAAGTCAGGAAGGAACTCAAATTCCAGAATGACGACCTTGGTAGATATGAAAATAGCCAGAGAGCACTTCTTACATAAGTTATTTGTGAGAGGTGAGTGGACTCACCAGGACCGCATGGTCTGGTTGCAGGCCATCACGCAACAGGTCACTGAAACAGGGTCAGATATATGGGGAGATCAGGGTCCCCTACATGTGGCCCTGAGTGAACTATACATGGCTCCTAAAGCTAAGGATGAACAAGACAAGATGGTTAGGATAGTGGCATACCTGTACCTATATATGGGAGACATGCAGGATAAATGTACTGAAAGCCAAGATCTGGCGAATAAGCGACAGATGGCGTTAGAGAAGGTCCAATCTGACCTTGTCTCTTCTGAGCAGAGGCTGCAGGGGAGCCAGGAGTCAGAAAATGAGAGTAGACAGCACATCATTAAAATAAAGAGGGATATGGACATCCTGCAACAGGAAAAGGCTGACCAGGATACCAGATTTCTGGCCTTGCAGAAGGAGTACCAAGAAGGTTTGGACTCCCTACTGCAGAGCCAGAAAAAGCTGGAGCAACAGTTAGACTTCAATAGGGCATGTGCTGAGCAGGTAGTCACCCTGCAAAGCCACCTAGATAGGGAGAAGGCAGAGAGCAATAAAGTGATTCTGAAAGACCTGGATACCCAGGCAGAGTTTGATCAGGAGCGCCAGAAAGCTGGTGCCTTCCAAAGGCAAAGGGACGACCTGGCGGCACAGATGCAGGCTCTTAGTCAGGAAAGGGATACCTTAGGCCAGGAAGTCACCACTTAAAAAGGAAAATGGAAGAAAATCACCTGGCCCTCCAGGGACTGGGTGACCTCCAAAATGAACACCATAACTTGTTAGAGCACACCAGGAAGGTGGAGGATGCTCTGGCAAGAAAGGAGCAGGCCAATAGGGACACAGCTCAGGAGGTAACCCTCCTGCAGCAAAGACTGGCCCAGTGCTCCAGGACCAATCAGGAAACGCAGAGAGAGAATGAGGCTCTCTGCCAGCACAATGATAGGCTCCAACAACAGGTAGCGATGCAGGAGAGACTGATAGAGTCTAGTAAGGCCTTAACTGAGGAACTGAAGGCGCAGGCTCTTGCATTGCAACAGGGAGCAGGGGCGGATAGAGATGAGGTTCGCTGGGAAAGAGAAACTCCTGAGCATAACCCCAGGAGCCCTAGTACCAGAGGCCTTTATTTCTCTCAGTCCCTGGACTCTGCCACCCCCATGTCCCCTGGCGCACATGAGCACAGGGCCACAGGGATGGCAGATTACTATCCAGCCAGAAGCATGGGGCTCATAGGCCAGTACCACCCAGGAATGGAGGGGCGGGCATCCGGGTATGGGCACCCAAGCACAGTGCAATTTGATGGGGAACCCCAGGTGAGTAGGCCCATTAAGGGCATCCTGAAAACCTTTGCCCAGTTAGGTCAGTGGGGGGGGGTACCCATCAAATCCTGGCAGCAAGGATGGATCTGAAGACTCCTCTGAGCGGTACAGGACACGGGAGACCAGGTCCCCACATTCTGCCAGCCATTCCCAGGCTCGCAGAATCCGGGAAAACCTGGAAGAACAGATGGGAACCTCTGGGAGCAGTGCCTCTGAGTCAGAAGATGAATGGACCAGGGTTACCCGAACCAAAAAGGCCAATAAGGCAAAAAGGGGCTTGATTAAGGACCCATTGAAACAGATTAAGGCAATCAGGAGTGTCATCACGCCTTATCATAAGAACGCCAAGTACTCTGTTTGGGAACACTTGGAGCTCTATGAGCAAATGATGGAGACTTTTCAGTTGAAGGACAGCCAAAGCTGTATCCAATATGTAAAGTGGACATTCTCCCCAGAGTACTCGAGTTTCTTTGCAGGGCTGGAGGACCAAAATCATTTAAGATGGTCCACCTATAAGGCGGCCATCTTGAAACATTTTTCTACTCATAGAAATCCTCAAGAGGCTCGCAAGGCCGCCTACAATTTACAATGTGGGGAGGATCAGGCCCCACAAGAATTTGTGCAGGAGTTAAAACGTGCTTTTGCACAGACCACAAGAAGGGTGCGCACGGATAGCAGAGAATTTATTAATACGTTTTTCCATGCCTTGCCCAAATATATAATGACCCAGCTCGTGAGAGATTTTCATGAGAAAAGATCTTTAGACTGGGTCATTGAACAGGCTACCCGGATCTATGAGGTGCAGAAGCCCATAGAAAATAAAAGCAATACCCAGAAAAATCCAAAAGCCAACAGCACCCCTGCTGCTGCCAAGGTGGCAGAGGTAAAGGTCATCCCCGTTTTGGATTTGGAGATAGGGGGGCCTAAAAACCTACCTGCACCTAATAATGCTAGGCCCAGAAGGTCCTCGGGCCAGTCACAGACAGGGAGCCAAGGAGGCAGCCCCACAAATGGGGTACCTCGCTCTCCTGATTATGAAAGTCCCTGTTACAAGGGAAATCGACCCATCCTGGGTTATGTGTGGACTCCTCCAGCCCAAGGGGGGGATCCAGCCAAGCACCTAACCCAGGGAACTTCCCTCCTAACTTCCCACCGGAGGGCAGAAATTCTCCAAATCCTGGGCAGAACTTTTTCCCCAGGTATCCACCCAACTTCCAGCCCCAAAATCCTCCACCCTTCTTTCCCCAATTCCCTGAGCCCAGACAACCGAATCCGGGAGAGGGGAGGCCAAGGGTGGAGGGGTATCCAAATCTTCCCAACCAGGGGTACTACCAAAGAAGGGATAGCTACCCTTCCCGGGATCAGCCCAGGGGAGAAAACAGGGCCCCGTATCAGCCTGAGCGGGTTTCCCAGTTAGAGCGCCAGGTTCAAAACATGGCGCGGGATCTGGGTCACATACTGAGGGCTCAGCAGAACCCTCAGATCGGCATGCCGGCGCAGCACGCACCCAACTCTGGACCTGGTGCCCCAGAACAATGACGGGGGCAGCACCCCGATAACTCACCGGTTCCCAGGGAGGAGGCACAAAGGGAAGGGGGATGTAAAGCCTTGGAGTAAGCTTCCTTCCTCACTTGTAAACAGCCCATGGAAAACCCAGGAACCGGAAACAAAATCTCTTGCCCCTGAAAGTCTGCCTCCTAAGGAGCATAGGGGGGGTAGGAGAAACAAAAGACCCAAACAGACTCAGTTTGAGGAGGAGGTACAGATCTTCCAATTTGAGGGAGAGGGATCCTCAGAGGATCCTGGGAAAAGGATCTTCTCCTTCAGAGAGGTGGGAACTCCTCCCAAAGAAAAATGGGTCCCTAGGGATGCAAATCCAGACTGGGGAGATGTGGAGACTGAGCTACCACCGCCCACCATCTCATCCCAGAACCAACAGCAAGAAAATCCCCTGGTTCAAACCCATCCTGGTGACTGCCTCCAAAAAGGGGGGGGCGGCCCGGAACCGGAGCCAGGGGAACCCACAATGACTCTGATCTCCAGTTGCCAATTTTTTCTTTCAGATTCCCAAGGCTCTCCACAGAATTCTGCCCAAATCTCTTCGCTAGCGATGTCCAAAACCAGAAAGTTAGCCCACCAGTTGTCCAAAAATGTGCATTATCTGTGCCCCCTTCAGGAGAAGGAGGGAAGATACTATGCCCCGGTACAAGTACAGGGGCAGGGTACAATTTTAGCGCTGGTGGACACGGGATCTCAAGTTACCCTTCTGTCCAGAAGGGCCTTTGATGAACTGAATGCAGGAAGGGGAGAGAATTACCAAATTCCTCTCACCTCTCTTCCTGGACAACTGCAGTACTTTGACGGGAAGGAAATTCCCGTTGAGGGGACTGCAGACTTGGACATTAAGATCGGGCGACACAAGGTGAAACACCCGGTCATAGTAGTGACTCCAGAGGGCACCCCTTGTTTATTGTGGAATGACCTCCTGAGAAGGTTGTCACCCCTAATAGATTGTGTAAACAAGGTCCTCTGGACTCAGACTAGCCGACCAATAAAATTAAAACAGAGTGTCAACCATGTTAGTTTAAACGGCACCTGCCACATGGTTGAACAAAACCTGACCAAGTAGAATTTCACTTCCAGAATAGCCAAATTCCAGACGTGACAGTAATAGCAGTAGGACAACAGACTGGTGATGGAGGGTCCTCTCTATTTCTGAAAATCAACCTTCCTTCCAGTCTATAGTTGTACTCCACGCTGGAAGGAAACACTCTGAGATTCTATACTAATCCACAATCAGAAACTCCCACTCCTATAGTCCAGAAAGATGTGAAATCAGCTCAGAGCCTGCCTGATATTCAGCAAATTGGAGAGCAGTTGTTCATCCCTGTTCAGTTAAATGATGGGAAGGACTCTGTTCTCGCTCGAGTGTGTGTGAACAACGGTAAGAGCTTCATCAGCGAAGCCATGTTCCGCCAACTCCCAAAAGATCCAGCCATTCCCACATTCAAACTGATAGACAAATGGGAAATGGACCTGGAAGCACCCAATTCCAAACATCTCCTGCCAAGCAGGTGTATGCTCAAAATCTCCATTGGCAACAAGAGCATAGTCCACAATTGTTGGGTCGTGCGAGATGTCCCTGCCGCCTTTTACTTAGGCAGTGACATTCTCAATCGCTTTGCCATTAGTTTGGACCTAATAAACTTCAAAGCTTGGTCCCGATTAGCGGATAATCCCAGGGGCTTTGATGATCCAGAAAAAGCATTTAGGTCAGCTCAATTGCTACCGTATGCAGTTGAAATTCAGATCAAAGAGGAAGTCACCATCCCAGAAAGGACCTGACAATTCTCCCTGGAAGTGAAAGCTAAAAGAGGACAATATTTGCAAAACCCTGATGCTTACATACATCTAAACGCTTCTCTTCAACAGCAAGGGTTAGGGGTAAACCCAACTCCATTAGTCAGCATAGAACATGACACCATTCCAATAGAGGTGGATAACAGCGACTTAAAGAGTATTACTCTAGCCGCAGGCACCATTATTGGAATGGCGACATTATTGGAATGACCGACATTTTTCCATAGATTTAGGTAATGAACTGTTAGGGCCAATCCCCAAGGACTGCTTTGACAGTGACAGTGATGACAATACAACACCAGACAGGATTTTTACCCGGCATGGGGGGAACTTCCTGGTGTACACTTCTTGCCCTTATGGTAAGGAAGATGTGACTTGTGACTTCAGGAGGGATGAGGTGATTTTCCAGGTCCATGAGGGCTGCCTTTCCCACCTAAAGCCTCCAGTCCAAATCAGCACTCTGACCAGGGACTTCTCCACCCAGCTGGAGGAGGCCGCTGAAATAGCCAAACCAGAAGTCTTTGCAGGCTTCAGGCAGATGGTGGAAGAGAGAGTCAACCTAGCTGATGCCTGTGTGACTCTGGAACAAAAGCAAAAGTTGAAACAAGTTTTCTTGGATTTCCAAGATCTCTTTGCGGTAGACTCATATGACTGTGGTCGCACCGACATCCACACAACAATAATCCCCACGGACCCTGGCATGACTCCTGTGTTTGTGAAGCAATATCGCTTGCCTCTCGCATCAATGGAGTCACTTACTGAAATAATTAAGAACCTTGAGTCCCGGGGAATAATCCGTCCAGTCCACAGCACTTTCAATAATCCGGTGCTGGGAATATTGAAGCCAAACGGCCAGTGGAGACTCTGCGCCGACCTCAGGGAGCTCAACAAACGGGTCCATACTTCCCGATGGCCTCTGCCCTACATTGACCAAGGGCTGGCCCAGATCCAGGAGTCACAGGTATTCACTGCAATAGACCTGACCAATGGATACTGGACCGTGCCGGTCAGTAGGGAGGTCCAATACAAACTGGCTTTTACCTTTTGGGGGCCAGCAGTACACATGGACCCGGACTCCCTTCGGATACCTCAACTCCGGTAATGAGTTCAATATTTTCCTACATAAGGCCATGCCCGACCTGGGTGCGAGGGGTAACCTGGCTTATGTAGATGATGTCCTCATCAAAAGTTCATCTGTGAAGGAACACATAGCGGAGATCCGTTATGTTCTGACGCAGTTGAGGGCCGCCGGAGCAAAACTTTCCTTTCAGAAAGCACAGTGGTGTAGAACCCGTGTTAATTTCTTGGGGCATGAGATTACTCCTCAGGGTCTCTGTCCCCAGGAAAAGAAAGTGGAAGCACTTCAGAAACTGAAAGACCCCACAACTCTGCGGGAACTAAGGAGCCTCCTTGGACTGACTAATTACAGCAGAAAGTTCATTGAGGGCTACACGGAGATCACCAGAACCCTGATTCATCTCTTAAAGGGGGGGGTCAAGTGGGAATGGGGTCCAGAACAAGCCGAGGCAGTAAGACAACTCAAAAGAAGCCTCTCACAAGCGCCTTGCCTAGCTTACCCTGTCAGAAACAAGTTCTTCCTGGAGACGGGGTTCTCTAATACGTGCTTGACGGCAGTATTATACCAAAAGCATGACAAGGTCAATAAAGTAATCTCCTGTGCGAGCAAAACTTTATCCTCTGTGGAGGAAAAATTCAACCATTGTGAGAAGGCACTCCTGGCAACGATGTGGGCATTGAAGAATTACCGCCCGTTTATCCAGGGGGAACACATCATAGTGGAGACTCCACACCAGCCTCTGCAATATCTCCAAAGTGATAGAATCCGGGCCGGAAATGTGAGTAATTCCCGAATTACTTCCTGGATTCTGTCAATGCAAGGCTTTCCTGTGGAGGTCAGATATGGCCAAAACAAGAAGAGTCCCCTCGCGCAAGGTCTGGCTGACTTGCATGATTGTGCCAGAGAAAACTGTCTCGAGGACGAAAGTCTAAAAATCAAGGACAACACGGAGGCATACCTTAATTCCCCACACAAAGTCTTTGAAGAAGACAAGTGTGAGGGAATGCCCACTGTCTATGTGGATGGATACTCTTACCATGTTGACAACAACGGGGAGAAAGAACTGGTGGCTGGCGTAGGGAATGCATGGGTGAAGGAGTTCCCAGAACCCTCCGCTGGATACAAAATTGGTCCCCGAAGTAGTCAGGTGGCAGAATTGATGGCTGTGCATCAGGCCATCCTTACTGCTGTCCAGCATCAACTCCACGAACTGGTCATAATCACAGATTCGGATTATGTACGGAACGGGTTCGTGGAGCACCTGGTTAATTGGAAAACCAGAGGCATGTTATGTGCTAACAACAAACCCTTGAAACATGGGAAGTTGATCCAAAACATTGATGATCTGGTCACCTCGAATGAGATGACCATCTATTGGAAAAAGATCAAGGGTCATTCCAAAGTAGAGGGACCAGACAAAACTGGAAATGACTTAGCTGATCAGCTGGCCAAAACCGGGGCCATCCAAGGGGATCTAATTGAGATTGAGTCCCTGTTGGGGGAAATCCAGGTCACTGCTATCACTAGGTCCCAGACAAATGCTCACAACGACCTTTCAATTGCACAATGGAGTAAGGAGACCCCTGATGCTGATTTGATTACAGCTCAGAAGGGGGATCCAATTATTGGTAAGTTTTACCAACACCTTGAGGACCCTGAGAACTTTCCCCTGACGGATACCGATTACACTGGGAAAGAGGACCTAAGAGTGTTGATGAAATGTCCAAAAATGTTCCGAATCCAAGACGGTTTGTTGGTAAGGAAATCCAAAGCTGGCCACGATCAGTGGGTGGTTCCTACCTCATTCCGAAGCCTGATGTTAAGTCACGCCCATGATGCGGCCACCGCCGGTCATAGGGAGTTTCACACAACATTGGAAATCTTAAGAGAGGTTGCATACTGGCCACACATGGGCCAGGACCTCAGCCAATACTTGAAGGGGTGTCTTGTGTGTGCGCAATTTCAGCCGACGTCCCTCACACACCGCGCGCCTTTCCAAAAGCGGGGGATGACACTGCCATGGTCAGATTTACAAATCGACTTTGTAGGCCCCGTGATTCGCTCTGCTAGGGGGAATAAGTACATGTTGACTGTGACATGCTTGTTTACCAAGTGGGTGGAATGTCTCCCAGCCCCAAACTGCAAGGCAGAAACGGCAGCTGCCTTGATGATTAAGCACATCTTTTCCCGTTTTGGTCTACCTCAAAGGATTGAGTCAGATAGGGGTAGCCACTTCACCAGTGAAGTAATGACAAAGATGTGGGAGATACTGGGGGTCAAAAGGAAGTTGCATATTGCTTACCGGCCAGCTTCTTCTGGGGCAGTAGAGAGATATAACCGAACCATTGTAAGCATATTAAAGAAGTTTGTGGCAGATTCTGGGCCAAGTTGGGATATCCGATTACCTCTGGTCCTAATGGCCATCAGATCTACCCCTTCATCTGCAACCAAAATGTCACCATTTGAGTTGATGACTGGGCGCAAGATGGTGCTTCCTCAGCATTTGCTCTACAGGACCCAAGAGCAGACACTGATAAATGCCTCCACAACTCATGAGTATGTGGAGAATTTAAGGAAACACCTTCAGCATGCTTTTGCTTATGCTCAGCGGAATCTAGAAAGATCAGCTGATAGCATGAAGACCCACTATGACCTGAAGACTTCCAGGAAGGAATATCAGGTGGGGGACCGGGTCTATCTATACAATTTCCAAAGGAACCAGGCCAAACAGCGAAAATGTTTGCCTACATGGAAGGGACCCTTTGAGATTATGGACAAAATCTCCCCTGTGGCCTATAAGATCCGCATCCCCAAAGGCGGTTTGGCAGAGGGGGAAGACAAGTGGGTCCACATTAACCAGTTGAAGTGTTGCCATCCCAGGCACACTCTGCAACAACTGGAGGAATCTTCTGGAATCCTAGCGGGTACTGTCTCAGACTAATTCAGTTCCAACCATAAAACATACCACATCTAGTCTCTAAAATATTGTGATTTGCATGAAACTGCCTCTTGGTTATACTGTTTTTTTTTTTCAAAATAAGAATGTAATGTTTCGTTATGATGAAATGCATATGCTGCCCCACTATCTCAACAGTGGTGGAAGAAATGTCCATGAATAGGTATTACCGCTCTTCCTTTGTCATCCTAGGAGAAAGAAAACCTGGAGACGGGCCAAGGAGGACGATCCGGAGACCGGGAGAAGAGACGCAACGGGCCCGGGGTACCGCCCAATATTCCCATCAGGACCGGCGAGGAGAACCGATCGATCCGACCGGATGGAGAAAAAGATGCTGAACTGTGCCATCTATTGGAAGAAGATGAGGAAACATCCCAGGTCTTGCGAGTTCCATCATTGAAATAGAATGGCCATCGCAAGAGGGGGGCTTGTGGGATGTTTTTACCCATGCATCCAAGCCCTACCTCAAAAACTGTGCAGTACTGGCATTGAAAACATCATGATGGCCAGAGCTTCCCAGAAAATGCCCAGGGAAGTGCATGAAGAATAGGCTGCCACCCATTTTGCCGATGTTATGGGCACAGAAGGGCACTGCCTAAAACCACCATTGGACTACCCACACAGTAGTCTGAAACCATTGGGAATGGCAATGCTGACTGCCAAAAGCAACCTAGAATTGTGGGGAATTCATTTTCTTAAATCCCAAAAAGGGGTGCAGTACCAGTACTCACCAGTATCAGAAAGCCAGCGTTTTAAAACCACGAGATTTTGTTTAAAACTGAATAAATGAACCCCAGGCAAGCCAAAGAAAGACTTACTGAGAGGTGGATACAATCTAAAGTTATATTCTGAAGTGACTTGCAGGTTTATAACAAGACTGGCGGAGCTGTGGATTTCAGCAGTTTAAGTAAATTTGGACTGAAAGACACTAAAAACCTAAATGTTTAAAAGAAATGAGTGACCTACTTTTGAGTGTCACATAGGTTGCAATTGTTTAAATGTCATAGTTTTAAACTTAGAATCAGCATCCTAGCTGCATATGTAAAACATTGTCTTGACTTAAACTGGGGAACAAAAGTGACATTAGCTGGGGCCTGGCTTAAGGAACTGAATTCTGCCCACCAGCTACCCCCGACAGGAGTTGAGACTTGCACAACAGCTGTGTTCCCAGGCCTATCTGCCTTTTGCTGCTCCCACCAAAAGGGATATGACACTTCCCTGATTGAATTACCTGGGCTCTGCAGGAAATTGAACAAAGCCCTGTCCTGACTCAGGCAAATGTTTTATTATGGGGGCAGTAAAAAGTGGCTTCCTCCTGGAAGTAAAGGGGAGGAGCACTGCCTGTGAGAGCAAGCTGGCTTGGCAGAACTGGAAAAACCAGAAATTCAACCTTGTGCTGGGGGGAAACCACACCCCTGTAGCCAGAATATGGTTTTAGAAAAAGAGGAATAACTCATAGAGCGGACTTGTGAAAATTATTTAAATGATACCATAATTCTTGTGATTTTTCTGCCCACATTTTAAGAGGTTTTTAGAACCGGTGGCATGATCTGGGGGCAAACTAGCAGTTAAGAGGGTATTACTTAAAATGTATGCATGTTAAAAATCTGACACTTCATCAATTAATGTCCATACTCCTTGCGCACATGTGTGTAAATTTGGGGTAATGTCTGATATTGGTAACCTGATTAAAAAGTGAAATATGTTGCCATTTCTGAATGCAAGCTCCCAGGAAGAGCAGATTTGGACAGGGTATACCTCCTGTGATGCATGATGGGTGCATGTAATTTCAAACCACTGTGTAGCTATGAAATATGTCTTTTGGGTCAAAATATAGATTGTGTGTAATTTGACAGGGGTGGGTTCTCTGTACCATAAACAGACCTCATCATGATGACACTTCATTTCATTACCCCAATCAAGGGGAAGAGGATGAAGTGGCCAATGACAAGTGGAGAGGGGTAGAGCCTAGTGATGCTGCACACACACCCATTTTCAAAACACATAAAAGCAGACAGTCAGGACAGATAGGGACCTTCAAATCCATTTGCTGCGGGACGCTCTGCCGGGAAAATCCATACTTTACCTCCATCAACCTTCAGAGAGCCAACATAGAGACTTCAAATCTATCAATATCCAGAACCAGAGGCAGAGCAGAGCTGACCCAGACCACTGTTAGCAGAACCAGAGAGCTGACCCAGATCACTGTGAAGTGCCGAGACCAGGCCAGAGTCCAGTCTAAAACCTGACCAGATCCGTGGCGAGGCCCATTTATTTCTAAATATATTGTGAGTACATAGCAGAACTGTGCAGAACCAATCTCTTAGTTAAAATAATATAATTCAAGCTATTTTAATCTAAGTAGAACTGCCTCCTAACTGTCAAGTGTCATTTGTAAAGCTGTCACCTGTCATTTTCTAGTTGCTAGCTGTCACTTGTCTTTTTGAACTTTAAAATTGCAAATCTGAAAAACGACCTTTACCATATCGCTCATATCTCTGTGACCGTTTGTCCTAGAGACTTGCAGTAACTTTCATCTGGAAGATGAGATCCTAGTCTGTCCTCGGACCCCAAAACGATAGTGCTAGTCCTTGTAGTTCCTCTGTAATCGCGAAAAACGCACTCGCAAATTTTACCGCGATTTGCAAATTTCTCCACGTGTGAAAACAGCAGTTTTCTTGCTTTCATTTGCCAAAAATTCGTTTAACCTGCTAGTTACTCCTAGATCCTTGCTAAAGTGAGCCTGAACTCATCCCAAGTATATTTCACTCACCCTGAACCTCCTAGAGGGAATTAAAAGCATTTTAGCATATTTTTCACTTCATTGCCAGCACATATAAAAGCATTTTGGGCCTGTGTTTCCAACTTCTGTAGTCTAAGCTTGCTGGGGTGAACTGAATTACATTTGATTGCATTTCTGAGAACTGTGTGCTTTCCTTCCATTTCCTTGCATTGCATAAAGGGGGGAGGGGATTGCCAGAGAAAAGTGATTACATTGTTTTGTTGAAATCATATTGAGTATTTTCTGCATTGCATTTTCATTGAACATTACTTCCATCTGAACTTATATAAAGCATTCTCTACCACCTTATTCTTCTGTTCCTATTCACAAGTGTGCTAGTGCCAGACTATCCATTATTGATTACTGATCAGATTAAGTGTGATATCCAATTATTAATTATTATAAAGTGTGATATATATATATCTATTGTTTAAATTATCAAATAAACCTTTTAAACTTGCAAAACAGAACTACTTCTTGGCTCAGTGGGGTCAGGGGTATTCCAAGAGAGGAGTGTTATATAGGGTTAGTCATCCAGAACGCATGAACTGGACATAAAGATATATCAATAAGGGTTTTCATTCAGTATTCTAGACTAGGCGTTGACTTAGCTGTAGTGTTGAATTGAATCCTCTTACAGACTCATTGGAGAGGGACTGTTGCCTAATAGTATAGAGCAGGGCTCTGCAACCTTTGGCTCCCCACATGTTTTGGACTACAAGTCACAGCAGCTTGTAAGCATAGTCAACCCTGAGGGATCATGGGAGTTGTAGTCCAGAACACCTGGCGAGACACAGGTTACAGACCCCTGGCATAGAGCAATGAGCAGCTTAGCAATTGAGATTCACTTTTTGAGTGCAATTTCATCAATTAAGTGTAGGTGGTTTCACACAAGGATCTTTGTGAAGTGGCTGTGCTGTATGCATTGGCTGTCAGTATAGCAGAACTGCGTGAGGACCTTTCTACACTTGTGCCCTTCTCCTGGTGGAAGGATTGTCCATTAGCGCATCGGAAAGAGTGTTATCACAGCTCATGACACAGCAGGAGACTTCATATAGGTAGCATGAAAGCATCACCAGTGCATTGGTTGGGGGCAGTGTAATGTAACTCATGTTTGTACTGAGCTTGGTGGGTGATATGATATGATATGGCATTTATAACGCACCGATGCACAAGTGTTTCAAGGCGCAACGAGGCAAGGGAGGGGGAACAGGGGGATGACAGAGACAATGATCTTACTAGGCCCGGTGACATTGAGATTGCACAAGTGCAGGGGAGGGGGGGAGGGAAAAGTGCTGGGGGAAAGGGAGAGGGGCAGTGCAGTACATAGGATAACAGTAAAATAAATAAAGACAATAAATAAAAAGTGCAGCCAGTTGGTGGTAAGTGCAAGGGTAAGTGCAGACATCAGGTGTCAATTGCTGGTAGGGGGCTATAGAGATACAGACACAGTCCCTGAGTGCAAGGGTTGCCAGCGGGGCAGTGCAGGTGTGCAACTGGGGGGGAGGGGAACTTGTCCCGAGATCAGACGGTAGCCAGGTAACCAGTGCAGTTTCAGTTTTAGCCAAGAGATCAGCAGGGGAAAAGAGCAGAGAAAGCAGAAGCAAAGAGGAAGGTTGTGAGGTGCTTCCGGAATTGGAGATGGTTCTCCTCAAGTTTCAGAGAGGTAGGGAGGCTGTTCCAGAGGGAGGCCCCAGCAGAAGAGAGAGATCTACCACCACCTTGCTGCTTGGAGAAGCGACTGACCCTGAGGGAGTTGGAGGCGGATGAGCAAAGAGCTTGAGAAGGAAGATATATAGGAAGAGAGAGTTGAAGGTATTGAGGCCCCAGACTCCAGAAAGCCTTGTGGACAATGCAGAGGATTTTTAACATAATCCTCGCTGCCTTTAGGAACCAATGCAGAGATTTCAGTCCAAGAGAGAAACAATCCCTGGGCTTGAGGCCAAGGACAAGTCTTGCAGTTCTGTTTTGGATGAGTTGCAGTAGTCCAGCCTAGAGAGAACCAGAGCTATGGAGACAGTGAGGTTCTGGGGGAAGGAGAGGAAAGGAAGAATACCTCTGGGGAGGTGCAGTTGATAGTGTGACTTCTTAGAGACGTCAGAGATGTGAGGAGAGAATGAAAGCGTGGAGTTGCACATGACCCAGAGGTTTTTAGCCTTACAGGTGGGAGCAGGAAGAAGGCCAAGAGAAGCCGGCCAGAGAGTGACAGGAAAGGAGGGAGCAGGTGTGCCGATGAAGAGAATCTCGCTTTTTGATGGCATTAAGGCAGGGGTCATTGGTGGCACACCACTCCTGGATAGCAGACAGTCAGAGATGAGAAAAGGAGAAGAGGTGGCAGAAGGGAGCCTGAAAATGAGTTGAGTGTCATCCGCCTAGTACTGAAAGTTGGATCAGAGAGCGGCAATGCCGTGGGCAAGAAGTTCCAGGTATTGGTTGAACAGTCAGGGAGACAGGTTAGACCCCTGGGGAACACCACAGGAAGAGATCGATATAGAGGAGAGGAAGGACCCAAGTTGGACCTGGGAGGGTCAATCGGAGAGGAAAGAAGTTAGCCAAGCCAGGGCCTGGCCGGTGATACCCAGGTTATCACGGAGACAGTTGGGCAGGATGGCATGGTTGACCGGCTCGAAGGCAGAAGAGAGATCAAGTAAGATGAGGACACAGGGGGTGCTGGGATCAAGGTTGGAGAGGAGGTCTTCATGGATGTTCAGGAGAGCAGTTTCTGTGCTTCTGGCAGCTCTGAAGCCAGACTGATGGTCATGGAGACAACCTACAGATTCAGTGTGAAGATTAAGCTGGAAGATGGTCAGCTTTTCCAAGAGTTTGCCCAGGAAAGGAGTGATAGAGATTGGGCAATAGTTAGCCAGGCAGGAGGGGTTGTCAGAGGGTTCCTTAAGAAGAGGATGCACAAGGGAGTGCTTCGGGGGGAAGGGAAGACTCCAGTGGCGAAGGAGTGGTTGCAAAAATCAGCCAGAACAGGAGCCAGGGTGTCAATGTGGTCCTTGATAGTTTTGGAGGAACAGGGGTGAACCTGTTTTAACAATACTTTCATAGATCGGACTTGTCTAGAAACCTTGTCTGGGGAGAACAGGGGAAAGGAAGAGGAGGCGGGAGGAGAGGTGGCCGAAAAAGGGCCAGGGGAAGAGTAGGGAGTAGAGGGAGGAGGGGGATAAGAGAGAGAGGACAGGATGTCCTTAGATTTTAAGATGAAATGTGAATCCATGCTGTGCAGAGGGACTAGGAGGGGACAGGAGATGTAGAGACTGCTGCAGGATTGGCCAGCTCCTTGCAGATTTTAAAGAGTTTGGGCGAGTTGTTAGATGCTGCAGAGACGCTGGCTTGGATGTGGGCTCTCTTCTTGGTGCGGACAGAGAGCTGGTATTTCCTTTGGAGCAGGTGGCAGGCCAGTTTGTCAGCGGGTGTACCTGAAGCACGCCATTTCCTGTCAGCCACCCTGCACCTGCGTTTAAGGGTGATGAGGTCTGAGTCGTACCAAGAGTTTGGGCTTCAAGCGGATCCACATGACAGGGGCAAGAACATCGAGAGCATTAGATATAGCGGAGTGGAGCAGGGAAAGAACTTTGTCAGGGTGTGAGTCAGCCAAGGGGGGATGAAGGGGTGTGAAAGTGGCGGTGAAAACCTCAACTGACACATGCTTCACGGGTTGGATAACCAAGAAGGTAGATCACGCCAGGAGAGAGCAGTGTGAGAGGAATGGAAAGGGGAAGGCCTGAGGGGAGAATAGAGAGTGTGCCAAAGGGCCAGAGGGGAGAATAGAGAGTGAGAGAGAGAGTCGCAGAGTTCACGAACGAGTCCTGAGGAAGGACAGGAAGCATCCAGGTGGATGTTGAAGTCTCCAAGAAGGAGGAGTTGAGTGGTCGAGACCAGGAGGGAAGAGGTGAGGTCCGCCCACTCAGAGAGGAAGGAGGATATCAGATCAGATGGCCGATAGATGGTAGCCACAGCAAGGGCTTTCGCACCATGAAACACTTGTGTATTGGCGCGTTATAAATGCCATATCATATATCGTATCAAGGGAATGGCCAGGAGAGGGAGAGCCTACAGACAAGGCATTTGAAAGATAAGTAGGTCTGCGTAGGAATGACAGAGGCAGAAATCCACTCAGGGAAGATCAGATCTAAACCCCCTCCGGGACGGTTGGATCTGGCAGCAGAGAGGCTCTTGTAGCCATCAGGGAGGAGGGTGTCAAAGCTTGTGACAGAGCTGGCTGTGAACCATGTCTCAGTGATACTGAGGCCATCGAGCTCAAGTTCCTTCAGGAGGCGGCAGATGTCAGAGGAGTGTTTGACAGCTGAGCGAGAGCTTAGAGTGGCAATATCGAGAAGATTGCTGTCCTTTAAAGACCTACGGGGAGGGGTACAAATCAGAGGTACACCCTGCGGAGGTGTAGAGGTAGCACGAGGGGGGACAGAAGAGGAAGGAGGAGAGGGCAAGGTATCCAAGGAGGAGACAGCAGTGGGAGGCAAGGAGGCCGTGGAGGGAAAAGAGGGGACATCAGGAGAAGAAAGGAAATTGATGAGGCGCAGGAAGCATTTATCAAAGAGGAGAAGGTTGGCTCGAGGGTCTTGTGCCAAGATGGTACCATTCAGGTAAACATTAATGATGACCTTAGAGGAGTGGAAGGAGGCCAAGAGGGCCTCCCACCGTGTGCCACCATTAATGGGAGAAGAAGAGAAAGGAGGTGGTAATTGGTTCGTGGGTGGGGTGGATCTTTCTTGAGGTGCTTCTGGGGTGATGTGCATCAGGGTACTGGCGTACGTTGTCTTTTGTATTGAGAAACAGACACGGCAAACATTACCTTTCAATGTCCCTCATAAACCTTAGTTTATAGGAATGCTTTTCTCTGGGCTCTACCGTTTTCCTTTTGTTATTCTGAGATGGGTATTGTTTTCTAGACATGTCAGTGTGTTTCCTTGGACTCTGCATTGGTGCTGAATATGTTGCCTTTTGCAAAGAAGCACTTGCATAGTTCATGTCTTGTGTACTTGGTTCATTAAGTGATTTACTTTGGAGTATTCACATGCTGCACATTTATTTCAATGGCTTTTGTTAGATAGACCTAGTCACTTTCTGCTGGTGGTGCAGTTATGTTCATAAGGTCTTAGTTGCTGGACTCTGGTCCTGAAGGTGTCCGTTGACTACTGCTCATTTGTATAGAGATGTGTGCTTCCCTTCATTCAGGGATCGTATAGGGAGAAAACTGTGGTTTCTGACACAGGGTCAGTGATTCAGTGGTCGCACATGTTGGCGACTAAGAGTTTCCTCTATCAGTCCTGTAAAAGCTGGTTTGGAGAGGTTCCATGTGATAATGGCGGTGTGAATTTTCCTGAGTCCTAAAATTATTTCCCAAAATATTCTAGGAGGGGCTTATTATATATTATTACCTGCGACCCTGGAATATTTGGGGAAAGTGTTTGATTGTCTGAAGGGTGCATTTTTAAGGAAATTTTGCCACCTGGCAGCCATTTTCACAGCGACATTATCACGGAGAGCTTGTGATAAGGACTGTAAATTTGGGAGTCCTTTTCGAACCCTCTGACTGCCATACAAGCATCATAGCGCAAGCTCAGGATTTCTGCCATTAAATAGCCATACACATCGTTTTCTGGCTTGGCCATTAATGGGTTGAACACAGCAAGGTCCTCGTGATAGCTCGGAGCGGAATGCATTTTTTGATGCTGTTAGCAACCACAGGTAGGGTGACCAGTTGTCTTGGGTTTTCCGGTCCGTTATTGGATGCTCTGTGCCAACTTCTCAAGAACATTTTTCATTTGAAACCCCCGTTGTCCTCGTTTATGGTAGAGGGTCTCCAACAGCTGCCACGTGTAAAGGGAATGCACAATCTCGCACATTAGAAATGCTGCATTTTACAAATGAAGATAGTGGTAGTTTGGCACATAATTAAAAAATATAATTAGTTTAACAGTAACATTTACAGGTGAGTAATTTATGGGTGGCCTCGAAACACCAACCTTTTAGTTATCAGCGGTAGCACTATCTGATTGGACTACAGGGACTGCTTGTGAAACTCGTTCAGGCATGGCTGTGATGTCAAGTGGAGCACAAGTTCCATTGTGTAGTTGTGTTAGTATGGCGACTGCATGACACAACACCCCCTTGTCCCTCCAACCACTATTGAAGTGTAGTGCCCTGGCAGCCACTGTCGAAAGCTAGTCCTACATTTATGTTAGTTGCCCTCTCCGGGTTTTTATTTTGAAAATTAGGTGTGCTCTATTTAATTGGAAATTTTAACCCAATTTCCCTTAAAAAAAACTACAAACTAAGATGGCAGCTGAGGAAACAAGTAAAGGGAGTAAGTCCCTTCCTATTTCCATAACAGCCTTCTCGGGAGAGGAAGACAGGCCTGGGATGGAGACTGAGACAGATAAGTGGGGCAGAGGAACGTTGGGGGAATTGGAGATGGGTTAGCAGGTAGCAGGAGGGGGCAGAGAGTCAAGCCATAGGGTGGGGCTCATGGTGCCACAGAGTCAAAGGGCACACAGATAATGGTGCACCTGGGAGAGAGGCACAAGATGTCGAAAGAGAACGGCGGTGGAATCGTACCAAAATGTCACCCTCACAATTACGACGGCCGAAAATGTGGGGGTGGTCCAAAAAAAGTAGGCGTTTTCGGCCGTCCTAATTCTGAGGACGACATTTTGGTACGATTCCACCGGTGTTCTATACCCCCCCCCCACATATATATAAAATATTAATATGGGTGGTGCAGGGGGGTTTCCCCGCTTCATATATATGTGGTGTAAAGGGGTTTAAAAAAAACTGCATTTTCGGCCGTCGCAATAATCACATAGATCCATTCCAGAAGATTCTTCTCTTCTTCCTGATTGGCCAGTTCCTCTCTCCCAGGTAATAATTAAGAATAACAGTAATATCAAGCTACAGCTGAGCACTGACTCTCGGTAGTTTCACTGAGAATCTTAGTAGCATAATTCCAGCTCCTTTTACTTCTAATTAGCACCCAGTGCTGGTGCGGCAGCCAATCATGTTGTTTAAATCTCTGGCTGACTCTCACAATCCAAGCAAGTGCTCTGAGCAAGTTCTCTGCCGCTCACATGCTGCCTAGCATCTTCCCACCCTGCCGCTTCCCAGTCCACTCCCTCTTGCTCCTTCCTCCCTGGCACCACACTACCCACTCAGGCCGCCATGATTATGGAAGAGAGGCTGTGCTTCGAAGCCTGCCCGCCATTTCCATGAAGGCCATGTTCAGTGAATATTTCTGTGAAGCAATGGGGCGTGTGCTCGATCTACCGGTTATTTCACACACAGCAGTGCTCTCAGCACCCCGCTTACAAACCCGGGGTGCAAAAAGAAATAATATCCCCTATCCCGTCCCACAGGCTTCACCAGTGGCTAATGGGCCTAGGAGCTGGATTTAAGGTCTTAGCTTAGCTCAGGCCTATATCTTGAACCCTGGGGCATTACTGGTATGTGAAACCGGCGGAAGGTGGTATTATTGCTTAAATATAATACCAAAGTGACTACTATTTCATGTTTCGTGTGACTGCTATTTCGGTTCATGCCTGGTATCAGAGCAGGGTAGATGGGCTCTAAGACCCGAAGTCACTACTTGTCTACAGAACGCTCCTAGCTGGGCACTGGTGAGCTACACCCCCAGAGCTGATTGACAGCGCCTGTGCTTTTTTTGGCAGTTTAAGGATAGGAGTGGGGAGGGGCTTTCGAGAGCCAGCCTCGCCGTGGGTGTCTTTTAAGTCCCTTGTGATGAAGCTTGAAAAACACATGCTTGCTTTTGCACAATAATTCATACTAATACCGAGCTCGAATGCCCCAGCTATTATATAAGACAAGCTATAGTTAAATGTAGCACAGTAGTTATATTGCTTACCTAGGATTTGCGTGGGGCGTTGTTAGGGGGGCTATAGCCCCTGATCTTTTGGTTGTAGCCCCGAATAGAATCTCAGGCGCTACAGTCAAAAGACTAGCTAGCCCCCAGTCCAAACAGTTCCGACATCAGCTTAGCCCCGGGTCTTTTCCAGACCTAGCAACTCCCCTGCTGATGTCACACAGGACACATCCTACATATTTATCGCTTGGCACCTGGCTGCATACAATTATGGATAGTTTGTACTTTAAAGGCTGTAGTGCATCTATGATACTTGTCAGTCGGCAATATCTGTGTTAAAGCCATTACATAATATTCTGTTGACTGGACAGACCTGTGAAATGACAATGGTCTTCTAATCTCATTGCAGACGAGTTGTCACACCGCAGTGATTGATGCCAGAACCAGCACACAGTATGCAAGGGAGCTCTTTCTGAAGAAATCCAGCTGGCCCTAAAGCATTTATTTAAAGATATGACTATTCAGATTTCTTTGGTTTAACTCGTTTTCTTTGTCCATTCACAGTCCTGATGTATACATTAAGAGGTATTTATAATAGTAAGTGTATTTAGTGAACTGCTGGTGTTTAGTACATACAGAGTGACACGTTAACTCTCATTCTAAACCACAAAGCGGCTATCAAGAATGTTTGTAAAACTTACATTTTTCTCCACAAGCCGTATATTTCGGTGTTTTTTGCACCGAAAAAGTTATACATTCATTCCATAGTTCAAGAGCTGGAATATCTCTTGCACCAGAGTTAGCAGGAGATCAATTATTGAAGGGCTGACCGTGTATCCCTTTAAAATCCTTTAATATCCCCCTGACTGTATGTTAATGATATTGAAAGGTCGGCCAAGAGTTCTTTGGCATATCAAGAAACTCGTCCGTCGCCCTCATTCTTCTCTTTGATCACAGAAATTCTTGGTGATTTGGGAGTACTTAATTCCAGCTAATAATATTCTATATAATGCCATCCTTGAACCTGTAAATACTTTCCATAATAGCCCTACAGACTGGCAGAGCTGTCTGTGACTTTTTTAGTTTGGGCTAAGCGCCACCATTAAATTGAAACTATAGCATTGGAGTGCACCTAGGAGAGATATTATATGCGAGAAGGGACACACAACTTGTGGTTGTTGTTTGGTTGTTTACTCATCCATTGAGGGCCCATAGCCATGCTAATCCCTATGACCATTCCCACCCACTCCTTGCCCCTTCCAAACCAAAACACATCCCCCTGGGGTCTCTTTGAGCTCGCTCTATCAAGTAGTAACATCAAGCTTTAGCCTGACAGTTTTTTTTCCTAAGCAGTCTTGGGTTAATCAAAGGCCCCAAACCACGGAACTGAAGGGCCCATGGAAAAATGACCTGCCAGCCTTAACAGAAATACTATAACAGAACCTTCACACAGAAACTGGGTCTATTAAAGCAGACTGTGAGGGTTTCTGCACGTAACACAAGGATACGCTGTGTGAAAAGGCTTACCTGTTATGACAAAAGGAAGAGCAGCCTTTTTAATTCACAGAGGCAGAAGAAATGCAAAGGTCTCTTTCACATGAAAAACAGGATTTTTAAACACTGACACCAAAACGGTTTTGCATGTGTGTTTGCAGTTTAACGCAAGACATGAGAAAAATTTACCCCTGTCAAAATAAAGATGCCGGATAAAAAGACATGGTGCGTGTTGACAAACAGTAATGTAAATTATGCTTCACATGCAAAGTACCAGCAAACATTTGAAAAGAAAAGACCACTTTGTTTCCATGAAAAAGTTACTGTAGGCCCAAGGCAGATTCCTTTGTTTGCTGTGAGGCAAACTTCACAAATTTCTCCCCCACTGAAAGCCTGGCTTGCATCCCAGCTGTTTAAATCTGCAATAAAGTGTGGCTGCTAGGAGGTGTTGAAAGCAGACTTTCCCAGACTTGGTATCTCTGAAAGCTCATTTCTGTGCAGAGTAAATAGCTCTAGCTGGTGCATGACTGGAATGTGGGAGGGTTGATCTCTGTGTTGCCAAGGCATCCCAAGTGTTTATGACAAGCAGCTACCAACTTTAAACAACAAAGAGACTAATAAAAAAAGCTCTGATCATAGTTTGGCCCAGAGAGGCAAATGGTGCTGGGGACAGGAGGGTCCCAATGTGCATAACCTAAAGGTCTCCTATTAATTTGAAAGGACTAATATCATTTAGGCATTTTTCTCAGCAACTATAGGCCGTACTTCCTTGATTGATGTGTCATTTATTAGGTAATTTTCAGGTGATTTTGATGAAATAAAATCCATCCACCTGCGACTTAGGGAATTGTAATGGTGAGCTAAAAGGTGTTCCTGGTTGCTATGAACATCTTCCGGATTTAAGAGTTTAATTTAATGAATTCCCCTTGGCGGAACACCACAGGGTGAGTTTTGTTAAAATTTGAAATTAACAAAGCTAATTTCCAGTGTTCTCTGATGACTATAGGCTGTGATTTAATTTGGTATTCCTATTTTTCCTGTTAACCCCGTCTTCTTTTAGGAAGAGGGTTGTCTTTGTCTCTAAACTAAAACAATCCCTAAACTGCCAGCTTTCCCGATGCAGGCCTTTAAGTGGAAGGGGGGGTCTGAAATCCAAAATTCTCAATTCATCCCAGTTTTTATCATCCAGTTTCCCCAACAGAGGCCTTTAAGTGGAGGCGTCTGAAATCCAAATTCTTAAATCATCCCAATTTTTCTGTCTGACTTCCCCAACACCAACCCAATTAGGGGGGGGGTCTGAAAAATCGACTGCTAGGTCAACATATGTTTATTTACTGCTAGCCTTTTAAGCATGCAGGAAAACCAAAATTGTACAGCATTCCAAATGTAAAGTGATGTTATTCAGGGACCAGAGTTCATGATCATTTATTTTGAAATTTATATAAAGTAAAATATCGTGATTTTCATTTTCCAAACCAAATTGTGTTAGTTATGTATGCAGAGAGAAGTTTATTGTGTTGTGCCACGGATAAAGTGGTGTGTGAGATTTTAATGTGATTTTCTATTGACTATCATCCAAATAAATACACATGTATTTCCAGTGTGCCAGCCTGGTTTTTGACTCATTGGTAGCTAATGGGGAGGGTTTGTAGGGTTATGGTATTCATCAGAAATAGGGCTGAAAAAAGAACTGCCATTAAACTGTTTATTGTGTCACACTCAGATTGAGGAGGGAAAAACCTCCCTGTGTTAACGGTGACCTCTCAATAAACTTTTACAAATTGGAGTCTCGTCCAGCATTTGGCTGGTTATTTTTGACTCATGACCAATGCATTGGTACAGACTATTTGTTTTGATGTAATTACATTAGGGTGGAGGGAAAGGCATCTTTGCCTTGTTAAAGTGCCACAAGGACTTGGCTCCTGAGTTCCTGGGAGGTGTATAGGTGAACATTTAGATTGAGTAAACATTGCTTTTGATTTGCCATTGTGAGTGGAAATTAAGTGGGAAAAGGGTGATGTTTGCCCCTGCGTAAAGGAAATTCTACAAACATTGCAAAAAGGCTATTTAAAAAAAATGAATACAACTGAATATGATGATGCCAGGAGACACTTTCTTAATAAGGTGTTCATTCATGGTGGGTGGACAGAGGCGGATGAAGGAAGCTGGCAAGCTAAAATGATGCAAGATGTTACATCCGAAGGAATTGACCTTTGATGTGAAGTTGTGTTATGGCACAAAGCATTATAGGCATTTTATATGACCTGAAATGCTCAAGAAGAACTGAGTCAAATGGCTTATCTAAACTTCCACTTGCAGTTAGCGGAAGAGTGAGTGCAGAAGAGTGAGGCTTGTGTGTGGAGGAAGAATGAGGTTCTTGTCCCACCCATATGGGGAGTCCAGCACTGAAATGCTATGGCAATTCCTCTATGAACAAGAGAGACACAGCTTCACCTCACTGATGAGGCCCAACAAGGCTGAAGCACGTTTATGGGGTTGCTGTTAGTACTCTTGTTCAGAGAGGAATTGCCATAGCATTTCGGTGCTGGACTGCCCATGTGGGCAGGACAAAGACTGATATGCAAATGGATATTTCCCATCTGTGAAAGGTACAGTGAGCAAAAAGCGTGTGCTGCAAACTTTCATCTCAGAACAGGTTTTCATGACGTGTTCTTTCTGGATAGGAGCGCCTGCTACCTTTTTTGGAATATTTGCAAGGAACTTTGGGTTGGTCACACTAAGTTACCTGAGGGCAACCAGACAAGGACCACATGTTCATTGTGCTCAGAGAGGCACAGCTTCACCTCACTGTTGAGGCCCACCAAGGCTGAAAAACATGTATGGGGTTGCTGTTGGTGCTCTTGTTCAGAGAGGATTTGCCATAGCACTTCGGTGCTGGACTGCCCATGTGGGCGGGACAAAGACTGATATGCAAATGGTTATTTCCCATCTGTGAAAGGTACAGTGAGCAAAAAGTGTGTGCTGCAAATTCTCATCTCAGAACAGGCTATTATGCTGTGGTCTTTCTGGAGAGGAGCGCCTTCTACCTTTTTTGAAATAAGGTCAATGATTAGACTAGTTGTTGGATAACTTTATAGCCATTCAATTACAAATAAAGGAGTTGAAAAATGAAGGAAGTCAGTATATTATAAAAGGGGTTGATTCCAAAAAAGACTTTGATCCGATATATCAGAGGGTACTTTCTTAAAACAACATAAAATGGTGAAGGAAAAAGACCTATTGAACCAGGCAGTGCATCAGTTGAAAATGGATGCAGAAAAGAGTCTGCGATTTGTTTGTGACACTGCTTGTTACTATTTACACATGCAGTTGGAGAGAGAAAAATGCCATATAAAGCAATCTTGTTTATTTAGGAAAAAGACAGACTAGCTTAGGTGTGCAGGTAATTGTTAAAAATGGGAGTCAGCCTAGGTTGTATTCACACAATGGGCCTCATTACGACTATGTCGGTAGCCGTAGCCGGTAGAAATTCATTCATACTCTAATTTAATTTGGTGTTATTTCTGCACCAAGTTATTGATTTGCAAGATTACAATCAATTGCTTATGTTCTGTGTATGAGTTGTTTATGGGAACATCAAAAAAGCCCATGTAGTAGGCTTTTTCTCAAGTTGTCGACACGTGTTTCAGCTCTTTTTTTATTTGTGATGCACTTGTACCCTCGTGCTCACGTAGTTGCTAGTTAGAGCCATCTTCAGGACATGCATATGATTTTGATTCAGGTTGAGGCAGGTTGGAACCCCTTCTCACACGTTTCCTGTCAATTCAGGCATACAGTGTAGGGATAGGGGGGTTGCTTAAGCCAGCAATACTACTTGGTTCAACCCAAGTTCTTGTTGAGGGTATGATTGCTTGCCTCTATTTACTTCTGAATCTTTGTATTTCCATTTGGAATAGGAAGTGAAACTTGGAGAGACTCTTCCTTGTGCCTCTCAAAGTGTGGTTTTGTCTAATTATTGGGGCTCTCCCTCTTCCATTGCAGCAGCAGAAGTAAACCACCCTGTCTTTTACCGAACTGTGAGGCAAGCAGAAGCTGACCTGGTACAGACAGCATAGTGTAGAAATGCACAAGAGAAAGAGATTGGTCTTTTGAAATCCAACCTTTTTAAATATGCATTCATGCCACAGAAAAAGAAAATGAGAAGTCATAAATTAATCAGAATTAAATCAGGGGATTGAAAGATCGATTAATGGCCCAGGATAAAGTGCTCTGTGCCAATCAGGCCCTGGTCTCAGAGTTAAAAATCCATCTCCCTGAACACCATAAGGAAATAAGGACAGAGGGAAGGAGGTGTGAGAGCTTGGCACATTAAACTGGAAATTACAAACTGGCATTGAGGCACCCTGACCAATCAGGGTATGGGGAAGGGCCCTCTTGATCCAGGGGTGATGCCCCCCCATCAGCAACCTCATGCCTGTTAACCACAACTTCCTATGGGCCAATTGCTACTGATCTCATGTTTTACACCTACAAAGCCCAAAGGATGGAAAATTATGGGGGACGTTTCCAGTACCCCAGCTACTCTGGGAGATGGGATAGTTACCCTTTTCGGGAGCAGCAGAGGTATGACTCGAGACATCCCTAGGACCCAGAAAATGTCTTGCAGTTGGAGAGACAGGTCCAGCAACTGACCAGCGACCTAGGGCGCATGCAGAGAGCTCAATCCAACCTTAGACCTAACACTGCTTCCCAGAATAGCCCAGGGGGAATGGTGGGGAATGACAGGAGGAAACGTCCAACAATCCACAGGATTCAGGTAAGCACACTTTCTCTTTCAAAAAGTGGGAGTTCCCTCCCAAAGAAAAATACGTCCCAAAAGACCCTTAGTGGGACGGGGTAAGAATGGAGAGTGACCCAGAACAAGAAACTATTCAAACCCAAACATTTGAGCCAGGTAGAATAGAAATGGAGGTGTCCTTACCACAAATAGGTTCTGAGAACTGCCCCCAGGAAAAGGGGGACAGCAAAGAATCAGAGGAGAAAGAGAATTCCTCAAATCCACCCATCGTTAGTTGTAACATTTTCTTTACAGAGTCCTAATCTCTGACACAGAAAATTGCCCAAGATCACATAGTGTCAGAGTTCCATATTAAGAAAATGACCACTGCGTTGGCAAATAACTATCACTTTCTTTGCACCCTGGAGGAGAAAGAAGGCCAATTCTATATACTGGTCAGTGTGAATTATCAGCTCTGGTAGACATAGACACTAGATCCCAAGCCACCCTTCGGCCCAAAAAGGCCTTTGACCAACTAAACTCAGGACGGGGGGAGAGGGGAAGAGGGCCACCAAATTCCTCTCAAACCATTTCCCGGACAACTCAAAAATTTTGACTAGAATTATATTTCTGTCGAAGGGACTGCGGATATGGAAATAAAAATTGGGCGACATTGAATGAAACATCCGGTGACAGTCGTGACTCTTGAGAGGGCACACCTTGTTTTTTTGGGGAACGGTCTCCTGAGGAGATAGGTGTGTGTAGCACCTTGAAGCGATTTTTGTGCTAGATGGGATTACAAATAATGATGCTACTGTGGGTTATTGGTGCACACTCATGATTCCAGATCAATCTTATTATCAGAGTTCGAATGCTCAAAAAGTTAAAGGTGCTGAAGAAAAAAAATTGGTCTTAGCACAAAACCAATATTACACAAAAGAAAGGAAGTAAGAGGATCCAAACTTGGGACCCTCCCATCCCCTGCACTCTATAATGTACTGTCCATATACAGTTAATGATTCAGTAGATTTCATTGAGAAAGAGACATTCAATTGCATTAAATAACAATATAGTCTACAACAATCTTAGGTTCTCTGAGGTAGTTGTATTTAATCAAGAAAAAGAATTTCAAATACAGAGATATCAGGAAAATAGCAAAAGATAACATCTAGATGTTGAATATGATTGGCTTACACATTTCGAGGTTTTACCCTCTTCTTCTTGAGCCTAATTGAACTGTAAAACATCATAAAATAAAATAAAGTCCCATAAGCTTGTTTGTCACTGTCAAAGTGGATTTCAGTCTAACCGAAGATACAATTCATGTTGCAATACGGAGCACGAGAGTATGTTGCCAAACAGTATATATTTCAAATGCTACAAAAGGGGTGCATTTAAGGAATAATACTGGTCAAAGCCTGTTGACCAGTATTATTCCTTAAATTCACCCCTTTTCAATACCAGCTATTATAAGCAGGCAATGCCACATGTAGTACTTCAGTTACATCATCACTCTTAAGTATTTTCATATAATTTCAGCATAGGTTCATATATCTTCTTGTCAGATTTCACTTAACGTTCCATGATGTCAATAGATGCGTGCTGACACCCTTCCATGTGGCATTCTTCCACACTTTCAGTGCAAGGGTACATTCTGTATGGCTGTCTGAGTGCGTAACTTCTCTCATACACCCGATACCGTATGAGAATAATACAAGGGGTCCCATTTAATGCTCTTCTCTGACTATCCCAGTATGACTGCAGTGAGGGGGCGAGAACTATTGAGAAAGTGTCTACCTGCTCCTCTACATTCCCCCTCTGGTCGACTTTTTTACCACATTCTCTTATTACATTGTCTTCATCTCCTCTTCATCATTTATCTGCATCTTCTTTTCATACTGCTTCTTATT
The DNA here is from genome assembly GCF_040938575.1 of Ambystoma mexicanum. NCBI lineage: Eukaryota > Metazoa > Chordata > Amphibia > Caudata > Ambystomatidae > Ambystoma > Ambystoma mexicanum. The sequence continues at coordinate 1,527,315,331 of NC_090937.1, forward strand.
CTGAACCCAAATGTTCATCCACACTCCAGGTCATGTGACAGCACTCTCCAGATGGTGAACAAAATATCCACCTGTTAAATGGGAAAATATATCGCGCCTCCTTTCTAATATATATTGGCCTAAGCCTAGTCGCTCTGCGAAGAAAACCGCGTTGCAAAGTTCCGATTTTAGATCCGATTTTTAGCTGCCATTTTGGGATCATCCGCCATTTTGATTTCTGTTCATATGTAATTCTGTGTTCTAAAATGGTGGACTGTGTTTCCAACTTGCAACTGAGCCTTCCCGACCTTTGCACCTAGTTAATGGTTAGACTGTCCGCGGGCCGAATGTTTAGACCGGGTAATGAGACTTTGTCCCGTACATGACTTGTAGTCTTAGGATTGTCTGAACCAACAAGCCTCATCCACGAACATACATCGAGGACAATGTAATACAAATGTCGAGCGTGGACACTAGCTGTAGCGCATTGTGAAGGGATATGTGCTAAGGCTTACTGCTAAATCTGGGAATACACTTTGTCATTGTAACTTGTTTGTTATGTAAACCAAATGTAATCCGTGTGCATATTATTGTATGAGCCATAAGTGAACTCGCTATAAACTCTAGACCACAGATTATTAACTTGCGGAGGGGCTGGACATTATTACTGAACTGTATAAATAAGCAAATGTCCAGATGTCCAGTACCTCTCACTCATCACTCTGACTCTTACTGTCGCCAAGGAGGTTAAAACCCTGGGTTTCTATCTGGACTCCACTCTCTCCTTCAACAAGCAGGTCAATGCCTTGGCCTCGGCCACAGCATATACATGCAAGTTGATTAGAGCTGGCAAGGCCTTCCTGTCACAGGACAGTTGCATCACCCTAGCCAGAGCCCTCATTTTATCCAGGCTTGACTACTGCAACGCGCTTTACATAGGAGCCAATAAAGAAACCATCAAAAAAATCCAACTCCTACAAAATAATGCGCTGAGAGCAGCCCTAGGAATCCCCAAGAGAGAACATATCTCTCATACCAGAAGAGCCAACAACTGGCTCTCCACTCATGATAAAATAAAACTAAAAACTGCCTCCCTCAACCACAAATGCTTGAACAATGCAGCACCCCGTTACCTATCCAACAGATTCACTTTGAAGCCTACCACAAGAATCACCAGACTCGCCAACACCAACTACCTCTGGGTCCCCAGATACAAACGTGCCAAAACCGGAAGCAGCAGCTTCCAGGTCAAGGCAGCACTCCTATGGAACTCACTACCATCCCCTCTAAGAATCGACCAAACCTATCACAAGTTCCGCCAGAGTATCACTAGTTGGCTCAAAGATGCCGACATCTAGGCATATACCTTGCTAACTTACTCCGGCACCTCTCTCTACACTGCATGCACCAACCGCACCAACTACTTTGTAAAACTTTGCATGCCTTCAATGTACCTGCCTTTATATATCGTAACCTTATTGTGCCCACATGTAACCAATCGGCACCTGCACACAAATGTATTTTACATGTTGTAACCAAGCTTTGAATATCCTTATGCCTTGCGCCTGAATACCCTCGGGTCTGGAGCGCATAACAAAATAATAAACTAAACTAAACTGAAGGGCTGGTATTCATTGTGATGTACTGAGAGCCAGATAGCTATCTGAATTGTGTTTCTTTGTAACTGCACAGTAGAATAAAGATCTGTGATTCTTTATAAGCCCATGTTTGGTGTATTTCCTTTTGTGGTACTCAGCCTCGATATTTCCTTTTGCTTTTACAGATGGCGCCCAAATAGGGACCCTCAAGATTGCTGCCATCTCATTGAAGGTTGACGCGGCTATCGGACCGGCATCGGACAGTAAAAAAGGGGGCCCCTTTCTTGAATGAGAGGCGATACCTCAACAGTACTGCATGATCCGATCCCTGGACGTTGAGCCTGCGGTCCGAGACGGCATCTTGACGAATGTCCATATATCGAGGCAGCCAGTTTTGCCAAAATCACCAACCACGTGGGTCCTTTGTTGTCCTTTGTAATCCGATCGGACCTCCTTTGTCCTTTGAACAGGTGAGTCATGACCCGATTCTTAAGTATCCTGATAATTTGTTTTGGCGCATTGTTCTTGCAAGTACAATTATTGACCAGGTAACACCAGGAATCTGATATGCCTGAGAAATGGTCTGCCTGCTTCAGGGCGTTATTCCGCAGTGACAGACAATCTTTGGAATTTGGACGACCGGCGCCACAGGAAGGGTCTCCGGAATGTACTATGTACTGTAAGCACGGCATTGGTAGTATAGTGTTTAATGATATTTGGCAGAGACAAACTAGACATGCTTCCGAACTTCAGTGGCCAACCAATGGTAGTTTTGAAATTCCTAGAATAGAATATTTAGAGTCTATATAATTAAAGAAAAAGGCTAGACCTGCAGCATTTGATGGATTACAGAATTGGAAGAAAGAAGCTATGCAGCAACTTAAAAGTAGAGAAAAACATGTGCGCCGTCATATGTCCAATGCCGAAAAAGCATTGTTGTATGATCAAAATAAACAGTCTGAGTCAGTTAGAAATATGGATAGGGCTTTTCAACTTGGTATTCAGAACATGTATCCATCTAAATACGTTCATGTGTCTGATGAGTTAATTGATAAACTTCTAAATGAACGCCTGGTGTCACTGCGTCACCTCCATATGTACCTATTCCTGCTGCTTTACCTCTTCCTGCTGTCGTTCCTCCTCACATAGTAATTCCGGCTCCTCCTATCGTTCCTCCTATTGTTCCTCTTCCTCTGGCTGTTTTTCCTCCTCTTAACGTTACTCCTCCACCTGCACCTCCGCCTTTGCCTACTGTTACGGGTCTGGTTGTTTTGTCTTCTGCAGCAGTGATAGCCCCTTTGTTACTGATACAAGATTTGTCTGCTCTTTCTCTTCCGAGTGATTCTGTCCCACTTTTAGTTGACAAGGGAGCAGAATCAGAGATTGTAACTCGTAATACTGTGTCTAAAGAGAGAAAGCGCGATTTGACTGCATGTGCTAGACAATGCATGGAGAAGGGTGAACAATCTGTTGTTTTTACCACACTCTCTAATCTAGAAAGTTTTTCTGAGAAGAATGTTTTTATTGAAGGGTTGGGAATTCATTTATGTGAAATGTGGAACAGACTGGATGATATGGGTCTCCCACAAGGGTTGAGGGATCTGAATGTTTTAACATATTCAAGGGATACTGCGGAGAAAGTATATGAGCATGTCGAGAGGGTTTTTAAGTATAGAAGGGAGTTAGAAAGGTTACGGAATGAAGAAACTGATGGTGATAGTTTGAGCGCTATTTTTGTACAGAAACGGTTCCTAACTTCTTCTAAGTCGATTAGTGAGGAAACACGAATTTGCACAAAAGATGCGATTAGATGGATTTCAGACATGTCGATATCTCCTGTAGAAGTATATGACACGTATAGTTAGTATACGCCAGAAATGCAGAAGAAAGTGATATAGGTAATGGTAGAATATCTGCAGGATGAATGTATAAAAACAAAGATTTGTTGTCCCGCAGAGTTATTGAATATCTATAAGAGAGCTTTTTCGTCTGACACTTCTTCAGCTGCCTTAGCGCTTGATTTAGCTATGTTGCTCAGTAAGCGTTCGGAGTTTCCTATCTCTCAGTTGCCTACGAGAGAGGTTCCACCGACATTTGTCCCAAAAGTCGAGGTTCCAGCTGATGTCGCAACAGGTACAGCTGCTTATGACATTCCTGCTCATTATGTATCGCAGTTTGTTCACGTCCCGTTCTCAAGATAGGAAGTGAACACCATCAAACAATCTAATCCTGATATTAGAAAGAATCCGACAGGGTTCTATAAAGAGATCGAATCTGTCTTGCAGTCGTCAGTATTTACTCTGAGTGATATAGATTTGTTATTTCCTGTGCTCCTACCCGTTGATTTGTGGAAACCGATAAGAACAGTAGATGGTGTACCAGGGTTAGGCGATATATGGGATAATATAGCTAGACTAGATAGAGAAAGGCCAGCTGCCGTGAGACCGCCACAGGTAATACTGACTTTGACCGATAGAATAGTCACAAAACTAAAAACTATAATTCCGGAGAGAAGGATTATTTGGGACAAACTTACTGCTTGTGTCCAAGGGAAGTCTGAGGGTGCTACCGAATTCTTTAATCGGTTTGAACAAGTGTTTTCAGATTTCAGTGGATGTCATGATGCCTACCCCAGGGCATCCAGACCAAGTCCATCAACCCCGGAAGCAGGCATCATGTTACCTGGAGCAAACCCAGCAACCCCTGTTAGGGGCTATCTGGGTACAGTCCTGGCGCCTATGGCGGCAGGCTCATATGGGACATCAGTCCTGGCGCCACAGGCTCATATGTTAAAACTTACCTGATGCAGACCATGCTGCAAGGCATCCAAGCATCCAAGCCCATGTGAGGCTTGAAGGGACTATTTTATCTGAGGGACTATTTTGTTACTCGGTTGTGGCTGTGGAGGAATACTTACCTGGGACTACTTTGAAGGCTATTTAAACCACGCCCGAAGAGCAGCACATGCTTTGCCTTATTCTGCATCCAGCAGCATAACGCTCACCGTGTCTGCAGTCAGCATCCAGCATCCTGCCACGTCCGCCTCGAGTCCAGAGCGCCTAGAAAGAAGGGAAAGAAGAAGAACGGTTAGAACAAGAACTCTACTGGATTTCTTACCTGATTTCGGATTCAGCGCATCTTCGAACCAGAAACAGACTCCATTTTAAACGCGTTGCATCGCCAGCAGCAGCGCCACGCTATACTCACCGTTCCTCGCAGCATCTCTACGATCCGGTGCTGTCTCCATCACCTGGTTGCCGCATTCCAGCGCCTAAGGGGGACAAGAAAACAACAAGGTGAGCCAATGGAACAAACAAGGTGAGCCAAGGGAACAAACAAGGACAATCTCTTGCCACCATATGCTTACCTGATTTTACCACAGGAGGTATTATCCACCAGCACGCCAAATCTTCCTACGCTGCACCTGCAAGAAAAGAGAAAGCAACGAGTTAAAACCTTGGCATCATTTACCGGACAGTGTTACAAAACACATACCTGAACGCTTGAGTGATTAATCGGACATTTTGAACTCATTAGAACTATATACTTACGGCCTTTCGCACGGAGGTTTGGAGCCAAGATTTGTCCAGAACTCTTCCAATATCCTCAAGCCAGTGAAGTAACTGGCCATCAACGCGCCCCTGCATTCTTCGCAGGATGTAGAGCTCATCATACAAAACTATAAGGTGAGCTTTGTGAAAGGGAATGTCAGAAGTGATAAGTGGGGACGCAGTGAGGTGTTAATACTCAAATCCACGGGTGGCTAATTCCCTTTCCCCGTCTTTAGGAGACTACTTCTATGGGTCAAGCAGACGAAGCTAGGTGGGCCAGTCCAGTCAGTCATCTCTGCACTACACATCATGTTGGTGGAGACCGTGGCTGTCCAGTTCCGCTCGACACCCCTGTGGGAGCCAGGTGAGCGTATCAGAACACGAAGCGTTCCTACAAATTCTCACCCGGATGTCATGGAGACCTCAGAAACTGACCAACTGGCCCAATTATTAGGGGAATTTACGGCTGAAGTACATGCCGCTCACCAAGAAACTAATACACTCAAGAGAGAGTTGATTGTTTCAAAGCAATGCACTGATGATCTTGCTATACAATTACTGCAAAACCAAGCGGGGCAAACACCCCTACCGGGACTCGGGGGGATTCCAAACCCTGTTTCACCAAGCAACCATGTGCAAGTGATTTTACCAGGCAATATCCCTTTAGCCCCGCTAGAACGCTTTGCGGAGGACCCGAAAAGATTTGCCGTGTTCAAGAACCAATGTCGTTTGCACTTTTTATGCAGACCTGGAGCCTTTCCAAATGATCAAGCCAAACTATCCCTCATATTATCATATCTCAGTGGCAGTGCAGCGGATTGGTCAATCCCACTAGTCAATCAGGATGACCCTATTCTTCGTGATTTTCAGGGTTTTCAAATGAGCATGGAAAGACTATTTGCCCGGCACTCTCAAGGACAGGCACTGGATAACAAACTTTTGTCCCTACGACAGGGTAACCAAGACCTTCTAACCTACATAGCAACCTTTAATAGGTTGGTGGTGGAAACTGGATGGCCCGAGGAAAAACGGATTACGTTGTTTCATCGGGGACTTCGAGGAGAACTCAAAGATGTTTTGGCTCAAGTTGTGAACCCACCTCAAGACTGTGCTGAATATATAGACTTAGTGGTCCAGTTAGATCACAGACTTCAGAATCGAAAGGCTGATCGAGCCAAGTTTGAGAACCGGGTGTTGGTTAAACCCAACGCTACCCCCAAAGTAACAGATGCCTCAGAACCCATGCAAATCGGAGGAGTTAAAGGACCCTTAACACAGAAGGAAAGAGAAAAAAGGCGGCAAATGCAATTATGTCTATACTGTGAAACTTCGGGACATTTTCTACGGGATTGCCCTGTAAAACCACCCAAGAAGGTGGTAGGAGCTGCTGATAAAAGCCATATGGAGCCTGACTCGGGAAACGACCACGCCCGACAAGCGTAGAGGTCCGCTTGCCGAGTTTGAAGAAGGATACTCAGATCTCGCATTTCATCATACCAATGGTCCTTATAGATTCAAGGCAGCCATCACGTTTTCACGCAGTTAGAGCATACATTGATAGCGGGGCCATAGGAAACTATGTGGACCACGAATTGGCTTCTAGGATGAATCCATCTCTCTGCAAAAAGACCACTTCGGATGTCATCACCACAGTCGATGGAAGTGAAATTGCCTCTGGGCCTGTAACTTATTCCACCGCAGAGATGACATTATTGGGTCAGGATGGGCATCGAGAGACTATTGTGTTTGATTTAATCAAAGCCCAGCAGTTCCAAATAATACTGGGGATACCTTGGTTGGAAACACATAATCCTTGTATTAATTGGCGAGAGAAGAGAATAACCTTCCTGGATTGTGCACATACTTGTTACCCAATAAAAACCTTGAACAAGGACCTGGCCACAGTCGCTACTCCAGTTGTGCAGTTACCGCACGAATATCAAGAATTCCAGGATGTTTTCCAAAAAGAACAGGCAAACACCTTACCACCTCACAGATCATACGATTGTCAAATTGATCTCATACTTGGTGCACAACCTCCATGTAGTAGGATCTATGCACTTACGGAACCCGAGAACCTTCACCTACGACAATACTTGGACCAATACATTGCCAATGGCTTCATTCGTCCATCCAAGTCCCCTGCATCTTCAGCTTTGTTCTTCGTGCTAAAAAAGGAAGGTGACCTCAGAACGTGCATAGACTACCGAGCCTTAAATCAGATCACGGTTAAGAACCGATACCCATTGCCTCTGATCCCAGAATTACTAGACCAAGTAAAGGACGCTTGCATCTACACTACATTAGATCTCCGAGGCGCTTATGATCCGGTACGTGTAAAGAAAGGCGACGAATGGAAGACTGATTTTCGCACTAAGTACGGGTTATTCGAATACCAGGTGATGCCCTTCGGGTTGTGCAATGCACCAGCAGCCTTCCAGTATTTTATGAACGATGTCCTGCATGAACTCATTGACGTCTGTGTTGTTGTATACATAGACAATATTCTAGTGTACTCCTCTTCAGAATCTGACAATGTGAAGCACGTTCGTGCAGTCCTTGAGAAACTATGTCAGCACATGTTATATGCAAAATTGGAAAAATGCGTTTTCCATACTACAGAAGTTGAATTTCTTGGATTTATCCTGACTCCAAAAGGAGTTCGAATGGACTCTCAAAAGGTGGCCCACCTGGCGAAAAGACGTAAAGTCATTTGTAATGTCCTGTGGCGTTTGCGCCCAAAACAAAAGTCAGAAGAAAAAACCGGCTGGCCTTTTACAACCCTTGTATATTCCACCTACACCATGGCACACCTTATCATTAGATTTTATTACAGACCTACCTCCATGTAATGGATTTAACACCATTCTCGTTATTGTGGATCTTTTTTCCAAAATGGCCCACTTTATTCCTTTAATTTGATTTTCTATTGACTATCATCCAAATAAATACACATGTATTTCCAGTGTGCCAGTCTGGTTTTTGGCTCATTTGTAGCTAATGGGGAGGGTTTGTAGGGGTATGGTATTCATCAGAAATAGGGCTGAAAAAAGAACTGCCATTAAACTGTTTATTGTGTCACACTCAGACTGAGGAGGGAAAAACTTCCCTGTGTTAACGGTGACCTCTCAATAAACTGTTACAAATTGGAGTCTCGTCCAGCATTTGGCTGGTTATTTTTGACTCATGACCAATGCATTGTTACAGACTATTTGTTTTGATGTAATCGCATTAGGGTGGAGGGAAAGGCATCTTTACCTTGTTAAAGTGCCACAAGGACTTGACTCCTGAGTTACAGGGAGGTGTATAGGTGAACATTTAGATTGAGTAAACATTGCTTTTGATTTGCCATTGTGAGTGGAAATTAAGTGGGAACGGGGTGATGTTTGCCCCTGTGTAAAGGAAATTCTACAAACATTGCAAAAAGGCTATTTAAAAAAAATGAATACAACTGAATATGATGATGCCAGGAGACACTTTCTTAATAAGGTGTTCATTCATGGTGGGTGGACAGAGGCGGATGAAGGAAGCTGGCAAGCTAAAATGATGCAAGATGTTACATCCGAAGGAATTGACCTTTGGTGTGAAGTTGTGATATGGCACAAAGCATTATAGGCATTTTATATGACCTGAAATGCTCAAGAAGAACTGAGTCAAATGGCTTATCTAAACTTCCACTTGCAGTTAGTGGAAGAGTGAGTGCAGAAGAGTGAGGCTAGTGTGTGGAGGAAGAATGAGGTTCTTGTCCCGCCCATATGGGCAGTCCAGCACTGAAATGCTATGGCAATTCCACTATGAGCAAGAGAGGCACAGCTTCACCTCACTGATGAAGCCCAACAAGGCTGAAACACTTTTATGGGGTTGCTGTTTGTACTCTAGTTCAGAGAGGAATTGCCGTAGCATTTCGGTGATGGACTGCCCATGCAGGCAGGACAAAGACTGATATGCAAATGGATATTTCCCATCTGTGAAAGGTACAGTGGGCGAAAAGCGTGTGCTGCAAACTCTCATCTCAGAACAGGTTATCATGCCGTGTTCTTTCTGGAGAGGAGCGCCTGCTACCTTTTTTGAAATATTTGCAAGGAACTTTGGGTTGGTCACCCTAAGTTACCTGGGGGAAACCAGGCATGGACTCCATGTTCACTGTGCTCAGAGAGGCACAGCTTCACCTCAATCTTGAGGCCCACCAAGGCTGAAACACGTGTATGGGGTTGCTGTTGGTGCTCTTGTTCAGAGAGGAATTGCCATAGCATTTCGGTGCTGGACTGCCCACGTGGGCGGGACAAAGACTGATATGCAAATGGTTATTTCCCATCTGTGAAAGGTACAGTGAGCAAAAAGCGTGTGCTGCAAACTCTCATCTCAGAACAGGCTATTATTCCGTTGTCTTTCTGGAGAGGGGCGCCTGCTACGTTTTTTGAAATAAGGTCAATGATTAGACTAGTTGTTGGATAACCTTATAGCCATTCAATTACAAATAAAGGAGTTGAAAAATGAAGCTAGAGGCGAGGTAGAGGCAGTCATCAGCAGTCTCTCTACCCTCTCTATCCTTTCTACAGTGGGAGGACCCACTAAATACCTGTTTCCAGAGCGGAGCGGCGAGCGGAGCTAGAGGCGAGGAAGAGGCAGTCATCAGCAGTCTCTCTACACTCTCTATCCTTTCTACAGTGGGAGGACCCACTAAATACCTGTTTCCAGAGCGGAGCGGCGAGTGGAGCTAGAGGCGAGGTAGAGGCAGTCATCAGCAGTCAGCAGTCCGCGGCATGTCCGCGCTCCGCGACCTTCCGAAAATGAAGCCTCGCGGTTCATGTGAAGTCCCTTCACAGGAAAGCTCAACGATCTCTACATGTCTACAAGAAGCGCAACAAGTGCGGCCAGATTGCTCAGTGGAGCAAAGACTTCTAAGAAGTAACTTTAAATGTGTCGATGCCACGCAATGAAACATCCGGCTCCAAAACCGAAAGTCCCAAGGATCATTGCTCTGACGCCTTTGGTCAGCGATTTTTCTGGTAGCACCCTGTCATCCCTAAAAACCTGTTTTGATTTCGAAAACCCTTTCAGCGGGGGCCACCGTTCTCTTCATGTATCATGTTTGACACCTACGGAGCTGTTATCCAGTGCTGCAAAACCTACAGAACCTACAGAAGCGGAGACAGCTAATTTCTCGCATCCTTCAACTAACCAAGACGCGCCTACCTCGGATCCTTTCGTCTCCCCAGTTGGGAGGGGACGCTGTGTTGGCGACCCTTCGGTTTCACCGAGCTTCCAGGGCGCGGCGCCTTCCTCGACATCTTCGCCGTCTGCCTTGCGGGGCTTGCGGGGCTCTTCCCCCTCCTCCCCTTCCTATACCGGCATCCAGCCTGCCCAGCCTTCCCGCCAGGCTTCGACGATGGCGAGAGGTGCGGACGATTCAGCGGTCGGAGGACCGCCGGCGTCTAACCCTGTGCTCGCAGCCCGGGTGGATGGTCTTGAGGGGGGAGGCCACAGGACGACGGAGGCGAAACTACAAACACGAACCCAGAGAAGCAGCCTCAAGTACCGATGCCGAAATCCTTTCCTCTTGGCTGCGCCGCCGCTGCCCCTGGTAATGAAAATTGGATGAGGTCAATGAACTCTCGGATGCAGAAATCCTGGAAGCAATACAGGACCTCTCCACTGCCAATAAGGCAAGAAAAACATCCTTGTATCCCAAAAAAGTAATGGATTCTTCAGGTGCCAACAAAAACGATTCTAATTTAAACAATGTCCAGAATAGGGAAAGTTCTACTATGAAAATCCAAGCGGAAAAAACCAAACCGAATCTAAAAGAAACCACCCTAGACTCTATGTCCGACATCCTGAAACCCGTGCAATTACCACCACCGAGCATGAGTAGCTCGGGTACAACAGAGGCTGCAAATAACATCAAATCTTTTACACCTCCAAAAGGGAAAGATCGAACTGGCGTACTGCTGCCCCTAATCGCTGAATTGCCTCTAAAAAAAAAACAGTCAGCGAAAATGCTCCACTGTCTATTTCAGTCCCAAACAACCAGCAAGCTCCGGAGACACAGGTAGAGTCGCAATTGCCGCTGGAACAACAAATGCAAAAACCGAAAAACCAAGACCAGCTTACCCAAACAGATGAAAATCTACTCTCTCCAGAGCAATTGCTGCACTCTTCACCACGTCCACGTTCGCCGCCAAGGAACGGGAGACTTAGTGAAATAACCCCCCCAAATTCAAAAGACTCTCCTTTTTTAAAAAAAATGACTTAGCAACCATCATGTCGGCTATAGCTCCTTTTGGGAAGCTTTATGAAAATATTAACGACTCATTAAAGGACAGCATCACAATTTCAGCAATGATGCATACAAAGTTGATATTTGTAGAAGGATTTATTACCGCCTTGGAGCAAACTAATAAGAAACATAGAGAAACCTGGGACCTGAAATTATCAGTTTTGGAAGAAAAGCTAAGACTGCTACAAACTACAAACCCGGAAAAAAGCTCCCTGGATGAGAAAGAAACTCAGACTTCACCACAAACACAACCTATGAAAACAGCACCGCTTTTTCTTAACGAAAAAAGTAAATCACCCCACAGAAAAACGGCATCACCGAAAACGGGACTTACAAAAGCCAATTCCAAAAAAACATTACCCTCAACGTCAAATCAACCTCTATTGAAGTTAACAAAAAGTCCTCAACTAGATTCGTCCAAGAGATATAATGAACCCACAATAGAGCCACCATCTTCTCTCAAGGGAATCTCTAAAGAGATCAGAACTTACTCTACAGATGAAGTGACGGCATACGAAAATGGCTCACCTGGCACCTACCACCCTATCCAATCGCCTCGATCTGTCGAGGACTTCACCTGCCAAAGTTCATTGATGGATGTATCTCAATATGAGGACCCAGCAGAAATTATTGATCTTGATACTGTGACGGGAGACAGCGACAGAAATCCTCATGAAACGCAATCGCAAAAAGAAGAAGTAAACATATCTGCACCTAGCCACGTTGGCAAGGGTGAGACTGATCCTAATGAGGCGGGTGACTTGAGTATCAACCAACTGTATGAAAAATTAAAATCCACTAAATTTACCATCTCAAGTAAATCGTCTCCTTATAAGGAAAAAGTGGCGAAAACCAAATACCAACATGAATCCTCAGTAAGAACTAACAGCAAGATCCGTGATTCAGTGCGCCTATTCAAGATCGAACAAAAATCGGCAAGAAGACCATTACATGATCTTGAATAGAAGAACTGTCCTCAAAATTCTCAAACAGGTCGACATACTTAACACACTAAAATCTGACGACTTTACGCTCATAGAGCCGTACCACAGAAACAAGCAAGCGAAAGCATATCTCCATATTAAGAATTCGGCGCTTCAAGCAATCCCCCAAGAAGCTTACGCAAAAGTGGCCCAAGAGGGCTTCATCCTGACTGAGATCCCGTCTCAAAAAACCACCAAGAGCCAGATGGAAAGCAATAAATCCCCGGCAGTAAAAAAATATAGATATAAATCACAGACTGAAGATTTGTATAGATCAAGAAGACGGGGAAGAACACCGCCTCGTTGGGATAAACCAGTCTATCATGAAAGTAGAACGTCGGGGATAGTCCCATCTAGAACTGTTAATTCGAGACACTACCGCTATGCTAATGAAAGAAAGGAAGACAGGAATGATGCAAGAAATTGGAATGATCATATAAGATCAACTTCGCCATCGCATACATTGTCAGCGCGCCGAAACGAACAAAGACCACCATCTCCAGCGCATTATCTACGACCTAAACAAGACGTAGACCAGTCTACGACACACCGATACCCTACATCAACAAAGGATACGTGGTCCTGGCTCCGAAATGCCTTTACTCCGGGTCTAAAGAAATAGCAGCAAACAAGGAGAGCCAATTCACCACGTCGGCGACCCGAACCCAGAAATGAAGTCCAAATGAATGCTACTTTATCCATAGCATCATGGAACACTAGAGGCCACATGCATCTAACTAAAATTGGCAGCTACAACCTGGGAATCCATGACATTATATGCCTCCAAGAAACGTGGTTATTGAATAAACCGGCACTTGATGGCTATAACATCGCGATCTCGCCGGCGCTAAAGGGGCCTTTTGGAAGACCATCTTCTGGCCTCCTGATAGCCATCCGGGCTGGGTCTAATCTACAAATCATCAAGACAATCATAGCCACTTACGCTTTCTTGGTAGTGCTTGTAAGAACGAACAACAAAAATGACTCCGAAATCTGGGCAATTATTAATACCTACTGGAATCCTCAAAGAATGTCGTCCGCTAAATTTTGTGATGAAGCTGCCAATACCATCGACGAAATAATGATTGAACACAAAACCTCTAATATTCTTGTCTGTGGAGATTTGAACTGCAATTGCCTAAAAGCGACTGATTCCACGCCAGCATCAGAAAGAGGAACTCTGTGGCTTTCGCTAATGAACTCTAAAAACCTTTTTAACACCGCAAATGTCAATAATCATCTCACTATTCCGACATGGGAGCGCGAACAATCTACAGCAACCCTTGATTACATCTTCGTTGCAGAAAATATTTACTCAAGCAATGCGTCTTTTGAAGTAATCAGAACGGAAAGCAGTGACCACAACCTGTTAAACCTCACATGCCGAACCAAGAGATATGACCAGCAATTCTATAACGTCCCGGTTGAGGTGAACACGCAGCTCTCTCGTTTACGCATGAACGCCAACGACATCAAATGCTTGACTAACGATTATGAAACTCTCATCATGGATACTAAAGCCAATGATGCAACATCCAGGAGTAGCTACATCCCTCTGCTCCTGCAGTTCAAAAAACCTCAGAAAAGGTTAGACAACCGAAGTGAGAACTATACCCATACTTACAACCGGACCTTAGTGATCAGACGCTGCCACCTAAGAAAACTAAAAAAAGTCGCAACTACGATGAACTCCCCTAGCATATGGGAATCTTACCATCTGGAGCTCAGAGCATATAAACAGTGGCTAAGAAACAACAGATCACTACTCTATCAAGCTGATGCTGAAAGCATGATCACGAACATAGCTAACAAAAAAAACCGAGAATTTTGGAAACTGATCAACGATATGAAATCTCATCCAAATCTGTCATTGATAAATGCTGTGCCGGAAGAATGTTGGCTTAACCATTTCTCTAAACTGTTTGATCATCCTCCCTCAGATACTGAGAGGGCACATCCACCAACCAAATCCGACTGGGTCGACCTATCCGATACAGACGATATAAAGTCAGTTATCATGAAACTGAAACCTTCGCGCGCACCTGGACCGGACGGTCTAGCTAACACCGACTTGAAGCAATACCCAGAGGCGTGGTCAGCAGCCCTGAGCCTGATATTCAAACACTGCAAGGAACGAAGGATAATTCCGAGCTCCTGGACACAAGCAATTATCGTCCCGATATTCAAAAAGGGCATGAGAGAAGACCCCTCCAACTACTGCCCAATTGCCCTATTGGATGTTATCGGAAAAGTTTTTGCCACTTATCTCCTGACCCACTTTCGGAACTGGACAACAACATCGCCAGCAATGGACCCTCTCCAAACCAGTTTCCAAAAAAATGCTAGCACAGCGGCTAACTTAATGATCCTAAGCATCGTAAAAGAAAAAGTCTTGCTTGGAGCACCGAGAATCTTCCTTGCCTTTGTGGACTTGTCTCAGGCTTTTGACAGAGTAGACAGAGCCAAACTGTGGGCCAAGCTGAAAAACTGGAATTGCCCTAGTCAGATTCTCGCCCCAATCATCGCTTTACAAACGGATACTCATATATCATTCAGGCTAAACAACAGTGGACTACTCTCCAATCCTATACCGTCCAATCGAGGAGTCAAACAAGGCTGTCCTTTGGCTCCAGCTCTTTTTATCTCTTTTCTCAGTGATTTCCAAACTTCACAAGAACTAATTAGATCGTTTCCTCTGAAAATAGGAACCACAATGGTTGCCAGACTCCTATATGCAGACGACCTCATCATTTTAGACCACACCCAGGTGGGTCTCCAACGACAACTGGACAATCTGCAAAAGTACACAAAGGAGAACAATCTGGAGATTAACAACTCAAAAACAAAAATATTGATTTTTCAAAAGCAAGGTCGTAAGAAAAAAGAATCGTTGAAGTGGTTTTTGAACCAATCAAAAATCGAAATAGTACCCTCATTCAAATATTTGGGAGTAACCATCGACAGTTCGAAAAAAATCTCTTAGCATGCAGAAGATCCTGTGGTGTAAAACTAAAAACTTAACAGCACAATTACGCGCAGTGGACAGAAAATAAGGTAAATTCTTCTCCCTGCAATCTAATTTTATAAGTCCAAAATAATTCCAGCCTTGACATACGGCATGGACGCAAATCTTTCCATTCCTATGACCCTATGGGCAAAGCTAGAAGGTTTCATCTGGAGAACAACTCTAGGCTTACCCAAATCGACAGCAGTGGCTCCTATAAGGCGCAAACTCGGCCTACTCTCCCTGGAGGCTGTAGTTGCGCAGAGCACGATTCAGCTCTACAGGAAACTGCAGAACAAAGACAGCTTGGAAATATATAAAATGAGTCTAAAGAAATATCGGAGGGAACAAACAAATCCCTTACCAACTGGGCTGAGAAACAAAAGCTTACGCTGCAAGAAACAGCCTGCTCAGAAGAGGAACTAATTCAGAATCCCATGAGAATAAAATCTAAAATGGAATGGCTGGATTGGATAAAAACAAACGACAACTCAACTACGAACAAGTTACTAACCCACCTGCCACCAATTTACAACAAATTAAAGCAACCAATGGAGTACTGTCTGAAATATCCGACTAAGCGCCTCATGAGAACTCTACTCAAAGCCAGTTTAAATCTTCTACCGACTCAAGAAGTCCTGGCAATTCGGGCCACATCAAAAGAAAAATCCTGCAGACTCTGTGGAGATCCTCAATCCACAGAAACAATCAAACATCTTTTGATGGCTTGCCCTTCAATTGACCACGAAAGAGAGGCCTTTCTCGGCCCTATGTTCAAATCATCATATGTCATCGACAACAATGTCTGGTGGAATCGTTTGATCACGGGAGCCAAAACTAGATGGCTAATAGCGGCTTTCAAGCTAATAGACATTGCTTTGGAGAAAATTCTGCAAAAAAATTCAGCAATCGAAACCCTCAATCAACCAGCGGTATGAGCGCACCAGTGTACACAGGAAACGGTAGACTTTTTTTTTTTTTCTCTTCTCTTCAGTTGATAACAAAGAAAGTTTTCTTCTTCTCTTGTAAAAATCTAATTTTGATTAAATACAAATAAAAAAAAAATGAAGGAAGTCAGTATATTATAAAAGGGGTTGATTCCAAAAAAGTCTTTGATCGGATATATCAGAGGGCACATTCTTAAAACAACATAAAATGGTTTGGAAAAAGACCTATTGAACCAGGCGGTGCATCAGTTAAAAATGGATGCAGAAAAGAGTCTGTGTTTTTTTTGTGACACTTCTTGTTACTATTTACACATGCAGTTGGAGAGAGAAAAATGCCATATAAAGCAATCTTGTTTATTTAGAAAAAAGACAGACTAGCTTAGGTGTGCAGGTAATTGTTAAAAATGGTAGTCAGCCTAGGTTGTATTCACACAATGGGCCTCATTACGACTATGTCGGTAGCCGCAGCCGGTAGAAATTCATTCATACTCTAATTTAATTTGGTGTTATTTCTGCACCAAGTTATTGATTTGCAAGATTACAATCAATTGCTCATGTTCTGTGTATGAGTTGTTTATGGGAACATCAAAAAAAGCCCATGTAGTAGGCTTTTTCTCTAGTTGTCAACACGTGTTTCAGCTCTTTTTTTATTTGTGATGCACTTGTACCCTCGTGCTCACGTAGTTGCTAGTTAGAGCCATCTTCAGGACATGCATATGATTTTGATTCAGGTTGAGACAGGTTGGAACCCCTTCTCACACGTTTCCTGTCAATTCAGGCATACAGTGTAGGGTTAGGGGGGTTGCTTAAGCCCAGTAATACTACTTGGTTCAGCCCCAAGTTCTTGTTCAGGGTATGATTGCTTGCCTCTATTTACTTCTGAATCTTTGTATTTCCATTTGGAATAGGAAGTGAAACTTGGAGAGACTCTTCCTTGTGCCTCTCAAAGTGTGGTTTTGTCTAATTATTGGGGCTCTCCCACTTCCATTGCAGCAGCAGAAGTAAACCACCCTGTCTTTTACCGAACTGTGAGGCAAGCAGAAGCTGACCTGGTACAGGCAGCATAGTGTAGAAATGCACAAGAGAAAGAGATTGGTCTTTTGAAATCCAACCTTTTTAAATATGCATTCATGCCACAGAAAAAGAAAATGAGAAGTCATAAATTAATCAGAATTAAATCAGGGGATTGAAAGATCGATTAATGGCCCAGGATAAAGTGCTCGGGGCCAATCAGGTCCTGGTCTCAGAGTTAAAAATCCATCTCCCTGAACACCATAAGGAAATAAGGACAGAGGGAAGGAGGTGTGAAAGCTTGGCACATTAAACTGGAAATTACAAACTGGCATTGAGGCACCCTGACCAATCAGGGTATGGGGAAGGGCCCTCTTGATCCAGGGGTGATGCCCCCCCATCAGCAACCTCATGCCTGTTAACCACAACGTCCTATGGGCCAATTGCTACTGACCTCATGTTTTACACCTACAAAGCCCAAAGGATGGAAAATTATGGGGGACGTTTCCAGTACCCCAGCTACTCTGGGAGATGGGATAGTTACCCTTTTCGGGAGCAGCAGAGGTATGACTTGAGACATCCCTAGGACCCAGAAAAGGTCTTGCAGCTGGAGATACAGGTCCAGCAACTGACCAGCGACCTAGAGCGCATGCTGAGAGCTCAATCCAACCTTCAACCTAACCCTGCTTCCCAGAATAGCCCAGGGGGAATGGTGGGGAATGACAGGAGGAAACGTCCAACAATCCACAGGATTCAGGTAAGCACACCTTCTCTTTCAAAAAGTGGGAGTTCCCTCCAAAAGAAAAATGTGTCCCAAAAGACCCTGAGTGGGACAGGGTAAGAATGGAGAGTGACCCAGAACAAGAAACTATTCAAACCCAAAAATTTGAGCCAGGTAGAATAGAAATGGAGGTGTCCTTACCACAAACAGGTTCTGAGAACTGCCCCCAGGAAAAGGGGGACAGCAAAGAATCAGAGGAGAAAGAGAATTCCTCAAATCCACCCATTGTTAGGTGTAACATTTTCTTTACAGATTCCTAATCTCTGACACAGAAAATTGCCCAAGATCACATAGTGTCAGAGTTCCATATTAAGAAAATGACCACCGCGCTGGCAAATAACTATCACTTTCTTTGCACCCTGGAGGAGAAAGAAGACCAATTCTATATACTGGTCAGTGTGAAGTATCAGCTCTGGCAGATGTAGACACTGGATCTCAAGCCACCCTTCGGTCCAAAAAGGCTTTTGACCAACTAAACTCAGGGCGGGGGGAGAGGGGAAGAGGGCCACCAAATTCCCCTCAAATCATTTCCCGGACAACACAAAAATTTTGACTAGAATTATATTTCTGTCGAAGGGACTGCAGATCTGGAAATAAAAATTGGGCGACATTGAATGAAACATCCGGTGACAGTCGTGACTCTTGAGAGGGAACACCTTGTTTTTTGGGGAACGGTCTCCTGAGGAGATAGGTGTGCTGTAGCACCTTGAAGCGATTTTTGTGCTAGATGGGATTACAAATAATGATGCTACTGTGGGTTATTGGTGCACACTCATGATTCCAGATCAATCTTATTATCAGAGTTCGAATGCTCAAAAAGTTAAAGGTGCTGGGGAAAAAAATTGGTCTTGGCACAAAACCAATATTACACAAAAGAAAGGAAGTAAGAGGATCCAAACTTGGGACCCTCCCATCCCCTGCACTCTATAATGTACTGTCCATATACAGTTAATGATTCAGTAGATTTCATTGAGAAAGAGACGTTCAATTGCATTAAATAACAATATAGTCTACAACACTCTTAGGTTCTCT
This sequence comes from Ambystoma mexicanum, assembly GCF_040938575.1. Classification (NCBI taxonomy): domain Eukaryota; kingdom Metazoa; phylum Chordata; class Amphibia; order Caudata; family Ambystomatidae; genus Ambystoma; species Ambystoma mexicanum. The sequence continues at coordinate 1,527,334,497 of NC_090937.1, forward strand.
GAGGTAGTTGTATTTAATCAAAAAAAGAATTTCAAATACAGAGATATCAGGAAAATAGCAAAAGATAACATCTAGATGTTCAATATGATTGGCTTACACATTTCGAGGTTTTACCCTCTTCTTCTTGAGCCTAATTGAACTGTAAAACATCATAAAATAAAATAAAGTCCCATAAGCTTGTTTGTCACTGTCAAAGTGGATTTCAGTCTAACCGAAGATACAATTCATGTTGCAATACGGAGCACGAGAGTATGTTGCCAAACAGTATATATTTCAAATGCTACAAAAGGGGTGCATTTAAGGAATAATACTGGTCAAAGCCTGTTGACCAGTATTATTCCTTAAATTCACCCCTTTTCAATACCAGCTATTATAAGCAGGCAATGCCACATGTAGTACTTCAGTTACATCATCACTCTTAAGTATTTTCATATAATTTCAGCATAGGTTCATATATGTTCTCGTCAGATTTCACTTAACGTTCCATGATGTCAATAGATGTGTGCTGACACCCTTCCATGTGGCATTCTTCCACACTTTCAGTGCAAAGGTACATTCTGTATGGCTGTCTGAGTGCGTAACTTCTCTCATACACCCGATACCGTATGAGAACAATACAAGGGGTCCCATTTACTGCTCTTCTCTGACTTTCCCAGTATGACTGCAGTGAGGGGGCGAGAACTATTGAGAAAGTGTCTACCTGCTCCTCTACATTCCCCCTCTGGTCGACTTTTTGACCACATTCTCTTCTTACATTGTCTTCATCTCCTCTTCATCATTTATCTGCATCTTCTTTTCATACTGCTTCTTATTCTGAACCCAAATGTTCATCCACACTCCAGGTCATGTGACAGCACTCTCCAGATGGTGAACAGAATATCCACCTGTTAAATGGGAAAATATATCGTGCCTCCTTTCTAATATATATTGGCCTAAGCCTAGTCGCTCTGCGAAGAAAACCGCGTTGCAAATTTTCGATTTTAGATCCGATTTCTAGCTGCCATTTTGGTTTATCCGCCATTTTGATTTCTGTTCATATGTAATTCTGTGTTCTAAAATGGTGGACTGTGTTTCCAACTTGCAACTGAGCCTTCCCGACCTTTGCACCTAGTTAATGGTTAGTCTGTCCGCGGGCCGAATGTTTAGACCGGGTAATGAGACCTTGTCCCGTACATGACTTGTAGTCTTAGGATTGTCTGCACCAACAAGCCACATCCACGAACATACATCGAGGACAATGTAATAAAAATGTCGAGCGTGGACACTGGCTGTAGCGCATTGTGAAGGGATGTGTGCTAAGGGTTACTGCTAAATCTGGGAATACACTTTGCCATTGTAACTTGTTTGTTATGTAAACCAAATGTAATCCGTGTGCATATTATTGTATGAGCCATAAGAGAACTTGGCATAAACTCTAGACCACAGATTATTAACTTGCGGAGGGGCTGGACATTATTACTGAACTATATAAATAAGCAAATGTCCAGATGTCCAGTACCTCTCACTCCTCACTCTGAAGGGCTGGTATTCATTGTGATGTACTGAGAGGCAGATAGCTATCTGAATTTTGTTTCTTTGTAACTGAGCAGTAGAATAAAGATCTGTGATTCTTTATAAGCCCACCTTTGGTGTATTTCCTTTTGTGGTACTCAGCCTCGATATTTCCTTTTGCTTTTACAGATGGCTCCCAAATAGAGACCCTCAAGATTGATGCCATCTCATTGAAGGTTGACGCGGCTATCGGACCGGCATCGGACGGTAAAAAAGGGGGCCCCTTTCTTGAATGAGACGCGATACCTCAACAGTACTGCACGATCCGATCCCTGGACGGTGAGCCTGCAGTCCGAGACGCCATCTTGACGAGGGCCCATATATTGAGGCAGCCAGTTTTGCCAAAATCACCAACCACGTGGGTCCTTTGTTGTCCTCTGTAATCTGATTGGACCTGCTTTGTCCTTTGATCAGGTGAGTCATGACCCGATTCTTAAGTATCCTGATAATTTGTTTTGGCTCATTGTTCTTGCAAGTACAATTATTGACCAGGTAACAACAGGAATCTGATATGCCTGAGAAATTGTCTGCCTGCTTCAGGGCGTTATTCCGCAATGACAGACAATCTTTGGAATTTGGCCGACCGTCGCCACAGGAAGGGTCTCCGGAATGTACTATGTACTGTAAGCACGGCATTGGTAGTATAGTGTTTAATGATATTTGGCACAGACAAACTAGACATGCTTCCGAACTTCAGTGGCCAACCAATGGTAGTTTTGAAATTCCTCGAATAGAATATTTAGGGTCTATATAATTAAAGAAAAAGGCTAGACCTGCCGCATTTGATGGATTACAGAAAAGAAAGAAGCTATGCAGCAACTTAAAAGTAGAGAAAAACATGTGCGCCGTCATATGTCCAATGCCGAAAAAGCGTTGTAGTATGATCAAAATAAACAGTCAGAGTCAGTTATAAATATGGATAGGGCTTTTCAACTTGGTATTCAGAACATGTATCCGTCTAAAGACTTTCATGTGTCTGATGAGTTAATTGATAAACTTCTAAATGAACGAACGCCTGGTGTCACTACGTCACCTCCGTATGTACCTATTCCTGTTGCTTCACCTCTTCCTGCTGTTGTTCCTCCTCACATAGTAATTCCCGCTCCTCCTATCGTTCCTCCTATTGTTCCTCTTCCTCTGGCTGTTTTTCCTCCTCTTATCGTTGCTCCTCCACCTGCGCCTCCGCCTTTGCCTACTGTTACGAGTCTGGTTGTTTTGTCTTCTGTACCAGTGATAGCCCCTTTGTTACCGATTGTACAAGATTTGTCTGCTCTTTCTCTTCCGAGTGATTCTGTCCCACTTTTAGTTGACAAGGGAGCGGAATCAAAGATTGTAACGCGTAATACTGTGTCTAAATAGAGAAAGCGCGATTTGACTGCATGTGCTAGACAATGCATGGAGAAGGGTGAACAATCTGATGTTTTTGCCACACTCTCTAATCTAGAAAGTTTTTCTGAGAAGAATGTTTTCATTGAAGGGTTGCAAATTCATTTATGTGTAATGTGGAACAGACTGGATGATATGGGTCTCCCACAAGGGTTGAGGGATCTGAATGTTTTAACATATTCAAGGGATACTACGGAGAAAGTATATGAGCGTGTTGAGAGGGTTTTTGAGTATAGAAGGGAGTTAGAAAGGTTACGGAATGAACAAACTGATGGTGATAGTTTGAGCGCTATTTTTGTACAGAAACGGTTCCTTCCTTGTTCTAAGTCGATTAGTGAGGAAACACGAATTTGCACAAAAGATGCGATTAGATGGATTTCAGACATGTCGATATCTCCTGTAGAAGTATATGACACATATAGTTAGTATACGCCAGAAATGCAGAAGAAAGTGATACAGGTAATGGTAGAATATCTGCAGGATGAATGTATAAAAACAAAGATTTGTTGTCCCGCAGAATTATTGAATATCTATAAGAGAGCTTTTTCGTCCGACACTTCTTCAGCTGCCTTAGCGCTTGATTTAGCTCTGTTGCTCAGCAAGCGTTCGGAGTTTCCTATCTCTCAGTTGCCTATGAGAGAGGTTCCACCGACCTTTGTCCCAAAAGTCGAGGTTCCAGCTGATGTCGCAACAGGCACAGCTGCTTATGACATTCCTGCTCATTATGTATCGCAGTTTGTTCACGTCCCGTTCTCAAGACAGGAAGTGAACACCATCAAACAATCTAATCCTGATATTAGAAAAAATCCGACAGGGTTCTTTAAAGAGATAGAATCTCTCTTGCAGTCGTCAGTATTTACTCTGAGTGATATAGATGTGTTATTTCCTGTGCTCCTACCCGTTGATTTGTGGAAACTGATTAGAACAGTAGATGATGTACCAGGGTTAGGGGATACATGGGATAATATAGCTAGACTAGATAGAGAAAGGCCAGCTGGCGAGATACCACCACAGGTACGATAGAATAGTCACGAAACTAAAAACTATAATTCCGGAGAGAAGGATTATTTGGGACAAACTATCAGGATTAGTCAGGCGAGTACAAAGGCAGCGAATATGGCAAGGGAAATGTGCACTAAATAACACAGTGATTAGCTTCGAATTAAACTACGTGCACACAGGAACAACGACTCATCTATGCTAGAACCCAGGAGTGCAAATAGAGTGTGACAACAAAACCAATATATGAAAAGGGATGTGGGGTAAGCACCTGACCGCGAGGAAAGTCGGCAAGTGCCTTACCCCCAATTGCTGTTACAGGTACTGACAGCGCTAAACCCACGTGGAGGGCAAGCAATGACAGGATCTGTGGACTAACACTCTTGATGGTATTAAATAAGGGAACTAAAAAACAGTACTCACGAGGACAAGATAAACCTCTTGAATGTCAGCTAGCCCACGAATCCTGTTGATGAAACTGGGACCCAGAAAGGCTATAACAGTAATGGGAGGAAAACTAAATACCTAAGTTGGAATAGTGATTACAAATTAGTGAGGAAAACATAATCATTCACACAGGAGCTAGCTACAACCGCACACCACACCTAATAATCAAATGGGAAATAAATGCAGAAGTGCAATGGAAAACATGGAATGGATCCCAATAGAAAGTAAGGATCAGGAGCAGGGAAAAACGAAATAACCAATGAAAACTTCTCCCTACCCCTCCAAGGAAAAGACAGGAAGCTAATCTAAGAGGAAGGCTAAGGCATACGGGTTTACAGCAGCAAAGGACAGAGTCAAAGAAATATAGAACACAGACAAACTGGGCTGCATCTAAAAAAGGAAAGTACTGAGAAATGCTGCCTGCAAACAGAGGAATACAAAAAGGGGATCAAGGGAGCAGAAATCAATTAGCGCATGAATCCGAGATTCAGGGCGGAGGAACAAGAAAACAGGAACTAGGAACTAGGTACAAAGGCAAGGAACAAGGAACCAGGGACTAGTCACAACAGGAACACTGCAAACGATGACCAGCGCTGGACTGAAGTAAGACTGAGGCTTTTAAAGCTGCTTAACGAGCACACGCCTCAGGTGTGCTGATTGCTGCTCCTGCAGCCACAGCTGTTACCTATCCTCCACCCAACCTTGTCCTGCAAGGGTGGAGGTGGAGCAGTGGGCCAGCCATTCTGGGAAGCATAGTCATTTGGTTAAAGAAGCATGCTGGCTGCCAAAAACCTGGAATGGATCCGGAAGGGAAGTAGCTTGAAAAATAGGGATTTAGCGCTCCCAATTCATCACAGCACTGTAGCATAAGGTTCGGAGGAAAAGTCCAGTAGGGAATAAACCCCAAATCATGCCCCCAAGTGGTGGGAACGGGAGCGAAGGGAGCGAGTCGTGACAGTATACCCCCTCCTACGGCCGTCTTCGGGTGCCCGCCACCCGCACGAGACATCTTCTTTCCATGATGGGAGTGCTTTTTCTTTGGAGGTGGTACTGATGGAAACGGTGGCTTCTGGTGAGGAAGAGCCTCATGGTTCGAAGAAAGGCATGAAGGACTTGCAGGACCTGAAGCAGAGTTGGAAGGTCCAGGAAACTCAGTCACTGGGAGTGGACCCTTGTAAGTCTTTGAGGACGGAGGCAGGCTGGTGCAACATGCCTTAGACAATGGTAGAAGCCCTGTTAGCCTTTCTGCCGAGAGTGGACATGCGGGAGGTGAGGAAATTGCTGGCTTCAGGAAAGGTTTATGTTCAGCCATTAGAGAAGGTGGCGGCTGAGGTAGAGGTTCAGATTTTCTTCTGTCATCCATCTGGGAAAAGGCTTGTGGTTGAAAGTGACTAAGGTTTGACTGCACATGTTCTACGCCTTGGAGACCTGAAAGTCCAATGGGTTGTACAAGGCTGGTACTCCTGGTGACAGTCGTGTAACCACCTTGTTGCACGTGGGATACAACAGCATGGACGTTTGGCATACTGATAGGAGTGATAGACGCAGTACTTGGTATTTCAGGCACACTCGCAGAAGGAGCAATAACAGACACATTTTGAACTGCAGCAGTCATTCCCTTCCTTTGGCTACTAGCACCCAACTGGTGCTTCTTGGCGGATTTCTGTTGCACAAGTCCTGTAGGTAATACGCCGGTCTGCACCACCCCCTGTGCATACCCAGGTGAGTGGTTCTGACTCACCACTTGGTCCAGCTTGATGTCTCTGAAGCGGGAGCTGGCAAAAGTCTCAAACTCTGATGCTGCATTTTTAGGAGGCTCTGATGCTAAAGTGAAGCAGTTGGGAGAATCGTCTTGTGGAAAAGGCAGGCATTCTGGTGCTCCTCCTGAAGCAAAAGAAAGGCAAGCTAGACGTTCATCGACAGTAAATGGTTGGGATTCAGGAGGAATCGCTGGAGCAGAAGAAAATACAGCAGGATCTGATGGTGTAGACAGGTATACCTCTGATATTGGCAGCGAGGCTAAGCAGGATACAGGTGTCTCATGAACTGAAGGCAAATATTCAGTATACTCCGGGACTGAAGACATGCACTTTTGATGGACTACCGGAGGCTCTAAAGCTGAAGGATGATCTGCAGGATGAGTCACTGTAGCTGAAGACAGGCAGGCCAGGGGAAACCTTGAGGCTGAAGGCATGCAAGCTGAAGCAATCTCGTTTGCTGGATACAAACATGTCCAGGTCTTTGGGACTGGCTCTTGAGTAAATGGCAGACATGGCAGCGGTTCATTGGTTGAAGACACATGTTCCAAAGATGACTGCAGGGCTGTGGATTAGATCATAGAAGAGTCAATGGTTGTAGGAGGACAGACAGAAGTCTCAGAAGTTGACAGACACATTGGTGGCTCAGGAATGGAGGGCACCTTTAGGGCAGTAGACTCCTTGGCACCAGTAACCAAAGACTGAGCTGTACCCTTGCAGTCCCTTTCTTTAGTGGGTGACACAGAGTCTCTTTCTTTGTAGAAGTCAAAATCAACCAGTGGAATCACCATAGTAAAGTCTCTGTTAATCAGGATTTCGTCAATTGTCCATTCCTCTGTTTTAGCTTCTGAAAGAGGCAGATTAATAATCAACAGTTCAGGAATCGCCTGCCGGTTTTTTGGTTCTGTATACTGTGGAATGAGTCCATCAGAACATGAAATCTGTACTGTCTCTGACTGTTCGTATTGATCAGAATTGGCAGAAGGAAGAGTGAACCCAGAGGTAACATCGTTTTCCACATCAGCTTTAACATCTACTTCAGTCTCAGCAGCTGTATCAAGAGCAGGGCCTAAGCCTACTGTAGTGACTGAATCTGTGTATGCCACCATTGTGGATTGTGTTTGGAAATCAGAAGCTTGTATGTGTGCTAGCTCAGAATTATGACAAACTGCTACACAGGAAATTTTAGGTAAAGGAGTGGCTTGTAAATCTTCAGCTAACTGCAATCCCTGACAAACAGCAGAACAATTGTTAGAAACTGTGCCCAGATTAAGCGCTGTGCTAGACGAAAGACCTTCACTCCCAATAGATCTAACATATTGACAAATATCATGGTTTACCAAAGTCTCTGCACTCAGGGGCTGAACAGTGTTCACTTCCTCAACATCAACAGATAAAGTCTGAGGTGTATTCAGTAAAGAGTGCAAGGTTTTATTCTCCTCTTGTAAAGAAATGAATTCTTGTCTTAACTCCTCAAGCTTAGCTCTTAGCATGCCCTTCATTAACTGTACATCACTATCAGTAGGCACAGGGGGAGGCATAGTGGCATCAGGGCTGGATCCTGCACTAGCAATCTGGATGTGCACCGATTGTACATTGTCCTCTACTGCTTGCAGGTTCTGTGATTTATAGTTTCTCTTACCAACTTGGTCTGTGTTTCCCTTAAGCAAACTATTGACATTAGACCTCTTGGCATTAGGGACTACAGTATGTACCTGTGCAAAGGAGTATGCTTTAGACTGAGGGTAGAAAACAGAAGTTATGCAAGGAACCCCTCCATTCTTTATGTTTGTACCATGAAACTGTTCTATCTGAGGTGAAGCACAACTGGAATCATGGGGTTCAACAACAGAGGTACTCTTGTATAATAAGTCTAACAGTGTGTTGTTTTCTGCGGCTAAGGCTTGCGCTGACATAGAATCGGGATCAAAACAAAAGATAGAACTAGGATCAGGCAATGTAGGATGTGCCATCCTATGGGAAAAATACTATGCACGTAAATGCCCATTCGTGACAAGGAGTTCATTTAAGTCAGGACTAGTGATTTGATTGTCACAGGTAAATGTAGGGGAAGCTTTCTGTACAAACTTGTTAGAGGCCTTGCTGCCTTTCTTTCTTAAACTTGCCATATTCAATGGGAATTTTGGGCTGGTCATTCTATCACGATTAGTCAGGCGAGTACAAAGGCAGCGAATATGGCAAGGGAAATGTGCACTAAATAACACAGTGATTAGCTTCGAATTAAACTACGTGCACACAGGAACAACGACTCATCTATGCTAGAACCCAGGAGTGCAAATAGAGTGTGACAACAAAACCAATATATGAAAAGGGATGTGGGGTAAGCACCTGACCGCGAGGAAAGTCGGCAAGTGCCTTACCCCCAATTGCTGTTACAGGTACTGACAGCGCTAAACCCACGTGGAGGGCAAGCAATGACAGGATCTGTGGACTAACACTCTTGATGGTATTAAATAAGGGAACTAAAGAACAGTACTCACGAGGACAAGATAAACCTCTTGAATGTCAGCTAGCCCACGAATCCTGTTGATGAAACTGGGACCCAGAAAGGCTATAACAGCAATGGGAGGAAAACTAAATACCTAAGTTGGAATAGTGATTACAAATTAGTGAGGAAAACATAATCATTCACACAGGAGCTAGCTACAACCGCACACCACACCTAATAATCAAATGGGAAATAAATGCAGAAGTGCAATGGAAAACATGGAATGGATCCCAATAGAAAGTAAGGATCAGGAGCAGGGAAAAACGAAATAACCAATGAAAACTTCTCCCTACCCCTCCAAGGAAAAGACAGGAAGCTAATCTAAGAGGAAGGCTAAGGCATACGGGTTTACAGCAGCAAAGGACAGAGTCAAAGAAATTTAGAACACAGACAAACTGGGCTGCATCTAAAAAGGGAAAGTACTGAGAAATGCTGCCTGCAAACAGGGGAAGACAAAAAGGGGATCAAGGGAGCAGAAATCAATTAGCGCATGAATCCGAGATTCAGGGCGGAGGAACAAGAAAACAGGAACTAGGAACTAGGTACAAAGGCAAGGAACAAGGAACCAGGGACTAGTCACAACAGGAACACTGCAAACGATGACCAGCGCTGGACTGAAGTAAGACTGAGGCTTTTAAAGCTGCTTAACGAGCACACGCCTCAGGTGTGCTGATTGCTGCTCCTGCAGCCACAGCTGTTACCTATCCTCCACCCAACCTTGTCCTGCAAGGGTGGAGGTGGAGCAGTGGGCCAGCCATTCTGTGAAGCATAGTCATTTGGTTAAAGAAGCATGCTGGCTGCCAAAAACCTGGAATGGATCCGGAAGGGAAGTAGCTTGAAAAATAGGGATTTAGCGCTCCCAATTCATCACAGCACTGTAGCATAAGGTTCGGAGGAAAAGTACAGTAGGGAATAAACCCCAAATCATGCCCCCAAGTGGTGGGAACGGGAGCGAAGGGAGCGAGTCGTGACACAAACTTACTGCTTGTGTCCAAGGGAAGTCTGAGGGAGCTACCGAATTCTTTAATCGGTTTGAACAAGTGTTTTCAGATTTCAGTGGATGTCATGATGCCTACCTCAGGGCATCCAGACCAAGTCCATCAACCCCGGAAGCAGGCATCATGTTACCTGGAGCAAACCCAGCAACCCCTGTTAGGGGCTATCTGGGTACAGTCCTGGCGCCTATGGCGGCAGGCTCATATGGGACATCAGTCCTGGCCCCATAGGCTCATATGTTAAAACTTACCTGATGCAGACCATGCTGCAAGGGATCCAAGTATCCAAGCCCTTGTGAGGCTTGAATGGACTATTTTATCTGAGGGACTATTTTGTTACTCGTGTGTGGCTGTGGAGGAATACTTACCTGGGACTACTTTGAAGGCTACCTAAACTACGCCCGAAGAGCAGCACATGCTTTGCGTTATTCTGCATCCAGCAGCATAACGCTCACCGTGTCTGCAGTCAGCATACAGCATCCTGCCACATCCGCCTCGAGTCCATAGCGCCTAGAAAGAAGGGAAAGAAGAAGAAAGGGTAGAACAAGAACTTTACTGGATTTCTTACCTTCATTTTAAACGCGTTGCATCTCCAGCAGCAGCGCCGCTCCATACTCACCGTTCCTCGGTGCTGTCTCTTGCCAAAATATGCTTACCTGATTTTACCGCAGGAGGTATTATCCACCAGCACGCCAAATCTTCCTACGCTGCACCTGCAAGAAAAGAGAAAGCAGCGAGTTAAACCTTGGCATCATTTACCGGACAGTGTTACAAAACACATACCTGAACGCTTTCAGCTGCCACAAGACGATCATCTTTTGGGTCTAAGCTGCAAAAGAAACAAGGAATTGGACAAGAGTGATTAATCGGACATTTTGAACTCATTAGAACTATATACTTACGGCCTTTCGCCCGGAGGTTTGGAGGCAAGATTTGTCCAGAACTCTTCCAATATCCTCAAGTCAGTCAAGTAACTGGCCATCAACGCGCCCCTGCATTCTTCGCAGGATGGAGAGCTCATCATACAAAACTATAAGGTGAGCTTTGTGAAAGGGAATGTCAGAAGTGATAAGTGGGGACGCAGTGAGGTGTTAATACTCAAATCCACGGGTGGCTAATTCCCTTTCCCCGTCTTTAGGAGACTACTTCTACGGGTCAAGCAGACGAAGCTAGGTGGGCCTGTCCAGTCAGTCATCTCTGCACTACACATCACGTTGGTGGAGACCGTGGCTGTCCAGTTCCGCTCGACACCCCTGTGGGAGCCAGGTGAGCGTAACAGAACACAAAGCGGTCTTACAAATTATCACCCGGATGTCATGGAGACCTCAGAAACTGACCAACTGGCCCAATTATTAGGGGAATTTAGGGCTGAAGTACATGCTGTTCACCAAGAAACTAATACACTCAGGAGAGAGTTGATTGTTTCGAAGGAATGCACTGATGATCTTGCTATACAATTACTGCAAAACCAAGCGGGGCAAGCACCCCTACCGGGACTTGGGGGGATTCTAAATCCTGTTTCACCAAGCAACCCTGTGCAAGTGATTTTACCAGGCAATATCTCTTTAGCCCCGCTAGAACGCTTTGCGGGGGACCCGAAAAGATTTGCAGTGTTCATGAACCAATGCCGTTTGCACTTTTTATGCAGACCTGGAGCCTTTCCAAATGATCAAGCCAAAGTATCCTTCGTATTATCATATCTCAGCAGCAGTGCAGCGGATTGGTCAATCCCACTAGTCAATCAGGATGACCCTATTCTTCGGGATTTTCAGGGTTTTCAAATGAGCATGGAAAGACTATTGGCCCGGCAATCTCAAGGACAGGCCCTGGATAACAAACTTTTGTCCCTACGACAGGGTAACCAAGACCTTCCAACCTACATAGCAACCTTTAATAGGTTGGTGGTGGAAACTGGATGGCCCGAGGAAAAACGGATTACGTTGTTTCATCGGGGACTTCGAGGAGAACTCAAAGATGTTTTGGCTCAAGTTGTGAACCCACCTCAAGACTGTGCTGAATATATAGACTTAGTGGTCCAGTTAGATCACATTCTTCAGAATCGAAAGGCTGATCGAGCCAAGTTTGAGAACCGGGTGTGGTTAAACCCAACGCTACCCCCCAAAGGAACAGATGCCTCAGAACCCATGCAAATCGGAGGAGTTAAAGGACCCTTAGCACAGAAGGAAAGAGAAAAAAGGCAGCAAATGCAATTATGTCTATACTGTGGAACTTCGGGACATTTTCTACGGGATTGCCCTGTAAAACCACCCAAGAAGGTCGTAGGAGCTGCTGATAAAAGCCATATGGTGCCTGACTCGGGAAACGACCACGCCCGACAAGCGTAGAGGTGCGCTTGCCGAGCTTGAAGAAGGATACTCAGACCTTGCATTTCATCATATCAATGGTCCTTATAGATCCAAGGCAGCCATCACGTTTGCACGCAGTTAGAGCATACATTGATAGCGGGGCCATCGGAAACTATGTGGACCACTAATTGGCTTCTAGGATGAATCTACCTCTCTGCAGAAAGACCACTTCGGATGTCATCACCACAGTTGATGGAACTGAAATTGCCTCTGGGCCTGTAACTCATTCCACCGCAGAAATGACATTATTGGGTCAGGATGGGCATCGAGAGACTATTGTGTTTGATTTAATCAAAGCCCAGCAGTTCCAAATAATACTGGGGATACCTTGGTTGGAAACACATAGTCCTTGTATTAATTGGCGAGAGAAGAGAATAACCTTCCCGGATTGTGCACATACTTGTTACCCAATAAAAACCTTGAACAAGGACCTGGCCACAGTCGCTACTCCAGTTGTGCAGTTACCACACGAATATCAAGATTTCCAGGATGTTTTCCAAAAAGAACAGGCAAACACCTTACCACCTCACAGATCATACGATTGTCAAATTGATCTCATACCTGGTGCACAACCTCCATGTAGTAGGATCTACGCACTTACGGAACCCGAGAACCTTCACCTACGACAATACTTGGACCAATACCTTGCCAATGGCTTCATTCGTCCATCCAAGTCCCCTGCATTCAGCTTTGTTCTTCGTGCTAAAAAAGGAAGGTGACCTCAGAACGTGCATAGACTACCGCGCCTTAAATAAGATCACGGTTAAGAACCGATACCCATTGCCTCTGATCCCAGAATTACTAGACCAAGTAAAGGACGCTTGCATCTACACTAAATTAGATCTCCGAGGGGCATACCATCTAGTACGTGTAAAGAAAGGCGACGAATGGAAGACTGCTTTTCGCACTAAGTACGGGTTATTCGAATTCCAGGTGATGCCCTTCGGGTTGTGCAATGAACCAGCAGCCTTCCAGTATTTTATGAACGATGTCCTGCGTGAACTCATTGACGTCTGTGTTGTCGTATACATAGACGATATTCTAGTGTACTCCTCTTCAGAATCTGACCATGTGAGCATGTTCGTGCAGTCCTTGAGAAGCTACCCCAGCACAAGTTATATGCAAAATTGGAAAAATGCGTTTTCCATACTACAGAAGTTGAATTTCTTGGATTTATCCTGACTCCAAAGGAGTTCGAATGGACTCTCGAAAGGTGGGCCACCTGGCGAAAAGACGTAAAGTAATTTGTAATGTCCTGTGGCATTTGCGCCCAAAACAAAAGTCAGAAGGAAAAACCGGCAGGCCTTTTACAACCCTTGGATATTCCAATTACACCATGGCACACCTTATCGTTAGACTTTATTACAGACCTACCTTCATGTAATGGATTTAACACCATTCTCGTTACTGTGGATATTTTTTCCAAAATGGCCCACATTATTCCTTTAAAGGGATTACCTTCTGCTTCAATTCTGGCCAAGGAGTTTCTCGAAAACATTGTTCGAATACACGGATTTCCCTCCGTATTGGTCTCTGACCGAGGTAGTCAATTCATTTCACATTTTTGGAAGAAATGTTGTCAATTGGCTCAAATCGACGTGAGGTTATCGACCAGTCACCATCCCCAGACCGATGGTCAAACGGAGAGGACCAACCAGACTCTTGAACAGTACCTACGTCGTATGTTACACCAGACTAAAAGTAATTGGAAGGACATTCTATGGATCTCCGAATATGCATCCAATAACTTTGTACATTCTGGAACTGGACAAAGCTCCTTTTATACCATATACGGGCACCACCCTCGAACCTCAGAACTAGTCTCACCTCAACACTTAGAAATGCCCGCAGTGAACCATCTGCACGCTACTATTACGCAAGCCTTTAAGGAAGCAACTGAACATTTGAAACATGCGAAAGAAAAGTACAAGAAAAACGCTGATCAGCATCGAAGTGATGCTCCACAATACCAAATTGGGGATCAAGTTTGGTTGACCACAAAACGCATACCTCTAAAAGGAAAGCGGACCTTTAACCCTAGATATTTGGGACCTTACCTTATTAAGGCCATTATCAACCCGGTGACCGTAAAATTGGAATTACCTGCTAGTATGCAAATTCACCCCGTCTTCCATGTGTCACTTCTGAAGCCAGTACAACCTGGGACAAGACTAACCAAGCCACCTGGCCCCGTCCTTATAGACAGGGAACCCGAATTTGAAATGAAAAGTATCCTGGACTCCAAAATGGTTAAGTCAAGACTGTTTTATTTAATCGACTGGAAAGGTTACAGACCACAAGAATGGTCATGGGAACCTAGTGACTACGTTCATGCACCTAGGTTGGTGAGAAGATTCCACCGGAATTTCTCAGACAAACCAAGGCCAAGGGGAGGAACAACTTTAGGAGGGGCCTTGGGGGGAAGTGCTGTCATGATGCCTACCCCCGGGCATCCAGACCAAGTCCATCAATGCCGGCAGCAGGCATCATGTTACCTGGAGCAAACCCAGCCACCCCTGTTAGGGGCTATCTGGGTACAGTCCTGCTGCCTATGGCGCCAGGCTCATATGGGACATCAGTCCTGGCGCCTTAGGCGCCAGGCTCATATGTTAAAACTTACCTGATGCAGACCATGCTGCAAGGGATCCAAGCATCCAAGCCCATGTGAGGCTTGAAGGGACTATTTTCTCTTAGGGTCTATTTTGTTACTCGGTGTGGCTGTGGAGGAATACTTACCTGGGACTACTTTGAAGGTTATTTAAACCACGCCCGAAGAGCAGCACATGCTTCGCGTTATTCTGCATCCAGCAGCGTAAAGCTCACCGTGTCTGCAGTCAGCATCCAGCATCCTGCCATGCCCGCCTCGAGTCCAGAGCACCTAGAAAGAAGGGAAAGAAGAAGAAAGGTTAGAACAAGAACTTTACTGGATTTCTTACCTGATTTCGGATTCAGCGCAACTTCGAACCAGAAACAGAATTCATTTTAAACGCGTCTCATTGCCAGCAGCAGCGCTGCTCCATACTCACCATTCCTCGCAGCCTCTCTACGATCCGGTGCTGTCTCCATCACCTGGTTGCCGCATTCCAGTGCCTAAGAGGGACAAGAAAACAACAAGGTGAGCCAAGGGAACAAACAAGGACAATCTCTTGCCACCATATGCTTACCTGATTTTACCGCAGGAGGTATTATCCTCCAGCACGCCAAATCTTCCTACGCTGCACCTACAACAAAAGAGAAAGCAGCGAGTTAAACCTTAGCATCATTTACTGGACAGTGTTACAAAACACAGACTCTTACCTGAACGCTTTCAGCTACCACAAGACGATCATCCTTTGGGTCTAAGCTGCAAAAGAAACAAGGAATTGAACAAGAGTGATTAATTGGACATTTTGAACTCATTAGAACTATATACTTACGGCCTTTCACCCGGAAGTTTGGAGCCAAGATTTGTCCAGAACTCTTCCAATATCCTCAAGCCAGTGAAGTAACTGGCCATCAACGCGCCCCTGCATTCTTCGCAGGATGGAGAGCTCATCATACAAAACTATAAGGTGAGCTATGTGAAAGGGAATGTCAGAAGTGATAAGTGGGGACGCAGTGAGGTGTTAATACTCAAATCCACGGGTGGCTAATTCCCTTTCCCCGTCTTTAGGAGACTACTTCTACGGGTCAAGCAGACGAAGCTAGGTGGGCCAGTCTAGTCAGTCATCTCTGCACTACGCATCACGTTGGTGGAGACTGTGGCTGTCCAGTTCCACTCGACACCCCTGTGGGAGCCAGGTGAGCGTAACAGTGGACAAGATTTGAGCACAGAGTCTGGAAAAAGACTATTCGTAGATAAATTTGTGCTTGGATTGTTGCCTGACATCCAGTTGCAAATTATTACTTCTGATAGCGCTTGACAGGCTCAGTCTGAAGTATTGCATATGGCTCAGTACTATGAAAACCGAGTCAATAATGAGAAAGAAAGAATTGAAAAGAGAAAGGGTGACTTCAAAACTAAAGTTCTATTGCAACAGATTGTTAGAGGCCCTAGAGGGGGTACTTCACAATTTAGGGGACAATATGCTCTACAAGGTAATGTGCCATTGGGTCCTGTACACATAAACCAATGTGCTTATTGCAGACAAGAGGGTCATTGGCGAGCACAATGCCCGATCCTCCAGCAGAGGTTGAATAACACATTTGGTAACATTGGTAGACGATCCAGAGGCCGCCCTGGGGCAGGGGATCCTGGTAGAAGTCAGTTTTCTCAAAATACGCAACTTTTTCACAGAATAATCAGGCACCGAGTGTGGATAATAGACATTTTTTTGATCATCCTTCTGCTGCATATCTCTCTGAAGACCTTCCTTTGATGACATTTTGTTTCAATAGGATTGTGCGAAGCAGGGTATGGAACCGACGCCTATTCCCGTTAATCAGAAAGGTCTCTACGTTGAAATGATAGTGGGAAATAGGAAACATCTATTCTTGATAGATACAGGAGCACAGAAGTGTTCCATTTACCATTCATGGGTTCCAAACATTCCACTGTCAGGGCAAACCAATGTTTCTGTAGGGTTTTCTGGTACGCCAGTAGTCTGTCCGGTTTCTTCGCCGGTACCGATTACATTGGGTCCATTCATGGACCACTGTCCATTTCTTTTGACAACGAACTGTGGAGAGAATTTGTCGGGGTTGAATCTGTTGAAAGAATTAAATGCGGTAATTCATTGTTCTTCGGATGGAGTGCGTTTGACAATTTCACCACAGCAACTTTCTGTCTCTCAGTTCCTGACTAGACCTCTGCTGCCGGAATTTAGTGATGTTCCGGAGTGTTTATGGGCACTGGATGACAATGATGTCGGAGTTCTACAAATTGAGCCTCTTAAAATCATTTTAAAACATGGAGTAAATTTGCCATGTATTCCTCAGTATAAAATTTCGGTTGATGGTGAGCAAGCTTTGAACTGCATAGTCTCCGATTTTGTACATCGTGGGGTAATTGAGGAAATTGCAGGTAGTTTGTGCAATAGTCCGATTTTGCCTGTGTATAAGAAAGGCGATAATGTAATTCCTTTTCATTTTATCATTGATTTACACGCCATCAATAAGATTGTTGCTTCACAATTTCCTATTGTTCCTGATGTGACGACAATACTAACCATGATCCCGGCTTCTGCTACTCATTTTAGTGTTGTAGATCTTAAGAATGCTTTCTTTAGCATTCCTATACACAAGGATTGCAGATACCTGTTCGCGTTCACCTTAGGGGGACGCTCATTTACATTCACCCGTGCGCCGCAAGGTTACACGGAAAGTCTGAGCATCTATAGTAGGACTTTGAAAGAGCAGCTTGACACACTCTAGTTGTCTACCACTTGTACACTACTTCAGTACGTAGACGATCTGCTTTTAGCTGCTCACTCAGAAAGTGCCTGTAAGGAGGCCACCGTGTTGTTGCTTATTCACCTAGCAAAACATGGACATAAAGCTTCACTGAAAAATTTGTAATATTGTCGACAGGATGTCACCTATTTAGGCTATCTCCTGTCAAAGGAAGGAAGAAGGTTGACGCCTGAATGGATTAAAATCATTTCTAGCATGTCTGCCCCAAATACACAGAAGGAAGTCAGAGCCTTGATAGGAATGGCTTCTTACTGTAGGCAGTGGATCCCGAACTTCTTGTTAACGATTAAACCAATGTTGGCTCTGACAAAGAAGGGCATTTCTTTGCCATTGCCGTAGAACTTGGAACACCAGCCAGTGTTTGATCTGCTCAAGACTGCACTGTGTTCAGCACCGGTTTTGGGCACACCACATTATGAAAAGGCCTTTGTGTTGCATGAGCATGATGGATGTGCTTTGGCTGTATTAACGCAGGAACCTGGAGGGAAGAAAAGGCTGTGCAGCTACTTTTCTTCCGCCTTTGATCCTGTTGCACGCGCTTTGCCAAGATGTTTGAGAGCTGTTGCTGCTGCTGCTGCTGCATATTGTAGGGTGTCCTGACCCACGTTTGGACTATTATGCTGCAACAATTGGTGCTGTGGGCTTAGGAAATCCAAGAGGGCGGAAAAGCCCACATTTGCGCCAGAATCCTGGAGAACCGTGCAGTTTTGCGCACAGCAAAATTGTCCCCTGACCTGCCACCCACCAGTGCAAAGAAAGATGGTTCTGTTCAAAATCCGTTTTTATTAATGTAAAAAATTGCTAAGATCATGGGCCCGGAACCAACAAACAAAAATCCAACTATGGTTGAGTGTTTTACTTTACAGATCCACATCAATGTCATGTCAAGCAAGGATCATATACTATCAAGTAAAATCCTTTCTTTTGGAAATGTATTAATTCAAGACAGATCCCAAAAATAGGTGCAGTACCGGCATTTTCCACAAACCGGCGCTAGCGGTCTAAACTCTGACTGGGGACCTGTATTGCAGAAGCTAAACAGCATCCTGAGCTAGATGGGACTTCAAAGGTTTGTTCCCAGAAGGCAGTTGGATTCAATTAAAAGTTCAAAGGGGTTGCCTTTCCTGAGAACTCTTAACACCCCAGAGACCAACACCATGAGGCAGGATATCACATGGCCCTGTTGATTGGGAGGGAGGGGGTTTCCAGCCTGGAGGAGAGAGACAATAGACCCTTTCAATTGAATGGGGTATGTTAATTTTGGGTGTGGACTGTAAACAGAGCTCTGCCTGGAAGAAGAGACATGTGATCCCTGACTCACCCAGTTCCTAGGGGCGGGCCAGACACTTTTTGTGAATTGAATTGAAGGCAAATATATGTTTTATAAAAACACTGATAACTAATTGTAACCAGATGACAGGAATGTACAATTTGGAGATCCTTAAAATGGATTATGTACATACAATTTGAGGCTAAACTCAATTCCGTATGATGTTCTGGGACCAAACCCCACAGTTTATTCATGCTGCAGACACCGGGTTTAAGCTAGAGACATGGAAATTTACTGGAATATGTGTAGAAAGGCGGTGTACAATTGTGCCATTTTTGGTAAACGTCCGATATTGGTAAACCAACTAAAAACGAAAATAAGTTATCATTTTTGAATGCAAGCTCTTAGGAAGATCAGAGTTGAACAAGAATGTACCTTAAGTCATCTGCAATCTGTACATGTAATGTCAACCACTTGTGTATCTGGGAAATGCGTTTAGTTATGAAAATGATTTTCTAAGGTAAAAGCAAAGGGGAGTGTTCTTTCTGTATGCCCTAAAGATGACTCACTCTGACTCACTGCTCCCTTCTCAAATCAGGTCAAAGAGAAATCCTTGACCTATCAAATCGTGAGTGGGTTGGGCAAAGAAAGTTAGCATCCACACCCTTTTTCTAAAGACATAAAAAGATCCACTGGAAGCCAGATAGGGACATTCACATTCCACTTTCTTGCGGGACGCTTTGCCGGGAGACTCCAGACTTCAAATCCATCAATCGCCACAGACCAGAACTTTGAATCCAGACTCCAGAACTTGTAGCAGAGAGGCCTGAATCCACAAGCTGAATCCTTTTTCAGTAGGTCTCAAAATCATTTGCAAATTATTCAAACAGCCGGGCTGAGCTGTCGGATTCTGGCCTAGAACCCTGTGCCAGAAAGACCCAGAAAGCAGTGCTGTATCCAGAGAGACCAGAGATCCTGAGAGACCAGACCCAGACCAGATCGCTGAGAGCTGACCCAGATCGCTGTACGCAGAACCAGTACCAAGTTGCGAGAGAACCGCAGCCAATCCTGACCCGATCCGTGACGAAGTTGCATTCCTGTCCGAAATATAGTGTGAGTACTCAGCCAGAACTGTGCAAAACCAATCTCTTAGTTTAAAATAATTTAATTCAAACTATTTTAACCTATCTAGAACTACATCACAGAATTGTGTGTCCTTCTGTGACTTTAAAGCTGCAAAGCTGTCATCTGTCATTCTGAAACTTTAAAATTTCATTTCTGATAATCTACCTCCACTAAATCGTCAGTATCTCTTGAACCGTTTGTGCTAGAAGCAAGATTTAACTTTCATCATGAAGCTAAGATTGTAGGCTTTCCAACGAATCCAGAACCGACTTCCTATTCATTATACTTATTCCGTAATCGTGCTTGACGCACTCGGAAAAAGTGCTGCGTTTGCGATTTGGCTCAAATTTCTTCACGTGTCAAAATAGCAGCTTCTTGCTTTCCTTTGCTGAAATTCGTTTGCAACCTGACAATCATTCACAGAGCATTGCTAAAGTGATCCTGAACTAATTTAAAGTAGCTATCACCCACCCTGAATCTCTTATAGGGAATTATTTTTAGAATATTTTTCTCTTCTTTGCATACCACCTTTAAAGTACTTTGCCTGTGTTTAAAATCATCCCTGTTTCTCTAAGCTTGCTAGGGGGGAACTGAATTTGTATTGTACTGTGATTATATTCCAAAAGACTGTGTGTGTTACTTCCACCTCCTTACATTGCATAGAGGGGTGGTGAATTACCAAAAGGGGAAAAGTGATTATATTATGTTTTGCTGAAATCATATCAAGTTTTTCCTGTGTTGCTTCTTTTCCACCTTGCATTTCCTTGTACCATATAAAGCATTCTCAGATACCTTATCCTCTATACTACTCCTAAGTGATTAAACCAGTGTGCTAGTATCACATCATCCATTGTTGATCACTCACTGTCATATGTCTAAGTGTGATATCAAATATTAATTTATTATCAAAGTGTGATATATATCTATTGTTTAATTTTTCAAATAAAACTTTTCAATTTGCAAAACAAACCTACTTCTTGGCTCATTGGGGTCAGGGGGATTCTAAGAGAGGGGCGTTATACAAGGGTTCATCATCCAGATTATAACTTGTCATAAAAATATATAAATAAGGGCTTCCCTTAAGTAATCCCAGACAAGGCACTGACCTAGTGGGAATGCTTGATTGGAGTCATTAACACAGTGGCGGCTCGTAGCCGGGGATTCTGGATTAGATCTTTCACTTGTGCAGATTAATACAGTGTGCTAAATGACAGAATATATAAATTCTGTTGGATCACCACGCCGTGTTACACTGTAAAAACACCCCTCAAAGGAACGCTCTAAGGAAACGGTCTGTTTTGCAAAAGAAAATACAAACTTCTGTAAGTCCGGAAGGAAATCAAGTTCCAGAATGACGACCTTGGTAGATATCAAAATAGCCAGAGAACACCTCGCACATAAGCTATTTGTGAGAGGTGAGTGGGCTCATCAGGACCAGGCGTTCTGGTTGCAGGCAATCGCACCCGGGATAACTGAAACAGGGTCAGATATATGGAGAGATCAGGGTCCCTTACATGTGGCACTGAGTGAACTACGTATGGCCCCTAAGGCCAAGGATGAGCACAACAAGATTGCCAGGGTAGCGGCATATTTATATTTACATATGGGAGCCATACAGGACAAATGTGCTGAAGGCCAAGATCTGGCAAATAGGCAACTGATGGCATTAGAGAAGGCCCAATCTGACCTGGTCTCTTCAGAGCAGAGGCTTCAGAGGAGCCAGGAGTCATAAAATGATAGTAGGCAGTATATTATTAAATAAAAGGAGGAAATGGATATCCTGCAACAGGAAAATTCTGACCAGGATAACAGATTTCTGGCCTTGCAGAAGGAGTACCAAGAAGGTTTGGACGCCCTACTGCAGAGCCAGAAAAAGCTGGATCAACAACTGGACTTCAATAGGGCATGCGCAGAGCAGGTAGTCACCCTGCAAAGCCACCTAGATAGGGAGAAAGAGGAAAGCAATACATTGATTTTGAAAGACCTGGATACCCAGGCAGAGTTTGAACAAGAACGCCAGAAAGCTGGTGCCTTTCAAAGGCAGAGGGACGACCTGGCGGCACAGATACAGGCTCTTAGTCAAGAAAGGGACACCTTAGGCCAGGAAGACTGCCAATTAAAAGAAAAAATTGAAGGAAATCACCTGGCCCTCCAGGGGCTGGGTGACCTCCAAAAAGAGCATCAGAACTTGTTAGAGCACACCAGGAGGGTGGAAGATGCTCTGGCAAGAAAGGAGCAGGCCAGTAGTGGTGGGACTCAGGAGGTAACCCTCCTGCAGCAAAGACTGGCCCAGTATTCCAGGACCAATCAGGAGGCACAGAGAGAGAATGAGGCTCTCTGTCAGCACAATGATAGGCTCCAGCAACAGGTAGCCATGCAGGAGATCCTGATAGTCTAGTAAGGCCTTAACTGAGGAACTGAAAGCGCAGGCTCTTGCATTGCAACAGGGAGCAGGGGCTGATAGAGATGAAGTTCGCTGGGAAAGGGAAACACCTGAGCATAACCTCAGGAGCCCTAGTACCAGAGGCCTTCATCTCTCCCAGTCCTTGGACTCTGCCACCCCCATGTCCCCTGGCGCACATGAGCACAGGGCCACAGGGAGGGCAGATTACTATCCAGCCAAAAGTATGGGGTTCATAGGCCAGTACCTCCCAGGAATGGATGGGCGGGCATCCGGGTATGGGCACCTAAGCACAGTGCAATTTAGTGGGGAACCCCAGGAAAGTAGACCCACTATGGGCATCCTAAAAACCTCTGCCCAGTTAGGTCCGTGGGGGGAGGAGGGTACCCATCAAATCCTGGCAGCAAGGAGGGATCTGAAGACTCCTCTGAGCGGCCCAGGACACAGGAGACCAGGTCCCCACACTCTGCCAGCCATTCCCAGGCTCGCAGAATCCGGGAAAACCTGGAAGATCAGACGGGCACCTCTGGGAGCAGTGCCTCTGAGTCAGAGGATGAGTGGACCAGAGTTACCCGAACCAAAAAGGCCAATAAGGCAAAAAGGGCCTTGCTTAAGGACCCCTTAAAGCAGATCAAGGCAATAAGGAGTGTCATCACCCCTTATCACAAGAACGCCAAGTATTCTGTTTGGGAACACTTGGAGCTCTATGAGCAAATGATGGAGACTTTCCATTTGAAGGACAGCAGTAGCTGCATTCAGTATGTCAAATGGAAATTCTCCCCAGAATACTCTTTGCGGGGCTGGAGGACCAAAACCATTCAAGATGGTCCACATATAGGGCGGCCATCTTGAAACATTTTTCTGTTCACCGGAATCCCCAAGAGGCTCGCAAGGAAGCCTACAATTTGCAATGTGGGGAGGATCAGGCCCCACAAGAATTTGTGCAAGAATTGAAGCGTGCCTTTGCGCAGACCACCAGAAGGGTGCGCACGGACAGCAGAGAATTCATCAACACATTTTTCCATGCTCTCCCCAAATACATAATGACCCAGCTCGTGAGAGATTTTCACGAAAAAAGATCTTTAGACTGGGTCATTGAGCAAGCCACCCGCATCTATGAGGTGCAGAAACCGGTGGGAAATAAGAATCAGCCCAAAAACCCCAAAACTAACAGCACCCCTGCTGCTGCCAAGGTGGCAGAGGTAAACATTGCCCCCGTTTTAGATTTGGAGATGGGGGGACCTAAAAACCTGCCTGCACCAAATAATTCACAGCCCAGAAGGCCCTCGGGCCAGTTACAGACAGGGAGTCAAGGAGGTAGTCCCACAAATGGGGGCCCCCGCTCCCCTGACTATGTAAGTCCTCGCTATAAGGGAAACAGTCCAATCCTGGGTTATGTGTGGACTCCTCCGGCCCAAGGGGGGGCTCCAACCAAGCGCCCAACCCAGGGAACTTCCCTCCACACTTCCCCCAGGAGGGCAGAAATTCACCAAATCCTGGGCAGAACTTGTTCCCCAGGTATCCACCCAACTTCCAGCCCCAAAATCATCCATCCTTCTTTCCCCACTTCCCTGAGCCCAGACAACCTAATCCGGGAGAGGGGAGGCCAAGGGTGGAGGGGTACCCAAATCTTCCCAACCCGGGACACTACCAGCGAAGGGATAGCTACCCTTCCCTGGATCAGTCCAGGGGAGAAAACAGAACCCTGTATCAGCCTGAGCAGGTTTCCCAACTTGAGCACCAGGTCCAAAATATGGCACGGGATCTGGGTCACATGCTGAGGGCTCAACAGAACCCTCAGATGAGCATGCCACCGCAGAATGCCCCAAACTCTGGGCCTGGTGCTCCAGAACATTGACGGGGGCAGCACCCCGATAACCCACCAGTTCCCAGGGAGGAGGCACAAGGGGAAGGGAGGTGTAAAGCCTTGGAGGAAGCTTCCTTCCCCACTTGTAAACAGCCCCTGGAAACCCAGGAACCGGAAACAAAATCTCCTACCCCTGGAAGTCTGCCGCCCAAGGAGCAGAGAGGAGGTAGGAGAAACAAAGTACCCAAACAGACCCATTTTGTGGAGGAGGTACAGGTCTTCCAATTTGAGGGAGAGGGATCCCAAGAGGATCCTGGGGAAAGGATCTTCTCCTTCAGAGATGGGGGAACTCCTCCCAAGGAAAAATGGGTCCCAAGGGATTCCAAAGCAGACTGGGTAGATGTGGGGATCGAGCCGTCACCGCCCATCATCCTATCCCAGAACTAACAATACCAAAAACCCCTGGTTCAAACCCATCCTGATGACTGCCTCCAAAAAGGGGGGGTCGGCCCAGAACCGGAACCAGGGGAACCCAAAACCATTTCAAGTTGCCAACTTTTTCTTGCAGATTCCCACGACTCTCCACAGAATTCTGCCCAAATTTCTTCTCTCACAATGTCCAAAACCAGAAAGTTACGGTACAAGTACAGGGGCAGGGTACAATTTTGGCACTGGTGGACACTGGATCCCAAGTTACTCTTCTGTCCAAAAGGGCCTTTGATGAACTAAATGCAGGAAGGGGGGAGAATTACTGTATTCCTCTCACCTCTCTTCCTGGACAACTCCAGAACTTTGATGGGAAGGAAATTCTCATCGAGGGGACTGCAGATTTGGACATCAAAATTGGGCGACACAAGGTGAAACACCCGGTCATAGCAGTGACTCCAGAGGGAATGACCTCCTGAGAATGTTGTCACCCCTAATAGATTGCATAAACAGGGTCCTCTGGACCCAGACTAGCCGACCAATAAAACTAAAACAGAGTGTCAACCATGTTAGTTTGAACGGCACGTGCCACATGGTTGAACAAAAATCTGACCAAGTAGAATTTCACTTCCAGAACAACCAAATTCCAGATGTGACAGTAATAGCAGTAGGACAACAGACTGGTGATGGGGGGTCCTCTCTATTTCTGAAAATCAACCTTCCCTTCAGTTTAAGGTGGTATTCCACACTGGAAGGAAATACTCTGAAATTCTTTACTAATCCACAATCAGAAACTCCCATTCCTATAGTCCAGAAAGAGGTGGAATCAGCTCAGAGCCTGGCTTATATTCAGCAAATTGGAGAGCAGTTATTCATCCCTGTTCAGTTAAATGATGGGAAGGACTCTGTTCTCGCCCTAGTGTGTGTGAACAACAGTAAGAGCTTCATCAGCGAAGCCATGTTCCGCCAACTCCCAAAGGATCCAGCCATTCCCGCATTCAAACTGATAGACAAATGGAAAATGGACCTGGAAGCACCTAATTCCAAACATCTCCTGCTAAGCAGGTGTATGCTCAAAATCTCCATTGGCAACAAGAGCATAGTCCATAATTGTTGGGTCGTGCGAGACATCAACGCTGCCTTTTACTTAGGCAGTGACATTCTCAATCGCTTTGCCATTAGTTTGGACCTAATAAACTTCAAAGCTTGGTCCCGATTAGCGGATAATCCCATGGGCTTTGATGATCCAGGAAAAGCATTTAGGTCAGCTCAATTGCTAACTTATGCAGTTGAAATTCAGATTAAAGAGGAAGTCACCATCCCAGAAAGGACCCGACAATTCTCCCTGGAAGTGAAAGTTAAAAGAGGACAAAAATTGAAAAACCCTGATGCTTATATTCATCTAAATGCTTTCCTCCAACAGCAAGGGTTAGGGGTAAACCCAACACCATTAGTCAACATAGAACATGAGACCATTTCAATAGAGGTGGATAACAGCGACTTAAAGAGTTTTACTCTAGCCGCAGGCACCATTATTGGAATGGCGGTTGATGACCGACATTTTTCCATTGATCTAGGAAATGAACTGTTAGGACCAATCCCCAAGGACTGTCATGACAGTGACAGTGATGACAATACAACACCAGACAGGATCTTTACCCGGCATGGGGGGAACTTCCTGGTGTACACTTCTTACCCTTATGGTAAGGAAGATGTGACTTGTGACTTCAGAGGGGATGAGGTGATTTTCCAGGTCCATGAGGGCTGCCTTTCCCACCTGAAGCCTCCGGTCCAAATCAGCACTCTGACCAGGGACTTCTCCACCCAGCTGGAGGTGGCCGCTGAGATAGCAAAACCAGAAGTCTTTCCAGGCTTCAGGCAGATGGTGGAAGAGAGAGTCAACCTAGCTGATGCCTATGTGACTCTGGAGCAGAAGGAAAAGTTGAAACAAGTTTTCTTGGATTTCCAAGATCTCTTTGCGGTAGACTCCTATGACTGTGGTCGCACCGACATCCACACAACAATTCCCACGGACCCTGGAATGTCTCCAGTGTTTGTGAAGCAATATCGTTTGCCTCTCGCATCCATGGAGTCCCTTACTGAAAAGGGGAATAATCCGTCCAGTACACAGCACCTTCAATAATCTGGTGCTGGGAATATTGAAGCCAAACGGCCAGTGGAGACTCTGTGCTGACCTTAGGGAGCTCAACAAACGGGTCCATACTTCCCGATGGCCTCTGCCCTACATTGACCAAGGGCTGGCCCAGATTCAGGGGTCACAGGTATTCACTGCAATAGACCTGACCAATGGATACTGGACCGTGCCTGTCAGTAGGGAGGACCAATACAAACTGGCTTTTACCTTTGGGGGCCAGCAGTACACATGGACCCGGACTCCCTTCGGATACCTCAACTCCGGCAATGAGTTCAAAATTTTCCTACATAAGGCCATGCCTGACCTGGGTGCGAGGGGTAACCTGGCTTATGTAGATGATGTCCTCATCAAAAGTTAATCTGTGGAGGAACACATAGCAGAGATCCGTTATGTTCTGACACAGTTGAAGGCCGCCGGAGCAAAACTTTCCTTTCAGAAAGCACAGTGGTGTAGAACACGTGTTCATTTATTGGGGCATGAGATTACTCCTCAGGGTCTCTGTCCCCAGGAAAAGAAAGTGGAAGCACTCCAGAAACTAAAGGATCCCACAACTCTGCGGGAACTAAGGAGCCTCCTTGGACTGACTAATTACAGCAGAAAGTTCATTGAGGGCTACGCAGAGATCACCAGACCCCTGATTCATCTTTTGGTTTGGTTTGGTTTATTATTTGTAATCCGGCGGAATACCCGAGGGTAACAGGGCGCAGCAGATACAAGAATTTGCAAAGCTTAGTTACAGACAGTAAAATATATACATGGCATATACGCAGTAATAATGTAGGAGAGCACACAGTATATACATATATACAGTTAACAATTGCATAATCGGATGAAAGGAGGGAGAGGCGTCTTGGTTCAGTATGTTTAGATGGCGGCTGTCTTCAGCCAGGACATCAACTTGGAGCGGAAGTTTTGGTAGGGTAAGTCCATTCTAAGAGTGGGTGGTAGGGAGTTCCACAGTTTCGCCGCTTTCACTGGAAAGCTGTTGCCTCCTATGGCAGAGCGTTTGTAGTTAGGGACGGAGAGGCAGTCTCTATATGCTAACCTTGTCGGTCTCGATGATGTCAGTCTGTGAAATCTGTCTGTCAAGTAGATGGGGCCGCATTATTAAGGGACTTGTGGGTGAGTGAGGCAGTTTTAAGGGAGATTTTGTCTTTAATGGGGATCCAATTGTTCTGCTGGCTGTATACTGTTATGTGGTCTCTTTTGGAGATGCCCAAAGCCGTCTCTTTTGGAGATGCCCAAAGTGCATTATTCTGGAGGGTTTGAAGCTTGCTAGTAATGGCTTTGGAGGATCCAAGATAAAGCGCGTTACAGTAGTCTAAGCGGGATAGTATGAGGGCTCTGGCCAAGGTTAGGCAGCTGGTGACGGATAGAAAGGTTTGGCTGTGTGGATCAATTTGCACGTGTAAGCCATGGAGGAGACTAGTGAGTTCACTTGTCTATGAAAAGAGAAGTTGGAATCCAAGTAGAAGCCCAGTGTTTTGACTTCATGTCCCACTCTGATGATGTTGCCATCAATCATGAAGGAGGAGTAAGCTGGGCTTAATTTCTTTAGGCTGGCAGTGGTACCCAAGGTGATGAGTTCAGTTTTATCATCATTCAGGCATAGACCGTGGGTGGCCATCCATGCCTGGATGATGATGTAAACCCTATTCACCAAGGCCAAATCCTTTCTATAATCTCCAGAAAGCGGAAGGAGGATCTGAGTATCAACTGCATAGTTAGTGTAGGTGATACCGAGATGATCCAGATCATCGAAATGGGCTTGGTGAATATGTTATACAGTGTAGGGGAGACACAGGAGCCCTGAGGTACACCACAGGTGATGGGTATAGGGTCTGCGACATCTATGGGCGGAAAAACCCTCATGGTTCTGCCATCGAGGAAGGATCTAATCCATGTAATGGCCTTGGGGGAGAAATGGGCAGCCGTATGTAGGTGGGTGCAAAGGACCGAGTGGTCGACCAGGTCGAAAGCTGCAGAGGGGTCAAGGAGGAGGAGTAACGCTGCTTGGCCGTTGTCTCTGAGCAGATCGATCTGTGTTTTAAGGTCAATGAGAGCTGTCTCAGTCCCATGTTGGGGTCGGAAGCCTGATTGTCTGGCTCCTAACAGGTGGTGTTCTTCCAAGTGCTTCTGTATTTGAACATAGGCCACCTTGTCCAGGATTTTCAGGAGGAACAGTACCGTTGTTATGGGTCTGTAATTAGTGGGGGTAACTGGGTCAAGCGTAGGTTTTATTAGTAAAGGTAGAACCCAGGATTGTTTTAGATTAGTTGGGATGGACCCAGTGGCGAAGGAGGCATTGATTAACTTTGTGATAAATGGGGAGAGGTCACGGGCAGCGTCTTTTATAAGCTGAGCTGGGCATAGGTCTCCCTGGCAGTTAGAAGGCTTCAGTGACAAGATGATTTTCTCGACTTCGAGGATGCTCACTTTTGTGAAATTGAATCGGGTATGTTCACTTGTAGTCTGCTTCTCTGGTAGCTTGGACAGGGCAGGGTTATTCAAAGATGCTTTTTTGCAGGATATTTTATTTTGTAACGTGGCAATTTTGTTAGCTAAGGCATTTTCGATGTCGGTGCACCAGTTCTTATCCTTGATGCAGTTGTCTGGTGG
This sequence comes from Ambystoma mexicanum, assembly GCF_040938575.1. NCBI lineage: Eukaryota > Metazoa > Chordata > Amphibia > Caudata > Ambystomatidae > Ambystoma > Ambystoma mexicanum. The sequence goes on from NC_090937.1 coordinate 1,527,363,701, forward strand.
TGCTATAGGGGTTTCCACTTCTTTTAGAATAGAAAATAGTTCCTTCATGTTTGAACTGGCTTGGGAGATGCGGGAGTCAAAGGATGTGCGTTTGGCTAAGATGATTTATTTTTTATACATGGCCGCTAGTTTGGTGAATTTGATTTTGTTGGCTACTGATGCGTCTCTTTTCCAAATAGTTTCACAATTTCTTTTTTTCTGTCTTAAGCTTTTGAGGAATGGTGTGTACCAGTTGTTCAAGTGTGTTTTGGGCTTGCTTGACCTAAGTTTGAGAGGGGCGATTAAGTCCAGGGAGGTGGACATAATTTTATTATATTCCTCGACTAGGCTCTCAGGATTCAGGTTGTCAGGGAGTGAGTTAAGTGTGGGGAGAAAGTTGGGGATGAGTCTCTCCGCCGTGAAGCTCTTTTTGTTTCTCGTGAGAGTGGGTGGGGCCCTACTAGACTGCATAGGAGGGGGTCTGGTGGTGGACAGCAGGAATGATACCAGGTGGTGGTCGGTCCAGGCTAGTGGAGAGATGTCAGTGATGTGAGCTAGGCATTTATAGTCAGCCACCCAGTCAAGTATTCTACCCTTGTCATGGGTGGGTTGTAGGCTTCTTTGAGTAAATCCTAATTCAATCAGGGTGTTCAGCGTGGTGATGGCGGCCTGGTCGTCGGGGTCGTTGAAACCCAAATTGAAGTCTCCCAAGGTGAGCACCTGTGTAGAGTTTTTAAGGTTAGTCGATAGGATAGTGTTAAGATCCTCATCGAATGTACCTAATGGGCCTGGCGGGCGATAGATCACATGGATGTTAATGGTTTGGGTGTTGGTAATGGGAACTTTGGCTGAGAGTAGTTCGCAAGAGGGAACGCTGATGGTGGTAGCTACTCTAATAGTAAGGCTACATTTATGAATGATGGCAACACCGCCTCCTCTGGAGTTAGGTTGGTCTTGTCTCAAGATAGTGTAATTATCAGGGACTGCTAGCATAAGCATGGGGCCTGCTGCCGGATGGAGCCAGGTCTCTGTAATGGCAAGGAGGTCTAGGTCTTCATTAATAATTAAGTCTGCAATTTCAGTTGCGTGAGCTACTAGGGATCTGGCATTGATTAACGCTCTCTTGATTTGGGGGCTCGTTGAGGTTGTAGTGGAAGTAGAGGCTGACAACTTCTGTATGGGTTTAGTATTTCTCTGGTTAATGGGGTAAGGTGGGTATTTTATAAGGTTGTTCAGAGATGATTCAAGTTTGAAGTTGGTGGGGTTGGTGGGAGTGGTGCTAGGTCTCGTTGTGGTGGGCAAGGAACGGGCGAGTGGCTCGTGGATTTTGGCTAATCTAGCTCTGAGTCTAGTATTCCTGTCTATGGTGGGGCAGGGGATGCCAACTAGAGGCACAAAGGGTGCCTCACTTATCATTGGCGGTATGCCGTTGGATGAGATGGATGAGATGGAGTTGTAAGGTTGTGCACGTGGTAGTTGGAAGTTGAGGCAACATGTTGGGCAGTATGATGGTGACTAAGAGGAGCAGGGACCAGGCAAGGCAGTTTATAAGCAGGGGAGGCATACTAGTTAAAATCAAGAATGCAAAATGCAAATGTAATCACAGTTCACCTCTTATAGAATTCACGCTAGAATTAAAATGCATATGCCGGCAGGGCTCACCTAGATACAGAATTCAGGGTAGGGCTAAAATGCATGTGCAGACAGGGCTCACCTAGATACAGAATTCACACTAGAGTTAAAATACATGTGCAGACAGGGCTCATCTAGATACAGAATTCACACTAGGGCTAAAATGCATGTGCCGACAGGGCTCACCTAGATACAGAATTCACACTAGAGTTAAAATGCATGTGCAGACAGGGCTCACCTAGATACAGGGGGGGGGTCAAGTGGGAATGGGGTCCAGAACAATCCGAGGCAGTAAGACAACTCAAAAGAAGCCTCTCACAAGCGCCTTGCCTAGCTTACCCTGTCAGAAACAAGGAGTTCTTCCTGGAGACAGGGTTCTCTAATACGTGCTTCACGGCAGTATTATACCAAAAGCATGACAAGGTCAATAAAGTAATCTCCTATGCGAGCAAAACTTTATCCTCTGTGTAGGAAAAATTCAACGATTGTGAAAAGGCACTCCTGGCAACGGTGTGGGCATTGAGGAATTACCGCCCGTTCATCCAGGGGGACACATCATAGTGGAGACTCCACACCAGCCTCTGCAATATCTCCAAAGTGACAGAATCCGGGCCGGAAATGTGAGTAATTCCCGAATTACTTCCTGGATTCTGTCAATGCAAGGCTTTCCTGTGGAGGTCAGATATGGCCAAAACAAGAAGAGTTCCCCCGGGCAAGGTCTGGCTGACTTCCATGATTGTGCCAGAGAAAACTGTCTCGAGGACGAAAGTCTAAAAATCAAGGACAACATGGAGGCATACCTTAATTCCCCACACAAAGTCCTTGAAGAGGACAAGTGTGAGGGAATGCCCACTGTCTATGTGGATGGATGCTCTTACCATGTTGACAACAACGGGGAAAAAGAACTGGTGGCCGGCGTAGGGAATGCATGGGTGAATGAGTCCCCAGAACCCTCCGCTGGGTACAAAATTGGTCCCCGAAGTAGTCAAGTAGCCGAGTTGATGGCTGTGCATCAAACCATCCTCACTGCTGTCCAACATCGACTCCACGAACTGGTCATAATCACAGATTCGGATTATGTACGGAACGGGTTTGTGGAGCACCTGGTCGATTGGAAAACCAGAGGCATGCTATGTGCTAACAACAAACCCTTGAAACATGGGAAGTTGATCCAAAACATTGATGATCTGGTCACATCGAATGAGATGACCATCTACTGGAAAAAGATCAAAGGTCATTCCAAAGTAGAGGGACCAGACAAAACTGGAAATGACTTAGCTGATCAGCTGGCCAAAACCGGGGTCACCCAAGTGGATCTAATAGAAATAGATTCCCGGTTGGGGAAAATCCAAGTCACTGCTATCACTAGGTCCCAGAAAAATGATCTTTCAACTGCACAATGGAGTAAGGAGACCCCAGATGCCGATTTGATCACAGCTCAAAAAGGGGATCCAATAATTGGTAAGTTTTACCAACACATTGAGGACCCTGAGAACTTTCCCCTGACGGATACCGATTACATTGGGAAGGAGGACCTTAGAGTGTTGATGAAATGTCCAAAAATGTTTTGAATCCAAGACGGTTTGTTGGTAAGGAAATCCCAAGCTGGCCATGATCAGTGGGTGGTTCCTACCTCATTCCGAAACCTGATGTTAAGTCACGCCCATGATGCGGCCACCGCCGGTCATAGTGGGTTTCACACAACACTGGAAATCTTAAGAGAGGTTGCATACTGGCCATATATGGGGCAGGACCTCGACCAATACTTGAAGGGGTGTCTTGTGTGTGCACAATTTCAGCCAACATCCCTCACACACCGGGCGCCTCTCCAAAAGAGGGGGATGACACTGCCATGGTCAGATTTGCAAATCGACTTCGTAGGCCCTATGATTCGCTCATCTAGAGGAAACAAGTACATGTTGACGGGCACATGCTTGTTTACCAAGTGGGTGGAATGTCTCCCGGCCCCAAACTGCAAGGCAGAAACAGCAGCTGCCCTGATGATTAACCACATCTTTTCCCGTTTTGGTCTACCTCAAAGGATTGAGTCAGACAGAGGTAGCCATTTCACCAGCGAGGTAATGACAAAGATGTGGGAGATACTGGGGGTCAAAAGGAAGCTACATATTGCTTACCGACCAGCTTCTTCTGGGGCAGTAGAACGCTATAACCGAACCATTGTGAGCATCTTAAAAAAGTTTGTGGCAGATTCTGGGCCAAGTTGGGATATCCGATTACCTCTGGTCCTAATGGCCATCAGATCTACCCCTTCATCTGCAACCAAAATGTCACCATTTGAGTTGATGACTGGATGCAAGATGGTGCTTCCCCAGCATTTGCTCTACGGGACCCAAGAGCAGACGTTGATCAATGCCTCCACAACTCATGAGTATGTGGAGAATTTTGAGGAAACACCTCCAACATGCTATGCTCAGCGGAATCTAGAAATATCAGCTGATAGCATGAAAACTCACTATGATTTGAAAACCATCAGGAAGGAATATAATGTGGGAGACCGGGTCTATCTATACAATTTCCAAAGAAACCAGGCCAAACAGTGAAAATGTTTGCCTACATGGAAGGGACAGTTTGAAATTATAGACAAGATCTCCCCAGTAGCTTATAAGATCCGCATCCCCAAAGGTAGTCTGGCAGAAGGGGAAGACAAGTGGATACATATAAATCAGCTAAAGTGTTGCCATCCCAGGCACACTCTGCAGCAACTGGAGGAATCCTCTGGAATACCAGAGGGGGCCGCTCCAGAGTAATTTAGTTCCAACCCTAAAATATCCCGCATATAGTCTCAAATATCATGATTCTGGTATGAAAATGTTTCCTGTCATATCTTGTTTTTTAAAATAAGACTGCAAAATGTATCCGGATGTATAGAATGTTCGCCACACCATTAATAGTGGTGGAAAAATGTCTAGGAATGTGTATTGCCGCTTTGCTTTATCATCCTAGGAGAGATGAAACCATGGAGACTGACCAAGGAGAACCACCCGGGGACCGGGAGCAAAGATCCGAGGGGCCCAGGGTACCGCCCAATATTCCCATCAGGACAGGTGAGGAGAACCGATCGATCCAACCAGATGGAGGAAAAGATGCTGAACTGTGCCATCTGCGGAATTGGAAGAAGATGATGCGGATATACCAGCGCGTGGATCAAAACATCCTTTGCACCCGACTCCCCCTCGACTCGAAATCAAAGCGCAGTCGGGCGTTGGGGTTTGTTGGGTGTCCTGACCCACGTTTGGACTATTATGCTGCAACAATTGGTGCTGTGGGCTTAGGAAATCCAAGAGGGCGGAAAAGCCCACATTTGCACCAGAATCCTGGATAACCGTGCAGTTTTGCGCACAGCAAAATGGTCCCCTGAACTGCCACCCACCAGTGCAAAGAAAGATGGTTCTGTTCAAAACCCATTTTTATTAATGTCAAAAATTGCTAAGATCATGTGCCCGGAACCACCAAACAAAAATCCAACTATGGTTGAGTGTTTTACTTTACTCTACTAGAGATCCACATCAATGCCATGTCAAGCAAGGATCATATACTATCAAGTAAAATCCTTTCTCTTGGAAATGTATTAATTCAAGACCGATCCCAAAAATAGGTGCAGTACCGGCATTTTCCACAAACCGGCGCTAGCGGTCTAAAGTCTGACTGAGGACCTGTATTGCAGAAGCTAAACAGCATCCTGAGCTAGCTGGTACTTCAAAGGTTTGTTCCCAGGAGGCAGTTTGATTCAATTAAAAGTTCAAAGGGGTTGCCTTTCCTGAGAACTCTTAACACCCCCAGACACCCACACCAGGAGGCAGGATATCACATGGCCCTGTTGATTGGGAGGGAGGGGGTTTCCCCTTCATCCTGGAGGAGAGAGACAATAGACCCTTTCAATTGAATGGGGTATGTTAATTTTGGGTGTGGACTGTAAACAGAGCTCTGCCTGGAAGAAGAGACATGTGATCCCTGACTCACCCATTTCCTTGGGGCAGGCCAGACACTTTTTGTGAATTGAATTGAAGGCAAATATATGTTTTATAAAAACACTGATAACTAGTTGTAACCAGATGACAGGAATGTACAATTTGGAGATCCTTAAAATGGAAAATGTACCTACAATTTGAGTCTAAACTCAATTATGTACGATGTTCTGGGACCAAATCCCACAATTTATTCATGTTGCAGACACTGGGTTTAAGCTAGAGACATGGGAATTTACTGGAATATGTGTAGAAAGGCGGTGTACATTTGTGCCATTTTTCGTAAACGTCCGATATTGGTAAACCAACTAAAAACGAAAATAAGTTGTCATTTTTGAATGCAAGCTCTTAAGAAGATCAGAGTTGAACAAGAATGTACCTTAAGTCATCTGCAATCTGTACATGTAATGTCAACCACTTGTGTATCTGGGAATGTGTTTAGTTATGAAAATGATTTTGTAAGGTAAAAGCAAAGGGGAGTGTTCTTTCTGTATGCCATAAAGATGACTCACTCTGACTCACTGCTCCCTTCTCAAATCAGGTGAAAGAGAAATCCTTGACCTATCAAATCATGAGTGGGTTGGGCAAAGAAAGTTAGCATCCACACCCATTTTCTAAAGACATAAAAAGAGCCACTGGAAGCCAGACAGGGACATTCACTTTCCACTTTCTTGCGGGACGCTTTGCTGGGAGACTCCAGACTTCAAATCCATCAATCTCCAGAGACCAGAACTTTGAATCCAGACTCCAGAACTTGTAGCAGAGAGGCCTGAATCCACAAGCTGAATCCTTTTTCAGCAGGTCTCAAAATCATTAGCAAATTATTCAAACAGCCGGGCTGAGCTGTCGGATTCTGGCCTAGAACCCTGTGCCAGAAAGACCCAGAAAGCAGTGCTGTATCCAGAGAGACCAGAGAGACCAGACCAGATCACTGAGAGCTGACCCAGATCGCTGTGCGCAGAACCAGTACCAAGTGGCGAGAGAACCGCAGCCAATCCTGACCAGATCCGTGACGAAGTCGCATTCCTGTCCGAAATATAATGTGAGTACTCAGCCAGAACTGTGCAAAACCAATCTCTTAGTTTAAAATAATCTAATTCAAACTATTTTAACCTATCTAGAACTACATCATAGAATTGTGTGTCCTTCTGTGACTTTAAAGCTGCAAAACTGTCATCTGTCATTCTGAAACTTTAACATTTCATTTCTGATAATCTACCTCCACTAAATCGTCCGTATCTCTTGAACCGTTTGTGCTAGAAGCGAGATTCATCATAAAGCTATGATTCCAGGCTTTCCAACGAACCCAGAACCGACTTCCTATTCATTATACTTTTTCCGTAATCACGCTCGACGCACTCGGAAAAAGTACCGCGATTTGCGATTTGGCTCAAATTGCTTCACGTGTCAAAATAATAGCTTCTTGCTTTCCTTTGCTGAAATTTGTTTGCAACCTGACAATCATTCATAGAGCATTTCTAAAGTGACCCTGAACTAATTTAAAGTAGCTATCACCCACCCTGAATCTCCTATACGGAATTAAAATCATTTTTAGCATATTTTTCCCTTCTTTGCATACCACCTTTAAAGTACTTTGCCTGTGTTTAAAATCATCCCTGTTTCTCTAAGCTTGCTAGGGGGGAACTGAATTCGTATTGTACTGTGATCGTATTCCTGAATACTGTGTGTGTTACTTCCACCTCCTTACATTGCATAGAGGGGGGGGTGAATTGCCAAAAGGGGAAAAGTGATTATATTATGTTTTGCTGAAATCATATCAAGTTTATTCCTGTGTTGCTTCTTTTCCACCTTGCATTTCCTTGTACCATATAAAGCATTCTCAGCTACCTTATCCTCTATACTACTCCTAAGTGATTAAACCAGTGTGCTAGTATCACATCATCCATTGTTGATCATTCACTGTCATATGTCTAAGTGTGATATCAAATATTAATTTATTATCAAAGTGTGATATATATCTATTGTTTAATTTTTCAAATAAACCTTTTCAATTTGCAAAACAAACCTACTTCTTGGCTCAGTGGGGTCAGGGGGATTCTAAGAGAGGGGCGTTATACAAGGGTTCATCATCCAGATTATAACTTGTCATAAAAATATATAAATAAAGGCTTCCCTTGAGTAATCCCAGACAAGGCACTGACCTAGTGGGAATGCTTGATTGGAGCCATTAACAATCTGCAAAACAGAGCGAGGGTATGGTCCTAGCCCATGCTTTAACCCTAATGGTACCTCACTCTGTAGATGTTCTATTAAACAAAACACAAACGCAACACCTCATCTCCACACTATTAACGAGATATGAATTGATCTTGTTCGCACCGCACATCAAAATTCAGAGGAGTTGTGTATTGAATCTGGCTGAACTATTACCTTTCCCGCAAGATACTGCTAGCAGTGACGAAGCGTCACATGACTGCCTCTACACCACAGAGCAAGAGACTAAAGGCAGAATCAATTTGAAAGATACTCCTTTGAATAACCCACAAGGGGAGCTGTTTTGCGATGGCTCCTGTTTCAAACTTTCGGATGGTACATCCACGGCTGCTTATGGAATCACCACATTGAGCACGATTGTGGAAACTAAAAGAATCATGCATAACTCTGCACAGGCCGCAAAGATTATTGCATTGACTCGAGCTTGTGAACTTTCCGAAGGGCTTAGAGTAAATATATATACTGATAGCCAGTATGCTTTTGGGGTGGTTCACAACTTCGGTAGACTTTGGGCTGAACACGGTTTCTTGACCTCATATGGAACAAAGATCCAATATGGCTCCTTGATAGTAGGGTTACTTTCAGCGCTTGCACTCCCCACTCAGTTAGCGATCATGAAATGCACTCCGCATCAGAAATTCATAGAGGATGTGGGAAAAGGGAACGCTTTCGCTGATCAGATAGCAAACAAACTGCCACTGATCTCTATTCAGAAATGTATACTTCAAGGGAAGCCACAAATGTTTGTACTATGGATGAGGGTATTGAATCTGTAAAGAATATCCAAGCCGATGCCACATTAGAGGAATCTAAGCAATGGGCTGAGGGTTTGGCAAGATTGGATGATGACAGGTGTTGGGTGGACAAGTTAGAAGGAAAATGGTTGCTGCCAGATGCACACATTACAATGATGGTCGCATTGGCTCATGGGCCCACGCACATCTGTGTGAGGAAAGTGTCCAAAATGTTACAAAATGTTTGGGTGAACGATAAAATCTCAAAAACAGCTGAACGTTTTATCCAGAGTTGTATGATCTGTCTACAGCATAATATGGGAAAGGGCACATCGACTCCAAGGGGTAGTTTTGGTCCACCTTCTGTCCCCTTTGAAGTCATCCACTTTGATTTAATTGAAATGGAGCGTTGCAATAACTATAAGTACGTTTTGGTTGTTAGTAAATGGGTTGAAGCTTTTCCTGTTAAAGATGCTACAGCAATGACAACGTCGAAAACCATGCTTAAGGAATATTTACCTAGGTTCGGTTTGCCAAGAGTCATCTGGTCGGACAATGGTCCATATTTTATCGCTGCTGTAATTCTGCAGATATGCGCGGGATTACAGATCGATAAACGGTTCCATTCGGCTAGACATGCTCAAAGTGCTCGTTTGGTAGAGAGACACAACGGAATTATAAAGAACAAGGTCGCTAAGACGTGTGCCGGCACCAAACTGAAATGGCCGGACACCTTACTGATCGTGTTATTATCAATGAGAACAACCCCACAGACTAGGACTGGGCTCTCCCCTTTTGAAGTTGTTATGGGTAGGCCAGCTAACCTTTGGAACTTGCCTAAGCCTAAGGCCTTGCGGGACATTGAACATGTACTTCTTTCCGACTATTGTGACCGGTTAACAAAAAATCGGTATTTGATTTATCAGCAGGTGCGAGAAGCCCTCCCAGTTAAATACGAGGGGCCAGGTCACAGTGTTCGGCCTGGTAGCTGGGTGCTGATAAAAGCATTCAAAAGAGCATCCTGTCTCGCACCGCATTGGAGGGGCCCTCATCAGGTCCTCTTGGCCACACAGACTCCCGTACGGGTGACTGGATGAATGTACTGGAACCACGCGTCGCATGTCAAGAGGATTACCTTCCCTTTGCTACATGATACAGAAGATACAGAAAAACCTACCTGCTCTGCTCCCAACGATCACTCAGCATTGAGGAGCATTGAGAGTGGTTCGGATACTCTCCCTGAGCCCATGGGCCCTGGGGAAACAGCCACTTTATCTCCACACTCTCCTACAGATCCTTTTTGACCATTGTTAGGTTCTGTCGCAAATCCACCACTTCCATCAGGAAGCAACAACACGTTGTTCGCAAATCACGCCGTACCAGAAGTCACAAGGTACGATCTGCGTCCACGGAACTAGGCTTACTGCACGGTTCGACTGTGCCACTAGGAGAATCATCATGGGGCTTGTCTTTTGGCCTTGTCTTTTGCACACAAGGAAATCTGTTGGCTAGTATTAGGGAAGGACTAAGAAAACACGCGATCAGGAGATCACCAGCAAATAAACTCTGGAGTATTTCATTTGAAGAAACAATGCCTGCAATCAATCTCACTCGTACGGAACAAATAAGTGACTGTGTGACCAATCGAAACAATGGACAATCGAACGCATGGTCTCTTAAAACGTATTGTTGTCTTGTAATTATGTTAACCGGCTTCACAATGGTAATTGCTTTGGGATTTTGGTACATGGAAGAAATACATCCGCTTGAAATTCTTTTGCCCACTGAAAATGTACCTACTGTTTCTACACCCTTTGTGCATCTGCACACTCTATCTCCTAGAGACTCTAAGCACAGACAGAGTTACTACAATAATACTTTACTACTCATCATGAATGCAACACACGCCATTTTGAACAAGTCTATTTATTGGGTCTGCTCGCATTTACCGCAACATGGAGATAAGGGGTTGGGCTGGTATATTCATCCTTTACCTCTGACTACTGCATGTTATGCTTCTATAAGGGCACTATTCTTTGGTCGATGGAATGATAGCATCTAAGGGAACTTTGATGGGACAAATTTGAATGATTTTGAGAAACAAGATTTAACGCCCCTGGGATGCTCGCTTTTCGCGAATAGGAGCAAGCTTAATGTTGCTTCTGTTAGGCCTTCTGATAGACTGTCTCATCCTTTTCAATCTTTGATCTCTTTCAAGATGGCTCCTATAGGCAATGGGGATGCCACGCCACCTTCCTACACTGTTAACCACAGCCCTGATTGAGTTTCTTTCTGCATACAGAGGAACGGAACTCAGTCAATGGATGATTTTAAGAGTTGCACCAACGTTGCGAACTTGACCACTGAGGACAGACCTTTGTATGTAGGCGCACCTGTCTATTTCGTTTGCGGTAATGAAGCTTTCCCATTGCTACCTAGGGATTGGCAGCAAACCTGTTATTTAGGGATTCTGTTACCAGGGGTATTCCTAGCAAGCTCCACAGAAATCTCTAAGGCTCGTCCAAGGCAGGACGAGAATGGCGATACTTCATCACAAGTTCTGGGTGATGTAGCTAAATCCTTTGTACCTTTGAGGATATCAGAAGACAAGCAAGAGTACTGGAGAGGACCATCAACCGGACCGCTGACATACTCTATTACATGACTTTAGAACAGAAAGCGATAAGGTTAGTGGCCCTACAGAACCGGATGGCATTAGACGTCATCCTGGCTGAACGTGGTGGAGTATGTAAATTAGTGGGGTCCGCTTGTTGCGTTTTCGTGCCAGATTCCTCCCCTACCATCTTTAAGGCTATACAAAATCTGCACATCCTAAGTTCAGAAGTGCACGTTCCTGAGGGAAACTGGGATCTTAGCGCTTGGTTCTGGGTCTTCGTACAATCTTGGGGATGGAAGCTACTTTCGGTCTTGCTGATTATTTTGGGTATTCTGTTGTTCTGCTATTGCTGTATATAATGTCTTCCTGTCATATGTTCAGTGTTAGGAGGATGTTGTGCACAGACTATGGGAAAATTAGGACAAAAGGTATGCGCACCGGAAAGAATGACTAATGAATTTGTGTTGAAAGAAATTTCTGTTTCAGACCTGTTTCAGGCGATCGATATCTCTGATGATTGTGATTCAGGTTGTATGGACATTGAGACGTGGAGTTACCCGTAAAGTAACTAAAAGTAGTTTAGCGCTTGGCTTAGGCCAAAAGGAGGGTTTGTTAAACATGAACATATATTGCGCCTCCTTTCTAATATATATTGGCCTAAGCCTAGTCACTCTGCGAAGAAAACCGTGTTGCAAAGTTCCGATTTTTGATGGACTTCGACGCTATTTTGGGATCATCCGCCATTTTGATTTCTGTTCATATGTAATTCTGTGTTCTAAAATGGTGGACTGTATTTCCAACTTGCAACCGAGCTTTCCCGACCTTTGCAACTAGTTAATGGTTAGACTGTCCACGGGCCGAATGTTTAGACCGGGTAATGGGACCTTGTCCCGTACATGACTTGTAGTCTTAGGATTGTCTGCACCAACATGCCTCATCCACGAACATACATTGAGGACAATGTAATACAAATGTCGAGCGTGGACACTGGCTGTAACGCATTGTGAAGGGATATGTGCTCAGGCTTACTGCTAAATCTGGGAATACACTTTGCCATTGTAACTTGTTTGTAATGTAAACCAAATGTAATCCGTGTGCATATTATTGTACGAGCCATAAGTGAACTTGGCACGAACTCTAGACCACAGATTATTAACTTGCAGAGGGGCTGGACACTATTACTGAACTGTATAAATAAGCGAATGTCCAGATGTCCAGTACCTTTCACTCCTCACTCTGAAGGGCTGGTATTCATTGTGATGTACTGAGGGCCAGATAGCTATCTGAATATTGTTTCTTTGTAAATGCGCAGTAGAATAAAGATCTGTGAATCTTTCTAAGCCCGTGTTTGGTGTATTTCCTTTTGTGGTACTCAGCCTCGATATTTGCTTTTGCTTTTACACACCGTCCTACATATTTTTTATCATCCTTGGGGTAGTAGAAATTGGTTCCTGGAGGTGCAAGGGTATTCTTCTTTATATTCTCACAGGTACTTCTCTCATTCTGCATCTGCTCACCAGTTCTAGAATCTATATCAATCATGATCTTCATCCCAATTTGGCTGTCTTTTTGCACTGGCCCAAGATGCCCCTTATGAGACCGAATTCTAGTAACACAAACAATGATATTGCTCCAAGTATTTTAAAAGCATTTGCCAGCCAGGTTGGAATCCATGACAATAAAGATGAAAACCAATCATCTCCTGCTGTCTCATCAGCTTCATCCCCCATTTTTGTATGCAGGGTTGTCAGCATAATTATTTCCTCTGTCAGGGTTCCATTTCCTCCATCATGAGATGGTGTAAAAGTACAGCAACAAGGCCCAATCTTGGTGCACATGCCTCCTTACATTGCTGTAATTGGGTCTATAACATATCTGTTCTGGAGGGTCATCAGCCTGATGGCTCTTAATTCTTCTCTGATTTCATTGAATCCTTGTATTGTTGCATTGATTGTCAGCAGAAGCTCCCATCTTGTAATCTGCAGGCACTTGGCATTTACTGCAGCTTGAAGTCCTGGCAAGAATGGAGCTGTCATTATAATTGCTCTGTTGCTGAACAGTTGAAGCTCATCAGGAATATTGTCATAGGCCTCCATTAATTTTGCTGAGAAATAATTCTCTCTCTTCTGCCGATGGAAGTGAGGTGACCTCTTCATCCTCAGGTGCTCATTCATCTTTGAAATTCATCAATATGGAGGTCACCTTGGGGATCACCAATGCTGAAATATGCATCATTACCATGGAACATATTCCTCCCCAATTCTTAGGCAACTGCATGTTGGCTCTGGATCCATAGGCCAATATCGGACCATCAAAACTGCAGTTCCTCCTTTCTTTCCTGGGACTTTGATTATCTGTCTGCATCCTCTGTTTTCTTCAAAAAGGATCACACCATCATTCCTGAAGCATGTCGTTGCATTCCTTAGTGGCATTATAGATACAGGTCTTGCTTCATTGACAACCCATGTGAGTAACTGCGAGTACTTAGCCCACGATCCTAGGCATTTTTTATACTCACTATCTGCACTATGCTTGCTGATTCTTTCTTCTATAGATGTGCAGGGAAGGCCAATAGTCCTCCTTCCCATCATCTACTGGTGGAAACACATCCATATATCACTAGCTGAGGTCTCTCTCCACATCTTGGATCACCTGGTTTTTCAATTATGTCTTAGCAATTCAGCTTCTTCATCTGGGCAACCTTATTTTGTTCTTCAATCTGAGATGGATACATACGTTTCTTGCTTGTCCATCCTAGTCCATTTTCCATCCTTCTCATTTTTACATAGGTGTCTTCATATGGGAATGCTAATTTTGATCGCCCTCATAACATATCCTATTTTCATTTGAATGTTCCTGTGGTTGTGCATGCTGTTAGATGACTGAGGCATTGTGCATCATCTGTAAACATTTCTCCTGCAATAAATGTTCTTGCTGCATTCATGGCTTACATAATTAGGGAATAAACATAACCACTTTTGTCTGATGTTCTTTCACCCATCTCTTTCATGTGCTAGTACCGTAGGTTATTTTTTAAATGAATTAACTTGTCAATATACATATTTATACCATCATGGTTCTCCCCAGCCTCCCTTTTAAATCTAAATAGACCAATAGTTATATTGTACAACAGGCTCTCTGTACCTTCAGTGGGGATGATAATAGATGATTCATTAACGCCCTCCACATCTTTATTACTTTTTATAACATGTCCAAAACCATAATAATAAGGAGAAAAACACAAATAATACCAAATGAGATCACCATCAATATTCCATGAAAACCTATTGACTTTCTGGATGGTAGTCAATCTCTTACATTTTGAAACCTCTCCATTTTGTATTTACTTTAATATGCACATTTGTTATCTCTTTTTGAATCACTTTTTTAATCAGAATCTGTAATAAAATTGTGATTATCACTCTCCTAATAATACAATTATTCTTGGGATCTACGAAAAATGTAATAATATTTACACCTCTTCATATTAGGACTGGATAAGACTGTAATGTGTCGGAAAAGATTAGCATACAAGAGTGTGTGTTTTCTCACTATAATAGGTAGCGTAAACAATGGACGATATTCTTCCTATATCTTCAAACTCCAGATTATCTTCACATAGTCTCTTTTATCCTATCTAAAAAAAGTTCCAGGTTAGCTGCAAGTCAATTTTTCTTTATCTCATTTGGACAATGCCAATCCCTAATCTAAAGTACTTATGTGCTCATCATCTTCTTTGTCCTTGCTTCTTGTTAGCGAATGAGTCAGCATGCGCAGACGGCGGCACAAGAGGCATCAAGGTGTGTGCATGGACCTTCCCCTATCCATCTAGAAAAAGGACATACTACGACCAGCATATGTTGGTAGCCGTTGCATATCGGCAGCATATCGGTATAATCTAGATGTAGATGCTGTAATGGGCCACTGGAGTACATTTCTGGCACACGATGCAATTTACAATTAACTGTGCCACATGCTCTAACTGATCGCCCGAGAACCAATCTTCTGCAGTTGTAGCAGCAAGACTCTCTCAAGTCATGTGTCCTGGGTAGTGAAGCTGCTCCAGCACTACTCTCAATGATGCTATATGGCATAAGTGGTTTTCCAGTGCTATCCTGTCTCCAAATTGCCTCAGTGGGGGATAAAGAACACCCTTGCTTTCTCCATAAATCCTGTTCTTCTTGTGGTGCTCCACCTTGTATCTCAATTAACTGGACAATAGACAGCATGTTAAAGCCCTTCTTTACCAAGATGCATCACCCTGTCATCTGTTTACTGTCTTATATTTCCAAACTAGATATGGGTGGATAATAGACTGCTTTTTTAGCCTCTAAATCTGCAGATAGATTAAATCTGTTCTTTTGGAATGTGCTGCACATTTTACGACTACAAGGGTCACTGGAAGACTTAATGCTCCTAAAAGCCTATCCAATAGGGATACACGGTGCACTGGAGTGCCATCTACACAGAGGAAGCCCCACCTTTTCCAGCGTGACAAACCTGCGTGTACAGTTGACGTTACATAGGCGGAGTCAGAGTACACCGTCACTTCCTCATCCTCAAATCTCTGCAGCGCTTCAATGAGCGCCACTAATTCTGCAGCCTGTGCTGTGTAATTTGAAGACAGTCTAATACTCGTCACTACCTCGTATTCACCTTCTCGATTCAGCTTTATTACTGCTGATCCAGTATGCCTCTCGCCAGTTGTCTGGTCAAATCTTGAAGAACCATCAATACAAACAACTACCCTCCTCCCAAGGGCGTTTTCTCTAGCCTGGGAATATCACTATAATTCTCAGTATATGTTGTGCAATCATGTACCTAAGCATCCTCTCCCACTAGTTCTGCTATAAACATTGCTGGATTTACTTTCTTACATCTAACAATTTTTATTACAGGGTTGGAAATAATCACCTCATACATGGATACTCTTTGTGTGTTCTAAGAAGACATGGGGCCTCATTCCGAGAATAACGGTACAGAATCCGCCCTCTTTCAATGGGGATTTACCGGTCTAGTCGGACCTTTGCGGGACCGGTAAGCCCCCATTGAAAATACCATTCCCCATTCCCATTGAGCCCCCATAGGGCTCAATGGGAATTGAGAAGGTGCAAATAACGGTACCACAATTTGCGGTACCGTTATTTGCTCCCTGGACCCTTTGCGGCTCCAGCTAAGGCCACCTGGTAAAACCAGACGGCCTTAGCCGAACCCGCAAAGGGACCTCAGAATATGGTGAGAAGGGAATACCGGCACCGGTGTCCTTACCGGTGCCGGTAATCCCTTTGCGCCAGCCTCGGAATGAGGCCCATGGTGTCAAACAGAGAAGACAGACACAAGTGATCATGGTTCAAGGATGATTACTGAACTTCAATGGGTTGGTTAAATGCCTATCTAACCCTAAATCTAAAGATGAGAGGAAGCTACGACCATCAAATAACAATAACACAGTCCTAGTGGAATCTCTGTCAAAATAAAAGGGCCTATACTAATACACCTATTGCCAATCCTTACTTCTAAATACAAATGGTGTGGTACAACATTGTATGCAAAGAATAAGTGTTCAAGAAATGATATGTCAGGATATTTGAGCCGTTGGTTTCCCTCTCTAACGTTTTAAGCACGGGAGAAGGCGGCACGCTCGAGCTTCACACGCACTCTGGTTTTTCTGCCACAAGGATGCAGTTCAAAACACAAGTATCAGGGCCTGCTGCATTAAAGTCTCTTTCCCAATAAATGTCTCTCTTTGCAGAGGGTGTGACGTACCAAACAAATATCAAAGTTCCTTTTGTTTTACGAATTTCACATTCACAAGTTCTTGGGTGGTTTACTGTTCACCACAAGTCCCCCTCCGCCGGGCTCAGACCATCTTTTACACCATGTTCACCATTGGTCTTCCTCGATCGGGCTTAGACCATCAAACACAATGTTCCCAATTGGTCTCCCTCAATCGGGCTCAGACCATTAATCAAAATGTTGACTTTCTAAGCTTTTCTCTTCGTATCAAAAATCGAAGACATTTGACTGTGCGATGGATTTTGCTTAAACCGTTGCAGGACCACTTTGATTTACTTCACTCATTCATTTCATCTTCAAACTTTCCCTACTGCCCCTTCTTGGTTGGATACCTCACAGAGACCTTCGATTGAGCACCCTTGCTGTGCCGGTCCATTCTGTTAACGGTATTGTATATCTCTTTGTTCAAGTTCAATTGTCCATCAGCAATTGAGCTTTACTCGCGTCTTTCATCACACGCATTAATAATGTTAATTCTTGTGCTCGTTATACAATGTTGCCGCTTGCAACCTTGACTTCAACACAGACAGGTCTTGCATCGGTCTCCCCAACTCCCAGGCTGTGTTGATCTCTCTGGCACTGCTTTCATCTTGGAGACAAGGACGGTAGCACGGCGGCTGCTGCTCCTCCTCCATGACTCTGTCAGTAACGCAGGAGGGCCCTTGGTACCTCCAACACACAATGCAGGATTCTTCAGCCTGGTTTCCTGGTTTTACGCTTTCTAATGTGAAGGGTTCTGGAAAGTAATGGTTTCTTGTCCGAGAGGTCAAAGGATTCTTCCTCCTCACGTTCCCTTCTTGGTTTGCTATCGTTCCCCCCTCTTTCAGCTGCCGTCTTGAAAGTGCTGTTCGTTCATGTGCTTTGCCTCGCCCAGAGTGTGCTTTTGTGCTCTGCCTTTTTATCCATGTGGGGACTCTTAATGGAAGTCAGGGGTTGTTACCAGTAATTGACTGACCTTTCCTGATCATAGCAGTGGCGCATGTCAGGTACAATGCTCAGTTGCAAGTCTGTTTTCTCCCAGAGCGGGCTGCCTGTGTGAAAATGTTTTTGAAGGGAAGGGGGGTGGGGGTCTTAAAAGTACCCTGGCCACCTAACAGAGAGAGCCCTGGGGACTAGCGGGTGAGACACCTGGTTTCTCACAGACGTCAATACACTTTTGGGCTTCTCTAAAATTGCGAATAATGCATGCTCTACAAATAACGTTATTGGGCACCCCATTGTTATGCTTGAAGGTTTTCCAATTGTAAAGGCAGCAGCGCTATAGACTGCTCACAGGGATAGTGTCCCTTCATAAATGGACCTGAAATCCCACTATAATAGGACAATGGTTGTACATATCCTAATGGTGTCTTCTGTGTGAGGACTGCAGTCATAACTTTTCCATTTGAATGGGATAATGAATACAATTCTTCATTGTAATCTGGGATCCCCAACACAGGGGCTGTACTGACCAACTTTTTTTATTTTTCAAATCCTTCAGTCATCTCAACTGTCTGTTATTGTGCTCTTGTCCACCTGTGCTTCTTAAAAGTGGTTGAATAAAAGTCCTGGAATCAAAAACTCAGGCCCTGCAATCGTTACAACATTAGTTTAGAAACTGTTGCATTTCCATCACTGTTTTAGGTGCTACGGTTTTCATGATTGAATCTGCTCTTTCAGGTGTCACATTTCTCCCTTCGTGAGAAATGAACTGTCCTATGCACAGGACCTCTTCCTGACAATATTGTAACTTTTCCTTATCTACCTTGTATCCTTTCTCTGAGAGTACGGTCATGAGTTTAACTGAATCTTCTCTGCATCTTTCTTCCATCTCACTACATACCAAAATGTCATCCATGTACTGGATTATTGTACTTTCGAGTTGGAAGTTACCCAGATCCATCTGGAGGACTCTATTAAAGATTGAAAGATTTACCCCCTGGGCAAATGAGTATGTTTCAGAGGGGTATTTCTATACAAAAAGGAACTTGAATCGAAACGAAAAGAATGCATTTTAAAAATCTATAACTGTGAAATATTTGGGCGTAGATGGAATGTTACACAGATTTGTCACAGGATTTGAAACTTAAGGAAACTCTGCTTCGACTATATTGTTTAGGGGCGAAGGTCCTGTATAAATCTCCACAACCCCCCCTTTGATTTCTTCATGGAGTACACAGCCATGTTACATGATGAACCTAATGGCACTAATATGCCTTGCTTCATTAAAGTGGAAATGGTCTAAAATATACCTTCATCCTCCTCTCTGGACATGGGATATTGCTTCGCTCATGTTAAAAGTGCTCCTGGTTTTATTTTAATTTTAACTGCTCCTATCCCTTTTAATAGACCCACATCATATGGGCTTGTTGTCAATCAAATCTTTGGCACTAGCTCTAAGTCTTCCTTAAAGAACAAGGATCTTCTTGTTACCAATGCCATTCTCTGCAGTATTTCTATATTCTCTGCTTTAATCCAATAAGTGAGTCTTATAAAGACTTATGAAGACTATGTTTCATACTTGTCTGTTATGATATCATTCAATCTACCTTCAGTTCCCCTTAATAGGGATCCCTCTGCGTGTTCTTGAGTTTTATGCTCATCTTTATCCCTCATTGGCCTGTGTAAATAACCAAGTATTTGCACTATGTCTTCTCTGTCCTGCCCATCAGCCCATGCTGACAGGCATGATTGCATTTCTTGCAGCTCCCTACGGGGCTGTTGTGACCCTTTCTCTTCCTCCAATCATTCTCATACATTAATCGGCACTATCCTTCTATGACATAAATATTCTATTTCATCATCCTTTAATACCTTACTTGTTAATTTCTTCTTCTCTTCTCATCCCCCTCAATTCTTCGTCCTCTCGCCTTCTTTGCAACCTATGTATTTTGATTTGTTGGGCTTCTATGTCTTCTCGTTTCGTCTCTTGTAATCTTTCCTTTTCTTTCCTCTATTGCGGGCTGTGCCTTAGGAATCCTTAACACCCCTATTTAGACCCTCTACAAGCATACCCTTCTGCCCCTTTTGAACCAGGAATCAAGGTATCTACTTCTCTTTATAATCTCCCCAAAAAATTCTTTAACTTTTTATACATAGTATTTACATCACAATCCCTAGCTCTAATTTTGCCACCTTCGTTGTTCTACTTACACCCGTGACTCAGCTGGAGTCACTCGGCATTGACTCTCCCTCAACCATCCAGTTCTCCTTCCATCCACGGGGCACATGCGGGGACCGGACAGGAATTTCATCAAAGGGGGACCTGCCAAACAAATCATCTTGCACGTGATTCTGCACATCGATCTCTATAGGAAACTCTGCAGTCTTCTGGCAACCATCAGCACTGCTTCCAATATGTGCTCTAGCACCTTGAACCACCTGTTGTGCTAGATGGGATTAGAAATAATGTTCTCAGACTAAATAATCAGACAGACTCAAAGAATATGGCAAAGTACTACTTTATTCTCATTTAATAAATCAGGGAGAATTGACAGGCATCGGACTGATACATGCACACTCACAACTAACCTTGATTATGCAAAGGTCGTATACCCAAATGTGCGTCATATATGAGGTCATTCTACATGGTAAAATGCAAACCCTATTGAGGGAAGAGATTGGTTAAGGGAACATAACTACTTATAGAACATATAAGGATCAGTGCATTATTGGCTACCCTTTATCTGTAGGGCACCCCTTCAACTACTTTTAAATACGTATATTACTGATTATAGTGGACAAAATAGCAGTGGTTTGGTCTATGCAACATTGCATGTTAGGTTGTCCCTCAAACCCACTGATTGGTTGGCATTCTATCCCAACCATGGGCTTTCGACTATTTCCCAGCATGTACTTGAAACAAAACGTAGGTGTTTGAATCCCGTCAGACTACTCACAGTTTTCCCAATTAGTCCATAATCTCTCCTCAATTGACCATAAGCCAAAGTCGTCCTTTTGTAGTTGACCTTACAGCCTGCTCACTGTTCTGGAACATTCAAGGGAGTGTGAGCACACCACTATCTTCGTCTGAGGCTCTAATGAATACCCCTTGTTTTCGACTTCTAAATCACATGTGAAGAGACCCCGAATTTGACCATTTTAGCCTCTTATTTACTGCTATTTGATTTAATAATGGTGGGTGCTTTTGCTCCTCTTGGCCTCTAGAAACTTGCTCACTCTATCTCATATGAACTTTGCACACTTTAAATTGACCAACAGTTGGCTCCTGCAGATGTTTTCTTCTTCTTCAATCTATGAGGAATGTCCCACATTCAGAGCTTATCCATGTAACTCCCTTTGTGCTCTGTGCTTATTCCATAAAATAGTATCCTTAATTCTGGGCCAACCTTGACTCATCGTCGGTTCTGCACACAGGACTATTCTTCCGCGTCTCCTGATTCTACAGCCTTAGTCTGTCGCTGAGGTAGCTTGGTTGAATTCAACATGAGCCAGCATTCATTTTCCTATAATGGCCGTCCGAGCTAAGTTATATATTGCTCTATAGCAAGCTTCTGTTTCCTTTCTTCCTTGCGTTACTGCGTATTTACAGTTATTGGCCAGTAAGTTATTTCATCTTCTTTATTTCCATGATTACTTTAGCTTTAGGTACATGTTTCTCTTAGTGCTTCAGCTACATTGTCACTCTAAGTATTTTCATATAGTTTCAGCACAGGTTCATATATCTTCTTTGTGACATCACTCTGCCCTCATCAGATTTCACTTAAAGTTCCATGATGTCCATAGGTGTTTGATGACACCCTTCCATGTGGCATTCTTCCACACTTTCAGTGCGAGGGTACCTTCTTTATGGCTGCCTGAGGTCATAACTTCTCCCATATACTCAATGCTGTATGGGATCAATTTACGGTGTCCTATTTACTGCTCTTCTCTGACTATTACAGTATGAAGACGGTGAGGGGGCGTGGATCTAGTAAGATAGTGTATAGCTATACAAGCAGAAAAATAAATAAATAAGCTGCTCCTCTACATTATCACCTCTGATCGACTGTGTAAACAAGGTCCTCTGGACCCCGACTAACCGGCCTATAAAATAGAAAATGAGTACCAATTATGTCAGCATGAATGCTACCTGTCATTTAATTGATCAACGTTCTGGGAATGTAGAATTCCATTTCAATAATAACCAAGTCCCAGACATCACTGTCATCTCTGTAGGAGAACAAACCGTTGATGGGAACCCTTCTCCATTCTTGAAAATGAACCTTCCTCCCAGTTTTAAGTGGCAATCCACACTGGCAGCGAAAACCCTAAAATGTTACACCAGTCCAAAATCAGAAGAAACCTTGAGTCTGGTGAAACCAGACAAGGAAGAAACCGCTCAAAGTCTGACGGACATTCAGAAAAATGGGCAAACAGATGTTTTTCCCATTCAGTTAAATGAGGGGGAGGAGCCGGTGCCAGAGTATTACTGAATGATGGAAGGAGCTTCATTAACAAAGAATTATTCAGGAAACTCCTAAAAGGTCAGACCATTCCCACATTTAAATGGATTGACAAATGGGAAATAGGTCTGCAAACCTTAAATTCCAAGCATTTCCTGCTTAGCAGGTGTATACTAAAAATGTCCATTGACAACAAAAGCATAGAACATAATTGTTGGGCCATGAGATATGTCCATTTCCGCCTTTTATTTATGCACTGACATTCTCTATCGATTAGCAATCAATTTGGACCAAATGAATAATAAAGCCTGGTTACGACTGAGGTATAACCCTATGGCCGTTGACAACACTGAAAAAGCATTTTGGTCAGCTCAATTGCTGCCTTATGCCATTGAAGTTCAAGTGCAAGAATAGGTTACCATCCCAGGACAGGTGTAGCAATTCACTATTCCCCTAAAACTTAAGCGAGGACTGAACCTCAAACATCAGGACGCCTATATAATTTTAAATTCCCTTCTCCAACAACAAGGTTTGTATTTAAATATGACACCTTTAGTAGATGTAGAACACAACACTATTTTAATATTGGTGGATAACAGCGGCCCTTGAAGTATCACTTTGGGTGCAGATGCCTTTATTGGAATGGAAGTTAATGCCCAGCATTATTCTATAGATTTAGCTAATGAAATCATGGAGCCAATCTCAAACAAGTGTTTCTACATCAGTGACGCTAGTCCTCTAGAAAAGGTTTTACTAGGCATGGGGATATTTCATGGTGTACTCTTCCTGCCCCTATGGGGTATAAGAGGTGACCTGTGACATTGGGAGGGAGGATGTCGTGTTCAGAGTCAAGAACCACTACCTCGAATCTCTGGAACCCACTGTCCAGGTCAACACCATCAAAAGAGATCTCTCCACCCAACTAGAGGATACCTCGGAAATTTCCAAATCCGAGGTCTTTCCAGGTTTTAAGCAGATGGTCGAGGAAAGGCTCAACCTTGCTGATGCCTATGAGACTGAGGAGCAAAATCAAAAGCTAAATCAGGTCTTTCTGGAATTACAAGATATCTTTTCAGCAGACTCATACGACTGTGAATGCAAATTCATTCATTCAACCACCATACCCATGACCCCGAGATGACTCCTGTATTTCTGAAACAATACCGGTTACCTATCGCGTCCATGGAATCACTCACAGAGATTATTAAGAATATAGAATCCTGTGGATAATTTGCCCAATCCACAATACCTTCAACAATTCAGTACTGGGGATACTCAAATCAAACGTCCAATGGAGACTATGTGCAGACCAGAGGTAGTTGAACAAACAGGTCCACATGTCAAGGTGGCTACTTCCCTACAAGATCAGGGGCTGGCATAGATCCAAGGGTCATAGGTGTTCATCACCATTGACCTGACCAACGGCTACTGGACAGTGCTCTTGAACAGGGGGCAGCAATACACGTGGACCTAAAACCCCTTTGGATACATAAACTCTGGCAATGAGTTCAACATCTTTCTACATAAGGACATGCCCAACTTGGGCAAAAGTGGAAACCTGCCCTATATAGATGCTGTTCTGATCAAGAGCTCATCTGTGGAGGAACGTATAGCAGAAATCCACTATGTTCTAACACAGTTGCAGAAAGCCAGAGCAAGACTGTCCTTTCAGAAGGCACAGTGGTGTAAGAACTGAGTGAACTTCTTAGAGCTTGAGATCACCCTGTGGGTCTTAATTCCCAGCCAAAGAAGGAGGAAGCTTTAATGAAATAAAAAAAAATAAAATACCCTATCACTCTGCGAGAATAAAGAAGCCTTCTTGGACTCATTAATTAAAGTCGGAAGTTCATTGAAGACTAAGCAGGTGTCACTCGACCCTTGGTCCATTTATTAAAAACCGGGGTCAAGTGGGAGTGGGGTCCGGTACAAGCCGAGGCAGTTAAACAACTGAAAAGAAGCCTTTATCAGGCTCCTTTTTGGCTTAGCCCCTGAATAACAAGGAGTTCTTCTTGGAGACAAGGTTCTCAGATACTTGCCTAACAGTTATGTATCAAAAGCATACCAAGGTGAACAAAGTCATATCGCATGCCAGCAATACTTTGTCCTCTGTGGAGGAAATATTCAATCACTTTGAGTAAGGCACTCCTGTCAACCTTGTGGCCGTTGAAAAATTACCACCCATTCATCCATGGGGAGCACATCATTGTCGAGACTCCTCACCACCCTTGCAATATCTACAAAGTGACAGAATCCAAGTGGGGAACTTTAGTAATTCCAGAATATTTCCTGGATTCTGTCCCTGCAAGGCTTTAATGTGGAGGTCAGATATGGCCAAAACAAGAAGAGTGCCCTAGTGCAAGGGTTCGAATAACTTGGATGATTTTGTACTTAACATCCCCACACAAGGTCTATGAAGAAGACACGTGTGAGGGAATACCCACAGTTTATGTGGATGGGTGCTCCTACAATGTTGACAACAACAGGGAAAAATATCTGGTGACTGGCATTAGGAATGCATGGGTGAATGATATCCTGGAACCCTTGGCTGGTTAAAAAATAGGACCCCCGGAGCAGTCACATTGCAGAGTTGATGGCTATTCATCAAGCCATCCTCAATGCAGTGCACCACCAACTCAATGTACTAGCCATACTCACTGACTCTGATTATGTCAGCAATGGGTTTGTGGAGCATCAGATTAACTGGAAGAATCGAGGCATGCTTTGTGCCAACAATAAAGCCCTTAAGCATGACAAACAATTGACGATCTTGTGACCTGCAATTAAATCACCATCTATTGTAATAAGATAAGAGGTCATTCCAAAATTGGGGTACCAGATAAGACTGGGAATGACCTGGGTGACCAACTTGCTAAAACCAGTTGAAAAGAAAAACCTTTTGTGGGAAATCCAAGTTTCCACTGTCACCGAGTCACAAAGCTGTGCGAATAGTGAACTCTCAATTGCCGAGTGGAGTAAAGGTACCCCAGATGCAGATTTGATCAATGCACCGCAAGAGGATCTCATCATTGGGAAATGTTATCAACACATTGAAGATCCTGAAACAGAGTCAAAAAAGATATCTGGGTGTTGAAGAAGTTTTCCAAGATGTTCTGGACCCATGACCATTTGTTGTTAAGGAGAGCCCTATCTGGCTATGACCAGTTGGTGGTACCTACCTCATTCCATTGAACCATGCCAATATTGCGGCCACTGCCAGTCATAGGGGAATTCACATGACATTAGAAATCTTGTGTGAGGTTGCCTACTGAGCACAGATGGGCCAGGACTTCGACAGTTACCTAAAGGGGTGTCTTGTGTGTGCTCAATTTCAACCCAGTTGAATGACACTGCCTTGGTCAGATTTACAAGTAGATTTTATCGGGCCAGTGATTCGCTCTTCTATAGGAAACAAGTACATGTTAACTGTGACATGCTTGTTCACAATGTGGGTAGAGTGTCTTGCAGCCCCGAATTGTACAGCGAAGACAGTTGCTGCACTAATGATCAACCACATCTTCTCTCATTTCAGCCTCCTGCAAAGGATTGAGTCAGACCGAGGAAGCCATTTTACCAGTGAGGTGATGGCGAAGATGTGGGAAATTCTAGGAGTAAAAAGAAAACTCCACATTGCCTACCCCCTAGCATCAAGCGGGGTTATAGAGAGATACAACAAAACAATTGTGAGTATATTGAAGAAGTTTGTGGCAGACTCTGGATCCAGTTGGGACATCCGATTACCTCTCGTCCTGATGGCGATTCGGTCTATACCATCTTCTGCAACCAAGATTTCACCATTTGAGCTCATGACCAGACGAAAAATGGTGTTACCCCAGCATCTGCTCTATAGAACTCAGGAGCAGACCCTGATGAATGGGTCCACCACTCATGAGTACATTGAAAATGTAAGGAAGCACCTCCAGCTTGCTTTTGCTTATGTGCAATTTAGAAAAGTTGGCTGAAGGAAGACTTATTATGATCTAAAGACCATCAAGAAAGAGAATGAAGTAGGTGACAAGGTTTACCTGTACATTTTTTAAAGGAATCGGACCCGGGAGCAGAAATGTCTTCCATCTTGGTGTGGTGCCTTTGAGATTGTAGATACAATATCACCTGTTGCTTACAAGATACGCACCCCAAAAGGGAAACAGACAGAAGAAAAATGGGTCCACAACAATCAATTGAAAAGCTGTCCAGACACGCTTTATGACTGATTGATGAGCCAAAAGCAAGTCGAGCAGAGGAACCATGCGACGAGTGAAAACTGCAGATGGAGAATTATAAAACAGGTAAGTAGTTTAATTAATAGTCTTTGGGAAATGTTAAAATAATTTGCTGAATTGATGTTCTCCAATCTTATGTCTAGGTTTATGTAATGTTCTCCTCTTTCGAATAGATGTGTTGAAATGGAATGTATTCCTATGTAAATATTTTCTCTCTAATGCAATGTCTATCTTCCGAGAAAATCTGTTGTGTAAAAAGTACTGAACCTCTTTTTCTTTCTATTGCTAGATAATTAACTTCATTCACTTCCAGCCTGGAGGCATGAGGAGAGTTTAGTGAAAGGCCCAGTGACACCAAGAAGAAGGAAGAAAGGGGGTGCTCTACCACATCTCCCAACCCAGAGACCAAAGGGGAGACTGGAGTGCTTATTCCCTAATGAAGGAGCAAAGGTAGTGCCATGCCACAATCCCCAACCCAAAGATGGAAGGGGAGGCTGGATTGCCCACTCCCTAATGAAAGAAGAAAGGGGGTGCCGTGCTATACTCCCCAACCCAAAGACAAAAAGTGGAGGCTCGAGTGCCCACTCTCTAGTGAAGGAAATCAAACTGAACAGGCTACAACCAAAAGAAAAATGAGGAAATAAATTATGAAAATCCCACTCTGCCCTGCTCTTCCCCACAAAAGGATCTTGGAAGAACAGAGGGGGCATGTGGGTGTAATCAAAGGCCCCGTACCCATGTAACTAATAGGCCTACAGGAAAAATGACCTGCCAGCTTTAATTAAAAAACAAAAAAGAACATTAACAGAGAAACTTGCCATTACAAAAGGAAAACCAGCCATTTTAATTCACAGTGGCAGAAGAAATTCAAAGGTCCCTTTCACATGAAAAACAGGATTTTTAATCACTGACACCAAAACGGCTTTGCATGTATGTTTGGAGTTTAAAGCAAGACATGAGAAAAATGTACCCCTGTTAACATAATGATGTTGGGGAAAAGACATGGTGCGTGTTGACAAAACATAATGGGCCTCATTACGAGGTATGCCGGTAGCCATGCCGCTATTGGCCGCATGGCTGCCGGCAAAACCGCATCCGTGTCCGTGTCCTCGGAATGAGGACTTACCGGACCATTCCGAGTTCGGATGGCCCGGTAATTCCTCACTCGAGGACACTGACACGGTTCATCCCCATTCCCATTTCAGCCCCCATAGGGCTGAAATGGGAATGGGAGAGGGAGCAAACAACGGGCCATAACGAGATGGCCCGTTGTTTGCTCACTCTTCTCCTCGCAGGACCCGGTATTCACGCCTGGTTTTCCCAGGCGTGCTTAACGTGTCCCGCGAAGGGACCTCGTAATGTGGCAGAACGGGTTGAATGGCGTCGCAGCCTTTTACGGCGCTGTTTAACCGGTTCCACCAGGGTCGTAATGAGGCCCAATGTATATTATACTTCACGTGCAAAATAATGGCAAACATTTGAAAAGAAAATCCCACTTTGTTTCCATGAAAATGTTACTGTAGGCCTGAGGCAGACCATTTTCATAGCTGTGGGACAAACTTCACAAAACACTCCCCCACCGAAAGCCTGTCTGGCTTCCCAGCTGTTTACAACTGCAATAAAGTGTGGCTGCTCAGAGGTGTTGAAAACTGACTTTCCCCAGACTTGGTGTCTCTGAAAGCTAATTTCTGTGCAGAGCACATGGCTCTAGCAGGTGCATGACTGAAATGTGGGGACGGGGATCTCTGTGTTGCCAAAGCCTCCCAAGTGTTTATGACTGGCAGCTACCAACCAAATGGCTCTAGCCGGTGCATGACTGGAATGTGAGGAGGGGTTCACTGTGTTGCCAAGACCTCCAAAGTGTTTACGACTAGCAACTACCAACTTCAAACAATAAAGAGACTAATAAAAAAAGCTCTGGTCACAGGCTGGCCCAGAGAAGCAAATGGTGGTGGAACAGGAGGGCTCCAGTTTGCATAACTGAAAGATGTCCTATTCATTTAAAAGTACTATTATCATTTAGACATTTTTCTCAGCAACC
This sequence comes from Ambystoma mexicanum, assembly GCF_040938575.1. Lineage (NCBI taxonomy): Eukaryota > Metazoa > Chordata > Amphibia > Caudata > Ambystomatidae > Ambystoma > Ambystoma mexicanum. Next base: position 1,527,392,325 of record NC_090937.1, read on the forward strand.
ATCGGTCATACTTCCTTGATTGGTGTATCATGTGTTAGGTAATTTCCTGACAATTTTGTTGAACTACAATTCATCCACTTGTGACTTAGGGAATTGTAATCGCGAGCTAAAAGGTGTTCCTGGCTGTTATTAACATGTTCCAGATTTAAGAGCTGGTGAACTGGTGGGGGATAAAATTAGGTATGTGGGGAATAAATTGTATGTTCCTAATGATTATGCTTTTTGTTAATGCTACAGTAAATTTCCAAACAGCCATGCAATATGATACGGACCCGGCTGTTGTTTTATTAAATTGTAAACTTGATGGTGCCATCACTGGTATATAAAGTGTATGCTCTATGAGGAAAGGAGCTGCTATAAATACCATCAGGAGAGAGCTGGTAAAATTACCATCAACAGAGCTGAAATGTACCCTCTGACAGGTTCAAAGAAAGACCAAAAGGAGATTTGGCTGAAATTGCATCTGGGTGGAGTGGTCTATTGCTGGGAAGCCCTAAAAGCTGACTGGGTCCTATGGCGAAGAGCTGAGGACCATCCCTGAGAGTGGAGTGACCAGACCCCTGCCCTTCACAAGGGTCCTGAACTGCAGCTGGCATTCCTGAACTTTAAACAGAGATTTTATATGTAAGTAGAAGTATGCCATTTGAAACAAAAAGGTGGGGGAGTCTGCTTGCCTTAAATTTTTTTCCTTTATAGTGGATGGGCCAAACTGTGTCGATCCTTAGCCTATGTAACTATGTAACCTTGTTGGAACAGCACAGGGTGATTTTTGTTAAAATTCAAAATTAACAAAGCTAATTTCCAGGAACTGTAATGTAATTTGGTAATTATATTTTGCCTGTTAACCCCAGACTTCTTTTAGGAAGAGGGGTGTCTTTGATTCTAAACTAAAAATTCCCTGAACTGCCAGCTTCCTCATCACAGGCCTTTAACTGGAGGGGGTCTGAAATCCAAAATTCTCAAACCATCCCAATTTTAACCTCCAGCTTCTCCAACACACGCCTTTAAGTGGAGGGTGGGTTCTGAAATCCCACATTCTTAAATCATCCTAATTGTTCTGTCTGACTTCCCCAACACAGACCCAAGTAAGGGAGGGAGGCGTCTGAATAACCCACTGCTAAATCATGCTGTGTTTATTCTCTGCTAGCCTTTAAATTGCACAGGAAAACCAAAATTGTACAGCATTGCACTTGTAAAGTAATGTTATTCATGACCAGTGTTGAAGAGCATTTATTTGGAAATGTATATAAAGTAAACTATTGTGATTTGAGTCTTCCCAACCAAATTAGAGGGATGTTTGTTGTGTTGTGCCACGGATAAAGTGGTGTGGAACATTTTAGTGTGATTTTCTATTACCTACCATCCAAATAAATACAAATGTATTTCCTGTACACCAGCCTGGTTCTTAGCTCATTGGTAGCTCAAGGGGAGGGACCCAAGGGGCGTGATATGCATCAGAAATAGGGCTAAATAAAGAACTGACATTAAACCGTTTATTGTGTGACACCTAGATTGGCAGGGAAGGAACTACATGTGTTGAGGGGGGCCTCTCAATAAACCGTTACAGCCTGGCTGAGACTGTTGTAAATGGCTACTGGTGTGCTAAAAAAGTCCTAATCAACTGTCCCTTTAGCCACTTGATTTATATCTGTCTCTTGCTCTGAAGTTCTATTAAAGAAACAATGACAAAGCCAACAGTTTTGGCTTGAAATATTAGATAGGCATTTGCCAGGTACGGAAATCATATATATAGGTAATAATCCCAAGAAATTTCAGATTATGGGGTCAATTCATGGAATTAATGTGCGCCGAAAATTCCCGCGCAGAGGTGCCAAAACGTGCGAATCGCAAGAAAAGTGCGAAAATCGCAGGAAAAGTGCGAAAATCGCAGGAAAAGCAGCGCACAGCGATTCATGGAAGTCCATGCGCGAGAAAAACATTGGATGTGCGCTAAAAATGTGCGCCGCGCACGCCGGCGCACAGGTCATCCAACAGCGTGCGCCACGGCCACTGCGAAATCACACATAGCGCCGCGCACATCACAAAAGTAGGCGGTACACGGGGCGTAACACTCGGAATGGGGAACAACGCGTGAAAATATGGGCATCATGGGGGAAGTACAGGAGGCAAGTGCGTGGAACGCCCACACGCTCGCCTACAACCCGTATTCATGGAATCGAATAGGGCAAACCAGCGCACGGTCAAAGACGCGCACAGAACCAAACAAGTACGCCACAAGAAAGCAGGCGGTAGCGCCCCTGCGACTGAAAAAAATGTGCGCCAAAATGTGCGCTAACAAAAAGCACCCATATACAGCCATGATGAATGGCCCATACAGAGGCCCTCTAGGACAAATGAGGTGCAAAGGGGCACCGACAAACACGGACACCCGCTGTGTGAAAAATAGCGTGTGTGCGTGTTCCTGGGTGCGCGGGAAGTTCCACACGCGATTAGCCTGGGTACATGTACTTTGGTGTGCGCGGGAAGTTCCACACGCGATTAGCCTGGGTACGAGTACTACGGGGTGCGCGGGAAGTTCCACACGCGATTGGCCTGGGTACGTGTACACGGGGTGCGCGGGAAGTTCCACACGCGATTGGCCTGGGTAGGTGGGGGTGCGCGGGAAGTTCCACATGCGATTGGCCTGGGTACGTGTATTCCGATGTGCGCGGAAGATTCACACGCGATTTCTGCAGGGTACGTGTATTTCGGTGGTGCCGGGGAATGCTACACATGATTTGGCCATGTGGGTCCCCCCAGGTGTTCCCTCTACACCCTCCACGGCCCCTGCAGGCAGCCCACACCACAGGGTACTACCCTGCACCCCTGCTCATGTCCCACAGGCAACCCATCCTCCATGGCCATGCCCACCAGCCAACCCACATGTCACCTTGCACTACTGATCACCAACACATGTCTCCCACCACCCCCATCCCCCAGCCACCAGGGGCAGCCTCCACCAGGCCCCCACTCATGTCTCACACCACCCCACCCCCCAGCAGTGCAGGGGCAGCCTCCACCAGGCCCCCACTTATGTCTCCCACCACCCCCACCCCCCATCAGCGCAGGGGCAGTCTCCACCAGGCCCCCAATCATGTCCCCTATTACCCCCACCCCCCAGCAGTGCAGGGGCAGCCTCCACCAGGCCCCCACTCATGTCCCCTATCACCCCCCAGCAGTGCAAGGGCAGCCTCCACCAGGCCTCCACTCATGTCCCCTATCACCCCCACCCCCCAGCAGTGCAGGGGCAGCCTCCACCAGGCCCCCACTCATGTCTCCCACCACCCCCTACCCCCCAGCAGTCAGGGGCACCCTCCACCAGGCTCCCACTCCTGTCTCCCAGCATCCCCACCCCCCAGCCACCAGGGGCAGCCTCCACCAGGCCCCCACCCATGTCTACCACCACCCCCACCCCCCAGCCACCAGGGGCAGCCTCCACCAGGCCCCCACTCATGTAACCTATTACCCCCACCCCCCAGCAGTGCAGGGGCAGCCTCCACCAGGCACCCACTCATGTCCCCTATTACCCCTACCCCCCAGCAGTGCAGGGGCAGCCTCCACCAGGCCCCCACTCATGTCCCCTATTACCCCCACCCCCCAGCAGTGCAGGGGCAGCCTCCACCAGGCCCCCACTCATGTCCACATGCACCCCCACCCCCCAGCAGTGCAGGGGCAGCCTCCACCAGGCCCCCACTCATGTCCCCATACACCCCCACCCCCCAGCAGTGCAGGGGCAGCCTCCACCAGGCCCCCACTCATGTCTCCCACCACCCCCACCCTCCAGCAGGGCAGGGACAGCCTCCACCAGGCCCCCACTCATGTCTCCCACCACCCCACCCCCCAGCAGTGCAGGGGCAGCCTCCACCAGGCCCCCACCCATGTCTACCACCACCCCCAAACCCCAGCCACCAGGGGCAGCCTCCACCAGGCCCCCACTCATGTCTCCCATCACCCCCACACCCCAGCCACCAGGGGCAGCCTCCACCAGGCCCCCACTCATGTCTCCCACCACCCCCACCCCCCAGCAGTGCAGGGGCAGCCTCCACCAGGCCCCCACTCATGTCTCCCACCACCCCCACCCCCCAGCAGTGCAGGGGCAGCCTCCACCAGGCCCCCACTCATGTCCCCATGCACCCCCACCCCCCAGCAGTGCAGGGGCAGCCTCCACCAGGCCCCCACTCATGTCCCCATGAACCCCCACCCCCCAGCAGTGCAGGGGAAGCCCCCACTCATGTCCCCATGCACCCCCACCCCCCAGCAGTGCAGGGGCAGCCTCCACCAGGCCCCCACTCATGTCTCCCACCACCCCGACCCCCCAGCAGTGCAGGGGCAGCCTCCACCAGGCCCCCACTCATGTCTCCCATCACCCCCACACCCCAGCCACCAGGGGCAGCCTCCACCAGGCCCCCACTCATGTCTCCCACCACCCCCACCCCCCAGCAGTGCAGGGGCAGCCTCCACCAGGCCCCCACTCATGTCTCCCACCACCCCCACCCCCCAGCAGTGCAGGGGCAGCCTCCACCAGGCCCCCACTCATGTCCCCTATTACCCCCACCCCCCAGCAGTGCAGGGGCAGCCTCCACCAGGCCCCCACTCATGTCCGCTATTACCCCCACCCCCCAGCAGTGCAGGGGCAGCCTCCACCAGTCCCCCACTCATGTCCCCTATTACCCCCACCCCCCAGCAGTGCAGGGGCAGCCTCCACCAGGCCCCCACCATGTCTCCCACCACCCCCACCCCCCAGCAGTGCAGGGGCCGCCTCCATCAGGCCCCCACTCATGTCTCCCACCACCCCCTACCCCCCAGCAGTCAGGGGCACCCTCCACCAGGCTCCCACTCCTGTCTCCCAGCACCCCCACCCCCAGCCACCAGGGGCAGCCTCCAGCAGGCCCCCACCCATGTCTACCACCACCCCCACCCCCCAGCCACCAGGGGCAGCCTCCACCAGGCCCGCACTCATGTCCCCTATTACCCCCACCCCCCAGCAGTGCAGGGGCAGCCTCCACCAGGCCCCCACTCATGTCCCCTATTACCCCCACCCCCAGCAGTGCAGGGGCAGCCTCCACCAGGCCCCCACTCATGTCCCCTATTACCCCCACCCCCCAGCAGTGCAGGGGCAGCCTCCACCAGGCCCCCACTCATGTCCCCATGAACCCCCACCCCCCAGCAGTGCAGGGGCAGCCCCCACTCATGTCCCCATGCACCCCCACCCCCCAGCAGTGCAGGGGCAGCCTCCACCAGGCCCCCACTCATGTCTCCCACCACCCCGACCCCCCAGCAGTGCAGGGGCAGCCTCCACCAGGCCCCCACTCATGTCTCCCACCACCCCCACCCCCCAGCAGTGCAGGGGCAGCCTGCACCAGGCCCCCACCCATGTCTACCACCATCCCCACCCCCAGCCACCAGGGGCAGCCTCCACCAGGCCCCCACTCATGTCTCCCACCACCCCCATCCCCCAGCCACCCAGGGCAGCCTCCACCAGGCCCCCACTCATGTCTCACACCACCCCCACCCCCCAGCCACCAGAGGCAGCCTCCACCAGGCCCCCACTCATGTCTCCCACCACCTCCACCCCCCAGTAGTGCAAGGGCAGCCTCTGCCAGGCCCCCACTCATGTCTCCCACCACCCCCACCCCCCAGCAGTGCAGGGGCAGCCTCCACCAGGCCCCCACTCATGTCCCCATGCACCCCCACCCCCCAGCAGTGCAGGGGCAGCCTCCACCAGGCCCCCACTCATGTCCCCATGCACACACCCCCACCCCCCAGCAGTGCAGGGGCAGCCTCCACCAGGCCCCCACTCATGTCTCCCACCACCCCCACCCTCCAGCAGGGCAGGGGCAGCCTCCACCAGGCCCCCACTCATGTCTCCCACCACCCAAACCACCCAGCAGTGCAGGGGCAGCCTCCACCAGGCCCCCACCCATGTCTACCACCACCCCCAAACCCCAGCCACCAGGGGCAGCCTCCACCAGGCCCCCACTCATGTCTCCCATCACCCCCACCCCCCAGCCACCAGGGACAGCCTCCACCAGGCCCCCACTCATGTCACCCACCACCCCCACACCCCAGCAGTGCAGGGGCCGCCTCCACCAGGCCCCCACTCATGTCCCCTATTACCCCCACCCCCCAGCAGTGCAGGGGCAGCCTCCACCAGGCCCCCACTCATGTCCGCTATTACCCCCACCCCCCAGCAGTGCAGGGGCAGCCTCCACCAGTCCCCCACTCATGTCCCCTATTACCCCCAACCCCCAGCAGTGCAGGGGCAGCCTCCACCAGGCCCCCACCATGTCTCCCACCACCCCCACCCCCCAGCAGTCAGGGGCACCCTCCACCAGGCTCCCACTCCTGTCTCCCAGCACCCCCACCCCCAGCCACCAGGGGCAGCCTCCACCAGGCCCCCACCCATGTCTACCACCACCCCCACCCCCCAGCCACCAGGGGCAGCCTCCACCAGGCCCCCACTCATGTCCCCTATTACCCCCACCCCCCAGCAGTGCAGGGGCGCCTCCACCAGGCCCCCACTCATGTCCCCTATTACCCCCACCCCCCAGCAGTGCAGGGGCAGCCACCACCAGGCCCCCACTCATGTCCCCTATTACCCCCACCCCCCAGCAGTGCAGGGGCAGCCTCCACCAGGCCCCCACTCATGTCCCCATGAACCCCCACCCCCCAGGAGTGCAGGAGCAGCCCCCACTCATGTCCCCATGCACCCCCACCCCCCAGCAGTGCAGGGGCAGCCCCCACCAGGCCCCCACTCATGTCTCCCACCTCCCCCACCCCCCAGCAGTGCAGGTGCAGCCTCCACCAGGCCCCCACTCATGTCTCCCACCACCCCCACCCCCCAGCAGTGCAGGGGCAGCCTGCACCAGGCCCCCACCCATGTCTACCACCACCCCCACCCCACAGCCACCAGGGGCAGCCTCCACCAGGCCCCCACTCATGTCTCCCACCACCCCCACCCCCCAGCCACCCAGGGCAGCCTCCACCAGGCCCCCACTCATGTCTCACACCACCCCCACCCCCCAGCCACCAGAGGCAGCCTCCACCAGGCCCCCACTCATGTCTCCCACCACCCCCACCCCCCAGCAGTGCAGGGGCAGCCTCCACCAGGACCCACTCATGTCCCCTATTACCCCCACCCCCCAGCAGTGCAGGGGCAGCCTCCACCAGGGCCCCACTCATGTCCCCTATTACCCCCACCCCCCAGCAGTGCAGGGGCAGCCTCCACCAGGCCCCCACTCATGTCCCCTATTACCCCCACCCCGCAGCAGTGCAGGGGCAGCCTCCACCAGGCCCCCACTCATGTCTACCACCACCCCCACCCCCCAGCCACCAGGGGCAGCCTCCACCAGGCCCCCACTGATGTCTCCCACCACCCCCACCCCCCAGCAGTGCACGGGCAGCCTCCACGAGGCCCCCACTCATGTCTCCCACCGCCCCCACCCCCCAGCCACCAGGGGCAGCCTCCACCAGGCCCCCACTCATGTCCCCTATTACCCCCACCCCCCAGCAGTGCAGGGGCAGCCTCCACCAGACCCCCACTCATGTCCCCCTGACCCCCACCCCCCAGCCGTGCGATTTGCCTGGGTACTTGTACTTCGGGGTGCGCGGGAAGTTCCACACGCGATTGGCCTGGGTATGTGTACCTCGGGGTGCGCGGGAAGTTCCACACGTGATTAGCCTGGGTACGTGTACTTCGGGGTGCGCAGGAAGTCCCACACACGATTGGCCTGGGTACGTGTACTGTGGGGTGCGCGTGAACTTCCACACGCGATTTGCCTGGGTACGTGTACTTCGTGGTGCGTGGGAAGTTCCACACACGATTGGCCTGGGTACGTGTACTTCGGGGTGCGCGTGAACTTCCACACGCGATTAGCCTGGGTACGTGTACTTCCGGGTGCGTGGCAAGTCCCACACGCGATTGGCCTGGGTACGTGTACTTCAGGGTGTCCTTTAAACTTCCACACGCGATTGGGCCTGTCAGAGTGGGGTACATGTATTCTAGGGGTGGGCGGGAATATTTACCCGCGACTGTGCCTGTGAGAGCGTGCTACGTGTATTCCTGGGGTGGGCTGGAAGATTCACACGTTCGCCTACGACGTGCCGAAAAATAAATGGTCCAATCCTGAGACACGTACGCCAGCATGAAGCATGCGTACGTCGACCAGCGCAGCATAAAAGTGCGCGCAAACAACAAACAAGCTCATACGCCAGGATGAATATACCATTCCTAGCAGCAGTGGCCGTGGGTTACCAAAGGAGGAGGAGGAGGATAGTGAGGGCCCGAATTTTCACTCCCAGAACCAGCCTTTTTGGGATGCCTGATGACCAGGTGTATGGGAGGTGCAGGTTTCCCCCACACATAATACTGGACCTGGTCAGTGAGTGGGAGGATGACCTCACATCCCCCACCCTGTGCTCCCAAGCACTCAGCCCCCTGGAGAAGGTCCTCAATGTACTGCACTTCTTGGCCACAGGATCATTTCAGCGGACAAGTGCCATAGTGGGTGGGGTGTCACAGGCCACGCAGTCACCCTGCCTACACCAGGTCTTGAACATCATCACTGCACTCCCATCAGTCCGTAGGCACATATACCTTCCCAGGACACCTGCAGAAAGGCAGGCTGCCACCCTCGATTTCTACGCTGTGGCACAATTCCCAAAAGTGCTAGGTGCCATTGACTGCACCCATGTGGCACTACGTCCCCCCAGGGCATCTGAGCACATCTATAGGAACCGCAAGCACTGGCATTCCATCAACGTGCAGGTAGTATGTAATGCTAAGGGAATCATCACCTCAGTATATGACAACTATCCAGGGTCCACCCACGACAGCTTCATTTACCGAATGTCTACCCTAAGCCGGGACCTAGAAGCTGGGCGGCATGGCGATACATGGCTGCTTGGTGAGTATGAATGCCACTGCACATGCATGCATGTCAGATGCAGAGTTATGTCACTACCCCACAAATGATACCCATCACCTCCTCACCAGGGGACAGTGCCTACCCTCTGAGCACCCACATGATGACGCCAATTCGGAACCCCATCACGCCTCCAGAGGTAAGATACAACACAGCCCATATTGCAACCCGGGGCATAGTGGAGCGCACATTCGGAGTGCTCAAGTCACGCTTTCGTTCTGGCGGGCAGCTGTTATATGCGAACCTAGTAGTGTGCAGGATCATAGTGGCAGCATGTGTCCTGCACAATGTTGCAACACGCCGGGGCCTGGCCGTGGACATGGTGGTGCCCCCACATCCCCAACCACATGCACGCCCGCTGCACATGGGAGGGGAGAGGGCATGGGGTGAGGCAGCCCGTACGCAGCTGGTGGCTAATTACTTCACATAGAAATCACACCTCAGTGGAGTGCACACAGGCCTGGCACATACCATCTGATAAGCAATGATGACTCGACCTGACAATTAAGACGAACAAAGGGACTGTCAACTGTCAGAACCATAGCAGCCTGAGATTGTTCATGTGGAAGGGCCCGGGGGAGTTGGGGAGGCCACCCAGGAGGTCCGAGGACAGGGTGCACACCAAAACCCACCTGTGTGGATCTTGCGAAAAAAAACCACCTCCATGGGCTCATGGGCTCATGGCCTACACGGCTACCCTATTGTGGGAGTATCACTGCTGTCGCTATCCTCACCCTCTGCAGCTGCATCAGGAGGTGGTGGCACTATGTTAGGCAGCCCACGCAAAGCCCTAGTCTGTTCCTCCATGGCTGCAAGCATGCGGGTGTGGTAGGTCTCGTTCTGGAGGATAAGTGTGCGGAGGTCCCCATTCAACAACTCACGGGATGCCCGGACCTCTGCCCTAGTTGCCTGCATCTCAGTTGAGAGCGTACGGGTGAGACGCTCCAGCTGCTGTTCTGTCCTTCGGTTTGTTGAAGCCTCAAGCTCAACAAGAGTCATCCTGAGGTGAAGGAGTTCCAGCCTCAGGGCTTCCCTGTGGCCCTGGGACTCTATGGAGATGGCTTCCTGCAGAGTCGCCAGTGCCGCCCGGCTGTCCCTGTCGGACGCCAACATGGCCTCCCTGTGTGACTGGCAGATGGAGTCGGTTGCCTGCTGTAGTCGCTCCATCAGCCTTTCGGGGGGGACAATGGAAGTGGCCACCCTATCCATGGCCTGAGCCATCATCTGCGATGATGCTGCCTGTTGGGTTGCCATACCGTAAATGGATTGCTCCCATGCGGTATTGCCAGGTGGCGTTCGTCCACCACGTCGGTGGACACCACACCTGTCTGGGGCAAGGCGAACTGCGCCTTGCTGTGCCGGCACTGCCTGAGGCTGCAGGACTGCATTCCCCCTCTGATCTGCTGGCCCAGGAACAGGATCAGATGTCGCGGAGTGTGACCCTGCATCCGTAACCACCAAAGGCGTACCTGCCAACACTGACATCCCCATAGAGGGTTCTAACCCTGGTGCAGGTGGGTCAGACAGAACAGAATCCCTCCCAGGAACACTCACCTGCGACGGCACGTAGGTCTCATCATCCGAATCAACACCTGAGTACAGCTCGGGGGAGGTGCAGCCAGAGACACCCCTTGAAAGCACGACCTGCAGCAGTTGTGGGTTCTCACCCACCACCACACCACGTCCCTCACTGGTGGTCGGTCGGCCCTCAGACCCCTCCTGGGTCTGCACCATCTCCACAACCCCAGCAGTATCAAGTGCGTCTTCCCCTGCAAAGACATAAAAGAAAACAAATGGAAACAGGCATTAGCACTATGGCACACAATTAGGGCTGAGAGGCTACAGAAACAGTACTTGATTGACACATGTCCCACATGACTAAAACACTCCCATGCATCCACCGTCACTGCGTGTGATGGGGAGGCAGATGGCACACATTGATGACACCAAGATGGAAGATGAACACATTTGCTGCATGCTGCCTAGCAGTGGCATCACACATTGGCCAGTGATTGGCAGGTCAAATACACATGCCACCACACAGATGGCATGTACCCTAGCCATGAAGTGAAGAGGGAGAGGAGGTCACCAATTGTTCATTCAGTCCAGTTTGTTCATATAATTGATTATTTTCATTGTAATGGTTCAAATGTTTAACCTGCAGCTGCCAGTCAAAAATGGTCCTATAGCACAGGGACATGTCCAAACTAATCATGTCCACGAAACTGAGCCAGTCCACTGTACCATAGCCATGTCAGACATGTGACAATAGGACTGAGAAATCCCGAGTAAAAGTGGTGGTATGCAAACAATCTGCCTGAATAAACAGAGGTAAATAAGCAACAGTGTTGTGGCAAGATGACACTCCAAGGGCAACTGCCGTGGTGTTGGGCTGGATGTCTAATGTTGGCGGAAGGGATGCTGCTATACCCAAATGCTGTTGCCAAGAATGTATAGGAAGAGGCACATGGGTGAGCCGAACCACTCAGGCACACACACCCTCCCCTGGAACCCAAACAGAAGCCCTCCCACACACACCATGCACATGGATGACACACACATGCATGTGCACTCACCGGACAATGCCTCGTAATCTGCCAGTTCTCCCACGCCTTGGATCTGTTCCTCCGTGACGTAGGTCCCAGCAACCTGCTCATGTGGAGTGAGTTCTATGTCGTCTGCTGGAGACCCACCTCCAGTCACTAGAGTTGCGGCATGACTTGAGGCCAGCTTATTCTTTGCCCTGCGCTTCAGGTCATTCCAGCGCTTGTAGCATTCATTAGCTGTGCGCCTCACGATTCCAAGGGCACTTATGATATCCGCAATGGTCTGCCAGTGTGCCTGACATTGTGCAGGTGTGGTCTTGGATCCTGCAACAATCACCATTTTGCAGTCATGTGCGGACACATACTCTACAAGTGCATTCAGTTCGGCCTCATTGAAGCTGGGCTTCCTTGACGGGCCGGACTGTGTAGCTGTGTCTGGGGCATCAGCCTCTACTGGACGAGCACTCTTCCTCTTCCGCTTGGAAGGTGGTGGGGATCATGAGTGTCCTACGCCGCTCTGGACACTAGGGGCAGGAGCGTGGGATTGCACACTCAGCATGGGAGTTGGTGCAGGCATTATCTCAAGTGTGATGGTGTCAGGGGTGTTAGGGAGAATTCTCTGTTTAGGCTGAATTTCCTAACCTAGTGAGTCCCCCAGCAGCTTTGCTGGATTTCTGGAGTTTGTTTTTTCCATCCTGCCAAGAGTGAGACTCTTTTTCTCCCACTTTTGGGCATGTATGTGTGTGTAATTCCTTTGAATGCCAATGTGTTCTATGGGCTATGGGGTCTTTAACTCCATAGGGCCTCATGTGTTTTTCTATGTGTGTTACACCGCACCCTAAGTGCCGTAACACTGGGGCGTCCTAGCGGACCTCCACCATAGACTCCATACCCGGGGACTGACTACTGACTACGGGCATGTAAAGTCACCATTGGCTTTACTAGACCTAAATTTACTAACAGAACTAGTACAAACCATCTTATTGTGGACGTACTAGTAGGGGTAATTCGATTACTCCTGGATCTGTTACTCGAGAGGGCACTGTCCCGTCCCCCCTCATCGAGTTTTGGCTGGTGGCAGTGGAAACTACTTGTTATGTTCGACCCCGAACATAACCCTATGGGATTCGTCCCATTGTTGGAGATTGATACTTTTCTCGTTAATCTCTAACGTACCACCGGTCTTTTCTGCCAGAACTCGGTTTGTAAAATGGCGTCTGTGTTCGTCTCTGTGACTCCTAAACCAAAGGTTGAGCCCTTTGTTCCACTTTTGGCAGGCCCCTGTACAGAGACCCTCCAAAGTGGTGCCATTCTGTCTGGGTTACCACAGTGGTGTGGGAGGGGGTTTAGGCACCCTGGACCGAGTTGCCTTGCCAACTCCGGTCGCACTCTGAAGTGATTGGCCCAGGTGGTGAGCCTTCCTGCTCACCACTTAGCATGTGTTGATTGACAGCTAGGCTGAATGAATGGGGGTTTTCTGCATAAAAGCAGGGCTTTTGGGACTGGATCTTCAGAAGTCGCCACAGGACCTAAAACATCTGACGAGGGTAACGCTGAGTCGACTTGCATGACGACACCTCTGGTGGATCCCTGCAGAACCGACTCACCACTTCCCGACGACAGAGGAGATCTCCCTGCTGGAGAGTCTCTTCCCCTGACTGGTGGGAACAACCAGTCCGCTTTGCTTTTTATTCGCCTCAGGACGCAGTGGTCGAATTGCCCATGCAGAGCACCTCGGCAACCGGATAGCCACTACCCATGTACCGCGACCAAAAGGTGGTGCCTTGTGACGGAACACTCCGCGGCTGGTCTCTTCCGTGGTGGTGCACCGGACTTCACTTTTCTTCGACGACGAGATCATCTCTACTCTTGGCAAAGACCCGACGTGCATCCACCACCAGGAACAACTGCCCCCGCCGGAGCTGCCCTCCACAACAAGGTACCGTGTCCGCCTGGCTTCCCTTTTCGATCGGTTTGAGTGAGGTGTCTTAATCCTCTCCTTTCCGTTGGGTCGCCTCCAAGCTTTTCTCATTTATTGTTCTGAACTGGTTCAATCTGCCGATAACAATTTGCTACAAAGACTTGAATGCATCTCCACTAGAGACTTTTTGGGACATCGCGCCTTGCCTCTCTTCGAGTGGGCCTGGCCTCTGAACTTTACGATCTATTGTGACTCTTGCCTTCTGCCTTGCATTTTATCCGCGAAGGATTGAACTGTGTTGATTTCATAGCCTGCCTATCTTTTTCTCTCCCGTCCTAACTGATATTAGAGTGCCATCTAGGTTGAGATATACACCTCTGTCTAAAAATAAGTGATACCGGTAGAACCTAGACTTGTCGAAATATTGCTAGGGGGATTGATTGTTTTCTTCTTCGTAGAGTAATTGTGTTTGATTTGTTTGCTGTGAATTTGCCATAGTGTTTTTGATAGATGTTTCGTTATAAATAAATACCTTAATATCTTTACACTAAGCCTCGTTGCGTGTTTGCTTGTCTTGCTGTGAAGAATTGCCCTATCTTGTATACTCCACATACTGCCTAACTCTTCTTGAGGGAAGTCTGACTGCTCAGCCACAGCTACCAAGTGAATCTGGTACAGACTGCTACCAAGTGGGTTCACCGCCAACCACCTGTAGTCCTAAATCTTTTGCAGTGGTCCCAGAGGGAACTGCACAGGTTTCCGCCTAACAAGGGGGAATGTCAGCATGATGGACTTGGACCGACACTGTCCTGGATGGGTGTGTGAGAGGTGGGATGGATGGAGCCGCAGCTGCCCCTGCAGCCTCCCCAGCCTGCCTACATGGGGCAGCATATGACCTAGCTGCCCCTGATCCACGTGGCTTGATGACACCAACGTTCACCGGCGCACGTGGCCTAGACCTGCTGACCTGGAAGTCAGCCATGGAGTCACTCTTTGCCAGGTCTGGTTCCACAGTGGGCTGGTCCAACAAGGGCTGAGCATGGATGGTGTCAGCCACGGTAACCTCAACCAGGGGGGGGCATGGGTGTCCCTCACTGCTCCTCCACACATGGGGGGCTAGGGGCACCCTTCAAGTCACGGCCACGTCCCCTACTGGATCCACCATGGCCACCACTTGGGGCTCGGCCACCTTTGCCACCCTTACGGCTTGTTCGCCTCCCAGCCATGGCACTGATGTTATTGTGCGTATGGGAGTCGATGTGACTTATTGTCCTGGGCAATTGGGGGTCAAAGGGGTTGGGTACCAGATGGTAATCGTACCCTAGTGCTCTAGCAAGGCTTTATGTCACCCCTGGGGAAAGATGACGGATCACGCAACGCACAGGCACCCCAAAAAAGCGAAGTAAGGTGCACGCAACCCCTCCTAGACCACGTGCGTGGAAAAATAAACCTGCACTACGCTGTGGCACCCAGGAACACAAGAATGAACATATGCGTGTCACATGCAGCCTAGAATGACCTCTGAAGGGGTACGCGACACACGGGGCAAGCACAGATGTTAAATACATGCGTGACTCACCGTCTGCCAGGAACAAAAGCGTGAAAAATATGCGCGTGTGCGCGTTGGCAACACCCCCGCCAAAAGAAGAATTGTACTCTGTCTGAGGAGACAGGACAACAGTAGTAGGGAACGCTGTTTGAGGAAACAGGCCCAGGAAAAAGAGGAAAAGAGAAAAAGCTGTCAGAGGTAACAGGGAGTACGAACTGGAAACGCAGTGAAGTAAATCGCGTGTGAACCGACAAGAAGTACAGATTTCACCCACTCGCTCTCCACGAAAAGCACGTACAAGGAAATGGCGTTCTACACGTACCTTTTATACACACGTCACAGACGCGCATACGCGATGAGGCCATTTCCACCAATTACGCGCTTTGACGCTCAGACGTGTATCTCTTCATTTTTACACGCGCCATTCTCTACAGCCATGCGCGTGACGTCACAGCTGCGCATGGTGGCCTTTGGGCCAATGAAATCGCATATGCGAGCACACGTGGTAAAACTGCACGTCCGAGTGTGATCATCGCGTGTAATCGGAGGGAATTGAGCGCACACGCGATTGGTGGAAATCCACATGTGCTCTGTCATCACGTGTAATGAGGGAAACACCAGCGCGCCTCACGTCACAGACGTGCTCATGCGCTAGGGGCCTTTGGTCCAATGAAATCGCATATGCGTGCTGACGTGCATACGTGCTAAGGGCCTTTCCTCGATTTACACGCAGATGTGCAGGATTTTCACGTGCCAAATCACTCCGTATCAAGCTGGCCACGTGTAAGCACACGGAAGACCACGCTCCTGCCCAAAAGGCTGAATTACTGCCCCCCAGATCCCCGAGCAGCCTCCCACAAGCCATCTGCTGCTGCATGCCTGCCTGCCTGCCTGCTGCCACCGTGCCCTGTCATTTGGTGCCTGCACATCAGCCATCTGCAGGGGTCCATTTGCTGTGTCCACCCCTGCTGGAACAGAAGACTCCCGACTGGGATACCATCGCTCCACAGCCCAGCCCCAGGACCCAGTTGCCCACCCACTCCTGCCTCTGGGGTTGCCATGTCAGGCACTGCAACATCTGGCACCACTGGCAACCCCCGGCCAGAGAGGCAGAGGGGCACCAGCTTCACTGCCACCGAAGTTGGTGTCCTGGTGGAGCAAGTCCTGGGGCAGTATGATGCCCTCTTCAGAAGTAAGCGCACCAACAAGGAAGGACGGACTCGGATCTGGTCGGACATCGTGACTGCCATCAACGTGGAGGGGGTGGCAGTCCGCGACTACCAACATGTCAAGAAGCGCTGGGATGACTGCAGGTCCAGGACCCTCTTGAAGGCCCGGCGCCTCGTGGAGGGGGGCCGGGGCCGCATGAGTACCATCCAGATGAGGGTCCTGGAACGCGTAGGCCCAGTGCTCCACGCCCAGATCCTTGAGAGACAGACCCGTCTGGAGTTGAGCGGTAAGTGGCCAAGCATTGCTGTGTGAGAAAGGGCATCTCGCAGTGTGCTGGTTGTCTGATACTTGCCTGTATGTGTGACATAGGCCATGTATGCATGTGTGTGTGTGCAGGGACGTCATGCATGTGAGACCAGTAATGTGTGAACCACACGGTTGGTGCTTGTGTACAAATGCAACATCGGTTGCCCTATGCGGAATGGCCATATGAAAGCATGCCAGTCTCTGTTCCTGGACATGGGTGAGGGATGGGTGCTGATGCCATGTACATGTATGCTGTCCATGTCTGTGTGTCTGACCTGCGTGTCTGTGACTTGTGAATGCCAGGGATGCATGACACATGTCTGTTGCAATGTTAAGGTTCACTGATGCAGCCTAGTCATCCTTGTATCCACTGTGTCTGTGGTGTACGAGGCCAGATGGATGAAACTAGGGTGAAGTGTGTGCATGTGGTATGCATGGCCCATGATGCATGTGAGTGGCAAAACAACAGTGTATGTTTCAAGAATCACTTGGACATGTATGCTAATGTCCATAGCATGCGCCATGCCTGTTACCGCATGTGTTTTACCTGCACTGAGCCATGTGTTGTGTAGGGACATGATGGAGGTGATCTTTGACAGTGCCAGTCATCTGCTATTGCTTGTTGTCTAGGGGACCATTGTACAGTACCCTGATGCTTGTGTTCTATGTCTCCCTCTACACAGCGCCACATGAAGAAGAGGGCGGAGACGGCTCTGTGGAGAAAAGCGGCGGGGATGCCCCCACGGCTGCAGCGGAAGGGAAGGGTGAGCCCCCACAGGGGCTTGCAATGGCGGAAGACGGGGTGGAGCCATCCAGGTTGGTGGTTTCCACAGAGGAGGAGGCCGCTACTGAGGCACACATGGGGCCTGGTGGGGGCATCCCTGCTGGTGCAAGTGTTGCAGTCCAGGGGCAGGGGCAGGAGGCAGCACAGGTCGCCGTGGAGGGGCCTGTGCATGTCACTGTCCTTGACACTGTGACTGCACCACCATGCACCAGCAGGGATGCCCCATCCCAGGCCCGTCCGCAGGTAGGGGGGATGTCCATGTCATCTGACTCCCCTCCACCTGCGGACGAGGGGACCCCTGGCCATATGGAGAAGGTCCTGATTGGTGTCGCGTTGCGCACAGGTGCAATTCGTGATGAGGTGCGTGCTTCCCGGGAGGAGCATGCACGTCATCACGGAGAGCACCGTGCCGACGTGGCCCAGTTGGGAACGGCCATGGTCGGGGGTTTCCTACATATGTCGGCCAATCTGGCGACCCTCTCCTCCTCTGTGGAGACTACGCACCAGTCGTTCTCCATGCCGTCTTCCGGCCCAGATGCCACCAGGGCTCCCTGTGGACCTGCCCCGATCAATGCAGCTGGCTCGGTGGGGATCCCATCCCTGCCACAGTCGGGAGTCGGAGGTCCAGCAGCGGTGGACACACCAGCAACTGGACCCCAGCAGATGGAGGATGTGACGGCATCATCGGGCAGGGCACGTGCACGACGGCGTCGGTGGATACCATCAGCCTGGATGCCGTCGTGCTGGCACAGGCAGTTGCGTCGGAGGCAGCGGCAGGCTCGACGTGGGAGGCATCATGGCTCGGGGCTATCAACATCAGGGGTGCAGGCATCGGCCGGAGGGCAGGAGAACCCTGGAATGGGAGTGGCTTCCGTGTGGGAGCAGTTGGGCCAGCAGATAGGTGCGGAGCGGCAGCGGACAGAGGAGGAACGGCTCACAATGGTCAGGGCGGAGAACTCCATGCGGAGGGCGCTGAGGCGGGCTGAGTGCCTCGAGGGTCTTCGCAGGGAATTGGAGCTGGACACTGCTTTATCCCTGCGAGACCTCGGGGCCAGGGGACATGCCCGCCTCCAAGCCATTGAACAGGAGTTCGATGATGCCCTGGCCCATGACAACATCCAGTGAGCCGTTGGACTAGCCCGCTGCCCATGTAAATAGTTATGTAGTTAGTGTTAGGTTTCCTTTGTTTTTGCATTTTCTTTGGACCTTTTGGACAATGGGCCACATTTTTGTATATAGTTATTTTTTATTAGGTAGTGTTGTTAGATAGGTTTCATTTCTTTTGTTGGGATCATGGACCCTGGCTTGTTCACCTGTACATAGTTCACTGTTGGATTTTCTTTTCTTTTTATAATTTACCCATGGATCAATGGCTTTCAATTATAATTTCCCATTGGATTTTCTTTTCTGGACTGTGACTTTGGACACCATTCCTTGTATTCTGATTTTTGGATTTGCATTTTTTCATGGACATGCTTCTTTTTACTTTTTTTACATTCCCATTTCTGTTTGTTTATTTTTGATTCAATTCATGTTTCCTTCAATACATATTTTTTGATCAAACTTCAATGTGTAGTATCATCTCATTGGTTTCATGCATATCATGATATGGGTTTTGAGATTCACTGACACCCATTGGGTGTATGTGAGGGACATGTGTTTGTTTCCAAACTTGCAATTGCTGTTCTATCATGTTATTGCCATTTCTGAGTGGGTGGATGCAATACTCGGGTGGGTGTTTTGCATTTGGAGGCTGACCATAGGGACCAGGGATCTAGATTGTGATGACATGTTGGCTGGGGAACATGAGTTGGACATGAGTGGGGCCTGCTGGCAGGTGCCCCACAGTGCTGGGGGGGGGGTGCAGGGGAACATGAGTTGGACATGAGTGGGGGCCTGCTGGCAGGTTCCCCACAGTGCTGGGGGGTAGGGGTGCAGGGGAACATGAGTTGGACATGAGTGGGGGCCTGCTGCCAGGTGCCCCACAGTGCTGGGGGGTGGGGGTGCAGGGGAACATGAGTTGGACATGAGTGGGGGCCTGCTGGCAGGTGCCCCACAGTGCTGGAGGGTAGGGGTGCAGGGGAACATGAGTTGGACATGAGTGGGGGCCTGCTGGCAGGTGCCCCACAGTGCTGGGGGGTGGGGGTGCAGGGGAACATGAGTTGGTCATGAGTGGTGGCCTGCTGGTAGGTTCCCCACAGTGATGGGGGGTGGGGGTGCAGGGGAACATGAGTTGGACATGAGTGGGGGCCTGCTGGCAGGTGCCCCACAGTGCTGGGGGGGTGGGGGTGGTGGGTGACATGAGTTGGACTTGAGTGTGGGCCTGGTGGAGGCTGCCCCTGTACTGCTGGGGGCCGGGGGTAATAGGGGACATGAGTGGGGGCCTGGTGGAGGCTGCCCCTGCACTGCTGGGGGGTGGGGGCGGTGGTGGTGGTAGACATGGGTGGGGCCCTGGTGGAGGCTGCCCCTGCACTGCTGGGGGGTGGGGGTGCAGGGAGACAGGAATGGGGCCCTGGTGGAGGCTGCCCCTGCACTGCTGGGGGTGGGGGTGCAGGGAGACAGGAGTGGGGGCCTGGTGGAGGCTGGCCCTGCACTGATGGGGGGTGGGGGTGATGGGAGACATGAGTGGGGGCCTGGTGGAGGCTGCCCCTGCACTGCTGGGGGGTGGGGGTGATGGGAGACATGAGTGGGGGCCTGGTGGAGGCTGCCCCTGCACTGCTGGGGGGTGGGGGTGGTGGTAGACATGGGTGGGGCCCTTGTGGAGGCTGCCCCTGCACTGCTGGGGGGTGGGGGTGGTGGGAGACATGAGTGGGGGCCTGCTGGCAGGTGCCCCACAGTGCTGGAGGGTGGGGGTGCAGGGGAACATGAGTTGGACATGAGTGGGGGCCTGCTGGCAGGTGCCCCACAGTGCTGGGGGGTGGGGGTGCAGGGGAACATGAGTTGGTCATGAGTGGTGGCCTGCTGGTAGGTTCCCCACAGTGATGGGGGGTGGGGGTGCAGGGGAACATGAGTTGGACATGAGTGGGGGCCTGCTGGCAGGTGCCCCACAGTGCTGGGGGGTGGGGGTGGTGGGAGACATGAGTTGGACTTGAGTGGGGGCCTGGTGGAGGCTGCCCCTGTACTGCTGGGGGCCGGGGGTAATAGGGGACATGAGTGGGGGCCTGGTGGAGGCTGCCCCTGCACTGCTGGGGGGTGGGGGTGGTGGTGGTGGTAGTCATGGGTGGGGCCCTGGTGGAGGCTGCCCCTGCACTGCTGGGGGGTGGGGGTGTGGGGAGACAGGAATGGAGCCCTGGTGGAGGCTGCCCCTGCACTGCTGGGGGTGGGGGTGCAGGGAGACAGGAGTGGGGACCTGGTGGAGGCTGGCCCTGCACTGATGGGGGGTGGGGGTGATGGGAGACATGAGTGGGGGCCTAGTGGAGGCTGCCCCTGCACTGCTGGGGGGTGGGGGTGATGGGAGACATGAGTGGGGGCCTGGTGGAGGCTGCCCCTGCACTGCTGGGGGGTGGGGTGGTGGTAGACCTGGATGGGGCCCTGGTGGAGGCTGCCCCTGCACTGCTGGGGGGTGGGGGTGGTGGGAGACATGAGTGGGGGCCTGGTGGAGGCTGCCCCTGGTGGCTGGGGGGTGGGGGTGGTGGGAGACATGAGTGGGGCCTGGTGGAGGCTGCCCCTGGTGGCTGGGGGGTGGGGGTGGTGGGAGACATGAGTTGGACATGAGTGGGGGCCTGGTGGAGGCTGCCCCTGCACTGCTGGGGGTTGGGGTAATAGGGGACATGGGTGGGGGCCTGGTGGAGGCTGCCCCTGGTGGCTGGGGGGTGGGGGTGCTGGGAGACAGGAGTGGGAGCCTGGTGGAGGGTGCCCCTGACTGCTGGGGTGTCAGGGGTGCAGGGATACATGAGTGGGGGCCTGGTGGAGGGTGCCCCTGCACTGCTGGGGGTGGGGGTGGTGGTAGACATGGGTGGGGCCCTGGTGGAGGCTGCCCCTGCACTGCTGGGGGATGGGGGTGCAGGGAGACATGAGTGGGGCCTGGTGGAGTCTGCCCCTGGTGGCTGGGGGGTGGGGGTGGTGGGAGACATGAGTTTGACATGAGTGGGGGCCTGGTGGAGGCTGCCCCTGCACTGCTGGGGGTTGGGGTAATAGGGGACATGAGTGGGGGCCTGGTGGAGGCTGCCCCTGGTGGCTGGGGGGTGGGGGTGCTGGGAAACAGGAGTGGGAGCCTGGTGGAGGGTGCCCCTGACTGCTGGGGGGTAGGGGGTGCAGGGAGACATGAGTGGGGGCCTGGTGGAGGATGCCCCTGCACTGCTGGGGGGTGGTGGTAGACATGGGTGGGGCCCTGGTGGAGGGTGCTCCTGACTGCTGGGGGGTAGGTGGTGCAGGGAGACATGAGTGGGGGCCTGGTGGAGGCTGCCCCTGCACTGCTGGGGGGTGGGGGTGGTGGTAGACATGGGAGGGGCCCTGGTGGAGGCTTCCCCTGGACTGCTGGGGGGTGGGGGTGCAGGGAGACATGAGTGGGGGCCTGGTGGAGGCTGTCCCTGGTGGCTGGGGGTGGGGGTGGTGGTAGACATGAGTGGGGGCCTGGTGGAGGCTGCCCCTGCACTGCTGGGGAGTGGGGGTAATAGGGGACATGAGTTGGGTCCTGGTGGAGGCTGCCCCTGGTGGCTGGGGGGTGGGGTGCTGGGAGACAGGTGTGGGGGCCTGGTGGAAGGTGCCCCTGACTGCTGGGGGGTGGGGGTAATAGGGGACATGAGTGGGGGCATGGTGGAGGCTTCCCCTGGTGGCTGGGGGGTGGGGGTGGTGGTAGACATGAGTGGGGGCCTGGTGGAGGCTGCCCCTGCACTGCTGGGGAGTGGGGGTAATAGGGGACATGAGTGGGGGCCTGGTGGAGGCTGCCCCTGGTGGCTGGGGGGTGGGGTGCTGGGAGACAGGTGTGGGGGCCTGGTGGAAGGTGCCCCTGACTGCTGGGGGGTGGGGGTGGTGGGAGACATGAGTGGGGGCCTGGTGGAGGCTGCCCCTGGTGGCTCGTGGGTGGGGACGGTGGGAGACATGAGTGGGGGCCTGGTGGAGGCTGCCCCTGGTGGCTGGGGGGTGGGGGTGGTGGGAGACATGAGTTGGACATGAGTGGGGGCCTGGTGGAGGCTGCCCCTGCACTGCTGGGGGGTGGAGGTAATAGGGGACATGAGTGGGGGCCTGGTGGAGGCTGCCCCTGCACTACCGGAGGGTGGGGGTCATGGTAGACATGGGTGGGGTCCTGGTGGAGGCTGCCCCTGCACTGCTGGGGGGTGGGGGTGCAGGGAGACCGGAGTGGGGGCCTGGTGGAGGCTGCCCCTGCACTGCTGGGGGGTGGGGGTGATGGGAGACATGAGTGGGGCCCTGGTGGAGGCTGCCCCTGCACTGCTGGGGGGTGGGGGTGGTGGTAGACATGAGTGGGGGCCTGGTGGAGGCTGCCCCTGCACTGCTGGGGGGTGGGGGTAATAGGGGACATGAGTGGGGGCATGGTGGAGGCTTCCCCTGGTGGCTGGGGGGTGGGGGTGGTGGTAGACATGAGTGGGGGCCTGGTGGAGGCTGCCCCTGCACTGCTGGGGAGTGGGGGTAATAGGGGACATGAGTGGGGGCCTGGTGGAGGCTGCCCCTGGTGGCTGGGGGGTGGTGTTCTGGGAGACAGGTGTGGGGGCCTGGTGGAAGGTGCCCCTGACTGCTGGGGGGTGGGGGTGGTGGGAGACATGAGTGGGGGCCTGGTGGAGGCTGCCCCTGGTGGCTCGTGGGTGGGGACGGTGGGAGACATGAGTGGGGGCCTGGTGGAGGCTGCCCCTGGTGGCTGGGGGGTGGGGGTGGTGGGAGACATGAGTTGGACATGAGTGGGGGCCTGGTGGAGGCTGCCCCTGCACTGCTGGGGGGTGGAGGTAATAGGGGACATGAGTGGGGGCCTGGTGGAGGCTGCCCCTGCACTACCGGAGGGTGGGGGTCATGGTAGACATGGGTGGGGTCCTGGTGGAGGCTGCCCCTGCACTGCTGGGGGGTGGGGGTGCAGGGAGACAGGAGTGGGGGCCTGGTGGAGGCTGCCCCTGCACTGCTGGGGGGTGGGGGTGATGGGAGACATGAGTGGGGCCCTGGTGGAGGCTGCCCCTGCACTGCTGGGGGGTGGGGGTGGTGGTAGACATGGGTGGGGCCCTGGTGGAGGCTGCCCCTGCACTGCTGGGGGTGGGGGTGGTGGTGGTGGGAGACATGAGTGGGGGCCTGGTGGAGGCTGCCCTGGTGGCTGGGGGGGTGGGGGTGGTGAAAGACATGAGTTGGACATGAGTGGGGGCCTGGTCGAGGGTACCCCTGACTGCTGGGGGGTTGGGGGTGCAGGGAGACAGGAGTGGGGGCCTGGTGGAGGGTGCCCCTGACTGCTGGGGGGTGGGGGTGCTGGGAGACATGCATTGTTGATCAGTAGTGCAAGGTGACATGTGGGTTGGCTGGGGGGCATGCCCATGGTGGATGGGCTGCCTGCGGGACATGAGCAGGTGTGCAGGGTAGTCCCCCGTGGTGTGGGCTGCCTGCAGGGGCCGTGGAGGTTGTAGAGTGAACACCTGGGAGGACCCACACGGCCAATTCACATGTAGTACTCCCCAGAACCCCTGAAATACACGTACCCTGCTGAAATCGCGTGTGGAACTTCCCGCGCACCCCTGAAATACACGTACGCTGCTGAAATCGCGTGTGGATCTTCCCGCGCACCCCTGAAATACATGTACCCTGCTCGCACGGGGCCAATCGCGTGTGGAACTTCCCGTGCACCCCTGAAATACACGTACCCTGCTGAAATCGCGT
This sequence comes from Ambystoma mexicanum, assembly GCF_040938575.1. Lineage (NCBI taxonomy): Eukaryota > Metazoa > Chordata > Amphibia > Caudata > Ambystomatidae > Ambystoma > Ambystoma mexicanum. Next base: position 1,527,416,332 of record NC_090937.1, read on the forward strand.
GTGGAACCTCCCGCGCACCCCTGGAATGCACGTACCTTGCTCGCATTATTTGGGGATTTTGAAGGCTTTTCCTTGCGCGAGGGCGTTCTTGGGGGCGTAACTGGCGCTGCTGCAGGGTCGCTGCGCCACGCTGCGCCATGGCTGGTTTTGGATGCACAAATCCATGAATAAGCTGTGCGCGGAAATCGATTTTAATGCACGCGGCTGGCGGCTGGCGCAGACATTCGCATGGGCACGCTGTGCGCCAGTCGCGTGCGCCACTTTTGTGCGAATTTCTATGAATTACCCAATTTATCTTTTGGCCAGGTAGTACCTTTATATCAGTGCCTAGCAAATGCCTATTGCATAACTACACAAAAGCCCAAACTGTTGAACATTTTCAAATGCTTATTTTAAATGAAATGATAGTTGTGCTTGCCTCGGAGCAACGATTGGCAGGTGGCGATAACATCTTAGTACTTGCTCCCATACTTCTGGGGTAACAGAAATGTCCACATTTCAGTTATTTAAATATCTGCTGTGATATTGTTTTTGCTATCATGAAAGTGACCATTATTATTATTATGGCATTTATTGAGCAAGGACCTAGCTTCGAGAAGCATCAGAGCACTTTACAGAGGTATAAAACAATACAGGGATATCACGGAGCGCTTTACAGAGATATACGACAGTACAGATGAATAACAGAGTGCTTTTCAGAGGTAACAACAGAATAAATATACAGCGGGGAATAGGATACAGCAGGGCACAGTGAGGGGGGTACAGCTGTACCAGGTGGTGGGGAAGAGAGGGGCAGGCAGCGTCTATGGAGTCGGGTGTCGCAAAAAGTGACGTGATGGCCTAGGTGTTGAGGAGAGACTCTTTGAAAAGGTGCGTCTTGAGTTATTTTCTGAATTGTAGGAGCGTGGGGGCAAGTCTGATGCTGACTGAGCATAAGTTTCATAGTCTTGGGGTATAGGCAGAGAAGGCTTGTTTCCAAGTCCTTTACTTTCTGCAACAGCGGATTTCAAGTCTGCACATGACCATGAGTGTCTTTCATGATTTCTAGCTTATCTCCACATGTCCAAGCACCAATAGTTGTGTGCTGGATCCAAGAAGTTTAGGGGGATGTAACACAGTCCTATAGGAAATAACAGAGTCATTTCTGTTCCCACTCTAAAGCGTTCCCAAAAATGCAATAATAGCACGGACGCTGTACATGATCCGGACACTGCAATTCAATAATTGGCGCTGAACAGTGTATGCGCTAAAGAATGATGGATTGAATGGTGAAATAGTAATTTGGTGATTCATGTGGCGCTTTGACACATGCTTGCAGCCCCCGAGCGCGACAATAATTTTTTTCACTATTACTTTCCAGTCATGTAAATCCATTTTAATGCACAGCACTGTTATGTCCACGTCACCGCGTTAGAGCAGTACGTTGCAACGTCACCCCGTAAGGGAAGGCACTAAGCGAACGATTGCAAACCAGTATGGACGTGTCCTTAATTAGCGCATCACCCCTAAAGGCTCCCAGCTCCCTCACTACATGGACTGGAGCGCCGGAAACACTGGAGGGCCCCACGCAACACTGGCGACAAGTGGTAACGCAGGCCAAGCGGATGTTGCAACAAAAAAAAGAGAAAACAATACATAAATAAACACAAACATGACGAACGCACGTGTGTTTGCTCAGAGGCCCACCATCAGTGGGGAGCAGTGAGGACCCAAACAGCTGCCAGATCAGTGCTCACCATACAGTGACAGAAGGAGAAAAAGAAAGGGAATCCAGCAATAATCAACACTATCAAGGTGGGTCCAGGCCCCGGTACTGCTACCAAGAGAGGTGACTGCCACCCCCACACACCCAACATGCCTGCTACTACAGGCCCCTCCACCCCTGCCAGATTGGCGCTGTTATTCAGCCCCAATTTTCCACCACGAGCCCAGGGACAACTTGGCATGGCAAAGGCCCCCTACAATCAATACTCAGAACCATCATCCCTTGGATCCAGATGGGCTTTATGGATCCAGAAGTTTGAAATGGCCATGTAATGCAGGGGTGTGACCGCGCCAAAGAAAATGAAGTCCCACCTGCTTTTGAATGTAGGAGGTGACATATTACACATTTTCAACTCTCTCCCATGCGCACTGGATGAGGATGACGAGGCAACGAAGGATGCCCTCATACACCATTTCATGCTGCATCTGAAACTGGATTTTAAAATCTTCAACTTCTGCACCACGGTACAGTACGAAGTGGAAACACTCGACGCATACCACACCCGACTGCGGCGGCTAGCCCTTGCAAATTCGAAAATGTCGACAAGGAAATCAGGCGACAGATCATAAATGGAATACATGTGAAGCAGCTACGGAGAAGCGTACTAAACAAGAGAGGAACCCCTTTACCACTCATACTAGAATATAGCCAACAAAGTGAACTTTCAGCAGAGGCTACAGATAAAAACTGCTCCTACAATTGCATCGATCACCAACCGACCACAACCAAGAGGGGATGACAGTTGCTCTACCCAAGCCCCTGTGTGGGGCCCCTCAATTCCAGGCCCCAACGACTGCGGATGGTGTGAGGGGACAACGACTCAGCAGTTGCGACTGCCCAGCACAGGCCAACATGTGCAGCACGTGTGGCCGCCTTGACAACTATACCAAAGTTTACCGATCGTTGGGTACCCCAACAGACCAACGACCAGAGGCTGGGATGACAACACCAAAGAATTAGAAGCAGGTAAAAGCACTGCAGGTTGAGATCAAAAACGACTCCCCATCGCTGGAGTCGAAGGGTGAGGACAGGAGGTCAATGGCAGCAAACGCAGCCCAGCAGCCCTGGAAGAGGAGGGAGGAAGTGCACTTTATATCCGCGCTAAGGCGGGGGGACCATCGAATGAAAAAAAAGAAGAAGAGACCCTGATATAATATTCGAATAGGCGAACAGGAGGTGACAATGACCATCAACACCAGAGCATCAGTTAACGTGATGCCCCTCGATACATTGGGCAAACTGGAGCCCCAGCCAGCGCTAAAGAACACCCACACACAACTCTACGCACATGGCAGCAGGAAACCCCTGCCAGTGGTGGGGCGGGTCCTTACCACACTCAGCAGGAGCGTGGGATCGACCATACAATCCAAGATGTATGTCGTGGACGCAGGTATCGAATGCCAGCTCAGCTGGAGCTCAGAGGAAGACCTGGGGATGATCAAGTTTATCTATGACATCACAGAGGATGACAGAATCTGCAACCTCTTGTCAAACACCCCTGACTACTCCAAGGGATCAGGTATTTGAAGCACAAAGTAATCAAATTGCACATCAACAAAACCATACAACCGCAACGAGTGTGACACAGGAGAACACCCTTCCACATGAGAGATGTGGTCACCAAAGAACTATGTGAACTTCAGACGACTGGAATAATTGAAAAAAGTGACAGGACCAACACCCTAGGTCTCCCCGATGGTGTTGATGAGGAAGCCCAAGCAACCGGGAAAAATTAGAATTTTGCATCGACATGCGCCTCACCAACGAAGCCATCATTCGGGAGGGACACATCACCCCAACACTGGACAAAATCATTGCAGACCTTACAGGGTCCAAGATTTTCTCCAAAATAGACCTAAATGCCAGCTATCACCAAGTGAAGCTACATAAAGACTTGAGATACATAACAACATTCTCGACACACCTAGGGCTGAGGAGGTATAAAAGATTGAACTTTGGAATATCGTCCGCAGCAGAGGTCTTCCAACAAACCCTACATACCATCCTAAAAGGCCTCCCTGGAGTCCTGAATGTCAATGATGAAATCCCCATACACTCCAAAGATAAAGCAGAACACATGGACAGGCTGGCAGCAGACGCCACCTGGCTGAACAAAGCCAGTCTGACTATCCGCACAGACAAAGGTGAATTCAAGGAGGAGCTCATTCTTTTTGGCTACGTGTTCAACAGTAGAGGCGTGTCGGCAAACCCCCTAAGGTGGCTGACATTACGGGAGCAGCACCACCAAAAACACCTATGGAAGTCCACAGCTTCTTGGGAATGGCCACATACTGTGGGAGGTTCATCAACAACCTGGCCACGCTAACTAAACCACTACGAGCCCTGACCAAATCAGACACCAGATGGGAATGGAACAAGCAATGCCAAGAGGCATTTGAGAGCAAAGAATCATTATCGGCCAGCCCCACCATGGCCTATTATGACACTCGCCTGCAGACAGAGCTATACGTGGACGCAAGCCCAGTAGGTTTGGGGGCCGTACTGGTGCAAACGACCCTGGCAGGAGACACACAACCAGTAGCCTATGCATCCAGAGCCCTCACCCCCACTGAACAATGCTACTTACACATCGAAGAAAAGGCCATCACCATCCAGTGGGAGGTGCAGACATTTCCATTTATACCTGTACGGGCAGTAACCAACCCTCTGGCCCGAATTGGTAAATGGCTACTGTAGCTGCAACAATACGAGTTCGACCTCGTATACAGACCAGGTGCAGACAACCCCGGAGATTTTTTGTCTAGACACCCTCGAGCCACCACAGCTGCAGCAATATCAGTCTGCGGAAACAGAAGATCACATATTTTTGTTCATCCAAGCGACGAATCCAAAGGCTGTGAGCATATCAGCATTGACGGAGGCCACAAATAGTGACCCCTGTTGAACATGACCAAAAACGCGATCCTGGCAGGGGAATGGAACTCTTTCCTTCAAAACAACCACACTCGTACCACTGACAGAAAGAGCTTCCTGGCAGAGGTGTTCACAGGCCCCCACAAACTATCCATCACGGGCAAAGGCCTCCTCTTAAGGGGGTCTGAGCATTTTGATACCGCCTAGTCTGCAGCACAGAATAGTGGCATTGGCACGCAAAGGCCACCACGGCATGGTGACGACCAAAGCATGAGTAAGAGATAGTGTGTGGTTACCACAGATCAATGCAAAGGTAAAAGCCACTGAATCCTCATGCCCCCCATGCCTGGCCACAAGGGCACCACCACTACCCTAACCCAATCAATCTGCCCCAAGGGGGACAGATCGCTGGGAATCAGTGAGCATAGATTTCTGCACTGTGCATGAAGGGACATACCTTTTAGTAGCAAACCACAAACACTCACGATAGCCAGAAGTGGACGGTGGCAGAAATAGTGTTGCCAGCCCTGGAGAAGATGTTTGCAACACAGAGGCTACCAAGGTACATTAAGAGCCACCATGACCCCTATTGGAAGGGAGAGAATTCGCCAATACATGGTTGACTTCTGATAACAGACCACCTCATCACCCCACGATGGCCAGAGGCGAATAGCGATGCGGAACGCTTAATGAGAACAATTAACAAAGTCCTCAGGATCGCAGAGTCACACCACAACATAGGGGATCAGGTATTGGTCCTCCAAAAACCCTCAAGTACCAAGCTGACAAGCCTTTTAGAGACCGCCCCCTGGACAGTGACCCAACAAAGAGGAACAATGATCACGGCAGGGGTGATGGAAAGTCCATTACTAGGAATGCATCACGGTTCAAGAAGATTCCTCCGACAGTGTGGGGAGAGGAGCTGGCCAAACGTATGACAGAGAGACAGTGGGGGTAGAGACAACAGATGGAACTGAGCAGAGAGGGAGGATGGCAACGGGCCCTGGGACAGCAGAAGACGAAGGACGGGCAGACAGTCCAGCCTGGCAGCCAGAAGGCATGCAACCACCCAGCACCACCCCTGACCCTGTGACCCGGCAGCAAAGCCAGTATGACATGAGGTCGGCACCAAAACCCCCGGGAAAGCTAAGTGACTATATGTGCTCTAACATGGGACTGTTGCTGGGAATGACGCATTTCTAAAGATGTTTGCATTTGTGTTATCAAGAGGAAAGAAGAGGCATGTTATGTCCACGTCACCACGTTATAGAGGTACGTGGCAACAAACGCTGTGATGTCATCTCATAGGGGAAGGCAGTCGGCCGACGATTGCAAACCAGTGTGGACGCGCCCTTAATTAACACAGCGCGCGTATCACCCATGTCTGCTGCCAGCCCCCTCACTACACGGGCTGTGCCGCCGCCGGAGCACTGGAGGGCCCTGCACATCAAGCACCACGATGTGCCCAAGATGAGTATACTACGCTTGAGCTATCACCCCGGTTATAAGGCTGTGATGGTAAGAAGTGGAAAGGAAAAACGGAATCGAATGAAGTGTTCGGTGCTAGAAAATGCGGCAGCAGAGGAGAGAAAATGGTAATTGCGAACCGTGGCTTAATGTGGCGTTTTCGTCGACCTACTGCAGGCCCTGTACTTCTAAGCAGCAACGCTCCAACCCACTATCGGGTGAGAGGGCAGGTTGTGCTCATACATTTAGCTAACAAGAGTGTCAGTGAAGTGGCAACTGGTATGGGCTTTTCGGAACAGGTGGTAAGAGGGAGGCCTTCATGGGTTTAAAGATAGAGACTGCGGCAATAAAGTAGAACCATCTTGGCTGCACGTGTCTGGGGGCAATGGGGCTTTCAATGCTAGTCTATGAAATTCAGGACTAATGTATGTCCTTAAGAACTGGCCCCTTCATGGCAGAGTGTATCTGTGGTGTACTGAGAAATCTATTTTCTGCAGCCCTGCTTATTTATAATGTTTCTTTTATAGAAACATTGAAACTAACTTTGCACATGAGATCTGGGGAATTGCACAATTCCCACTGTGTAGACCCTAGGCTGCCTCAATGCACTGCATTGTTCCGCCAGTCACTCTAAACCCAGAGAGCTGAGTGAAGGTCACTTTGCCAGACTGACTGAAACAAAACAAACATCCCTCCTGGCTTCCGCCTCTCATTCAAATTCTGGAAATTAGCTGTGCTTCATTGGCAAGCCATACAATGACCAATTCTTCCTTAATAAACAAACTCCCACCCTGAATGCATGTGGGATGCACGGTGCAATCTAATAGCAGACACCTCTCCTCTGCAGCCATGAGGCCTGGACGGTTCAGGCCTGGGTAAAGAAGGGCAGGGGCCCATTTCAACATGATGGTTGGGGGTCCCCCTTGTTTGGACCAGAAACAGTCTGGGCCACCCGCCTGGTGCATATATTGTAATAGACAAAAACAGGGTTAATCACAAGATGGCCAACCAGCAGGGAGCTGAAACACTAAATGCCGACAGATTATCACCTCGTTGTCTTTTAACACTGGTTGCTCCAGATCAGCCCCTAGAAGACAAAGAAGAATGTATATCTTTTCAGTGGCCATTTAGTGTTTCAGCTCCCTGCTCCCTGCCCGTCTCGTGCTAATCAGCAGCTATTAAAGCCCGGGTGTATTTCTTTGCTTTAAATGTAGCTTTGCAGTGCTCGCCTCACAAGCTTCATGTGCTGGAGCCCTTCAGGCCGTCACTTGAAGTCACTTTCGAGTGATGGCTTGAAGGATTCCTGCAGATGAAGCTTGTAGGTGAGCCCTGCAAAGCGCGCATTTAAAGCCCGAGAACGAAAATAATAAAGAAACAAATCTATTGCCTTATTATAATACTGTTGACTGGCAACATGGGAGCAGTTGCTGGGACCCCCCCCTGAGGTTTGAGGCCCCTTTACTTTGAAAAGGTTGCACGGCCCTGATGCCGTCCCTGGGGAGGTTCAATGTTTCCCAACACTTTCCGATCTGTGATTGCAGTCTCCTTTTTAGTGTGATTCTTGCTAGACACAAAAGGAAAATATGGGCCGTGGAAGCTAGCTCAGTAAGTAAAGAACTCATCACCGACATATGGCCAGACTGTACTTTGCAAGTTAGGACCGGCCTGCAATGGACGGGCTTGTGCAGTCAAAGGGGGACGTTGCAGTCACCAATACCCAGAGGTACTCGCATGATCGGGATCCCTCAGATCCCAACCCAACACCATCTGCCTGTCGCTACTGCGCAAGGGTGGACTGGCCTATAGGGAACTCTAGAGATTTCCTGGTAGGCCCCTACACCCTGGGCCTCTTTTGCATTTTATTTCCAAATGTTCTCATAGGAAAAGTGTTGGGCTTGCTGAAAATGTGCAATATGGGGCCATTTTGAAAGTTTTACAGGGCCTCTTTTGGTTCCCAGTCCAACCCCTGCAGCCACGTAAGTGTAATCCCGCTCTGTCCAAAACAACAGTCATCCCATCCCACCCCATGCGATCCATGCCCACTCATCACACACCTACCTATTCCACAGGCTCCCTGTGACTTCCTGGTTATGGCGGATGCAGGTTATCTTGCGCGAGGGTGATCTCTCTGAATCTTTCTTTTTTGTATGCGCGTACATTATGCACGCTCAAAATGCCTGATAACTGCTAGAAGCCGGTAAGTTCTACCGAGCTACGGGTACCCTATCCTGGGAGACATTGAATGCCACGCATAACCTTTTAGTAACTTTGAGCCTCGTCTCCTCTCACATATGTCTTGATGGCCTGGTCAGGTGGCAGCCTGTCTCCAAAGAGAGTGCTTGGGGTCTACTGTATCACAATATTGGAGAGGCACTTCAGAAATTACATAGAAACTGTGGGGCCAGCATTGTTCTACCTTTGCAGAGACTTTGCCTCCGCCAGCCCAGAGACTTTGCCTCCCGCCAGCCCAGAGACTTTGCCTTCCCTTCCACCAGCCCAGAGACTTTGCCTCCCGCCAGCCCAGAGACTTTGCCTCCCGCCAGCCCAGAGACTTTGCCTTGCCTTCCGCCAGCCCAGAGACTTTCCCTTTCCGCCAGCCCAGAGACTTTGCCTTCCGCCAGCCCATAGACTTTGCCTCCCGCCAGCCCAGAGACTTTGCCTTCCCTTCCACCAGACCAGAGACTTTGCCTCCCGCCAGCCCAGAGACTTTGCCTTGCCTTCCGCCAGCCCAGAGACTTTCCCTTTCCGCCAGCGCAGAGACTTTGCCTTCCGCCAGCCCAGAGACTTTGCCTCCCGCCAGCCCAGAGACTTTGCCTCCCGCCAGCCCAGAGACTTTGCCTTCCCTTCCACCAGCCCAGAGACTTTGACTCCCGCCAGCCCAGAGACTTTCCCTTTCCGCCAGCCCAGAGACTTTGCCTTCCGCCAGCCCATAGACTTTGCCTCCCGCCAGCCCAGAGACTTTGCCTTCCCTTCCACCAGCCCAGAGACTTTGCCTCCCGCCAGCCCAGAGACTTTGCCTTGCCTTCCGCCAGCCCAGAGACTTTTCCTTTCTGCCAGCCCAGAGACTTTGCCTTCCACCAGCCCAGAGACTTTGCCTTCCACCAGCCCAGAGACTTTGCCTCCCGCCAGCCCAGAGACTTTGCCTCCCGCCAGCCCAGAGACTTTGCCTCCCGCCAGCCAAGAGACTTTGCCTTGCCTTCCGCCAGCCCAGAGACTTTGCCTTCCGCCAGCCCATAGACTTTGCCTCCCGCCAGCCCAGAGACTTTGCCTCCCGCCAGCCCAGAGACTTTGCCTTCCCTTCCACCAGCCCAGAGACTTTGCCTCCCGCCAGCCCAGAGACTTTGCCTTGCCTTCCGCCAGCCCAGAGACTTTCCCTTTCCGCCAGCCCAGAGACTTTGCCTTCCGCCAGCCCAGAGACTTTGCCTCCCGCCAGCCCAGAGACTTTGCCTCCCGCCAGCCCAGAGACTTTGCCTTCCCTTCCACCAGCCCAGAGACTTTGCCTCCCGCCAGCCCAGAGACTTTGCCTCCCGCCAGCCCAGAGACTTTGCCTTGCCTTCCACCAGCCCAGAGACTTTGCCTTCCACCAGCCCAGAGACTTTGCCTTCCGCCACCCCATAGACTTTGCCTCCCGCCAGCCCAGAGACTTTGCCTCCCGCCAGCCCAGAGACTTTGCCTTCCCTTCCACCAGCCCAGAGACTTTGCCTCCCGCCAGCCCAGAGACTTTGCCTTGCCTTCCGCCAGCCCAGAGACTTTCCCTTTCCGCCAGCCCAGAGACTTTGCCTTCCGCCAGCCCAGAGACTTTGCCTCCCGCCAGCCCAGAAACTTTGCCTCCCGCCAGCCCAGAGACTTGCCTTCCCTTCCACCAGCCCAGAGACTTTGCCTCCCGTCAGCCCAGAGACTTTGCCTCCCGCCAGCCCAGAGACTTTGCCTTACCTTCCGCCAGCCCAGAGACTTTCCCTTTCTGCCAGCCCAGAGACTTTGCCTCCCGCCAGCCCAGAGACTTTGCCTTCTAACCAGCCCTGACTGACTGCTAACACATGTTACAGCGACAGTAGGCTCTCAAGGAAGACAAACTCTCAGGCCACATTTTAAATGATGAGTTAAGACCACCTCTGAGGGACCTTTGTTTCTAACTCCTATGTGTAGGGGTATCCCTTTAATCAAATCTCTTTGGCTGTAACCTTTGTAGTTTACCAATACAATCAACCCTACAGATAAGATTAATGCATCTTTATGTCGAAGCCGCCCTGCAACATGGGGTTAGGCTTTCTGAATGTGCCAGACTGATTGACTTTAATGCATCTTTGTGTCGCAGCCGCTCTGCAACTGGAGGTTAGGCTCCACGAATGAGCCCACCTGTGCTCTCTTTGCACTTCTGTCATGTAATTACCTTCTGTTTGCTCGCATTTGTAATCCAACTCCTTTAACCATTTCAACAACCTGTAACCATAAGCACTGTAACCAAATGCTTAAGTACAAGCACCTAGATACCTCTGAGTTTGGTGTGCTATATAGATAAATAAATAAATGAATACATAAATAGGGGTGGGGGTAGCGGCCACCTTTACTCACATAAAATTGGCAAATACTCCCAAAAAATAAAAACAGGGAGTACACATACTCCCAACTAAAAATAGGAAAAAAGATATGTAGAATCTTGCACCCCTGGTATCACCCTCACAGCTCCATGGCTATGCTTGCACCAGTAGTGCACATGGTACCACAGGAAGAAGCTACTATTTTAAGTGCCTGATTGGAAGAAGTAAACAAGTATCTTTTAATGTGCGTGAATATAGTTGCAAAGAAATAAATATTCCCCAAGCTTTTGTGTTGTTCAATTAAAGCATATTTTTACTCGCTTATAAAATAATCTAATTGGGAACTAGACGTACATTTTTACTCCCAACTTCAAAAAAATAAGGAGTAAAATACTCCTACTTCCAAATCTTATCTGGAGCACTGAATACAATACACCTCTGTTTCAGGCAGTTGTTCTTCTCTATTTCCGCCCCTTCATGATGGGATTGAATCCATTCATGGATGGCATTTGGGAATAGGTAGAGGTACTAGCCGCTACCGCTGGAAACCTCTTGGTATCCCTGGCACACTCTATGCTCACCGGTATACTGACCCTCACATCTAGATGTTAGAGTGAATTGTTGCTCAGTGAGAAATCACTGTTGGCCTGAAATAAATAACTTTGGGGTTGCCACTCCAAGGAGCTAGTTTTCAATTTGTAAAAAAAATGCACGAAGAACAACATTTATGTTTGCACTTATGGAGTCCATAGGAATCCATTAGTGTTAACCAATAGGAAAATGCTATGCTGGAATTAAACTAAGTGGTGTTTGGAGGCAAGGGGGAAATAGGAGGCAGAGACGTAACCCATGTAGTCCTTGGCCCAAATAGGGCCCATCTAGATTGAGCTATTTATTTGACCTTTAAGGGAAACCTAGAAATAAAGACACAGACACCAGGGTTTTGTTAGTAAAATATTTTATTTAGAGAGAGAGAGAGAGAGGGGGGGGGAGGGGATAAAGAAAGAAAATAAAAATAACTCCCCTGCCTCAACATTGCGTTGAGCAGGAGAGAAGAGAATTTTAGAAGAAGAAAATTAACCATTAAAAAGAAGAACGAAAACATGAGAAAAAGAGCATAAGAAAGGAAGACGAAAGGAAGGAAAAGACTCCCTTAAGGTCCTTGAGCAGCTCCCTAGGGCCTGAAGACTTTTTTGAGCTTGGTTGTGTGTGCAGGGCAAACCAGCGTCTGAACAGTGGGCCCAGGCAGCATGCCTAGAGCAGCCCAGGCCCTCACGGGAACATGAACATGAAAGGTGTCAACCCTCCCAGGGCCCAGACCAGATGGGGCCCATCCACATTAAAGGGCCAGGACAGCCTCTGCAGTGCTGCCCGGGCTGAAGATCCTAAGAGCTGCCCAGTCCGGGCCACATGAAAGGGGTGACCCAAACAGGACAACCCGGTCGTGCCCCTTGACTGTCCATCCTGGGGCCTGTCGAGATTGGCCGAAGGCAGAAAGTTCTCCAGGGGGAAGAATGCCAGAGAGCATAGAGTTAGAAGCCAGTCAGTCAGTCAACATTGTTTTATTCGGCAGTGTTTGACATTAGCATGGTGTTAGAAGCAAACTAAGGGAGTCATTATGAGTTGGGTGGTAAGGGATTACTGGCACTGGTAAGAAGGAGCGAACGTGGGGATCACTGCCAGGCTATGGGGCTACCACGAAGAAATCAACAGGGCGAGGGTTACGGCAGCGAAGACAGATGGGCCCCCACCAAGGCAGGGGTCCACACAGACAATTAAATGGGGGACATGCAGGGTGCATTAGGGTGACCTGAAGTGCTGGACGCAGTCACTGAGAAGGGAAACCAGTGGGATCAGGCTCAACAGCAACCCGGAGGGCCAGACCAGCCGCAGCTCCCTGTTCTCCCGCACCGAACCAGTGGTGTATCCCGCATCTTGAATAATAGGGAAGGCATTGGGCTAGTTGGGCTAGTTTATGCGTTTCTCCAAACAGCCGAACTATTGCACTGTATCACATTCAGCTTAACACAGCAACGTGTCCTAGCAGAGTCTGTCGCTTGCCAGAATCGAAGCATCTGCTCAATGCCGGAACCTGAACCAGATCGCTGATCAAACTGGAGGTCACATCCATAGCTTGGCCCAGCTAGTCTGGCAACTGTCACCTCATTGATAGCACATCCACACACTCTCGATCATCACTTCACGACTGTCGCCCGCCGCCTCGAACCACTGGAGCGTCACTTGCTGACCTCTTCCAGCCGCTAAAGTGCAACTCAGCCTGGCCAACGTTGAAGCGTTCTTGGGAGGGCCCCAACCGGCATCACTTGAATCTCTGCTGTTTGACCATATAGAGCACCCGCCTTCGAACCTATTTGAGGCCCGCTTGCCGCGATCCTACATGCCCGACTGAGCCTTATCAGCTTGCATCTTTGTTACCTGGGTCTGATGCATCAGCCACCAAGAAGTGAATCCAGGTACTGTGACAATGAACTGCCCCCACAGTCCACTTTGCCCCTAGAGACTGGTTAGGTCATGATCACTCCCGCATTCAACCTATATCAGCAAAACTCCTCCCCCTAAAGGGCTCATCGAGGAAATTAAAATGACCCTTCTCAACACCAGGTCCCTCCAGCGGTCCTATGATTGATCTGGCAATTCCATAGGGGTAGTCCATAAAAAAAATAGGGAGGATGGCCATGGGGCGTGTGGGGATAGCCTTTATTGCAAAGAATACATTTGATTTCTTTCATTCATCATGTCATTGCCAAGAGTGCCAGATCCCTCACATCAAAATGACCCCGACCAGTCAGAATTGTATCAATTTCATCCTGATTTATTGGCCACCTTGGTTGATGCCAGACTTCAGCAAGGAGATTGTTCACTTTTTGAGCAAATATAGTGGGCCAAATTGTGCCACGCTCTTCCTAGGGACTTGAACCACTGGAAATCCCACTGATAAAGAAGCCACCAAGTTGGAATGAGCTCTTATTAACATCAACTCTTAAATTCACAATGACAAGCCCACTACTGCAAATAATAATGTACTAGATTGGGTAGTTTCTACAAATCTCAAGATTCATATTTACTGCGCTACTCTATGCATATGGTCCGACCATTATACTATTGATTTTCATATCCAGCTGCAGGGTCCCCTCCTGAAAGTCTCAAATAACCCCAAAAAAGTCATCTATCAGAACTTTAACAAGGTCCTTCCATCAGACATTCAAGCCAACTTAAAATCCCTTATGGCTCACACAGCTGATACAGACTCATCAGTGACCCTGGTGAATTCCTTCTCTACCACCTTGGTGGACATGCTAGATAGAATACCCCCACTCCGGTTAAAGTCGGTGAGGGCTAACATTGGCCACCAAAAATGGTTTTCACCTCAGCTCAGAGCTCAAAAGAAGGAAAAAAGAAAACGGGAAGACCGGTGGTCAAAATGCCCTTTGGCAGAAAACAAGAATTCATGGAAAGCCATGGAAAAACTTTACAAATTGAACATTGCGAAAACCAAGAAAAACATTTCCAACACTCAAACTAATGAGGGACTGGCAAACTTTTTTAGATTCTAAACTCATTGGAGAAACCCAATGCTCTGTCTATATCAGACCAACCTACAGTTTTGGGGTGCACAGAAATGCAGGCTGACTTTGAAGCAAAAGTAATAAAGGCCAGGGATGAAATAAAAAAACACTGGCCTCATCCTCCTTGATTACGGAGTCTTTGGTGGTCAACACCCTATCACATGAATATCCTAAATTCGTATTCTCCCCAATTACCACCTCTGACATGAGGAACATGCTATCAACCATGTGACCTACCCCTTGTCCCGAAAATATTATACCCTCTAGAAAAAGTCTGTGGGGGGTGAAGTCAGTGTAAGATTAGGTTGGTCGTCAATAGGGAAAGGGGGATACCATGTCTCGTCTGGGTGCACCCTGCTCCCAATCTCCAAGGAATTTCCACCCAGGTGATCCTCCTTTGCTTCTGCACCTCGAGAGCCGGGATCCAATAGCGATGGCCGTTCCCTGACCAACTGAGAAGAGAATCCAGGGGGTTTAGGAGTGAGGATACCCTCAGGTTTCTCACATACCCTTTCCCAATGCGGGTTGGACCGTGGTGCTTCACAGGGAAACTGGGAGAGAAAGCCCACATTACCTTGCTCTCGTCCCTTCCGGTGTTCAACTGTGAAGCAATATGGCTGAAGATCCAAAAACAACTGCATTACCCAAGGGTTGAATTCTTCCTCTGGCTGATCCAAACTAAAAGAGAGTGTTCTGTTATCAGGCGAAGGCTATGACCCAGGAGGTAATACTTCAGATGGATCATGGCCCATTTGATTGCCAATGGCTCCAACTCGATGACTGAATAGTTTTTCTCTCTGGGAAAGAGCTTTCTGCTGATGTATAGAATAGATGTTCAAAACCATCATAGTTTTATGACAGAACAGCTCCCAATCCAATTAAGGAAGCATCCGTCGGGAGGATAAATTCTTTAGAGAAATCTGTGACTCTCAAAATGGGGCTTTGCCATAGGGTTTGTGTCAAGGTTGTATAACAGATTTCATCCTATTCTTCCGATCTAATCTTTTGGGGCTCTGCATTTTTCAATGTATCTGTCAGTTAAGATACTTTACTAAAAAAACTTTGAATAAACCTGCAGTAGTACCCAATTAGTCCCAGTTAGATCTTTTGTTGGTTTTGGAGTAGGGGTACCGAGAACAGCTCTTATTTTCTCTTACTGTGGTTGGACAGTGCCATTCCCCACAAAATAAAACCAAAGACTTAACTGCTGATTGGGCCATCTTGCATTCCCTGGGATTAGCGGTGAACCCTGCCTTTCTTAACACTCTCATAATTGCGTAAAGATGGTGTAAGTGATCTTCCCAGGTCCTGGTATGGATTACAATGTCATCTATATAGGCTCTGCAAAATTCTCAGTAAAGTTGTAAGATTTTGTCCATTAGTCTGTGGAATGTTGCAGGAGCACCATGCAGACCGAAGGGCAGGACTTTAAATTGAAACAACCCTATAGGAGTGACAAAAGCAGTTTTTTCTTTATCTGGGCCATGTAAAGGAACCTGTCAATACCCTTTCGATAGATCTAATGTTGAAAGGTAGACAGCATTACCCAGCTGGTCTATTAGATTGTTGATACGGGGAATAGGGTATGCGTCAAAGGCAGAGATGGTATTTACCTTTCTAAAGTCTATACAAATCCTCCAACTTCCATCAGGGTTTGCAACCAACATGATAGGGGAGGCCCATGGACTACTAGAAGGTTCAATGATGTTGGCCTCTAGCATAGTTTTCATTTATTGAATGATGGTTTATTTTCTAGCCTCAGGTAACCACTATGGTTTTAGGCATACCACTTTACCCACGGGAGTGTGGATATGCTGATAAATACCCTTTACTCTCCCGGGTTCTTCTCAAAACACATCAGTGAACTCCCTTATAAGATCATACAAGTCTTGTTTCTGGTTGTTGTTGAGGTCAGGGGAAATTAAGGTTTTGATTTATGGGTCTTTTGGTAAAAAACAGGATAATATTATGTCCGGGGTTTCTTCCATTCTTTCAATAGATTTATGTGGTAAATTTGGGTTTTAAGGCGACGATCCAGTTGTGACATTTTATAGTTACATGGGCCTTTTTGCTCTAATACTTCATATGATCCAAGCCACCTGGACAAGTTTATTTTCCGAAGTAGGCAACAAGACAAGCACCTTTTGACCTACCTTAAAGGATCTAAGAGAACATTTTTTAACATAGGAGGTCCTTTGCTGTACTGGTGCTTTATCCATGTGAGTTTGTAGCGAAGTTCGTACAGTCGCCATGTGTTCTTTCAATCTATTCACAGTTTGGGAGAGTGGAATCAGTTTTCCCATGTTTCTCTCAACATAGCCGGTCAAGTGGCACAGTGAGTAGAGCGCTCGCTTTGACATCCGTGCAGAGCCTGCTAATGCAGGTTCGTATCCCGGCGGGGCCAAACTCAGCCTTTCATCCTTAAGAGGTCGATAAATGAGCACCACACACCGTGGGTAATAATAAGCAGCGCTCAGATACCTGAGGGTTCGTAGCGCTATATAAATGCCAAATTATTATATCTAAGACATCCCGTGGTTCTCGTCCATGAAGGAGTTCAAACAGGGAGAATCCTGATGAGGCTTGAGGGGTTTTCCGGACTGCAAACAATGCCATGGGTATCATTTGATCCCAGTTCTTGCCATCTTGCTCAACTGGCTTTTGGAGTATGGTTTTGAGGGTCCTGTTAAATATTTCCACCAGGCCATCTGTCTGGGGATGATACACAGATGTCCTAAGGGTGGTAATGTGCAATAGTTCTTCAGCTTGCCCCATAAGCTTGCTCATAAAAGTAGAACCCTGATCGATCAATATTTCTTTTGAGAACCCTACTCTTGAGAAGAAAGGGAGTAGATGTTTCAAGATTTGCTGTGTGGAGTTGGCTCTCAGGGTAAAGGCCTCAGGATAATGTGTAGCATAATCTACAATAGACAATAGAGATAGGCATCCCCTTCATTCTGGACATTGGGGAAAAATACTAAAGCTCAAACAAAGCATAATGTCACACGGTACATTTCATTTAAAGTATAATGGATGAAAGGACTCAAACTTTTAGGAAGGATTGTGTAAGGCCAGGAAACATCATGATCACTTCATATCAAACACATTTTTATGATTTATTATTAACATCACATCGTAAAAAAGTACACATTTATTTTATTATTTCATCAAAACCATGGTACTGGTTAAAAGCTAGAAAACATTTATCAAACCATTCAATGCAAAATACAAATCCACAAAAGTGCAAAATATTGCTGTAGGTGATAAGTGCTTTAGCAGTATGTCAAACATGAAAATATTCACATCCCTAATGTATGAAGCATATAATATTCTCTACTTATCACAACAAAGTGCAAAATTGTCTGCATAAGATCAATACCTATATAGAGTCTACTAAAGGTATTCTTGTAGGAAAAAACAATGTTGCTTATTCGTTTCAACAAATACCACACCTAGTTACAAAAACTGGTTTTCATCTTCCTCAAGACAGATACAATTATATGACATAAGTGTACATTCAGAAGCCTATTGAATAAGGAAATATCTGTGGGGTGTTTCGTTGTTTCCTTCAGTGCTTTTTGCAACATCCCCAAATCAAATGTATACTGCATGTTCTATAAGAAACAGAAAACAACACCCAATTAAAGAACCTTTAAAACCTGGCCGTCCACAACTCATCTCTACAACAAAATAGAGTTCCATATATGAAATAGAAGAACAATTCACCCTTATTATTTCTTGGAAAAGATTGGGGGATTAGTGACATACTCCAGCATAAAGGAAACCAGTCAAAGGCAATTTATCTGTGGAGACATAAAAAACAAGAACTGGGATTAGGACACCCCCTTATTCTGAAACGTGGAATAGACAAAACACTCACAAAATGAACTACAGCAGTATTCTCTGGCCTAGTGGCAGATGTAATCGGAAATGTGTCTTTTCCAATGGATGGTCGAGTCTCATAACGTCAAGAGGGATGAGACCATCTTGAGGGCACTGAAGGGCACCCTGCTCCCAATCTCCCAGGTGATCCTCCCTCACTTCTCCACCCCCAGGGTCAAGATCCAAGAGCGATGGCCTTTCCCTGTCCATCTGAGAAGAGAATCCAGGGGGTCTAGGAGTAAGGACAAAGATCTGCACCCTCTTGCCAAGAAAGGGTCCCAAAAGTCAGAGGGGAGAACACTGTCATCTATGTCATCTGCTCAGACATAAAGAAGAAGTGTGGGCCACCCTGGCACTGGGGTGTCTGCACTCATAACCCCTCAAGGCTGCTTACCTGCGAAGACCATAAACATAGAAAGGGAGGTCCCCCCTGCAAGGGTACACCCAAGCCATACATAGTTAGCCCTACGCTCATGGAGGAGGAAAAAGAGGACATAGTTAGCGTGGACATCTTAGACGATGAATTCCCACTCGGTCTGGGGTAGGCTGAATGCACCCGCGCATCTCTGATTGGGAACGGTAATTGGTCTCCCACCGAGGCCCCGGTTCCCGCTAATACAGAGATGTTTTTGGACCACATGTTCATTAACAGGAGCAGAGCCCCAGCACTTTGTGATACTGCTGCAAGTATCACTGCTATCATCCCTGGTCCTCGCAAACTAGTCAGGGGATTTTATGGTCTCAGCCGATGCCCACTGGTTATTGTGGAGTTCAATTGGAGGGGGGAACCTCTCAACTCTACATCGCTGTTAAAGATGCCATTCTGGTAGACTGTCTGTTAGGAAAAAATAGACCTGATGCCAAAATCTTCACTGGAGACACCCGAAAGAGGACCAGGGAAGCAACTTGGGTAGCAGCCCCAGCAGCCATGGATCCAGGAGCTCTTCTGGCTGATGATGGCAGAAGACTAGCTCTGCCGGCACTACCCAGTCTGGATCCAAAGTCCACAGAGATGCCTGCTCCTGCTGGAGAGGGTCTAGTGGCCACTGAAGTGCCTGTTTCAGCAGCACATGACTCAGTGACCTAAGAGTGGCCTACAGGTGTAGAACCTGAACCTGAGGTGGAAGACACAGTAGTTTCAGACGTCGCAGATCTACCAGAGCAAAGTGGCTTGTCCTTAGCTGGGGGCCCAAGCCAGGCTAGCTTTTGCCAGACACAGCGCGACTGTCCAACTTTGGCAGATCTGCGTGACCAGGCAGAAAAACAAGCCATGAGGGAAGTCCCTGTGATGTTCAAAAGTGTACTGGGAGAATGGACTCCAGTAGAGTGAGCCCAAGACTTCTGAGTCACGGGCCAGAGGGCATTTGGTGGTTCCACAGTGCCACAGAAGGTTCCTGTTGGATTTTGATCATGACATTCCATTGACGGGTCACCTTAGGATAACGAAGACAGCCAACTGGTTGTCAGCCCATTTCTACTGGCCCAAGATGGGGTCAAAGATAAAAGCGTTTGTTTGGTCCAGTCACACCTGCCAAACATCCAGCAAGGCGGGCGAAACCACCACGGCCCCCTTAATTCCACTAGCCTTGGTTGGGCAGTCTTTTGAGAGAATAAGTATGGACAATCAAACCTCCTCCGGAAACAGGTATATCTTGGGCGTGGTTGATCATGTCACCCGATAACCTGAGGCTGTCCCCCCTGAGGAGCATCAAGGCAACCGTGTTTGTGAAGGCTCTCATCAGGATATTCTCTTGTGTGGAGTTTCCTAAGGAAGTTATTTCCGACAGAGCAACCTACTTCATATCTTCATTAATGAAGGCAATGTGGGACAGGTATAAAGTTACCTACACTGCCTTTCACCCAAAAACCAATGGGATTGTTGAGTGGTTCAACAAGATCCTCAAGGGCATGATAGGTGACTTAGAAGAGCCACTCAGAAGAAAATGGGATATTCTCCTGTCATGCCTCCTGTTCTCCTACCAGGAGGTGCCCCAGAGCGGTGTCAGGTTCAAGTTCTTTTGAGCTTCTGTTTGGCCATCCCGGCAGGGGCCCGCTAAGTCTGACATGGGAAGGATTGGAGGGCAATCCCTAAACTGCTTCCGATGTCATAGTGCTCTATGTGCTCGGTCTCTGATCCCAGATGGCCAAGTACAAGGAACAGAGCACCCAGAACCTGAAGGCCAGTGAGGAGTTCATGAAGCTCTGGCATGACCATAAGGTAACAATGACAGAGTACACACCGGGCTAGATGGACTGGATCATGGAACCTGTCAAGCCCAGTGCCTTTCACGACAAGTGGACTGGGCCCTACATGATGCTGGAAAGGACCAGTGAAATTAACTACCTCATTGATATGAAGACACTGAGGCAGACGCATCAGGTCTTTCACATCAACGGGCTAAAACCCCAATACAGCTGGAATGACTTGGTGATGGCTCCGGTCACGGATGACGAGACAGAAGAGCAGACAGATCCTCTCCCTGACTTATTACATGCAGAGCCCACTGATGGGTCTCACGAGTCAGTTTAACTCCCCTCAGACTTTACAAAGCAGAGAAGGCGAGACTGCCAGTAGGTGCTGCACCAGTATGCCTGCCTGTTCTCCCTGACTCCAGGAAAGTTCAATTGATTCATCCATGAGATCAACACCGGGGCCAGGAAACTGGTGAAGAGTAGAATTCCCTGGATGTTGCTCACGGTCAATGATAGCATCAAGGAGAAGGTCTCTGAGATGTTGGTCTTGGGGGTGATTGAACCTTCCTGCAGCTCTTGGGCTAGTGTGGTAGTACTGGTCCCTAAAATTTCCAGTATCAGGAAGACTGTGGTCTGCTTTTTCTGGACTATCGGGGGCTCAACTCTGTCACGGAAACAGATGCACACCCCATCCTTCGAGCAGATTAGCTAATCATCTGGTTAGGCACTGTCCAGTTCATGACTACCTTCAACCTATCCACCAGGTACTGGTAGGTCCTGACTGTTCCTGCACAAGAGAGGTCGGTTTTCTCCACCCCGGATGTGCTTTATCAGTTCACTGTTATGCCATTAAGACTAAAGAACGCCCCTGCCACCTTCCAGAGGATGGTAAACCAGGTCCTAACAGGGCTGGAAGACTTCAGCATCGCTGACCTTGATGATGTTGCAGTATACAGCAACACCTGGGAAGATCATCTATTCCATCTGGAACAGGTCCTTCAAGCCATGCGGGAGGCTGGCTTGACTATAAAGGTGTCCAAAAGCCAGATACTGCAGGGTACAGTGACTTACCTCGGACACCAGATCAGTGGAGGTAATAAAATGCCTCTCTTGGCCAAAGTCCAGGCGGTGATGGACCGGGACGTCCTCACCATCCAGACTCAAGTGAGGACCTTCCTGGACCATGACCAGTGTTTTAATAAGGGGTATGGGACTCTTGCACGTCCCCTGAATGTTGTAACTTCCAATAAACCGCCGAAAAAGGTCACCTGGGCCCCTGCCTACCAGTCATCCTTCCAGAGCTTGAAGGATGGCCTGTGCCAGGCCCCCATTCAGAAGATCACGGATTTTGGCAAAGTTTCTATCATAAAAACAGACACTTGTGAGTTTGGCATTGCTGCAGTGTTCGCACAACTGAACTACGAAGGGGTAGAACAACCTTGTGCGTACCTGAGTTGGTCCGTGACCAAGCGAGAGCGCAACTGGGCCACCATTGAAAAGGAGGCATTTTCAGTAGTTATGGTGGTACACAAGCTGAAACGCTACAGTTTTGGGTCTCTCTTCACTGTGCAAACTGACCACAGTCCTCTGAGGTGGCTTGTTGCAATGCAGGGAGAGAACCCCAAGTGACTGCATCGGGGCATATCCCTACAGGAATTGAACATGGACATACTACACAAAATGGGGGTGCAGCACTCCAATCCAGATGGCTCAGTAGGTACTTTCACAAGATGGATGAGCCAGACTTTTAGAATGGTGAGGCTCAACCATTTTGGCTGGGGGACGTGGAAGGAATAGTCATCTGGCAAGGGTGCAAAGCCATGGCTTTTTAGATTCTTAGTAGGGAAGAATTATTCAGGTGATTTCTTCTTCAAAGAGGCAATCTGCTAACTAGATCCCCTTTGTCACAACTCCATGCCAAAAGCATAGTGCACTTGTGCCCGGCTGCCTCAGTATCATGATTCGCAGCACCCATGCTGCTCGTGTCGCAGAGCAGATTCAAAGGTTGCAAGATGCCCACTTGACAGCAGCAGTGACAGCAAAGTCACTACAGTACTGGGGTGACATTTAAGATGCCCCCGGTACCCAATCTAAGGTGATGATGAGTACCCCATGTTGGTGGCAGGGTAAACTCAAAGAATACGCTATGCCTGGGTTTAGGCACAGTGCATGGCGACATTTATGATCATTGTGGCCACATCTCAATTGCTACTGCGCATGTGTCAGCTCCTGTGAGTCACATCTGCTGTGGAAGGGATTGTGCATTCGGGTCAGACGGGCCGATACTGCCACATGGCAGGACAGTCACCCACTGGACCCTCTCTTTGGTTCTCTTTGTGAGGGCTGATAACCCCCTCCCCCAGTGAGGAACCTGGGGGTATTCTCCAAAGCATACCTCAGGAAAACCCTTATTTAGGTGGCCTGTGAAGGGCTGATATTCTCAGACCATAACCCTAAGACTGAACGCAAAAGAGAGGATCACCTGAATGGGGGAGACCGGGGTTGTGCTCTGGGAAATAACCCAGGTGTGACGCTGTATTGTACCGGGGAAGAAGGAGGAGAGGAGGAGGAGACACCTGAGGCCTTTGTAGGCTGTAATACACACACCCCCCCTCCTCCCGTCAAACCTCTATGGCCTAAATATAACAAATCCTCTTTCATCCCAACCCCATTTGCCTCCAGAAACCACCTCTCTCAGAATTCCTGCTTTTCCCTGTCCTACCTGAATATTCCCAGGTATTTTCTTTCCAGTACCTGTGATTATTATTTCCTGCACTACCAACATGTTCTGATAAAAAAGTAGCGTTCCCGCAATCCCTCTTACTCATTGCACGAACCCTACAAAAACCACCCTTCCGAGTTAATCCATCAACCCTCGTCTTATAATACCTTTTCCGAATCCTACTCTGTAGGATACTCACAATTCCTACCACCCTCTTTTTCCAACACAAACACTTGATTGCACAGTAACTGAGATGGGGCCAGTGTTTAAATTGTTTACCTGACATGTCCCCACACAGGGGTCAGGCAGAGTCAGGCAACTAACCAGAATCACACACCCCCAGCGGCCCTTTCTCCTCCCTACAGGGATAAAAGGTATCAGGTAATATTATCCCCATATATATGGTTGCCGTAAATAATATTGCCGGGAACAGGGGCAAAAAAAAAAACTTTTAAAAAAAAGAACAAACAAAGTTTGGGGGCTGCGGGGGTGTCCCCGCATGTTCCATGCAATAATGTCGCCACAAAAAACTGCAATTTTTCGGCGAAATTTTTGCATGGCAAGATTTTTGAGGCGACATTATTACATGGAATCGGATAAAAGGTGTAGGACTGGAGCACATGAGGAGCAAGGCAGACTGCATGATGTGAGAGCTAACTCAGCACAGCAGTTCAAAAGGAGGAGAAAGACGGTGCAGACTGAGAGGGTGAAAAGGAGAGACACAACCTGGCCCTTTCCGACCAAGGCCTGTGAAACCTCTGCAGAGGGAACTATAAGTCAGCGGAAAAAAGCCAGCGTGTGTTGCAGCAGATGTCTAAGGTACATGAGACCCTCCTCCACTGATAACCAAGCTGGGGAGAGACGCGGGTCTCTGCGGTAACAACCTTGACTTGAAGGAGAAGAAAACACAGCAGTTTCATCACAGCCGGTGAGTCGAGGTAAAGAGCCAATAAGAAACCGAACTGTGTTTGATGATAAATAGCCAATGGCTGAATTGAACTTTGAAAGGCTTAAAGATATGATGAGGAACGAGGGGGAAAACCAGCAAAAGAGGAGACCAGCAACGCATGGGTGCTCAGGCATAAAACTCTGGCTGATTACCCAATGGTAGAGACTACCAGAACCAGAGGCCCTTGGGAAAAGGCGAAAAAAGAGGTTTTACAGGGGTCTTGTAAAATCCTCTGTACCGTCGAAAGTCTTTGACCGGCAGATGATTGTGAAAGAAAGGAAGATGAATCCTGCTTGATGAATCGAGCACTTGAATAGAGTGTTGCAGAAGTTAGCAAGAGTGTACCCGGCAGAGGGATGCTAACGAGATTGGACAAAGTCAAAAGTCCCATAGGGAACTGTTTGGCAAAAGGTTGGCAAGAGTGAACCTGGTGTAGGAATGCTAACAAAAAGGGGCAAAATCCAGAAGTACTGTGAACTGTTTGTAGAAGTTGGCGAATGTGAACCCGGAAGAGGGAAACCGACAATCAGAGAAGTACTGTTTAAAAAAGACATTAAGACTTGTGAAAGTAAGAGGTATTGGAAGATCAGGGGAAGTGAATTTTTCCCCTTGTCAAGTGGGGCCGAGCCCGGTTGAGGGAGATCCAGGTGTGAAGGCATCACCCAATGTGAACTGTGGAAAATAACTTTTTGTTTGTGTTTGTTTGTTGGATACATCAGGCCTCGGAGGCAATAGACTTTTTATTGAAAAGAGACTTTACCATTGAAGAACCTGATAGCTGGAACGGAACTGTTGGCTCGTGCTGAGAAAGCTTGAGCGTGTACTGTGCTAGCTGTAATGGAACTGTCGGCTCGTGCTGAGAAATCTCGAGTGTGTAATTTGCTCCAAGGTCCAACCTTGTCCTGTGCTGAAAACGTGGGGAATGGAGACCCCTGGCAACACATCCTGACTTATTATTTGGAACACTTCTTTTCTTTATTAAAACCCTATCACACACTCTTTCTATAATTAGTTGTAAAGAATTGGCAAAAGGTTTTTATTTAGTGTAGGCCCTTTTATTTTGACACGACGTCACTAGGATAGCCTTCCACCATCTTGTTTCTCACTGTCTCTCTTTCTCTTTCCTGTCTCCTCCGCTTCCTCTTGAGCAAAGCGCTTTGGGTACAAAACCAAGAGGGAAAAATCCACTCCAGCAAGGAACACTGATTGGTCCCCTAAATCAGGTGGCCGTGAAAGAAGGGGTCTTGCGTTCCCTTCAGTTCCTTGAGGATCCTTTCAGGCAGAAGAGACATTCTTAAGAATCTCACCTGGACTTCCTTGGTGTCAGTTTCTGTTAGGACTGATTTCTATAGTCTGGCCTGGTGTACAGATGTATAGAAGGCCACCCTATATTGTGACAGGAACAACTCTGGGAAGCTGTAGCCAAACCAGTTTAGGTAGCAGTGACAGGCGGTTTAGGCTAAGTTCTTCAGAGGTGAGCTTGTACAGGGCCCAGAATGAGGTCACACAATGGGAATCACAGATTACACTTAGACAGGATGTATAAAATGCAGTTATTTAATTATGGCCAAAACATACTATAGACAAATGACTACAAGCAAGTAGACCTATCACACAACACTATCAAATTAAATACATATATACATTCACTTGGTTATAAGGCATAATACAAAACAGAAACTCCTGCAAAGGAAAGTTTAGACAAGTATTATGCACATAAAGGTCCATAGAGATAATCCCTATCTAAAATTGTCCAGCCCTAATTTCCCTGGTGCCTGGATACAGTTCACAGGACTTAGGATGCAGGAAAAAATGCAGGTAGGGTTTCTGGGGTCCAGTGAAGGGTTCTTAGGGTTAGGGTTCAAGTTAGACTAGTGCCCAAAGTAGCCCCAACTATTAGATGTCTTGCCTAGGCAAGTTATGACAAAGCCAAAAGTGTTAGAATTAAGCTTTATTATAAGCTCATTGACTTATAATGGGAGTATAGAGGTAGGTTAGAAGCTATGTAACTTACACCCCTTACTCCGATTCCTCCCCAGACTTGGTAGAACAAAGGAAGGATGTCTGACATTGCTTTTCCTGCCAAAATCTACACTCCTCAATTCCCAGGGGTTGCAGGTTTGAGCTGATCTCCGGTTCGTGTCTTTTACTGTTGCAAGGACTCTCAGTCAATGAATGCCAAAAATCCCAAAGCAGCACTCCTCTCAGGACTAGACTCACATCAGGTAAGTAATTTTCGGATGGTGCACACCGCACATGGCGATGCAAACAGATTCAGTAACCACGGTCAGACTTTCCCTTCTATAACGGGTCCCCTTAATGCTAGGACACTGACATTTCACAAGAGGTAGTCTTCCAGGGCCAGCTGAGGATCCCCAAGTTTCAGGCCGAAACTCGGTACGGTGACGCCGGCAACATGGTAGCCCAAAAACGAAGCTGGTCAGCCACAGGTCGGTTCCAGGGCACTTCCGAAGGCTTCCTTTGGGAGGGCACCAAGCAGACGTCCAGAATGGATGGTCCCTCCACTCCAAGGGTCGTAGCTCCTTCGCAGGACACTAAAGATCAAGAGCAAGACTGTGCTCGTCCAGGACAGCAGCAGAAGTTGGTTGCCAGGCCTCCTTCAGTCAGGTCTCAGGTTTATTTTCGGGTCTCACAGCTGGATAGGATACTTGGGCTCCTTTAGGTTTCTCCAGGATCTCTGAAGAATGGGTTCAGGGGTCCTCTTCTTAACCTAAAAGCCAGATAAGAGCTGAAACTCCCACTAGCCAATAGCAGGACTAGCCCACACACTAGCCCACACACACACACCCCAGCAGTGGTCCAATAAGGACCACTGGTTGGAACATTTATGCATACCACTCAGACACGCTGAAACCAGTATGTGGATTGGAGTCAGACTGACCCCGTCCACATCCTGCCAGCAAACACACACATCCCTCCAGTAGCCTGCCAAAAGATCCTGCTTTCCCAGGCACTGGAAGTCTGTATAAGGATTTTCCTGACCTCTGAGGCCAGGAAGAAGGCTAAAGAACAAGATGGCAAAAGAACAGGTGAAATATCTCGTGGCACGGCCATGTTTGACCAGTAGCCACAGTTAGTAGCCAAATACGGTAAAAGCGGTTAAGCTAAAATGAAATTCCGCAAACAGTGGGAAAAGGTCACTGCTGCCACCAGCCTATCCTTTTAGCACACCTAGAGTAACCAATAAATTATCTGAGTGTTAGTCTAGGGCAAAACAAAAATGCACCCGATTGTACTGCAGTATGAGCTGCATTGTACAATGATAAAAAGTTACCGCAAGTGATACAAAAGTAACCAAAGTAGTAACATAGTAACTCAACTAAGGGAAACAATGTTTCCCTGTACCGGCAGCCTGAAGGACATATCAGTTTCCCCATAACATATGTGCAAAGGCCAGTGCAGTGAAGCTTAAGGCTTCACTGCACTGCCGAAAGTACAGGTCAGATTCAAAAATAAAAGCAAAAAGTTTGGAAGGAAAGGTGCAGTGAAGAGTCATCTTTCCTAACAGTTGTACTGTCCAAAGCCCACTGCCAGAGGTGAAGAAAGAGCCATCCAGGACAGAAGGAAGATCTGTACCCTAACCACTCACGGGGAACATTGGGAGGGACCAGTGCTGTGGACCAGGACCAACCAAACTGCAAAAATTCTTCTATGCTAGAAGGGCAGGCTCTGAAGTGGAGCATCCTGTCCTCGAGTCCTTTGCAAAGGCCTCACAGTAACCCAGTAGACCAGGACAGCGGCAGCTCCGTGTTCTCCCGCACCTAACCTGTAGCTCTGTGTTCCCCGAATCTTGAACAATAGGGAAGGTCCTGGGCTGGTGTCTGCGTTCCTCCAACCAGCCAAACTATCACACTGTATCACATTCAGCTCGACACAGCATTGTGTCCTAGCGGATGCCACCACTTACCAGGCCCGAAGTGTCTGCTCATCACCGGAACATGAGCCGGATCTCTGTCGAGTCCCTCACGGATCCAACCAGAGGTCACATCCACGACTTGGCCAAGCTAGCCCGAGAACTGCTGCCTCATTGATAGCACATCGACACACCCTTAATCACCACCTCATGGCCATCACCTGCCGACCTGAACTGCTGGAGGGTAAATCACCGGCCTCTTCCAGCAGCTAAAGCCCAACTCGATCTGGCCAAAGTTGAAGCATTCTTGGGAGTGCACCCATCTGCATCACTTGAACTGCCACCGTTCGACTGCACAGAGCACCCGCATTCGACCCTGCTCGACGCCCACTAGCCACCAGGATTTCCACAATCATATGTGCCTGACTGAGCCTGATTGGTTTGCATCTTTGTTTGAGCCGAGTCTGATGCGTCAGCCCCTCAAGAACCAAATCCAGGTGCTCTGACACTGAACTACCACCACAGTCCACTTGTGTCCTAGAGACATGTTAAATCATGATCGCTCCAGGATTCAACCCATCTCCTTTTTAGTAGTATCTTACCTACCACCCCTGTAACTATGCTCAGAGTACTACTTTCTCCAGTATGTCACATCTTCTGTCATTTCCTTTGTGGTGGGTTTTTGTACAGTAATCTCTTTTAATTCTACTGGCAGGTGGTGTGTTTTATTAAAGTGCTTATATATTTATAGAACCTTGAATGGACATTCCCTTTATTTTGGACTGCAATACTGTGTTGTTTGGGTCACTACTGGTTCCCCTTCACACCCCTCTTAATAGTATAGCCTTCCCTCAGCCCACACAAACTGTCCCTGTTTTACCTTTATGATTGCATTGGGTTTAGGTTTGTAAAAGTGGGAATCCGATTTGTCACAGAGGGGCTACGTTAGAGTCCTGGAAAAATCCACCTTGGTGTCTGTGTCCAGTTGAAGTAAGATAAGAACTCAGGGTGTAGTCCATCTCCTGTTAACATCAATTGTATTGTCCAGGTGCAACGCCCCTACCTATCCGTCCAGGCTGGGGGGTTAGGGTGGTGGTTCACATTGGGACTGCCCTGGCCTGGTGCAGGGAAGGTGTGATACTTGGCCCAGGTTGGTGCCACAAAACAGGGGTTACACCCCCCATATCATGCCCCCCACCTTCTGCCTTAAAAGAAAATACACTGTAGTGTAAAAAGGTGCTGTTCAACCAGGTCTAATACCTTTTAAGTCTGTCTTTAGCACCTTTTATTACACTATAGGGACTCAGAACATTAGCCCCAAAGTGTTTAGTACCATTCACCTTTTCAAAAGTGGCTCCTTGTTCAGTGGGCTTCACCACCATAATGAATTCATGTAGAAGTGTACGCTTTGTCCATTTGCATAAGAAAGCTAAATGTTTTCCATAGTAGCACTTGCCAGGGAATCTTCAGAAGGATCAGGTTGGTAGCTGTGTTCCCACGCAAATCTTTTCTGTTCATCAGGGTAATTCACAATGAATCTTTGGTTTTACACTTGTAAAAAATGTAAATATTATCTGCATATTATTCATTGGAGATATCATTTTCAGTGGATTTTAGCAGATGCAAAATGGAGGCGGATTCCATAGAAATCTATTCGTTTTGCACCTGCAAGAAAATCTCACGTAGGTGTAAAACGAGGTGCCTCTTCTCTGCCTTCAAAGTGAATAAAAATGTCCCACAGCAGTCAAGCAAGGCTTAAACACACTACGTGTTGCATTTACGCCTTGGTTTACCGGTCCACCAATTAGAAAATGACCCCAGAAATGTGCATATGTTCTACAGCACGGCAAAGAGCACTGTAAACGCAGCTAAGGAACTAGACCACACAAGTCCTTTAGGAACTCGTGTGGTCTATTTCCTTGCCTGCTTTCACACTGTGAAGTTCACAGAGCTCTTTGCCATTCTGTAAAACAACACAGCAAGGATTACTGCAATTTCCAAGGACGCCTGTGGTCCAGTGGTGAAGGGCTAGCCCCTTCAACCACTAGATTTGAGTTTGAGTGACAGCCTGTATTTATTTTCCAGTGAATCAAATACTTTTTTGTTTGCACCATAAAAATGAGAGTTGGGGTTTGTGGCTAGCAGTGTAAGCCGTCAAATGCCTCTCCGGTGAGCTCCTGCCTCGTTCCGCAAGCCTTAACCCCTTTGCAAATGGCCGATTCCTGCTGAAAAGTTGGGGAGAGATGTCAGAGCCCATGGCAGGGCACTGTGAGAAACCTAAGGGTATTCTCCCTAGTAGACCTCAGGAAAACCCTGATTCAGGTGGCATGGGGAGGGCTGGGACTCTCAGATCACAACCCTTGGGGTGGACGTGCCAGGGAGGATCACCTGGGTACGGGAGCCAGGGCTATGCTCAACGGAATCACCAAAGGGAGACAAGTGAAGGTGAAGGGGCCGATGTCCCTGAGGTTTTCCTTGGTTATTCTACATCGACTGCCCTTCCACCCAAAGAAGCTCCCTTAACAAAATCCTACCACCCCTACAACTCTGATAACCCAATTAGGAACCCCGTCAACCACAAAAACAACAACTCCCAGAATCCTTGTTTTCCCGGTTTTCACCCGAATACTCCCCGTCCTTTGTCTCCACGCCCCCTCTGGTTATTCCTTTCCGAACACCAAATGGATTGTGACAGACAACAACCGTTCCCACAATCCCTCTTGTTCATTTCACAAATCCGACTATTCCTGTTCACTCCACAAACCCTACAAAAACCACCCTTCCAAGATCACTACCAACCCTCCCAGTACGAGGGATACAATTTCCTATAACACCTCTTCTTCCTCCTACCACATAGGATATTCCGACACCAACACTTTCTCTCGATGTAGAAAATGGAACTAACCCTAATATTGTTTACCTGACATGTCCCAACCCAATGTCAGACAAAGTCAGGCAATTGACCTGAATCACACACACCTGACAGCCCTTTCCTTTCCCTACAGGGATAAATGGTGGAGCATAAGACGAGCAAGGCAGACCACACAATGTGAAGGCTAACTCAGCACGGCAGTTCAAGAGGAGGCGAAACATATCGAATACCGAGAGGGCGACATGGAGATAAGTGACCTTGCCATTTCTGGTCCAGGCCTGTGAAACCTCCGCAGATGGAAACATAAGACTGCGAACAAAGGCCAGCGTGTGGTGCAGCAGATGTCTACGGTATGCAAGACCCTCCTCTGCTGGTAACCAAGCTGGGGAGAGGCACTTGTCTCGGTGGTACCAACCTTGACTCCAAAGATAAGCTAAGCTAAGCTTTGGAGTCAAGGTTTGGACTCATCACAGTCGGTGAGTCAAGGGGAGTGTCGGTAAGAAACTGGACTGTGTTGAATGAAAAGTAGCTAAAGGCTAATTTGACCTTTTAAAGATATGATTGAGAAATGAGGGGGAAAACCAGCAACAGAAGAGGCCGGCTCCACGTAGGTGTTCAAGCAGGAAACTTTGGGCGATTACCCAATGGTAGAAAAAATACCATAACCAGAAGGCCTTAGGAAGAGGCGAAGATTGGTCAAAGTGATCATACAGGGGTCTTGTCAAATTCTCTATACCGTCGAAAGTCTTTGACCGGCAGATCATTGAGAAAGCTAAGGGAAGTGAATCCCGCATGGTGAACATTAATACATGAACTGTGTTGCATAAAATTAGCAAGAGTGAACCCGGTGGAGAGATGCTTATGAGAGGGGGCAAAGTCTAAAGTTCCATGATGAACTGTCTATAACCATCGGCGAGAGTGAACCCGGCAGAGGGAAGCCGACAGCCAAAGGTCGGTGAGAGTGAATCCAGCAGGGGGAAACCAACAACCAAAAGGGTGAACTGTCATTGTGCAAAGCCATAGTGAACCTGGAAGAGGGTGGCTGAAAACCAAGACAAATATTCTATAGAGGTCTGCGCCCAGAAGAGGGGGACTCTGGGATGATGAATCCTCACCTCAAGTGCAAAAAGTATTACAAGACAAGGGGAAGGATATTGTCCCCCTTGTCAATTGGGATCTGAGCACGGCCGAGGGAGATCCAGGGGTGGAAATCTATCACCCAAGGTTCACTGAGAAGGGAACTGTCTTGTGAATTTGTTGAATACAATATTGTGAAGGGTCTACGCCTGGAGGAGGGGGACCCACGGGTGAAGCTGTCACCCAAAGTCTACTTGAAGCAAAAGTGTGTTTATTTGTTGAATACATCAAAACCTAAAGAAAAGAGACTTTCATTGAAAAGAGACTTTACCATCGAATAAACTGATAGCTGGAACTGCACTGTCAGCTCGTGCGGAGAAGGCTGGAGCGTGTGCTGTGCCAGCTGGAGTGGAACTGTCAGCATGTGCTGGAAAGGCTCGAGCGTGTTTTGTGCTCCAAAGTTCCACCTTGTCCCATGCTAAAAATGTGGGAAAGGAGACCTCAAGGCAATCACATTCTGATGTATTATTTGAACACTGTTTCCTTATTTTGATACCATATCCCACACTCTTTCTGTGATTAGTTGTATGGATTTGGCAATAGGTCTTTCTTGGTATAGGCCCATTTATTTTGACGCAACGCCACTAGGACTGCCTTATTTTTCATTTGATGGTCGACGTTTGCTTGTATCTTAGATTTGGGTTTAGTTTACGCGTTTTCCACCCTGCATTTATTGTTCAATAAGCACCCTTGAACTGTTATCACTTGTGAATGTCTTTACTGTTGCCACCATGAGTTCCTTACATATCGTGTCAGAGTGGGATATGATCCAATTGATACGAAGGAAGCCCTAATAGATATTTCCATGCCCTATCCTCAGTGTTAGAGAAAGAGCAAAACAACACCTCTCTCCAAGGTGACTCAGACATCTTTGAGACAAGAGGCAAACCTTATCAAGCCCCTTTCCCCCTCAATGGTGAGAAATCAATGGGGAGCATGACACCACCTGTCCAATCCTTGGCACAGAAAATGGGAATCCAATTCTTCCCCTTAACCCCGCAAACTATTCTTCCAGACCGGAAAACTATAGAAGGAAATAGCTATTACCTCTGAGGTCCCTACACCTATCATATCCCAAAGAGAGATAGAAATGTGATCTCTCTGGCTTACAGATGGATTATTCTACCACCTCTAGAATAAGCAAAAATGCACCAAGCACACCTATTAAAAAATACATTTTGTTTGTTTAAATAATATGTAGATACATTAAGTATTCAGGTAAAAGTACTTGAGGTGCAGGGGAGAAGTGCTCAACCTTGGTATCTAGGCTGGGAAATGTAACAAAAGAGAAATATTTCCTAGACAGGAAACCTGTGTCCCCTGCACACTTTCTATAAGGCCTAGGCCTAAAATTGTATTTGCTTGGGTTGGTTTGTTATTGCAGACTCCAATATAGAAGCTACTAACCAGACCTTCCTCTTACTCTGGGCAATGTTTATATTAAGATTTGAACATTGGTGACTTCATGCAAATAAGGTAATTTCAAAAATGGCACATATATAATTTGACAACTCTTGAATTATGTTAAAAAAGAAGTATTTTTTATTTTATATTTGATGTGTCTGGCCCAACACGTTTCAAGTTTGTATCACTCTTCATCAGGGGCATACATTCATTTTCATACACATTTCTATGAGGAAAGAAAATGTTTGAATATACATTAGATGTCTCCATTTGTGTCTCTTCAATTCATATATAGATATATTAAACAACAAAAAATTCATCACATTCAAAAACGGACAAATTACATCATGTTTGGCATATAACCTTTCTATTTATAACAACCTTTTCACACAAAGTCAGCTCTACGCACCTAACAGGTGGATCTGATTCTACTGGTATTCAGCCACATCGAGGGACAGCTGTTTTATGGTAAAGAAAGAGTTTTCTAATATTTCCTAATAATTTAGGTCTGCTGGTCTAAAACTTAAACATAAAGAGATTGATAGTAGACACATAGGGGGTCATTACAAAGTTGGCGGTAAGGGGTTAACGGCGCCGTTAAAGGTGCCGGAACCGTCAACCCCTTACCGCCACATTACGAGTCTGCTCGGGGGACCCGCTAAGGGCGCCTGGTAAAACCAGGCGCCCTTAGCGGTTCCCGCTAGCAGATGAGGATGCTAACAACGGACCCGTTATTAACGGGCCCGTTGTTAGCATCATCCCCATTCCTATTGAGCCCTATTGGGGCTCGAATGGGAATGGGGATGTCCTGGGTCCGGGTTCCTTGAATGAGGAATTACCGGGCCCTCCAAAGTCGGAATGGCCCGGAAATTCCTCATTCAAGGAACCCGGTACCCGGTAAGGGGGTAGCCATGCCGCTAAGAGCGGCATGGTTACCTCCTACTTTGTAATGACCCCCATAGTGTCATATTCCTATTTAGTAAAGGATTTTTAATGCTTACCTATGCGGTAATGGTCATGTTCTTCTACTATGAACTTGTTGATAATAAAATCCTTGGTCCTAAATAATCGGTCACGGACATCTGTAAAACCTGTGGGGGTGAGTCCTATATTAGTGTCCTAGTTTAGATATAACTCTGCTGTAAAGTCAACATTGAATCCATAATGTAATGGTACACTTACCAAATGAAAATGGGACACAATATACCCAATTTCCAAAATACAGAGAGGGTAGAGAAGTGGTTCAATTCCTCTGGCCTTCTGGTGGAAATACATTATTAATTTCTGTACTTAGTGGCAGCTAGTGCTTGGTTCTAAAAATGAAAGACAAAGGGTGATGTATTTAGATTAATTATCCCCAATTCTACGGGAGTATGTAGGCACAAAATCATGCAGCTAACTTACTTGTTTTCAGAATCTAAGTACAGGTCCCAACGTTTTCTTAAAGCTGGGTAATCAGCCTCAGGTCATAGGTGGAGAGCAGGAGGTGCCGCCAGTTCCTGACCTTGGGTTCCAGTCACTAGTGCCAAAAGTGATGAAGGTAAGTATCTAAAAAAATAGGAAATTCTCAAACGAGAATATCAGTCCCTTATTAACTTACTTGTCTTATTTCTTTCTAAATAGAAACCATGGAGGAGCTTCTTGGAACGTCCTGGTTGAAGCACTCTGGAGCCGCGTCTGCCATTTTGAGGAAAAGGGCCTGTTTTTATATGTTAGCATGTAGGTGACGTCATTTGCGCCTGCGCAAATGACGTCAACCCAATTACTGATTAAAGGCTGGCTAATAAGGTAATGTATTCATGACGTTATCCGCGCATGCGTGGATGACGTCAGAGTTGTTTTTTTGTTCTTAATCCTGAATGTCTCAGTGACGCGGATGCGCGAGAACGGGAAAAAAACACCGTAAATTATCAAAGAGGTACAGTTTGTACCACTGAGTTGGCAGGAGGTCTAGACAGTTGGTATGACTCTAAAAAATAAATGCTGACTGGGAACATAAGTTGAACAAGGTAGCAAAATGGGGTCTACATTATGGAGTATATTGATACTACTCTTATGAAAATAAAAACGTAGAGAGTAACAAAGAATATATATATTTTGATCTTTATCTTATGCCGTGACACAAGTGGAGGCTGGTAGCCCTATTTAAAAACAATAGATGATGGTTAAGGACAGATGTGCAGTCCAAGTTTTTAAACAGGTATGTCTGCCCTCTATAAAGAAGGATATCTTTATCAATATTGTTTACATTTGACAACCTGATGGCATGCGTTCAAATCAACAAACGGCATTTTTATCTCTAACTCCAAACACGGGGTGTACAATCTTGTACCTGACCTATTCACAACATCTTGCAGGTGTATATTCTTAATGACAGAGTAATATTTATCTAACATTAGTCTAGTGGTCTGATCTCCTATACCCCAACCACATACATTTTTAGTCATTGTCCCCATGGTGTGGAAATTGGGTCCAGTGCTTCATCATTAGATTTATGGTTATAAAAAAGGGGGGGTGCGAGGGGTTTAGGTGTTTTGTCCTGACGTTCTTTGTATATTAGTCATTTTACAAAAAAGGTCCTAGATAGTACTCCTCATTCATTCTGAGAGGCGTCATGGCGTCCAATTTGTGATTGGCCTGAGGATGTGGTGGGTTGCAAGACATTTTTTAATCTGGAGGTAGGCAACCTTGCCAGTGATTTTCAGGAGAAAGGGGATCACAGTAATAGGGCAGTAGTTGGTGGGAATGCTTGGGTCAAGAGTGGCTTTTTTGAGTAGTGGGTGAACCAGGATTCCTCGAGGGGAGTGGGGAAGAAGCAAGATGTAAATGAGGCATTGACGATGGCAGTGATGAGTGGAAGTAGTTGTTCTGCACATTCTTTGATAATGGGGGCCAGGCAGATGACCCATTTGTATCTTGAGGACCTGAGCCCTTTGATTAGGGTGGCGATGTCGGATTCAAAGACAGGATGAAAGCTAAAGGGTGGGATGTGGCTTCTGCAGGGGGTTGGGAAGGATGGTATTGCCAACGTTTGTCTTTCAGGATTGTGAAAGTGCGGCAGTAGGAGTTTCCAGTGCCCCAATGATAGTGAAGAGCTTGCGAGAGCTGGACTTGAAGGCAGTGATTCGGTGTTATATTTCGCCGCTTTGGCACTGTGGATGGTGTGTTTATATTCCCTGGTGATCGTGGTGAAGATAGTTTTGTTCGCTACAGTCGGGGTCTGGCACCAGGTAGTTTCAGCTGTGCGTTTAGATAAACGATGGGCATGGAGTTCTAGGGTGACCCATGATTTGATGCAAGGGGCTTTCCCAGGTTTCAGCTGGGCTAGGGTGTCAACCAGCATTGCGGAGCACGGAGTTGCAAAGATCGACAAGAGAACGGGCATCAGGCAGTAGGAGAAGTGGGGACAGGATGAGGATGTTACGCAGGAGCAGGAGACGGTCATTTGCGATGTTACGATTACAGCGTGCTAAGGAGGATAGGAGAGGGGTGTGGGTATTAGCAGGTTTGTTGGGTGGAATGGCAAAGTGATGCTGTGATGGTCAGTTCAAGGGCATGGAGTGTTGGAGAGGATAGAGATGTTGCAATTGTGGTCCAGGAGCCAGGTTAGGGTACGCCCAGGTGAGTGCGTAGTTTTGATAATCCATTGGTGGCAGCCTAATGCAGCTATAGTGTTAGTGAGTGATGATGCATCATGATCTTTGGGGTCATTGAACCCGAGGTTGATGCCACCTGAGATGATGAGCTTGGAGCTAACTTTGAGGTTAGGGGAGATGAGTTTGGTAATGTCATCCTCGAATGTGGTAGGTGGGCCTGGGGCCCAGTAGATGAGATAAATCGTGATAATGGAATTGGGGGAGACGTTGAACTTAGCAGTGATGGAACCGCAATTAGGTAAGGAGTTAGAACTGACCGAGCATAGCGGGATGGAGTTCTTGAAAATAAGTGCAACTCCTGCAGCTTTGCTCGAGGTTCTGTCGCTATGGATTATGGAATGTCCTGGGGCATTGCGATGGATAGGGCTGAGCCGGCTGCTGTGTTGAGCCATGTTTCAGTGACGGCTAAGAGGTCGACATCATTGTTGAGGAGAAGTTCAAGGACGTCAGGAGTGTGGGCAACTAATGATCTGGCATTGATGAAGGCGGTGCGAAATGGTGATAGAGGGTGTGTGGTAGTGAAGCAGTCTGTGGAGGTAGAATCCGATCTTGGTGTGGGGGAGTCTGCAGGCTCTGAGAAAGAGGTTGCTGGTGTGTGAATCTGGGGGTAGTGCCTCAGGTGGTATAGGGTGCTGAGTGTGGGATGTGAGGTGTTGCATTCAAGCGGGCTCTGACCAATGCTATTTGACTGTCAGGTTTTAAAGCTGGTGGCTAGTCGCTGGATGGTGGAATGTTGTAAAAGCCATGAGAGCGGTGACGGGGAGGGGAGGTATGTGGGCTGTGGCATGTGTAGGTGCGCTGCACCGGAAGGATTCGTGCTGCTGTGCGATGAGCCTGGTGTGCTGATTGTGTGTGTGGGCGAGGATGCTGGGACGCATTGTACAGACTCAGGAAGGTGTGATGGTAGAGCCGGTGATTGGGGGGGGCGGTGTTTGGGGTATGTTCATGGAGTGGTAGATGTGCAACGTTTCTGTGCTAGTGAGTGTACAGAGAAGAGAGGGGCAGGAAGTAGGATGAGGATGGGGGAGGGATGGAGGGAGCACAACCAAGCTGGATCGAGCACTGCAAAATGTGAGGGACACCATAGTGTAAATGCTTACCATGAGGATACCTGATCTGGTCGTTGCAGGACTTGGTGCCAGTGTTGCATACAGTTGGCGTTAGGTGTTTGGCTTGGTCCAGGTCTTCCAGGCCTAGACAGGCTCCCACCTTTCTTGTGGGCCTTTCTTGTGGCCTTCCTTGTGGAGCCTTGCTGACAGAGCCTTCCGGCTCTGTGATAATCTGGGTGGTTGGCTGTGTGCTGGCCAATCTGGCTAGTTCAGAGGCAGGACTTCGGGGAGGGCAGCTGGAGTTGGCTGAGGACAGTGGATGGTGGTGGCCATATTGGTGAGGAGTGCAGGCTCCTTGGTGCTCTTGCAGGGTCCACTGAGACATCCCTTGCTCTTCTCAGAGAGTGGAGTGCCCCTGGGGATGATGACGTCAGGAGGAAGGAAGGTCTGTGCTCCGGCACAGACAGGCTCCAGCCTTACTTGTGGGTATCCTTGTGGGAACTTGCCAGCAGAGCCTTATGGCTCTGTGATGATGTAAGATTGCTAATCTGACTTGTTCAGAGGCGGGGCTTCAGGGAGGGCAACTGGAGTAGGCGGTGGATGGCAGCGGCCATCTTGGTGAGGACTGCAGGCTCCTTGGTGCACTTGCAGTAGGCAGCCCTGGCTCTTCTCAGTGCGAAGCGCCTGTGGGGATGATGAAGGCAGGATGAAGGAATGTCTGTGCTCTGGTACAGACAGGCTCCGGCCTTTCTTGTGGGCCTTCATTGTGGTCTCTTGCTGACAGAACACTGTTAGTGTTCACCAAGGCTCACCTCCTGTTCACACTTTACACTACTGCTCTTGGTACCCTAATCTCCTCCTTCGGGTTCTCGTACCAACTCTTCGCAGAAGACAACCACATCTTTTTCTCCTTCCCTAAACTCTCCACTGACTTATCTACCAATATCTCCAACTGCCTATCTGCTATTACATACTGGATGGCCTCACACTCCATAATGTTGAACTCCTCCAAACCAGAAGTAATTTTCATTACTGCCAAATCTCTCTCTCTCCTCTCCTCCCTTGTTTGTCCTGTTGCCACCTGATACTCTCCCCTAGTGTTTGACAGCTAGAAACCTTGCTGTAATTTACAATGCTTTCACAATACTTCTCCACCATTATCTCTAAAACTGCACTGGGGCCTCGCCTCAACCTGCTAAATACCAGGCAGGAAAATCACTCACCTCCTTCCC
The DNA here is from genome assembly GCF_040938575.1 of Ambystoma mexicanum. Taxonomy (NCBI): domain Eukaryota; kingdom Metazoa; phylum Chordata; class Amphibia; order Caudata; family Ambystomatidae; genus Ambystoma; species Ambystoma mexicanum. The sequence continues at coordinate 1,527,455,533 of NC_090937.1, forward strand.
TTCAAAGCCGCCAAACATCTCTTAACCATTCTTGTCTTCTCTAAACTAGATCACTGTGCCAGAATCCGCTTTGGTTTTCCAAATACTCGTCATGTCCCCTTGACAAGATTATTAACTTTGCAACTAGGACTCCCTTTGAACTTCCTCGTTTGCCCCCTACTTCCTCCTCTCGCCAGCAGGCCGGCTGGCTATCTATGAAAAATAGGTCTGAATTCAAATTTCTCCTGCCTGCTTCTAAGTCCACCCATGGTAAGCCACCACTATATCTATCCTCTTCCATCTACCCTTACCAACGATCTCGCAACCTCCTCTTTGCCCCCTCACTGACCCTCATCCCTGTGATTCCTATTGTTTTCGCTCCTTCATCCTTCTTGCTCCACTTACGTGGAACTCCCTTCCCCCTGAAATTCAAACCTTGGTCCGAATCGATGCTTTCACAAGCAAATTGAAAGCACCTGTTTGCTTCAGATCTCTCCTCTTGCCTCACCTCTCCAGCCCTACGCACTCACCTTTCCTCACATCTACCCAACTCTCCACTCGGTTCTCTCCTTCACTCTAGCACTTAGTTAGTTCCTGACCTCATTCCTTGCCCATCCTGCTAGTCCACCTACACACTCTCTAAATGTTCACAAGTACTTGTCCTAAGTATAACCACCATCGTATCTGTCCCACTTACTCATGCTCAAACCAGGTCATTATGTCATTCAAACTCTCCCCATTGTAAGAGGCTCACTGCTTCCTGTTCCACTGTGGTATTACCTCTGTATGCTCTTTTGTGATCAAAACAGCTTGTGTTACCCAATATCTATGCAAACAAACTCTATGTAAACTATGGCACAGTGTAATGTCCAGTCTATGACCTTATCAATCCCCTGTATCACTTTACCTTGTTCCGGGCCTCATTCCATGTTCCATATTCCACCTTTGCTCTGGTTCTAGAGTTGTTATGGTGTTGGTTGGGTTTTGAGGCTGGAGCTTGGCAGAACGGAAGCTGCGCTCTGTGAGTTCAATAAATGCCAACTTATCAAACAGTCCTCAGTTTTTCAGGCCCATATTGTTGTCTGGGGAACAGGGTATACTCCCCGTGCCACCCCGTTGCCCCACATTACACAGCGGGTGGCTGGTTAGCCCCATAAGTCCCCTCCACATATGCACCGTAGGAGCCTAATAGGGGACATTATCAGAGTCGATACAAGGTAAGGGAGAGTGTTGCAAGATTTAACCCCCATCATGCAGGAAAATATAAACCAGGCAGATGACGTTCCGCCACTATTACCCGATAGCTGCTCATGCATAGAGGCTGCAATGCACTTGGCAGAGGTTCCCCATCATAAATGCCACCAAATATAACATTGTAATTATTTCCCTACAGGCCGCAGCATGCACACAGTTGTTCCATTAAAAAGGAGAATTGTAGTCAGAGGATTCTAATGGCATGCGGCCATGAGGCAACTCTGCATAATTTCAAGAGGAGGGTGGGGCAGAACAATTAAATACACGAAAAATGAAGTTATAACCAGTTTAATTCTAAGAAAGAAAATAAACAGGTTTGAGTTGGCGGTGAAAAATGAATTTAAAAATCGTATCCTGCTCCCTGGGATTCCTGTTTTCAGTGTTCTTTCCTTTGAGCGGTGCTTTCCCAAAATATACAGCATGCCTGCTTGTCAGGGTTTACTGATTTCCCACCACCAAAACAACCTGTTTTTCCAGTATGTATAAAAAAGGTTGCTTTTATTGCTGCATGCATACTTTTTTTAATCGCCCACTTTTCTCATCCAAAGACACCTGTTGTCATCCATTGTTTGAAACAGGCGTTCAACTTGTTGCTATGCATCATGTGAAATAAGTGTGCAGCAGCACAGGAAAGGTGCACATACAGCAAATCAGTATGAGACCCTGCAAGCAAGTTAGAATCTCACCATATAACTCGGCTCAGCCAAAGTAACTAGAGTGACCTGGTAGCGTCACAAACATTTACCGTGTCAAGTAAACACTGCTCCAGACTACTCGCCAGTATCTAAAACTTACACCACATGGAGAACTCCATCTTCACAGATAGCAACATCAACAGTGTAACAAAGCACCCTTGCTCTGCTCCCCCGCTGCTGCATTTGTCCCCAACTCTACCTTTCGCATATCCTGAAACGCCGAGAAACTGTCAAAATGGCAGTTGCGCTATAAAAGCTCCAATACCACAGCAAAGGGTTTCGCTCATTCTGCTGTGACTGAAGGAAATAAATGTTGGTTCTGCCACCGTTATCCTCTATACTAGAATCTCTGGTACACTGACCAGCTGCTAAGACTTTGGGGTCGATTCATGGAATTAATGGCCGCCGAAAATTCCCGCGCAGAGGTGCTTAACGTGCGATTTGCAGTAAAAGTGTGAAAATCGTAGTGCAAGTGCGAAAATCGCAGGGAAACCAGCGCACATCGATTCATGGAAGTCCGTGCGCTAGAAAAACATTGGTTGTGCGCTGAAAATGTGCGACGCACACGCCGGCGCACAGGTCATCCAACAGCGTGCGCCACAGCCACTGCGAAATTGCACATAGCGCGGCGCACATCACAAAAGTAGGCGGAACACAGTGCGTAACACTCGGAATGGGGAACAACGCGTGAAAATATGGGCGTCACGGGGGAAGTACAGGAGGCAAGTGTGCGGAACGCCCACACGCTCGCCTACAACCCCTATTCATGGAATCGAATAGGTCAAACCAGCACACGGTCAAAGACGCGCACAGGGCCAAACAAGTATGCCAAAAGAAAGCAGGCGGTAGCGTCCCTGCGCCTGAAAAAAATGTGCGCCAAAATGTGCGATAACAAAAAGCACCCATATACAGCCATGATGAATGGTCCATACAGTGGCCCTCCAGGACAAATTAGGTGCAAAGGGGTACCGACAAACACAGACACCCGCTGTGTGAAAAATAGCGTGTGCGTGTGTTCCTGAGTGCGCGGGAATTTCCACACGCGATTGGCCTGGGTATGTGTACTTCGGGGTGCGCGGGAATTCCCACACGCGATTGGCCTGGGTACGTGTACTTCGGGGTGTGCGGGAAGTCCCACACGCGATTAGCCGGGGTACGTGTACTACGGGGTGCGCGGGAAGTTCCACACGCGATTGGCCTGGGTACGTGTGTTTTGGGGTGTGTGGGAAGTTCCACACGCGATTGGCATGGGTACGTGTACTTCGGGGTGCGCGGGAAGTTCCACACGCGATTGGCCTGGGTACGTGTACTTCGGGGTGCGCGGGAAGTCCCACACGCGATTAACCTGGGTACGTGTACTACGGGGTGCGCGGGAAGTCCCACACGCGATTAGCCTGGGTACGTGTACTACGGGGTGCGCGGGAAGTTCCACACGCGATTGGCCTGGGTACGTGTACTTTGGGATGCGCGGGAAGTTCCACACGCGATTGGCCTGGGTACATGTACTTCGGGATGCGTGGGAAGTTCCACACGCGATTGGCCTGGGTACGTGTACTTCGGGGTGCGCGGGAAGTCCCACACGCGATTAGCCTGGGTACGTGTACTACGGGGTGCGCGGGAAGTTCCACACGCTATTAGCCTGGGTACGTGTGTTTCCGGGTGCACGGGAAGTTCCACACGCGATTGGCCTGGGTACGTGTACTTCGGGATGCACGGGAAGTACCACACGCGATTGGCCTGGGTACGTGTATTCCGAGGTGCGCGGGAAGATTCACACGCGATTTCAGCAGGGTACGTGTATTTCGGTGGTGCCGGGGAATGCTACACGTGATTTGGCCATGTGGGTCCTCCCAGGTGTTCCCTCTGCACCCTCCACGGCCCCTGCAGGCAGCCCACACCACAGGGGACTACCCTGCACCCCTGCTCATGTCCCACAGGCAACCCATCCACCATGGCCATGCCCCCCAGCCAAACCACATGTCACCTTACACTACTGATCACAAACACATGTCTCCCAGCACCCCCACCCCCCAGCATCCAGGGGCACCCTCCTCCAGGCCCCCACTCATGTCTCCCACCACCCCCACCCCCCAGCACCCAGGGGCACCCTCCACCAGGCCCCCACTCATGTCTACCATCACCCCCACCCCCCCAGCCACCAGGGGCACCCTCCACCAGGCCCCCACTCATGTCTCCCACCACCCCCACCCCCCAGCAGTGCAGGGGCAGCCTCCACCAGGCCCCCACTCATGTCCCCCTGCACCCCCACCCCCTAGCAGTGCAGGGGCAGCCTCCACCAGGCCCCCACTCAAATCCCCCTGCACCCCCACCCCCCAGCATCCAGGGGCACCCTCCACCAGGCCCCCACTCATGTCTCCGACCACCCCCACCCCCCAGCCACCAGGGGCACCCTCCACCAGGCCCCCACTCATGTCTACCATCACCCCCACCCCCAGCAGTTCAGGGGCAGCCTCCACCAGACCCCCACTCATGTCTACCACCACCCCCACCCCCCAGCCACCAGGGGCAGCCTCCACCAGGCCCCCACTCATGTCTACCACCACCCCACCCCCCAGCAGTGCAGGGGCAGCCTCCACCAGGCCCCCACTCATGTCCCCCTGCACCCCCACACCCCAGCATCCAGGGGCACCCTCCACCAGGCCCCCACTCATGTCTACTATCACCCCCACACCCCAGCAGTGCAGGGGCAGCCTCCACCAGGCCCCCACTCATGTCCAACTCATGTCTCCCACCACCCCCACCGCCCAGCCACCAGGGGCACCCTCCACCAGGCCCCCACTCATGTCTACCATCACCCCCACCCCCCAGCAGTGCAGGGGCAGCCTCCACCAGGCCCCCACTCATGTCCAACTCATGTCTCCCTGCACCCCCACCCCCCATCCACCAGGGCCACCCTCCACCAGGCCCCCACTCATGTCTACCACCACCCCCACCCCCCAGCCACCAGGGGCACCCTCCACCAGGCCCCCACTCATGTCTCCCACCACCCCCACCCCCCAGCAGTGCAGGGGCAGCCTCCACCAGGCCCCCACTCAAGTCTCCCATCACCCCCACCTCCCAGCATCCAGGGGCAGCCTCCACCAGGCCCCCACTCATGTCTCCCACCACCCCCACCCACCAGGGGCAGCCTCCACCAGGCCCCCACTCATGTTTCCCATCACCCCCACCCCCCAGCAGTGCGGGGGCAGCCTCCACCAGGCCCCCACTCATGTCTACCACCACCCCCACCCCCCAGCAGTGCAGGGGCAGCCTCCACCAGGCCCCCACTCATGTCCCCCTGCACCCACACCCCCCCAGCATCCAGGGGCACCCTCCACCAGGCCCCCACTCATGTCTCCGTCCACCCCCACCCCCCAGCCACCAGTGGCACCATCCACCAGGCCCCCACTCATGTCTACCATCACCCCCACCCCCCAGCAGTGCAGGGGCAGCCTCCACCAGACTCCCACTCATGTCTACCACCACCCCCACCCCCCAGCCACCAGGGGCAGCCTCCACCAGGCCCCCACTCATGTCTACCACCACCCCCACCTCCCAGCAGTGCAGGGGCAGCCTCCACCAGGCCCCCACTCATGTCCCCCTGCACCCCCACACCCCAGCATCCCGGGGCACCCTCCACCAGGCCCCCACTCATGTCTACTATCACCCCCACCCCCAGCAGTGCAGGGGCAGCCTCCACCAGGCCCCCATTCATGTCCAACTCATGTCTCCCACCACCCCCACCGCCCAGCCACCAGGGGCACCCTCCACCAGGCCCCCACTCATGTCCAACTCATGTCTCCCTGCACCCCCAGCCACCAGGGGCACCCTCCACCAGGCCCCCACTCATGTCTACCACCACCCCCACCCCCCAGCCACCAGGGGCACCCTCCACCAGGCCCCCACTCATGTCTCCCACCACCCCCACCCCCCATCAGTGCAGGGGCAGCCTCCACCAGGCCCCCACTCATGTCTCCCATCACCCCCACCCCCCAGCATCCAGGGGCAGCCTCCACCAGGCCCCCACTCATGTCTCCCACCACCCCCACCCCCCAGCAGTGCAGGGGCAGCCTCCACCAGGCCCCCACTCATGTCTCCCATCACCCCCACCCCCCAGCATCCAGGGGCACCCTCCACCAGGCCCCCACTCATGTCTCCCACCACCCCCACCCCCCAGCCACCAGGGGCAGCCTCCACCAGGCCCCCACTCATGTCCAACTCATGTCTCCCACCACCCCCACCGCCCAGCCACCAGGGGCACCCTCCACCAGGCCCCCACTCATGTCTACCATCACCCCACCCCCCAGCAGTGCAGGGGCAGCCTCCACCAGGCCCTCACTCATGTCCAACTCATGTCTCCCTGCACCCCCACCCCCCAGCCACCAGGGGCACCATCCACCAGGCCCCCACTCATGTCTACCACCACCCCCACCCCCCAGCCACCAGGGGCACCCTCCACCAGGCCCCCACTCATGTCTCCCACCACCCCCACCCCCCAGCAGTGCAGGGGCAGCCTCCACCAGGCCCCCACTCATGTCTCCCATCACCCCACCCCCCAGCATCCAGGGGCAGCCTCCACCAGGCCCCCACTCATGTCTCCTACCACCCCCAGCCACCAGGGGCAGCCTCCACCAGGCCCCCACTCATGTCTCCCATCACCCCCACCCCCCAGCAGTGCAGGGGCAGCCTCCAACAGGCCCCCACTCATGTCTACCACCACCCCCACCCCCCAGCAGTGCAGGGGCAGCCCCCACCAGGCCCCCACTCATGTCCCCCTGCACCCCCACCCCCCAGCATCCAGGGGCACCGTCCACCAGGCCCCCACTCATGTCTCCCACCACCCCCACCCCCCAGCCACCAGGGGCACCCTCCCCCAGGCCCCAACTCATGTCTACCATCACCCCTGTTAGGCGGAAACCTGTGCAGTTCCCTCTGGGACCACTGCAAAAGATTTAGGACTACAGGTGTTTGGCAGTAAACCCACTTGGTAGCAGTCTGTACCACACAGATTCACTTGGTAGCTGTGGCTGAGCAGTCAGACTTCCCTCAAGAAGAGTTAGGCAGTATGTGGAGTATACAATATAGGGCAATCTACACAGTAGAACAAGCAAACACGGAACAAGGCTTCGGTGTGAAGATATAAAGGTATTTATTTATAACGACACATCTATAGAAAACACTCTGGCACTAATACGGCAAACAACTTCAATCACAATACTATACGAAGAAAAAGATCAATCCCCCTAACAATAGTTCGACAAGTCTAGGTTTACCGGCATCACTTATTTGCAGACAGAGGTGTATGCTTTAACCTAGATGGCACTCTAGTATTCGTTAGGTAGGGAGAGAAAAAAATAAGACAGGTTATAAAGTCAAATCGGTACCAACACTTTACGGACAAATGCAAGGCAAGTAAGGCAGGGTCTACTGCAGATCACAAAGTTCAGAGGCCAGGCCCACTCGGAGAGAGGCAAGGCGATATGTCCCAAAAGAGTCTCAGTGGAAATGCGCTTCGAGTCTTTATCGCAAAGTGTTATGGAAAGTTTGGAACCAGTTCAGAACCACACGTTAATGAAAGCTTGGAGGCGTCCCAATGGAAAGGCGAGGATTAACACACCTCACTCGATCCGGCAGAAAGGTAAGCCAGGCGAACACGGTACCTTGTTTGTGGAGAGACAGCTCCGGCGGGGGCAGTTGTTCCTGGTGGTGGATGCACGTCAGGGCTTTGCCAAGAGTAGAGATGATCTCATCGTCGAAGAAAAGTGAAGTCCGGTGCACCACCAGGGAAGAGACCAGCCGCAGAGTGCTCCGTCACAAGGCACCACCTTTTGGTCGCGGTACAGGGGTAGTGGTTATTCGGTTGCCGAGGTGCTCTGCACGGGCAATTCGACCACTGCTTCCTGGAGCGAAGAAAAAGCAAAGGGGACTGGTTGTTCCCACCAGTCAGGGGAAGAGACTCTCCGGCAGGGAGATCTCCTCTGTCGTCGGGAAGTGGTGAGTCGGTTCCGCAGGGCTCCACCGGAGGTGTCGTCGTTGCAGGTCGGCTCAGCGTTACCCTCATCGGATTCTTAGGTCCTGTGGCGACTTCTGAAGATCCAGTCCCAAAAGCCCTGCTTTTATGCAGAAAACCCCCATTCATTCAGCCTTGGTGTCAATCAACACACGCTAAGTGGTGAGCGGGGAGGCTCACAACTTGGACCACTCACACCAGAGTGCGACCTGAGTTGGCAAGGCAACTCGGTCCAGGGTGCCTAAACCCCCTCCCACACCCCTGTGGTAACCCAGACAGAATGGCACCACTTTGTAGGGTCTCTGTACAGAAGCCCGCCAAAAGGGGAACAAAGGGCTCAACCTTTGGTTTAGGAGTCACAGAGACGAACACAGACGCCATTTTAAAAACCGAGTTCTGGCAGAAAATACCATCTGATAAACTTATTTAAGATAAGTAAACCGGTGGTATGTTAGAGATTAACGAGGAAAAGTATCAATCTCCAACAATGGGAAGAATCCCATAGGGTTATGTTCGGGGTCGAATATAACAAGTAGTTTCCACTGCCACCAGCCAAAACTCGACAAGGGGGGACGGGACAGTGCCCCCTCGAGTAACAGACCTAGGAGTAATCGAATTACCCCTACTAGCACGTCCACAATAAGATGGTGTGTACTAGTTCTGTTAGTACATTTAGGTCTAGTAAAGCCAATGGTGACTTTACATGCCCGGGGAGACAGTAGTCAGTCCCCGGGTATGGAATCTATGGTGGAGGTCCGCTAGGACGCCCCAGTGTTACGGCACGTAGGGTGCGGTGTAACACACATAGAAAAACCTATGAGACCCTATGGAGTAAAAGACCCCATAGCCCATAGAACACATTGACATTCAAAGGAATTACACACATTCATGTCCAAGAGTGGGAGGAAAAGAGTCTCACTCTTGGCAGGATGGAAAAAAACAAACTCCAGAAATCCAGCAAAGCTTCTGGGGGACTCACTAGGTTAGGAAATTCAGCTTAAACAGAGAATTCTCCCTAACACTCCCCCCCCCCTCCCCCAGACTAAGGGACAGGAGGATTTAATCCACTCCTGGATGAATCTCATACCTCTATTCGATGACATACATTCTAGAGAGACCATCAGCATTTTGGTGGTGACACCCTGACCTGTGCTCAATGGTGAAATCAAACCCTTGAAGGCAGATCGACCATCTCAATAGTTTTGGGTTTTCCCCTTTCATTTGCATTAACCATCTCAAGGGTTGGTGGTCAGTCTGAATGACAAAAGTAGAACCATACAAGTACGGCCTAAACTTCTTCAGAGCCCACACGATAGCAAAGCACTCTCTTTCGATTGTTGCCCACCTTGTTTCAGGATCCTTCAGCTTGCGGTTGATGAAGCAAACAGGGTGCTCCCTACCCTTCCCATCCAGTTGACTGAGTACGGCACCTATTCCTACATTTGAAGCATCTGTCTGCACAATGAAGTGTTGGCGGTAATCAGGAGCTCTGAGTACTGGGGCTTGGCAAAGAGCCTTTTTCAGGTTTTCAAAAGCCTGATTGCACTCCTCGTTCCATCTAACCTTTTTAGGAAATTTGGGCGAGGAGATGACATTCAGTGGAGAAGCTATGGTCCCATAGTTCTCTATGAAATTCCTGTAGTACCCAGTGAGTGTTAGGGAGAATTCTCTGTTTAGGCTGAATTTCCTAACCTAGTGAATCCCCCAGCAGCTTTACTGGATTTCGGGAGTTTGTTTTTTCCATCCTGCCAAGAGTGAGACCCTTTTCCTCCCACTCTTGGACATGAATGTGTGTAATTTCTTTGAATGTCAATGTGTTCTATGGGCTATGGGGTCTTTTACTCCATAGGGTCTCATATGTTTTTCTATGTGTGTTACACCGCACCCTACGTGCCGTAACACTGGGGCGTCCTAGCGGACCTCCACCATAGACTCCATACCCGGGGACTGACTACTGTCTCCCCGGGCATGTAAAGTCACCATTGGCTTTACTAGACCTAAATTTACTAACAGAACTAGTACAAACCATCTTATTGTGGACGTGCTAGTAGGGGTAATTCGATTACTCCTGGGTCTGTTACTCGAGGGGGCACTGTCCCGTCCCCCCTCGGCGAGTTTTGGCTGGTGGCAGTGGAAACTACTTGTTATGTTCGACCCCGAACATAACCCTATGGGATTCGTCCCATTGTTGGAGATTGATACTTTTCCTCGTTAATCTCTAACGTATCACCGGCCTACTTATCTTAAATAAGTTTATCGGATGGTATTTTCTGCCAGAACTCGTCTTTTAAAATGGCGTCTGTGTTCGTCTCTGTGACTCCTAAACCAAAGGTTGAGCCCTTTGTTCCACTTTTGGCGGGCCTCTGTACAGAGACCCTCCAAAGTGGTGCCATTCTGTCTGGGTTACCACAGGGGCGTGGGAGGGGGTTTAGGCACCCTGGACCGAGTTGCCTTGCCAACTCCGGTCGCACTCTGGAGTGATTGGCCCAAGTGGTGGGCCTCCCCGCTCACCACTTAGCAAGTGTTGATTGACAGCTAGGATGAATGAATGGGGGTTTTCTGCATAAAAGCAGGGCTTTTGGGACTGGATCTTCAGAAGTCGCCACAGGACCTAAGAATCCGATGAGGGTAACGCTGAGCCGACCTGCAACGACGACACCTCCGGTGGAGCCCTGCTGAACCGACTCACCACTTCCCGACGACAGAGGAGATCTCCCTGCCGGAGAGTCTCTTCCCCTGACTGGTGGGAACAACCAGTCCCCTTTGCTTTTTCTTCGCCTCAGGACGCAGTGGTCGAATTGCCAGTGCAGAGCACCTCGGCAACCGGATAGCCACTACCCCTGTACCGCGACCAAAAGGTGGTGCCTTGTGACGGAGCACTCCGCGGCTGGTCTCTTCCCTGGTGGTGCACCGGACTTCACTTTTCTTCGACAACGAGAATATCTCTACTCTTGGCAAAGACCCGACGTGCATCCACCACCAGGAACAACTGCCCCCGCCGGAGCTGCCCTCAACAACAAGGTACCGTATCCGCCTGGCTTCCCTTTCGATCGGTTCGAGTGAGGTGTCTTAATCCTCTCCTTTCCGTTGGGTCGCCTCCAAGCTTTCTCACGTATTGTTCTGATCTGTTTCAATCTGTCGATAACAATTTGCTACAAAGACTCGAACGCATTTCCTCTAGAGACTTTTGGGACATATCGCCTTGCCTCTCTCCGAGTGGGCCTGGCCTCTGAACTTTATGATCTATTGTGGTTCTTGCCTTCTTGCCTTGCATTTTTCTCGTGAAGTATTGAACTGTGTTGATTTCGTAACCTGCCTATTTTTCTCTCCCGTCCTAACTAATATTAGAGTGCCATCTAGGTTGAGGCATACACCTCGGTCTGTAAATAAGTGATGCCGGTAGAACCTAGACTTGTCGAAATATTGTTAGGGGATTTGATCGTTTCTTCTTCGTAGAGTAATTGTAATTGAATTGTTTGCCGTGATAGTGCCATAGTGTTTTTCATAGATGTTCCGTTATAAATAAATACCTTAATATCTTTACACTGAAGCCTTGTTGCGTGTTTGCTTGTCTTACTGTGAAGAATTGCCCTATATTGTATACTCCACATACTGCTTAACTCTTCTTGAGAGAAGTCTGACTGCTCAGCCACAGCTACCAAGTGAATCTGTGTGGTACAGACTGCTACCAAGTGGGTTCACCACCAAACATCTGTAGTCCTAAATCTTTTGCAGTGGTCCCAGAGGGAACTGCACAGGTTTCCGCCTTACACTGGTGGCAGCGGTGGGATTTGTATCGAGTATACAGTTTAGAGTGCTTTTCGACACTTTAGGATAACTAACCACAAAGCTTAGCACTAAAAAGCAACTTTCAACAAACATGTCTACGATGGAAACTTACAGTCAAGAAACCTTATCAGGTGAAAATACTGAGAGTTTGCGAGCTCTCTGTAGGCAAGAGAATCTCTCTGTAAGAGGCAAGAAGTTAGAACTAATAGAAAGATTGCTGGCGAACCAAAGTCTGGGTACCGGTTCAGAGGAATCAATTTCTCCAGCAAATGTAGATAACAGTGATGGTGTTGATCTAAATCGTAATTCTGATGATAGCGATGAAGAGGCTGACGAGGACGGAGAGGCTAACGAAACTGTCTCCCCTGCTCCTCTACCTGCCTTACCAGCTGTGCCTACGGGGCCCATACCAGGTCCCACGAGTAACCCTGCTTATTTTGGGTTTGAAAAAATGAAGCTCGAATTAGAATACAAACGGTTCTTGGATCAATCTGAACGAAACCAAGAGCTCGAGTTCAGACGGATGAATGCCCAGGCTGAGCAGAAGCAAGCTGAGTTAAGAATCAGGGAAATAGAACTTAATCACAAGTTAGAAATGAAAAAGTGGTCTATCGAAAATGCTTCTCTCTCCTCTGGTTCCTCTGGGAGCTCCAGTCCCAAAAGACCCCGGATGCCGAAGGAATTAGTGGGTATGTATGAACCGAGATTGGATGTGTTGGATTGGTTGAAACTGTTTGAGTACAATCATGGGCTCCAGGACATCACCGGGAATGATTTACTTCCCTGGTTGTTCTCTAGGCTCCCTCCTGTTGCGACTGATGTGGTAATGGAGTTGGGGGAGGCGGATAAAACGGATTACGAAAGTGTGAAACTAGCTTTAATAGCTAGATTCGGGAAGACCCCTTCCCAGTATCTCAAGAGGTTTAGAACCCTCAAAAAGCATGATGGTACCCCTTGGGCTACCTGGGTGAGTGAAGGGTTGAAAAACTTAGAGGGATGGATTAAGGGTTACAAAGTGAACACTTATGAGGGTATGAAGAATCTTTTTATGTTGGAGTCGATTTATGATGCCTGTTCTCCTGAGCTCAGACAGCACTTGGCTGATTCGAAGGAATTGGATTCCCGGACGCTAGCTAAGGCTGCTGACTTGTGGGTTGCCAACAGGGCTACTCATAAGGATTCTGGGCCAACTCAGAAAAAGGATGAGGGAAAACAGCCTAAAAAAGACTCAAAAGAGAATTCTAATAACTCACATTCCAAAGAGGGCCCCAAACAAAACCAGACGCATAAGCCACCGGGAAAACCACAGCAGAATAGTGTGTCTTCTGGTGCCAAACCGGAAGGAGGTCAGAACAAGCCACCATTCCAGAAAGCATTCGGTAAATGCTTTGTTTGTGGCTCGACTGCCCACGTGAAAGGAGATCCCAGATGTAAGGGTAAACCTTCAGGGGTCCAGCTTGTCTCCTTAGCCTTCGCTGCAGAGGAGGAAGTCCAAATGACAAGTGGAAACTTTCTACTGCTAGCTGACGAACCCATTGGCGTCTCAGCCAGCATTTCTTTAGTATCTCTGGGGTTGTGCGAACAACAGAATTTAGATGTCTATAATTCTATCCCCGATAATACTAAAGAGTATTATAAGGACAGTGTCCAGGTGAATGGTCAGGAGACTCCTGCCATTAGGGACACTGGGCCAGCATAACTGTGGTGGATAAATCGTTTTTTCAGGCTGAGGATGTTGCTAAGGCACCCAAACGCCTCACCAAGTTAGCTGGAGGGCCTGTGCAGATGCTTCCCCAATTACCAGTTCTCATCCAGTGTAACGACATGACTGTGAAGATACCTGTCAGCATACAAAGTGAGGTACCAGGACGCGTACTGTTGGGTAACGATTTGAAAACTCTCGGAGTTGTATCGCATACTCCCAGACCTCCTAGTAAACGGTTACAGGAGCTAACCAGACCCGCAAGAGAGAGGACCATGCGCGGTACTCTCCAGGAGATGATGAAGAAAGAAATCACTCCTGCTCCACTGGAATTGTCGGCCGCTGTCTCCAAGAAATCAGAAGCGAAAGGGAAACCTAAGACTTCTATCCCGAAACCAGCAGCCAGCACTCCAGTGAAGCCAACACGGACTTCCCCGCGGTTGTCCAAAGTTACACCCGTAACTCCACCTCCAGCCGAGGCTGAGAGGGAGGTACAACTCTGTGTGGTAGAATTAGACTCTGAGGAAGAGCTAATGGAAGGCCAGGAACTCATTGGAGATCTGGATCCTGTTGACCATCCTGAGCTGCAGTCTTTACTGGCAGAAGGTGGACCCAGCAGGGCATACTTCAGTAAGGGACAGAGAGAATGTCCAACTCTGGAAGGTCTTCGTCACCAGGCAGAAGCTCAGGCTGAAGGGCAAGAGCCTGGGAAATACAGGTTGCACTGGGAAGATGGCCTCTTCTACATTTAACCGACAGCGTCTGCACCTGGAGACTACAAACGACTTGTAGTACCCCAAGAGAACAGACCACAGTTCTTGCAGTTAGCCCACGAGATTCCTTTGGCTGGACACTTGAGTTTCAAGAAGACTAAGGAAAGGCTCTCACTCTACTTCTATTGGCCAAAGATGGGGGCCGAAGTAGAAAAACACTGCAGGAGCTGCCACACCTGCCAGACCTCTGGTAAGGTTGTCTCCAAGAATGTGGCACCTTTAGTGCCTCTCCCAGTTGTGGGAGTCCCATTTGAGAGAGTAGGGATTGACATTGTTGGTCCCCTTGATCCTCCAACTTCCTCAGGCAACAGGTTTATACTTGTTGTAGTAGACCATGCTACTAGGTATCCTGAGGCAATTCCTATGAGGACTGTTACAGCTCCGGCTGTGGCTAAGGCCCTCCTTGGTATTTTTACTAGGGTCGGGTTTCCTAAGGAAGTAATCTCTGACAGGGGGTCAAACTTTATGTCCCACTACATGAAAGCCATGTGGAAAACCTGTGGAGTTACTTACAAGTTCTCAACGGCCTACCACCCACAAACCAATGGGTTGGTAGAACGGTTCAACCGAACCATGAAGAGCATGATAGGTGCTTTAGAAGAACCCCTTAAGCGTAAGTGGGACCTTCTACTGCCATGCCTTCTCTTTGCTTATAGAGAAGTCCCTCAGGAGGGAGTAGGTTACTCTCCCTTCGAACTACTCTATGGTCATCCCGTCAGAGGTCCATTGGCCCTGATTAAGGAGGGGTTGGAGAATGCTCCTTCCCCCAAGCCAGTCAGAATGACTGACTACGTGATAGGTCTCCGGAGGAGAATGTCGCACATGATGACGGACGCAAGCGATAACTTGAAAGCTGGACAAGCATTGGTCAAGCACTGGCACGATCAAAAGGCTACCATGGTTGAGTTCGCTCAAGACAAGCTCGTTCTCGTTATGATCCCAACAAGGCAGAGGGCCTTGCAAGACAAGTGGATGGGACCCTTCAGAGTTGTGGGTAAACTCGGAGAGGTCAACTATCTGGTGGACTTGGGCAATCCCAAGGAGGCTCCGACCGTCTTCCACACCAACCGACTTAAAGCGTATGTCTCACGACCTGATGTAGGAGCGTTGCTTCTAGCATCATCCGAGGAAGAAGAAGAGAGTGAAGCTCTTTTCCGGATCTCCTCAGAGGCTTACCTTTAGATGACAAAATTGAAGGAGTAAATCTCTCCTTCAATCTGACACCCGAGCAACAAGAAGAGTGCAAATCTATGTTGAATCAGTTTGCCTCTCTGGTCCCGCTTTCACCAGGCTTGACCCCTTGGGGCCAGCATGGCATACTCACTGGTGACTGTCTGCCAGTCAAAAGCAGAGGATACTGAATGTCAGAGAACGTACAAACCCACATAAAAGGTGAGGTCAACAAGATGCTTGATCTCGGGGTAATAGAGCCCTCTACTAGTCCATGGTCTAGCCCAGTTGTGTTAGTACCAAAGGCCGGATCTAAAGAGCTTAGATTCTGCGTGGATTATAGAGCTCTTAATGCAGTCACCACGACTGATGCCCACCCTTTGCCAAGAACAGATGAGTTGGTGGATAAACTTGGCGCCGCCAAGTTCCTCAGCACATTTGACTTGACGTCAGGCTATTGGCAAATAGCCCTGACAGACCATGCCAAGGAGAAAACTGCATTTTCTACTCCTGTTGGCTTATACCAGTTTAAGGTAATGCCGTTCGGATTGAAGAATGCACCTGCTACGTTTCAACGGATGGTAAACCAGGTTCTGAATGGGATGGAGGACTTCTGCATGGCATACTTGGATGACATCGCAGTGTTCAGCAATTCCTGGGAAGAACATATAACCCACCTGAGAGATGTTTTGCAGGCTCTTGGACGAGCCAATCTGACCATAAAGGCGAGTAAATGCCAAATTGGACAGAGTAAGGTAGTCTATCTTGGACATGAGGTAGGAGGTGGAGAAATAAGGCCTTTGCTCAGTAAGATTGAAGCTGTGCAAAATTGGACAACACCTACTACTCAACCCCAAGTGAGAGCCTTCCTAGGCTGTTAGGCGGAAACCTGTGCAGTTCCCTCTGGGACCACTGCAAAAGATTTAGGACTACAGGTGTTTGGCGGAGAACCCCCTTGGTAGCAGTCTGTACCACACAGATTCACTTGGTAGCTGTGGCTGAGCAGTCAGACCTCTCTCAAGAAGAGTTAAGCAGTATGTGGAGTATACAATATAGGACAATTCTTCACAGTAACACAAGCAAACACGCAACAAGGCTTCAGTGTAAAGATATTAAGGTATTTATTTATAACGGAACATCTATGAAAAACACTATGGCACTATCACGGCAAACAATTCAATTACAATTACTCTACGAAGAAGAAACGATCAAACCCCCTAACAATATTTCGACAAGTCTAGGTTCTACCGGCATCACTTATTTACAGACAGAGGTGTATACCTCAACCTAGATGGCACTCTAATATTAGTTAGGACGGGAGAGAAAAATAGGCAGGTTACAAAATCAACACAGTTCAATACTTCACGAGAAAAATGCAAGGCAAGAAGGCAAGAACCACAATAGATCATAAAGTTCAGAGGCCAGGCCCACTCGGAGAGAGGAAAGGCGATATGTCCCAAAAGTCTCTAGAGGAAATGCGTTAGAGTCTTTGTAGCAAATTGTTAACGGCAGATTGAACCAGTTCAGAACAATACGTGAGAAAGCTTGGAGGCGACCCAACGGAAAGGAGAGGATTAAGACACCTCACTCGAACCGATCGAAAGGGAAGCCAGGCGGATACGGTACCTTGTTGTGGAGGGCAGCTCCGGCGGGGGCAGTTTTTCCTGGTGGTGGCCCAGAATCCTTATGAGTAGCCCTGTTGGCAACCCATAAGTCAGCAGCCTTAGCTAGCTTCTGGGAATCCAATTCCTTCGAATCAGCCAAGTGCTGTCTGAGCTCAGGAGAACAGGCATCATAAATCGACTCCAACATAAAAAGATTCTTCATACCCTCATAAGTGTTCACTTTGTAACCCTTAATCCATCCCTCTAAGTTTTTCAACCCTTCACTCACCCAGGTAGCCCAAGGGGTACCATCATGCTTTTTGAGGGTTCTAAACCTCTTAAGATACTGGGAAGGGGTCTTTCCAAATCTAGCTATCAAAGCTAGTTTCACACTTTCGTAATCCGTCTTATCCGCCTCCCCCAACTCCATTACCACATCAGTCGCAACAGGGGGGAGCCTAGAGAACAACCAGGGAAGTAAATCATTCCCGGTGATGTCCTGGTGCCCATGATTGTACTCAAACAGTTTTAACCAATCCAACACATCCAATCTCGGTTCATTCATACCCTCTAATTCCTTCGGCATCCGGGGTCTTTTGGGACTGGGGCTCCTAGAGGAACCAGAGGAGAGAGAAACACTTTCCACAGACAACCCTTTCATCTCTAACTCGTGATTAAGTTCTATTTCCCTGAGTCTTAACTCAGCTTGCTTCTGCTCAGCCTGGGCATTCATCCGTCTGAACTCGAGCTCTTGGTTTCGTTCAGATTGAGGCAAGAACTGTTTGTATTCTAATTCGAGCTTCATTTGTTCAAGTTCAAAATAAGCAGGGTTATATGTGGGACCTGGTATGGGCCCCGTAGGTACAGCTGGTAAGGCAGGTAGAGGAGCAGGGGAGACAGTTTTGTTAGCCTCTCCTTCCTCGTCAGCCTCTTCATCACTATCGTCAGAATTACGATTTAGATCAACACCATCACTGTTATCTACATCTGCTGGAGAAGTTGGTTCCTCTGAACCAGTACCCAGACTTTGGTTTTACAGCAATCTCGCTATAAGTTCTAACTTCTTGCCTCTTACAGAAAGATTCTCTTGCCTACAGAGAGCTCGTAAACTCTCAGTATTTTCACCGGACAAGGATTCTTGACTGTAAGATTCCATAGTAGACATGTTTTTGAAAGTTGCTTTTTAGTGCTAAGCTTTGTGGTTAGTTATCCTAAAGTGTCGAAAAGCACTCTAAACTGTATACTCAATACAAATTCCACCGCTGTACACCAGTGTTAGGCAGAAACCTGTGCAGTTCCCTCTGGGACCACTGCAAAAGATTTAGGACTACAGGTGTTTGGCAGTAAACCCACTTAGTAGCAGTCTGTACCACACAGATTCACTTGGTAGCTGTGGCTGAGCAGTCAGACTTCCCTCAAGAAGAGTTAGGCAGTATGTGGACTATACAATATATGGCAATCTACACAGTAGAACAAGCAAACACGGAACAAGGCTTCGGTGTAAAGATATAAAGGTATTTATTTATAACGACACATCTATAGAAAACACTCTGGCACTAATACGGCAAACAACTTCAATCACAATACTATACGAAGAAAAAGATCAATCCCCTAACAATAGTTCGACAAGTCTAGGTTTACCGGCATCACTTATTTGCAGACAGAGGTGTATGCTTTAACCTAGATGGCACTCTAGTATCTAGTAGTCTAGGGAGAGAAAAAAATAAGGCAGGTTATGAAGTCAACTCGGTACCAATACTTTACGGACAAATGCAAGGCAAGTAAGGCAGGGTCTACTGCAGATCACAAAGTTCAGAGGCCAGGCCCACTCGGAGAGAGGCAAGGCGATATGTCCCAAAAGTGTCTCAGTGGAAATGCGCTTCGAGTCTTTATCGCAAAGTGTTATGGAAAGTTTGGAACCAGTTCAGAACCACACGTTAAAGAAAGCTTGGAGGCAACCCAATGGAAAGGCGAGGATTAAGACACCTCACTCGATCCGGCAGAAAGGGAAGCCAGGCGAACACAGTACCTTGTTTGTGGAGAGACAGCTCCGGCCGGGGGAGTTGCTCCTGTTGGTGGATGCACGTCGGGTCTTTGCCAAGAGTAGAGATGATCTCGTCGTCTAGGAAAAGTGAAGTCCGGTGCACCACCAGGGAAGAGACCAGCCGCGGAGTGCTCCGTCACAAGGCACCACTCTTTGGTCGTGGTACAGGGGTAGTGGCTATCCGGTTGCCGAGGTGCTCTGCACGGGCAATTCGACCACTGCTTCCTGGAGCGAAGAAAAAGCAAAGGGGACTGGTTGTTCCGACCAGTCAGGGGAAGAGACTCTCCGGCAGGGAGATCTCCTCTGTCGTCGGGAAGTGGTGAGTCGGTTCCGCAGGGCTCCACCGGAGGTGTCGTCGTTGCAGGTCGGCTCAGCATTACCCTCGTCGGATTCTTAGGTCCTGTGGCGACTTCTGAAGATCCAGTCCCAAAAGCCCTGCTTTTATGCAGAAAACCCCCATTCATTCAGCCTAGCTGTCAATCAACACATGCTAAGTGGTGAGCAGGGAGGCTCACCACTTGGGCCAATCACTCCAGAGTGCGACCGAAGTTGGCAAGGCAACTCGGTCCAGGGTGCCTAAACCCCCTCCCACACCCCTGTGGTAACCCAGACGGAATGGCACCACTTTGGAGGGTCTCTGTACAGAAGCCTGCCAAAAGGGGAACA
Organism: Ambystoma mexicanum; assembly: GCF_040938575.1. Taxonomy (NCBI): domain Eukaryota; kingdom Metazoa; phylum Chordata; class Amphibia; order Caudata; family Ambystomatidae; genus Ambystoma; species Ambystoma mexicanum. The sequence goes on from NC_090937.1 coordinate 1,527,475,219, forward strand.
AAGGGCTCAACCTTTGGTTTAGGAGTCACAGAGACGAACACAGACGCCATTTTAAAAACCGAGTTCTGGCAGAAAACACCATCTGATAAACTTATTTAAGATAAGTAAACCGGTGGTATGTTAGAGATTAACGAGGAAAAGTATCAATATCCAACAATGGGAAGAATCCCATAGGGTTATGTTCGGGGTAGAGCATAACAAGTAGTTTCCACTGCCACCAGCCAAAACTCGATGAGGGGGGACGGGACAGTGCCCCCTCGAGTAAAAGACCAAGGAGTAATCGAATTACCCCTAATAGCACGTCCACAATAAGATGGTGTGTACTAGTTCTGTTAGTAAATTTAGGTCTAGTAAAGCCAATGGTGACTTTACATGCCCGGGGAGACAGTAGTCAGTCCCCGGGTATGGAGTCTATGGTGGAGGTCCGCTAGGACGCCCTAGTGTTACGGCACGTAGGGTGCGGTGTAACACACATAGAAAAACATATGAGACCCTATGGAGTAAAAGACCCCTTAGCCCATAGAACACATGGACATTCAAAGGAATTACACACATTCATGTACAAGAGTGGGAGAAAAAGAGTCTCACTCTTGGCAGGATGGAAAAAAACAAACTCCAGAAATCCAGCAAAGTTGCTGGGGGACTCACTAGGTTAGGAAATTCAGCCTAAACAGAGAATTCTCCCTAACAACCCCCACCCACCAGCAGTGCAGGGGCAGCCTCCACCAGGCCCCCACTCATGTCTACCACCACCCCCACCCCCCAGGTGCAGCCTCCACCAGGCCCCCACTCATGTCCCCCTGCACCCCCACCCCCCAGCATCCAGGGGCACCCTCCACCAGGCCCCCACTCATGTCTACCATCACCCCCACCCCCCAGCAGTGCAGGTGCAGCCTCCACCAGGCCCCCACTCATGTCTACCACCACCCCCACCCCCCAGCCACCATGGGCACCCTCCACCAGGCCCCCACTCATGTCTCCCACCACCCCCACCCCCAGCAGTGCAGGGGCAGCCTCCACCAGGCCCCCACTCATGTCCCCCTGCACCCCCACCCTCCAGCAGTGCAGGGGCAGCCTCCACCAGGCCCCCACTCATGTCCCCCTGCACCCCCACCCCCCAGCATCCAGGGCCACCCTCCACCAGGCCCCCACTCATGTCTCACACCCCCCCAGCCACCAGGGGCACCCTCCACCAGGCCCCCACTCATGTCCCCCTGCACCCCCACCCCCCAGCATCCAGGGGCACCCTCCACCAGGCCCCCACTCATGTCTACCACCACCCCCACCCCCCAGCCACCAGGGACACCCTCCACCAGGCCCCCACTCATGTCCCCCTGGACCCCCACCCCCCAGCATCCAGGGGCACACTCCACCAGGGCCCCACTCATATCTACCATCACCCCCACCCCCCAGCAGTGCAGGTGCAGCCTCCACCAGGCCCCCACTCATGTCTACCACCACCCCCACCCCCCAGCAGTGCAGGGGCAGCCTCCACCAGGCCCCACTCATGTCTACTATCACCCCCACCCCCAGAAGTGCAGGGGCAGCCTCCACCAGGCCCCCACTCATGTCCAACTCATGTCTCCCACCACCCCCACCCCCCAGCCACCAGGGGCACCCTCCACCAGGCCCCCACTCATGTCTACCATCACCCCCACCCCCCAGCAGTGCAGGGGCAGCCTCCACCAGGCCCCCACTCATGTCCAACTCATGTCTCCCTGCACCCCCACCCCCCAGCCACCAGGGGCACCCTCCACCAGGCACCCACTCATGTCTCCCATCACCCCCACCCCCCAGCCACCAGGGGCACTCTCCACCAGGCCCCTACTCATGTCTACCACCACCCCCACCCCCCAGCCACCAGGGGCAGCCTCCACCAGGCCCCCACTCATGTCCCCTATCACCCCCACCCCCCAGCAGTGCAGGGGCACCCTCCACCAGGCCCCCACTCATGTCCAACTCATGTCTCCCTGCACCCCCACCCCCCAGCCACCAGGGGCACCCTCCACCAGGCCCCCACTCATGTCTACCACCACCCCCACCCCCCAGCCACCAGGGGCACCCTCCACCAGGCCCCCATTCATGTCTCCCACCACCCCCACCCCCCAGCAGTGCAGGGGCAGCCTCCACCAAGCCCCCAACCATGTCCAACTCATGTCTCCCTGCACCCCCACCGCCCAGCCACCAGGGGCACCCTCCACCAGGCGCCCACTCATGTCTCCCATCACCCCCACCCCCCAGCCACCAGGGGCACCCTCCAACAGGCCCCCACTCATGTCTACCACCACCCCCGCACCCCAGCCACCAGGGGCAGCCTCCACCAGGCCCCCACTCATGTCCCCTATCACCCCCACCCCCCAGCAGTGCAGAGGCACCCTCCACCAGGCCCCCACTCATGTCTCCCACCACCCCCACCCCCCAGCCACCAGGGGCAGCCTCCACCAGGCCCCCACTCATGTCTCCCATCACCCCCACCCCCCAGCAATGCAGAGGCAGCCTCCACCAGGACCCCACTCATGTCTACCACCACCCCCACCCCCCAGCAGTGCAGGGGCAGCATCCACCAGGCCCCCACTCATGTCCCCCTGCACCCAAACCCCCCAGCATCCAGGGGCACCCTCCACCAGGCCCCCACTCATGTCTACCATCACCCCCACCCCCCAGCATCCAGGGGCAGCCTCCACCAGGCCCCCACTCATGTCTCCCACCACCCCCACCCCCCAGCATCCAGGGGCAGCCGCCACCAGGCCCCCACTCATGTCCCCCAGCCAACATGTCACCACAGTGTAGATCCGCGTCTGTGACGTGACGCGCAGGTGTTTCCCTCATAACACGTGATGACAGAGCACATGTGGTAAAACTGCACGTCCGAGTGTCATTGCGTGTAATTGGGGGGAAGTGAGCGTACACGCGATTGGCCTGGGTACGTGTATTTCTGGGGTGCGCAGGAAGTTTCACACGCGATTGGTGGAAATCCACATGTGCTCTGTCATCACGTGTTATGAGGGAAACACCCGCGCGCGCGTCACGTCACAGACGCGCTTACGCGCTAAGGGCCTTTGGTCCAATGAAATCGCATATGCGTGCTGACGTGCATACGCGCTAAGGGCCTTTCCTCGATTTACACGCAGACGTGCAGGATTTTCACATGCAAAATCACTCCGTATCAAGCTGGCCACGCGTAAGCACACGGAAGACCACGCTCCTGCCCAGAAGGCCGAACTACTGCCCCCCAGAGCCCCGAGCACGCTCCCACCTGCCATCTGCTGCTGCCTGACTGCCTGCTGCCCACGTGCCCTGCCATTTGCTGCCTGCACATCAGCCAGGGGTGCTGTTGCTGTGACCACCCCTGCTGGAACCGAAGACTCCCGACTGGGATTCCATCGCTCTACATCCCAGCCCCAGGACCCAGTTGCCCACCCACTCCTGCCTCTGGGGTTGTCATGTCGGGCACTGCAACATCTGGCACCACTGACAACCCCCGGCCAGAGAGGCAGAATGGCACCAGCTTCAGTGCCAGGGAAGTTGGTGTCCTGGTGGAGCAAGTCCTGGGGCAGTATGATGCCCTCTACGGAAGTGTGCGCGCCGACAAGGAAGGACGGACTCGGATCTGGACAGACATTGTGACTGCCATCAACGCGTCATGTCAAGAAGCGCTGGGAGGACTTCAGGTCCAGGACCCTGAAGAAAAACCTGGCGCCTCTTGAAGGCAGCGGATGCTAAGGGGCGCCGGGGCCAATTGTCGGAAGATCAGATGAGGGTCCTGGAACGCATATCCCCAGCGCTCCACATCCAGGTCCTTGAGAGGCAGACCCATCTGGAGTCGAGCGGTAAGTGTACATGCATCATGATTGTAAGCTGTGCGTGTGGTGATGTGCCAGTAGTGTGCCGGTTGCACATCTGTTTGTATGGGGCCGAGTATGGGTGGGGGTGTACAGGACCGTGAGGCTAACACATGCGAGGGCTGTCATGTGTGAGACATGGATGGTGCTTGTGTGTGTAGGCTTGCATGCCAAATGCAGTTGTCTGGGCACACATGTTTGGATGAATGTGTATGTAAGTGGGCATGTTCGTGATGTCACGCATGTATGTTGTTTTCAGCTGCATGTATCAGCACTGTGTACATGTGCATGTGTGTGTATTTGACAAGGGTGCAACAGTGATGCAACATGGATGCATGTGACAGCGGGATGTGGAAGCCTGATTGGCAGATGTGACATGGATGCCCATCGGAACACTGCGACAGTTGGCTGAGGTGTACACATGCATGCAAGTGTGGTGGTGTGCGTGCATGTGTAGTGCACTCCCTGTGTTGCATGTGATGTCTGGCTCCCTTTGCCTGCTCATGCTGTTGTATGTGTATGGATGGTGCTGGCAGTTGCGATGAGGCTGTGGTATGGCTCATGTGTGCAAGTTGAAATGACATGTGTGTTGCTTATTGTGATGCCATGTCTGAGGTTTGCCAATGCCACTCATGTGCAACTGTCATGTGTGTATGTGTCCATTGTACGGTGCCCTGATGCCTGTGTTTTATTTCTCCCTGTCTGCAGCGTCAACTGATGAAGAGGGCCGAGAAGGTGCTGTGGAGCACAGCGGCGGGGATCGCACCGCCAGCCAGAGACGCAAGGCCCGGCTTCCCTCCCAGGTTGTGATCTCGTCAGGGAGTGAGGAGTCTGGTGCCGCGTCCCACGCCGCAGCTGCTGGGGGGAGGTCCAAGAGGCAGAGGTCGGAGTTGGACTCCTCGGCAGCAGAAGGGGCAGCTGGGACCCCACAGGGCCCAACGGGGGAAGATGGCACGGAGTCATCCAGGTTGGTGGGGGGTTTGGTGGAGGAGGAGGCCGTGCAAGCAACAGAGACGGGGTCTGGAGGTGGGGATTCCACTGGTGCTAGTGGTGCAGTGCAGGACCAGGGACAGGAGGCAGCACAGGTCGCCGCGGAGGTGCCTGTGTGCAATCCTGTCCCTGATCCTGTCACTGCATCATCTTGCACCAGCAGGGATGCCTACGTCCAGATCCGTTTTCAGGCAGGGGATGAGCTCACGACAACTGGCCTTCCTCTGCCTGCAGACGTGGCTATCCGGGTCTGGGTTGAGCCTGTCCTGACTGGTGTGGCGTTGCGTCAACGGGCCATGCGAGGTGACCTGCAGTCTTTTCATGAGGAGACTGCACGTCATCTCGAATGGCTCGTTGACCGCGTCGGCCTACTGGGACAGGTCACCCATGCCGGATTCCTCCGTTTGATGGGGCTTGCTACGACCCCCTCCTCAACTGAACCTCCTATGCGCCAGTCGTCCTCCGTGCCATCTTCCCACCCATCAGTCACCTGTGTGCCCTGTGGAGCTGCCTCTGACGGTGCGGCCAGGCTGGTGGAGGAGGCATCCCTGCCACAGTCGGGAGTCGGACGTCCAGCAGGGGTGGCCACATCAACGACTGCACCCCAGCCAGCGGAGGATGTGCCGGCAGCAGGAGGCAGTGCACGGGCAGAGGCGCAGCAGCAGTAGCAGCAACGTGGTGGGAGCCATGATGGCTCGGGGCCTTCCACATCGGAGGGGCAGCCATCGGCCAGAGGGCAGGAGGACCCAGGACAGGAAGTGTCTTCCGTGTGGCAGCGGTTGGGCCACGCCATAGATGCGGAGCGGCAGCGGGCGGAAGAGGCACGGCTCACGATGGTCAGTTCGGAGAACTCCATGCGGAGGTCCCTGAGGCGGGCCGAGTGCCTCGAGGCAATCCGCAGGGAGTTTGGGGTGAACATGTGGACGGCCCTGCGGACCCTCGGGGCCATGGAGGAGGACCGCCTCCGGGACATTGAGCAGGAGTTCGATGATGCCCTGGCCCGGAAAATCCCGAAGTGAGCCGTCGGACTAGCCCGCTGCCCTTGTAAATAGTTCTATAGTTAGTGTTAGGTTTCCTTTGGTTTAGCATTTTTTTGGACCTTTTGGACAATGGGCCACATTTTTGTATATAGTTATTTTTTTTAGGTAGTGTTATTAGATAGGTTTCATTTCTTCAGTTGGGATCATGGACCCTGGATTGTTTATCTGTACATAGTTGACTTTTGGATATTCAATTTTTATTATGATTTCCCCATGGAGCAATGGTTTTCGATTTTAATTTTCCATTGGATTTACTTTTGTGGACTGTGACTTTGGACACCTTTCCTTTGCATTATGATTTGTGGTTTTGCATTATTTCACGGACCTGCTGGTTTTTTTTAAAAAAATTTCTATTATTGTTTGTTTATTTTTGATTCAATTTATGTTGCTTTTAATACATATTTTTTCTTCAAAGTTCAATGTGTAGTATCATCTCATTGGTTTCATGCATATCATGATATGGGTTTTGACATTCACTGACACCCATTGGGTGTATGTGAGGGACATGTGTTCATTTCCAAACTTGCAATTGGGGTTCTATCATGTTTTTTGCCATTTCTAAGTGGGTGGATGCAATACTCGGGTGGGTGTTTGACATTTGGAGGCTGACCATAAGGGCCAGGGATCTAAATTGTGGTGACATGTTGGCTGGGGGACATGAGTGGGGGCCTGGTGGAGGCTGCCCCTGGATGCTGGTGGGTAGGGTGGTGGGAGACATGAGTGGGGGCCTGGTGGAGGCTGCCCCTGGATGCTGGGGGGTGGGGGTGATGGTAGACATGAGTGGGGGCCTGGTGGAGGGTGCCCCTGGATGCTGGGGAGTGGGGGTGCAGGGAGACATGAGTGGGGGCTTGGTGGAGGCTGCCCCTGCACTGCTGGGGGCTGGGGGTGATGGGAGACATGAGTGGGGGCCTGGTGGAGGGTGCCCCTGGTGGCAGGGGGGTGGGGGTGGTGGTAGACATGAGTGGGAGCCTGGTGGAGGGTGCCCCTGGTGGCTGGGGGGTGGCGGTGCAGGGAGACATGAGTTGGACATGAGTTGGGGCCTGGTGGAGGCTGCCCCTGCACTGCTGGGGGGTGGGGGTGATGGTAGACATGTGTGGGGGCCTGTTGGAGGCTGCCCCTGCACTGCTGGCGGGTGGGGGTGGTGGTAGACATGAGTGGGGGCCTGGTGGAGGGTGCCCCTGGTGGCTGGGGGTGGGGGTGGTGGGAGACATGAGTGGGGGCCTGGTGGAGGCTGCCCCTGCACTGCTGGGGGCTGGGGGTGGTGGGAGACATGAGTGGGGGCCTGGTGGAGGCTGCCCCTGGTGGCTGGGGGGTGGGGGTGATGGGAGACATGAGTGGGGGCCTGGTGGAGGCTGCCCCTGCACTGCTGGGGGGTGCGGGTGGTGGGAGACATGAGTGGGGGCCTGGTGGAGGGTGCCCCTGCACTGCTAGGGGGTGGGGGTGATGGGAGACATGAATGGGGGCCTGGTGGAGGCTGCCCCTGGTGGCTGGGGGGTGGGGGTGGTGGGAGACATGAGTGGGGGCCTGGTGGAGGCTGCCCCTGCACTGCTAGGGGTGGGTGTGGTGGGAGACATGAGTCGGGGCCTGGTGGAGGGTGCCCCTGGTGGCTGGGGGTGGTGGTAGACATGAGTGGGGGCCTGGTGGAGGGTTCCCCTGGTGGCTGGGGGGTGGGGGTGCAGGGAGACATGAGTTGGACATGAGTGGGGGCCTGGTGGAGGCTGCCCCTGCACTGCTGGGGGGTGGGGGTGATGGTAGACATGAGTGGGGGGCTGGTGGAGGCTGCCCCTGCACTGCTGGGGGGTGGGGGTGGTGGTAGACATGAGTGGGGGCCTGGTGGAGGGTGCCCCTGGTGGCTGGGGGGTGGGGGTGGTGGGAGGCATGAGTGGGGGCCTGGTGGAGGCTGCCCCTGCACTGCTGGGGGGTGGGGGTGGTGGGAGACATGAGTGGGGCCTGGTGGAGGCTGCCCCTGGTGGCTGGGGGGTGGGGGTGGTGGTAGACATGAGTGGGGGCCTGGTGGAGGGTGCCCCTGGTGGCTGGGGGTTGGGGGTGCAGGGAGACATGAGTTGGACATGAGTGGGGGCCTGGTGGAGGCTGCCCCTGGTGGCTGTGGGGTGGGGGTGGTGGGAGACATGAGTGGGGACTGGTGGAGGCTGCCCCTGCACTGCTGGGGGGTGGGGGTGATGGGAGACATGAGTGGGGGCCTGGTGGAGGCTGCCCCTGCACTGCTGGGGGGTGGTGGTAGACATGAGTGGGGGCCATGGTGGAGGCTGCCCCTGCACTGCTGGGGGGTGGGGGTGATGGGAGACATGAGTTGGACATGAGTTGGGGCCTGGTGGAGGCTGCCCCCTGCACTGCTGGGGGGTGGGGGTGATGGTAGACATGTGTGGGGGCCTGTTGGAGGCTGCCCCTGCACTGCTGGCGAGTGGGGGTGGTGGTAGACATGAGTGGGGGCCTGGTGGAGGGTGCCCCTGGTGGCTGGGGGTGGGGGTGGTGGGAGACATGAGTGGGGGCCTGGTGGAGGCTGCCCCTGCACTGCTGGGGGGTGGGGGTGGTGGGAGACATGAGTGGGGGCCTGGTGGAGGCTGCCTCTGGTGGCTGGGGGGTGGGGGTGATGGGAGACATGAGTGGGGGCCTGGTGGAGGCTGCCCCTGCACTGCTGGGGGGTGCGGGTGGTGGAGACATGAGTGGGGGCCTGGTGGAGGGTGCCCCTGCACTGCTGGGGGGTGGGGGTGATGGGAGACATGAATGGGGGCCTGGTGGAGGCTGCCCATGGTGGCTGGGGGGTGGGGGTGGTGGGAGACATGAGTGGGGGCCTGGTGGAGGCTGCCCCTGGATGCTGGGGAGTGGGGGTGATGGGAGACATGAGTGGGGGCCTGGTGGAGGCTGCCCCTGCACTGCTAGGGGTGGGGGTGGTGGGAGACATAAGTCGGGGCCTGGTGGAGGGTGCCCTTGGTGGCTGGGGGTGGTGGTAGACATGAGTGGGGGCCTGGTGGAGGGTTCCCCTGGTGGCTGGGGGGTGGGGGTGCAGGGAGACATGAGTTGGACATGAGTGGGGGCCTGGTGGAGGCTGCCCCTGCACTGCTGGGGGGTGGGGGTGGTGGTAGACATGAGTGGGGGCCTGGTGGAGGCTGCCCCTGCACTGCTGGGGGGTGGGGGTGGTGGTAGGCATGAGTGGGGGCCTGGTGGAGGGTGCCCCTGGTGGCTGGGGGGTGGGGGTGGTGGGAGGCATGAGTGGGGGCCTGGTGGAGGCTGCCCCTGCACTGCTGGGGGGTGGGGGTGGTGGGAGACATGAGTGGGGGCCTGGTGGAGGCTGCCCCTGGTGGCTGGGGGGTGGGGGTGGTGGTAGACATGAGTGGGGGCCTGGTGGAGGGTGCCCCTGGTGGCTGGGGGTTGGGGGTGCAGGGAGACATGAGTTGGACATGAGTGGGGGCCTGGTGGAGGCTGCCCCTGGTGGCTGGGGGGTGGGGGTGGTGGGAGACATGAGTGGGGACTGGTGGAGGCTGCCCCTGCACTGCTGGGGGGTGGGGGTGATGGGAGACATGAGTGGGGGCCTGGTGGAGGCTGCCCCTGCACTGCTGGGGGGTGGTGGTAGACATGAGTGGGGGCCATGGTGGAGGCTGCCCCTGCACTGCTGGGGGGTGGGGGTGATGGGAGACATGAGTGGGGGCCGGGTGGAGGCTGCCCCTGCACTGCTGGAGGGTGGGGGTGCAGGGGAACATGAGTGGGGGCCTGGTGGAGGCTGCCCCTGGATTTTGGGGGAGGGGGTGATGGTAGACATGAGTGGGGGCCTGGTGGAGGGTGCCCCTGGATGCTGGGGGGTGGGGGTGTAGGGGGACATGAGTGGGGGCCTGGTGGAGGCTGCCCCTGCACTGCTAGGGGGTGGGGGTGGTGATAGACATGAGTGGGGGCCTGGTGGAGGCTGCCCCTGCACTGCTGGGGGGTGGGGGTGATGGGAGACATGGGTGGGGGCCTGGTGGAGGCTGCCCCTGGTGGCTGGGGGGTGAGGGTGGTGGGAGACATGAGTGGGGGCCTGGTGGAGGCTGCCCCTGGATGCTGGGGGGTGAGGGTGATGGGAGACATGAGTGGGGGCCTGGTGGAGGCTGCCACTGCACTGCTGGGGGGTGGGGGTGGTGGGACACATGAGTGGGGCCTGGAGGAGGGTGCCCCTGGTGGCTGGGGGGTGGGGGTGCAGGGAGACATGAGTTGGACATGAGTGGGGGCCTGGTGGGGGCTGCCCCTGCACTGCTGGGGGGTGGGGGTGATGGTAGACATGAGTGGAGGCCTGGTGGAGGCTGCCCCTGGTGGCTGGGGAGTGGGGGTGGTGGGAGACATGAGTGGGGGCCTGGTGGAGGCTGCCCCTGGTGGCTGGGGGGTGGGGGTGATGGGAGACATGAGTGAGGGCCTGGTGGAGGCTGCCCCTGCACTGCTGGGGGGTGGGGGTGGTGGGAGACATGAGTGGGGGCCTGGTGGAGGGTGCACCTGGTGGCTGGGAGGTGGGGGTGGTGGTAGACATAAGTGGGGGCCTGGTGGAGGGTGCCCCTGGTGGCTGGGGGGTGGGGGTGGTGGTAGACATGAGTGGGGGCCTGGTGGAGGGTGCCCCTGGTGGCTGGGTGGTGGGGGTGGTGGTAGACATGAGTGGGGGCCTGGTGGAGGGTGCCCCTGGTGGCTGGGGGGTGGGAGTGGTGGTAGACATGAGTGGGGGCCTGGTGGAGGGTGCCCCCTGGTGGCTGGGGGGTGGGGGTGCAGGGAGACATGAGTTGGACATGATTGGAGGCCTGGTGGAGGCTGCAACTGGTAGCTGGGGGGTGGGGGTGGTGGGAGACATGAGTGGGGGCCTGGTGGAGGCTGCCCTTGCACTGCTGGGGGGTGGGGGTGGTGGGAGACATGAGTGGGGCCTGGTGGAGGCTGCCCCTGCACTGCTGGGGGGTGGGGGTCCAGGGAGACATGAGTTGGAAATGAGTGGGGGCCTGGTGGAGGCTGCCCCTGGTGGCTGGGGGGTGGGGGTGGTGGGAGACATGAGTGGGGCCTGGTGGAGGGTGCCCCTGGTGGCTGGGGATGGGAGTGGTGGTAGACATGAGTGAGGGCCTAGTGGAGGGTGCCCCCTGGTGGCTGGGGGGTGGGGGTGCAGGGAGACATGAGTTGGACATGATTGGGGGCCTGGTGGAGGCTGCCCCTGGTGGCTGGGGGGTGGGGGTGGTGGGAGACATGAGTGGGGGCCTGGCGGAGGCTGCCCTTGCACTGCTGGGGGGTGGGGGTGGTGGGAGACATGAGTGGGGCCTGGTGGAGGCTGCCCCTGCACTGCTGGGGGGTGGGGGTCCAGGGAGACATGAGTTGGAAATGAGTGGGGGCCTGGTGGAGGCTGCCCCTGGTGGCTGGGGGGTGGGGGTGGTGGGAGACATGAGTGGGGGCATGGTGGAGGCTGCCCCTGGTGGCTGGGGGTGCAGGGGGACATGCGTTGGTGGGCAGTAGTGCAAGGTGACATGTGGGTTGGCTGGGGGGCATGGCCATGGTGGATGAGGTGCCTGCGGGACATGTGCAGGGTAGGCCCCTGTGGTGTGGGCCACCTGCAGGGGCCGAGGAGGGTGTAGAGGGAACACCTGGGAAGACCCACACGTGCTATTCACGTGTGGTGCTCCCCGCGCACCCCTGGAATACACGTACCCTGATGGAATCGCGTGTGATACTTCCTGCGCACCCCTGGAATACACGTACCCTGATGGAATCGCGTGTGATACTTCCTGCGCACCCCTGAAATACACGTACCCTGCTGCTTTTGCGTGTGATACCTCCCACTCACCCCTGGAATACACGTACCCTGCGGTTTTTCCGTGTGATACTTCCCGCGCACCCCTGGAATACACGTACCCTGCTGTTTTTGCGTGTGATACTTCCCGTGCACCCCTGGAATACACGTGCCCTGATGGAATCGCGTCTGTTACTTCCCACGCACCCCTGATGTACACGTACCCAGGACAATCGCGTGTGGGACTTCCCGCGAACCACTGAAATACACGTTCCCTGCTTGGCGTTTGCTGTTTGCCAGCCCTGTGAACTGGTCCAGGATTAGCGCAGCACTTTGCGATGATTTGGGGATTTTGAAGTCTTTTCCTTCCGCGAGGGCGTTCTTGGGGGCGTAACTGGCGCTGCTGCAGGGTCGCTGTGCCACTCTGCGCCACAGTTGGTTTCGGAGGCTAAAATCCATGAATACGCTGTGCGATGAAAAGGATTTTTTCGCAAGCGGCTGGCGCAGTGTATCGCACGGGGACACTGTGCGCCAGCCGCGTGCGCCATTTTTGTGCGAATTTCTATGAATTACCCTGTTTATATCTGTCTGTCAATTCAAGCCATATAATAATAACATATTATGTCTATGGCACGTTTATCCAAAGCTCTTCCAAGCAAGTCCCCTCAACTCCCGCTTTGCCGCGGGAGACTGCTGTTCTGCTGCTGTTCTGCTGCTACTCTTGGATGCGTTATTTAGAACGTTTTAAAAAGGACTGCCTGCCTGCCTTGAACTGCATATACCAGAAGGTGAACTTACTTCCCAAGCATATTGACTTTATATTAGCACCCAACAGTGCTTTAGGAACTTCCTTAATCTTTTTGTGTGTTTACCTCTTAGGCTTGGCTGCATCTAGGGGAAGGAGTATAAAACCTGCTGTGCGTGCGCACCGCGCGCGCACCCAAGCAAGTCCCCTCAAATCCTGCTTTGCCGCTTAGCCGCAGAGTTGCAGTGTTGCGGCTAGGAGACTATTAATTTTTTCTTTTTATTTCTTTAATTTTCTGTTATTTTTCTTTTTATGATTCGTTTCTTATTTTTAACGTTTGGGTACTTTTCGAGTAGCTCTTATATAAGGCTATTTCGATTGTTTGTGGTGTTTTTAAATATTATTTAATTAGGTTGTGTTAATTTATAACACTGCTTTAGTATTTTTGTGATTTGCACTACTTTTTTAACTGAATTTCATCATGAGTTTAGTTCCATATACTTTGAAATCTAACATGCCGAAATCAATAACACACATAGACTCTTCTATCAGTGTTTGTTCGACTAAAACAAAAAGTAACTTACAAAAGGTGTCTTCAACTACAACAATTACATTGACGCCATGAGCTAAATCACGACCGAAAACTCCAACTGTGAGTAAAGATATTAGGCAATTCTGCCCTACTCTGAAAAATACTCTGCTTCATGTTACTATTTCGACTACCCAGAAAAATCAACATGAATCAAGTATGCTTCCTCACTCAGAGCGACATGATACATCTAATCCTATAACAAAGAACCTTGACGAAATCCAAACGCTGGTGAAACCAACGTCTCAGGTTAATACACGTCCGCCATTAAAACAAGATTCATCAAGGAACCCTAAGTTGTGTGATCTGGATCCCGAGATGCGCGAGGAACTCCCGGTGTCTGATAACACCATGCTACAAACAATCAAACAATCTGAACAAGATAAGATCTTGAAGCCGCAACTAGATCAAATACAAGAAATATCAGAAGTTGAAAACAACGAAGAAAATGATGAAAATGTATTCACAGAGGTGCCCAAGCAAACTACCAGCCGAGAAAAGAGCTTGTCACCGAGAACTTCGGTCACAGATTATCATCAACGATGTTAAATGGATTCTATTTCCGTGGCCAAATCATACATATTGCCCACGCCGCGACATCGCACTTCCTCAAGAGAAAAAACAGTAATACCATCAAACTCAGGGCTCTTGGAAGTTACGTTGGTGGTGGTAAACACTACGATTCAAAGCTTATTTAAGATCTTTGAAACACTCGAACACAAAATCATTCTGCAAACGGAAAAGATTGATCAAATTACATCATGGATTCAAGCTCATCCATACCAAAGAGAAAAATCTCAACATGAAGATCTGTTCATAAATGACTTGTCGAGAAGTGTTGAAATTATTACGATACCTTCAACAGTTGCAACAAGACTTCCAGCTTTTGAGTACATTATTTGCCCAATTGAAACAGATGTCTTGAAAAAAGCTGATCCAAATTCTTCATGGAAAAGTGTTGATAATAACACCGTCACAACTTCTCAACAAACTAATAAAGTCTAAACGTCCTCATCATAAAGGTAAAGCCAGACACCTTATGACTAAACTAATGCAACCAACAAGAAGAGGCAATAAACCGAGTGTTCTGTCCTCACGGACTCCTACTGTAGATTTGACAGGTCCCACAATGAGTATTAAGGAACCACAGGTTGGCACTAACTCAGTGACGGGACAGACAGATCCACCAAATCAAACAGAAAGTCATTCTCAACCTCCAACGCATCATTCTCCATTAAATCAACTTATTACAGTACTTGACTCAGTGAATCAGAATCATCACATCAAACTAAATCCTTCAAGAACCAGTAATGGGATTGTGCATAATAAGAACTCGGTTCCCCCGCCTGTGGTATTACACCAAGTAGGACCCATAAGAAACAAACAACAGAATGATGAAATGAAAAATGCAGTAGATGCCTATCTTCTAAAATGCTCAAATGAACTAAGGACATTGATTCCAGCAAAAGAGAAATGTAACCAAGATGTGAATCTAGCCTCACAAGAAGCCCATTCCAGCGGAGTATTACAACATTCTCATGATTTGTGTTGTAGAGAAGACTCAACTCAATCCATCTTCGAGAAATCCTCCGCTCCAATGTCTCCAAGGGATGTGACCTCGTTTGGCACGAATTACGTACAGAACGAGACCATCAAGTCTATGATCGAATCTTATATTTCGCAACATCTCCAGACGATGAATGCTTGTGAGCGAATGAAAGAAAGCCAACAAAAAGTTACTTTTGCTGACGATAGGATCCCTGTCCATGAGTCTTTACCATGTCAAAAGATGAGTATTCTGACGAAAAACTCCTCCTCCAAAAATCAATCTACAACTGGAGAGTCATCCAATAAACAACACAAGATGGACCCTAAAAAAAAAGGCATTTGCGAATTATCACACTTTAATATTGAAATGTCGTGCTGCTCCACACCCGCAATATGACTTATCAAGAGCTAGCATGTTAAACATCTTCAACGATGTCCCTGAACTAAGAGATTTAACTTCATCTGACATTGATGAAGTAGAATTTATCTGCGATGTAAATCTATCAATTGTTCGTCTTTGGATGAAATCCGGCCTGGTGATGAACACTTTATGGAAAGTCAGGATGGAACTTTTCGAAATGGGGTTTGTGCTTGCTCAGGATCCAGAAAGGAAAAATTGTGATTCTCCATCTGAATCGCAAGTACATACAACATCTCCTGTTTCCGAATGCCAGTGTATTCAATGCACTATTGAACAACCCAAAACAGGGCACTCTTCTGAATTTCAAGCATAACCATCATTGCAGCAAAAAGCCAACAAAAAAAATCATCCAAGTTGCCTGACATTAGTAAGTTGGAATACAAGAGGCCATGCTCACTTACTAACTGAACAGAACAATAACCTTATTGAAGCAGATATAGTAGCCCTTCAAGAAACTTGGTTAAATGCTACTCCGATATGGGACAATCATGAAATATCTGTTATTCCAGCGGTAACGGCGCAAAAAGGTCGTCCTATGGCAGGTTTGTTGGTTGCTGTAAACACAAGCGCAGGTCTAAAATTGCATCCTTGGGCTTGCCCAAACAACTATACTCAACTCGTGAAAATCACGATGGACTCTCAAGTTGTGGCACTAATTAACCTTTACAGAAATCCAGCAGCCATAACTGATGGCCTCTTCTACAAAGATCTATCTGAGCTATTTGAATTGATTGCAACAACCACAGGAATAACATCAGTCATATTAGTTGGAGATCTTAATCTCAACTCCATTAAATCCAGCAAAGGGAAAAAAACTCAAGAGATTAATAGATGGACTGCTTTCATGAAGCATGAGGCATGAGAATGGCCAATGGTTCACTCCCCGGTGATATTCCTCCACAGATGACCTGGCAGAGAGGTGTCTCAGCCTGCATCCTCGATTATTGTTAGGCGGAAACCTGTGCAGTTCCCTCTGGGACCACTGCAAAAGATTTAGGACTACAGGCGTTTGGCGGTGAACCCATTTGGTAGCAGTCTGTACCACACAGATTCACTTGGTAGCTGTGGCTGAGCAGTCAGACTTCCCTCAAGAAGAGTTAAGCAGTATGTGGAGTATACAAAATAGGGCAATTCTTCGCAGTAAAACAAGCAAACACTCAACGAGGCTCAGTGTAAAGATATTAAGGTATTTATTTATAACGAAACATCTATCAAAAACACTATGGCACTATCTCGGCAAACAAATCAATCACAATTACTCTACGAAGAAGAAACGATCAAACCCCCTAACAATATTTCGACAAGTCTAGGTTATACCAGCACCACTTATTTGCAGACAGAGGTGTATGCCTCAACCTAGATGGCACTCTAATATTAGTTAGGACGGGTGAGAAAAATAGGCAGGTTACGAAATCAACACAGTTCAATACTTCACAGGAAAAATGCAAGGCAAGAAGGCAAGAACCACAATAGATCATAAAGTTCAGAGGCCAGGCCCACTCGGAGAGAGGCAAGGCGATATGTCCCAAAAGTCTCTAGTGGAGATGCGTTCGAGTCTTTGTAGAAAATTGTTATCGGCAGATTGAACCAGTTCAGAACAATAAGTGAGAAAGCTTGGAGGCGACCCCAACGGAAAGGAGAGGATTAAGACACCTCACTCGAACCGATTGAAAGGGAAGCCAGGCGGACACGGTACCTTGTTGTGGAGGGCAGCTCCGGCGGGGGCAGTTGTTCCTGGTGGTGGATGCACGTCGGGTCTTTGCCAAGAGTAGAGATGTTCTCATCTTCGAAGAAAAGTGAAGTCCGGTGCACCACCAGGGAAGAGACCAGCCGCGGAGTGCTCTGTCACAAGGCACCACCTTTTGGTCACGGTACAGGGGTAGTTGCTATCCGGTTGCCGGGGTGCTCTGCACGGGCAATTCGACCACTGCGTCCTGAGGCGAATAAAAAGCAAAGGGGACTGGTTGTTCCCACCAGCCAGGGGAAGAGACTCTCTGGCAGGGAGATCTCCTCTGTCGTCGGGAAGTGGTGAGTCAGTTCTGCAGGGCTCCACCGGAGGTGTCGTTGTGCAGGTCGGCTCAGCGTTACCCTCGTCGGATTCTTAGGTCCTGTGGCGACTTCTGAAGATCCAGTCCCAAAAGCCCTGCTTTTATGCAAAAAAAAACCCCCATTCATTCAGCCTAGCTGTCAATCAACACATGCTAAGGGGTGAGCGGGGAGGCTCACCACTTGGGCCAATCACTCCAGAGTGCGACCGGAGTTGGCAAGGCAACTCGGTGCAGGGTGCCTAAACCCCCTCCCACACCCCTGTGGTAACCCAGACAGAATGGCACCACTTTGGAGGGTCTCGGTCCAGAGGCCCGCCAAAAGTGGAACAAAGGGCTTAACCTTTGGTTTAGGAGTCACAGAGACGAACACAGACGCCATTTTACAAACTGAGTTCTGGCAGAAAATACCATCCGATAAACTTATTTAAGATAAGTAGACCGGTGGTATGTTAGAGATTAACGAGGAAAAGTATCAATCTCCAACAATGGGACGAATCCCATAGGGTTATGCTCGGGGTCGAACATAACAAGTAGTTTCCACTGCCACCAGCCAAAACTCGACGAGGGGGGACGGGACAGTGCCCCCTCGAATAGCAGATCCAGGAGTAATCGAATTACCCCTACTAATACGTCCACAATAAGATGGTTTGTACTAGTTCTGTTAGTAAATTTAGGTCTAGTAAAGCCAATGGTGACATTACATGCCCGGGGAGACAGTAGTCAGTCCCCGGGTATGGAGTCTATGGTGGGGGTCCGCTAGGACGCCCCCGTGCTACGGCATATAGGGTGCGGTGTAACACCCCATAGCCCATAGAACACATTGACATTCAAAGAAATTACACACCTACATGTCCAAGAGTGGGAGAAAAAGAGTCTCACTCTTGACAGGATGGAAAAAACAAACTCCTGAAATCCAGCAAAGCTGCTGGGGGACTCACTAGGTTAGGAAATTCAGCCTAAACAGAGAATTCTCCCTAACACTCGCCCCCCCAGACTAAGGGACAGGAGGATTTAATCCACTCCTGGATGAATCTGATACCTCTAGTCGATGACATACATCCTAGAGAGACCATCAGCATTTTGGTGGTGACACCCTGCCCTGTGCTCAATGGTGAAATCAAACCCTTGCAGGCAGATCGACCATCTCAATAGTTTTGGGTTTTCCCCTTTCATTTGCATTAACCATCTCAAGGGTTGGTGTTCAGTCTGAATGACAAAAGTAGAAGCATACAAGTACGGACTAAACTTCTTCAGAGCCCACATGATAGCAAAGCACTCTCTTTCGATTGTTGCCCACCTTGCTTCAGGATCCTTCAGCTTGCGGCTGATGAAGCAAATGGGGTGCTCCCTACCTTTCCCATCCAGTTGACTGAGTACGGCACCTATTCCTACATTTGAAGCATCTGTCTGCACAATGAAGTGTTGGCGGTAATCAGGAGCTCTGAGTACTGGGGCTTGGCAAAGAGCCTTTTTCAGGTTTTCAAAAGCCTGATTGCACTCCTCGTTCCATCTAACCTTCTTAGGAAATTTGGACGAGGAGATGACATTCAGTGGAGAAGCTATGGTCCCATAGTTCTCTATGAAATTCCTGTAATACCCAGTGAGGCCTAGGAAGGCTCTCTCTTGGGTTTGAGTAGTCGGTGTTGTCCATTTTTGCACAGCTTCAATCTTACTGAGCAAAGGCCTTATTTCTCCACCTCCTACCTTATGTCCAAGATAGAATACCTTACTCTGTCCAATTTGGCATTTACTCGCCTTTATGGTCAGATTGGCTCGTCCAAGAGCCTGCAAAACATCTCTCAGGTGGGTTACATGTTCTTCCCAGGAATTGCGGAACACTGCGATGTCATCCAAGTATGCCATGCAGAAGTCCTCCATCCCATTCAGAACCTGGTTTACCATCCGTTGAAACATAGCTGGTGCATTCTTCAATCCGAAAGGCATTACCTTAAACTGGTATAAGCCAACGGGGGTAGAAAATGCAGTTTTCTCCTTGGCATGGTCTGTCAGGGCTATTTGCCAATAGCCTGATGTTAAGTCAAATGTGCCGAGGAACTTGGCCGCGCCAAGTTATCCACCAACTCATCTGTTCTTGGCAAAGGGTGGGCATCAGTCTTGGTGACTGCATTAAGAGCTCTATAATCCACGCAGAATCTAAGTTCTTTAGATCCGGCCTTTGGTACTAACACAACTGGGCTAGACCATGGACTAGTAGAGGGCTCTATTACCCCGAGATCAAGCATCTTGCTGACCTCACCTTTGATGTGGGTTCGTACGTTTTCTGACATGCGGTATCCTCTGCTTTTGACTGGCAGACAGTCAGCAGTGAGTATGTCGTGCTGGCCCCAAGGGGTCAAGCCTGGTGAAAGCGAGAACAGAGAGGCAAACTGATTCAACATAGATTTGCACTCTTCTTGTTGCTCGGGTGTCAGATTGGAGGAGAGATTTACTCCTTCAATTTTTTCATCTAAAGGTAAGCCTCTGAGGAGATCCGGAAGAGCTTCACTCTCTTCTTCTTCCTCGGATGATGCTAGAAGCAACGCTCCTACATCGGGTCTTGAGTCATACGCTTTGAGTCGGTTGGTGTGGAAGACTGTCGGAGCCTCCTTGGGATTTCCCAAGTCCGCCAGATAGTTGACCTCTCCGAGTTTACCCACAACTCTGAAGGGTCCCATCCACTTATCTTGCAAGGCCCTCTGCCTTGTTGGGATCATAACGAGAACGAGCTGGTCTTGAGCGAACTCAACCATGTTAGCCTTTTGATCGTGCCAGTGCTTGATCAACGCTTGTCCAGCTTTCAAGTTATCGCTTGCTTCCGTCATCATGTGCGACATTCTCCTCCGGAGACCTATCACGTAGTCAGTCACTCTGACTGGCTTGGGGGAAGGAGCACTCTCCAACCCCTCCTTAATCAGGGCCAATGGACCTCTGACGGGATGACCATAGAGAAGTTCGAAGGGAGAGTAACCTACTCCCTCCTGAGGGACTTCTCTATAAGCAAAGAGAAGGCATGGCAGTAGAAGGTCCCACTTACGCTTAAGGGGTTCTTCTAAAGCACCTATCATGCTCTTCATGGTTCGGTTGAACCGTTCTACCAACCCATTGGTTTCTGGGTGGTATGCTGTTGAGAACTTGTAAGTAACTCCACAGGTTTTCCACATGGCTTTCATGTAGTGGGACATAAAGTTTGACCCCCTGTCAGAGATTACTTCCTTAGGAAACCCGACCCTAGTAAAAATACCAAGGACGGCCTTATCCACAGCCGGAGCTGTAACAGTCCTCATAGGAATTGACTCAGGATACCTAGTAGCATGGTCTACTACAACAAGTATAAACCTGTTGCCTGAGGAGGTTGGAGGATCAAGGAGACCAACAATGTCAATCCCTACCCTCTCAAACGGGACTCCCACAACTGGGAGAGGCACTAAAGGTGCCACATTCTTGGAGCCAACCTTACCAGAGGTCTGGCAGGTGTGGCAGCTTCTGCAGTGTTTTTCTACTTCCGCCCCCATCTTCGGCCAATAGAAGTAGAGAGAGAGCCTTTCCTTCATCTTCTTGAAACTCAAGTGACCAGCCAAAGGAATCTCGTGGGCTAACTGCAAGAACTGTGGTCTGTTCTCTTGGGGTAATACAAGTCGTTTGTAGTCTCCAGGTGCAGACTTGGTCGGTTCACTGTAGAAGAGGCCATCTTCCCAGTGCAACCTGTATTTCCCAGGCTCTTGCCCTTCAGCCTGAGCTTCTGCCTGGTGGTGAAGACCTTCCAGAGCTGGACATTCTCTGTGTCCCTTACTGAAGTCTGCCCTGCTGGGTCCACCTTCTGCCAGTAAAGACTGCAGCTCAGGATGGTCAACAGGATCCAGATCTCCAATGAGTTCCTGGCCTTCCATTAGCTCTTCCTCAGAGTCTAATTCTACCACACAGGGTTGTACCTCCCTCTCAGCCTCGGCTGGAGGTGGAGTTACAGGTGTAACTTTGGACAACCGCGGGGAAGTCCGTGTTGGCTGCACTGGAATGCTGGCTGCTGGTTTCGGGATAGAAGTCTTAGGTTTCCCTTTCGCTTCTGATTTCTTGGAGACAGCGGCCGACAATTCCAGTGGAGCAGGAGTGATTTCTTTCTTCATCATCTCCTGGAGAGTACCGCGCATGGTCCTCTCTCTTGCGGGTCTGGTTAGCTCCTGTAACCGTTTACTAGGAGGTCTGGGGGTATGCGATACAACTCCGAGAGTTTTCAAATCGTTACCCAACAGTACGCGTCCTGGTACCTCACTCTCTATGCTGACAGGTATCTTCACAGTCATGTCGTTACACTGGATGAATACTGGTAATTGGGGAAGCATCTGCACAGGCCCTCCAGCTAACTTGGTGAGGCATTTGGGTGCCTTAGCAACATCCTCAGCCTGAAAAAACGATTTATCCACCACAGTTATGCTGGCCCCAGTGTCCCAGGAGTCTCCTGACCATTCACCTGGACACTGTCCTTATAATACTCTTTAGTATTATCGGGGATAGAATTATAGACATCTAAATTCTGTTGTTCCCACAACCCCAGAGATACTAAAGAAACGCTGGCTGAGACTCCAATGGGTTCGTCAGCTAGCAGTAGAAAGTTTCCACTTGCCATTTTGACTTCCTCCTCTGGAGCGAAGGCTAAGGAGACAAGCTGGACCCCTGAAGGTTTACCCTTACATCTGGGATCTCCTTTCACGTGGTCAGTCGAGCCACAAACAAAGCATTTACCGAATGCTTTCTGGAATGGTGGCTTGTTCTGACCTCCTTCCGGTTTGGCACCAAAAGACACACTATTGTGCTGTGGTTTTCCTTGTGGCTTACCCTTCTGGTTTTGTTTGGGGCCCTCTTTGGAATTTGAGTTATTAGAATTCTCTTTTGAGTCTTTTTTAGGCTGTTTTCGCTCATCCTTTTTCTGAGTTGCCCCAGAATCCTTATGAGTAGCCCTGTTGGCAACCCATAAGTCAGCAGCCTTAGCCAGCTTCCTGGAATCCAATTCCTTTGAATCAGCCAAGTGCTGTCTGAGCTCAGGAGAAGAGGCATCATAAATAGACTCCAACATAAAAAGATTCCTCATACACTCATAAGTGTTCACTTTGTAACCCTTAATCCATCCCTCTAAGTTTTTCAACCCTTCACTCACCCAGGTAGTACCATCATGCTTTTTGAGGGTTCTAAACCTCTTAAGATACTGGGAAGGGGTCTTCCCGAATCTAGCTATCAAAGCTAGTTTCACACTTTCGTAATCCGTCTTATCCGCCTCCCCCAACTCCATTACCACATCAGTCGCAACAGGAGGGAGCCTAGAGAACAACCAGGGAAGTAAATCATTCCCGGTGATGTCCTGGAGCCCATGATTGTACTCAAACAGTTTCAACCAATCCAACACATCCAACCTCGGTTCGTACATACCCACTAATTCCTTCGGCATCCGGGGTCTTTTGGGACTGGAGCTCCTAGAGGAACCAGAGGAGAGAGAAGCATTTTCCATAGACAACCTTTTCATCTCTAACTCGTGATTAAGTTCTATTTCCCTGAGTCTTAACTCAGCTTGCTTCTGCTCAGCCTGGGCACTCATCCGTCTGAACTCGAGCTCTTGGTTTCGTTCAGATTGAGCCAAGTACCGTTTGTATTCTAATTCGAGCTTCATTTTTTCAAGTTCAAAATAAGCAGGGTTACTTGTGGGACCTGGTATGGGCCCCGTAGGCACAGCTGGTAAGGCAGGTAGAGGAGCAGGGGAGACAGTTTCGTTAGCCTCTCCGTCCTCGTCAGCCTCTTCATCGCTATCATCAGAATTACGATTTAGATCAACACCATCACTCTTATCTACATTTGCTGGAGAGATTGGTTCCTTTGAACCAGTACCCAGACTTTGGTTTGCCAGCAATCTCTCTATTAATTCTAACTTCTTGCCTCTTACAGGAAGATTCTCTTGCCTACAGAGAGCTTGCAAACTCTCAGTATTTTCACCTAACAAGGACTCTTGACTGTAAGTTTCCATCGTAGACATGTTTTTTGAAAGTTGCTTTTTAGTGCTAAGCTTTGTGGTTAGTTATCCTAAAGTGTCGAAAAGCACTCTAAACTGTATGCTCGATACAAATCCCACCGCTGCCACCAGTGTAAGGCGGAAACCTGTGCAGTTCCCTCTGGGACCACTGCAAAAGATTTAGGACTACAGATGTTTGGCGGTGAACCCACTTGGTAGCAGTCTGTACCACACATATTCACTTGGTAGCTGTGGCTGAGCAGTCAGACTTCTCTCAAGAAGAGTTAAGCAGTATGTGGAGTATACAATATAGGGCAATTCTTCACAGTAAGTTAAGCAAACACGCAACGAGGCTCAGTGTAAAGATATTAAGGTATTTATTTATAACGAAACATCTATCAAAAACACTATGGCACTATCATGGCAAACAAATCAATCACAATTACTCTACGAAGAAGAAACGATCAAACCCCCTAACAATATTTCGACAAGTCTAGGTTATACCAGAACCACTTATTTGCAGACAGAGGTGTATGCCTCAACCTAGATGGCACTCTAATATTAGTTAGGACGGGAGAGAAAAATAGGCAGGTTACGAAATCAACACAGTTCAATACTTCACGGGAAAAATGCAAGGCAAGAAGGCAAGAACCACAATAGATTATAAAGTTCAGAGGCCAGGCCCACTCGGAGAGAGGCAAGGCGATATGTCCCAAAAGTCTCTAGTGGAGATGCGTTCGAGTCTTTGTAGCAAATTGTTATCGGCAGATTGAACCAGTTCAGAACAATAAGTGAGAAAGCTTGGAGGCGACCCCAACGGAAAGGAGAGGATTAAGACACCTCACTCGAACCGATCGAAAGGGAAGCCAGGCGGACACGGTACCTTGTTGTGGAGGGCAGCTCCGGCGGGGGCAGTTGTTCCTGGTGGTGGATGCACGTCAGGTCTTTGCCAAGAGTAGAGATGTTCTCGCCGTCGAAGAAAAGTGAAGCCGGTGCACCACCAGGGAAGAGACCAGCCGCGGAGTGCTCCATCACAAGGCACCACCTTTTGGTCGCGATACAGGGGTAGTGGCTATCCGGTTGCCGGGGTGCTCTGCACGGGCAATTCGACCACTGCGTCCTGAGGAAAATAAAAAGCAAAGGGGACTGGTTGTTCCCACCAGCCAGGGGAAGAGACTCTCCGGTAGGGAGATCTCCTCTGTCGTCGGGAAGTGATGAGTCGGTTCCGCAGGGCTCCACCGGAAGTGTCGTCGTGTGGTCGGCTCAACGTTACCCTCGTCGGATTCTTAGGTCCTGTGGCGACTTCTGAAGATCCAGTCCCAAAAGCCCTGCTGTTATGCAAAAAAACCCCATTCATTCAGCCTAGCTGTCAATCAACACATGCTAAGTGGTGAGCGGGGAGGCTCACCACTTGGGCCAATCACTCCAGAGTGCGACCGAAGTTGGCAAGGCAACTCGGTCCAGGGTGCCTAAACCCCCTCCCGCACCCCTGTGGTAACCCAGACAGAATGGCACCACTTTGGAGGGTCTCGGTCCAGAGGCCCGCCAAAAGTGGAACAAAGGGCTCAACCTTTGGTTTAGGAGTTACAGAGACAAACACAGACGCCATTTTACAAACCGGGTTCTGGCAGAAAATACCAACCGATAAACTTATTTAAGATAAGTAGACCGGTGGTATGTTAGAGATTAACGAGGAAAAGTATCAATCTCCAACAATGGGACGAATCCCATAGGGTTATGCTCGGGGTCGAACATAACAAGTAGTTTCCACTGCCACCAGCCAAAACTCGACGAGGGGGGACGGGACAGTGCCCCCTCGAATAACAGATCCAGGAGTAATCGAATTACCCCTACTAGTACGTCCACAATAAGATGGTTTGTACTAGTTCTGTTAGTAAATTTAGGTCTAGTAAAGCCAATGGTGACTTACATGCCCGGGGAGACAGTAGTCAGTCCCCGGGTATGGAGTCTATGGTGGGGGTACGCTAGGACGCCCCCGTGCTACGGCACATAGGGTGCGGTGTAACACACATAGAAAAACATATGAGACCCTATGGAGTAAAAGACCCCATAGCCCATAGAACACATTGACATTCAAAGGAATTACACACCTACATGTCCAAGAGTGGGAGAAAAAGAGTCTCACTCTTGGCAGGATGGAAAAAACAAACTACCGAAATCCAGCAAAGCTGCTGGGGGACTCACTAGGTTAGGAAATTCAGCCTAAACAGAGAATTCTACCTAACAATTATATATATTTAACAGAAGCGCATTTCATGCAGGCATCACGCTTCAAGATAATAGAACAAGCGATGAGTGACCATCACATGCTAAAGTCAACCTGGCCAAGGATTAATTATGATGACCGATGTGAGTGTCAATGGATGTCTCAAAATTTGACCATCAATAATGCAAAAACACGCTTTAAGTGGTCTCTGAAAAATTTGACTGCGCTCAATGAAACATTGAAGTTACAAGAATGTCATTGTTTAAACTCATATGTTGATGCACTGTCACCATATAAAACCTTTCATATTCCGACCAGAAGATCACATATTCATACTTTTGATCCTGCGATGTCACATGCAAAGAAAGAATACCGAAAAGCATTAGGAACAACCAGACACCTCCCATGGAATGAGAGGATCAAAGCCTGCAAAGCGTTGAAATCACACTACAGAAACTGGGTCAGGTCCCACAAAGGCAAACTTTTTCAACTTGATGGAGAGGCTTTTCTTGTAGCCACACTGAATAAAAACGCCTCACAAATTTGGCAACTGTTAAATGCAAACACTCATCAGTTGCAATCACAAATAAATGGAGTTACTGAAAATCAATGGATACTAGACTTTACAAATCTATGTGCTGATAAGTCCTTTGATCTTTTTCAGTATAAAACAAATTTTCACCCTCTTGGTCCTTGGAATGCTCTGAGAATATAATTGAGGAACTAATAGCAAAATCTTCATCATCACGAGCTACCGGGCCTGATGGCATTACCAACTACATGCTAAAGGAACATCCTAAGCACTGGGCAATCGTCTTGAACAACATTTTTCAACGTATTCTTCGATCCAAGGAGATAGCGACCTCTTGGCGCACTTCTGTAATTGTCCCAATTTAAAAAAAAGGAGATTGTGGAACACCCTCGAACTATCGACCGATAGCTCTCTTGGACTCCCCAGGCAAGATCTTCAATTGCTTAGTCCTAAGAGACTTTAACCGATGGACTCAGACAAGCAACCGCTGGGATCGTAACCAAACGTGCTGTGTTTCTGGCCTTGGTACAGCAGTTAATCTCTTCATCCTCAATTCATTAAAAGCACAAGCGCAATATACTAAAACACCCTTATTCTTTGCATTTGTTGATCTAAATGCAGTTTTTAATTCAGTGTCAAGAGTGAAACTCCTTGAAAAACTTATTAAAGCTCAATGTCCTCAAGATCTGATTGATATTATTTTTGCTTTGCATTCCTCGACGTCCATTCAGATCCGTCTGACTATGATGGGCATGCTGTCTGCGGTTATTGGAACATCTAGAGGGCTGAAGCAGGCATGTATCCTAGCTTCAGCCCTCTTTAATTTCTATATCCATGATGTACAAGCCATCTTCCTAAATATAGCATCTGACTCACCCAAAATGAATTCAGTTCCTATTCAAGCACTGTGGTATGCTGATGACCTCGTCCTGGTCTCTAAAACTCCAACAGAGTTACAGAAGCTAATTTCTACTCTTGCTATTTATTTTGACGAGAATGAGTTGCCGATGAAAGTTAAAAAATCCCAGGTAGTAGTCTATCGGCCCAAACCAATTCATAGAACTAAATATACCTGGATGGTGAGGGATATCATTTTGGACATTGTTCCCTGCTATAAATATCTGGGATCACAATTTGAAGAAAATCCATCTTCTATAGAGCATATGCAGACATTACAAAACAAACTGACATCGGCAATATCTCAAACCAAACTCATTCTGCGTAAATATGGCAAATTCTCTATCAGTCCTGCATTACACTATTGGCAACAAAAGGTAACACCATTGTTATTGTATGGGTTGGAGGCAAGAGCTATTACCGATACACAAGATTTTGATAAACTAGAATCCAAATTTTGGAGAAAAAGTTTAAATGTTCCACAATCAACACCTGGCCCATGGTTGAGATACGAGCTAGGTCTTGTTTCGTTAACTGCAAAATACCATTGGCAACTATGTGCGCTATTTCGAAAATGTCTTGTAAATACCATGGAAGGGTCGATTCTAGCCACTTTATCCACATATTTGTTCACATCAACTCATCTGTTTGTCCTGAAATTGACTAAATATGTGTATCGTATTATGAGTAGTGCAGATGTTGATCTTGAAACACTTATACAAAATCTTATCAGAGCAAAAAAGAAAATTTTCCTCGATGACTGGATTAAGACACGGACATTATGTCTACAATATAAGCATTTTTCAAATCAGTTATATGGTGACAAGAAAATGGGGAGCATGGAAG
Organism: Ambystoma mexicanum; assembly: GCF_040938575.1. Taxonomy (NCBI): domain Eukaryota; kingdom Metazoa; phylum Chordata; class Amphibia; order Caudata; family Ambystomatidae; genus Ambystoma; species Ambystoma mexicanum. Next base: position 1,527,502,679 of record NC_090937.1, read on the forward strand.
TGTATTTGTTAAAATCTCCGTCACCCCAAGTGCGTATGGGCATTTTGAGAATGCGATTCAACCTCTGGCATACTCGCGATATTCTAGCTGAACGCAAACTAATTAAAAGGACTGATAATTATTGTAGATTTTGCAATGACCCATCACAAAAAGAAACATTAGAACATGTCATTACTGAATGTGAATGGCCAGCATTGTGTACATTGCGAAATACGTTTTTTGCAAAGCATATGCTTACAGTAGCTAATATCCCACCAGATCTTAGATGGGCTTTTTTACTTAATTCTAACATGAGTATACTTATTGCATCGGTGGGTTTTCTTACTGCACTTCATTTGTTTGATCAATAGAACCTTTGAATTGATGAATTTATGATAACTTGTTGAAGTTCATCAGTATCAGCATGAATTGTATAATCAAACATAGAATGTCTTATTTTTAACATAATATATATTGAATGTTATTTCTCTGTAGTTTAGCGTTGATTGTTGTTTTGCTGTGTTTTTTTGCTGTTTTTTTCTGGTCTCTAGAAGCGCATGACATTTTCTTGTTTTTCCATGTAAATATTTTTCTTTGTCTATCTAAATATCTCTTTTTTATACCAATTGTATTTAATCATGTTAAAACATGTATTCTTATAAATTGAAAAAAAGTTGATTTATTTCAGCTAAAATTTTCAATAAAATACAAAATAATAACGTATTATGTATATGGCACGTTTATCCAAAGCGCTTTACATAGAAAGGTTGTATATACAATGATTGACCAATCGAAATTGATACTCATTTTATGGACCTTGTGGATGAAAAGCTGAGGTGACCTTGGCTGGATTTGAACCTGAAACCCTGTAGATCGCACACAGATCACAACATTGACTTAACTCACTGAGCTATCTTACCGCATATGGGAATGAGGGAGGGACAGTGCAGCAATGAAGCAATTTTAGATGACTCGCTTGTGGCCCACTAACGAGGACGCATCATTTTTTCCTTTAAATCTGTCAATCTACCCTATTGTAAGAATGTCTTTTTTTCAAATAGTGTGATTGTATTCACTTATAAGGACTCCGTCGTTTCAGTTAAATCAAAGTGAGATTACAGTATTTGCCTAGGATCACCCATTGTGCCTAAGCAGTGGAGAAAGGATTGTAAGGCAGTTGACCACATACCTGGCATTCTTTACTTGGGACCCATTTTTTTTAAAGTGTTGGATTTCAAGGCCTACAATTATACTGTTGGATAGAGTTTGCTTGAAAACTACACAGATAAAGTAACTTGACATGTAAATCCTTGTAGAAACATGTACATCCAAAAGAATATCATTGTAGCAATAGGTTCTGCATTGCAATTGGAAAATAATGCGTGCCTGAGAAGTCTCCTGTTTAGCACCACTGTGTACTTTTAGTGCTTTAAGACACGCTGTGAAATGAATTGTTTAATATACTCTAATAGGTATGGAAATTCTTTGTCACAACCTTCCAGCTCTTTGTTATGCACGACGTCAATAACCTTTAACCATCCACATTAAACTAAACTATTTTCTTTTTTACATGTCAAGGTAGAAGATTATCATGTTACTTAGTTTGGCTATCACAGATTTGCTAGGCAGCCGGGGGTATGCTGTGACTTTCAGTTGGAAATGTCCTATCACTCCTAAAGAACGCTCTGCTGTAGATACCAACAGAAATGTGTTTGTGCGTCGTTAAAATGCTGGGCGCGCAGTACTGGACGCTGTGTGTGCGTCTCAGCTGGCCCGCGACTTGGGAAACGAGCAGTGCGTAAGAGCTGGGCCGATTCTATATTTGGCTCAAGAGAAATAAAATGCGCCCAGAATGCTTTTCGTGAGCCTTTGAATTAAATGGAATTTTTGTATTTCTTTTATCTAATGCTTATGGCTAATTCAATCCTTTTGCATACAAAATTTAAAATACAATCACATTTCTCATAATCATGTTTATTTCGGATATGCATAAAAACAGTCCATAAAAACAATACAGAATCCAAAAATAGATTTCAATTATGACACCATAGAATACAGCATAGAACCTCACAAAATAGCAGCTAAAAAAGGACTCAAGACACAGATCGTTAAATGCGTGTGCATAATCTAATTTCAACTAACTCTGTTTGCAGTCGTTTTGCAGATAAAGTGCTGATTTCAAATATGAGAGCAAAGACCAGCCCACACGTGGTGAATGCACCCACAGCAAGTATATTAGGGCAGGTCGATTATTGTGCAAAGCCCAATTCCTGCAGTAAGGGTTGTAAAAACAATAGAAGAATACCAGGTGAACCAAGTCCTCGTAAGGCGCCTCACACATAGTGCAAGACCGATCTGCATCCCCCAGACCTGGCTGCCACTACTGCCCGTACAGGCATGCAATTAAACCTTACCCTAGTTATGATTATGCAATCGACAGGGAACTCCACCCACAGCATAAAGCCCTGGACACCCGGGGCCATGATTGTCATTAGCCCTCGGCTTTCCAGTTTCAATATTTCCATACTTTCTCTGTTCATACTCACTCATAAAAACGTGCAGATCGGTTTATCTCTGAACAAGAGAGCACATCACAAGGTGGGTACACTGTTTCTTAATATGGGACAGCCATGGGGCCCTGCCTCCCAATTCCTTATCAATCAGGCAGATAATCAATTTGTGGTTAAGTATAGCTCTCCCATTGCCCGTAGCCTAAGCTAACGCAATACTGGCTGCAGGGAGACCACATCCCCAATCGGTGGGCAGCCCAGTTGTGCATGTACACCGAAATTTGGCGCTGAAGCTGGCAAACCCAACAGTTTCTTAAAAAAGTGATTCTCTGTTATCTGAAAAGCACTAACATTGGAATAGCCCCACAATTCAATCCCAAATCTGGCAACCGAAGCTGCCTTGCCCTTGTGCAACTGCAGCAGGGGAGCGATTGGTCTAGCTTTAAAACTGTCATCAACATAATAATTTGCTTAAAATTGCTTGTTAAAAGGAAAGGAAGAAAACGATCGATTCATCCTCAAATAAAACTGATAAAATAGGATATGAAATCACATTATATATTCAAATTCACACCCATACAGTTACAACTTAGAAAAATAAAAGTGTGCAACAAACTGATAACATTAGTTTCAAACTCATTAGTTTATTTTCCCAACGGCTTCTCACTCCACCACCCCCCTCACTATAGGCCAATCACAACTAGTCAAAGGAGTTAGTGGATGGAATGAACAGACTGGTCTTCGCAATCTCAGAGACATGATATGCAGCCCGAACTATAATCAAGGGTTCCGCCGAGTATATTGTAGCCCAAAATTGGTCTGACTCATACCCCGCAGGTATGAGTAACCAACTCTCACGTAACCCTTGACATAATCGGAAGTTAGCCCCGGTCAGCCCGTTACACTATGCCTGCAAGACTCCACCTTCTCCATACAGATACAACAGAGCCTAGTATTGTAGGGCTCCTGGATCCAGGCCACGTAATCTCACAAACTGGCAATATGTTCAGCCTTGGATTTAAAATAAAACGGCACAATGTCAATCCACAATATTTTGTGATATAACTTTGCGGTTCGTACGAGGCGAAGCCCTGTTTCATAAACTCAGCATAACCATTTTGCTGACCTAACCTTTCCATTGTTGTCACCCAAGGAAGGCTTTCTTCTTTAGGTCAGCCAAGAAAGGCCCAAAATAGTTGGTTTCAGGCAATGGCAGACCGATGTCCTCAAGGAATGTGGTAACTATGTTTGTCAGTTCCAAATTTTCCGCGTTACTAGGTTTATAAATACAATGAGATTCGAGTAACGTCAAGTGTGCCTTGTGGAGAACAAGTCTTAGCGGCTAAAATCTTCATTAGGAATTTAGTGCATCTCAACTTCCATTTTGTTGCGAGTCATACCACACCAATTCCATTCTCAAGGCCTCCACTGAGACCGTTTTAGGGAGACCCAACATGGATTTTAGTAGCCACCCCTCAATTCTGTTGAGCCAGGTCATAGAGACTCCTGAGGCAGTTTCAAGGCCATAAAGCAGGCTCAGTATTGCTGATTTGGAGTGTCCCTTCAAAAGACCCTTCACAGATTCTCCCCGGCCCTATTTATGAAATGTTTTAAAACCTGCCACTTACAAAGGACATTAATGGACATCAGTCTCCCATATGCCGATAAAAAGGGGGTGCCTGGGAAGGGGCAGCCTAGATATAGATACAAGCTTACCCCTTCTAATTTTGCCCCCGTCAATCTACCAGTTATAGCTTTTCATCTTTTTACCCTTACGATGGAGTTGTAAAATTGTTGTCTTCTGGCGTTTGATTTTCAAAGAGTTCTCCATTGTGTATTGAGATGAAGGGTCCAAAGAATATTGCAGACCCACTGGGGTATGGTCAATTATCACAGTGTCGTCTACGTATGTTAGCCAGGCAATTGGCAGATCTCCAAAACACAGATGGATATTCCAACACTGTGGCAAAGCCGTCCCCATGTCTGCCACATAGAGATTGAAAAGCAGGTGTTCCAGTACGCATCCCTGCTTCAATCCCCCTGTTAGTGGCTGCCGGGGCTGTAACTAGTCCCTCTTGTGTTGTTCGGACAGTGACATAAGTGTCCATATAAAGGAGGTGAATAAAGTGGAGCAACTGGGGGTCAATCTTCCAGACCCCAGGTTTTTCTCATAGGCGATCTCGAGCTATGGAGTAAAAGGCGGCCGAGTAGTCAACGAAGCAGAGGTAGAGTGCTCCCTCTGTTCCGCTACAAACATCAGCCGCCAACACCTGGAGAGCCCATAAAGCCTGAACGGATGAGAAATCCTTCCTGAAACCCATTTGCTGTTAGCTAAGGAGTAGGCTAGATTCCACCCACTCCTCCAATAGCTCAAGAAGGATCGTTGTAAATATTTTACTTGTGGAGTCCAGAAATCCGATAATTTCCCAGATCATTATGTGAACCTTTTTTAAACACTGGAATCAATATAGAATGATGCCAGCTGTCCGGTAATGCTATGCCATGCAGGACTTCCAAAAACATGATGTTCAAGACTTCAGCCCTAAAAGAAGGCTTCCTTTTCATAAAGACATTGGCCAGGCCATCCGGTCCAGGCGCATGATATAATTTTGATTTTATGATAATGTGCTCAATATTCACACAACCAACAGCTTTGATTGCTGGACCATGGAAATTGGCAACCATTTCAGCTAGGCTGGAGTCCCAATAGGTCTCTCCAAAGTAAAGATTCCATTGTTGTTCCGTAACCCCACACATTTCTGACCTGGACCGCTGTGACATATATGATCTGTACAGATACCAGAGTAGTTGGTCTTAATCAGCTTATATATTAGCTTCCAATTAGCTGAAAAAATCCAACCTTTATGGCGTAGCCAGTTTCATATAGATTTAACTGTAGCAATTTCAGCTTTTTGGGTTATCTCATCCATTGAGTGATTGCGCCGAATACAGGCAATCTGAAGCCTCAAAGCCTTCTTCTTTGCATGTATCGCTGGATCGAATACTTGGGGCATATTTTCCTTCTGTGCCCAGGCCCGCCTGACTCTCTTCTGGGGGTGCCACACGACTTGTAATAAATCCTGCATTCTCCCATTACATTTGTCATGGAAAGTTCCAGGGTGACCAGCCTGGCTTCTTGATGTCCTCTGGTATTTTCCTCAGTCCAAACAATCAGATTATTTTGGGAACAAGTACTTGCTCTACTTAAAGCAGGTTTACCTCTGATTGTTCGAGTTATATTAAATGTGATCCTCAGCAAAGCATGATCTCTTAAGCATGTAGATATGATCTCATATATCATTTTCAATCAATGCAGAGTGGCAAATATGCAGTCAAGGCTAGAGAAAGTTAAGCCCGCCTGTCGGGTTACATTATCAATTAAAGAGGTTTTTCCATTTGGGATTAGAGGATCTAATTGAGATAACAGAAAATCAACCCAAACTGCCTCACGTGTTACTAGATCAAGAGTATATTTGCTGGCCGCCACCGCACGTTTCTTGAACAGCGCAGGATCACTCTCAAGTAGATGTAATTCCCAAGGAGGCAAACAGTGCGCATTGATGTTCCCTCCCAATATGATTTCACCCCCAGGATTTGTAGAGGACCACCTTTTTAAAAACCTTGGTGATTTCGTCTCTTAAGGAGGTGGACAGCTTACTTGAGGGATTGTATATGTTAACAATTAGATTATTAATATTGGCGAGAGGGAAGTTGTTTATAACAACACAAATACTGTTTGCAGTTTCCTTATGCATGCTATTAATTTCTGCATCAAGGGGTGCTCTTATTCCAATGGAAAGGCCGCCCCTCTGGTCGACCTCTCCATTTCTGTTGTGGTCTAGTGGTTAGGATTCGTCTCTCACTGCCGCGGCCCGGGTGCATTTCCCGGTCAGGGAAGTGGTTATTTTCGCACTCTGAAACACTTGTGTACGAGCACGATATAAATAAAATATCAATATCAATTGTGTTGCTTGGGCACAAAAGTTGTAAATCCATCTAATAGGATATCTGAGTTGAACCAAGTCTCTTGAAGGAGAAAAATGTCTGCTGAGGCCAATGCCCTGGTGCGCTCTATGTAGGAGACAAATGAGCTATGACATAATGGAACATCCCAATCGTTTAATCATGCTTCAATAATAGTTACCTTCATGTACCGAATGCCAAGCATCCGGTTTCAGATCATAATTTTGTTGCTTCGAGTTTGGACCTGGAGGGAAGATAGCTTCTTAGATTGGTTATAATATGAACCTAGTCTCGGGAGGATAGCTCAGGGGCAACCTGCGCGCCTTGACAGCAAGACCACAAGGAGCAACACACGTTCAATCCCTGGTTCAGCACTTAGAAACCTCAGGATTTTAAGCACATTATAAATAACCAATCATAACTGTTAACCTCTTGCCGCAGGCTTTTTTGGTGCAACCTGCAGGAATAGAATTCATATTCGAGTTCCTCATAATTACCTGGCGGCCGGGACCTATTATGTTTACACATCTGAGTAAACCTCATTTGTTCAACCGAGTGTAAAAAGGTGGCGTAGACACTTGTACGACACCGTTTTGCATTCCGTCGTGCAAATTGAGCAAACTCTGCCTGGCCATGTATGCACGGCAGGCCGCACTTACAATGGATTCCTATGGAATCTTCATGCTTTTTGATGGAGTATTAAACAGGTGGATTCCATAGGAGTCCACAGCACTTCAGCAAGCATGATAGTACATGCTGGCGCAAATGCTGGGGTATTTGTCTGGTGGAGAAGAAGAGCACAGCAGAATCATAACTTATGATACTCCCCTCCTCTCTGCCATACAAATAAATGAAAATGAGTCGCATCATTAATTCAATGCATAAAAGTCCTAGGCAGGACTTCGACACATTAAATTAATGGTACGCACACTGAAAATAAAGGTCCAATTTACCCACTTTAAAAAACAAATGAATTATTAACTTGGCGTTCCAATGATTTATATTACACATCCACCCCTGGTTTGTGGGTCATGTGGTGCTTAGAATAGTGTGTGGTAGTGGCCGCCGAGGTGTGCTGTGCGGTTGAACAACGTGCTTTCCCCAAGTGCAAACAGCGGCACTAATTGAAATGCTCACAATATAGCACTTTAACGTCTTTAACGCAGCGATGGTAAAGCGCACCTACAAACCAAACAGAGCCGGGCAATCATGTCCTTACAAAACGTCCATTATCCGGCTGCCCATCAACCGTGCAAATATTTGCAGGTACTCACGGGGGAATGAATACACAGTTTCAACTAAGCCTCGGGTTTTCGCTGGGGCCCTTCTGCCTTATCGGTTTAATCTTCAGCTGCAGTGCACTGCTCTTTCTGGAAAAGAAGAGGCCTGCGCGTGGGAGGGTGAGCGCTCGTTGTCTTTTTTTCCTCTGACCGACCCTTTACGCTTATCACGCTCTCAATCTCTTTAGGGCGCCTCTGTGTCGCTACCTGCAGACTCTGTCTGCCAGCACACCATGTCTCCCCCTTTTAGGATCCTGTCTGTTTTTTCCTATTGCTTCTCCTCACATTGTTGTTATCTCATTTAAGTCTATTTCCTCCATTTCCCCTCAGCGGTCCCTTGGCGTGACTGCCATTTCTAACAGTCACCCTCATTTTCAATGTACTACTGTATGCATAACATGTATGCATACTGTAATAACGCCCTCCCAGTCTTCCTTCCTCTTCAGATCCGCCAGGCACAGGCGTTACTGGGGTTTGGGGGGGAGCAGAGGGGGCTATAGCCCCGGGTCTTATGGTTCTTGCCAGGGATAGAAGCTCAGGTGCTACAATCAAAATGCTATAGCTAGCCCCCAATCCTGCCAGTCCTGACATTAGCCCAGCCCCAGATCTTTTCTAGACCTAACAACACCCCTCTCCGCCAGAGTGCCTGCAGACCTTGAAAATGGTAGCGGTGCGCGGTATGAATCACCATAACATGACCTAAAGTACAGCAGAAGAGGAGACTGAGGGGTAAAATACTGCTGTATGTGAAAAGGTGCTGGAAACACTGTACAAACGAAGGCACCTGCTGTAGCGGGCTGCAAACTCGCCCGGCACGGTTTCTGTCGCGGCCATGACCCCGCTCACGCACTTTGCCAGGTCATATACACCACTGGGGGCTGTACAGGGGTTGGCTTGAGGGAAGAGACTTAGTTGTGGTAAGAAGGATACTCTTCTTTCACTTTCACTTTGAATAACTGAATCAATAGGGTCCATATGACCTGAACTTGCTGCCTTCTTCATTTTCTCTTCTATTTGCTTTGAGGATTATCCTGGTAAATCTTATGCATGGTGGTGTTGTCCTGGCAAGTCTTCAGTGGTCAAGTGCATGATGGGATCACCTCTGGCCGGTATTTCCTGCAGACAGAGATGGCAGCCATGTTGCCTGGCTGTATTCCAACTATGTGGTGATGGGAAGTTTTTGCGTTGGAATGGCTCAGGCTTCAGTGTCGAGGCATGATATCTTACAATCTAAGGCTTGGTTATTGTTGGCATGAAAGCCTTCTTTAACTTTGGTTTGTGGCCTCAGACCTTTCATCAACACAAAGAGTGTAATACCTGTCGTGGAGTTTGCTGTGACCATTTGATTGGCTATGGCCAGTTGGACTACTCTTTGACAGCCTATGTTGTCTGCCCTAGCCTGATGCAAAGTATTCTTAGCAGTCTGTTGGCGCGTTTAACCTGTCCCTTCCCAAGTGGGTTATACATGGTAGCTTTGTTGGGTTGTGTGCTGTTCCACTGGAAGACCGAGACCATGCCTTTTGAAGTGAATATGACCCCATTTTCTGATATTGTATATTTTAGAACAGACTTGGTTGCATAAGACACTTGTGAGCAGCATAATGGTGGCTGCAATAGTTATGGGTTGTTGGAAATGTGCTTCTATCCACTGGAGAGGTTTGCTCCGAGAAGCTGGTAGGCGTGAGGCCACATGCCACATGGTGTGAGCACATGACTGAAGGGCTGTATTGTCAGTAAGAAGGTGGAACTTTGTGCCATAGATATATGTCCTAAATGATTTCATGGCCCAGGAAAGCATTTCCCATTCTAATGTGAATTAGTTATTTTCAGAGTCGGCTATGGCTTTGGAAGTAAATTCCACTGTAGATCCAAAGTCCTTGCCTCGTTGCATCTCGGTGGCACAGATATGTGGGTTTGTCAGGTTGAGACAGCAGAAGACGTGGAACTTTGAAGAAGTCTGCTTTGCTGGCATTGAAGAGAGGGACCTAAGCATAGCCCTCTATATACCCATCCCACTCTCAATCCATCGACAGAGAAACAAGAGATGTCCTTCACTCGTATCCCCCTCCTCTCCTTCATCGCTGATGTATCGTAGGTGTGAGAAACATTATTCACTCAAACAGCCTTTCAGACCATACCCAGATGATGTTACAGCAGAGACTAGCCTGGAATTAATAGAGCAAGTAGACTAACCACAGCTACAAGGAGCAGATGACATGACGATTGACCTCATGACATAGATACTGTTTGTGCTCTCCCTGACTTACACGTGTAAAATGAATAAAACAGACACTCCCTAGACAGGGAATAAGGCACAAAAGAGCAGGCTGCGAGAGTTCAAGGAAAAGTTTATCTAGTTCTCTGAGAGCGCTCTGACAAATTATCGTTACATTACATTTTTTTACAGTAGTGTGACGCAATTAACATAGGGTACTATGTCGATTCCGGATTGGTCAGTTGCACTCTGTCTCAGGTGTGGGTGGCATCTCTTCCTCCGGATTGGTTGCTCGGTTGGCGGGAGGATTGACGTCAGACATCTGTGCTCCGGATGGGTGAAGGTCAGGTCGCTGTGAAACATGGTGGTCACTATCGAAGCTAATATAATTCATTCTCTATAATGCATGCACTAAATACTAGTGGTTCAAAATAACTGTCAGTAGTTTATCATGTCTCTATACAAATCACACAGGTGTCTATATCATCTATAACATTTGGGTTATACAGGTCACAGGTTTAAGGGTCTTGACCACTATAATACTCTCATTGAACTGTGGGGTTAGACTCACAAGAATCTCAGGTATGTGGCCTTTGTTAGTATTACGCATGATATACTGCAGCAGGGGTATAATGTTAGTTGGGGGTCTGTTGGGTGGGCTTCAGAGCATGGTCAGCGGTCTGGCACATGAAAGGAATATCTTGCAGGGACACAGGGTTAGAATGGCCATAAGTTTCAACTGGCGAGGGTAAGAGGGCAAGGACACTTTTGTGGAGATGGATGAGCTATGTGCTTAGCTCATGTTGGTTCACATGCAGGACAGTGATCTCAGAGGAAAAGAGATGTGTTACATTTATTATTTGTTGCAAGCACCTCCGGCTTCAGTGTGAGAATGGAGCTGCAGAGTTTTCCAGTCAGAGTGGGAACAAGGGTGGGGGCCATGTGCTCCGAGCTGCTACGGTGGGGAAAAGGAGAGAAGCATTTTGTACTATCGCAGTGAGGCCTGGTCACCAAGATGGAGTCGAAAGGGGGTACAAAAATGGATGCCCTGTGTCCTGCTCAGTGGTCCCATCTACGCGAATGTAACCCAAAGTTAACATCGCGTAAGGGCAAGGGGCGAACCCACTACTGGAGGCACTCTATTTTTATAAAGTTGAACCCTTCTTCAGTGTCGTTAGCCAGTTGGATGAGCTCCCAGTGCACTATCTGCAATCATTTGGCATTTGTTCGTGCTTGGAGTCCCGGGATAAGAAGTGAGGCAAAAAATGTCTCTGCTGATGAAAATAGCTTAAACTTCGATGATTCGGATAAGATGTAATTGGAGTTTTTTCTTCAGTTCATATTCTGATAATAGTTCGTAAGTTGTAGCTTCTGTTGTCATTTGTTAGGGCGCTGTCGATTGTTCAGCCGATTGCCCTGCTGCCGATGTGCCAGCCAATTGTCCTGCTGCTGATATGCCAGCCGATTTTCCCGTTGTCCCTTGGATATGGCTTTCAGGTATTACCATCAGGGCTGTGCGGAGGGTGGCTAAGGCACATGCACCTTTCCATGCTGCTGGGAGGTGTAGATAGGCTTGTTTGCCACAAATCCAGTACATGTCCATGAGTGCAGCGGTGCCTTTCTTCATGTCAGGTATTATTACCGTCTTGTTGCATTTCTTTGTTTCCCCCATGTTCACTCTTCCTTCCCCATGGAAACACAGTTCATGTGGCACTTCTTTCTGTATTTTGATAGGTTTTTCCAACGCTTTGACCCACGTTAACTTCGTGACATGCTGCGACCAGATGGGGCCACACACCTCCTTTATCCATTGGAAGGTGTCATTGGATAGGCCTTGAAGTGCTTCTGCTTTGCATTCGATAGTTTCTTCATGCCACTTAATTTCTGTATATCTTGTTCCCTTGATGACAAGAAATGGTTCTTTAAGGCAAATTACTCCTTGGCGTCTGCTTGTGCATGTTCTCTCATTTTCCAGCTTCTCCATTGTAACAGTGTGCGCTTGGAAGGTGCTTTTTATCCTGCACAGAACTAGTTGAATTAAACATTGGGACTCCGACAAGGGCACTTCCTGGGATACTAACATTTTCGGTGTTCTTGATGCATGCGGGATGAGTGAACAGACGTAGCAGCTTTTATTTGTTGCCTTCTTCGCCGTGGCACTCATGTCCGAATACCACTTGTTTGATTGATCTGGGTGGTGGGGGTCTTCTATTTCGTCTAGCCCCAGGTCATGATAAATGTCGTACCTTTACCCTCCCGCCCCCCTTTTCCTCCTCCTTCTCCCTTCCTTGTTGTTGTTTGTCACCCTTTTGTAATGTATTGGAAACATTCCACCCCAGGTTGTATCATTATTATTCAATATGGCATGTGTATCTTCATCAGTAGCAGCAGCGTCGTATGAGGTAGGGTGGATGGTTGTCTGTGAACGTGTTCTAGTGTTAGTGAAATCATTTGGCCAGTAATAATCACCATCGTATTCATTTAGTTCATAATCATTACTCATATTTATATTAGGAAGTAGCAAGGAGACCCTTGTTGGGCCTGCGGTGGCGGGTTTTGAAGGTTGCATTACAATTGTACCATTGGCATTAATGTCATATGTTTCTCTCCACATTGTCTTTACCCCAGTCCATATCAAGTGCGACCCTTCTCGTATCAAGTTAGCCCCACTCCCCCCCTTGTGCATGTCATCAACCAAAGATAGAAGGGTATAATACCAAGCCATAAAGAACAACATTACTGAGAACAAAACTGCAGCACATTTTAAAACACATTCAACATTACTGAACCTATTAGCCCTAATGGCACCCCTATCACTATCTAGCATTAATCTGTTCTCTGCGATTGTGGTTCGTTGGGCCATTTGTCACCTGGAGGGGCGATATAAATTTGTTAAGTCACTACAATATATACATGTATTTACATTTCTGGTTCAACTTCATATTTAACCATCATTTTATTCATGTCCGCTCATTCCCTTCATTATACATTTATTTTTTACTATTGAGAGGAGAGTGAAAGAGTGGTGGAGAAAAAGCGTGGCGCAATAATCGAGAGGAAGAAAAGAGAGAGAGAGATAGTAGAGAGATAGAGAGAGAGAGAGAGAGAGAGAGAGAGAGAGAGAGCGAGAGAGAGATACAGAGAGGATATCAAAGAATCAAAGTAGGAAGAACGGAAAAGAAGGAAGTAGGAGATAAGTCATGCAGGACAAGATGCATATCATAACTTTTATCTCTGCAGGTTTTGTTTACCGACAATTTTGTTATTCCTTTTGAACCTCATTTGTGGTGCCTGTAGCATTATCTTGCTCATCCTGGGGGATTGTACTATTGCATGCTCTCCTCACATCTGATAAGTGCACCCAATACTTCAATCCCTTCACCTTCACTGCAGTGGGTGTGCTATATATGACCTCGTAAGGGCCATGAAACCTAGGTGAATTCCACCTCCTTACAAAGCTACGAACGTACACTTGTGCTCCTGGCATCAGTGGCCCATTTGGGCTGTTTGTGGCTGGTATGGTAGTATCGGTCGCCACATTTTCAGTAAAAGGCGGTGCTATTTGTCACGCTATGCTTCGCACTGCGCGCATCAACTGGGTTAGGTATTACTTGAATTCTTCCCCCAGCACTGTGGCAGCCCTGTGCACATTCGATGCTCTCCTAATCGGAGATACTGGCGTGTGTATTCGCCTCCCAGTTACAATTTCATGGGGGCTCAAATGGTGGTCCTTACATGGCTGCGTCCTGAGCTGGAACAGTGCCAAGGGCAAGCAATACACCCAGTTCTTCTTCAGTGTATTACACAATTTTGATAGCTTACTCTTCAGCAATCGGTCGATTTTTTCTACCACCCCATTCGCCATCGGATGATAAATTGAACATAGTTTGTGTGTTACCCCCAAGAGTGATGTCACTTCCTTAAAGAGGTCATTCACGAAGTGCGCACCGTTGTCTGATCTTATCACATCGCATATTCCCCATCGGGAGAACACTTCTCGAACAAGGAATTTCACTGCACACTTCGCATCTGAGTGGGGACATGGGCCCGCTTCCACCCATCTTGAAAAGGGGCATACTACAACAATCAAATATCTTGCTCCTTTACACCGCTCTCCCATATCAGCATAGTCTATATGGAGCTTTCTAAATGGCCCTGTTGGTCGGGGCAGGGTACCGCGCAGTGTTCTCAATGTCATCCCTGAATTATATATTTGACATATTATGCATTCTACAATTAATTTTGACAGGTGCTCTTGCAAATTGGAGACGAACCAATGTTCCTGGATGTCTGCGGCAATGTGTTGTTTTGCTACATGGCAGGGGAAATGCAGCTGTTGGAATGCTATTTCTAGTAATTCTATGGGCATTACTACCTTTCCTGTTGTCTCCTGCCTCCAAATGAGGTCTGTGGCTGATTGTTTACATCCCTGTTTGCTCCACAATTCTTGCTCCTCCTGTGGTGCTCTTCTTTGTAACTCTATTATCTGCGCTATTGGTGTGTTACTGTAGGCTTCTTCTAGTGGTTCTGTAATGGCTGCCTTTAGAACCATTCGAGTGTTGGTGTTACATTGAAATACGAGGCCTCCTTCGCCACTACGTCTGCTACTGCGTTTCCCAATGAGATTGCATCTGTGTTATTGGTATGGGTTTAGCATTTCACCACTGCCACTACCGACGGTACTGCTAGTGGGTCTATCATCTCATTCAATAGGTTGGCGTGCTGTACTTGAGAGTCCTCCGCTCGTCTGAACCCCCTTCTACGCCACCGGGACAGCGCCGAAAGGACTGTTGTAGTTGCATATGCTGAATCTGAGTATATGGTTACTATGCATCCTTTAGCTGTGTGCAATGCCTCAATCAAAGCAGTTAGTTCAGCTGCCTGTGCTGAGTAATGGGACGGGAGGCGCTTTTGGACAATCGTTTCATAGCCATCTTCTTCCATGTGCACTACCGTCATGCCTTCATGTTTTTCCCCTGTTTCTGGGTTTATTGATGCTGACCCATCTATGAAATATATTTCTCCCTCCTTCAGGGCATTTTTGGGATGTCATCACCTTCCCCCTCATAGGTAGCACAATCGTGTTCCTCTATGTCCTCTGTCGTGCATGGCTCTGTGATGAATGTTGCTGGGTTTACTGTTTTGCACCTGAAAACGTGTACATTGGGGCTCAAAATTATGATCTCATATGCTGTTGCTCTCTGTGTTGTCAATGTTGATTTTGATCGCTCAAGAATGGCAAATAAGGAATGTTCTGCATAGAGCATTACTGAACACAATCATCACAATGATGTCGCTTTTTCAATCACGAAGGCCGCAGCTGCGAAAGCTTGTTCGCATGCGAAGTGACCTTGCATTACAGGATCTTGTGGGATGTTTTTACCCATGCATACAAGCCCTACCATAAAACTGTGCAGTACTGGCATGGAAAACATCATGATGGCCAGAACTCCCCAGAGAGTGCACAGGGAAAACATGAACAATAGGCTGCCACCCATTTTTGCCTATGTTGTGAGCACAGGAGGGCACTGCCTAAAACCACCATTGGGCTACACACACAGTAGCCTGAAACCATTGGGAATGGCAATGCTGATTGCCAAAAAAGCAACTCAGAACTGTGGGGAATTCATTTTCTTAATCCCAAAAATGGTTGCATTACCAGTACTCACCACTACCAGAAAGCCAGCGTTTTAAAACCACCAGACTTTTGTGTAAAACTGCACAAATGAAACAAAACCAGACCAAGGAAAGACTTGCTAAGAGGTGGAAGAATGTAAAACCATATTCTGAAATGACTTGAAGGAAGTAATTATTTAATGTATAGGTACAAATTGTCAGTTTGATTTGAATGTAGAAAACTGGGTACAAAAAGTGACATTTAGCTGAAACCTGGCTTAGTGAAACTGGATTCTGCCTGAAAACTACCCCCGACAGGAGAAACCTGTACAGCCACTCTTCCCAGGCATAGCTGCATCCTGCTGCCCCTTGCCAAAATGAGTTGTCACCTCTCTGATTAGATTAGGGGTGGAGCACCTGTGAACTGGAAGGAACAGAACAATGCAACTTCCTTGACTCAGGCAAATGTTATATTGGGGGCGCTGTAAAGTGGCTTCCTCTTAGGGGAAACTGGGAGGGCAGTGCCTCTGCTAGCAGCTGAGCTTGGGGGAAGTGGATAAACCAGTTATTCCACCCTGTGATGTGGGAAGCCACACCCCTTTTGACCAGGGCATCATTTTAAAAAGATAGATAACTAATAGTGCGGACTTGTCAGAATTATATAAGTAATATCATTATTTTTGTGATTTTTCTGTGAACATTTTGAGAGGCGTTGGGACCCTGTGGTGTATTCTGGTGGGTTGCTAGCGGAAAATAGGGTCTCATTCCAAATGTCTGCATGTTAAAAATCTGACACTTCATCAATTAATGTCCATACTCCTTGCGCACATGTGTGTAATTTTGGGTAAATGTCCGATATTGCAAAACCAGTTAAAAAGCACAAAATGTTGTCATTTTTGAATGCAAGCCCCCAGGAAGTTCAGAGGCGGACAAGCATGGACCATAAGGAATATATAATGTGCACATGTAATTTCAACAAATCGTATATCTGGGAAAGATGTATTTGAATCAAATATAGATTTGTGGGCAAACTGACCAGGGGAGGATCCTCTGACCCATAAACAGACCTCATCATGATGACAATCCATTTCCTTCCCCCAATCATGGGAGAGGGGAGAATTGGGCCAATGACAAGTAGAGAGGGACAGGCTTAGCTAGGCCCAGGCACACACCCATTTTCAAAACACATAAAAAGAGACTGCTGGGACAGGTAGAGGGATTCAATTCCATTTGCTGCGGAGCATGCTGACCGACGACTTCCCATCCAGAGATCCAGACTTCAAATCCATCAATCTCCAAAGACCAGAACTTTACTTCAGAACTTAAAGCAAGGGCCTAAAGCCCACAAACTGAGAACTCTTCTCAGCAGGCCTCAGCAACCTTAAAATCATTTGCAAACTATTCCACAGCCGGGCGAGCTGTTTGAATTCTTTTGCCAAGAACAATTGCCAGAGACCAGACCAGAGATCCAGAGTGACCCAGACCGCTGTGAGCAGAACCAGAGAGCTGACCCAGATCACTGTGAAGTGCCGAGACCAGAACCGGAGTCCAGTCCAAAACCTGACCAGATCCGTGGCGAGGCCTATTTCAAATTTATATTGTGAGTACCTAGCAGAACTGTGCAGAACCAATCTCTTAGTTAAAATAATCTAATCCAAACTATTTTAACCTAAGTAGAACTGCCTCCTAGAAATCGTGTCATCTGTCATTTTTAAAGCTGCACAACTGTCGCCTGTCAATTCTGAAGCTGCAAGCTGTCACCTGTCATTTTGAGTTTTACTTTAAATCCGAAAATCTACCTTTATTAAATCGTCCGTATCTCTGGGACCGTTTGTGCTAGGAACGAAATCCAACTATCATCTGAAAGCTTAGAATCTTAGCTTTCCAACGAACCTAAAACTGACTTATACTTTTGCCGTAATCGCGATTCACCCACTCACGAATTTTGCCGCGATTTGCAATTTGGCCTGATTTCTTTACCTGTAAAAAGATAGCAGCTTTTTGCTTTCCTGTGCTAAAAATTCGTTTGTCTCTTAATAACCATCCCTGAATCATTGCTAAAGTGAGTCTGAGCTCATCCCAAGTATCTCTCACTCACCCTGTTCCTCCTAAAGGGAATTAAAAGCATTTTCAGCATATTTCTCACTTCACTGCCACCACATTCAAAGCACTTGGGCCTGTGTTTTAAAACTCATACCGGTTTTCTCTAAGCTTGCTGGGGGTGGGAATTGAATTTCGTATTGTATTTGATTGCATTCCTGAGAACTGTGTGCTCCTCTTTCCATCTCCTTCCATTTCTTACATTGCATAGGGGAGTGGGGTGAATTGCCAGAGAAAAAGTGATGATCTTATCTTTTGCTAAAATCATATCAAGTATTTCTGTACTGCATTTTATTCCTCATTGCTTTTCCCTTGAAATCATAAAAGTATTTTTGCTACTTTATCCATCCTATACTAACTCCTCATTGATTGTAAAGAAGTGTGCTAGTGCCAGATTACCCATTGTTGATCAACATCATATGTCTAAGTGTACTATCAGATATTAATTTATTGTAAAGTGTGATATATATATATATATATTGTTTAAATTCTCAAATAAACCTTTTAATTTGCAAAACAAACCTACTTCTTGGCTCAGTGGGGTCAGGGGGATTCTAAGAGGGGGTGTTATACAAGGGTGGTCATCCAGAGTACTGAACTAGACATAAAAATACATTAATAAGGGTTTTCCTCAGCATCCCAGACTAGGCATTGACTTGGCTGTAGTGTTGATTGAATATCGCTTACAATCTAGTGTCCCGCTGTAGTAGGCCAATGGTTTGTGACCTAATGATGTTTTTTGAGTCAGTACTGCCGTCATCAGTGTTCCATTACAGTGTGAAAATAAGAAAAATTCCCTCTTATAGTCTGGGTTCGCAAGAACTGGGGCATCTGCAATGAGGTCTTTTAGTTTAAAATACTGTGTCATCATTTCATGTGTCCATTTTATTGCGGCTCTATTTTTCTGTGCTTCTTTTAATGCTTGTAGTAAGGGACATGTGTATGCCACATAATCAAGGATCCAGACTTGGCAATAGTTACAAATGCCAAGAAACTTTTGCATGTCTTTCACAGTTGTTGGGATGATTATGTTGTGTATGGCAGCTGCTCTGTCTGAGAGTATTCGTTTCCCATCTTTTGATATTAACTGTCTGAGGTATACAACCTCGGCGAGGCAGTATTGCAATTTTCCTTTGTCCACCTCGTACCCCTTGGTAGCTAACACATTTAGCAATGCTATCGAATCTTCTCTGCATTTCTCTTCTGTGTGGTTGCAGACGAGTAAATTGTCTATGTATTGAATAATGGTGTTCTCTACATCTATATTTCCAATGTCTTCACGTAGTACTCTGTTAAAAATGCTGGGGCTCTCACAATACCCTTGTGGAGTCTGCAATGTTCATACCTGTTGTTCACTAATGTGAATGCTGTCAGGTATTTAGATCCTGGGTCGAGTGGTATGGAGAAGAAAGCGTTCTTCAAATCAATTACAGTGAAACAGGATGATTCTTTTGGTATGCTACACAATATTGATTCCGGGTTAGGCACTAATGGGAACTCTTTTTGAATGACGTCATTGAGTGAGCAGAGATCTTGGATCATCCTCCACGCCCCTCCTTTTGCTTTTTTGATCGGGAAAATTGCTGTATTACACAGGGAGTTTGATGGCACTATGATACCTTGTTTTAGGAGTGCATTTATGGTTTCCCTAATTCCCTCCTCTGCTTCTCTGGATATGGGATATTGTTTTACTCTCTGCGGTATGGCACCTGGGTTGAGTTTTATTTTTATTGGTGTCACTTCGTGTAGTAACCCTACATCGTGGGGCCCTGTAGTCCAAATTTCAGGTTCTACCTTTGCCATGTCTTCCTCAAATATAGTCGGTGGGGCATTAACACTAGCCATGAGTGGGTTGTGTACCTCTCTGTTCTGGATCATGATGTTGCATGGTATGCTTATTTCCATTATTATTTCTCCCTCATCTTCATTATCAGTGAATAATTCCTTATCTGTTATGTCCCTTAGTATTATGTTGGGGTCTATGCATAACACAGTTCTCCACTCGCACACATGCGCGTCCAGTCCTATGACCACAATACGTTTGCTGGATACCTGAACAGCCTCAATGTCTATGGACTTGATCGTGCCTGGCACGACATCTGTGTGTGCAATTGGGCGGAATATAAAATCTGATGGTGTTCTCCATTGTTTTCTTATTATCTCTGGTACCACTCGTGCTAATACCTTGATGCCATAAATAAACATATCTATGTCAATGGGTATTCCTCTCACCACAACTTCATTCATCATTGTGCTGATCATTAACATGGCTCGTACTGGGCACACTCCTGGGGTTGAATATACTATTCCTCGTTCTGTAAACGAGATGGTCATATTTAATTTACTTAACAAATCTCTTCCCAGCAAATTGATTGGCGCGTCTTCGTGGTACAGTAAGGGTGCACGCACTGTTTTTCCCCCTACCGTTATATCAAGATCTTTAGTGTAAGGAACTTTTAAAATAGCCCCAGAGAACACCTGTGTCTCCAAATTCATGCCTGAGAGCAGAAACCGCCCTTCCATAAGACATGACTTCTATGCTCCTGAGTCTACCATAAAAATAAACTGCTTATTTCCTATGTCTGCCCCCACTAGTGGTTCCTCTTCTGCACGTAGGGTGGTGGATAGGACTGGACACGCAAGTGTTCCCTGTGGGCTGTCCTAATCTGAATGCCTTTCTTGTCCTGGTACTGAAAAGACATTGTCTCCAACCACTGTCACGCCGCAGAATGGTGCGGGTGCACCATTAGCAACCGTTGCGAAACAATCATGGCTTGTGTTTCCTACCGCGTTTTGTCTTGCCATAGGTTGTGGGGGTGGGTGTTGCCTTTGTTGCATTTGAGGTTTGTTATAGCACTGATCCTGCTGTCTTCCTCCTCCCATTGGTAGTCCATAAGGGCTAACTGGGTGTGGGCACCCCCATCCTTGTTCGTTCTCTATGGGCTGTTGTCCTTGGAAATACCCTAAAGGCCGCATTCTGCAATCTCTTGAATAGTGTCCCCATCTCCCACAGTTCCAACAAGACCCTTGTGGTCCACCTCTCATTCCTTGCCCACCAAATCCTCTACTCCCCATACCTCCAAACCCCCCTCTCTGGCCATGGTACCCACCTCTTCCTCTTGCTGGTCTGTCTTGCCACTGTTGTCTGCCGTATTGCTCTTCTCCATTCCACGGTTCTTGTCCTCCTGTTGCCCACAGTGCTGCTATTGTAACTGGTCTGTTCCCACTCCTTCATCCCCCTCATTTTCTCTAGCTGTGGCTAGGCTGGCGTTGATGGCGGCGACCTTCACTAATTTGTTCTGTACCAGCTTCGCCTCATCTGCCAGCCTTTTTTGTGCTATCTCCTTTTCTCTCTCTTTGATCCTCTTACAATGGTGCACAATTATACTCTGAATTTCAGGCCAACCCTTGGCTTCTATCCCAGCTATTTTATCGAAGGCCTTCTGTACTTCCTTCGGGAGCCCTTTTTTGATGATAAAATAGAACAAGGCGGTGGCCTGGTTCCACGCCGTGCCAGTTTCGCTTCTCCACAAATCCGGCACCCGTAGTATGAACTGCGTAGGATCCTCGTTCTCCTCCATTGTACACTGCATCACTAAATGTAAATCTGGAATATCTGGAAACGTGCGCCGCAATGCATCCCATACTTGTGCTCAAACGTTGTTGAACGCCGACCCATTGTGGCGGTCACAACTCATTGTTACTCCGGGGAATCCGGCCTTTTCCCACGCTGCGTCTGCTTGGTCACCAATTGCTGACACTAATAAACTTTTCACATCTTCTATTGCTAGTGGCACTCCTGCCGTGTTTTTCTCAAAGGCATGTATCCATTTCCCAGCCCCTCCCGATAGTGGGGGGAGGACCTCAGCAAGTTGTTTTTATCCATTTGAGCCCATGGAATGTAATGTGGCCTACCTGCTCCTTTATGTATCAATAGCATCTGCAACTTGTGTTTCTTTCCTTCTTTACTTACCGTACCTCTCTTCATTTTACTTACAATCATATTCCCTCCTCGCTGTCTTAATCTACTCTGCCATATTGGTGGCGATGGTGTATCTGGGTAACAGCGGTTTGGCAGTGGGGACCCGGCCTCAGCAGCTGCCCCTTCATATTCATCTAAGTCACTCCATACCTCTTCTATTTCTGATTCTTGCTCATTGTTTTCTTCACGTCCATCCCCTTTCTCACTTTCTGGGGTGGGTGGGCGTATAATCCTCACGGGTTTGTCATTTAGATGAAACAGGAACTCTCCTGACTGCCACTCTTTCTCTCTCCCTTGTGATATTGATCGTGCTGGCTCTACTTCTCCTGCTGTGCTTAGTGATGGCGTGAGATCTGCCATGGATAATGGTGGCACCTCTCCTCTCCCTGGCAGCATTTGGCCTCTATCGCACAATGCTCTTAGCCGCGTTATTTCCATCTGTGCATGCGCTAGCTGGTGGTCTAATTCTCCTGTTAAGTGTGCCAAATTCACAGGGGGTGCACTTGTTGGACCATACAAACCTCCTTTATCATAGGGCGGCAGTGCCGTAGCCACTGCTCCGTTTGAGGGTGTGGGGGTGGGACATGCTGATGTGTACAGGGGCTCGCTGTATCCTACTGCTGGCCTTGACATTAAGGGGTATATTTTCGTTGTATCACACTCAGCTGTAGTGGTTGTGCACTCGCCCTTTGGCGTTCCGCTTACCTCTCCCTGCGTTTTCTGGTTTTCGTTTGTTCTTTCTTTACTTACCTCTGCTGTGGGCGTAACTTCTTCAAACATTCGCCACAGGTCTAGTACTTCTCTTCTATTCTGTAACTGTTTCCCCTTATATCTTGCCAACAGTGTGTGGACACTAAATCTAACACCCTTTTATCAAATGACCCACCTTCTGGCCAAATTGGCGTCACACTGTCTCCTTTTATCTCTGTCAACATCTGATCATGGTATTTTTGTATCTTCTCACTGTATAAAGGGGAGGTGCTGACAAATATGAGTTAGTGGTGTTACTCCCCCCATGACGATATTTTTCCCTTTGTCTCTACTTGCCCTTCAGTCTCTCTTTCCCTCTAATCACTTCTCCACTTGCCTTTCTTTTCTTCTAGCTGGACAATATACCACAAATCTTCTCAATTACTTGTAGTTTGTATGCACATATATGTATCAATATATATATAAATCAATTTTCAATGTTATCCTTATGATTGTTGCATGTTCAAATTCAACAGTTCACTTTTGCATATTTTGCCACTTTACCCACAAATCAATCACAGTACTTGGATATCCTTGACAAAAATGGACAGAACACAAAAGACATATAACACATATCATGCACATGCACTACCTGCGCGCTTTTACTTCCCGTTTGTCCTTGTTACCACCCCTTTCCCGTTTCGCCTACTCTTCTCATTCACTCCCCACCCTCTTACTCTTTTCCAAGAATTCTTTCGTACCCAGAAAAAGAATGTTCTAAATAACTACTCCGAGTCTACTCAATATACGAGACTCCTACTATTTTCTCTGTATCTTCACTTATTTATTCTGCACTGGACAAGACAATGCTACACGGCGCCGCCTTCTACCCCGTTCAGGCTAGGATACCACTTCTCTTTTTCTCTTCACTTCTCACAAAAACCTAATGGCCATATAAAGGACAGATCAGAAAAGCCTCATCATCACTCATACAGTCCCTACTCTTCCCTATAACCCACTACCTGTTCCCTCCTATTTCCCCCTTACCTTTTCTTGGTAACCTTCGCAACCGGCATTCACGTGTTCAGTCAGGTGACTCGAGGGTCACCTCTCGCAGTCCGACCCCAGTTAGGTCTGCACCCCAACCAAGCCGTGGCCCGCCTCGGCGAGCAGCTTTTCAGTCGGGTATTCGTCAACCGGGAACCCTTGACCCGTCTTCGTAGTGCGCAGAGGTTGGTCGGCCGCGGAGGCGATGGTTTCTCTGGGGGCAGCCCGGATCTCACCGCACGGCGCCGGCCTCGAGGCACCTCTCCGATCACGTCGCAGGGGGTCACCAAATGTTTGTGCCCTCCCTGATTTACACATGTAAAATGAATAAAACAGATACTCCCTAGACAGGGAATAAGGCACAAAAGAGCAGGCTGCGAGAGTTCAAAGAAAAGTTTATCTAGCTCTCTGAGAGCGCTCTGACAAATTATCGTTACATTACATTTTTATACAGTAGTATGAAGCAATTAACATAGGGTACTATGTTGATTCCAGATTGGTCAGTTGCACACTGTCTCAGGTGTGGGTGGCATCTCTGCCTCCGGATTGGTTGCTCGGTTGGCGGGAGGATTGACATCAGACATCTGTGCTCCGAATGGGTGAAGGTCAGGTCACTGTGAAACACGGTGGTCAATATCTAAGCTAATATAATTCATTCTCTATAATGCATGCACTAAATACTAGTGGTTCAAAAGGACTGTTAGTAGTTTATCATGTCTCTATACAAATCACACAGGTGTCTATATCATCTATAACATTTGGGTTATACAGGTCACAGGTTTAAGGGTCTTGACCACTATAATACTTTCATTGAACTGTGGGGTTAGTCTCACAAGAATCTCAGGTATGTGGCCTTTGTTAGTATTAGGCACTATATATTGCAGCAGGGGTCTAATGTTCGTTGGGGGTCTATTGGGTGGGCTTCATAGCATGGTCAGCAGTCTGGCACATGAAAGAAATATCTTGCAGAGACACAGGGTAAGAATGGCCATAAATTTCAACTGGCGAGGGTAAGAGGGCAAGGACACTTTTGTGGAGATGGACGAGCTATGTGCTTAGCTCATGTTGGTTCACATGCAGGACAGTGATCTCAGAAGAAAAGAGGTGTGTTACATTTATTATTTGTTGCAAGCACCTCTGGCTTCAGCGTGAGAATGGAGCTGCAGAGTTTTCCAGTCAGAGTGGAAACAAGGGTGGGGGCCATGTGCTCCGAGCTGCTGCGGCGGGGAAAGGCAGAGAACCTTGTACTATCGCAGTGAGGCCTGGTCACCAAGATGGAGTCGAAAGGGGGTACAAAAATGGATGCCCTATGTCCTGCTCAGTGGTCCCATCTACGCGAATGTAACCCAAAGTTAACATCGCGTAAGGGCAAGGGGCGAACCCACTACTGGAGGCACTTGGTCCAAATTTTGTACTGAGAAGTGACGGCAGAGAGGGGCCTGTTGGCCCCTCGCTCCCACACATTCCCCCCTTTCGTTAGACCATACCCAGATGATGTTACAGAAGAGACTAGCCTGGAATCAATAGAGCAAGTAGACTAACCGCAGCTATAAGGAGCAGATGACATCACGATTGACCTCATGACATAGATACGTTAGACATGAAGTGCATATGAATCCCTGCACGAAGTTACGCAGACATTTTTGTTTATTGCAGATAGACACGAAGGATATGCTTATGACTCACATAGTTAGAGGACTGACAAACAATATACTCTTTTGATGAGCATGAAACCACAAGACGCACAAGAATACATATGAACAGCTTGCTGATGCTTAACGCGACTAACATAGAAGGTCTTGCAAATCAAGATGGAAGCCACAGGTACATTGGGATGAACAGGAAAAGCTTAAAGATTTCGAGATGCAGGGAAAGCTGGCAGGCTGACCCAGTTAGGGTTAGCAGCACAGGCTTCAAATGCAATCACTGTGCATAGATAGCCAAGGACATAGAGAGAAGGGAAGTTTCCAGATAAGCAGAGGGACGGAGCACCTGCAAGAAACCCAAGCTAAATACTCATAATTACAGGCAGCAAAGCTCCATTTTGTGGTCCCTACACACGTGACTCGCACCTGCCAGACAGTGCCTATTAATTTGGTTTAGATAGGGATGCCTATTCCCAAAGAGCTGAAGGCAGTGAGATACAAATGTAACACATGTTCAAAGGCAAATGTTCTCTCTCATGGCCTAGAAGATGGGAGAAGGTAACTTAATGGGAACATCCCCCCCTTTGTTCCCTTCCTTCCGCATCTTAGCCCCTCCCTTCTTCAAGCTATTTTGTACTGTTTTCGATATTGTGTTGTGTTCCACTGCATTGCTTCTTCTAGGCTCTTGTTGTGCTCTGTGCCTTGTTGATGGTATTGACTTTGTGTTGTTCTCGCGGGTTTGATATTGTGCTGTTCTGCATGTTCTTTGGTAATACATTGCATTGCCTGCATTCTTCACTTCCAGGTTCCTGTTGAGCTCTGTGTTTAGCGTTTGGTTCTGTATTACATCTGCTTTCTTACCTCTAGGTTCCCTGCTGTGCTTTCTGCTTTGTTTCTGGTTTTGTATTGCATTGCATACTCTACTTCTAGGTTCCCTGCTGTGCTCTGTCCTTTGTTCTTGGTTCTGCATTGCATCTGAGTCATAGGTCCATTTTTCTTGCTCTTTGTTGTGCTCCCCTCCCTCTCTTGTCCCCCCTTAGGCCTGCCTCCTGTCTACTCCCCTCTTCTACCTCCCCCTTCTTTCCTTACCTCACCCCCTATGGTGCTCTCCGTCTCACCTATCTTCTCTAAGTGCTTTTCTCTCAACTATCCTATCCCTCTCACTACGTCTGCCAGGAAGAAGCTCACAGGCACATCCTGGTCTCCAACCCAGGCCTTCCTATCGCTTACAGACAGACCCTTACCGACATACTCTTTGTCACTCCCTCTCCAGTTATATGGACAATCCATATGGTCTCTGTTCTCCCTCGTTTTTCCTCTTCTCCCATTAATGATGGAACACAGTGGGAGTCCCTCCGGTCTCCCTTCCACTCCTTCCGAACCATTAATGTCTACTTAATGGCTGAAGAAAAAAATGCTCCACACTCGAAGAACTGCGCCACAGCGTTTATTTGTGGAAACTGAAATATAATATATAATATAGTTTTTATCACCAGCCCTGATTTGAAAAAGACACTGGTGTGTCGAAACACGTGTTATCCAAAAGGGCATTATAATCAATAAATTTCAGTTTCCACAAATAAACGCTGTGGCACAGTTCTTCGAGTGTTTCAACTGTTTCCTCAAGGGGTAGGGGTCAAAAGCCCCTTTGTTGCCCCACATCAACTGGGACATCTTTTTGAACTGTAATACTTAACCAGGCGCATGGAAACGGTTTCGTAGTTGGTACAAAGTAAAACCCCACCAGTGTGGCATAATCTACTTAAATGGCACTGTCTCGGCACAGGACCCTCAGGGCCAATCTCCTCCTTTTTGATAGATGCTTCCGGCGCCTTATCAACTTCCTTTCCTCCCCTGCTATCCCTTCTTCCCCCTCTCAGGCTCCTATACCACCTCCTTCCTCAGACACCTCTCCAGAATCTCCTGCTGCTTCTATGGCCACCCCACTGGTACTTTCTTGTTCCTCTCTGACTGCCCTGCCTTCTATTCCCTCCTCCTCTGCTCTTCCTCAGGCACATCCAACCCCTCCACAGGGTGTACCTCTGGCCTGTACCCCTCCCAGGAAGCCCTTCAAATGTGGCAAACCTCTCCACATCGCTACTCTCAACACTCTTTCAGCTTTCTGACATCTGCTGTCTCCTAGAAGTACTTGATTTGGATGTACCCAGTCTCACTGAGACTTGCTACATGTCCAGTTCTGTCACAAGTTTTGACACTGTCCTTCCCAATGACTACAATATCCTCTCCGAACCCAGAACCAACCGTCTCTCCAGGGATGTAGCCTTGATTTACCCAGTGTGGATCCCTGCTTCTATCATTCCAATGCAGGACTCCTCCTCCTTTGAGTGTCTGGTCTGCTGGCTCTCTATCTCTCCTGGCCTCTCTCTCACTCTGGCCATGGTCTAAAGGCTGCCTGGCCAGGTCACGCTCTTTCTCTCTGAGTGGGCTGACCGCTCCTCTTCCCTTATTGCCTCTCAACTTCTCCTCTGAAACCTGAACATCCACCTGGATGCTATCAGCCCTTCTTCGGGACACTTTCACAATCAATCTCTCTCTCTCTCTCTCTCTCTCTCTCTCTCTCTCTCTCTCTCTCTCTCTCTCTCTCTCTCTCTCTGTCTCTCTCTCTCTCTCTCTTTCTCTCTCCCTCTCTCTCTCTCTTCACCCCCCACCCCCCTCTGGCCTGACTCACTATGCAGGGTAAACCCTGGATGTTCTGATCTCCTCAGACCTCACCCTCTCACCACTCCTCGCTCTTGGAGTGATCACTTTCTCCTTTCCTCCCACCTCTCCCTCTCTACCCCTCAAGTCAAGTCGGCTCCAGCACTGCCACCTACCTTCTCGGTCATCCGACCAATGAAGCGTGTGTCAGTTGAGGTTTTTGTTGGTACTTTCTCTCCTCCTCCTGCACCTTTAGGTGACTCACACCCTGACACAGCCCTCTCTAACTTTCATCTCTATATCTCTAACACTCTGGATGTCCTTGCCCCTGTCATGAGGATCCGCTTGAAGCCCAAATTCAAGTCCAACTCTTGGCACGCAAGTGTAGGGCAGCGGAGAGGAAGTGGAGGGCATCGGGCGCACCCCCTGACAAACTGGACTGCCACCTGCTCTCACTCTCTGTCCTCTCTAAGAAGAGATCCCCCATCCAAGCCTGCATCTCTGCGGCATCTAACAACTCGGCCGAACATTTCAAAATCTGCAAGGAGCTGGCCAATCCTGCTGCAGTCTCTACCTCTTCTGTTACTTCCCAGGCCCTCTGCACTGCCCTGGCATCTCATTTCGGAGCCAGGCAATGCAGAAGCATCATTACTGTCAGTCGGTCTTATCTCAATATGTGCCATATCGAAATCATCTTGCCCACACTCTCTTCCTCCACTTCCTCTGCCTCCCCCTCCATCACTCCTGGCCTATCTGAGGCCGTCTCTCTTCGTTCTTTCTCCTCCTTTCCCTTGTTGACCCCTGATGATGTTTCTAGACAAGTCCGATCTATGAAAGTCTTGTCAAAGCTGTTTCTCCCCTGTTCATACAGAACCGTCAAGGACCACATCGACACCCTTGCTCCAGCCTTGGCCAATTCCTGCAATCGCTCATTTGCCACTGGGACTTTCCCCTCCCCCCCTTAAACACTCCTTTGTGCACCCCCTGTTAAAGAAGCCATTGGCCGAGACTTCCTCTCCGGCTAACTATCGCCATCTCCATCACTCCTTTCGTGGGCAAATTCTTGGAAAAGCTGGCCATCTCCCAGCTTAATCTGCCTGCATACTGAATTTATTGGTTGCCTCCACGATCACCCGTCTGGCTTCAGAGCTGCCAGAAGCACAGAAACTGCTCTCCTGAACACTTGTGAAGACATGCTCTCCAATCTTGACTTTAATCTCTAATCTCCCTTCTGTCCTCATTTTCCCCGATCTATCCTTTGCTCTTGACACGGTCAACGATGCCTTCCTGCTCAAATGCCTCCGAGACAACCTGGGTATCTGTGATCAGGCCCTGGTCTGATTGACCTCCATTCTCACCGACCGACCCTCTCAGGTCCAACTGGTGTCTTTCCTCTCTTCTATATTTCTTTCTACTTGTGCTGTTCCCCAGTGGTCTAACCTCTCTCCCTGGCTGTTCAACCAATACCTGGCACTTCTTGCCCACTGCATTGCTACTTTGTGTTCCATTTTTCAGTGTTATGCGAATGACACCTAGCTCTCTTTTGGCTCACTTCCATCACCTCTGTCCATCTCTCATACCAGACTGTCTGGCCGCAATTCTGGAATGGTTTTCCGCCAACAATCTCTGCCTTAATGCCAATAAAACACCTGCTCCCTCCTTTCCTCTCTATCTCTGGTGGCCGAGTGTGGGCCCTCTTCCTGCTTCTTCCTGTGAGGCTAAGAACCTTGGTGTCATCATCGACTCCACCCTCTCCTTCTCTCTTCACATTTCTGACGTCTCTAAGAAGTCAAACTATCAGCTGCACCTCCTCAGAGGTATTCTTCCTTTTCTCACTTTCCCCCAGAAGCTCACTGTCTCCAGAGCTCTAGTCCACTCTAGGCTCCCTGCCTCTCTCAAACTTGACCAGAACCACCTCTGGTTCCAGAAGCAACTCAAGACTGACCTTTTCGCTTCCGCTTTCTCTCCCCTGATGATGAACCTGACTACTCTGCGTACTGGGCACTTGTATACCCTCTGAACTCGGGTCCAGGCTCCAGCATGTCCAGTTGCCCTTGCACTGCCTCTGGGCTCCCCCAGCACTTGGTCTGTTCCTGGAACCCTGCAGTCCCTTCTCTCTGCACGTATGAGCCACCTGCTGGCTGCACATATTGACTTACCTGCACTTCACCCTTCCCCTCCCCCTTGCGCGATCTGAATGACACAAGTCCTAGTAAGATTGTAGTTTTGTCCTCCCTTTGTTTCCCTCTCCTTATCGCGCCTAGAAACACTTGTGTACAAGCACATTATAAATGCCATATCATATCATGCAGGACCTTCAGAGTCGTTCCCATTACCTTGAGTTGCTGCACTCAACCTGGTGTCTCTCCAAGGCTGAGAAGACCCTCTTCGTCCAATCCGAGTTCATCATAACGCTATGTGGGATGTCTCAACCCACTAGTCTAGGCCCTGTAACATTACTGTGCAATGCTGGCAGCAGAAACCTCATAATGGCCGCCGGAAAGCATGCTGCTCGCTAGAAATTACCAGAAAGTGCGCAGTGAAAAGCTGAAAAATAGGCCGCTAACCACTTTTGCCTATGTCAGTGGTAACACAGGAGACCACTGCCAAAACCCATCATTTGGCTGCCCACAGAGAGAAACCATTGCAAAAGAAACAAAGCTGTTTTCAAAAAATCTGTTTTTATTTGGTGTCAAATTTGCAAAAATCAGGGCTCACAAACCACCCATAAAGATCCCACCTCCTTGTTGGGTGGTCAACATCATTCTCCTTCAAGAATCTACATAAATATAAGGTCCACAGAAGTATATGTTATCTTTTGAGGATTGCTTGCTGGAAGAAATCTGTCAAAAATGGGTGTAATACCGTTACTCTCATCTATCAGAAGCCAGCGATTTAAAACCATTTTTTTGTAAAGTTGTACATTGAACCCAAACTATGCCAAAGAAAGACTGGCTATCAGAAGCCTAAGAGGTGGAGACATTTTAAAACTATATTCTGAAAAGGCTTGAAGTAAGCAATGGTTTGATGTATGTGTTAAAAATGTGAGTTATATTATAAGATAAGACAATTTTTAGACTTTGGGTTTCATAGTTAAAAGTTTCCCACACTGTGCTGCAAACAAATTCCACACCTCTCCCTGGCTTGTTGCTCTGAGTGAAAACAATGGAGCCCTTGAGCTGAATCGAAATGCTAATTCTGGTGTGACTGACAACAAACTTCTCTGCCAGGAAGAAGGACATGTGACCCTCTTAGTCAGCCCAGCTCTGGAGGCGGACCAGACTGAAATGTGGATTTAACATTGGAGTAAATATATGTTTTAGAAAAATGTTTATAACAAATTGCACTGAACTGACAAAAATGTGAAACTTTGAGATTGTTAAAATGAAAAATTCACTCACAGTTTAAGAATAAACGAATCCGTGCGATGTTCTGAGACTAAACCCCGGAATTTATTCATATTGTAGCTACTGTGTTTATAGCAGGAACATGAACATTACAGAAATGTGCTCAGATGGGGTGTGCATGCATATATAAAAATTGGTGCAGAACTAATATTGAGAAACCCACCAAAAGCGCAAAAAAGTTGTCATTACTGAACCAAAGCTCTTAGGAAGATGAGAGTTGAACAGAAACGTACCTTAGCCAATCTGTCATGTAATTTATGTAGCATTAACAAGTTGTGTATATTGTAAATATGTGTTTTCGGAAAAATAAGATATACTGTACAGGGACAAAGGGAAGGGTTTTCCCCTAAGCCATAAACATGACACAGGGATGATACACTGCTCCTTTCTCCAATCAGGGGACAGGGAATCCTCTGACCTATCAGATTCTTAGAGGGTTGGGTATAGAGAATCAGCCTCCCCACCCACTTTGGAAATACATAAATAGGGACTGCTGAGGACAGACAACACACACACTTTCCACTTCTCAACTGATTTCTTGGCGAAGCACCCTGCAGGAAGATCCAGACATGGATCCAGAACCCAGACTCCAGAAACAAGCTCTAGAACCAAACTCTAGAACCTTGAAGCAGAGAGGCCTAACCCACAAGCTGAACCTATTTCATTTGGCCTTCAGAACCTTTTGCAACCTGATCCTAAGCCCTATACTTCCAAGGGGCATCTCAAAATCCAACAGCCTGGCTGAGCTGTTTTGCTATTCTAGCTAAGAACCTTGTGCTAGAACCCAGATCCAGACCCAGAGAGCAGAGCTGTATCCAGAACCCATCAGATCCAGTCCAAGAGGCTGCCCAGACCAAAGTGCCGTGTTGAGAGCCCAGTGCCTGATCCTGCCCGGTGGCGAGAGAATCCCAGCCAAATCCCTGACCAGATCTTTGACGGAGCCCACTCCATTCCAAAGCCATAGGAGTGAGTATCCACTCTAGAACTGTCCATAGTCATCTCTTAATTTAAAGTATCCTAATCCAACCACTCTAACCTATCCATAACTGCATTATTGAATCTCTTTTGTCTATCCTAAATTCTTCTCTCCTCCACATAATCCTTGATAATTGTAGCATCAATCATCTATGCGTTGATATTTTTCTGAAGAGGGACAAGTGTTTTGACGGACAGAAGTCAGAGCGGAGGCGCCGCTGTTCTGGTGGCTGCCCGTTGAGTGTCTTGCTTCTTCATAGCTCCTTAGTATAAGCCTATCCTTGTTGGTAAATCTTTAAAGCGCATCTTTCATTTTGAAATCTTGACTCTGGTTATAAAAAATCTACCTTCACAAAAACCTCTAACTTTTGAACCGCACGTCCTAGAACTGAAATGATCCTAAGCTTTCTAAAGAACCTAAATCGACATTATAGTTTTGCTGTAATCGCATTTCACGCACGCAGAAAAATTGCAGCGAATTGCAATTTAGCTCCATTTCACCACATGTCAAAATAGCTGTTTCTTGTTTTCAACTGCTGAAATTTGTTTTCAATCTGATACTCAATCATGAATCATTGCTAGTGTTGACCTGAACCAATCAAAAGTAACTCTCACTTATCCTGAATCTCCTTTAGTGAATTAAAATCATTTAAGCATATTTTCCCCTTCATTGCAATCACATTCAAAAGCATTTTGGCCTGTTTTAAAATCATTCCTGTGGCTCTCTAATCTTGCTGGGGGAACTGGGATTGAACTGCATTATTGATTGTATTCCTGAAACCTGTGTGCCCTCATTTCCACCTCTTCATATTGCATAGTGGGGGGAGTGAGTAATAACATGGGGAAAGAGTGATTATATTGTCTTTTGGTTGCATTCATATCAAGTTTTTTTCTAAGTTGAATTATTTCTTATCATTGCATTTCCTTGAACCATACAAAGTATTCTCTGCTACCTTATCCTTTCTATTCCTACTCCTAAGTGATTAAAGAGATTGTTGATATTGTAATATTACCCATTGCTGATCACGTTCATATTCATAAGTGTGCTATTCAGATATTATTCTATTCATAAAAGTGTGATATATATATATATATATATATATATATATATATATATATATATATATATATATATATATATATTGTTCAATTCTGCAAATAAATATTTTAATTTGCAAAACAAACCTACTTCTTGGCTCAGTGAGGTCGGGGAGATTCAAAGAGAGGGGCGTTATATAAGGGTTCATCATCCAGATTTAAAGAACTTTGCATAAAAATATATAAATAAGGGCTTCCATTGGGCATCCCTTACTAGGCACTGACATAGTTGTAGTGCTGGATTGAAGTCACTTACAGATTGGGGGCTCGTAGCAGGATTTCTGGATTAGTTCTAGCACTTGTGCAGCTTAATACAGTGTGCTAACTAATAGGATACATAAATTCTGTTGGGCTACCACACTGTGTTACACAGTAAAAGCACCCCTCAAAAAGGAACACTCTCAGGAAACGGTCTGTTTTGCAAAATAAAATAATATACTTCTTTAAGTCAGGAAGGAAATCAATTTCCAGAATGGCGACATTGGTAGACATCAAGATAGCTATAGAGCACCTTTTACATAAGCTATTTGTGAGAGGTGAGTGGACTGAGCAGGACCAGAATGTGTGGTTGCAGACAATCACACAACAGATCACTGCAACTGGGTTAGATATCTGGAGAGATCAGGGTCCCGTACATGTGGCCCTGAGTGAACTATATATGGCCCCTAAGGCCAAGGATGTGCACAACAAGATTGCCAAGTAAGCTGCATATTTATATTTATCCATGGGAGCCATACAGGACAAATGTGCTGAAGGCCAAGATCTGGCAAATAGGCAACTGATGGCATTAGAGAAGGCCCAATCTGATCTGAGCAGCTGCTGCATAGGAGCCAGGAGTCAGAAAATGAAAGTAGGCAGTATCTAGTTAATTCAAAGAGGATGTGGGTATCCTGCAACAGGAAAGGACAGACCTGGATACCAGAATTCTGGCCTTGCAGAAGGAGTATCAAAAAGGTTTGGACTCCCTACTGCAGATCCAGAAAAAGCTGGAGCAACAACTGGATTTCAATAGGGCATGCGCAGAGCAGGTAGGCACCCTGCAAAGCCACAGAGATAGAGAAAAGGCAGAGAGTAATACATTATTTCTGAAAGACCTGGACACCCAGGCAGAATTTGAGGAAGAGCACCAGAAAGCTGGTGCCCTTCAAAGGCAGAGAGACAACTTGGCGGCACTGAGGCAGGCTCTTGCTCAGGAAAGGGATACCTTAGGCCAGGAAGTCTGCCACTTAAAAGGGAAACTGGAAGAAAATCACCTGGCCCTCCAGGGACTGGGTGACCTTCAAAAAGAGCATCAAAACTTGTTAGAGCACACCAGGAGGGTGGAAGATGCTCTGGCAAGAAAGGAGCAGGACAGTAGGGACGGGACTCAGGAGGTAACCCTCCTGCAGCAAAGACTGGCCCAGTACTCCAAGACAAACCAGGAAGCACAGAGAGAAAATGAGGCTCTCTGTCAGCACAATGATAGGCTCCAGCGACAGGTAGCCATGCAAGAGAGACTGATAGAGTCTAGTAAGGCCTTGATTGAGGAACAGAAAGCTCAGGCTCTTGCATTGCAACCGGGAGCAGGGGATGATAGAGATGCGGTTCGCTGGGAAAGGGAAACACCTGAGCATAACCTCAGGAACCCTAGTACCAGAGGTCTTCATCTCTCCCAGTCCCTGGACTCTGCCACCCCCATGTCCCCTGGCGCACATGAGCCCAGGGCCACGGGGATGGCAGATTACTATCCAGTCAGAAGTATGGGACTCATGGACCAGCACCTCCCAGGCATGGATGGGCGGGCATCTGGGTATGGGCACCCAAGTACTGTGAAGTTTGGTCGGGAACCCCAGGAGAGTAGGCTCACTAAGGGCATCCTGAAAATCTCTGCCCAGTTAGGTCAGTGGAGGTGGGGGGTACCCATTAAATCTTGGGAGCAAGGAGGAATCAGAAGATTCCTCTGAGCGTCCCAGGACACAGGAGACAAGGTCCCCACATTCTGCCAGCCATTCCCAGGCTCGCAGAATCCAGGAAAACCTGGAAGATCAGACAGGTACCTCTGGGAGCAGTGCCTCTGAGTCAGAGGATGAATGGACCAGGGTTACCTGAACCAAGAAGGCAAAAAAGGGCCTGGCTTAAGGACCCCTTAAAACAGATTAAGGCAATAAGGAGTGTCATCACGCCTTATCACAAGAACGCCAAGTATTCTGTGTGGGAACACTTAAAGATCTTTGAGCAAATGATGGAGACTTTCCATTTGAAAGACAGCAGTAGCTGTATTCTGTACATAAAATGGACATTCTCCCCAGAATACTCAAGTTTCTTTGCGGGGCTGGAGGACCAACATCATTCAAGATGGTCTACATATAGGGCGGCCATCTTAAAGCACTTTTCTGTTCACAGAAATCCTCAAGAGGCTTGCACGGCAGCCTACAATTTACAATGTGGGGAGGATCAGGCCCCACAAGAATTTGTGCAGGAGTTGAAGCGTGCCTTTGCACAGACTACCAAAAGGGTGCGCATGGACAGCAAAGAATTTGTTAATACGTTTTTCCATGCCTTTCCTAAATACATCATGACCCAGCTAGTGAGAAATTTTCATGAGAAAAGGTCACTAGACTGGGTCATTGAACAGGCCACCCGAATCTATGACGTGCTGAAGCCCATAGAAAATAAAAATAATGCTCAGAAAAGCACCAAACCGACCAGCACCCCTGCTGCTGCTAAGGTGGCAGAGATAAAGGTTGCCACCATTTTAGATCTGGAGATGGGGGGGCCTAGAAACTTGCCTGCACAGAATAATTCCAAGCCCAGAAGGCCCTCCGGCCAGTAACAGACAGGGAGCCAAGGAGGTAGTCCCACAAATGGGATCCCTCACTCCCCTGACTGTGTAAGTCCCGGCTACAAGGGAAACCGACCCATCCTGGGTTATGTGTAGACTCCTCCTGCCCAAGGGGAGGATCCAACCAAGTACCAAACCCAGGGAACTTCCCTCCTAACTTCCCCCAGGAGGGCATAAATTCCCCAAATCCTGGGCAGAACCTTTTCCCCAGGTACCCACAGAACTTCCAACCCCAAAATCATCCATCCCTCTTCCTCCACTTTCCTGAGCCCAGACAACCTAATCCGGGAGAGGGGAGGTCAAGGGTGGAGGGGTACCCAAATCTTCCAAACCCGGGGAACTACCAGAGAAGGGATAGCTACCCTTCCTGGGATCAGCCTAGGGGAGAAAACAGAACCCCGTATCAGCCTGAGCGGGTTTCACAGCTTGAGCGCCAGGTCCAAAACATGGCACAGGATCTGGGTCACATGCTGAGGGCTCAGCAGAACCCTCACATAAGCATGCCGGCACACAATGCCCCAAACTCTGGACCTGGTGCTCCAGAACAATGACGGGGGCAGCACCCCGACAACTCACCGGTTCCCAGGGAGGAGGCACAAGGGGAAGGGGGGTGTAACGCCTTGGAGGAAGCTTCCTTCCCCACTTGTAAACAGCCCCTGGAAACCCAGGAACCAGAAACAAAATCTCCTGCCCCTGAAAGTCTGCCACCCAAGGAGCAGAGGGGGGGTAGGAGAAACAAAGGACCCAAACAGACCCATTTTGAGGAAGAGGTACAGATCTTCCAATTTGAAGGAGAGGGATACTCAGAGGATCCTGGGAAAAGGATCTTCTCCTTCAGATATGGGGTAACTCCTCCCAAAGAAAAATGGGTCCCAAGGGATTCAAATCCAGACTGGGAAATGTGGGGACTGAGCTAGTGCCGCCCATCATCTCATCCCAGAACCAACAACATCAAAATCCCCTGGTTCAAACCCATACTGGTGACTGCCTCCAAAAAGGGGTCAGGGGTGGCCCGGAACCGGAACCAGGGGGAACTCAAAACTTCTCCCATCTCTAATTGCCACCTTTTTCTTGCAGATTCCCAAGACTCCCCACAGAATTCTGCCCAAATCTCTTCTCTCTCCATGTCTAAAACTAAAAAACTAGCCCACCAGTTGTCCAAAAATGTGCATTATCTGTGCCCCCTTGCGGAGAAGGAGGGAAGATACTATGCCCCGGTTCAAGTACAGGGGCAGGGTACAATTTTGACACTGAAGGACACTGGATCCCAAGCTACCCTTCTGTCCAAAAAGGCCTTTGATGAACTAAATTCAGGAAGGGGGGAGAATTACCAAATTCCTCACACCTCTCTTCCTGGACAACTTCAGAACTTTGACGGGAAGGTAATTCCCATCGAGGGGACTGCGGATTTGGACATTAAAATTGGGCGACACAAGGTGAAACACCCGGTCTTAATAGTGACTCCAGAGGGCACCCCTTGTTTACTAGCGAATGACCTCCTGAGAAGGTTGTCACCCCTAATAGACTGTGCAAACAAGGTCCTCTGGACCCAGACTAGCCGACCAAAACATAGTGTCAACCATGTTAGTTTAAACGGCACATGCCACATGGTTGAACAAAAATCTGACCAAGTAAAATTTCACTTCCAGAACAACCAAATTCCAGACGTGACAGTAATAGCAGTAGGACAACAGACTGATGATGGGGGTCCTCTCTATTTCTGAAAATCAACCTTCCTTCCAGTCTAAGGTGGTATTCCAAACTGGAAGGAAAAACTCTGAAATTCTTTACCAATCCACAATCAGACATTCCCACTCCTATAGTCCAGAAAGATGTGAAATCAGCTCAGGGCCTGGCTGATATTCAGCAAATTGGAGAGCAGTTGTTCATCCCTGTTCAGTTAAATGAAAGGAAGGACTCTGTTCTCGCCCGAGTGTGTGTGAACAACGGTAAAAGCTTCATCAGCGAAGCCATGTTCCACCAACTCCCAAAAGATCCAGCCATTCCCACATTCCAACTGATAGACTAATGGGAAATGGATCTGGAGACACCCAATTCCAGACATCTCCTGCCAAGCAGGTGTATGCTCAAAATCTCCTTAGGCAACAAGAGCATAGTCCATAATTGTTGGGTCGTGCGAGAAGTCACTGCCACCTTTTACTTAGGCAGTGACATTCTCAATCGCTTTGCTGTTAGTTTGGACCTAATACACTTCAAAGCTTGGTCCAGCTTAGCGGATAATCCCTTGGGCCTTGATGATCCAGAGAAAGCATTTAGGTCAGCTCAACTGCTGCTTTATGCAGTTGAAATTCAGATTGGAGAGGAAGTCACCATCCCAGAAAGGACCCGACAATTCTCCCTGGAAGTGAGAGTTAAAAGAGGACAGAAATTAAAAAACCCTGATGCTTATGTTCATCTAAATGCTTCTCTCCAACAGCAAGGGTTGGGGGTAAACCCAACACCACTAGTCAATATAGAACATGACACCAGTCCAAGGACTGTTTTGACAGTGACAGTGATGACAACACAACACTAGACAGGATCTTTACCCGGCAGGGGGGAACTTCCTGGTGTACACTTCCTGTCCTTATGGTGAGGATGATGTGACTTGTGACTTCAGGAGGGATGAGATGATTTTCCAGGTCCATGAGGGCTGCCTTTCCCACCTGAAGCCACCAGTCCAAATCAGCACTCTGACCAGGGACTTCTCCACCCAGGTTTCAGGCAGATGGTTGAAGAGAGAGTCAACCTAGCTGATGCCTGTGTGGCTCTGGATCAGAAGCAAAAGTTGAAACAAGTTTTCTTGGATTTTCAAGATCTCTTTGCGATGGACTCATATGACAATGGTCGCACCGACATCCACACAACAACAATTCCCACGGACCCTGGCATGACTCCAGTGTTTGTGAAGCAATATTGCTTGCCTCTCAAATCAATGGAGTCTCTTACTGAAATAATTAAGAACTTTGAGTCCCGTGGGATAATCCGTCCAGTCCACAGCATCTTCAATAATCTGGTGCTGGGGATATTGAAGCCAAACGGCCAGTGGAGACTCTGCGCCGACCTTAGGGAGCTCAACAAACGGGTCCATACTTCCCGATTGCCTCTTCCCTACATTGACCAAGGGCTGGCCCAGATCCAGGGGTCACAGGTATTCACTGCAATAGACCTGACCAATGGATACTGGACTGTACCTGTCAGAAGGGAGGACCAATACAAGCTGGCTTTTACCTTTGGGGGCCAGCAGTACACATGGACCCGGACTCCCTTCGGATACATCAACTCCAGCAATGAGTTCAACATTTTCCTACATAAGGCCATGCCCAACCTGGGTGAGAGGTGTAACCTGGCTTATGTAGATGATGTCCTCATAAAAAGCTCAACTGTGGAGGAACACATAGCAGAGAATCGTTATGTTCTGACACAGTTGAGGACCGCCGGAGCAAAACCTTCCTTTCAAAAGGCACGGTGGTGTAAAACCTGTGTTAATTTCTTCGGGCATGAGATTACTCCTCAGGGTCCCTGTCCCCAGGAAAAGAAAGTGGAAGCACTCCAGAAACTGAAAGACCCCACAACTCTGCAGGAACTAAGGAGCCTACTTTGACTGACTAATTACAGCAGAAATTTCATTGAGGGCTACGCAGAGATCACCAGACCCCTGATTCATCTTTTGAAGGGGGGTGGTCAAGTGGGAATGGGGTCCAGAACAATCCGAGGCAGTAAGACAACTCAAAAGAAGCCTCTCACAAGCGCCTTGCCTAGCTTACCCTGTCAGAAACAAGGAGTTCTTCTTGGAGACAGGGTTGTCTAATACATGCTTGACTGCAGTATTATACCAAAAGCATGACAAGGTCAATAAAGTAATCTCCTATGCGAGCAAAACTTTATCCTCTGTAGAGGAAAAATTCAACGATTGGGAGAAGGCACTCCTGGCAACGGTGTGGGCATTGAAGAATTACCGCCCGTTTATCCAGGGGGAACACATCATAGTGGAGACTCCACACCAGCCTCTGCAATATCTCCAGAGTGACAGAATCCCGGCTGGAAATGTGAGTAATTCCCGAATTCCTTCCTGGATTCTGTCAATGCAAGGCTTTCCTGTGGAGGTCAGATATGGCCAAAACAAGAAGAGTCCCCTCGCGCAAGGTGTGGCTGACTTGCATGATTGTGCCAGAGAAAACTGTCTCAAGGACGAAAGTCTAAAAATCAAGGACAACATGGAGGCATACCTTAATTCGGTTTATAGTCATTTAGAAAAGTCAATTTTTTTTTATTACATTTTTTATTCGAAATGGGGGTTTCCCCCCCCAATCCCCCTTTTTTTTTTTTTGGTTTTACCCATTTTTTTTTTTCCCGGACCCCAAAATAAATATATAATTTAAAAAAAATCCCTTAATTCCCCCCACAAAGTCTTTGAAGAAGACAAGTGTGAGGGAATGCCCACTGTCTATGTGGATGGATGCTCTTACCATGTTGACAACA
The DNA here is from genome assembly GCF_040938575.1 of Ambystoma mexicanum. NCBI lineage: Eukaryota > Metazoa > Chordata > Amphibia > Caudata > Ambystomatidae > Ambystoma > Ambystoma mexicanum. Next base: position 1,527,543,148 of record NC_090937.1, read on the forward strand.
ATGGGGAAAAATAACTGGTGGCCGGCGTAGGGAATGCATGGGTGAATGAGACCCCAGAACCCTCCGCTGGGTACAAGATTGGTCCCCGAAGTAGTCAAGTGGCAGAGTTGATGGCTGTGCATCAAGCCATCCTCACTGCTGTCCAACATCAACTCCACGAACTGGTCATAATCACAGATTCAGATTATGTACGGAACGGGTTCGTGGAGCATCTGGTTAACTGGAAAACCAGAGGCATGTTATGTGCTAATAACAAACCCTTGAAACATGGGAAATTAATTCAAAATATTGATGATCTGGTCACCTCAAATGGGATGACCATCTACTGGTAAAAGATCAAGGGACATTCCAAAGTAGAGGGACCAGACAAAACTGGAAATGACTTAGCTGATCAGCTGGCCAAAACCGGGGCCATCCAAGGGGATCTAATAGAGATCGAGTCCCTGTTGGGGGAAATCCAGGTCACTGCTATCACTAGGTCCCAGACAAATGCTCACAATGATCTTTCAACTGCACAATGGAGTAAGGAGACCCCAGATGCTGATTTGATTACGGCTCAAAAAGGGGATCCAATAATTGGTAAGTTTTATCAACACATTGAGGACCCTGAGAACTTTCTCCTGACGGATACCGATTACATTGGGAAAGAGGACCTCAGAGTGTTGATGAAATGTCCAAAAATGTTCCGAATCCAAGACGGTTTGTTGGTGAGGAAATCCCTAGCTGGCCATGATCAGTGGGTGGTTCCTACCTAATTCCGAAGCCTGATGTTAACTCACGCCCATGATGCAGCCACAGCCGAACATAGGGGGTTTCATACAATACTTGAAATCTTAAGAGAGGTTGCATACTGGACACACATGGGGCAGGACCTTGACCAATACTTGAAGGGATGTCTTGTGTGTGCAAAATTTCAGCTGACATCCCTCACACACCGTGCCCCTCTCCAAAAGAGGGGGATGACACTGCCATGGTCCGATTTGTAAGTAGATTTCATTGGGCCCGTGATTCGCTCCTCTAGGGGAAATAAGTACATGTTGACCATGACATGCCTATTTACTAAATGGGTGGAATGTCTCCCGGCCCCAAACTGCAAGGCAGAAACAGCAGCTCCTCTGATGATCAACCACATCTTTTCGCGTTTTGGACTACCCCAAAGGATCGAGTCAGACAGAGGTAGCCATTTCACCAGCAAAGTAATGACCAAGATGTGGAAGATACTTGGGGTTAAAAGGAAGCTACATATTGATTACCGGTTAGCCTCTAGTGGTGCAGTAGAACAATACAACAAAACCATTGTGAGCATATTAAAAACATTTGTGGCAGATTCTGGGCCAAGTTGGGATATTCCATTACCTCTTGTCCTAATGGCCATCAGATCTACCCCTTCATCTGTAACTAAATTGTCACCGTTTGAGCTGATGATTGGACGCAGGATGCAGCATCTGCTCTACAGGACCCAAGAGCAGATATTGATCAATGCCTCCACAACTCATGAGTATGTTGAAAATTTAAGAAAACACCTTCAACATGCTTTTGCCTATGCTCAGCGAAATCTAGAAAGATCAGCCGACAGCATGAAGACCCACTATGACTTAAAGACTACCAGAAAAGAATACAATGTGGGAGACCGGGTCTATCTATACAATTTCCAAAGGAACCAGGCCAAACAGCGGAAATTTCTGCCTACCTGGAAGGGACCTTTTGCAATTGTAGACAAGATCTCACCGGTCGCCTACAAGATCCGCATCCCCAAAGGCAGTTTGGCAGAAGGGGAAGATAAGTGGGTCCATATTAATAAGCTAAAGTGTTGCCATCCTAGGTACACTTTGCAGCAACTGGAGGAGTGTTCTGGAACCCCAGTGTGGGCCACTCCAGATCCATAAAATTCCAACCCCAAAATATTCCTCACATAGTCTATAAAATACTATAATGCAAATATCTACTGATTTATAAAATGTACATGTCCACCCCACTACATTAATAGTGGTGGGGAGATGTCTACAAATATGTTTTTGCTTTGTCATCCTAGGAAGAGAGACCATGGAGACTGACCAAGGAGGACGACCCGGGGACCGTTAGCAAAGATCCAAGGGGCCCGGAGTATCGCTCAATACTCCCATCAGGACTGGCAAGGAGAACCGATCGATCCACCCCTGATGGAGGAAAAGATGCTGCACTTTGCCATTGTGAAATCCGAAGTGATGAGGCTGACATCCCAGTATTGCAAATTTCCATTGATGGAAGATCAACTCCCATCGCAAGAGGGGGGGCTTTTGGGATGTCTCAACCCACTAGTCTAGGCCCTGTAACATTACTGTGCACTGCTGGCAGCAGAAACATCATAATGGCTGCCGGAAAGCATGCTGCTCACTAGAAATGACCAGAAAGTGTGCAGTGAAAAGCTGAAAAATAGGCCGCCATCCACTTTTGCCTATGTCAGTGTTAACACAGGAGACCACTGCCAAAACCCATCATTTGGCTGCCCACAGAGAGAAACCATTGCAAAAGAAACAAAGCTGTTTTCAAAAACTCCATTTGTATTTGGTGTCAAATGTGCGAAAATCAGGGCTCACAAACCACCAAGAAAGATCCCACCTCCTTGTTGGGTGGTCAACATCATTCTGCTTCAAGAATCTACATAAATATAAAGTCCACAGAAGTATATGTTATCTGAACAAAGTCCACTTTTGAGGATTGCTTGCTGGAAGAAATCTGTCAAAAATGGGTGTAATACCGTTACTCACCTCTATCAGAAGCCGGCGATTTAAGACCATTTTGTGTAAAGTTGTACATTGAACGCAAACTATGTCAAAGAAAGACTTGCTATCAGAAGCCTAAGAGGTGGAGACAATTTAAAACTATATTCTGAAAAGGCTTGAAGTAAGAAATTGTTTGATGTATGTGTTAAAAATGTGAGTTATATTATAAGATAAGACAATTTTTAGACTTTGGGTTTCATAGTTAAAAGTTTCCCACACTGTGCTGCAAACAAATTCCACACCTCTCCCTGGCCTGTTGCTCTGAGTGAAAACAATGGAGCCCTTGAGCTGAATCGAAATGCTAATTCTGGTGTGACTGACAACAAACTTCTCTGCCAGGAAGAAGGACATGTGACCCTCTTAGTCAGCCCAGCTCTGGAGGCGGACCAGACTGAAATGTGGATTTAACATTGGAGTAAATATATGTTTTAGAAAAATGCTTATAACAAATTGCACTGAACTGACAAAAATGTGAAACTTTGAGATTGTTAAAATGAAAAATTCACTCACAGTTTAAGACTAAACTGAAATCCGTGCGATGTTCTGAGACTAAACCCCGGAATTTATTCATATTGTACCTGCTATGTTTATGATAGGAACATGAGAAATTACGGAAATGTGCTCAGATGAGGTGTGCATGCATATATAAAAATTGGTGCAGAACTAATATTGAGAAACCCACCAAAAGCGCAAAAAAATTGTCATTTCTGAACCAAAGCTCTTAGGAAGATGAGAGTTGAACAGAAACGTACCTTAGGCAATCTGTAATGTAATTTATGTAGTATTAACATGTTGTGTATATTGTAAATATGTGTTTTATGAAAAATAAGATATACTGTACAGGGACAAAGGGGGGGTTTCCCCTAAGCCATAAACATGACACAGGATGGCACACTGCTCCCTTCTCCAATCAGGGGACAGGGAATCCTCTGACCTATCAGATTCTTAGAGGGTTGGGCATAGAGAATCAGCCTCCCCACCCACTTTGGAAATACATAAATAGGGACTGCTGAGGACAGACAACACACACACTTTCCACTTCTCAACTGATTTATTGGCGAAGCACCCTGCAGGAAGATCCAGACATAGAGCCAGAAACCAGACTCCAGAACCAAGCTCTAGAACCAAACTCTTGAACCTTGAAGTAGAGAGGCCTAACCCACAAGCTGAACCTTTTTCACCTGGCCTTCAGAACCTTTTGCAACTTGATCCTAAGCCCTAAACTTCCAAGGGGCATCTCATAATCCAACAGACTGTCTGAGCTGTTTTGCAATTCTAGCTAAGAACCCTGTGCTAGAAACCAGATCCAGACCCAGAGAGCAGAGCTGTATCCAGAACCCGTCAGATCCAGTCCAAGAGGCCGCGCAGACACCAGTGCAGTGCTGAGAGCAAAACCCAGTGCCTGATCCTGCCTGGTGGTGAGAGAATCCCAGCCAAACCCTTGAACAGATCTTTGACGGGGCCCACTCCATTTCAAAGCCATAGGAGTGAGTATCTAGTCTAGAACTGTCCATAATCATCTCTTAATTTAAAGTAACCTAATCCAACCACTCTAACCTATCCATAACTGCATTATTGAATCTCTTTTGTCTATCCTAATTTCTTCTCTCCTCCACATAATCCTTGATAATTGTAGCATCAATCATCTATGCGCTGATATTTTTCTGAAGAGGACAAGTGTGTTGACAAACAGAAGTCAGAGGGGAGGCGCTGCTGTTCTGGTGGCTGCCCGTTGAGTGTCTTGCTTCTTCATAGCTCCTTAGTATAAGCCTATCCTTGTTGGTAAATCTTTAAAGCGCGTCTTTCATTTTGAAATCTTGACTTTGTTTCTAAAAAATTTACCTTCACAAAAACCTCTAACATTTGAACATCACGTCCTAGAACCAAAATGTAACTGTCATTTTTAAGCTAAGATCCTATAGTTTTGCTGTAATCGCGTTTCACGCACGCAGAAAAATTGCAGCGAATTGCAATTTAGCTCCATTTCACCACATGTCAAAATAGCTATTTCTTGTTTTCAACTTCTGAAATTCGTTTTCAATCTGATAATCATTCATGAATCATTGCTAGTGTTGACCTGAACCAATCCAAAGTAACTCTCACTTATCCGGAATCTCCTTTAGTGAATTAAAATCATTTGGCATATTTTCCCCTTCATTGCAATCACAATCAAAAGCATTTTGGCCGGTTTTAAAATCATTCCTGTGTCTCTCTGAGCTTGCTGGGGGTACTGGGATTGAATGGCATTATTGATTGTATTCCTGAAACCTGCAGGCCCTCATTTCCACCTCTTCATATTGCATAGTGGGAGGAGCGAGTAATAACAGGGGGAAAGAGTAATTATATTGTCTTTTGGTTGCATTCATATCAAGTTTATTTCTGTGTTGAATTATTTCTTATCATTGCATTTCCTTGAACCATACAAAGTATTCTATGCTACCTTATCCTTCCTATTCCTACTCCTAAGTGATTAAAGAGATTGTTGATATTGTAATATCACCCATTGCTGATCACCGTTCATATTCATAAGTGTGCTATTCAGATATTATTCTATTCATAAAAGTGTGATATATATATTGTTCAATTCTTCAAATAAATATTTTAATTTACAAAACAAGCCTACTTCTTGGCTCAGTGAGGTCGGGGAGATTCAAAGAGAGGGACGTTATATAAGGGTTCATCATCCAGATTTAAAGAACTTTGACATAAAAATATATAAATAAGGGCTTCCATTGGGCATCCCATACTAGGCATTGACTTAGTTGGAGTGCTGGATTGAAGTCACTTAAAGCTAAGCTTATACTATGTTGCATTGGCCAACCACTTGTCACTAACTTGTAATTACACTTTTGATATTTTTGGAGGTGGTCACAGGAGGAGCCATCAGATAGTGTTTGTCCAATAAATGTACTAATCCATTATATGATCTATATGTAGTTCACCTACGCCACTAGTCCCATATCCAGTCAGCCTGAGTAACGCGAGACTGGGCTCTCGCTTCCTCTGTAACAAGATGACAATCAGGCCTCATGCTCAACCGGCCTCTCACAGCCTGATCAATACCCAGACTATTATCCCTCGTACTGTGCTCACTGACTCCAACACAAATGCTTGCTCACCTGCCACTATAATTCCATTACCTGGAGCTTCAAACATAGATACTCTAGCCATCAAAGGAGCCCTTATCAATGCACGATGCACCATCCATGTTAGCTCACACCCTCGACATTGCCAACCAACTAGACTTCCTTGCCATAACAGAAACCTGGTTATACCCAGCGGGAGGACCAACCCTATCCTTGGCTCTCCCAGATAACTATACGATCATCCGAGCTGATAGAGGCACTGGCAAAAGTGGGGGAGTGGTGTTCATAGCCAAATCACACCTGGGTCGCAGAGAAGTCCCCAGAGCTTGTTTCCCGTCAGCCGAACTTCTGTCTGTTAAACTCCCTATCTCAGCCCGGACTCTTTTACTGCATCTTATTTACCAGCCCCCTGGCTCTATTTCTTCCTTTGAGGAAGGCATTCATCTCCACCTGTCCCAAACACCAAACTAGTTTCTCAAATTATACTATTGGGAGATCTCAAACTAAGCCTTCATGACTCTAATGACTCTAACGCCACCATCTTATAAAATTCTATCACTCAACTTGTTTTCAAACATCGCATTAATGAACCCACACACAATAAGGGCAGAACTCTGGATTGGCTGGCTGACCTAAACTGCACCCATTCTTTAATAAAGCACCCTGTGCATGGTCAGACCACCATTGCATCACCTTCACTATACAGGAGAGCCCCCATTTCAATACCAGTGCCGCCATCGACCCACAAACCATGTCTAGAAATAACCGTAATATAATATTAGACAACCTAATCCCCTTACTACAGCCCATCACTGACCCTTTTAAAAATTCAGACAAGGACCCGTCCTCATTGGTCGAATCATACAACTGTACCATAGAACAAGCCTTAAATAAAATTGCTCCCAGTAAACTAAAAAAGGCTAAACCTTCAGCCCATTTAAATAAATGGTTTACAGCTGACCTAAAATCACTCCATAATGCTAAAAGATCCTCCAAAGCCAATTGGAGAAAAACACCTACAATCACTAACAAGGAAAAGTCCATTACTGCCACAATAACTTATCAAGCAGCTATTCTCAACACCAAAAGAGAAATCTACAATGTCAGAATTCAAAATGCAAAATCTGGCACGAAAAAGCTCTTTGCTATGCTAAGGGAACTGGTGTCCACTGCACCGCCTACAGAAGCCAGCATAAAAGATGAGGCCTGGTGCGTGAATATCTGGAAGGCCTTATCTGACAAAATAGACTTACTTCAAGCCAAAGTCGAGACTAAAAAGAACAGCATAGCATTGATCTCTAAATCATGTAAAGTACCTGAACCTCAATCTCCTTCATGCCACCCTTTCTACTTCTCTCCAGTCACTACGAAAGAAGTTGAAAACATCATCATTGGTCTAAAACCGTCAATATGCCAGGGAGATATTTGCCCAGCCTCCGTTATTAAGGATGGTGCAAACAATCTAGCTCCATTCCTCACGGCCTTAATTAAGTCATCCTTCAAAAGTTGCTCACTCCCTAACAATCTTAAAGAGGCATGGGTTATGCCTCTCCTCAAAAAACCTAACTTAGATCCATACATACCTACTAATTACAGACCAATAACAACAGTCCCTTTCCTCCTAGAAATACTAAATAGGGCGGCCTATCTACAAATACAAAGACACTTGGAGGACAATTACCATCTAGGCCTGCGTCAATCTGGTTTTAGACCTAAGCACAGCACTGAAACCACCCTCCTGGATCATAAAATCCAAATGGATAAAGACAAAGGTAATCTGGCAATCCTTCTTCTGCTGGACCTCTCAGCAGCGTTTGATCTCGTCGACCACCAGATCCTAACCAAACATCTGACCACAGCTGCAGCCTTCTCTCCGAAAGCCGCTCTTTGGTTAGGGTGTTGACCTGAACAGAGGGTGTCAGGGAGGAGAGGCAGTCATTGTGGACCTGGAAGGTCACCTCATTCCTCCTGATGTCAAGGTCACCTCTTCCCCCCGTAAGGGCAGGAAGAGTACACCAGGAAATTCCCACATTGCCGGGGGAAGATCCTTTCTGGCGGTATGTTATCGTCATTGTTATTGTCAATGTCATATTAGTCATTGGGGATTGGTCCTATCAGTTCATTTCCTAGATCCATGAAAAAATGCTGGTCATCAACCGCCATTCCAATAATGGTGCCTGCACCCAGAGTGATACTCCTAAGGTCGCTGTTATCAATCACTATTGGAATAGTGCTGTGTTACATATTAACTAATGGTGTTGGGTTTAACCCCAACCCGTGTTGTTGGAGATGGGCATTGAAGTGTACATATGCGTCTGGATTTTGTAGTTTCTGTCCTCTTTTAATTTTTATGTCAAGTGTGAATTATCGGGTCCATCTTGGGATAGTGACCTCCTCTCCAATTTGAACTTCAACCGCATACGGCAGCAATTGGGCTGACCGAAATGCTTTTTCAGAATAATCAAAGCCCATTGGATTGCCCCCCCAGTCGGGTCCAGGCCTTGTATTTTATAAGGTCCAAATTAATTGCAAACCAATTGAGAATGTCACTGCCTAAATAGAATGCAGCAGGGACATCTCGCACGACCCAACAATTGTGCTCTATGCTTTTGTCACCTATGGAAACTTTGAGCATACACCTGCTAGGCAGGAGAGGTTTGGAATTGGGAGTTTCCAGGCCCATTTCCCACTTATCAATTAATTTAAATGTGGGAATGGTTGGATCTTTTGGAAGTTTCCTGAACATGGCTTTCCATTGTTCAATCACACTCTGGCGAGAACAGACTCCCTTCCCTCATTTAACTGAATAGGGAGGAACAACTGTTCTCTTATTTTCTGAATGTCAGCTAAGCCTTGAGCTGGTTTTTCATCACTCTTGATTATAGGATTTGGATTTTCAGAATGGGAATTGGTATAAAATTTCAAAGTATTTCCTTCCAGTGTGGAATGCCACTTGAAACTGGAAGGAAGGGTGATTTTCAAGAAAGGAGAGGAGTTCCCATCACCAGTTTGTTGTCCTACAGCAATTACTGTAATGTCAGGTATTTGATTATTTTGGAAATGAAACTCAATTTGATCAGATTTTTGTTCAACCATGTGGCATGTGCCATTTAAACTAACATGGTTGACATTTTTTTAAATTGTATTAGCCGGTTAGTCTGAGTCCAGAGAACCCTATTTACAGAACCTCTCAGGGGAGACAACCTGTGCAGGATGTCATTCCCTAATAGACACAGGGTCCCCTCTGGAGTCAAGACTATGACCGGGTGCTTCACCTTTTGTCACCCAATTTCTATTTCCAGATCTGCAGTCATGGGAATCTCATTCACGTTGAAGTTCTGGAGATGTCCAGGAAGAGGGGTGAAAGGGATCTGGTGTCTCTCCCCCCTTCCTGAATCGAGCTGCTCAAAGGCCCTTTTTGACAGAAAAGTGGCTTGGGATCCAGTGTCCACCAGTGCTGAAAATGCACATTGCCCTTGAACTCGGACGGGGGCGTAGAATCTACCTTCTTTCTCCTTCAATGGGCAAAGGTAATGGGCCTTTTGGGCAAGCTGGGGTGTCAATTTCTTTATTTTGGACTGCGACAATGTGGAGTTTTGGACAGTTTTCTGCAAAGGAGTCTGGGAATCTTTAAGAAAAATTTGGCATCCTGAAATAGGTGGGATTTCGAAATCCCCTTTTTCCCTTAGCTCTGTTCTGCCCCCTCTTACCTGGTGGCAGTCACTAGAACCAATTTGTGGGGAGGATCCTCCATCAATATTTCGTTCTCTGGGTGACAGTACTGGGGTTCAGGGATGGGCGATTGTGCATCAGTCCCCACACCTCCCCAGTCTAAATTCTGGTCTCTTGGGACCCATTTTTCTTTGCGAGAAATTCCCTGTACCTGAAGGAGAAGATTTTCTTCCCAGAATCCTCCAAGGATTCTTCCCCTTCAAATTAGAGGACACTGACTTCCTCCACAAAATAGGTATTTTTAATTTCTTTGTTTCTCCTACCCACCATCTGTTCCCTGGGTTGCAGATTTTTGGGGGAAAGAGATTTAAGTTCTGGTTCTGATGTGTCCATGGGCTTTTCACAGGTCAGGAAGGAAGCTTCCTCTAGGGCTTTGCACCCTCCTTCCTGCGGAACTGGTGGGCTGCCGGGATTCTCTCGCCGCCAATGTTCTGGGGTGCTAGACCCTTGGTTTGCAGGGTTCTGAGTCACCATGTTCATCTGAGGGTTCTGCTGATCTGCTGAGCCCTCAAAATGCGACTCAGGTCCTGAGTGAGGATCTGGACCTTTGCACTCCAGTTGGGATACCCACTACAGCTGGTATGGGGGCCTTTGCTCAAACCTAGGTTGTTCTTGGGAAGGGTAACTATCCCTTCTCCCGGAGTACCCTGGGTACTGGGTATTCCCTTAGCAACCCTCCGCCCTTGGCTTCCCTCTCTCAGATTGGGTGGTCTGGACTCCTGAAAGTGGGGAGAGAAAGGAAGGTTGTCCTGTAGGTGGGGGTTTGGAAGGTACAGAGGGAAGAAACTTAACCCAGGATTTGGAGGATTACTGCCCTCCTGAGGGAAGTTAAAAGGGAGGTTTCCTGGGGCAGTACTCACATTGTTGGATCCCCCCTTGGGCTGGGGGAGTCCACACGTACCCCAAGATAGGTCTGTTGCCCTTATACCTGGGGCTGATATAATTAGCAGGGTTAGAGGTCACATTAGTGGGATTACCTACCTCACTACCACCTGCTGCTGATTGATCAGAAGGCCTTTTTTGTCTCTGATTTAGCTGGTTTTGGGAAGGTGTGTTTTAGCCCCCTCCCCATTTATATGTCCAAAATGGGGGCAACCTTAACCTCCACCACCTTAGCAGCCGCGAGGGTGTTGGTTGGTTTGGGTGTTTTTGTTTGGTTTTTGGTTTCTGCAGGTTTTTGGACCTCATAGATCCCGGTAGCCTGCTCTATTATGCAGTTCATGGTCCTGTTGTTGTGAAAATACCTTACCAGCTGTGTCATTATATATTTTTGGAGCACATTAAAATAGGTGGTTATAAATTCTCTACTATTCATGCGCACCCACCTGGTAGTTTGCGCAACAGGCACATTTTAGCACCTGCACAAATTCTCTTGGGGCCTGATCCTCTGTGCACTGCAGATTGTAGGCCGCTTTGCAAGCCTCCTGGTGGTTTCCGTGGGCAGAAAAGTGCTTCAAGTTGGCCGCCTCTTAGGTGACCACCTTGAATGGTTCTGGTCTTCCAGCCCCACAAAGAAGCTGGAGTACTCCAGAGAGAACATCCATTTGGCATAGTCTATGAAATTCTGGCTATTTTTGATGTTAAACGAGTCCATCATCTGTTCATATAGATCCAGATGCTCCCAGACAGAATATTTTGCATATTTGTGATATAGGGTTATACACATTCCTAATAGCCTTAATCTGCCTAATGGGGTCTTCCATCAGAGCTCTCTCTGGAGTCATATACAACTCGCTCAAGGCTTGATGTAATAGGCCACCATCTTGCCATGCATCCACGTTCATGGCAGTGACCTGTTGCATCATTTCTACTAGCCAGGCCTCCTCATCTTTCACTGCCCATTCCCCTCTGACAAATAATTTGTGCAGATGGTGCTGCCTAGCCATGTTTATCTCCACTAAGGTCATTATAGAAGAGTGTTCTTCCTTTATTAAATTATTTATATAAGGATAAACCTTTTTCTGTTGCTTTTTGTCTAGTTCAGGGTTGATTTTACTTTATTTTTACACACAGGCCTGATACTTAGCGTCTAGATTTTGGGAGGTGCTTTTACAGTGTAACACAGCTTTCAAAACACAAAAAGTATCACTACTTGTTCTGGGTTAGCCTGCTGTGTTAAGATGTCATGTTTGGAAACACTATCCCAATCCCAGCAACGAGCCCCCACTGTGTTAGGGATTTTAAAGATGCGGCACAATCCAGACCAGGACACTTTCTACTGGCCAGGGATGCGGCGCACAATTAAAATGCGTTTATGTTTATTTCCTTCAGATTCAATTTTTGAGAAGGCAGCCAACCCGTCTCACACAACCCCTTAATGTACACCCTGTGTCGCAATGGACCATGAACCAGGCCGGTGTATAATAATGACATATGTATTTATTTATTTTTATGAATAGAAATAAAAAAAATCAATATAGGGCAGCAATCAGCAGTGTGGTGATAATTACACAGGAAAATGATAGAATACACTTAGTTTAACCTTCTAACCTCAGATACACAATGCACAATTGCAAGAAAGCAAGATTACATTTTGTTAGTGCTTTTAAGTGGCACCACAGTTAAACATTCCCCCTGCAACACTCTCTGAAACCCCTGTTAACCAAATTGTGCGTGGATGGAGAGGAGTAGCAAGGAGTGAGGTATATTAGACACAAATCAGAATGAAAATCCGAACTACCACCTCTGAAAGGGAGGCCAAAATTGGATTAAGCTCCTTTGAAAACGAGCAAAATGGCACTCAGAATTACAGAATAGTTATTTTACATGTGCGGTTGAATGGATAATACAAGATCATTTGAGGCTGTACTAATGAGACAAGAAAACGTACAAGCTACAAGGCAATTTACTGACAATGGGCATACAGTTTAGAAAATCGACTTTGGAAGGAAAAAAACAGTGCAGCAAGAATCACACATGGCAAAATTGCATTTGCTTCGTTTGACGGGTTAAAAATAGCAAAACGGCTTGGAAAATGGGCTAAACAGACATAATCAGAAATCGGTATTTAATGCTAAAATACAAAGGCACATAACAGGTATGATATGAAAGTGAAAGTGTGACTCTGGATGGGGGCAGTAAGGATTCTTTGTAGAGAATAAATTGAATGTTCTAATGAAAGCAGTTACACAGGCAAAATCTGTTTTAAAAGAAAAATTACAGGTTATACTGAGAATATTTTTTTAGTGGCTAGATTATTAAACAAAGACACTGCCTGCGAAAAGGTTAAGTTGCAATGTTAACCTATTCACGCCGTGTGCCTCTTTATATGGGAATTAATTAATGTATTCCAAATAGTACTAAGGACTTATACAACGGACTGAAATGATTTGGAGAGAATGGCACTTACACATGAAGACTAACAGAGTGTTTCTTAAGGACAGGGTACACAGAGGATTCTGGCAGTTTTAAGAAGTTACTGGGACACTTATAGGATTTCTTATAGGGTTTCATATGGGGTTGGGCAAATGGCAAGATAACAAAGCACTGGATGCAGCTTTTTGGTTACTGGGGAAGGGTAATACTAACAAAACGCACTTGAATGCAATAGTTTTGACAGCCAGCCAGGCCTCTGGACATGGGACAAGGATCTGGTCACTTGGGCAACAGCGGCTCTCCTCTAGGGACTCCGCGAGGCAACCGTGCTCTGGTCTGCATGGACAGCGGGGTGCATCTGCTGGGCAAAGCAGATACCGGGGTAAAGCAGGACTGGTCACTGGATAATCCCAGAAGGGTTCAGCAGCCTTTCCCCCTTTCTTCCTAGATTATTGGGATTTTTGTAGGGTTTTAATTCTGGATAGCAGTTCTGCCTGGATAGGAGGTACTGCATGGATTAGGATCAGCTACCCCTGGCCTGGCACTGGAATCTGGAATTTTGCAGGGTGAACGTGGAATGCCTGGATCTCTGGAAGTTGCTGCTTGGATTTTTGAATGCTGGATTTTTTTTAATGTCCTGAATTTTGAAGGCCCCCTCCTTATTTAACGTGAATGACATCAGAGTATTTTTAATATGTGGGCAGAACTAAGCTGGACATACCTCTAAAATTGGATAGGTCAGCCAGAGGAGGTTGCCGCCTCCCTGTAAGCAGATTGGACTGAAAGAAGTGACTCAGTTTTAGTGTGTGTGTTTTTATGAGGTGCTTTGTTATACCAGTTACTTTTGCCAAAATCAGTTATTGAGCAAAACACTCATATTTATAAACGTCACCCTTATAAAAATACCATATTTCACATGGAGCATACTATAAGTTTGTACAATGCTGTTTAGCCCTTTTGAAAATCTTTTGCAATTTCTATGGCAAATATTACCGCTAAAAATCTACAAATGGGTACACTGAAGCTTATCAATATCTGACATATTTGCATTTAAGTTTCATAACTGTAGCATGTACGCTTCCCCCAGAAATTACACTTGAATGCCATTCACCTCACCCACATGCTAGGAAGATCCACATTGCGCAAAAATTACATTCAAGCGGTCAACATTTTACATTACTGCTTCTTTAAATTACTGAAATAAATGTCTTTATATGAAAGGTCTTTTTAATCACATGGGCCGGCTCTGTTAAAAAAAAGTGGGCAGTCCTTTCAATGCCTCAGCCAAATGTCTTGCTCTGGTCAGCTTTGCCCAGAGGTTGCTATGACTCCACTTTGACCCTAGGCAGTTGAAGCTGAGGAGAGGTGTCAGAGGATTTCACACTTTAGTGACAGGGCTGTCCATTGTCCCAGGCTGCAGCAATGTCGCTGTGTCTGATGAAGTTGCCACTTCCCACACCTCCAGGCCTTTCATATGGAAAAGGAACTTCTTTCCCCATGGGACTGACACATTAGAAGTGCTTGCCTTACAAAGACAGATTTGACAGCGATTTCTGAGCCTAGCCAGGATGTTTAAGTTCTTTTTGCGGGGAAAAATGAACTACACAGAGTAAAATTTACCTATATTTTGGCAGCTTTTTGTCCCAACATATACAGTATGTTATATAGTAGTTATTTCCATTGAGCCTGTACAATATCCTCTCAAAACTATGCAGAACAGTTCAACACAGGTTCATTTTACTTTCCCTGGTCATTTCCAAATGCGATTTTCCTCACATCTGTATTCTGAACATTTCCACAGCTCTGGTCAATTTCTAATACACAGGGATCTGTTCAATAAAAGGGTTCTTTGAAACTGACATAAGCAAAGGGAGAAAGAGAGAGCTTCTTGTGAGGGATTTTGCCTGTGTTACTTTATTGCAAGATTAAACGCTTGCTGTACGGCCTGAAACTAATTTCTTTGCTCTTTCACAGATTTTGCTTGACACAACATGCCATTCGATGAGGAATGCCCCCATTTGCTGGTGTACAACCTGAATATGGATGAACATGGCTGTGTTTTACTAAAACCCACGCTAGGTGATGTTCAAAAATGCAGATAGCACCAGTGCAGAGTCGTTTTACATAGCACATTTTCTTTGGCAGTTCAAAGTCTTGAGCTGGCAGCATAGCAGCACTGAGCCAGGCTGCTTGTGAATTCTTCTTTTTGGTGCAGATGAAGAAAATAACTGCAGCCATTCTCAGGGTGTTATATGTTCCATCTCACCCCATATGTGCTCAGCAGAGCCAGCACAGCCATTATTTTTGTAACTGCAAAACACAGTTTTGATGATGCCAGGGAATAAGGGCTTAGCAGAGCCAGTGCAGCCATTCTTCTTGTAACTGCTGAAAATGCAGTTTGGTGGTGCAGGGGTGTTCCGCTGGGCTGGTAAATGTACCCCACAATATGCACAAGTAAACAACCAATTTAACAAGACAATATAGATTAAAGATGTCATAACAACGTGTACCCATGAATAACCCTCAATGGAATTAACACACATAAATTAATTCACACATAATCATAGTCCAATTAATAAGGATTTTAAGCTAGTATGTAACGCAGGCCTTGTAATCCTTTTCTTTGAAAACCAACAAAGAGAGAGGATGAGGTTTAATCACCCCAATCTGCGGGACCTTAAATAAACCTCAGGGTCCCCACCAGAATCAGTAACCGGTTTCGATGTAATTGGTCAACTTTACCACATCTTCTTCAGAGTGATAACACTATAGAAGAAAATATATGTATATGTATTCCCAAGTTGCTGTTTATTGAATTTTTCCCAACTTTATTAGATGTGTTACTCATTTAAATACAGGACGGAAAATAAACCTGAGCTGTAATGAAGGTATTAATGGAAATGCCCTACTACACAAATAGTGGCAAACTCCTCAGGTGTGCACAGACACACCACACATTACTCACAATAACATGGCCTGGAGTTCAATAAAAGCTGCATAAAGAACTGAGAACCTTATTTCTGATTGAAAACCTAAAACAAACTTAACTGAATAGATGTGCTGTACAGTTGGGTCGCATACCTTCAAAGTTATATGCATTTCATATGCAGCCAAAAACATTAGACTTCTACAACGTGTACCAAAAACGTTCCTCACGTTTTAAGCCAAGGCACTACTGCTGTGTGTGCCTCTGTAGAAATAAATGCCAAGACCGGTGATAGTTAATTGAGGCATGAACTATTAAAAGCAGAGGTGATAATGTATAAACATCTTACACGTGGCAGCGTCGCATCCTCTATAAAGCAGCGTGAAATGGGGGAAACATTTATTCCTATCAGATTTTAAAATTCACCAGCCGCCACTGCATCCCTACTACCCTGCAAGATCTCCTAGAGGTTATATAGTTCTTAATTGTAGGCTTCTACTGTCATGTCTAAGGCACTTTCTAAGGGAACTCACAAAGGTCATGTCCATTTCTAAGTATCTGCTTCTGGGACTTCCTAATGGTGCTTGGTTTTCTGTTTCCCTCACTCTGTGGTCAGTTTTCCAAAATATTACCACTCGAGTTTCTCTCTGTCCCTCTCTCTACCTGAACCATTTCTCGTTTTTTTTTGCAATACCTCTCAATTTATCACCACATGTCTCTGTTGAATCTTACTGATCTCCCTTTCTCTCTCCCTCTCTTCCTCTCTCTCTCTTTACTTCACTCTTCCCTGTCTACACACTTATCTCCCTCCATTTCCTGATCTCACTTCCTACTTCTCTCTCTCCTTCCATGTCCTGGTCTCACCACACTCCTTTCTCCCTCTCCTCTCTATCCCTCTACTACTTTCCACCTACTGTTCAATTTCTTCGCTTCCAACACTGCTTCTATCGCATTGCTCCCAGTATCCTTCTGACACTCTCTCTCTCTCACACTAAAATGTACACACGTCACACACACCAACACTCTCTCAAACCCTCTGCTCTCTCTTAAACACTCCCTCACATCTACACAACACACCATCCTCTCTCTCTCTCACATACAGTACTTTACCTGCACTATCCAAAACACTGCGATAGTCTCTGCACCACTCCTTTCCACCTCCCACCATCCAGTGCTTGGTCTTTTAGTCCTTGCACACATCACCAGATGACCCTTCAACTCTGTCTGGCTTGATGGGGTTTTTATAGCCCAGCTAATCCTGTTATATTTCTCTTTCTCAACTTCATTCTCGATCTCCTTCCTGGACATGGGACTGGGTCAGCGAAGTCTCCAAAGGCTTACTTGCCATCCCATCCTCTTTTTGGTCACTGGCGGGATCAACGCTGCAGCCGGTGCACACATTTTGTGCTTGCTGTCTCCATCTTCATTCCCCGATAAGTTATCCTGGCTCTTCTTGCTCAGAGTTCATCCACTGGTGTGGAGTTGGGATTTATTGATCATGGCATTTGGATATTCGCAACCGCTCAGCTTGTGATAACTAGGTTGTTTCTGAGGCTCTGCTCCGGCTTTTTTCTTCTGCTGTCTGTGTATTTCTGGGATAAGTATTTCTGAAATACAAGCACAAGAGCCCTGGCCACAACAGAGGCTGATAAACATTGCAGAGGAGGGAAAGTGGCACACATGGTGTCACGCATGTTCATGCATTACATGGATGTTTTCTTAGGGGAGATGTTTGGTGTTGTCCAAGGTGGTCTGTATGGCTTGGGGTTTCCTATGTTCCTCATGATGTGGCTTGAGGTGTATTATCCACCTCCTATGCTGTTTTGGAGATGTGGCAGGGTCGACAGGATTTCAGTTTAGTAGTGTGTTGGTGTGGCAGGTCGAGGTCAGGGTGTGGCAGACGCAGAGGTGCAGGATTGTGCTTGGATGTGGCAGGCCTGAGATCTGGGTGTGGCAGACTCGGGCAAGAGGAGTTGTATGCTTTTATGTTTTGGCTGCGAGTGTAGGTAATGATTGCTCTTTAATGGGGCAGGATGGTGCTGGGTGTGGCAGGATTAGGTGGGATTGTTCAGTGTTAGAATGCCAGGCATCCAGTCTGTGCCTTGCACAGAATTATTTTGTCTGTGCATGCTACAGATTTATTTGGTTTAAGTCTGAATGAGTTCTAAACTCTTCCTTTTTATATGTTAAGGAGGTGAGAAGTGTTGTATCCTGTAGGCCTGAGCTATGCTGGTGAAACATGGAACATGGAACCTAGGGGTCCCTAGATTCCAGGAGTGAGGGTTGGAAGGGACTTCAGGATGGGAGCCGATACCTGGTGGAAGATAATACCTTACTCCCCTGCTTAACCACTTACCTTGTAGCCTGCAACTATTAAAGATTTTCCTTTTGTACATACCTGGGCCCTGCGTTGTTCCTGCGTGCTACCTGACTCACTTAATACCCAGGATACTACAGTTGTCTACTCATTATTTTGAAGTACAAGACAATACAAAATATTTTGGAAAAGGGAGTGCAGAGTAGCGGTAGTGTGCAACTTGGGGGGATGGTGAGCGTATTCTGGTATTTTGCCCAGGGTTCAATATTGTGTACAAATTGCCCTGGCAGAAACCACTGCAGTCTGCCTTTAAGTGGGAGACCCTCATCCGCTGCCAGTTGTGGCTTGCCTTCTACATGCGCAATGCATGCTTTTCTGCTTTCCATGCCTCTTGTGTACGGCACACCTATGTTTACACGCGCTGGATTTGTGACTGCTTTCTCACTGGATTTCAGGTCACATGCTATATTTTACAGGACTCTGATCTTCCTGTTTGTTGGCTTCGGCTTTGTTGACCAGGAGGGTGGAACAAGCTGTCACCGGCAGGTTACTGAATGTGGTTCTACGGGATATACCACTTGCTTTTTCCAATGGTTAATGCAATGTGCTCACTCTTTGATGTATGATCAGGTTTCTTTCATGTGCATAATGGAATGTGAAGCAAAGCCAGGCATGGCAAGCTGGATGGAAAAGGTTTGTAGCGGGGAGGGAGAATGGTCTTAAAGCACTTGTTGGGAGATAGGCTCTCCTCCTTCCTTGCTGACAGAACCTTGAGCACCTTTGCTGGTGAAACCGCTGCACCACCCGAACCACTCTCTTGTGGCATTCCAAAATGGTCCAGCCCCTCCCCCACCCTCTACAATGTCTACACCAAACCCTTATTCAACCACCTTGACTCACCTGGTATCTCCTATATGAACTGCGGGGATGATACCCAAATCCTGGTCACCCTCTCTGGTGAGTTCACCCAGGACAGCCTCAAAGTCAACACCATCTGTGAAATAATCCAAGCCTGGATGTCAGCACACTTCCTCTATTTGAATGATGAGAAAACTAAACTGAGCTCCTCATTTCATTTTTGGAAAACCTGCCTGCCTTTCCCAACTTGACAATGCTTATAATTCCTTCATTATAGACAGCCACACCACCCTTGTCACACCAGCTGTCAAAACCATGGGTGTCTACCTTGACGCGACACTGAATATGTCACGACAGGTCAACCACATTGCCTCCACTTTTGCCTATGCCACAAAGCCTATCCAGGCGAGTAATCCCTTCCTCTCCTCTGACAAGCACCTCTTAATCACCCAAGCTCTTATTGGCTCCGAATTAGAATATTATAACGCCCTTCTCTGTCATACAACTGAAAAAAACCTAAATAAACTTAAAATCGTACAGAACAATGCCATTTGATCTGCACTGGACCTGAAGAAGTACAACTATATCTCTGACGCCAGAGGAGCCGCCCACTGGCTCCCCGTCAGGGAAAGGACCACATTTAAAGTCCTCTCCATTTCTCACTGGTGCCTCTCTAACAATGCACCATCATACCTGTCCCAGCGTCTAAACAGACATACACCGGCAAGACCTCTGCGACCCTCACACAGCCACCGCCCCAACACTCCAAGATTTCTTCAAAAGAAGACAGGAGGAGCCAGTTTCCCAGCGTGCGCTGCTTCCCTCTGGAACAACTTTCCACTATACCTGCACTTTGCCACCTCCTACTTCGCGTTCAGAAAAAATCTCAAAACCCACTTGTTCCACTAATCTCTGTATCCCCCATTCTCTGCTGAACTGTTCTTACTTCTGTATAACTAGCGCCTAGTAAATACATAGGTGTACGCGGGCACAACAATACACATTTTATATACTTAACTGCAACAACTCCTGCTTACCTGAGTTTGAGATCACCCTGGTGCACCTATGTGGGAAATGCATGTGGAATCAAAAGGCAAAAGTCAGGATTTCACCCTAGGAAGAAGGACTAGGTTATGGTAACTTTAAACACACACAAGTAAAGGGAGCCCATAAAATGCTGGTGCACGTTTTTTCCCGGTAAGCCAGCAGTGTTTACACTTTTAAATGGGTGCAGTCAAAAGACCCTATATAAACTATCAATATTCCTAAGCAGCCGTGTAACTAAAAAAATAAGTGTTTTAATAATATCAAATGTTCTTTTAAAATATAAAACAGATCCCTTAAACATATATAAAGAGTCTTTTTTAATTTGCATTTTTACTTATTACAAACCTTTTAGCAATACTTTAATATCTCCATCCATCACATAAAATTCATATCAATATAAAAACACATTTCCAGATGTATCAAATTCAGCATCCAATTCATCTCTATTTGTCAAAATAAGAATAAAATTTCACTGTACTAAAAACCTCGTCCCAAGTTTAAAATGTCCCTTTAGGTTTCCTATCATATACTATATTGAAATATGATACTGCTGCTAAATACCCTCCCAATAAGAGGCTCCACCAAACAGTGGGCGTTAAAGTGCTCACGTTGTTCAAGAAGCTCTTAAAGTGCTTAGCTCTCAATGTTGTTACCAATATGCCAAATAACAATAGGTAGTGCACATTTTCAACCTTTCCCATTTGTTTACAAAGCTACATTGCACCTGGTTATAGTGATTAATTCGAATTACATTATGTCAAAAGACATAATGTCGGAAAAAAAAGTGAAAAAAAATATCGAATGTCTTTTTTTGTTTGTTTTTTGTTCGAAATGGGGGATTCCCCCCAACACCACCCCCCTTGTTTTTGTTTTGGTTTTACCCTTTTTTTTTACTTACGGAAGCCCAAAAAAACATAAATAAAAAAATAAAACATTCAAATTTTTTTTTCAACATTTTTTTTCCCGACATTATGTCTTTCGACATAATGTTTTCGACTTTTTAACTGCACACCATTGCACGTCTCTAGGTCTTGTACAAGTTCTTACAGACGGCACTTCTTTGGTTGGAAATAGGTTCAAAAGGATCCCCATAAACCGAGACCTGTAGCACTATAAGGGGATTTGGTTAAATATTTTGTGGTAGTACCAAAAGCCCTGGTTTCGTGTCTTGGATGATAGAATAATTTAAATGTATTTGCTTTTTTCGATGTCGCTATCTAATCTGATCTCCAAAGTTTCAATTTTACCTTGTTCGGGTTTATTCTTAAATCCTCTTCACAGGCACACACCCTTTCTAACAGGTCTCTACAATATAGTTTTCATTTCCTCAAAGTTCTGTCATGACCCATTTCCATTTCTTTTATTAATATAGCAAAAAAAGGCAAAGGAGTTTCCAAGGTACATTTCCTGTTCAAGGCCAACAACCTCCATTCGGCCATTGCCTTCAACTGAATCAGCTTCAGCTTGTACCTAATCACTTCAATTGGGGTGGTTCTTGGCAAGTCCAACACCTTCTTCCAAAACATCCTTTCAACTACAGACCATATAGAGTGAGGAGCAAAAAACAATGATTTAGAGTTATATGTGAATACCTTGGTGGTTTTTAATTTATTAAACTCCAACAGCAGTAAAATCAAGAAGCGACAGAATTTTTTTATTAAGGAGCCTTGTCTGACTAGCCTACATTGTTGCCTTATTTTTTTTACAATTTCTTCTATTTTAGCCTCAATCTTGCTAATGTTAATACAGTCTCCCAAGTATTTAAATGACTCCACCTGTTGGATACATGATGACCCCAAACACCAAGAAAACTTCAGTCTGTGCCTTTTTTGTGATTTTTCCAAAATTATAATCTTCGTTTTGGCTGTATTTATTGCCAAATCATTTTCTTCTACATATTCCTCTAGTTTTTTTTAACTGACATTGGAAGCCAATCGTGGTTTGGTCCATCAAAACGAAATCGTCGGCATGTAGCAGCCAACTAATTGGACTACCTCCAAACCTTGGTGGAAAGCACTTTGCCTGGGTTCGTTTCTCAACCATGCCTGAGAAATGAAGGTTGACAAGTGCTGGTGCTACAGGGCATCCTTGTTTGAGTCCCCTGAATGTGTTTATCTCATCTAATGAAATACAAGTGCTAGTCAACCTTACCCTCAGACTAGTCCCTGAATGTAAAGCCTTCAGTTGCTCCAGGAGATCATCTGAGCAATACCACTTTGCAAGTGTGTCCCACAACCTGGTCCTGCTGACACTATCAAATGCCTGTACCAAGTCTACAAAGACAACAAGTCCTTGATCTTCTTTCCAATGCTCTACCCTTTAACAGTGTGATATTTGGACTAGTTCCTAAACCACAAACTAATCCAGTTTGGAAAATGTCAAGGTGGTTCTGCCTCGCAGACCGCTCATTCAATCTCGTCAACAGACATGACCCAAAAATCTTTCCACTAACATCCAGAATGGCAATAGGGGTTGATCGTTTTTAGGTTCGTCCCTATTGCCCCTCTTGAATATTGGAACTAAAATTGGTTGTCTCCAGGAATCAGGTATATTACATGAGCCTTCAAGTTGCTCAAATAAAACCTATCAAAAATGAGCCACGCCTCCGGTTCTGGCTTTAACATGGCGTTTGTTAGGCCATCAGGAACAGGCTCACGTGAGGCACTTGCTTTCATAATTAGTGTCAATATGTCTTCTGTGTTATTCGTAACATGCCATTTACCCAATGCCCTGTTTCCTCTACACCAGGTGGTTTATTTTCAGCAGAATACAGCGCTTTGAAACAATACACCCAAGTAGAGTCTGAGACACTATTTACTTGAAGGGCATCCTGAGGGGTATCGTTGCTCTTAAACTCCAGACTTCACTGTTTTCTTTTTTACTAATGGCCCTCAGCATGTGTTCAGCATTTTGTTGGAGCATAGTGGCCTTGGGCCCGCATAGCCAGTATTTATACGTGTTTTTCAATTTGTTGACATCTAAATGTATGGACTTAGGATTTAATGTTTTCAGCCTTCTTATAGGCTCTCCTTAATTCCCTTCTTTTCCCTACAAGCACTTCGTCATGAATGTGGTGACGTTTAAGCAAGCTGCCCAATTGACCCAGTCTTTTGACCATAAAATCTTGCAAAAAGGGCTGTAGTCTAGAAGGCTTGTAGCATCAATTCCATTCCATAAATACACCCTTGATGATTATCGGTCCACCAGGCTCTCGTTTTTCTTCTGGGAAAACTTAAGCCTACTACCGCCATTCACTACCTCAACACTCACATTCATCCCAACTCCGTCCCTTTCAGCCCCTCCCCATCAAGACAATTTCAGCAAGTTATGATCACTAACCAGAGTACTTACCACCTCAAAAGCTTTGACTTCTTGTAACAAGTCACGTGTGACAAAGATATAGTCAATTATTGCCACTTGGGCACCACAGGGCCAAGTTGGCTTACACTGTATGTTTCCTTCTGTGTAGCCATTCAAAATATGCAAGTCCTTTGAGCCATTAAGGCAGCCCATGCCAACCCTCTCTTTTGAGATGGTGCTAGATTGACCCTCTCCGCACGATTTATCAATCCACTCTTATTTAAGCATGTACGTTTAGGTCTCCACAGACTATCACTGAACCCTTTTCATCCATGATGTATTCATCATCAATAAGTTCAGAGACTTTCGACAATGAACTCCTCATCGCCAACTCCTATCAGATTCCAATACAAGTTTATGACAGTCAGACATTTTCTTCCACTGGTAGCAGGGTAAGAACTTTTGGGCTCCCGGTACAACACTGCTTTTGAATAAAAGGGTTTGTAATTCGATCTTCCTCACTTCTAGGCCCATTCCATTTTGCACCACCATTAAGAGTCCAGTGGTTGGTCTTTCCTTCATGGCACTAATTGCAGTGTCTTTATACAGTGCACTGTGAATTGATTACAAACATCTTACTTTGGATACAGCTTGGCCTGGGCTGTCTCAGGTTAATTCTTTGCTGAAAGTCTTTTGTTTTCTGCTTCATGATTGTCAACTGCCAGGTATTACGGGCAGCAGCATGCAAGGGGCACCAAAGTACTTGCAAGCTGGGCTGCGTATGTAAGAAGCATCCCGGCAACTCAGCTGATTCTCTGCTTCTTTAGTTCTTTTTGGCTGGGCTGCGAATGCCAGGTGCAGCCTGGAATGTATTGCAGCAGGGTGGGAGCACCAAGCAGTTTCTCTACCCTAGTGCCTGGGAAGTATTTGTGGGCCTCCCTTGCTGTCTTCCTGCTCCCAACTGTGAGGCTAAGAACCTCTTGGTCATCTTCGACTCCACACTCTCCTTTTCTCCCCACATCTCTGACTTCTCTAAGAAGTGAAACTACAAACTGCATCTCCTCAGAGGTATTCTTCCTTTCCTCTCCTCCCCCCAGAAGCTCACTTTCTCTAGTGCTCTGGTTCTCTCTAGGCTGGACTACTGCAACAGCCTCTTTCTAAATATGCCTGCTTCTACTCTCCGCCCTCAGCAACTCATCAAAGCAGGACTGTGAGACTTGTCCCTGGCCTCAAGCCCAGGGATTGTATCCCTCCAGCACTGAAATCTATGCATTGGATCCCAGTGGCAGCAAGGATTAAGTTCAGGACCCTCTGAATTGTCCACAAGGCCTTCCGGGTCCTGGGGCCTGGGTCCTCAATACCTCCAACTCTCTCTTCATAAATAGCTTCGTACTCGAGCTCTTTGCTCCTCCACCTCCAACTCCCTCAGGTCAGTCGCTTTTCCAAGCAACGAGTTGGTGGTAGATCTCTTTCTTCGGCTGAGGCCTCCCTCTGGAACAGCCTCCCAGCCTCTTCGCGCCTTGATATACTTGTGTATAGGAGCGTTACAAATGCCATATCATATCATTTCACTATTCACATGATGCTCCTCTCCCTCAGATGGGGAGCACTGGGTATGCCAAGAGCAGCCCAGGAGGCTGCAATGAAGAAAGGGCTGTGAGCAAGGGTGACTGAGGTGTAGTGCCCCACGAGCCCACAGGGTGCCGCAGACAGAAGGACCCCGGGCCACGGCAGTGAAGCAAGGCATAGTGCCCCTCCCAGCAATGGGTCACCGCATTGGCCGGATTAACCAGGTGTTTGTTTGCAATGTAACACTGAACGGAGCACCTGTCCCACCCTCCTATGTGAGGGCTGGGATTTACCAGCTGTGGCAGTGCTCTGCTCACTCCATGAGCAACTTTCTTTTGTGTATTTCTTTGAAGGGTCCCCTGTGCAACTTATTGCACGGGGGTCCTTCATGTTTCTTTTTGTTACCGGTCTCCCTCAGGGGTAGTTTAATGGTTTATTTGGAGGCCACCCTAAACACAAGGAGTTCCTTCAGTTCCTTCCCTCCCCAAGCTTACACAATAAACAGTTAATGTCAGTTCTTTTATTCAGCGCTATTTCAACCTCATATCATGCACCTTGGATCCCTCCCCCTGACTACCAATGAGCCAAAAACCAGGCCAGTGTACAGGAAATATATTTGTATTTATTCGAATTATAGGTAATAGGAATAACATTAAACTACACACACCAACTTGCTTGTGGCTCACAATTAACTTCTTGTTACACAAATTAAACACACCATTTGGTTAGGAACGTTTAAATCACAATATTTATACTTTATACAAATTTCTAAATAAATGATCATCAACACTGGTCCCTGAATAACATCACCTTATATTTACAATGCTGTACAATTTCGGCTTTCCTGCAAGCTTAAAAGTCTAGATGGGTTTTTCTGATCCCCCCTACTTTGGCCTATGATGTCCGACAGAACAATTGTGATGATTTAAGATTTAAGAATTGTGGGTTTCAGACCCCCCTCCACTCAAAGGCCTGTGTTGGGGAACCTAGATGGCATAACTTGGGACCATTTGAGAATTTTAGATTTTAGACCCCCCTGCAATTAACGGCCTGTGTTTGGGAAGCTACTTGAAAGATGACCCTATAAAATGACAGTCTATATTTTTCAGCGCACTCTGGGAATGAGCTTTGTTAATTTAGAATGTTGACAAAAATCACCCTGTGGTGTTCTGCCAGGGAAATTAATGATGGACATGTTAGGCACTCTCCCCTCCCATAGTGCATCCACTTTCTATAGCAGCAATGACACCATCAAGTTTACAATCTTGGGGAGTACCCTGCAAGAGATCTTGCAAATAGGATTGGACAGTTACCCTTCTCTCTCCTGCCAAATTCAGCCTCTCTTTAAGGAGTGGTTTAGGAGTCTCGAACAGACATATGGCAACTTCCCAATGAAATTCCCTTTTGTTACCAAGTCAAATTTTGGCAAAAATCTTGTTGTGTGTCAAAAGCATTGTGATTTACTAGTAACTACCATCATTTATATGTATTTCGCTTGAGATCATGGAGAACTAAATAAAACGACAGCCAGGTCTGCACGATTTTTCACAGCCATTTGGCAATTTACTGCCCTTTTTTTACAAAAAGCCTAACAGTTAGGATCATGTAATTTATTACCGATATTCCTAATTTTATCCTCCACCAGCATGGGCACTCTCACATTCGGGACATGTTAAAAGCAGCCAGGAACATTACAACATTATAATTTCCTAAATCCAGATGGATGAATTTTAAATCAACACAATTTCATGAAAATGATCTAAAAAATAACACATCAATCAAGAAAGTATGACTTATGGTTGCTGAGAAAAAGGCCTAAATGATAATAGTTATTTTAAATTAAAATCAAATCTTTGGGATATGCAAATTGGAGGCCTCCTGTCTCCAGTGCCATTTTCCTCTATTGACCAGTGTTTGTATTAGTTTCTTTGTTGTTTGAGGTGTGGTGTGCAGATCGTAAATGGGGGATGCATTTACTACACAGAGATCCCCCACTGCAGACATCTGGAATCCTGACCTCTTATCTGAAAAGCTTCTCTTTTTCCACAGAGTTCAGCCTTCATTATACCCCCTGTGTTTACACCTCCTCCAACATTCCGATCATGCACCATCCATAGCATTTGGCCTGCTCAGAACTGTCCTTAGACACAGCAGGTCTAGAGAAACTTGGTTTTCAACACCTCTTAGCAGCCACACGTTATTGCAGTTATAAACAGCTGGGATGTACAAACCAGACTGGCAGTGGGGTAAGGCATTTGTGAATTTTACCCATAGGCCCACCCTTTGTCCTTGGCTGAAAGGAATTCACATATTGCATTTTCTAACATCAGCCTTCATTCTTTGACATACACTGGGCCTCATTAAGAGGCTGACGGTAGCCGTGCCTGTAGTACAGACATAGCTGCTGCCGGTATCCATTTTTTTCCAGCACCCGCGAATGGGCAATTACTGGGTCATGCTGAGTTTGGCAGTCCCGGTAATTTCCCATTCGCGGGTGCCGGTAATCAGGGACTCCCCGTCCCCATTCGGCCCATAGGCCTCAATGGGAATGAGGAGGGTGGTAGCACCGGTACCGTTAATAACGGTAGCGGTATTACCATCAAGTTCTGCTCATGGGTGCCGGTACGGCCACCTGGTCAGACCAGGTGGCTGCAAGGGCACCCTCGAGCAGAACTCGTAGTATGGTGGTATGGTAACAACGGTGCCGGTAGCGATACCGGCGCCGTTGTTGCCTTACCACCATACTTGTAATGAGGCCAATTGTGTTTTACTGATCCAGGTTCACTTTGCTTTTGCACTGAAAGTACAGGGCTGTTTCTTTCAGCATTAATAAAATACACTTTTACTTTTTTTTTTGAATGTGTTTATTTTAAACCAAGGCAGGACAGTTTACATATCACATTGTATAAGGATAATACACCAATATTTTACTTTCTCGCTCATGTTCACCCCCCCTCTACCCCCATCCCTTGGAGCTCCTCTCTCTCTCCTCGTCCCCAGACCCCACATGGCTGGCCCTCCGTGGGTCCCATCCCTCAGGTTGGCCCTTGGTCTCTTAGAGTCCATCGCGTGCTGAGGGGTTTAAATGTTTAGGCGGGGAAACGTTGATCGTGCTCCAGTACCGGGGCCCATAGGTTCTGGAAGCGGTGGAGGACACCTGCCCTTGCCGCGGTCACCTTCTCCGCTATCAGGATGTCCCAAAGTTTGCCCCACCAGTGGGCCATGCACGGGCCATCCGGGGACTTCCAGAAGTGGGCTAGTACGGTTTTGCCCGCCAGGAGGCCTTATGTCACTAGTTTCGCTCTGTTCCCAGAGCGAGGGTAGACTCCCGGGGTCGGGACCCCCAGTAGGACCGTCTCGGGCTCCAATGGGAGGGAAGCCCCTGTGATGTGGTCGATCGTCGCCAGGCACTGTTCCCAGAATCGCTGGATCTTGGGTCAACTCCACCACATGTGAAAGAAGGAGCCCGGCTGGGAGCATCCCCTCCAGCAGGAAGGGTCCACCCGGGGGTTCATATGGTATAGCCTAAGGGGGGGAGGTAGTACCATCGAAGTAGTAGCTTGTATGCGCATTCTTTATTGGTCACGCAGGTAGATGAAGAGTGGATGCGGGTCCAAATGTCCACCCAGGTCTGGTCCTCGATCGGGTGACCCAGGTCGGCCTCCCATTGGGCCATGGCTCATGTCCGTACGTTCAGGAAGTCGCTCAAGAAGCGTCTGTACAGGGATGAAATCCTACCCTGGCCTGGCAGATCCTTCAGCGTTAACTCCAGAGCGGTAAGAGGGCAGAGTGCCGCCCGGAGGGTCTGGGGGTGATAGCACCAGTGACGGAGTTGGGTGTATGTGAACCTATCCCTTTCTTGGAGTTGAAACATCATCTTGCATTGTTCGAAGGTGCGTGGCACGTTCCCGGCATATAGTTGCTCCAGGGTCTCTAGGCCTCCATTGATCCAGTTCTGAAAGTTTCGGGGGTTTGACCCCAGGGAGAAGTTTGGGTTGTAGAAAATAGGGGAGAGAGGGCCTTGTCCTCTTGGGATGCCTTTTTGTTTCATGGCCCAGTCCCATGTAATCAGCGTATGTTTGGTGGTTAGAAGGAGTGTCTTCCAGTGATCTCTCAGAGGGGCCTGGATGTGTGGAAGGAATCGCAGAGGGAGCGGCAATTGGGCTTGCTCTAGTTCTACCCATCTAGGGCATTCCGAGAGGGTTTGCCAGGCGTGGATGTGTGCCAGCTGTGCTGCCGCCCTGTAATAAAATACACTTTTAATTATCTGCTGTTCGTTTTTCTTCTGAAAAGTGGGTCTGAATTGTCAAAGTGCACCACCTTTTGATGGGTGGCAGTTTCAGTGAATATGCAGCATTTATTTCTTAGCCAGTAATGTGATGTGCTTTCCCAATCTGCACTTGGATTTCATTTTTGTTTTAGCTTTCTCTGGATTTCCACTGCAGAAAGACACCCACATAGTCTGCCCCGGACCTACAGGAACATTACATGGCAACAAAGTGGGCTTTTCTTTCGAATGTTTGCCAGTATTTTGTATGTGAATCATAATATACATTACTTCTTGTCAACATCAGGTATTTTCCCTGACATCTTTATGTTGGCAGGTGACATTTCTTTCATGCATTGCTGTAAACTGAAAACACACATGCAAATCCGTTTTTATGTCAGTGTTTAAAAATCCTGTTTTTCATGTGAAAGGGACCTTTGAATTTCTTCTGCCTTTGTGAATTATAATGCTGCTTTTCATTTGGTAATGAAAGGTAGGCCTTTTTCACATGGCCCTTACATTCTGTTTGTTTGGGGCCTTTGATTGCACCTTGCATGCCCCCATCCTGTTCTTCCAGGATTCTTTCATGGGAAAGAGCAGGGCAGAGTGGGGATTTCATCCGACCCCTTTCATCATTTTCTTTTGTTTGAGTCTGTCCGGCTCAACTTCCTTCATTAAGCAGTGGGCACTCCAGTCACCCCTTCCTTCTCTGAGTTGAGGGGTGTGGCAAGCGCTCCCTTTTGTCCTTATTACCAGGGTCGCTAGCGTTCTCACCGGACTCCCCTCTCACCTCCAGGCTGGAAGTGAATGGAGTTAATGATCTAATAATAGAACAGTACTTTTTACACACAGTTTTCACTAGAAGATGGACATGGCATTCGAGAGAAAATATTTACATAGAAATAGACATCAATTTTAAGACTTCCATTCAAAAGAAAACACCACTACATAAAACTAGACACAATCATTTGAGAACATCCCAACTGTGTCCAGAGTCTGCCACAAACTTATTTAAGCTACTCACAATTATTTTGTTTCATCTCTCTACCCCGCCCACGCATGTGGCCCAGCAGTAGGCAATGTGGAGTTTTCTTTTTACCCCTAGAATCTCCCACATCTTTGCCATCACCTCACTGGTAAATGGACTTCCTCGATACAACACAATCCTTTGTGGGATGCTGAAACAAGAGAAGATCTGATTGGTAGTTAGTACAGCAGCTGTCTCTGCCTTACAATTCGGGACTGGAAGACATTCTATCCACTTTGTGAACAAGCATGTTCCAGTTACCATGTACCTGTTTCCTCTTGAGGAGCGAATCACTGGCCCAATGAAATTGGCTTGCAAATCTGACCAAGGCAGTGTCATTCCCCTTTTTTTGGAGGGGAGCTCTGTGTGTGAGTGAACTGGGTTGAAATTAAGCACTGACAAGAAACCCCTTTAGGCAAATGTCGAGGTCCGGGCCCATGTGTTGCACCTAGACAACCTTGCACAAGATTTCTAATGTAATGTAAAACCCCCTCTGACCAGCAGTGACAGTGTCATGGGTGTGGTTCAACATCGGGCTAATATCAGGAACATCTTGGTAAACTTCATCAATACCCGGAGATCCTCTTCACCCGTATAATCCGACTATTTGAGGAAAACTCACAAGGTCTTCAATGTGTTGATAGAACTTTCCAATTATCGGGGTCCTCTTTCTGTGAAGTTACCAAATCTGCATCTGGGGTATCTTTACTCCACTTGGCTGTCGAGAGTTTGCTGTTTGCACAATTTGTGACCTGGTGACAGCTGCAATTTGGCTTTCATCCAGCAGGGATTCCTTTTCTATGAAATCCCCCTGCAGGGCTCTGGTTTTAACCAGTTGGTCAGCCAGGTAATTTCCAGTCTTATCTTCGAATGAGCCCTTATTTACTTCCAATAGATGGTCACCTCATTGGAGGTCACCAGATCGTCAACTGACTGGATCGGTTTGGAATGCTTTAGGGGTTTGTTGCCACAAAGCATGCCTCGATTCTTCCAGTTAATTAGGTGCTCCACGAACCCATTCCTGACATAATCAGAGTCAGTGATTATGACAAGTTCATTGAGTTGGTGGTGCACTGCAGTGAAGATGGCTTGATGAATGGCCATCAACTGTGCAACCTGACTACTTCGGGGTCCTATTTTATAACCAGCAGAGGGTTCTGAGGTATTATTCACCCAGGCATTCCAAATGCCAGCCACCAGTTCTTTTTCCCTGTTGTCAACATGGTAGAAACACTCATCCACATAAACTGTGGGTATCCCCTAACACGTGTTTTCTTCATAGACCTTGGGTGGAGAAGTTAAGTATGCCTCCTTGTTGTTGTTGGTCATTAGACTTTTGTATTTGCGCTAGTGCATTCCCTTGTTTTAGCCATATCTACCCTCCACAGGAAAGCGTTGCATGGACAGAATCCAGGAAGTAATTCTGAAATTACTAACTTTTCCCACCCGGATTCTTGTCACTTCAAAGATATTGCAAGGGTTGGTGAGGATTCGAAACAATGATGTGCTCCACCTAGATGAACGGGTGGTAATTTTTTTAACACCCACACCGTTGCCAGGATTGCCTTCTCACAGTCATTGAATTTTTCCTCCACAGAGGACAAAGTCTGGCTCCCATACTAGATGACATTGTTGACCTTGTCATGCTTATCCCACTGCCACTTGACTACGGTTTTTAATAAATGGACAAAGGGTCGATTGACCTCTGTGTAGTCTTCCATGAACTTTGTGAGTCCAAGGAGGCTACTCGCAGAGTAACAGGGTCTGTTAAGTTCAATAAATCTTCCACCTTCTTCGCCTGGGGATTAAGAACATCAGGGGTGATCTCGTGCTCTAAGAGGTTCACTCGGGTCTTACACCACTGTGCCTTCTGAAAGGACAGTTTTGTGTCTGGCTTTCTGCAATTGGGTTAGAACATAGCGGATTTCAGGTATATGTTCCTCCACAGTTGATCTCTTGATCAGAAAATTATCTACACAGGCCAGGTTTTCCCTTTTGCCCAATTCGGGCATGGCCTTAGGTAGAAAGATGTTGAACTCATTGCCGGAGTTGATGTATCCAAAGCGGTTCGGATTAACTGTCTTCTACTGGTCTTCCCTACTCACAGATACTGTCCAGTAGCCGTTGGTCAGGTTAATGGCAGTGTACACCTTTGACCCTTGGATCTGAGCCAGTCCATGATTGATTTAGTAAAGGGGCCATCTTGACATGTGGACCCGTTTGTTCAACTCCCTCAGGTCTGCATATAGTCTCCATTGGCTGTTTGGTTTGAGTATCTCCAGTACCGGATTGTTGAAGGTACTGTGGATCGGACGATTTATCCCACGGGATTCTAAGTTCTTAATAATCTCAGAGTGATTCCATGGACGCGAGAGGTAACCAGTATTGTTTCACAATTACAGGAGCCATCTCGGGGTACATGGGTATGGTGGTTGAATGAATGGATGTGAATCTACAGTTGTATGAGTCCACTGAAAAGTTACCTTGGAATTCCAGGAAAATCTATTTTCAGCTTTTGTTTTTGCTTCTCTGTCTCACAGGCATCAGCAAGATTGATCCTTTCCTTTACCATCTGCTTGAAACCTGGAAAGATCTCGGGCATGGCAATTTCAGTGGTATCCACAAGTTGGGTGGAGAGATCTCTTTTGCTAGTGTTGATCTGGACGGTAGGTTCCAGGGATTGGAAGTAGTGGTCCTTGACTCTAAACACTACCTCCTCCCTCCTAATGTCGCAGGTCACCTCTTCCACCCTGTGTGGACATGGAAGAGTACTTCACAAAATTCCCCCATGCCTAAAAAAAATCTTTTCTGGAGGAATACTGTCTCTGATGTCAAAACAGTTGTTTGAGATTGGTCGCATGATTTCCTTAGCTAAATCAATAGAATACTGTTGGGCATCAAACGCTGTTTGAAATAAAGGTGTCTGCACCTAAAGTGATACTTCGGGGTCTCTGTTATCCACCAATATTTGAATGGTGTTGTGTTCTAGATGATAGTAGAGGTGTTGGATTTAAATACAAACCGTGTTGTTGGAGATGGGAATTTAAATGTATATAGGCATCCTAATATTTGAGGTTTTGCCCTCACTTAATTATGAGAGGAATAGTGAATTGTCGCACCTGTCCTGGGATGGTAACCTCTTCTCGCACTTGAACTTCAAAGGCGTAAGGCAGCAATTGAGATGACCAAAACGCTTTTTTCAGTGTTGTTAAGGACCATGGGGTTATCCCCCAGTCTTTACTAGGCTTTATTAATAATTAGGTCCAAATAGATTGTGAATCGATTGAAAATGTCAATGCTTAAATAAAAGGCGGAAGGGACATCTCTCACGACTCAACAATTATGTTCTATGCTTTTGTTGCCAATGGACATTTTTAGCATACAGGAGATACTAATTTAAGGTTTCCAGACCTATTTCCCATTTGTCAATCAATTTAAATGTAGGAATGGTGGGATCTTTTGGGAGTTTCCTGAATAATTCTTTGCTGATGAAGCTTCTTCCATTATTCAGGCATACTCTAGCGAGCACCAGTTTGTTCTCCTACAGAGATGACAGTTATGCCTGGGACTTGGTTATTCTTTAAATGGAATTCTACATACTCAGAACGTTGATCAATCAAATGACATGTACCATTCATGCTGACATAATTGGTACTAATTTTTAATTTTACAAGCTGTTTATTCTGGGTCCACAAGACCTTGTTTACAAAGTGGATCAGAGTTGATAACCTACTCAGAAGATAGTTCCCCAGTAAACAAGGTGTGCCCGCTGGAGTCACGACTATCACCAGATGTTTCAGTCAAAGTCGCCCAAATTATATTTCCACATCCGCAGTCCCTTCGAAGGAAATATCATTCCTGTCGAAATGTTTGAGTTGTCCAGGAAGTGGTGTGAGAAGAATTTGGTGCCCCCCCGTCCTGAGTTTAGTTGGTTAAAGGCCTTTCTAGACAGGAGAGAGGCTTGGGACCCAGTTTCCACCATACCTGATAATTCACACTGACCCTGCACCCTGACTGGCATATACAATCGCCCTTCTTTCTCCTCCAAGTGCAAAGAACGTATGAATTATATGACACACTGGTGGTCATTTTCTTAATATTGAACTCTGACAGTGTGAGCCTGATTCATGGAAGTGTTTTATAATGGTGCAATCCCATAGGAAAACATTCCATGAATCAGGCCCTGTGTGATCTTGGGCAATTTTCTGTGTCGGCGTTTGGGAATCTGTAAAGAAAACTTTGCAACTCGCAATGGGAGTCGTTGGGGAATCCTCTTTCTCCTCCGATTCTTTGCTATCTCCCTTTTTCTGGGGGCAGTTCTCAGAACCTGTTTGGGTAAAGGACACCTCCATTTCTATTCGATCTGGTGGAGTGGGCAGCCGACTGTGGTCAGCAGTGGCGGCATCCATGACTTTCTACAAGCTGCAGTGTTGTTTCAGTGTTGGTGATCGTGGGAAGGAGTTCTTAAGCAGCCTGCCTTCTACAAAGCCACCAGCTGAGCGCAGAGTGTGGGAGCCGAGTGCAGTCAGCATTGGTCAGCTGTGTGTCTGCAGCATGTCAAAGTGCACGGAGGAGAGAGCACCAACTTAGTTCCAATGTGGTAAGACTAGGTCTGTAGAAACAAGTGACTTTGAGATTCTGGTAGGATACTCTGACATTTACCTTACGCTAACTTTCCCATCGACTTGTTTAAAGACATTTAATTTGGGAGTGCCCCATAGCTTTGGCTTAGTGTGAATTCTACATGTCTAAAGTATACTTTCTGTGAAGTGGTGCACTGATTGATGATTTAAGTGCACCTGGAGTGGATAATGCATTTGAGGAGGCGGGGTCGCCATCCGATATTAACAAAAAAGTGGATGAAGGTCTCCTGACAAATGTCATAGCATCTCAGGTGCACAGTAATATTGACATGTTTGATCATGAGCCTCTCTTAAACACTGACATTCGACCACTACCCCACACTCCATCTAGCAGTACAATCAAATTGAAGGCAGTGTTATTTGGCGGCGTTGAATACACGGTCACTCTGACGTATATAAAAAAAATATATGATTGCATTAAGGTGAGGAAGGGCTGGAGTTTTGGTGATGACAACTTATTCGAGCAAGCATTCGACAACAGTTCACCTTTTTCAAGTGTAGCCAAGAGTGGAGGGATTGGATCTCTGTTCGAAACTCACTCGACAATTACAAAATAGCTCTGCTCGATCATTAACAACTATATCAAGAATAACCTTTGCTCGTCCTCCCAGCACAACTACAGATGTCCCCTTTGGAGGGGTCCCTCAGAAGAAGCACCCCCAAATTCAAAAGATGGAAACTACTGGAACTTTAACAGCTTTGAACTTTGTACTGACGTCACATTTGAACATCTCTCAATTTTTGAAGAACGAAGTACAGCTTCACTCAGGGATTCTGTTAGAACTGTCAAAAGACTCGAGTAATACAAAATCGTCACTAGTGGGCTTAAGGACGGTCACAAATACAACATTATTAAGCACCATTAAAGACACAAAGATCGACCTTGCGAGGCCGGATAATAAGATCAGCAAAGCAAAAGAGATAATTATCTGCGAATTAAAAGAGGAAATGATCACTGCTTATGACAAACAAAAAGATAATGCTATGGTTTTAATGCCTGCTAAGTGTCTCGTATCCGATAGAGGCGGCCTACACAATGGACCCAATCGCAGAAAAGCCTGGCCCATGTAACTCGTTAGACATGGATGATACTCCACTCTCAGAATCCGTGTTAGAGGAGTTTAGAAGGCTTGCTCACGTGGCCAATGACTCAGCAGTATTTGAAGGCTTCCTTATTGACTTGATGGAAACTGCAGCGGATAATGAGCGGGAGTTAAGAAATCTGCAAGAGGGTGGGGGCAGAGGCAGGCAGAGACAGAAAAGGAATGCAAAAAAACCCCAAAAAGCAGTGTGACAACTGCATCCATGTGCAACTAATCCCCTAAATCTAAAAACAGAAAGGCACAAAAAGTGAAAAACTCTGTCAAGTCTAAATGTATACAAGCCATGTCGTCTTCTAGGGCTAAAAGAAAAAGCAGTTCTCAGAGAAATGCGCCCTGTATGGAGAAGGACGAGCTACAAACATCTCATGTGGATGAAAGAAGGGCTTTGGAAAGAAACATGGATAGGCAAACTGGCAGTGCACTTGTCCATGCTCCTTTGGATAAGGTGTTTGCAAGAGCTCAGACACAATCCAAGGAAATAACACAGTCAATGAAATGGGAGCCGATATTCTATAGCAGGATAAAACAATCAGAATTCCTCAATTTTAGACCCGACTTACGGATACAAGACACAAAGAACCTCAAGGACACAAAGAGGTTTAACCAAAAGTGACTATGATAACTGCAGGATCTCAGACAGATACAGAGGCCGCTTTGGAAATCGTGGAGCCGATTTTCTATCAAAGTATGAAATATAAGGCTTTTGATCCAGTACAAAATGCAATTAATAAGCCTAAAACCAAGGAAATTGTACTTAAAGGCCTGACAGTTGAAAAGATGCAAATTCCAGAATCTAGCCTAAGAGTAAACTCAACTGACCCATGTTTGATGGCTGCGTAAGGCCCACAGAATTGTGGTAGGAAAGGGGGCTTTCTGAGCAAACAAGGAGAAGCACATACCTTTATCTCTCAGCATGTTCCATCAGCGGCATCACAACCCTTTGCCGTTCTGAGGCTTTGAATGAAATCAGTGCAGATAGATAGTGGAAAAAGAGCACTCAACCGTATTAGAATTCCATCAGTTCTGAAGAAATTTCCAACGTTTTATTTGTATTCTTTTATGGACATTGAACATGTTTGTTTTACTCATAAAGACTGCATTCATATCAAAGTACTTGGTTTAAAATCACGCCAAGGCGCTGATGCTCTGCTGGTGTCTCAGGAACATCTTAAGCACCTGGGATTTGAAATCTCAACTGTACTTCAGGAGGAGGGTAAGAAAGTGATAAAAAAAGGAGGAATCTGATCAAGAGCACTTGGCAAATCATTCAGATATCAGCCTGACCGAATCAAGAATTATGGCACTCCTGTTAGAAGGGGAGGCAAATGTTTCTACAGAGTTTAAGAACAAAGTGTATTCTATGTTACTTAGAAATGAAGGGCTTCGGAAAATGTTCTCTAGCGTATTGTGAACTAAAAGTGTTGGACTGGAACACGCGGGGTTCTGCCTCATTCACCATAATGGGAATGAGAATACATATTCGGCAAACACAATCTCATACTATTTCCAGAGACATGGCTGACTCCTGATATTTATCTGAAAGGGTTTGTGGCAGTCCAGCAACTGGCCTTAAAAAATTTGAGTGGGTGTCCAGTGGGTGGTCTTCTAATAGCCATTCGATTGTCATTAAGTTTAAAATTAGAACAAATATCAACTTCAACAAATGGCCTGTTGGCTGCCTTGGTCACATTGAGAAGTCCCAAATTGGTCGGGATGATTATAGTTATAAATGTCTACTAGTAACCGGCCTCTTCGATTCTAACTGATTTTTTTGAGTCCTTTTCGGAACTTTTTTAAAGAAGTCAAGTCATCATGGTTTGGTAGATATTTTAGTATCTGGAGACTTATACTTGCAATGTATTAGGACACCGAAGCCAGATGATTGTCAACATATAAAGAACTAAACGCTAATGGTGAAAGATGGTTGTCTTTTCTGGTGTCCGGTCAAAGGTTCGAATCCAAAAGGATCGAATGCCATAGGGTCGAGTCAATAGGACCGAACACAAAAGGGTCAATTTCTTTTTAAAAAATATTTTTTTTTTAGGTTTCCGTATAGGAAAAAAAAATGTTTTTTACCACAAAAAAGGGGGTTTTGTTTTCAGTCCTTTTGATTCGACCCTATTGTATTTTGATCCTTTTGATTCGATCCTTTGACCTATAACTGTCTTTCCTTACTCGTTGGGATTTTATTATGGCCAATGTTAATATACAGGGAGATATTCCGCCTGCTTTTACATGGACACGTGGTAGTGCAGGATCAACAACTGACCACGTATTTCTTTTTAGGAACTTATTTGATAAATGCAAAGACTTTGAGGTGCAAAATTACGTTTCAAGTGAACATGAAATGTTGATTGGATCTATTAGTACAACCTACGGGCGAGATGATGGAATTTTCTATACGATAATTGAAGTAAATCAATCTAGAAATAGAGTGGTCAAATATAGAAATAACAGGTAAAGTCTATGCACCAAATTAGCAGCTGCCACAGAGAAGGTGTCAGAAGAGGAGTTATCTAGAGTATATGCCCCCCCAAATTTTGTGAATTACCTTTGGGTGCTAGAAACATAGGTTGCTTTCCTAGCTGGAAACCTATTAAATATTTACATGTTTATGACTAAGATACTCGCCAGAAGAAGAGAGACTTGAGGGCAGATAACCGAAACCTGGCAACTATTTGTAAATTACAGATAGAGTACAATGTAGCGGTAAAAAAGTTGCAGAGTAACTGTAGAGGATGGGTTCGTTCACAAAGGTATTTACGTGAGCAACAAGACACAGAGCTGATGTTAAATGCCCTGTATAGTAATAATTCCCAAAGTTTTTGGGTCTTAGTTAATCAGTCATGCAGCTTCCAGAATCAAAGTCAAATTAATGTGATATCTCGGATAAGGTCTGGTATGAATTTTTTGGAAATATGTATAAAAAGTGGCAGAGGGAATGTATAAGCTAGGCTGTGTTATAGAGCGGAAGTTAACTAAGTGAAGATCTTATCACAGACCTTATTAAGAAGTCATCTTTGGTCAAGAATATTACTGGTGCTATTTAGAGAAATACAGAACGGGAAGTCATTACCAGCCTGCTGCAAGTCCAGCAAACTAGCGCCTGATCACCCTTCTAGATGAGGATGGAAAATGGAAAAATCTTTTCAGGTTTGGGGCTGAGGGAGCTAGACAAATGGGGGATCAAGATCAGATTATTTCTAGATTACAGATAGGCTTTCAGAAAGGCCTGTCTACCTTATTAAATGACTTGGTAATAACAATGGTATCTAATAAATCATGGAAAAAGAATGACCTACTACTATACTACTATATGGGGCCTGTTTGGATTTATCAAAGGCCTTCAACTTGGTTAACAGGGAATGTGTGTGGGGGAAGCTAGACTCCTGGGGCTTGCCAAAATCTCTCCTGGCGATTTTAATGAGCATGCATGAACATACATATCTAAGAGTAAGTCTAAATAGCAAAGTAGATCTGTTGAGGGCTGGTCAAACCAAAAAGAGTGTTAGACAGGGCTGAATTTGTTTCACCATTATTGTTTAACCTGCATCTAGCCGATTTGGCAAATTCATTAACACCTCATTCTCAGGGTAGCCCAAAAATCATCAAGCAACTCATACATTGGATTGTATATGCTGATATCGTAATGCTCGGTCATACGCCAATCGGCCTGCAATTAGTTCCATGTGTGAAGGAAGTAACTTATTTGGGCCTAAAACGCCATCCCATTCAAACATTGTACTAACTAGAATTGGACACCGAGTTTAAATTTGTCCCCTTGGTCGCACAAATGAAGAAAATACTTGGTGCGTATTTTAAGTTCTTCTTGGTACCAAGTAATTCCATCATTTCTCTATGGCCTGCAGACATGTATGAACTCCCAGGTGTTAAATTGGTCCAGGACAGAGGGTAAGAGCTGGAAAAAGACCATAAAACTCCCTGCAGGCCTCCCAATTGCAAGCCTGTGATATGAACTAGGCCTTCAGTTCTAAAAGTTGTACATGGACTGGAAAATAATCTCAATGTACAGACTCATTGTGAGCCCAAGTGCCGATACACTGTTAGAGGAAATAAATCATGCGATCAAGAAAGGCTCATGTGCAGTATTGGCACAGATAGAAAAATATGCCTGAGGGAGAGTGCATTATTGCAATCGTACAAGTGATGACTTGGTGGCAGACCCGATGGGTGTAAAAACCACATTGTTAGGGATGGACTGGATAGAAACTATTAGTCAAATGCAAGGACTTGTTATAACTAAATCTCTGTCACACTATGACAAATCATGTAGTATCCTCCCAAGATACTTGACAGGTTTTCAG
The DNA here is from genome assembly GCF_040938575.1 of Ambystoma mexicanum. Classification (NCBI taxonomy): domain Eukaryota; kingdom Metazoa; phylum Chordata; class Amphibia; order Caudata; family Ambystomatidae; genus Ambystoma; species Ambystoma mexicanum. The sequence goes on from NC_090937.1 coordinate 1,527,583,425, forward strand.
GATAAAAACTGAAGAACAGAATTTCTAAGGTTTCGATTAAACCAGATAATCACAGGGGAATAAGAGCTGTGCGGGATGGGCACAGAATCATCGATAATGTTTGTTGCCTATGTAATCAAAATGTTGTCCAATCCTCACAACATATATTGTTTGTAAGAACACTTGATTTGAGATGTCATCTCCTGGGAAGATTTGTGCACAGTCCTGATAGGCTGTGCACAGATCTTTTTTGGGAGAGAATATCATTGGGCCGCAAAACAAGATTGACGGTACAGGTATTGGCGGTATTAAGAACTTTGAATTTCTTGGAATAGTTAATATCTTTTTCTTGTTTTTTTCCAGTTGATCTATTTTATAATTGATTTACTTTATGCAATTGTATTTTTATGTATTGTATGTATTATGTATAGTGGCATGTGAAAAGTCAAATGTTGGCTATATCACATGGGGGTTGAATAGTTTCTTGTTCTGGGTCGGCCTACATACTTACCTTGCCCCACTCAGGGTCTTTGAGACCCATTTTTCTTTGGGAGAGATCCCCTGGTTTTGAAAGAAAAGGTCTGCTTAGCTGGACGCTCCAGGGATTTTTCTCTTTCAAAGGGAATGATTCTGCAGTTCCTCCACAAAGTGGGTTCTTCTTTGGCCTCTCCTACATACCCTTTTCTCTTTGGGTTCTAGCTTTCCGGGAGTAGAAGAGTCATTTTCAGGCTCTGAGGTTTTTAGGGGTTCTGTTTGGGTGAGAAAGGAAGCTTACTCTAGGGCTTGACAGCTCCACTCCACCTGGGCCTCCTCCTCAGGAACTTTTGGTTTGGAGGACAATTCCTCCCGGACAAGCCCCCAATTTGTAACAGTTTATTGAGAGGCCAGCCTAAACACAGGGAGTTCCTTCCCTCCCCAAGGTAAATGTCACACAATAAACAGTGAATGTGAGTTCTTCTATTCAGCCCTATTTCAGTCTCATATCATGCCCCTTGGATTCCTCCCCCTGAGCTATCAATGAGCCAAGAACCAGGCCGGTGTACAGGAAATAGATTTGTTTTTATTTCACCTTTGTTGTGGCTTACAATTAGCTTCTTGTTACACACATGAATCACATCATTTGGTTGGGAAGATTTAAATCACAATATTTTACTTTATACAAATTTCATAATAAATGATCATCCACATTGGTCCCTGAAGAACACCACTTTACATTTGCAATGCTGTACACTTTTCCTGCTTGTTTAAAAGTCTAGTAGTGAATAAACACAGGGTGCTTTAGTTGTGGGGTTTGCAGACCTCCTCCCCCTACTTTGGTCTGCATTGGACAGAAAAAGCATGATGCTTTAAGAATTTTGGAGTTCAGAAACCTTCCATTTAATAGCTTGTGTTAGGGAAGCTGGATGGTAAAAATGGGATGATTTGAGAATTTTGCATTTCTGATTCCCTCCACTTAAAGGCCTGTGTTAGGGGAAACTGAACTGAAAGATTATCCAATTAAATTACAGTCTATAGTTTTCAGCGAACACTGGGAATAAGCTTGGTTACGTTCAAATTTTAACAAAAATCACCCTGTGGTGTTCTTCTCAGGGGGATTAATTAGAATGAATATGTTTACTTAAATAGGCTAAGGATTTACACTGTTTTCCCCCTCTCCTATAAAGGGGGAAGGATTTAAGGCCAGCAGACTCCCCCCACCTTTTGGTACAAAATTTGGTACATTGAAAACCTCTGTTTAAAGTTCAGGAAAGCCAGCTGCATTTCAGGACCCTCTGGAACATAGGGCACAGTTGGTTCCTTTGGTAGAGGGAGGGTCTGTCATGTCGTAGGGTTGATGGGATGGTGCCTTGAGTTAGGCAGCTGTTGTTGATTTCCAGCTAAGAAGGGAGAGCTTCTGTGGGTATGGTCTTGAGGATGGATGCTGGGATAATGTCGTCTGTATACGATGTGGCTTTGAGGGTGGCCAGGGTTACTACCGGGGTTTCTGTAGAGTGTCTTGATTGTTGTCCAGGGTGTGGAGCTTTCACGAGGATGGACGTGAGGTGGCCCTGGAGATGCAGAGCTGGTGTATATGTGCTGGCAAAATTTGCTGATTTTGTAGATGAAGAAGGTGTTCATGGCAGTGGATTCTTTGATGTAGTGTGGTATAGCCGGGTTGGGTAGCGGGTTAACGCAGTGCAAGACGGCTTTGAAGAGGGCTCTGCTTTTGTTATTGGCTTCTGCTATGGTGTTCTAATAGTAGAAGGCTTTGGCTGTGTTGATTAGTTGTTGGCGGGTTCCTTGAGGAGTGTCAGATCGGATGCAGTCCTGGACCGGCACCAGGATTTCTCTTGTCTCCTGATTACTATTTTGCTAAGGTTGAGTTCTTGCATGTACCAGGGTGCTGACAGTTTTGGTTTGCAGGTGCGTTGTTTCCGAGGCGTGTGATGTTCTAGGAGACTGAGAGGGTGGCACTGAATGCTTCCAGCAGAGAGTCGCAGTTCGGTTGGTGGTGTTGGGGCCATGTGAGGTGGAGGTTGGCAAGGTCTTCGGTGAAGGCTTCGACCGGGAAGTTATTGAAGGACATGAAGGTTTGTCTGATGGGTTTCTGCTGGGTGTGCTTGACTGGGGCAGTGTTCAGGGTGTTGAAAAGCACGGCCAGGTGGTCAAACCAGTCAAGTGGAGAGGAGAGCTGTGGTCGAGGGAAGGCAGTGCGGTGATGAGTAGGTCGAGGATGTTACCTTTCTCGTGCGTTGGGTCTTTAGTGTACTGTGTGAGGCTGAGGGTGTTCAGCAGTCTGAGGAGAGATTCCTTCATCGGTTTGGTGGCCATGTTGTCTAGTAGGATGAAATTGTCTAGGAAGATGATGTTGGCGTGCGTGAGGGACATGGTGGCAACCAGGACGGTGAAGTCTCTGATGAAGGCAGTGTTGGGTTTTGGTGGTCTGTAGATGTGATGGAAGGTGACTGTGTCTGTCACGAAGAGCAGGACACGGCAGGAGAAGGCTGCAAAGCAGCCAATGATGACTGCAGGGCCTCCACCTATATGTTCAGCCAGTATCTGTGTTGGATGCTGTAGCCGTCAGCGACAAGGGTGTCTAGGATGCAGGTGGAGGTGGGTGTCAGCCAGGTCTCAGTGATGAAGATTGTGTCAAGGTTGTGTGTAGTGATTCGGTCGTCAATGTCTGCTGCATGGGTAATAGTAGAGTGGACATTGGCGAGCATCAACCTCCATGCTGTGGATGGTGAGTGGATGCTTATGGGCTTGAGGGTGATGTGGGTGGGAGGAGGAGCAATGTCATTGATGTTGCCATTGCCTTGTGATGGTGGGGATGGCTTGTGGGGCTGGGCCATATCGACTCGTGCTTACCTGTTATCTGAGCAGGTGTTTGGCCCTAGGTCCTCCTGGTTTGGACATGTCCAAACAGGAATTGCCCTTTTCTTCATCTATCTTTTACTTCAGATGCCCTTGATCTAAGTGTTAAGAACAGAAAGGAAGAGGCTGGGCCAATAAGGTGGGTGGAGTTTAGGTCACATGACCTAGATCCAATTGTACCTGCTCACAAACTGAAAGGGAAAAGAGGCTGCCAAAATGCACCTCTCCCCTGTTAGCTTCCCATTCCATGCTTCATTGCCAGCATCGTGAGAACCCCCCCACACACAATCTCCATAGGGAAACTGCAATCAATGGTGTGTGAGCATCAATTTATGTTATACAAGTACAGACCATCATCTTCTTGTGGTAATAGATCAATGATCCAGATATTCAAATGTCGAGTTGGTTAAATCCACAGCAGCCACTAACATTATTCCACGTTAACCCAGTGTTGGAAAAAATACTTGCAAGGCCTGGGCTTCCTGAACAGCTGAAATCGTATAATGGACCCCCTTTCACAGTACTGAATTCAAATTCTTCCTGGTGGCTGACTGGGTATTTGCACAGAGATTTATGTTGACACTAAACAAGGTGTTTAAAATTGCCCACGACCAAAGAGCGTGAATTGAGCATGCACTTTATGACTTCTTACAAGAATAAACATCAACTCCCCAAATAGCTAAAGGTATGGCCCAGGCAGAAGCACTCACAATGGGATGTCCTTGTGTGCTAATTCCTAACCACCCGCCAAGAGAAAACAGAATAACTGATGAAGAGATGGTTGGAGACAAAAGTACAGCAAGAAATGGCTGAGAAAATGTCTGAAGAAGATTACGGCCACAGAACATTAAGATGTTGTTCTAATAAGAAATTGAAAGGTTTCATGGAAAGTAAGTTTTACATACAAACCAAACAAGTAGAAAGTGATGGGAACAAAAGGATGCAGGAGTACTGTCTTTGATGGCAGAGTGATACCCCGTAATTCACGTTTTTTTAAAAGCCTACATAAGTCAGGGGATTTGGGGGAGTCTGATGACATGAGGGCAACGGCTCAAGGAGCGCTCAGAGGATCCAGCCGCACATGTGCACACGCACAATAAAGGATGCATTGCCTCCAGCTTAGTGTCATGTAAACAGTGCCTATTTTTGAATCACGTTGTGACTCTTTAATTGCCGCTATTTACATTACACTGAGCTCGCAGCAAGACGCCCTTAAACACACTTTACAACAACAGCAGGGTCTCTGTTCTGTCGTTTGGGCCAAACAACAGAACTGACCCTCCTAATGTTCTGCATTTGTAGTGGGCATGACGTGGATTGGGGGGAGCCAAATCTCACACAGTATGGTGGTAGACCTGAGGCCGGAACTGCATGAGGGGCGCAATTGAGAATGTAGGGGTAGTCAGGAAACGTCCTCAGGAATACGAGGGGTTCATGTTGCATACGCCGTATTGATGACTGGAGGTGGCGGCAAACTGGGAGCGATGTTACAGTTTCAAATGTTTCAAAGTGTAGTTAATTATTGATGGGATGTTACTTTTAGTGTTACCATTTGTCTAGAATTGATACATATTAGCTTGTATGTGTGCAGAAAGATAAAATGTTAAACTCATCAAATGTAAAAACATACATGTACATAAATACAAATACATGGGGAATTCATGAAACTCGATGTAGTGGGCTTTTTACAAATGACTCAAAAACACAGTAGTCAGGGTTGTTTTGCAAAGTGAACTTTGAAACTGATTCTTTGAGGTTTTAGAAGCCTGGGGATTGGTGAATAAATAACTTCACAACCTCAGCGGTCAGCTCAGCTGCTGGAACTGGCCATGAGTTTTATGATCTGATAAATATCGCAGACGGCAGAGGTACTCTCTTGATGAATTGGAGCATGACAGAAGGGGTTTCACCATTTGTTTTAGCTAGCAGTAAAACACACCGTGAGCCAATGCCCAAAGCTAACTAATGAGAAACCATGAGTTGCAATTGTATTGTCAGATTTGCAATGTGCGATAAAGACGCGTGCATTTAGATAAGAATTTTCCTGTGAAGCCAATGACCTAGGAAATGAGATAGCATCACTGTCTCAAAGAGAAATTATGTACCCAGCCTTCCTCATATCGCTGGGAATATTCATGCGAAGCATGTGCAAATTAAGAGTTAGGGTTTAAAGCCCTTAGGCCAGTTATTGCTAGTAATGAATTATGTTTGCATACAAATGTTTTACTAAACAATGACATCATGACCTAAACAACGAATAATAAGAAGAGATGTGTTCTACACATGAACTGAAGATGATACTTAAGATAAAACTGGCCGATGAAAATGTAGGAATTGGAGAAAGATGGGATATCTTTGAAGAGGATTTTGTCCAACCACATGTGGTGGGTGCATTGTAATAAAGTATCTGGGAGTGTTTTAACTGTAGCAAAATTGTATAAAATATGTCAAGTGATGTGGTTTGCTGAGACTTGGGTTCATTTGGTCCTACAACACCATCTAACTGCTCCTCGAATTATTGTACATTAAACTTACTTTACGTACAAAGCGTGCACTCGTTCTTCAAGTGGTGGGCCTGCTGGGGTTGAGGTGATTAAGGGGCCCACCCCTACAACAACTTCCAGCATACTGATGGATACCTCTATCAGGACCAGGGAAGAGGGTAACTGGAATGGATTGGATCGATAAGAGGAAAGGCATTTGTTCAATGAAGGGGTGTGTAATATCCCCTCTACTTTTTAATATCTATCTGTGTGAGTTAGATGTATTCCTAAAGAAGGCAATTATAAATGTCCCAATGGCTCAAAATCAGCTTATTCAGACCCTAATGTGTGAAGGCGATATTGTGCTCTTAGGTAGGACCCCTACCACCCTCCAAAAGCTATTAAATAACAAAGGCGGTCTATATGAAGTATAAGGGTATGGTAATTAACAAAACAAAGATGGTCATTAGGAGTTTGGTGGTATCCTACTGCTAATTGTGGCAGGATACCACCAAACGGTATCACTGTTCCCACCACCTGATATCCTGGAATAACCATGATTTTACAGGTGGCGGGAATAACAGGACTTCCCAATTCCATGGAGTCTCATAGGACTCCATGGGCGGATTTTCAGTATTACCGGCACCGATAATACCAGTGCCTGTAATACTGGCTATTTTTTTGCCTGTGGGGCCTGATTTTCCTGCAGCTTATGGCTGGAGGAAAATCAGGCAAGCCCCCCCGGCAAACATGTCATTTGGCAGTGCGGGAATAGTGGCAGTAACAGAATTACTGCCACTTTACCACTGTTTTTTCCCCACACTGTCAACCACTTAATGACCACTTAATCACATGTTCAGATCTACCATACAGCAACTAAAAAAATAAAAAAAAATAAAAAATAAAGAGTGCCTACATTTTATGTGGATACAGTAGCTCTGGCGCGAATTAAACATTTTGATTACCTTGATGTCAAGTTTTCATAATCCAGGTCATGGACTCAGAGGCCACCTGTAGATTGAAACAATGTAATATGAGCATTCTGAACTTTTATGCTACAATTGGTGGACAGGCTGTTATTCGAGCCATAAAAGTTTATGGGGCTAAAAGTGTGGGTCTTGCACTTTATAGTGCTGAATTATGGGCTTTAGTGCCCTTGATCAGATTGCACTTACTGAGAGAAAGTTTCTTAAATCTATTTTGCGGGTTTCATCAGCAACTACAGAGGCATTTTTATACTACGAGACTAAACTTATCCCAATTTTCTTTAAACTTCATTTCGCATAAGCAAGTTTATGGGTTTCGATATGGAGTAATGATCACACTGTTTTAAACAAGTTGATTTTAAACGATCTCCTGAGTTTAGACAATGCTCAGAACATCTCTTGGCTGTGCTATGGGAAAAGCACGTTGACAGATAATGGCCTGGCCCTTTTTTTGTTTAGAACCACACTTACAGGCCGATTCATGGAATTAATGTGCGCTGAAAATTTCCGTGCAAAAATCGCAGCGAAACCCGCGCACACCAATTCATGGAAGTCTGTGTGCGTGTAAATCCATGGATGTACGCTAAAATCCTGCGTGGCGCACACTGGCACACACGTCTTCAAACAGCGTGCGCTACACGCACAGCGAAAGCGCACATAGTGCAGCGCACACAACAAAAGTAGCCGTAACGCGGGGCGTAACACGCGGAATGGGGAACAATGCGTGAAAATGTGGGCGGCACGGGGATGTACAGGAAGCAAATGCGCGGAACGCCCACACGCGTGCCTACAACACGTATACATGGAATCGAACGGGGCTAACGCGTGCAACAAAAAAAACACGCTAATCCGGAAACACGTACGCCAGCGGGCGTACGTGGACCTGCGCAGCATAAGAGGGCGCGCAAACAACAAACAAGCTCAGATGCTAAGATGAATATACCGTTCCTCGCAGCAGTGGTCATGGGATACCGCAGGAGGAGGAGGAGGATAGTCAGGGCCAGAATTTTTACACCCAGAACCAGCCCTTTTGGGATGCCTGATGACGAGGTGTATGGGAGGTACAGGTTTCCACCTCACATAATACTCGACCTGGTGAGTGAGTGGGAGGATGACCTCACATCACCCACCCTGTGCTCCCAAGCACTGAGCCCCTTGGAAAAGGGGCTCAATGTACTGCACTTCTTGGCCACTGGTTCATTTCAGCAGACAAGTGCCATAGTGGGGGGGGGGGTGTCACAGGCCACGCAGTCACGCTGCCTGCACCAGGTGTTGGCCATCATGACTGCACGCCCATCAGTCTGCAGGCACATATACCTGCCAAGAACACCTGCAGAAAGGCAGGCTGTAGTCCAGGATTTTTATGGGGTGGTACACTTCCCCAAAGTGCTAGGTGCCATTGACTGCACCCATGTGGCTCTACGTCCTCCATGGGCAACTGAGCACATCTACAGAAACCGCAAGCACTGGCATTCCATCAACGTGCAGGTAGTATGTGATGCCAAGGGAATCATCACCTCAGTATATGCCAACTATCCAGGGTCCACCCATGACAGTTCATTTACAGAATGTCAACCCTAAACCGGGACCTAGAAGCTGGGCGGCATGGCGATACATGGCTGCTTGGCGAGTATAAATGCCCCTGCACATGCATGCATGTCAGATACTGAATAATGTCACAACCCCACTCATGATACCTATCATCACCTCCCCAGGGGGCAGTGCCTACCCTCTGAGCACCCACATGATGATGCCAATTCGGAACCCCACCACACCACCCAAGGTAAAATACAACACAGCCCATATTGCAACCCGGGGCATAGTGGAGCGCACATGTGGAGTGCTCAAGTCACGCTTTCTATCCCTTGACCGCTTTGGTGGGCAGCTGCTATACGTGCCCCCAGTAGTGTGCATGATCCTGCAACGTTGTGCATGTGTCCTGCACAACGTTGCAAGGGGCCTGCCGGTGGACCTGGTGGTGCCCCAACATCCGCAACCACAAGCACGGCCGCTGCGCATGGGAGGGGAAAGGGCACGTGGTGAGGCAGCCCGTACGCAGCTGGTGGCTAATTACTTCATCTAAAATCACACCCCTTTGGAGTGCACACAGCCCTGGCACATACCAGCTGATAATCAATGATGATGACTTAAGGGACAGTCAACTGTCAGAACCATACCAGCCTGAGATTGATCACCTGGAAGTGTTACATTGTGTGCATTCCTACCTACCAAAAGACAACCAATGCTGTGTCACAAAAAGACACACATGTATGCTGCATGAATGACTACCCCCTTGCAAAATACAACATGAAAATAGCGCCATGTCACCCAACCCCATCTCCGCCACCCAACACACCATGGCATTTCCTGCAATGTGAAAGCAAACAAAGGAACGCACAACACATAACACAAGTGTCACAAAGTGCACTGTCCCAAATGGAAACAGATCACAGACAATATGCTCCCAGTAATCAATAACAAACAGCACACATGACCAAATACTTACCAGCAACACTATACAGCAACACAGCATGAAACATAGCCAAAATATGACAGTACAAACTCAAAGTAAATGTAAATCATACAGCCTCAATAAGCCAGCACATCGACCCCTTCCAACTCCAGAGTGTTGCTGTCAGGCAAATGTGTCAGTGTACTGCATACAACATGAACTGCATCTGCAAAGGAGACGGCCTTGTGAAGACATGAAGAAGGTACCTGCGGATAAGGAGGAATACATGGATGCACAAGCACATATCAATACACCATGAAGTGTTCAATACAACAACAATCCCCACTAGGGATGTTCACACAGTTTTGACCACAGACTGCCCACACAGCTCATGGGAGCCCAATGTCACTGTGTAAGTCACTGTCACTTGGTCACACCCTTTGCAAGCCCATGGAAACGGGAAGCAGGAGGGGTGTGTGTGTCAGGAACCCAAGCATCTAACCCAAACACAGGACAAGCCTGCATGTGCCCAGCCGGAATACACAGTGGATGCCCACGGGAGCCACACAAGGCAACACACTGTAAAAAAAAAATGGCCATGTGGGGGCTGGGGGGGGGGAGGCCACCCAGGAGGTCCGAGCACACCAACACCCACCTGTGTGGATGTTGCGAAAAAAAAACACCTCCATGGGCTCATGGCCTGCACAGCTACGCTACTGTGGGAGAAGTGCTGCTGTCGCTATCATCACCCTCTGCTGCTGCATCAGGAGGTGGTGGTGCTATGGAGGCAGCCCACTAAAAGCCCTGGTATGGTCCTCCATGGCAGCAAGCATGCGGGTGTGGAAGCTCTCGTTCTGGAGGAAGATAGTACAGAGATCCCCATGCAGCACCTGAAGGGTTGCCTGCATTTCTGCACGCACGGCCTCCCGTGATGCCCGGATCACCTCCCTAGTTGCCTGCAGCTCAGCTGAGAGTGAACGTGTGAGCCACTCCAGCTGCTGTTTTGTCCTTAAATGTGTGGAATCCTCAAGTTCTACAAGAGTCTCCCTGAGGTTATGGAGTTCTACCCTCAGGGCTTCCCTGTGGCCCTGTGACTCTATAGAAATGGCTTCCTGCAGAGTCTCCAGTGCCGCCCGTCGGTCCCTGTTGGATGCCAACATGTTTTCCCTGTGTGATCAGCAAATGGAGTCTGTTGCCTGCTGTTGTTGCTCCATCTGCCTTTCAGGGGGGATAATGGAAGTGGCCACCCTCTCCATTGACTGAGCCATCATTTCAACTGATGCTGCCTGTTGGGTTGCCATACCGTACATGGAGTTTTCCCATACAGTATTGCCTGGTGGTGTATGGCCACTGCGTCGGCGGGCACCACACCTGTTTGGGGCAAGGCGATCTGTACCTTGCTGTGCTGGCACTGCCTGAGACTGCAGGACTGCATTCCCCCTCTGATCTGCTGGCGCAGGAACAGGATCAGATGTTGTGGAGTATGACCCTGCATCCGTAACCGCCAAAGGCGGATTTACCAACACTGACATCCCCATAGAGGGTTCTACCCCTGGTGCAGGTGGGTTGGACAGAACAGAATCCCTGCCAGAAACACTCACCTGCGACGGCACATAAGTCTCATCATCCGATTCAGCACCTGAATAGAGGTCTGGGGAGGTGCACCCAGAGACACCCCTGGACAGTATGGTCTGCATTACGAAAGGGTTTTCACCCACCACCACACCACGTCCCCCACTGGTGCCCGGTCGTGCCTGAGATTCCTCCTGGGTCTCCACCATCTCCTCAACCTAAACAGCATCAAGTGCGTCATCACCTGCAAAAACATGAAACACAAAAAATATAAACAGGCATTGGCACCATAGCACACGCATAGGCCTGACAAGCCAGAGATCCAGTACATGATTTACACATGTCGCACATGACTATAACCCTGGCATGCATGCACTGTCACTGAGTTGGAAGGGGAGGCAAAAAGCAGACACTGATGACACCAAGATAGAAAAGCTACACATTTGCTGCATGCTGGGTAGCACTGGCATCATACATTAGCCTGTGAGTGGCGCACAGGGAGGGGTTGGGGGCATAACTGGCGCTGCTGCAGGGTCGCTGCGCCACTCTGCGCCCGGCTGGTTTTGGATGTTAAAATCCATGAATTTGCTGTGCGCAGAAATGGATTTGTGCCACTTGTGCACTGAATTCTATGAATTACCCTCTTTATCTCCAAATGCTCCAAGCATGTTTTGAGTAATGCCTTATTCTCAAACAAACATCTAATGTGTATATGTTTGGAGGATCAAAAATCAACGGTAAAGCAAATCTCCTGTATCAATGCAGACCTGAGATTAAATTGGATAACGATTTGTCACTTGTTTCTAATAGCTGTGCTAGGAAATGTTTCACCAGCTTCCCATTGCCGCCAATACATTGGCTTGGAATAAGTTAAAACTAATGTTGCACATGCGACAACACAGCTACAGAATCTAATATGCACATGTTTTTTTTGTGTACATTTTATGAATTGGCACTTAAACGCTTTTTGATACACTTTTTAAGTTTGTTGAATTTAAGACATTGTCATTTTGCTTATTTTTACATCATGCAACCGTGAGATGTCTGAGCTTATATTGCTTTGGAAAGTCTTTTAACTAACTTGATGTATATTACGAAACTGAACTCTATGTTGGCATTGTATAATGTGTACAAGGTTCACCCTGTTATAAGCCAATGTGTATGTATTATATCTATGCCAATATTTTATGTGATATGTTTTTACTATGTGTTTGTACGTTTCATGAATTATACATTCAAAGTAAACTTAATGATGATGATAAAATAAAAACATGTGAGGTGAAGAAACTGAATGATCAGATAGCTCATACTTATTTATGTCTGTGTAAAAGATACCCAAGACCAGAGCGATAATAGAGATTATAGTAAAACGTGTTTTTGTTTGTTATTATGGTAAAGAACAGATGATATGCTACTCTCTAAACATCCTCAACTCCCCACCCTTACTGAGACTGGGTGATCTGCTCCACACCGTCTCCTCCCCTGGTTGCTTGTAGATCACTTGCTGCCAAATTGAACACCCTCCCCCTTCCCTGTTAGCTCCCCATTCCTTCTTTTTTTTATTGTGTTTATTTACTTATGAACCTTTACAATATACAAATACACAATGAACATGAAAATAAGATCACATTTTTTCAATCATAAACATAGCAAATTCTTAAACACTCGATCAAATTCTTGGACTCACGAACAAAACAAAACAACAATAAAAAGAAAAAAAGCCCATGTACACAAATGCCTAAAAATCTTACTCTCAGTTAATGCTCGTTCGCATTCGAGAATTACAAATATACATATTCAAGTAAGGGTACATAACATTATTTTAGGCCTATTTAAAACCTATAAACCTATAAACCTTCAGAATTCATTTCCTTCAATTTAGTATCAAGTACAGATAGTAGCGTAGTCAGCTTAATATCCTGCTTAATACTGTTGCCCCACAAACACCGAATTCAAAGCGAATTTCTAGACAAAATAGAGCACGAGTAAAGGTAATTACCAAATAAGTGAAGTCTTGTGTGCTCAAAACATTCACAAAACATAACCAGATGCAGGAGGGACTCAGTCACTTGGGCTTTTTTTACAGAATCTACAAGATCCACCTGGGTACAACAAACTGCCTCTACCCCACTGATGTAGCCTTTCATTTGTGTGGAATTGATTGAGCTTGAAACGCAAATACAGGTCACGACCCATTGGAGAAGGAAACTGTGAGATATATCTAGGGCAATCTCCCCCTTTTCCTTCTAACCAATGCAAACTCACGAAACGATTTGTAATAGCCAATTCTGCCGGATTGCCAGCTCCAATTATAATGTGGCATTTTCCTTTTACAACTGGGTAAACCTGAAATTAGATAATCTTTGGAAATAGCCATCACATCCAAGAGACCATTCATTTTTTCTGCAAAAGCCGAAAAAGAGCTCAAACGCCCCATGGTTAGCTGTTTATTCAGATCCTCATATAGAGAGTTGGGTGGCAGTGATAACATCTTAGCATAATTATTTAGCATCCGCAAGTGCCATTTTGCAGATAATGGTCTGAGACACAGTTCATGACGGATAATATCATTAGGAATAGAGAAGGCCAAACCCAACAATGATTTCCAAATCCCACTGTGTAAAATATCGAGAACATCATCAATTTCATAGAGACACATGTCCAAGCTATAAAGAATACATGGCTCAACTTTCAATAGGTAGAATTTAAGAACAGGTAATAAAGAAAAACAACAGTATTTCCTTATAATCACTTTCATTTGTGAGATTAGTGATCTAGATTTTTCACAAAGTCTGTCCTTCCACCAGGTCAGGGAATACGAATCAGATAAGGTATAGCCAAGATATTTGAGAGATTGTACCATCTCAATGTTAACCCCATCCATGGACCAATTAAACCTGCAGATCTTTTTTTTACCATCCACAAACACAATTATGTTGGACTTAGACCTGTTCACCTTTCAGTTATGTGTTACTGCATAATAGGAGAACAGGTTCAACTTGGTTTGACCCCTGAACAGGGTATTATCAAAAATTAAGAGATCATCCGCAAATCCGATATAATTCAATTTCAACAGACCCATTCTGACTGAAAATATAATTGCATTTACCCAAGACACCGCAATGTCATAAATATATAGGTTAAACGACACTGCTGCAAGAGTGCAACCTTGTTTAAACCCAATTGTAGTCGGTATCGAATCAGCGAGCGCCCCTTCCTTGTTTAATCTCACTCTATAGTTAGTAGAGGAGTGAAAGAGGGCAATGAGTGACACAAGATGGGCTGTAAACCCAATATGCAGCATTTTTCCCACAAAAGCTCTCTTACCACTGTGTCAAATGCTCAAGTACAGCCATATATACTGACCCTAAGTGGTTATGCTTTGAGTTCCATTGGAGGTGAGATACTAGAGTCGCATTTAAAGGACAACCCATACAACGTCGGAAGCCAGTTTGGTATTTAGAGAGGATGGAATTTGTTCTCATAAACTCAAGTAGTTCTTCTAAAATAAGGTGACAAAAGACTTTCAAGGAGGCATCTGTAAGAGCGATCGGTCTGAAGTTGTGCAGTTGATCTGACCTTTCTTATAAATTGGTATTATAATAGCCCAGCACCAAGATCTAGGTATTACATGATTATAAAACACGGCATCAAATTTATATTTCAGAATCTGTGGCCATAATTGTGGATCTGATTTATATAGGCAAGCCAGAATTCCGTCTGGACCAACTGCTTTTGTCACCTTTAACCTCGAAATTGCCCTAACAATGTCATCAAAGGACCATGGGGACGTGGCTAACCATACATTTTTGTCAACAACTAGTTTATTCTTGTCCAATTTAAGGGGCATTTCATAAACAGATGCCGTGATGGCATTTTCTTTTTGACTAAAGTTGTCCCCATGAATAGTCCTTAAGATAGACCAAATGTTATGGGTATCACTTTTCAACAAAAAATACATCATATGTTGATTATCTTGTAAGAAAAGGTTGGCTTTCAGGTTCGTAACAGCTTGTTTGTGGATCTTGAAGAATGCCCTTTTTCAGATAACAATGCACTCATATCAAGCTTTGCTTTTGTTAATAGTCTGACCTTTGCATTTTTAAGATTCTTTAGATTGAAGCTCTCTAAATTGAAACTATGTCTATGCAAAATGGGTTTGCGGACCGGTACCACCATCTTTGTCAATTCAAGTAGATGGAAATGTATCCTGCTTGTTATGTGAACATCAATATAATCGGCATCATAATAAGACTGGGACAATATAATTGCTAAAACAAAATCGTCTTTCATCCGACAGACAAGCTGGTAGCAAACTGAGGAGTTCTATCTGAAAGACAAACCCGGTCTATCAATTTCTACCAATTCTATAACCGGATTTGATTTATATCCCCAGTTGGCAAAATGTAGCTTCACTGAGATCGCAAGAAGATCCCTAAAACCAATATCCTTAATTACAATTGGGTCAGAGGTTTTGTAAAGTGAGGTGGACAAAAAACAAGTGGTCAATGTGTGACGACAGCCCACCTCTCGACCATGTGTAAGGAGACAAGTTGTCTTGTGTGTTGACCACCTGCATATCCCAATTAAGAAAGAAATCCTCCCATTTTTGGCCATTCCTGACTGTAGGAGCAGAGGACATTAGTTTTCTACCAAAACCCTGCCCTCGAAATAAGCAGGCTGAGTTAAAGTCCATCCCCGCTAAAAATCCCATTTGCAATGGCGAGCCAGTGCACCTTCTAGAATGAGATCAAGGATGCCTGCGAGCTCATTATATGAGATAGCTATCCTAAGATTTCTCATATGCCTGACAGGGGGATAACTCTACAGCTAAGACTGCATCCCATTTATATATGAGCTTTGAAGCTAGCTTACACAAATTATTAATGAGAATAGCTAGCCCAGCAGAAGGGCTGCCCTTCTACCCTCTATGAGCAGGTTGGGAATAAGATGCAAACCCCTCCACATTAAAATGGGACACATGCAAAGTCTCCTGTAATACGATAACAGATGGATAACAAATGGATTTCGCTGTGCCCCACCATCGATAAAAGTTTGCTAGCCCGCAGCTGTTCCATGATAGACACACAAATGGAACCACAGTCTGGTGCGGGTAATGGTGGCGCTACAGAAGCCATACCTGCAGAGGTAATCGGGACATTGTTAATTCCACTGAATGCCGCTGCCAGGGCTAGGAGTTGTCTAATCATATGTTCATTGATATGCACTGATGGACCCAGCTGGGTGATTGGTTGAGCACTACTCACTGAAGGAGCAGGTTTATCAAGAAAGGATTTGGCTTCTAGGTCGTTTTGAAAAATACGAGGCATCAGGCCTACATATTCGAAATTTTCCCTCTGCTCCCACATAAGTTGCATGATCAGCTTTGAGTGGCAGCCGCAGATCATCCTGTTATTGGCGTTTGTGGATAGTCATACCCAATCAATGTCATCTGAACATAACGTTCTTAAAGTGGGAATCGTCTGAATGGCTTTTAGTAAGAAGTAAAGATTGAGATTGGATTTGCCATTAACCTTAACGTTACTCTCCCATCCCAAGATAAGTGGTAACTCAGGAGTTAGGATGATCTCCCGATTATCAACATTTTCAGTGCCAGATGCGCCTAAGGTCTGGACATGGGGGGGATCTATGCCACCAGGTTGCCCAATAGACACTTGTGGCGTCACCTCCACAGTGCCCTGGGATGGGCTAACACTGTTTTTGGCCACATGAACATTCGGAATAGCGATGGACTGTGCCCTCACAGCATTTGTATGCATAAAGGTATCATAGAATTGTGCATCTTTGCCCAATATCCCCAGCATCCATGGCTCGCCTTTTTTCTCTACGTGTTAGGACAACTATAGGTTTTTCCTGCACTTCACCCCCTCTTTGGTCATATACTTGGGGGCATCCAGACGAGGCATATTCATCCGTAAAATCTATAAGATTAGTCAAGGGAGAGGGACTATCCGGACCCTTGTGTCTTATAATCCCGTCCTGCAAGATTGGTGTGTCTGACCCCCCCTGTCTCAGAGAACTAAGGCAGTCCCTCATTTCTTCAATATCTAGCCCTATTTTCTGGATTGCTATAGCCACATTATTGATCTCCTCATTATTACAAGATACGGTTTCGGTCTGGTTGAAGACAGCCGTCATCGCTTTTGTCATGAGCACTGCTCCCGAGAAGCCAAGTCAAGCCCAGCATCCCCGGAAGCAGGCTCACGACCCTCGTCCCCGGCTCCAGCACACCCCTATTGTGGCCCTTTGGACCATGTCCTGGCGCCTCTGGCGCCAGGCTCATAAGGAACCTCAGTCCTGGCGCCAGGGGCGCCGGGCTCATAATTCTTGCAAAGGTGCTTGGGTGGACCTACCTGTAGCAGACCATGCTGCATACTCACCTTTGCAAATGCTGGCAGGATGAAGTCCCCAGCCTTCTGCTGGGAGGAACTATTCCCTGAACTGGGACTACTTTCTTACCTGGGTGGGGCTGGTGCCACTCCTTAGCTCTGGAACACAGGAACTCTTTTACCTGGGCGAGGCTGAGGAAGAAGACACCCAATCACTCCAACACTATTTAAACCACACCCGATTGGGAAAACGTGCTTCGCGTTATTCTGCATCTGCAGCAGGACGCTCACCGAGTCAGCTCCAGCATTCCAGTGACATCTCCAGCTTCAGCTCAGCAAGCTGTGGAAGAAAGACACGAGAACTATACTTACCATCCAGGAATCCAGACACCGGCAGAACCTGCAAGCAAAAGAAACATAAGGTTAGCAAGTTGCAACACGTTCGCAGCTGCGCTCGCTTACCTGATCCATCTGTGCTTTCACGGATTCTTTGCGGCCTTCTCTTCAGCAGCCTAACGGCAGCTGTAAAGACAAAGAACATTGTTAAGTAGGAATCGGGTGAAGGCGGCCGCATTTACTTTTCTTACCTGCTTTTGTGCGCGTACTACGATCTCTTCAACCGCAGTAGCCCGGCACCTGAAAACAAGAAAAGACATTATTTAAGTGCCATTAAAGACTGCAAGAAAGCCTAACACTTACGTGTTTCCCTACGTCCATCCGCGACTGGGAAAACGCCCGCAACTGCAAATAAGAAAAGAACATTGTTAGAGGTGCTATAATAAGGTCACAGATCATTATACTCACATACTTCGCACGTGCAACGGCAACGGACGAACAACGCCCGCAACATCTTAAGACCTGAAAACAGAAAACAAGGGACATTATTGAGGTGTCATTGAAATTCCCATACCTACGAACAACCGCACCTGTCGCGCTCTCAGTGACCACGCCCTCAGCATCCAGGCACCTGAAAAAGACAATGCAAAGACTTCATTAAAGGTGCCTGTCTCTTCAAGACTATAAACTCTTTATACCTACTGGCATCCGCTCGTGCAGTAACGGCGGCATCACCTTTTGGCATCTCAGCACCTGTGCCACTTCTAAGGCCACAAAAGACTTTGAGGACCTCCAGTGACGTAACTGGAACCCACGCACCCCTGCATAAGTCGCAAGATGGAGAGCCCAGCATTTATACGCCTAAGGTGAGAGCTCGCCGAGACAAGTAGAAAGCTAGGCTGTGGGAGAAACTGGCGATTGGTGGGAGAAGGAATCCCATCAAACGGTGATTAACCCTTTTTCTTCCACCTGCAGAAAACTTACCCTGCAAGTCAGACATTCGATAAGAGGAAGCCCAGTCCTGAGAGTCGTCCGAGCTCTACGCTTCTCAATTGAAGAAACGATAGCAGCCCAGCCGGGATCAGCGCCTCCGTGGGAATCAGGTGAGCGTTACAGAACGCGAAGCCTACCAATAACCTCCTACCCAGGCGCTATGGAAACTTCGGACACAGACCAACTGGCCCAGTTATTAGGGGAACTAAGAGCTGAAGTTCATGCTGCCTGCCAGGAAACGAATGCCCTTATGAGGGAATTGATAATATCAAAAGAACGAACTGATCATCTCGCCAGACAGTTATTACAGACACAAGCGGGGCAAACCCCGCTATCTAATTCAGGAGGGAGCTATATCCCAGCGGCTTCAGCCAATCCTGTTCAAATCAACCTACCCGTAAATGTGCCATTGGCACCGCCTGAACGCTTCTCTGGTGACCCTAAAAGGTTTGCGGTGTTTATAAATCAATGCCGATTGCACTTTCTTTGTAGACCTGCAGCCTTTCCGACTGACCAGACTAAGGTAGCCTTTGTGCTTTCGTATCTTAGCGGCAGTGCCGCTGATTGGTCGATCCCTCTGGTTACACAGGATGACCCGATCCTTCGTGATTTCCCGACCTTCCAGGCAAATATGGAAAGACTTTTTGCAAGGCATTCCCAGGGGCAGGACCTGGACAACGAACTCCTTTCACTACGACAGGGCAATCAAGATCTTTTAGCCTACATTGCATCATTCAATAGGCTAATCGTGGAAACCAGATGGCCTGAGGACAAAAGAATCACGCTTTTTCACAGGGGTTTGCGTGGCGAACTCAAAGACGTCCTTGCCCAGGTAGTGAATCCTCCTCAGGATTGTTCAGAGTACATTGATTTGGTGGTCCAATTGGATCACAGACTACAAAACTGAAAGGCGGATCGATCCAGGTTTGAAACACGAGTGTTCCCTAAGCCTCAAAGTCATACCAAAGGAGTTGAAGCCGTCGAACCTATGCAAATTGGGGTTGTAAAGGGTCCCCTAACCCAGAAAGAACGCGACAGGAGACGACAAATGCAACTATGTCTCTATTGTGGAAATTCAGGACATTTTCTTCGAGATTGCCCGGTGAAACCACCTAAGAAGACAGTGGGAGCTTCTGATAAGAGTTCTGAAAAGCCTGAGCCGGGAAACGACCTCGCCCGACAAGTGTAGAGGTCCGCTTGCTGAGCGTAAAAACCAGTTCTTTGACCTCGCACTTCATAATGCCAATGGTCCTCGTAAACCCAGAGCAACCGGATCGTTTGCATGCAATTAAGGCATACATTGATAGCGGAGCAGTTGGAAATTATGTGGACCGCGAATTGGCTTCCAGGATGAACTTACCTCTTTGTCCAAAGGTGGTTAAAGACGTCATTACCACGGTGGATGGGACGGAAATCGCCTCCGGACCAGTGACCCATACCACTACTGAAGTGACGATACTAGGCCAAGAAGGGCATCAGGAGGTAATTGTGTTCGACGTGATCAAGGCCCCTCAATTCCAAGTAATTCTCGGGATTCCTTGGTTGGAGAAACACAATCCTCAAATTGATTGGCGAGCAAAGACGATACAGTTCCCAGAGTGTTCACCTACTTGTTATCCTCGACCCAGTATTGGCCAAGCAGTAGCAACATCCGAAGGACCGCAATTTCCTTCAGAGTATCAAGAATTCCAAGATGTCTTTCAGAAGGAACAGGCTAATACCCTGCCTCCCCACAGATCTTACGACTGTCAAATAGACCTGATACCCGGAGCCACTCCCCCTTGTAGTAGAATTTACGCCCTTACCGAGCCTGAAAATCTTCATTTGCGACAGTATCTGGACCAGTACCTGGCCAATGGATTTATCCGCCCATCAAAGTCTCCTGCATCCTCGGCTCTGTTCTTCGTACCTAAAAAAGAAGGTGACCTTAGAACCTGTATTGATTATCGTGCCCTGAACCAGATAACGGTAAAGAACAGATACCCCCTACCTCTGATTACGGAACTCCTTGACCAAGTTAAGAACGCCTGCATTTATACAAAGCTAGATCTCCGGGGAGCCTACCTCTTGGTACGGATTAAAGAAGGCGACGAATGGAAGACGGCATTTCGCACCAAGTATGGACTATTTGAATACCAAGTGATGCCCTTCGGACTATGCAATGCACCAGCAGCGTTTCAGTATTTTATAAATGATGTCCTCAGAGAACTCATAGATGTTTGCGTAGTCGTCTACATAGATGACATCCTTGTGTACTCATCTTCAGAAGCAGATCATCGGAAACATGTTAGAGCCGTCCTTGAAAAACTCTGCCAACATAAGCTTTTTGCTAAGCTCGAAAAATGTGTTTTTCACGTCACGGAGCTCGAATTTCTAGGCTTTATTCTGACACCCAAAGGAGTCCACCTGGACTCGAGAAAGGTGGACACTATCATCAAGTGGCCATCACCTACTTCAGTGAAAGGTGTCCAAAGCATGTTAGGTTTCGCCAACTTTTACCGCAGGTTTATTCCAGAGTTTTCACGAGTGGTGCAGCCCATCAACGCCCTCTTAAGAAAAAACAAACGTTTCGAGTGGTCAACAGAAGCAGAACAGGCCTTTCAAGAGCTAAAAGCCAAGTTCACCTCAGCACCCATACTGAAACACCCACGCCCAGACCTCCCTTACATCGTTGAGACCGACGCCTCCAGCTTAGCAATGGGGGCGGTTCTATCACAGAGAGATCCGGAAACTAACCAATTGCACCCCGTGGCATTCTGGTCTCGCAAGTTCTCGGCGTCTGAAATTAACTACACCATCACAGATAAAGAGCTTTTAGCAATTAAGTCCGCTTTCAAGGCCTGGCGGCACTATCTCCTTGGAGCCAAACACACTGTCACGGTAATCACCGATCATCGAAACCTACAATACCTGAAAACCGCCAAAGCTCAGTCCCCCAGACAGCTTCGCTGGGCACTTTTCTTTGCCCAATTTGACTTTGTGGTTACTTATCGCCCCGGCAAAAAAAAATGGCAAAGCGGATGCCCTTTCCCGGATTGGAATGGGAGATAATATTGTCAATCCTGAACCTGTGCCAATAATTCCAGAACAGAGAATCCTAGGCCTGATTTCTTCACAATCCATCGAAGATATCGAAGCAAAAGTTAAACAACTTGTGACCCCTTCGGACTTACAAAACTGGCAACTGAAGGGAAAGGACTTCATCATAAAAAAAGACCTGCCTTATTTTCAGGGACGACTATTCCTACCACATGCCGATTTACAAAAACAGGTCATCTCTTGCTACCATGATTCCTTGATGGAGGGCCACCCAGGCATTGCCAAAACCTCGGAAAAAGTCAAGAGACACTTCTGGTGGCCGTCATGGAGAAAAGACATAAAGGAGTTTGTGATGTCCTGTGGTGTGTGTGTGCCCAAAACAAAGGTCAGAAGGAAAGACCAGCGGGTCTCCTGCATCCGCTAGACATCCCGCCACATCCCTGGCATACCCTCTCCATGGACTTCATCACCGATTTACCCTCCTGTTCCGGATACAACACTATTCTAGTAATTGTAGATTTGTTTTCTAAAATGGCCCACTTCGTTCCACTAAAGGGCTTACCTTCAGCTTCAGTTCTAGCACGGGAATTCCTTGAAAATATTGTAAGATTGCACGGCTTCCCTTCGGTTTTGATCTCAGATAGGGGGAGCCAGTTTATCTCTCACTTTTGGCGAAGTTGCTGTCGTTTAGCTCAAATCGATGTGAGACTTTCAACCAGCCATCATCCCCAGACTGACGGACAAACTGAGAGGACAAACCAAACTCTGGAACAATATTTACGTTGTATGCTACAGCAGTCGGAAAGTAATTGGAAAGATATCCTTTGGATAGCCGAATATGCTTACAACAACTCGATCCATTCAGGAACCGGAAAAAGTCCCTTTTACATTTTATATGGGATTCATCCTCGAACCTCCAATCTCGACCCGCCCCAAGATCTTGGAACGCCTGCCGTGGATCAACTTCACAATGCTATCACTCAAGCTTTCAAAGAAGCGACAATCCACCTACAACAGGCTAAAGAACGGTACAAAAGGGGAGCAGACCAACACCGAAGAGACGCCCCTCAATACCAGGTTGGAGATCAAGTTTGGTTATCCACCAAACATTTATCACTTAAAGGACCTCACACCTTCAACCCAAAATATCTGGGACCATATCCAATTACAGCCATAATAAACCCAGTGGCTGTCAAATTGGGTTTGCCATCCCACATGAAAATACATCCGGTGTTTCACGTATCTCTACTAAAACCTATGCAACCTGGAACCAGACTGAATAAACCTCCAGAGCCTATTCAAGTAAATGGAGAACCTGAGTTTGAGGTTAAAAACATCCTGGACTCCAAGATCATCAAGTCAAAATTATACTATCTGATCGACTGTAAGGGTTACGGACCTCAAGAACGATCATGGGAACCCTCTGACCACGTCCATGCTCCTCGTCTAGTCAGAAAATTCCACCAAACTTTTCCCAATAGGCCAAAACCTCCGGGGAAGACAAGTTTGGGAGGGGCCTTGAGGGGGGGGGTGCTGTCATGAGCACTGCTCCCGAGAAGCCAAGTCAAGCCCAGCATCCCCGGAAGCAGGCTCACGACCCTCGTCCCCGGCTCCAGCAAACCCCTATTGGGGACCTTTGGACCATGTCCTGGCGCCTCTGGCGCCAGGTTCATAAGGAACCTCAGTCCCGGCACCAGGGGCGCCGGGCTCATAATTTTTGCAAAGGTGCTTGGGTGGACCTACCTGTAGCAGACCATGCTGCATACTCACCTTTGCAAATGCTGGCAGGATGAAGTCCCCAGCCTTCTGCTGGGAGGAACTATTCCCTGAACTGGGACTACCTTCTTACCTGGGTGGGGCTGGTGCCACTCCTTAGCTCTGGAACACAGGAACTCTTTTACCTGGGCGAGGCTGAGGAAGAAGACACCCAATCACTCCAACACTATTTAAACCACACCCGATTGGGAAAACGTGCTTTGCGTTATTCTGCATCTGCAGCAGCACGCTCACCGAGTCAGCTCCAGCATTCCAGTGACATCTCCAGCTTCAGCTCAGCAACCTGTGGAAGAAAGACACGAGAACTATACTTACCATCCAGAAATCCAGACACCGGCAGAACCTGCAAGCAAAATAAACATAAGGTTAGCAAGTTGCAACACGTTCGCAGCCGCGCTCGCTTACCTGATCCATCTGTGCTTTCACGGATTCTTCGCGGCCTTCTCTTCAGCAGCCTAACGGCACCTGTAAAGACAAAGAACATTGTTAAGTAGGAATCGGGTGAAGGCGGCCGCATTTACTTTTCTTACCTGCTTTTGTGCGCGTATTACGATCTCTTCAACCGCAGCAGCCCGGCACCTGAAAACAAGAAAAGACATTATTTAAGTGCCATTAAAGACTGCAAGAAAGCCTAACACTTACGTGTTTCCCCACGTGCATCCGCGACTGGGAAAACGCCCGCAAGGTCCCGACACCTGCAAATAAGAAAAGAACATTGTTCGAGGTGCTATAATAAGGTCACAGATCATTATACTCACGTACTTCGCACGTGCAACGGCAACGGACGAACAACGCCCGCAACATTTTAAGACCTGAAAACAGAAAACAAGGGACATTATTGAGGTGTCATTGAAATTCCCACACCTACGAACAACCCACGTGTCACGCTCTCAGTCACCACGCCCTCAGCATCCAGGCACCTGAAAAAGACAATGCAAAGACTTCATTAAAAGTGCCCATCTCTTCAAGACTATAAACTCTTTATACCTACTGGCATCCGCTCGTGCAGTAATGGCGGCATCACCTTTTGGCATCTCAGCACCTGTGCCACTTCTAAGGCCACAAAAGACTTTGAGGACCTCCAGTGACGTAACTGGAACCCACGCACCCCTGCATAAGTCGCAGGATGGAGAGCCCAGCATTTATACGCCTAAGGTGAGAGCTCGCCGAGACAAGTAGAAAGCTAGGCTGTGGGAGAAACTGGCGATTGGTGGCAGAAGGAATCCCATCAAACGGTGATTAACCCTTTTTCTTCCACCTGTAGAAAACTTACCCTGCAAGTCAGACATTCGATAAGAGGAAGCCCAGTCCTGAGAGTCGTCCGAGCTCTACGCTTCTCAATTGAAGAAACGATAGCAGCCCAGCCGGGATCAGCGCCTCCGTGGGAATCAGGTGAGCGTTACAGCTTTAGGGGCAGTTACTTCTGCAAAGGTTTTCTTTTCCCTATCTGTCAAGCAAGAGACATCATGGATTTGGGTAGATATATCAACCATGACTTTCTCTTTTTTAGGCCTCTCGGATAAGGCAGCCACTGCGTCGCAGGTAAACCGTAAACCTTCAATGCGATTGATTTTGTTCAAAATATCCCCATTAGCAGCCCTCAAGATTCCAATCTCGCAATGGGCCCGTTCGTGCCCTTTATCTAGTAGATCTAAATTTCTCGCCAATTCTGGGAAATCAGAACCAAGAGATGGCCCTACCAGCGTGTCTATTTGCACCGAAAGTGCAGTAACCTCTTTATCTTTGTCATTTAAGCTTGATTGAAACTCTTGTATATCGAAAATAATTTGGTCATTTATGGCCGTTTGGGGACTCATCAATTTGTGTGAACTCACCTTTAGTTTTAATTGCATGGGGTCATTAGCAAAATCAGTCTCTCACCCTACATTAACCTTATCCAAGTAGGGTGGGAATGATTTTGATTTTCTTTGAAGTGGATTACTGAGCATGAATACGTCTTCACGGCCAACTGATCTCTGATTCACCGGAGTGGATGGACCAAGAGACAGCCGTACGCTCTTCCCTAATTCTGCTTCAATAGTCAGACCCATCATTGAGCAATCAATCGTATCTTCCTGGAATTACTTATTATCGAGACTAGATAAAACATTCGACAACAAGCACTTGGTTTCCCTATCATGTGCCCCAATAGACACATCAAAATGCGTAATATCATTAATTTCCTTTAGATTCAATTTCATTATAGGAATGGTCATATCACAGCCTACATTCACATTGTGGACCATTGCTGTTAGACATTTTCTTGGGATAATACCCATTTCATCCATAACCCCCGCCCAGTCAAAGACGTTAATTCTTTGCAACTGACCCCCCCCATCACCATTCAATGGGGATATTGGTGTTTGGGCTTCAAGAGTGGGCAGTGTGATCTCATTAGTAGCAATGTACAAAGCAGAGCATTGAAGGTCATTGAGGTTCCTCCCACTTCTCAATCCGTTTACCATAATGTCGATCAATAGCAGAACTGTATGACCTGCCACAAAAGTAAATAGATAAAACCAATGTAAGAATACGTGTATAGCCCAGGATACTGACCAATAAGCACTCTGGCGTATTAGCACAAGGTTGAAGCCTGCCACTGATCACACAGCAGACTACACACAACACAATTAGCCCATACAAGTTAAGTCATATATTTGCTACAGAATGGCTCAAATCAGAGCACTACGAGCGTTCCAATCCTGAGAGAAACCATAAATAAGACACCCCGCGCACCCGCCGCGCAGCTGAACAGCCGAACGGTCACTTGCAGGCACTTCCAGGTGTGCGGGAGGTAGTGTCTTATACTCTCAGGCAAATAGACCAATGGGCCAAGGGGGAGGAGCCACACAGTCAAATTCAGAATCACAAATAACTTGCAAATCCGCACGAGTTACGGAGCAAATTGAGGACACAAGACTTCCTCTTGCCGATGCCACCTGATCCCAGAAGTTCAGCCAGGTTAGAAAATGCCAGACAGCACGAACAGCAAGGACAGCCAAACAGTCACTTGCAGGCACTTCCGGGTATACTCCCATTCCTTCACCATGTTCTTCCCTCTATGATTGAAAAGCGCGGCGTTGCTTCCTGAACCTACTTCTGCGCTCAATAAATACCTGAATAATAATAACTACTCCTTTACGAAATGTGGCGTGTTGTGCGTCATCACATCTAGTAAATAAAAGGAATGGAAGGTTGTGCACTGCATCCAAACAGAGCACTCGTGTTGTGTGCATTCATTGATAAACAATAAACACCAGCACGTTTGGAATTCTCACTTCAAGGTACCAAGTGCATACTGCACCTGCTATTATTCTGCTGACCGGTTTCTTTTTTGTAACCTTTTTTTGAGTGATTTGCCATTTGTGTTATTGCCCATGGGGAATAGGGATATAGCAGATGTTATCATCATTACTCTATTACTACATATCAATATACCCGTTCCACTTGTCTCTCTGCCGGGCGGCATGTGTTTGTGATCCCCATGATGATTATTCTTCTTACAAGCATGTCCGAGCTTTAAGGAGGGGGATGTGGGATATGTTGACCCACTCAGATGTACCTTACCACTTCACTTGCTGCATTGGTGCAAGAAAGAGCAAAAAGGCCGCGCTCTGCCAGGATCTCTAAACTGCATTTTTGAAACAACCAGAAAATGGCTGCATCACCCTGCCACACACATTTCAGGTGGGGTGGAACAGAGTGTTCACTGCAGGAGTGAAGTGAAAGAGGCAGCATTACTTTGCTGAAAACCCAAAATGCCTCTTTAAAATGACACCTTTTTCAACCTTTCAAAGTGCTGCTTGGCGCTACACTCATCCAGTCCTTATGAACCACTGTGATTAAAAAGGCCCTGCAATGTCCAGGATCATCCATTGTGTCTCGGCAGAACCGGACCTTATTCTTGAATTA
Organism: Ambystoma mexicanum; assembly: GCF_040938575.1. NCBI lineage: Eukaryota > Metazoa > Chordata > Amphibia > Caudata > Ambystomatidae > Ambystoma > Ambystoma mexicanum. Next base: position 1,527,610,657 of record NC_090937.1, read on the forward strand.
CAGCTTCTGTCAAAAATATCTTTGAAAAACCAACCAGCGGCTTTGTTTTCATTTTACACAGGAAACACATCTATTTTCTTTGCAAAAGTATCTAAATCAGCTGTTCAGAGAAAGACTCTAAATAGATGCCTGTTTAAATGTATCCATGCTGCAAAGCAACTCCAGCACTAAAGAAAAGAACTATAGCTGGATAAAGTGTGTATTTGCTGTAGATGAAAACCGAATTAGAAATAGAAAAATGTGCTGAAGAGAGGTAATTGCCCATGTGAAAGTAAATTGTTGTGGGAAGGCCTGCTTACTTAGCAATGGATTTGTTGCTGGTAAAAGTACACCTATGAACTGTTTTGAGTGCACAAGTTTAAGTCAAGATGTAAAATGAGAAAATAAAAGCTAAACACACAGGCTAAATTGGCAAGGTATAAAAAAAACTTGCTCTGCCAGTTGCTAGCCTTGAGAAAGGTTGACACCTCAAACTTCTGGTACAGGAAAGCACTAATTGCCAGCTTGAAAGACTTTGAATGCACCAGGACAAAGAGATTTCACAAGCTCATCAGACATTCGTCTTTGCTCCAGGCTGGGACAATAGCGTGCTGAGACTCTCACCTGTCAAGTGTGAGGGGCAATACAACCTTCAATCAAGAGAGAGGCCTTTCATCCTGCTTCAAAGAAACTACTATCCAGTAACCAGAAGTGCCAGTCCAGTGCAGTCCAGTTATCAAAACGGCCCAGATGATCCCGTCCCGCCAGATTTGCCCAGCTGTCCTGTGTCAGACCAGATCTGTGTGGTGACCAAAACCCTTGACGGTCCAAAATCCTAAATTAAAGTGGACTGTAAGTATTAATAGGAATCATAGAAAACGATAGCATACCTTGCCTTGCCTTGTCCTATCCCAATCTCTAAACCATCCTATCCTTACCTTAATAACTTGTAACATTGTCAGAATCTTTATTGCAATCCTGACCTTGATTTATCTTGCTAAGCACCATTTCTTTAGTCAAAGCCTTCAAAGATGCTAATACTATCTACAAAACAACCATCATTGCCCACAAAGCCAACACCTACAATGCTTGCATCAGTAATGCAGCATCATACTCCAAAGAGCTTTTCTCTATACTCAGAGAACTTGAAAATCCCTTAACTACTGATACACCCACCAATGCGAGTAAAGAATGGTGCACTGCCATGCAAGATGCAGTGGCCTCCAAAATTGCCTTGTTGCAGAATAAAATCACCTCCAAAAGACTACTCCTAGCTGATAAAAACTCCCCCACCCCCAACCCCGTTGCCTCCTCTAGTGACAACACCAACCCTTCCTTCCAATTCACACCCGTCACCCAAGACCTTGTATTCGACACCATCTCCAAACTTAAAGCGTCCAATTGCAAAGGGGACTCTCTCCCAGCCAAACTAGTCAAAGCCTGTGCCTCTACACTGACCCCCACCATCACCAAATTTGTCAACGCTTCCTTCAACTCCAACATAGTTCCTACCAGCATCAAAGAAACCTGGGTTACCCCGCTTTTAAAAAAACCAAACCTAGACCCCACCATTCCTACTAATTATCGCCCCATAACTACGGTGCTGTTTTTACTTAAAGTCTTTGACAAATCAGCCTACAACCAAATCCAAACCCATTTGGAATCGAATCAGCTTCTTGGCACCAGACAATCAGGCTTTAGGCCTAACCACAGCACGGAAACAGCCCTTCTGGACCTCAAAATTCAGATGGATGCTATCAGAGACTCTGGGAAACTCTGCATCCTCCTGCTGTTGGAACTTTCTGCAGCATTTGACCTGGTGGACCATGATAAACTCTGCACCTTCACTCGCTAGAGAGTTTAACTTCTCCAGGGAAGCCACTGCATGGGTGAAATCCTTCCTAACCGACCGTACCTCCAGAGTATCCATAGGGAAAGAAGCGCCCAACCCCATCCCTGTCCCCATAGGAGTGCTCCAAGGCTCTTGTCTCTCCCCTACAATGTATAACACGTACACCAGACTCCTGTTCTCAGCACTAGACGACATGGGTGTCATATACACAAACTTTGCGGATGACACCCAGATCTCATACCCCTCACAGGCAACTACGACCGGGATATTGTAACTATCAATAAAATATGCATCATCATACAAAATTGGATGGCTTTAAATAGCCTCTGTCTCAATGATGAGAAGACAGAAGTCCTCATCGTAGGATCTCCAGCCAAAATAGCAACCCTCCACTCTGATTAATCCTCCATCAACATCGATGGTACCGCCATTCCAGTACTGAAGCAAGTCAAAACACTGGGAGTGTACATTGACGCCAGCCTTACTATGACTGAACAGTTTAATGTGCTTGCCTCCTCCACGGCTTACACCTCCAAACTCATTACTCTCCAAATTCCTGACCCCAGGTAATTGCCTCACCCTAGCTAGAGCCCTGGTTCTTTCGAAATTGGATTATTGCAACGTACTATTACTAGGCACATCCAATACTAACCTAGCTAAAATGCAACTATTGCAAAACAAAGTCCTGAGAGCAGCTCAAGGTATAAAAAAATTAGACTATATTTCTAAGACTAGAAAGGACGCTCATTGGCTCCCTATCAAAGCTAGAATCATCTTTAAAACATTATGTATCACACATAAATGCCTGACTAGAAAAGGACCTATCTATCTTAACAACACTCTTCACCCAAAAGATGACAGGAGATCATTAAGATCTAACGACAAACTCTTTCTGGCTCCTCCCGGCTTCAAATCCATGAGAGCGGGGGGTAGCAGCTTCACCGCTCTAGACCCCAAACATTGGAACACCCTTCCTATTAATATCAAAAAGGAATCCTCCTTCACGGCCTACAAGAAACTGCTAAAAACCTGGTTATTCAACCAATATTAGAACCCAAGGACAGGTCTCTGTAATGAAATATTATGTTAGTGTCTATTTGCAAAAGGTATACCGAAAAATGTAATGTAACCTATGCAACAATGTTTTACTATTCTCTAAGCTGTCTTGTAACCACGCCTGACACCCGAGAGTCTGGGCGTGCAACAAATAAATAAAATAAATAAATAAATACATTTTTATCTTGTGTAAATCCTAATTATCAATCCTATTTCGAGTGACAGGACTGGGTTGAAGTCATCAATCAACTCTAGAGCTTACTGTGTCCCTCTTTGGTATACTAGCCAGAATGCCCTACTATAGAGTAAAACTATAGTAAATATTTTCTTGTCAAAACTAAATTTCTTTACTGTTTTCACTACCCGATTTTTCTAAAATTGCCTCTCATTCTACATTGCATATCTCCCTCAGTTTAATAGCTAGAGACCTCATTTCAATTCTTGATTATACCTACGGCCTATAGCTACACCGCAACCCAAGAACCAGTGAATTTGGTTAATTGTAGGCGGGAATCAATATTTTTGCAAAGTTTTACACATGTTATTTTTATTCTAAATTATTTCCAAACTTCCATTCAAATTCGAATTGTTTACTTTTGCTCAATCTATTGCTTGTGATTGCTTGTAACTTTCCAGTGTTGATCCTGTAGAGAATTGTACTTATTTATGGATTTTGCACACATTCATTGTTTTATTCAGCCATTTCCAAGTGTCACTTTAACATTGCAAAGATTCAAATCCGTTTTTCTCTCTTGTTTGGGGAGGGAAGGTTGGATTCAAATTCTGTTTCTCATTCCTCATTCCTGATTACCTTCTGCTTCCTTGTATCTATTTAGAATAGCTTATTTGTGGGTTGAGGAATATTGCAGGGGGAAATTCTAACTTGAGTGATATCTTTCCAAAAAGTGTTCCTATTTCTCTGGTGTTTTCTATTTTGTGTTGCTAAAGAGTGAATTTAAGTGCATTACATACCTTCTTATTTGTTATTGTCACCACATTGGTGATTCCTGCCCCATATATTGAAAAGTAAATGTTTGATTTGAATTTTGAATAAATAAATAAATATTACCTTTACCATCCAGCCTGATTCCTGGTAAATCGTGACCCAGGGTTTTTGAAAAAGGGGTGTGATACGAGTGGTGTATCTCTCAAATATTGAACCTACATATATAACAAAATAAGCATTTCACTTGTGTGTTGCATACTAGGCTGAGACCAGGGTGTATCGCCTGATTGAAATACTTAACAGATTTGGGGGCTTGTGCCGTGATTTTGAGTTTCATTACCACCCGTGACAGTCTAACACAGCAGACTAACCTGCCGAATAGTAATACTTTGTGTGATTGGTGACAGTGCTACACTGTACAAGCGCCTCCCAAAACAAATACTCAAAGAACAGGCCGGCCTGTATAAGTAAATCAACCCCGAAAAAATTGATTAACAAAGAACATTCTCTAAATGGCTATCCCAGTAGAACTCAGTGTGGCTAGGGAGCACCCCCTGCACAAGCTTTTTGTCAGGGGTGAGTGGCCAGAACAGAACGAACATGTCTGGCTACAGGAAATCACGAAACACGTCACTGCCATGGACCTGGAGACATGGCAGGACAATGGCCCATTACATCAAGCTCTTAGTGAATTGTACATGGCCCCAAAATTAAAGAGGAGCAAAGCAAAATTGCCAGAATTGCGGCCTACCTATACCTCCACGTAGGAATGGTACGGGAAAAGCACACTGTAAATACAGTTCTGGCACAGAATCAAAGGGAATTAATAGTGAAAATCCAGAATGATCTAGACTCAGTAGAACAAAGGCTACGGGAGAGCCAAGAATTAGAGGTAAAATGTAGGGGTTCTGTCACAAAATTAAAAGAAGATCTGGCTCTCCTACAGCAAGAGAATGTAGAGCAAGACACCCAATTACAGGCACTAAAAGAGGAGTGTCAGGAAAGGGTTAACTCTCCGCAAGAGAGTCAACACAAGCTGGTGCAACAATTACAGTTTAATAGAACCTGTGCAGAGCAAATGGTCCCCCTGCAGGACCAGATAGACCAATTAAAAGAGGAAAAAAAATACTTTAATTGTTAAAGACCTCCACTCTCAAGAGGAATTTGATCAGGAACGCCAGAAATCCAACATTATAAAAAAAAGACACCCTAGGCCAGGAAATAAGCGAGTTACAGGAAAGTAAGTTGGCCCTTCATGAGTTAAAGGAACTAAGAACGGAGCATAGGAAGCTACTAGAGCACACCAGACGGGTAGAAGGTGCTCTGAAAGAGAACACCAAAGCCAAAGACACACAAACCCCGGAGATGAATCACCTGCAACAGAGAATGTCCCAGTATTCCCAAAACATGCAGGAAGCGCAGAGGGACACTGAAGCCCTCTTGGAAAAGATTGATGAACTCCACCAACAAGTAGCAATGCAAGAGTGAATCATTGAGACCAGTAAGGCCTTGATAGATGAACAAAAGACTCAGATTTTTGCTTATCACTAGGAAATAGGGGCTGAAAAAGAAAAGATAGCAAGATTAGAGAAAGAGGGTGCTAGACTAAATTCTAACTGGAGGGACTCTGAACAGGTAAAGAGGGATAGGGCAACCCCTGATCATGATATAAGGACCTCTGTACTCAGGGACTCCAACCCATTCAATACCATGAACACTGGAAGCTTCATGTCTACTGGCTCATATGAACCGGGGGCTATGGGGATGGCAGAATTCAATAGGGTTGGTAAGATGGGACTGATAGATCAGCGCCCACCAGAAATTGATGGACGGGTGTTTCTGTACAGATCCCCAAATGTTAGGGCTGATATCTCTGACCAGGAAGACTCCTGTGAGGGGAGAGTCAGGGAATTTGATCCACAAAAATGCTGCCTTCCAAAAGATCAGTTTGGGAACACCAGGAAATAAAGCCCAAAAAGAGTATCCTGAAGACCTCTACCCAGTTAGGGCAGTGGGGAGGGGGTACTCTGCCATTCCTGGGAGCAGGGGAGAGTCAGAAGACTCTTTTGAGCACCACATGAATAGGGAAACTAGGCCCCAACATCCTGCAAGCCCATCTCAAGCTCGCAGAATCAGGGGGTGCCTAGAGGATCAAGAGGACACCTCCAGTAGTAGGGCCTCTGAGTCTGAGGACGAGTGGACTGGGGTGACTAAAACCAAGAAGGCAAACAAAATTAAGAGAGCTATGCAAAAAAAGCCCCTTAGGCAGATCAAGGCCATTAGGAGTGTTATAACTCCATATCATAAAAATGCAAAGTATCCTGTCTGGGAACACCTAGAATTATATGAACAAATGATGGATACTTTTCATATGAAGGACTGCCAGAATTGCATACAGTATGTGAAATGGACATTTTCCCCTGAATACTCCAGTTTCTTTGCGGGACTGGAGGACCAGAACCACTCCAGATGGTCCACCTACAGGGCGGCCATCTTAAAACATTTCTCTGCTCACAGAAACCCCCAAGAGGCCCGCAAGGCGGCCTACAATCTGCAGTGAGGGGAAGATCAGGCCCCACAAGAATTTGTGCAGGAGCTCAAACGTGCCTTTGCACAGACCACCAGGAGCGTGCGAACAGATAGTCGGGAGTTTATTACCACCTTCTTTCATGCCCTCCCAAAATATATAATGACCCAGCTGGTGAGGGACTTTTATGAGAAAAGATCACTGGACTGGGTCATAGAACAGACGACCCTCATTTATGAGGTACAAAAACCTGTAGATAACAAAAACCACAAACCAGCCAACACCCCTGCTGCTGCTAAGGTGGCGGAGGTGAAGGTTGCCCCCATTTTAGATTGGGAGATGGGGGGGCCTAAAAATACATCTGTACCAAATCCACCCAATCAAAGAACCAGAAGGCCCTCGGGCCAATCCCAGACAGGTGGTAATCAGGGAGGTAATCCCACAAATAGGACCCCCTAACTCCCCTGATTACTTAGCCCCGATAAAATGGTAACAGACCCATCCTGGGGTATGTATGGACTCCCCCAGCTCAAGGGGTGGGAATCCAACCAGGTAGGTACCACCCCAGGAAAGTTCCCTCCTAACTTTCCACAGGAGGGCAGTAATCCCCCAAATGCCGGGTTGAGTTTCTGTCCCCGGTACCCTCATAACCCCAACCTACAGAACTACCCTCCTCTCTTTCCCCACTTTCAAGAGCCCAGACAGCCAAATCCGGGAGAGGGAAGGCCAAGGTAGGAGGGTTATCAAAATTCTCCATACCCAGGGTACTATGGGAGAAGGGATAGTTACCCTTCCCGTAATTCCCCTAGAATGGACCAGAGACCCCCGTGCCAGCCAGAACAGGTGTCACAACTGGAGCGCCAGGCCCAGAACCTGTCCCAGGATCTGGGTCGCATGTCGAGAGCTTTGCAGAACCCTCAGATGAACATGGCGGCTCAGAACCCCACAAACCAAGGGTCTGGAACTCCAGAACAATGACGGGGAGAGCACCCCAACAACTCACCGGTTCCAGAGGAGGAGGCACGGGGGAACGGAGGGGTAAAGCCCTGGAGGAAGCTTTCCGTCCTCACCTGTGGAAAGCCCCTGGACATCGAGGAACCGGAACAAAAATGTCCTGCCCCCGAAAGTCTGCAACCCAGGGAACAGAGGGATGATGGGGTAAGAGAAATAAAGAACCCAATAAGACCCATTTTGTGGAGAAGATAATTGTCCTCCAATTTGAAGGGGAAGGATCCTTATAGGATTCTGGGAAGAAGATCTCCTTCTTCAGGGACGGGGAACTCCTCCCAAAGAAAAATGGGTCCCAAGAGATCCTAATGAAGACTGGTGGGATGTGCGGACTGAGTCAGAATCACCCATTATTGAATCCCAGAATGATAATCAAGGAAACCCAACTGTCCAGACCTATTCTGGTGACTGCCTCCAAAAAAGGGGGGGGACCAGAATCAGAAAAAGGGGAGCCTAAAACTCCCCAAATATCCAACTGTCACATTTTTCTTGCAGATCCCCAAGCTCCCACACAGAATCATGCCCAAACTACCCCTGTGTCGGAGTCAAGAATCAGGAGATTGATCAAACAATTTGCCCAAAATGCACATTATCTTTGCCCCCTTGAGGAGAAGGAGGGAAGATTTTATGCCCCGGTCCAAGTACAAGGGCAGTGTACCATGTCGGCACTGGTGGACACTGGATCCCAAGCAACTCTTCTGTCAAAGAGAGCCTTTGATCAGCTGAATTCAGGAAGGGGGAGAGATACCAGATCCCTCTCACCCCTCTTCCTGGACAACTTCAGAACTTCGATGGGAATGAAATTCCTGTCGAAGGGACAGTGGATCTGGAAATTCAAACTGGGCATCACAAAGTGAAACACCCGGTCATAGTCATGACTCCGGAGGGCACATCCTGTCTACTGGGGAATGACATCCTGCGAAGGTTGTCCCCCCTAATAGACTGTGTGAACAAGTTCCTCTGGACCTAGACTAACTGGCCAATAAAATTAAAACAGTGTCAACCATGTTAGTTTAAATGCACATGCCACATGGTTGAACAAAAACATGATCATATTGAGTTCCCTTTTCAGAACAACCAAGTACCTGACGTGACAGTAATTGCTGTAGGAGAAAAAACTGGTGATGGGAACTCCTCTCCATTTCTGAAAATCAACCCTCCTTCCAGTTTGAAGTGGCATTCCACACTGGAAGGAAATGCTCTGACATGCTATACTAATTCACAATCGGAAAATCCCGAATCCATAAAGAGTGTTGAGAAACCAGCTCAAAGTTTAGCTGACATTCAGAAAATTAGAGAACAGTTATTCATCCCTATTCAGTTAAATGAGGGGAAGGAATCTGTCCTCGCCCAGGTGTGCATGAACAACGGTAAGAGCTTCATCAGCGAAGACATGTTCCAAAAACTCCCAAAAGATCCAGCCATTCTCACATTTAAACTGGTTGATAAATGGGAAATGGACCTGAAAACTCCCAATTCCAAACATCTCCTGCCTTGCAGGTGTATGCTCAAAATTTCAATAGGTAACAAAAGCATAGTACATAATTTTTGGGTCGTGCAAGATATCCCTGCTGCATTCTATTTAGACGGTGACATTCTCAATCTCTTTGCCATTAATTTGGACCTGATAAACTACAAAGCCTGGTCCTGATTAGAGGCTAGTCCCATGAACTTTGATGATTCTGAAAAAGCATTTCGGTTAGCCAAATTGCTGCCGTATGCAGTTGAAGTTCAAATTGGAGAGGAAGTCATCATCCCAGGATGCCACGACTATTTCCACTTGAATTACAAATTAAAAAAGAGCACAGAAACTGCAAAATCCTGACGCATATGTTCACCTCAACGCCCATCTCCAACAGCAAGGGCTGGGGGTTAAACCCAACCCCGTTAGTCAAAGTAGAGCACAACACCATTCCAATATTGATGGATAACAGTGACCTTAGGAGTATCACTCTGAGCGCAGGCACCATTATTGGAATGGCAATTGATGACCAACATTTTTCCATGGATCTAGGTTATGAACTGATAGGACCAATCCCCTATGACTGTTTTGACAATGATAGCGACAATGACAAAACAGCAGACAGGACCTTCACCCGGCAAGGGGAGAATTTCCTGGTATACTCTTCCTGCCCTTATGGTGAGGAAGAGGTGACCTGTGACATCAAGAGGGATGAGGTGATCTTCCAAGCCCACAAGGACTGCCTCCCCTGCCTGAAACCCTCTGTCCAGGTCAATACTTTAAGCAGGGACCTCTCCACCCAGCTGGAGGAGGCCACTGAAATAGCCAAACCAGAGGTCTTTCCGGGTTTCAGGCAAATGGTTGAAGAGAGAGTCAACCTAGCTGATGCCTGTGAGACTCTGGAGCAAAAGCAAAAGTTGAAGCAGGTGTTCTTAGATTTTCAAGATCTCTTTGCGGTGGATTCATATGACTGTGGTCGCACCGAAATCCATACAAGAACAATTCCCACAGACCCTGGCATGACTCCAGTGTTTGTGAAGCAATACCGCTTGCCTCTCGCATCCATGGAGTACCTGACAGAAATTATCAAAAACCTTGAGTCCTGTGGGATAATTCTTCCAGTCCACAGCACCTTTAATAATCCAGTATTGGGGAGTTTAAAACCCAACAGCCAGAGGAGACTCTGTGTGGACCTACAGGAGCTGAACAAACGGGTCCATATGTCCTGATGGCCTCTCCCCTACATTGACCAGGGGCTGGCCCAGATCCAGGGGTCAAAGGTATATACTGCCATTGAACTGACCAATGGGTACTGTAACGTACCTGTCAGTAGGGAGGACCAATACAAGCTGGCCTTTACCTTTGGGGGGCAGCAGTTCACCTGGACCCGGACTCCCTTCGGATACATCAACTCCCAAATGAATTTAACATCTTATTTCATAAGGCCATGCCCGACTTGGGTGAAAGGGGTAACCTGGCCTATGTAAATGATGTCCTTATAAAAAAGCTCAACTGTGGAGGAACACATAGCGGAAATCCATTACGTTCTGACAACGTTGAGGGTTGCCGGAGCAAAACAATCATTCCATAAGGCACAGTGATGCAGAACCCATGTCAACTTCCTGAGGTATGAGATACCCCCGAGGGTCTCTGTCCTCAGGAAAAGAAAGTGGAAGCATTTCTAAAACTTAAAGCCCCACAACTCTGCGTGAACTAAGAAGCCTCCTTGGACTAACTAATTATAGTAGGAAGTTCATTGAGGACTACGCAGAGATCACAAGACCCCTGATCCATCTGTTGAAGGGGGGGGTCAAGTGGGAGTGGGGTCCAGAACAAGCCGATGCAGTAAAGCAACACAAAAGAGGCGTCTCACAAGCACCTTGCCTAGCTTACCCTGTCAAAAACAAGGAGTTCTTCTTGGAGTCAGGGTTCTCGAATACATGATTGACCGCAGTACTATAACAAAAGCATGACAAGGTCAATAAAGTCATCTCCTATGCAAGCAAGACTTTATCCTCTGTGGAGGAAAAATTCAACAATTGTGAGAAGGCACTCATGGCAACGGTGTGGGCATTGAAAGATTACCACCCGTTCATCCAGGGGTAACACATCATAGTGGAGACTCCACACCAGCCTTTGCAATATCTCCAAAGTGACAGAATCCGGCCCGGAAATGTGAGTAATTCCAGCATTACTTCATGGATTCTGTCAATGCAAGGCTTTCCCGTGGAGGTCAGATGTGGCCAAAACAAGTCCCCTCGCGCAAGGTCTGGGTGACTTGCATGATTGTACCAGAGAAAACTGTCTAGAGGACGAACGTCTTAAAACCCAAGAAAACATGGTGGCGTACCTGAATTCCCTGCACAAAGTCTATGAAGAAGACACGTGCTGGGAATGCCCATAGTCTATTTGGATGGGTGCTCTTACCATGTTGACAACAACGGGGAAAAAGAACTGGTGGCTGGCTCTGTGAATGCTTGGATGAATGATGCATTGGAACCCTCTGCTGGGTACAAAATCGGTCCCCATACTAGTCAGGTGGCAGAACTGATGGTAGTTCATCAAGCCATCCTCACTGCCATCCAACACTAACTCCACAAACTGGTCATAATCATTGATTCAGATGTCAGGAACGGGTTCGTGGAGCACCTGGTTAATTGGAAAACCAGAGGCATACTATGTGCTAACAACATGCATGGCAAGCTAATACAAAATATTGATGATCTGGTCACCTCTAGTGGGATGACCATCTACTGGAAAAAGATCAAAGGTCATTCCAGAATAGAGGGACCTACAAAACTGGTAATGACCTAGCTGATCAGCTGGCCAAGGCCAGAGCCACCCAAGGGGATCTCCTTGAGATCAGGTCCCTGTGGAAATCCAGGTCACTGCAATCACTAGGTCCCAGACAAATGCTCACAATGAGCTCTCAACTGCCTGGTGGAGTAAGGAGACCCCTGATGCTGATTTAATCACTGCTCAAAAAGGGGATCCAATCATTGGTAAATTTGATCAACACATTGAGGATCCTGATAACTTTCCCCTGACGGATACCAACTGAATTGGGAAAGAAGACCTCAGGGTGTTGATGAAATGTCCAAAAATGTTCCAAATACAAGACGGATTGTTGATAAGGTGATCCATATCTGGCTGTGACCAATGGGTGGTCCCTACCTCATTCCGAAGCCTGATGCTAAGCCTCGCCCATGGTGCAGCCACAGCCGGTCATCGGGGGTTTCATACTACATTAGAAATATTGCGAGAAGCTGCGTACTGGCCACACATTGTGTGTGCACAATTTCAGCCAACATCACTCACACACCAAGCTCCCCTCCAAAAGAGGGGGATGACACTGCCTTGGTCAGATTTACAAGTAGATTTCATCGGGCCTGTGATTCGCTCCTCTAGGGGGAACAAGAACATGTTAACTGTAACATGCTTGTTTGCTAAATGGGTGGAATGTCTCCCAGCCCCAAATTGCAAGGCAGAAACAGCAGCTGCCCTGATGATCAATCACATCTTCTCATGTTTTTGGACTACCCCAAAGGATTGAGTCAGACCGAGGTAGTCACTTCACCAGCGAAGTGATGACAAAGATGTGGGAGATACTTGGGGTAAAAAGGAAACTTCATATTGCATATCGCCAGTCTCTAGTGGGGGTGTTAAGAGGTACAAAAAAAACATTGTGAGCATACTAAAAAAATGTGTGGCAGATTCTGTGGCAAGTTGGGACATCCGATTATTGCTTGTTCTGATGGCCATCAGATCTACCCCTTCTTCTGCAACTAAGATGTCTCCATTTGAGCTGATGACTGGACGAAGGATGGTGCTACCCCAGCATCTGCTCTATAGAACACTAGAGCAGACATTAATAAATGCCTCCACAACTCATGAGTATGTTGAGAATCTGAGAAAACACCTTCACATGCTTTCGCGTACGCTCAGCAGGATCTAGAAAGATCTACAGACAGCACGAAGACCCACTATGATCTAAAGACAACCAAAAAGGAAAACCAAGTAGGAGACAGGATCTACTGGTACAATTTCCAAAGGAACCAGACCAAAGAACGCAAATGTTTTCCTACCTGGAGGGGACCTTTTGCAATTGTGGACAAAATCACCAGTCACCTACAGAATCCGCATCCCCAAAAGTGACTTGACAGAAGAGAAGTGGGTCCACATCAATCAGCTAAAGAGTTGCCACCAAAGGCACACTTTGCAACAGATAGAGGAGTACATAGAAAACCCAGTGGGAGATAAATCTGAAACATGGGAATATTTCAATTGTCACTAAATGCATGCGTATCCCACTGCTGTCATCCCGATTGGAGGACAGTTAGTGGGAAATTCTTGTAACCGGTTTGTGTTCTCTTTTATAGAGCCGTACTGGTTGCACCGTCCTTACCAAGGAGGACCTCCTCAGGGACCCGGAAGGAGAAACCCAAGGAAATCCAGAGTGTTGCTCCACACTATGAAAGGAAGATCCCATAGAAAGTAGGGAAAGTGAGGAGGTGTCATTCCACGTTCTGAGCAGAGACAACAAGAGGATCACGATGCACCGTTCACTGATGGAAGAAGGACTCATACCCAACTGAACCTGCCTTTTGAAGAAAGAAATCCCACTTGTCCAAATTCCCCACAACTGGAAGTCCCGAAGAAGTCGAGGGGGGGGAATCTGTGGGATATATTGACCCACTCAGATGTGCCTTACTACATCACTTGCTGCAGTGGTGCAAGAAAAAGCAAAATGGCTGCGCTGATTCCTGTGCACGCCAGGATCCCTAAACTGCGTTTTTACAACAACCAGAAAATGGCTCCACCACCCTGCCACACACATTTCAGGGGGGTGGAACAGAGTACTCACTGCAAGAATGTGCCAGTGTGCTCTGCAACATTTAACATGGAGTGAAGTGAAAAGGGCAGCATTACTTTGCTGAAAACCAAAATGCCTCTTCAAAATGACACCTTTTTCAACCTTTAAAAGTGCTGCTTGGCGCTAAACTCATCCAGTCCTTATGAACCACTGTGATTAAAAAGGCCCTTCAATGCCCAGTATAATCCATTGTGTCTCAGCAGAATCATCGGGCCTAATTCTTGGATGACAGCTCCTGTCAAAAGTATCTTTGAAAAATCAACCAGGGGCTTTGTTTTCATTTTACACGGGAAACACATCTATTTTCTTTGCAAAATATCTAAATCAGCTGTTCAGAGAACGACTCTAAATAGATGCCTGTTTAAATGTATCCATGCTGCAAAAAAACTCCAGCACTCAAGAAAAGAACTATAGCTGCATAAAGTGTGTATTTGCTGGAGATGAAAACCGAATTTAAAGAAATAATAAAATGTGCTTTTTCTGATTGAAGAGAGAAAATCGCCTACGTAAAAGTAAATTGTTGTGTGAAAGCCAGCTTACTTAGCAATGTAAAACGATTTGTTGCTGATAAAAGTACACCTATAAACTGTTTTGATTCCACAGGTTTAGGTAAAGATGGAAAATGAGAAAATAAAAGCTAAACTCATAGACTAAATTGGCAAGCTATAAAAAAAACTTGCTCTGCCAGTTGCTAGCCTTGAGAAAGGGTGACACCTCAAAAACGTCTGGCACAGGAAAGCGCTAATTGCCAGCTTGAAAGACTTTGAATACACCAGGACAAAGAAACTTCAAAAGCTCATTAGACATTCGTCTTTGCTCCAGGATGGGACAATAGCAGGCTGAGACTCTCACCAGTCAAGTGTGAGGGGCAATAAAACCTTCAATCAAGAGAGAGGCCCCTCATCCTGCTTCAAAGTAACTGACAATTGACAGCAGTTGGGGGAAAGAAAAAAAACGAATCAAGTGACAATGGACTTCCTTTTGGATTTAAAGGCTATTTGGTAACTGAACTTTAAAGGCGTTTAACTTTGCAGCAAGAATTAGGAAAAATATGAAACATTTGTAGTTCTAAATCTAATTTATTTCTCTTTCTTTGAAAACTTGGTAGAACTCATTACTGCATAAGGAACAGAAGTTATAAAAAAAATGATAGATTACGGGGAAAGTATTGATTTTGCGAACATAACATTTTATACAGACAACCCTGGGGGTAATGCACACATGTGTACAAAACTGGGGAATTTTAGGCCAAATCTTTCATTTTTAAAATTAACAAAATGTGTCAGCAAGGCGAAACCAGGTCCCACAGACTGGAGGTTTGGATTGAAATGTGCAGCGTAAAATATGTAACCCGTGTATCTGACTTACTAAGAGGTCCCCAATGCATAAATATCTGTTTGAGGCAAAATTAGATTTTAGTTGCAGTAGCTAGGGGGGGTTTCTAGACATTGTAAATATCACCCCATAAACATGACATCCTTTTTCTGTGATCCAATCAGCGAAGAGCTAGGAGGAGACTTCTACCTTGCCCAATCCTGTTATTAGAGGTGGGAGTAGTAAGCCTGCCCTGGTCAGATACGTTAGTGATGTCATCTGGCATGATAAATAAGGGCCCCTGACAGCACACTGGACACACACACTGATTCCTGACATTCTTCCTGAATTCCTACGTGGCGTCCGGTTCCTGATTTCTTCATCCTGTGTGTTCCTGATTCCAGATTTTCATTGCAAAGCCAAGGCATATGCATTGCTGACCCCATTTTCAGTTGGGCCCCAAATTCTAAAAAAATCCCAAAAACTCAAAAACCCAAGGGAAGCATCCTGATCCAGCCTGTCTTGCTGCTACTAGATGCATGCCTACTGCTAACTTGTCACCCCGCTGATCTGTAGTATCCAGTAACCAGAAGTTTCAGTCCAGTGCAATCTGGTAACCAGAACGGCCCCGCTGATCCTGTACCACCAGAATTTCCCAGCTGTCCTGTGTTAGACCAGATACGTGTGGTGACCAGAACCCTTGACGGTCCAAAATCCTAAATGAAAATGCACTGTAAGTATTAATAGGAATCATAGAAAACCATACTGTAACACTCACCTGGTATCCACGGGGACGTCACTCAGCCTGTTCTCACCTCTTACGACCTCAAACCCTTCCCTGGAGGCTATTCGACTGGAGACTGGGCCTGAAACACAGGATTGGTAGAGTTTAACTCCCTATTGTCTCTGTGTGCTTGAACCCCTAGTACCCCGGGGTCCAACCCTTCCCTTTGATCCACAGCTCACCTTGTTTTCTTGGATAGTGTGCTCTCCGTCCTGCTTTCAGCGCAGGCGCGCGTTGATTGATGCAGGCTCGTTGCTGCCTAGTTCCTTCACTGGCAAGAGTCCGACAGGTAAGTATAATGAGTCTTTTGAACAGTTCTCTAACTTCGTTCCTTTCCTTCCTTAGATGATGGCCGGCGTCCGGGGATAGCGGCGTGCTGCTGAGATGAGTAGCGCTGAAGGTGAGTGAGAGCGCGATGCGCGATGCACCCCTTTCGTATTTGCATTGAACCGAGTTCTTTTTCTGTGTCTTTTAGGTGCAGTGACATTTTCAGCGTGGATGTCGGTTATGAAGAACAAATGCGGTGGGTAAGCATGGTATGCGGTGGCTCTAGATGTTTCCACGCTAACCTGGAGTGTCTTTTCCCTCTTGCAGATGGATGAGAAGTTCCCCAGAGTGGCTGGGATTCAGGTAAGCGTTTGAAGCTCGTACAGTATTTAAAAATAAGCGAAGATTTGCAGAATGCTTACTAATGCCTTTTTTCTGTTCTTTTCCCTTTTCCTTAGGAAGCGGCATGCCGGGATGGGAATGACACCACCGAAGATGCCCGCAGAACAGAAGGAGTGATGAATTATGGGTAGAAGTGCCGCAAGGTAAGGCTGTTCCTAACGGTGTTCTTGTTCTTGCAGGAGCTGAGCGCAGAAGAAAGATGCGGGCCTACTGGAGACTGATCCGAACACGGCGAGTGTCACGCTGCAGATGCAGAAAACGCAAAGCATGTATCTCAGCGTGGGTGTGGCTTAAATAGTCTCTGGGTATCCCAGGTGTCTCTGAGCTGAACCACACCCAAAAGACTAGACCGCACATGCAGTTCTGGGAACCGAAATATGTGGGGGCATCCATCGTGTCCTCATCAATGCACTACAAGTCTAATCCCCAATGTTATCCTATGGGAGTGAGTGAGTCTGGTGCCACAAGCGCCAAGTCTGACCCCAAGTGGGTCTTTGAAGGGATGGAGAGGCCCTTGAGGGCCATGTAGGTGATCATGGCCTTGGTTCTCCTGAACCTTCCCTTGTTCGGGCATTATTGTCCTTTGAACGCACATACATAGGGCGAAGGTCCGGTCTAGTTTGATCTGCTCTTCGGTCCTGCAATCTATGATCCAGTTGAACAACAAGGTCAATGAATTCTGAGCAGTCTTTCGGGGGATTTCACTACTTGTACGAGAACATCCTTGAGTTCCCCCCGCAATCCCCAATGAAATAATGTGGTTCTCTTCTCCACTGGCCATTCTGCTTCAACTACGAGTCTATTGAACATGGCTATGTATGTTAATAGGTTTTGATTCCCTTGGCGTAGGGACAGATGTTTGTTGTCTAATGCCTGCCCATGAGTACGACGGGCGAACATCTTTTCCATCTCCTGCTGAAAGCCCCTGAAGTCATGCAGCAAAGGATCGTCTTGGGCCACAAAGGATACAGACCAGTCCGCTGCGCTACAACTCAGGTAGGATAGCACAAAAGCGACCCGTGATTGGTCGTTCGGAAAGGCCCCTGGCCTACAAAGGAAGTGCAGGCGGCACTGGTTCATGAACGTTGCAAACCTCTTGGGATCCCCGTAAATCGTTCGGGCGGGGCCAAGGGAACTGCCCCAAGAAGGGTTATCTGAACGGGATTGGCTGATGGCGCTGGCATCGAGGGCACGCTTCCCGGCAATGGTGCATGCCCTGCTTGTGACTGGAGAAGTTTCCTGCTTAAATCATCAGTGCGTTCTTTGGCTACTATCAGCTCTCTCCTCAGGGTGTTGGTCTCCTGCCTGGGTGCATGTACTTCGGAACGTAGCTGCCCCAACATGTGGGCTAACTGGTCGGTTTCTGATGTTTCCATGACGCCTAGGTGGATTTTGATGTGAGTCTTTGCATTTTGTAACGCTCACCTGGTATCCACAGGGATGTCACTCAGCCTGTTCTGACCTCTTACGACCTCGAACCCTTCCATGTAGGCAATTCGACTGGAGACTGGGCCTGAAAAACAGAATTGGTAGAGTTTAACTCCCTATTGTCTCTGTGTGCTTGAACCCCTTCTTCCCCGGGGTCCAACCCTTCCCTTTGATCCACAGCTCACCTTGTTTTCTTGGATAGTGTGCTCTCCATCCTGCTTTCAGCGCAGGGGCGCGTTGATTGATGCAGGCTTGTTGCTGCCTAGTTACTTCACTGGCAAGAGTCCCGACAGGTAAGTATAATGAGTCTTTTGAACAGTTCTCTAACTTTGTTCCTTTCCTTCCTTAGATGATGGTCGGCGTCCGGGGATGGCGGCGTGCTGCTGAGATGAGTAGCACTGAAGGTGAGTGAGAGCGCGATGCGCAGTGCACCCCTTTCGTATTTGCTTTGAACCAAGTTCTTTTCTGTGTCTTTTAGGTGCCGCAACGTTTTCAGCGTGGATGCTGGTTATGAAGAACAAATGCTGGGTAAGTGCGGTATGCGGTGCCTCTAGATGTTTCCAGGCTAAACTGGAGTGTCTTTTCCCTCTTGCAGATGAATGAGAAGTTCAGGAGACAGAGTCCCCCCAGAGCGGCTGGGATTCAGGTAAGCGTTTGAAGCTCGCACATTATTTAAAAATAAGCGAAGATTTGCAGAATTCTTATCAATGCCTTTTTCTGTTCTTTTCCCTTTTCCTTAGTAAGCGGCGTGCCGAGATGGGAATGACACCGCCGAAGATGCCCGCAGAACAGAAGGAGCGATGAATGATGGGCAGAAGCGCAGCAAGGTAAGGCTGTTCCTAACGGTGTTCTTGTTCTTGCAGAAGCTGAGCACAGAAGAAAGATGCAGGCCTACTGGAGACCGATCCGAACACGGTGAGTGTTACGCTGCAGGTGCAGAAAACGCAAGGCATGTTTCTCAGCCTGGGTGTGGCTTAAATAGTCTCTAGGTATCCCAGGTGTCTCTGGGCTGAACCACACCCAAAAGGCTAGACCGCACATGCAGTTCTGGGAACCGAAATATGTGGGGGCATCCATCTTGTCCCCATCAATGCACTACAAGTCCAAGCCCCAATGTTATCCTATGGGAGTGAGTGAGTCTGGTGCCACAAGCGCCAAGTCTGACTCCAAGTGAGTCTTTGGAGGGATGGAGAGGCCCTTGAGGGCCATGTAGGTGATCGTGGCCTGGCTCCAGCCTGACATCTTGGAGGGCTGGGGACATGAGGGGCAGGAATCATGCCACATATCTTATCTTGCCTTGTTTTATCCCAGTCTCTAAACCATCCTATTCTTACCTTAACTTGTAACATTGTCAGAATCCTTATTGCAATCCTGTCCTTGATTTATCTTGCTAAGCGCCATTTCTGTAGTCATTTTTATTTTGTGTAAATCCTAAACTATCAATCCTATTTCGAGTGACCGGACTGGTTGAAGCCATGAATCAACTCTAGAGCTTACTGTGTCCCTCTTTGGTATTCTAGCCGGAATGCTCTAGTACAGAGTAAAACTATAGTAAATATTTTCTTGTCCAAACTGAATTTCTTTTCTGTTTTCACTACCCGATTTTGCTATAAGCGCCTCTCATTCTACACTGCATATGTCCCTCAGTTTAATGAATAGAGACCTCATTTCAATTCTTGATTATACCTAAGACCTATAGCTATACCCCAACCCAAAAACCACACTCAAAATCAGTGGATTTGGTTGATTTTAGGCAGGAATCATCATTTTTGCAAAGTTTTACATGTGTTATTTTTATTCTAAATTATTTCCAACCTTCCATTCAAATTCAAATTGTTTACTTTTGCTCAATCTATTGCTTATGATTGCTTGTAACTGTCCAGTGTTGCTCCCGTAGAGAATTGATTTTTGCACACATTCATTGTTTTATTCAGCCATTTCCGAGTGTCACTTTAACATTGCAACGGTTCAAATCCGTTTTTCTCTCTTGTTTGGGGAGGGAAGGTTGGATTCAAATTCTGTTTCTCATTCCCGATTACCTGCTGCTTCCTTGCATCTATTTAGAATTGCTTATTTGTGGGCTGAGGAATATTGCAGGGGGAAATTCTAACTTGAGTGCTATCTTTCCAAAAATTCAAAGTGTTTCTATTTCTCTGGTGTTTTCTATTTTGTGTTGCTAAAGTGTAAATTAAGTGCATTACATACCTTCTTATTTGTTATTTCACCACATTGGTGATTGCTGCAGCATATATTAAAAGTATATGTTTGATTTGAATTTTAAATAAATAAATATTACCTTTACCAACCAGCCTGATTCCTGGTCCATCGTGACCCAGGGTATTTGAAAAAGGGGTGTGATACGAGTGGTGTATCTCTCAAATATTGAACCTACATATATAACAAAATAAGCATTTCGACTGTGCGCTGCATAGAGGCCCACTGGCTAAAAGTAAAGGACAGAATCCCCCTTATAACCATATCCATTACATACAAATGTCTCAACAACCTAGCACCTCCTTACCTATCTGAAGAAATCACCAGGAAATACACAACACGACCTTTGAGATCTGCCAACAAATTCTTGCTCGATACTGTCATGCCTGCGCCATGGGCGCACACATTGGCGATCAATATGGACCTTATTTCCCATTTGCGAGACTTTGGTGCTTTTCTATTTTTTCCAACAAACTACACTTACCACAATGCACTTGGCTATAACCATCTATTCCTGGCTATTCCTATTTGTCATCATCGGAACCACAAACCCCAGAAGCCCTAGGGATCAGCTCTGCTCCCACCAGCTCAGGAACAGAGAGGGAGGAGGCAGATTGTATGCAGGTGTGCTGATCCAGGTGCGACCAATTAGCTGCCTCTGTGCTGTGCAGGGCGGTATAAAAGCTGCTGCCTGCAGGGGCTCAGTCTCTTGCATTAAGAGTCCCTCCAGCACCTTTTTTGCTTCGAGCTACGGATCTTTGTATGCGGTTCCTCCTTACCCCTGCTTCGGATCCAGTGCCCTGCCGGGCTCTCTGCATTGCAGCCGATCACGCTCCACTGCTACCTTCCGTCCTTGCCTTCCAGGCTCCAGCATAGCAGCCGATCACGCTCTGCTGCTACCTTCCGCCCTTGCCTTCCAGGCTCTTGCCTTGCAGCCGATCACGCTCCACTGCTACCTTCCACCCTTGCCTTCCAGGCTCCTGCCTTGCAGCCGATCACGCTCCACTGCCTTCAACCAGTCTTCGTCCGCTGGGCTTCCAGTCTAGCAGCCTTCTACAGTCCTCTGCAGCCTTCTACAGTCAGCAGCCCTGCCCCTCTGGGCTCACTCCCTGCTGCCCGGCCCTTCTGGGCACCTTGCCGTGCAGCCTGCTTCACTCCGCTGCCCTAAGCCCTTTCCCTCTGGGCTTCCTTCCTTACAGCCCTGCTCCTTTTGCGCTTGCTCATTGCTTCCCTGCTTCTCTGAGCTTTCAACCTTGTACCCTACCGTCCTCTGCTATCCACAACAGTTTACCTACATTATTTACTTTCAGTTATTGCAGTCCCCCTGTTTCCTGAATGCTGCTCCCTTGCTTTCTTCCTTGTTTTCAACCCTCTGTTCTTTATCCCTATCCAATCCTGTTATACGGCTTTTCCTTCATTTCCTTCTGCTAGTTTGCTTATCGACTTCCTTTTTCCTGGATTTGTCTGTTAATGTCTTCTCTTGTACTGTTTGTAGACCCCTTTGTACAGAGCTTGTCTGTTGGTTTTCGTCAGGCAACCTCTGCCCCTTCCCTTGTCTCGTTTCTGCGTTACAGACACCCATAGTTGTTGTTCCAAGCCATGAGCAAACCGCGTGGGCCTCTGTTATAGCAAACTGTGCAGAAGGCTAGAGTTTTCCTAAGGTCCGTGGAATACTCTTTTCCTATATCTGCATACACCCTAAGAGGGAATCCATTCTGTCCCTTATTTCCTTGCTACACTTGCCTACTCTTCGTTCTCTTTTCTTTCAGCTGTGTGTGTACATATCTGTCCACCTTACTTCGGCACAACCACCCAAACCCTTCCTGGGTGTCCTGTGCCACTCTTAACAGAGTGCCATCCGTGACAGATACCCCTAGATTTAAACTTACCACGGCTGGAGGAACCAGCTTCCCCGTCAAAGCTGCGCAAGCATGGAATACTCTCCCAATAGACCATAGACGTCCCTTACCTTACGTCAGATTTAGAACCAATGCTCTCAAATGGCTTCGCTCTAATGACCCTTAACCACTGTACACTGACAACCAATGCACCTGACAATACTACTGCAACCTACACGTCGGCCCTGCCTGTCCACAACTACAGCCTTAGGCACTCACTAATTTACGCAATGTGAAGCCGGACCGGTGTCTTGTATCTAACTAACTATATCTTTCCATGGTCCATGAATGGTAATGTTTTATACTACGTTACTTACCATACTCATACTGTAATCTTTGGTTTTCACGCATGACAAATGTCTGTACTGTTTCATTTACTGTAATACACATTGTATCCACATGTATGCACAAGCCTGCGACAGACAATGTAACTAAGCTTTGAGAATTCTTGTACTGCTGCGCCCAGCTGCCCAAGGGCTTGGTGCGCTTTATCAAATTAATAAACAAACAAACAAACTAGGCTGAGACCAGGGTGTATCGACTGATTGAAATACTTAACAGGGAAGGGAGCTAACAGGTTTATCATGTTTGTGGGGGATAGCAATATTGGCATATCCTAATGAAGGGATGTCTAATTCTCAAGCACAGAGCAACAGCAACAGAGTGGACAATTCCCAGCGTGGCTCTGCTTGTGTGTGTAGCCATGAAGATAAAAGTGTATGTCCGGCCAATGGTAACATTTGGAGCCTGAACGGATTTGATCAATTTAACATTTAGCGTCTTTTGTGGAAACAGAAATTCTTTAAACACTGATTGCTACCTCCAGACAGTCTATCACTGACATTCCCTTTGCTGTTCCTTCTTCTATAACCTTTGGACCCCCATACAGTATCTGTGATCTCCCCTTTCTCCTCCTCACCCATTACTGACAGCACTAGATGGGAAGTGCTCTTGGCTTACTTTTCATCTTCCATATGCACCATTAATGTCTAACACAATGGCACTATCATGGCCCAGGGCTTTCAGCCCCACCTCCGCTTTCTTGACAAGTGTCTTCTTTCTCTTTTTAACTCCCCCCTCTCCTTCTCTCCCCTCCATCCCTATGCCACCCCGCAAATCTTCTAAAAAAAGGCAACCAGCTTCACTTAGCTACCCTCAATTTTTCGCTCTGCTATCAAATACTCGTCTGACATCGGTCACCTCCTTGAAGATCTTGACGTCCTTGCTCTCACTAAGATGTGGTTCAATGCCAGATCTGTCACTGCTTTTGACACTCATTTCTCCTTGAGGGCTACAATATCCTGTCCAATCCCAAGACTTCCAGGCCTGGTGGTGGAGTGGCTCTTATCTTCCCTGAGTGGGTTCCTGCCTCCATCATCCCCACTCAAACCTACTCATTCATTGAAAGCCTTGTCTGCAGGCTATCTGTCTCACCTACTTTCTCTCGCTACCATCTACAGACCCCCCAGACCGTCCTCCCTCTTCTTCTCAGAGTGGGCTGACTTGTCCTCCTCTCATCTTGACTCCTCCCCCAAACTTATCTTCCTTGGGGACATCAACATTCATGATGTGGCCACTGCTCCCTTCCACAACCTCTGCAACACTCTTTCCCTCTCTATCCTTCCCTCTGGCCCAACCCACTCAGCCGGACACACCTTGGATGCTCACATCTCATCAGACAACCCTCGCTCTACCCCTCTCTCATTGTTCAACCACTCTCTCCTCCCTTCCCACCTTGACCAACCCTGTCCTCTGATGCCTCTGCTTGCACTGCCAGTCTCCTTCATCATTCAACTGATGACGCCTGTGTTAGTCGCTGCATTTAACTATTCCTTCATCCCACCCCGCCCCCTTCATTAGACTCTCCCTCTGACTCTGTTCTATCTCTATCTCTAACACCCTGGACATCCTTGCCCCCACCATGAGGATATGCATGAAGCCTGCCCCCAAATGCAACTCTTGGTATGAATCTGACTTGGCTGCTTTGAAACGCAAGTGCAAAGCTGCAGAGCAGAAGAGACAGGCATCTAGCTCGTCCTCTGACAAAAACTGGCCTGCTGCCTACTCCAGAGGCAATACCATCTCTCCATCTGCTCCAAGAAGAGGGTTTGTCTCTGGAGCCACTAATAACGTAGTTGAACTCTTTAAAATCTTAAAAGAACTTGCCAACCCTACTACAGTATATTCCTCTCCTCTTCCCTCCCAGGCACTCTGCTCTGCACTGCCGCCCACTTTTCCTCCCAAATTCTGGACATCCTGTCCAATCTATCATCTGCTCCCTCCCCACCCCCTTCTCTCACCTCCCTTAGCCCCCGTGCCCCCATACTCTCCTCTTTCTCTCCAATTGCACCAGATGATATCTCTAGAGTTGTCAGCTCTATGAAATTCTCCTCTAAACAGGCACTCCCCTGCTCCTCTAGAACCATCAAAGACATCATGGCCTCTCTCGCTCCAGCATTAGCTGACCTCTGCAACAGCTCATTTGCCACTGGCTCCTTCCCTCAACCCCTCAAGCACTCTCTTGTGCACCCTATCCTAAAAAAGCCACCTTTATTTGGGCAATCTCATGGAGAAGCTAGTCATTCCCCAACTGACCCTCCACACTGAAATGGCTGGCCGCCTCCATGACCACCAGTACAGTATTAGGGCTGCCCGAGGCACGGAAACTGCTCTCCAGAACATCTGTGAAGACCTACTCTCTAACCTGGACTCTAACACTCACTCTGTTCTGATCCTCCTCGAGCTCTCTTCTGCTATTGATACAACCACTCCATCCTCATAAACCTTCTCCATGATACTCTAGGCATCACGGACTAGACACTGGTGTGGCCGACCTTCCTTTCAAACAGACCTTCAAGTGCAAATGTGCCCCTTTCTCTCCTTCACCTAATCATCTGTGGCGTCCCTCAGGGCTCTATCGCCTTGGCTCTTCAACATATACTTGCGCCCTCTGGCAAACCTGATCTCCACTTTCTCCCCTTTTTTTCCAGTGCCACGCAGATGACACACAGCTCTCTTTCAAGCTGCCTTCCTCTTCCTCCTCTCTCATACCTGGCTGCCTGACTGCTATTAAGACATGGTGATCTGCCAATGATCTCTGCCTTAATGCCAGTAAAACAGAGATCCTTCTCATTGGGACACCTGCTCCCTGCCCCACCCCCCACTCTCGGACCCGACTGTCTGGGTCCTCTCACCCCGCCCACTTGTGAGGCAAAAAACCTTAAGATCATCTTTGACTCCTCTCCCTCTTTTTCTTCACACAACATGGACCTTGCCCAGAAGTGCATCTCCTCAGAGGCACTCTTCCTATCCTCACCTTCCCCCAGAGGCCCCATGCTTCCAGAGCCCAATTCTCTCTAGGCTGGACTACTGCAAGATCTTCTTCCTCATTCTGCCTCTTTCCTCCCTTCTCCCCCTTCAGCTAATCCAGAAGAGGACTGCTAGATTTATCCTCGGCCTCAAGCACATGGACCGCATCTCTCCAGTCGTAAAATTTCTCCACTGGCTCCCGGTTACTGCAAGGATCAAACTGAACACCCTTTGCTTCCTCCACAAGGCTGGCTGGGGCTCGATCCTCTTGACATCCAGCTTTCCCGCCTCAATACCTTCCGGCCAGACTCCTTTGGTCTTCTTGCTGCAACTCTCTGCAGGTTAAACGCTTCTCCAAGCAGAGAGTGGGTGGAAGATTCCTTTCCTCGGCTCGCTCCTCCCTCTGGAACGGCCTCCCCCCGTCAGACTTCAGCCAGATCTTCTTAAGTTCTGAAAACTTCTCAGGACTTTCCTTTCTCCTCTTCCGTCCCTCTCCTGTGCTAACTCTCCATCTGCTGGTGAGACTGGGGCCTGGTCCCTTCAGAGTCATACAGAGGGCCAGACCACCCCCTAACAGTCCCCCCAGTATGCTTTGCCAGTACTTGCCTTTGGGCTCTATTCCCTGGACTAGCCCAACTTGGTTCTCCGTGTCCACCGCACTCACACCACCCCCGTTCTGCCCCTGGCACTTGCAGTTGTGCGCCCCCACCCTTGGGGGTACCCACATCTTCTCAAGAGACATCCAGTTGGCCCGCAGGCGACCTCAGCGACACCTAGCAATGCAGTAGAATATTAGCACCAAATGGTATCCATCCTTTGTACCGCAGAAATGCACGCGCCGATTTTTCTATGGGACTTTCTTACGAACGTTTTTTATGTAAAATATAGCGGCTTGTTTGAGTGAGGCAATATTGGACGTGAGGAGTGGTTTCTGTGGCAAAAAAAACCTGTAGAAAAATGTCAAAAATACTGCTGTGAACTTTATGTGGTAAAAACAGAGCAGCACCTAATATGACCGGCAAAACCATCCTGCTCCATTTTTGTACCGAATCTGGATTTTAATTTAAATTGTTTAAAACAGTTTATTGTGTATCGGACAATGGCTCGTTCGTGCTATTTGTCGCAAGTTATTTATTCATAGTGTCTTTATCGCAAAGTTATTTTGCCGGAATTCAAAATAAAAAAATCGAAAGTAAAAATAAATTGAATTGATTAACCCTTAGGAGTAAGACATAGCATTCTGGCTGATGAAGATGGTCAGTAAGTCAACAGACCACCAGAAGCCCACCCTTTTTCTTTTGGCTTTGCCGTGACAGGCTGGTTTGTTTTGAGATGTGCGAACACTCTGGCTTCTGGCCTCCCAAAAAATGTAACTCAGATAATTATAAAACAACAAAGGGCATAACTACTCCGATGCCAGTGCAGAAAGCAGCACTGCTGCTGCCCTGGTGCTATCGATTCTTACCTTGCAATCGGGGGTACACTCTTTGCTTTATATAACTGCCTGAGTTTGATTAAATTGAATAGACAGGGCGTTTGTTGGCAGCACCCGTGTGTGCTGACGCGTAAACACGCCAATGCTCTTTTGCCAATTGCTTGCTACATGTCATGCATTGAGCACAGTCAGATAATGTGTAACTGTTGGCGATGCAATTCACTTGCATTTATGCTTGCATTATTGAAGCATGGATGTAAAATGCTGGATTCGTCGGTGTGATATTTTAAATGCAATGTACATCATTCGTAAAAATGTTAACCGTTCATTTGTTTTAATAATCTTGAATTGTGTAGTAATAACTCTCTGTGGTATTGGGTAGGAATACGGCATCAGCATTGTGTAACAACATATTTTAGGACTGGTACGATTATATAAACAAACACCAGTACTAGAATACGTGTGGAAAATGTAGGTTGGTGGCTGAAAAAAATCGCTTACCTGACAACGTTTTTTTTTCAGCCCAGAAATCACCGGAAGACTGTAAAAGGGCGACACCTTTACGTACAAATGGAGTAAAACACAGTGTAGATTTATTTAGGCAATGCTACCTCCTAGTGGCCAAAGAATATGCAACTCTCGGAATCATTTTAAGAAATGCTTGTAAAAATGTGATTTTGCTCACAGAAAGTAGGTTTACGAGACTCAACAATAGTTTTGTAAATTAGAGTAACAGTAGGGAAAATACATTTTTGGGTTACCAAAAATTACACGCTACCAATTCGAAGTGACTAAAAGGAGGAGAAACAGTCTACAGCTACTCCTCACTGAGTATACATACATCTTCCCACTGTACAGGCAAGGTCAAGGGCCTGCTGGGTGGCATGAAAACAATAGAAGAAAACAAAAAACAAAATGGTGTCATCATATGTCTAGTGTCATGAGTTGGGAGGACCAGACCACAGTCAAAAATGTACATATCCCAACATGGCATAGCTTTTGATTTTCATTACTGGGCTGAGCCAAATTAGAGTTTCACTAGACAGGCAGAAATTCCCACACTGATCGAAGCGAGGAAGCTGTACCCAACCCAGGGCCAAACAACACATTTTATAGAGAAGACAATCAGACACAGACATCCCTCACCTGGCTCCCGTGCATGAGAACCCTACTGGAGATGTCAGCAGTGATAAAAAAAAATAATTCTGAATCCTCGTGGACAATGGTCTCACTCTGAAACCACAACTCAATACCATACATTATTTTCTACCATCTACGATTAATAAGATGGATCCATCCTCCCGTTCTCTGCGATCATTTCCTTGGTATTATCAGTAATAAACAACCAAGGTAAACTCTGCCTGGGAATCCCTGCACATCTCACCAAAAAACTACAACGCTTCCAAAATACTGCAGCAAGACTACTTCCGAGACTAAATAGAAGAGAAAACATCACATTGGCCCAAAGAAATCTACAGTGGCTACCAATAAATAAACGCATCAACTTCAAAGCCCTATGTGTTTCCCATAAATCACTACAAGGACCTGAATTCTTCCAAGCAGAAATCACCCGATACCAATCGAGAAGGGACTGAAGATCTAGCACCAACCTCCCAAGGGAAACAAGGCACTAGGAAAAAAGAAAATTCAGAGGTACCGCCTCCTCCCATCTGATAGCCAAAGTATTGAACTCGATCCAGAAGGAAATAAGAATGACAGAAGACCACCTAACACTCTGGAAACAATGAAAAACATGGCTATTCAACTCGCCGAGATAAACATAGACCAACTATATAAAAACCACTCCAAAGAGCAGGCCACCGCCACCTTATATAATGCCTGCTTTTGCAAACATTAATGCCCATTACAATGAGAAAATGAGATAAATACCAGCAGAAAGAAACAATAATATAGCTACACAATACCCCCCGAAAGAACCTAGAACCCACTAACCATCCTATTTTTTCTCTTCCACCCCTCTCACCTACCACACCAAGACTAGTGAATAAGCCACCAATGCACTCAAACCGCACACCACTCTCTAGCCAAACTACAAAACCAATCACCTTTGACATCAAATAACTCAAACACTGGACGCCGTCCTTCCGGACACAACAAGCCCCAGTGCACAAAACTTAAAGCACACCCAGAAAGCTCACATGCACGGATGCCAGTTCCTCCCAGTTCTGCATGCATAAACAGATGACTAAAACATCTATCCTATCACTCTCACCCCACTAACCATACCAACCAACCAACCTTACCATACAGAGCCACATGAGCGTCTGGAGACCATGAAAATGGCAGCGGTGCGTATTATAACTCTGTAGAGAAGGAGCCAAGAACCCCCAACTGAACCACTTTGCCCATATGGCCAATATGTTGGGAACCAGAGTGTGAGACCGGTGTGGTATCACTAAGAATATTGATACCAAAGAGAATCCTGGAAGCAAGGTTCCCATTGAGAAAACCATACTTGCATATGAGAATGTATGATGGTCATTTGAATGAAATCCCGGAAGAAGCAGAGCAAGTGGATGGCCAAGACGAATGGTGACGTCATACACAGTCGTGCTGACATACATAGAAGAGATGCAGATATTCTATATGGCATCAAGAAAGTTTCAAGGATAAATGACATCTTGGGACCAAGGTGAAGAAGCTAATGCCACAGAACTGATGAAGATATCAAGCCAGTTTACACGTGTACAGAAGCAGAGAAACTCAAGCAGACAAAGTATTCTTGAGGCGAGCTTTGTAGTGAATAGATTGCGGCATGCGCCAACATATACACATATGCATAAGGGAGTAAAGATTGGATGTTTCCACTGCTAACTAAAGCAGAGCTGGGCTAGAAAAGCAAGGCCTCTTTTTACAGTGTGTCGCAGTAAGAAAAGAAATTAATTACCAAGTACAGCTCAGAAAGGCGAGGCTGGATGAGCCATGAAGCCACAAAGCCAAGGTGTTATCTGGCTGGAGTGAGCAGACATTGGATACAAATTGTGTGAAAGAACAAAACTCCTGTTCAGAAGGCAATAACCAAACAAGGAAGACTTCAGAGGTCCATTAGAAAATAGTATTTTTAATAATCAAGAGACTTCATTTTGTGGTCGCCAGTCACGTGGAAGGATAAAGTTGGATGAACAAGATGGTCAGACCTGGCATTAGGGCAGAGCGTGCCTTAATTCCCTGAATTCTCCAGAGCTAAGAACACTCCCAGGGACACGTTCAAAGTCATACTTGTCAGCAGACCACTGAGGTGATGATAGATGCATATGGTCATTGGTGGGAAGCTATGGTCAAGACAAGCTCACCTGCACCTGGGAGCCCAGCCTGCATGCTTCTATCGTAAGAGGAAAAGTACTGATGAAGGTTAGAGTACCAACCAATTGTAGGGGACCACATAATCAAAGGTCCTATAGTTTGTGTAGCCAATAGGACGTCATGTATTTAGTGGCATCCATAATGACCTGTTTAAGGGGAGGGCTTAGTTGCCCCACCGGATGTTAAGAAACCAATTACTTTCTTTCACTGTCCCATACTAGTATAGAACGTATACTTAGATATTCCCTTAGACCCTATCACTTTCTTCAATCGGTTTTTTAGTTTGTCATGTAGGATGACGAAGGTAAATACGTAAGTTGTCATCACCTGTGACGATTTCTGCTATAAAGGAATGTTTTTTTTCTAAGATGCATTGGGAGAACTTGCGCTGATATGTCCGTTGATGTCTGTTGTACTCCCTGTTTTAGATAATTGATATTAAAACAGTTATCCTTTTTGCCAACTACCCGAGTCGTTTTGATTATTGATGTATGAATAAAGTCTGCATCCCCATCCATCTCAAGGGTATCGTAAAATGGAGGATATTACTATGCTTATACACCTTTGCAAATAGCTGCCGAAGCACTCACCTAAGCTTAGACAGTACAGTGCAGAATGAGTTAAAGGAACCGCAGATACAATGTTCATGCCATGGCTAGAAGGGGGATCACTATCAACGCTAGTTCTGCAGCATCTGACAACATATTTGCAACCTGCATATACGGGAAACAAGTTAGATAAACGACCAGCGAGCTTAGAGCTCTGGAAAATGTACCAGGAAGAGAGAGATGAGCCGGCTCCTGTTGACTCCATACTTGATGTATGCAAAGGGGTGGGGAAGAGAGCCTTCTGCTCCACCCGCTGCACCTGAAGTAGACAGCGATATTACGAAAGATGATGGGCTGTACTCATTGAGGGAGCTTAAGGCAGCAACGGGGTATAGCAACCCAACAAATGAGTCTCCTGCGCATAGAAGCGATGAGGACCCAGAGAAAAATACGGAGAGAAACGTAATCTCAAAAGTCCTGAGGGACAAAGGGAAACACGATAAAGAGAGAAGTGAATTACCAAGTACATCCTTAGATATAGGATGAGAAATAAAGCAATGGAAAGGAGAGAAAGATAAAACTGTTGAGTTAGCGCGTATACAGAACGAATGGATGGGTGGTCAGATTTAGCTTAAACTTGATGGTAAGAGCATCGAGGACATGAGGCAAAGGGAAGATCGAGACAAGTAGGATAAAAAGGATAAGGAAAGGGAAGAAAGATTGAAAGAAGTTGGGGCGAAAAGGAAGGATAGACAGAGACGGGAACAGTTGTATCACGATGAGCAATTGGAGGAACAGAAAAGAGCAGAGGAGCAAAGAAAATATGCCAACAGACAGGGCAATCGAAGAGCGAGAAAGACTAGAAAGGAAAATAATGGAAGAGGAGGAACAGAAATTAAGGGATAAAAGAATGCAAAGACGTAGTGTTGAAGAAATACGAAGGGCAAATGAGAGAAGAGATATAAAAAGAAGAGAGGAAGACAGGGTACGAGAGGAAGCAAGGAAGCAAAGAGAATTTGATGATGAATTAGAATGAAAGAGAAGGCAGAGAGCACGCGATCTTGATCGCATGGAAAAGGATTGAATAGATCCTAATCCAGTAGTGTCATGGGAAGACATAGAAGAGTTCTTCCCAGCACATGAGCCAATAGCAGGTCCGTCTAGAGCAAATCTAGAGGATGAGTTTGACTCTAGAAGCATTTGGGATGCTATCAATAAAATCTATCATGATATGAAGACTAAGAACATATTGCAGGGGAAGGGTAAAAATGATCGACTTGAGAGTACGCAGCTGTACGATGAAGAGGGAGCATCATGTAGTTTTGAGGCAAGGAAGTTGTCTTTAGGTTGACTGACTCTGGATAGAGATGAAGAGGAGAGAACTCACACGAGTTGGGTACAGGAGATGTCAGACGAAGACAGAGCAACCTTCCGTGAGAAAGAGGAGGTGCCGCGTGTGGCCCTGAAGGGTGTTTTTCGATGGGGAATGAAGTAAAAAGGTGGTTGAATTTAGACCCACCTATATCTTGGGCGTCAGGATCATTGACATGGCCAGATCAATTTAAAGGGTGATCCCATGGTCAGAGGGGGAACGTGCCACCTTATGTGAGCAGGTTAAGGACACTGCCAAGAATAAGGCAGTGCAGAACCATTGTCCCTACTCTGGATAGGCAAACAATGGGAGGTGAGAGCGTATTTGGGGTTTCACAGTTCCCCTTGTTAGAGAAGGGAGGGGCCAGACTACAGTATATAAATTGGCCGCAGATGGATAAGGATAATTTAAGGTGCAAACTCCCGAGTTTAATGTCTGGCACTGGAAAGTGGATACATGAATTAGAGAAAATGACAGGAGGTAACACGTTAGCTATAGGGGACATTAAGGGTCTCCTGATTGGCATCCTTGGGCAGAGGGCTGATGACGTTTGGTCAAGAGCAGGATATTCTGGTGTTACCACGGTAAACACTGTTCATGATGGGGCACCTTTTAATAATTGCAGAGCGGCAGTTTGGAAAGCACTTAGAGTGCTGTATCCGGACATGTCAGATATGGGAGCTATAATGACAAAAAAGATGCATGAAGGGGATGATCTACTTGTTTATATTCAGAATGTTCAAGAGCAATGGGCTTTGGAGACACGCGAGGCTTGGGGGAAATCTATAACTGTGTTTTATGATATACTATGTCAGTGGTTGCCAGACCCAGTACAGAAGCAGTTTAAGACGTTAGTGAGTATGGAAGCAAAACCGTGGTCAGAGATACAGCTGATCATTGCGCATTATTGCAGACTCTTGCAAAAAAAGAATCAGACAAAAAACACAATGTTAGGAAGGGCAAACAGGCAAAGATAGTACAGAAAAAATTATCCAAGTACGCCATTGAAGGGGCAATGTTGACCAGTGGAGATGGATCAGGCTCACAGCAAGCAGTAAACATGCCACAAATGAATAATCCAAGGCAGTTCCACCAAGGTAATAATGGGTTTATACCACAGGGACGGGGAGGTTTTTGAGAAAGAGGTTTTCAGAATAATCAGGGGAACTTCCAGAATAATCAAGGTGGGTTTCAGAACATGCATGTTGATAATCAAGGCATGCACGGAGGAAAGATGGGGAGACCTCCTCCTATATGTTGACATGTGGTATAACAGGACACTTTTCCCGCACATGTTGAAGTCAAGGATTCATGCAGAATAATCAATTTTCAAGAGGGGGGACTTTAAATCCTCCTGCATATTCGCAGTAGAATAGAGATGGGTTTGTTCAGAATCAAACAGTGCAGCAGACACAAGCGTGGAGAGTTCAGCAAGATTTACAGACACAGCAGGCAACAATAAGTCTGCCACAAGGGCAGTCACAGCATTCACCTATGCAGATACAACAAAGCACGAGCACAGGACAGTTAATGACTCCTAGGGCAGGGGTTGTCACTGTTGATGGAGGAAATCCTTTCACAGGTACAGGGATGAGAATGTATCCACAATAGGACAGCTCACTGGGAGACTTGATGTGTTCAATACTATCGATAATGCCAAAACCTCAAGGGGAACCAAGAGGTGACGTTAACATAGGAGGCAAATCCTTTTAGTTTGTATTAGACACGGATGCAACACACTCATGTATACGAGAGGGGACTTTTTCGATGTCTGGAAGTGCCATAAATACTCAAGGATATACAGGAGCTACAAGCAGAGTTCCTTTTACTTTAGCAAAACGAAAAGGTGATGGCTGGAAGGTTTTGAATAAATCATAACCACGGGCAAAGCTCTGGGCAACCCTCCAGACCATCGTTTTTCAGTCTACCAAGCCATTACAGAAGGGGAAAAACCATATGCAAATCAGGCATGGTCCTACCCCAAAAGGGGCAGTCCAGCCCGAACTGCTAGGTCACATCCCTTCTGCACGAGACCACAAGCATCCCCAGACATGTTTCAGCCTTGTTGGGCGTCATCAGTGAGGAGTAGCTTGGGTCTCTAGGCCCGGCAGACTCGGGACCCACGTCTGGGCATACCCGTCCCACTCGGGGTGACTTTAGCAAAACGAAAAGGTGATGGCTGGAAGGTTTTGAATAAATCATAACCACAGGCAAAGCTCTGGGCAACCCTCCAGACCATCGTTTTTCAGTCTACCAAGCCATTACAGAAGGGGAAAAACCATATGCAAATCAGGCATGGTCCTACCCCAAAAGGGGCAGTCCAGCCCAAACTGCTAGGTCACATCCCTTCTGCACGAGACCACAAGCATCCCCCGACATGTTTCAGCCTTGTTGGGCGTCATCAGTGAGGAGTAGCTTGGGTCTCTAGGCCCGGCAGACTCGGGACCCACGTCTGGGCATACCCTTTCCACTCGGGGTGACTTTAGCAAAACGAAAAGGTGATGGCTGGAAGGTTTTGAATAAATCATAACCACGGGCAAAGCTCTGGGCAACCCTCCAGACCATCGTTTTTCAGTCTACCAAGCCATTACAGAAGGGGAAAAACCATATGCAAATCAGGCATGGTCCTACCCCAAAAGGGGCAGTCCAGCCCGAACTGCTAGGTCACATCCCTTCTGCACGAGACCACAAGCATCCCCCGACATGTTTCAGCCTTGTTGGGCGTCATCAGTGAGGAGTAGCTTGGGTCTCTAGGCCCGGCAGACTCGGGACCCACGTCTGGGCATACCCGTCCCACTCGGGGTGACTTTAGCAAAACGAAAAGGTGATGGCTGGAAGGTTTTGAATAAATCATAACCACGGGCAAAGCTCTGGGCAACCCTCCAGACCATCGTTTTTCAGTCTACCAAGCCATTACAGAAGGGGAAAAACCATATGCAAATCAGGCATGGTCCTACCCCAAAAGGGGCAGTCCAGCCCGAACTGCTAGGTCACATCCCTTCTGCACGAGACCACAAGCATCCCCAGACATGTTTCAGCCTTGTTGGGCGTCATCAGTGAGGAGTAGCTTGGGTCTCTAGGCCCGGCAGACTCGGGACCCACGTCTGGGCATACCCGTCCCACTCGGGGTGACTTTAGCAAAACGAAAAGGTGATGGCTGGAAGGTTTTGAATAAATCATAACCACGGGCAAAGCTCTGGGCAACCCTCCAGACCATCGTTTTTCAGTCTACCAAGCCATTACAGAAGGGGAAAAACCATATGCAAATCAGGCATGGTCCTACCCCAAAAGGGGCAGCCCAGCCCGAACTGCTAGGTCACATCCCTTCTGCACGAGACCACAAGCATCCCCAGACATGTTTCAGCCTTGTTGGGCGTCATCAGTGAAGAGTAGCTTGGGTCTCTAGGCCCGGCAGACTCGGGACCCACGTCTGGGCATACCCGTCCCACTCGGGGTGACTTTAGCAAAACGTGGATGATATTGGTCTGTAGCACCTCAGAGGAACAGTGCAGACGTGATTCAATTCAGCTAATGATAATTCTTGCAGAGAAAGGATACAAAGTCGACAGAGAGAAACAGGCAACCCAAGAAAACATTACTTGGACTGAGGAAATGGAAGAAGGGTTTGATTAATTAAAAAAGGTAATTTGCACAGGTCCAGTTTTGGGGATTCCCAATTATGCTGAGGAATTCTTTTTGTTTTCACACACAGATGGTACTGTTATGACAGCAGCCCTTACGCAGAGAACCATGTTTGGGTACAAGCCCCTTGAATATTACAGTGGGATTCTAGACCCAGTGATGAGGGGTCATTTTCCTTGCAAACAATCTTTGGCAGCCGCCGCGTTCGCCATTGAGAAAGCTACTAGCATAGTGATGGGATATTCCATGACGTTATTTGTTGAACATGCATTATTTACAATTGTGGAGAAACCTATAGGCACGTTGACAACTCAAAGGACTTTCCCACTATGAAGTAGTCATATCAAATCCAGCAATTAAAATAGTCTGATGCAGAATAGTAAATCCTGCCATGTTTATAGCTGAACCACTGGCAGAGGACGAGCATGCACATGATTGATCAAACTATGAAGAGTTTTATGATGAACTCCCGAGGGAAAAAGAGAATGCGTTAGCAGCTGGAGAGATTCTTTTTATTGACGGTTCTTCGAGAATCGATCAAAATGATGGACAAAGATATACAGGTGCTGCTGTTGTGAAGCACAGAGCCAATGGGGAGTTTCAAGTGTTGGTAAGTGCACGACTACCATCTCAATTTTCAGCACAGGCCGCAGAATTACTGCTGCTGATTGTCATGCTCAAGAAACACGCAGACCAGGTACTAACGGTATACAGTGATTCCACCTATGTGACGTAAACAGTGCACGCAGGGCTAGCACGTTGAAAAACGAGGGGCTACCTGTGAGCGGATGGCACTCCAGTGCAACATGCAGCCCTATTGGACAGGCTTATTAAAGCACTACAACTCCAAGTAGCCATCGCAGTCATTAAATGCGCAGCTCACACTAAAAGGGCAGATTTTATTTCATGTGGAAATCAAAAAGCAGACGAGGAAGCCAAACATGTTGCATGTTCTGATGACATTATGTCGTTTGAAACACTGAATGTGAATGAAAGCATGGTGGTGATGATGAGTGGATCTGATTCTTATAATAACCTGTCTAGGACCCAACTGATAGAGAACCATGGGGAAGCACCCCAAGATGAGAAGGACTTGTGGACACGGAGAGGGTATTCTTTAAAACCCTCTGACGGGATGTGGCAACAAGACAGTACTGGTAAACCAGTGATGCCTGTAGACTTATTAAGGGTGGCGTTGGAACAGCTATGTTACCCTGCACACACAACTAGAGAGAATCTCGCTGAAACTATTGCAGAGGAGTGGTTCATTCCAAATTTAGTAGAACACGTTGATTTTATGTAGTAAATTGTATCATATGTCAAGAGTTTACTGCTGGGCACACATTGTGCACAATTGGGGTGTTATTCCTAGACCTAGTGGCCCCTTTCAGCATTTGCATATCGACTATGTCGAGATGCTTCAAGTATGTAATGGATATAGATATATTATTGTAGTGGTGTGTCCTTTCTCGAGGTGGATTGAGGCTCGACCGTATACATACCCAGACTCCACCTGTGCAGCAAAATTCTAGTACGAGAAGTGTTTCCCAGATGGGGAATATGTGAAATATTGAGATCAGATAATGGCCCTCATTTTGTAAACACAATCTTTTAGAAAATAAGCTTGTTGCTTGGCATAAAGCACAAGAGTTTTCATGGGCTTATCACCGCAAGCGAATGGTGTCTGTGAGAGACTCAATGGCTTGCTTAAAGAAAGAACGGATGGTTGCATTGCCTACCACTGGCATTGTACACGTTGAGAAATCAGCCAGGTTCAGACGACCATCTTACCCTGCACAAAATAGTGACAGGGAGACGAATGAAGACGCCTCTCACATCTCCGGTTAGGGTTAGAAGTGATGCACAGTCAACTGCAGAATTGTTAGGAAAGAAGATACGTGATTACCTTATTTGTATGACTTCAAGTATCTCTGTCATTTCAGATCAGCTCAAGCAAAAAGGTTGTGGAGCCATGCAGAAAACAGGAGATGCTTCAACAAGTGGAATTAAAGAGTTTTGTCTTCCCAAACCTTTCCCCCAAGATGCAGTCCTAAAAAAGAACTTCACTAGAAAGTGGCACGAGCCACGCTTTGAAGGCCCTTTCATAGTGGAAGACGTCACGCCATTTGCAGTCAAAGTCCAAGGCAGACATGCTTGGATTTTTCTTGGTGACGTGAAAGACGATTTTATTTATTTATCAATTTGTATTGCGCAACCCTGTACCTGAGGGCTTAAGGGCACAGACATAAAACAGAAGACAAGACATTTACATGATTACTGAGCAGATTTGTAGATGTAAAGACAAACCTTCAGTCAGCATTTAAGAGAAGAGAAAGGTCTTTAATTTCTTCTTAGCGTCTTCTGTTGAGACAATGGGCCTCATTAGAAGTTTGGCGGTAGCCTTGCTGGTAAAACCGGCAGGCTGCTGCCAAACTTGCAATATTTTCCGGCGCCCATGAATGGGTAATTACCAGGGCATTCTGACCCCGCCAGACCCGGTAATTGCCCATTCGCGGGCGCCAGAAAAAAGATGATGCACACTTACCTACCATGACACCCCCTGACCAGCCTAACAACACAACATATAAACAGCATCTAGCCATGGAGGACCTTCCACACCGAATTCTGAGTAACACTTGTACAAGGGAATCTAGGAATACACATTTTAGAGCTAGACTAGCTAAAATATATAAGCCCCCTAGAAGCTCACTACCCATCTCCATAGAAAAAAAGACACCTAAAACTATGCCCAGCCCCATGCCCACAAGTACCGAGTTAATACATAACCGCCCTCCTAAAACAAAAAGATGCGTAGTCCAGCATTTGATTCCTAAAGACCAGTCAGCTTCCCAACCAATAATTATAGTTCTCAATTGTTTGTCTATCAAAGGAGCTTTAATAAATTCTAGATCACTAGTAGCTCATGCCACGGAGATTGCTGATCTGATTCTGAGGTATAACCTAGACTTCCTCACCATCACTGAGACATGGCTACATGCCGCAGCAGGTCCTATGCTTATGCTAGCAGTCCACGATGACTACACTAGCTTGAGACAAGACAGGCAAGGGTCTAGAGGAGGAGGTATTGCTGTTATCGGTAAATGCAGCCTCTCAATGAGATTAGCCCCCCTTTACCATACCCAATCGTGTGAAGTACTGTCAGTCAAAGTACCTTTAATTAACTCTCAAACCCTTAATATTCACTTGATATATCGTCCCCCGGGCTCAACTGGGTCATTCGAGGAAGACATCAATATGATCCTAGCCAATAACCTCAAAAGTTCTACGCAAGTATTACTATTAGGTGACCTTAATCTGGGTTTCAATGACCCTTCGGATCAGCCTGCCTGGCAACGGCAAACACTCTACTAGAACTAGGCTTCACCCAAAGAAGAATAACCTCCACCCACAATAAAGATAGAATACTAGATTGGATGGCAGACCACAACTGCCATGCCAACATCCTTACCATCTCACTGCTAGCCTGGACTGACCACTACCTACTATCATTTACACGCTCCACCAATAGACCCCCGTCTACTCCTGCCCCCATGGCTCCACCCACACTAAGCAGAAATAAAAAGAGTATCACAGCGGATAGGCTTATCCCTTCCTTACTCCCTACCCTTAACTCACGTCCCGACAGCGCAGACCCAGAGAGTCTGGTTGAGGAGTATAACAAAATGATGGCCTCCTCCTTGGAACAGATAGCCTCCCCTTAAACTCAGTCCGAGTAAGCCAAAAAACCATCTGAACAAATGGTTCACACCTTTCCTAAAAAACCTAAGGCAACAAAAAAGAAATTGCGAGGCTGTCTGGCACCACTACCCTCAGAAGCCAATAAATCAAAGCTCACTAAACTCTCATCCCTCTAAAAAAAAGAAATCTGCCTAGCTAAGCGGGCACCCTAAGACACGCGTATTTTCCAAGCCAACTCGAATATGAAAGAATTATTCACTATTTTCAAAGAATTAGAGACCCCATGGCTATACCAGACACTTGTAACAAAGAAAAAATGGTGCAGACATCCAACTTGCACTTGCTAATAATATCTACCTTACAAAATAAAATATACAAAAAAAAAGACTCTTTAAGGAACCCACCATCACCCGAAATAACGAGGAACACAGCCGAAGCCCAACCACCCGATTCAACTTCTCCAAAGTATCTATCCTTGAGGTGGAAAGAATTATTTTGTCCCTCAAACCATCTAATTGTCAGGCCGATCTCTGCACTGCACAGCTCATTAAGGATGCGGCTCGACACCTATCACCCTTCATATCCAAGCTTATCAGCACTTCCTTTGCCACTGGCACTATCCCCACAAACCTCAAACAATCATGGGTACTTCCACTCTTAAAAAAACCAACGCTAGATCCCTCAACACCTACCAATTATAGGGCAATTACTACAGTCCCTTTTCTTCAACAACAAGGTGGCCTACACGCAAATACAATTTTTTTTAGAACTACACCATCTGCTAGGAGCCAGACAATCAGGCATCCACCCACAACACGGAACTGAGACTGCCCTCATTGATCTCAAGGCCCAAGTCGATGAGCTTAGAGACAGCGGCAAATTAGCCTTGCTCCTACTCCTGGACCTCTCAGCTGCGTTCGATCTGGTGGACCATTCAATATCATGTAACCATCTCGACACAGTAGCTCACTTCTCTAAGGACGCCATAACTTGGATTAGATCCTTCCTAAGTGGCAGAACTATGAGGGTCTTTTTGCCCTCTGCAGCTGCAGACCCGATACCCATCACGTGCAGCGTACCACAAGGGTCCTGCGTTTCGCCCACATTGTACAATATCTTCCCCAAACCTCTTTTTGATGATCTGGACCATCTCGGTATCACCTACACTAACTATGCAGATGATACCCAGATCATCTTCCCATTTTCAGGGGATTATGACAAGGATTTGGCCTTGGTGAACAGAGTGTACATCATCATTCAGGCATGGATGGCCACGCACGGTCTATGCCTGAATGATGATAAAACAGAACTCATCATCCTGGGTACCCCCACTAACTTAAAAATACTGGGGCCTGACTACTCTTCATTTATAATCGACAGCAACTGCATCAAGGTAGCACAGCAGGTAAATGCATTAGGTTTCTATCTCGACTCTATGCTTTCTTTCTCCAAACAGGTCAACACGACGTTAGCGTCCTTTACGGCCTATACGAGCAAACTTATAAGAACAGGCAAGCCATTTCTCTCGAATCACAGCTGTAGCATCCTGGCCAGAGCCCTTATCCTGTCCCGCTTGGATTATTGCGACGCCCTGTACATAGGCTCCAACAAATCCATTATTAGAAGAATCCAAATTTGACAAAACAATGCCCTTAGAGCGGCTCTATGTATCTCCAAAAGAAACCACATCTCTGAGAGTAGACGACAGAATAACTGACTCTGTACTAATGACAAAATACTCCTAAAAACGCTGTTGCTTACCCATAAATCTCTTAATAACCCCGCCCCTATCTACCTCTCTGAGAGATTCCACAAACAGACATCCATAAGACCGACCAGATCAGCAAACAGGGACCGCTTGTTCATCCCTAGATTTAAACTATCCACGATAGGAGGTAACAGTTTCCCTGTTAAAGCGGCTAAACTATGGAACTCCCTGCCTCCTACACTGAGAATAGACCAGTCCTATCTTCACTGTAGAACCAACACCATTCAGTGGCTAAAATCCAATGACCATTAAGTCACATGATGCATATTCACCGGCCTGCGTAACTGAATGGTAACTAACAACACCGATCACAAGTCGGCAACCCCTACTTGGTGTACTTTGCCTACAACAGTGTAAATATGTGTATACTATGCCATTGTAAAAAATGTACTTTACTTCATGACTCACCACTTGTTACCCGGTGGAGATTACTATAACTTTGTATATAATGCCTGTAATGTCTGTAAATAGAAGTGTAAATAATGCATAACAGTTCGACTCCCTGTAACTAAGCTTCACATTGTCTTGTAACTGCTGCGCCCTGATAAACCTGGGTCTGGCGCGCATTATAAATAATAAACATAACATAACTGTTTATAACGGTGCCTGTGCAACCGACATACTAGGCTAGCGGGGTGCCTTACTGCCCTTGCGATTAAGTCCTTTGAGGACCTTCACTGCCCCATTCTGCACCACCTGAAGGCGATGGAAGTATGTCATGTTGACACCTATCAAAAGGCTGCCACAGTAATCAAGTTGGGAGCAAATAATGGCTCTTGCCAGGATCTCAGTGTTTTTCTCAGAAATCAAAGGCTGAAGATGGCGTAGCAACTTAATAGAATATGGGGGACGAAGAAACCAGGCTGCTCACCTAAGCCTTCATATTGAGGTTCTTGTCCAACATGATGCCTAGCATCTTAACCTTGCTCTTTACCTCAATGACACATTTATCTATACAGAAACTCATGTACATGGGGTTTAACTTCTCCAGTTTAGTGTCAGAGCCAACAAGCAGTAGTTCAGGTTTGGCACTGTTAAGTGCCAAGCCATTGGCCACCATCCATTTTTGGATCTTCAGATACATTTGATTGCTGAGTAATTCATCATCGCAATGTACTCTGAAATAGGTATAACACATTGCGTGCCATCGGCATAGTTGGCGAAATACAATCCCTTCTTCCTCTAACATGAAAAAACCATTATCATAAAAACATTATAAAAACAAGGGGATACGCAGGCTCCTTGAAGAACCTCAAATAATAAAGGGACTGGATTTGCCTCTGCCGAGTCACTAGCCACCCTAACCTGCCTGCCACTTAAAAAAGATGAGATCCATTGGACGGCTTGGGGTGAGAAGTTAGCAATTTCCCTCAACCTGGTGGAAAAAATGGAATGGTGCACCAGGTCGAACACCGCTGAAAGATCCAGGATCATCAATAGGCGGTTTGACCTTCATCCATGCCTTGATGTAGATGGGATTTTAAAGCTAAGAGGGTTGTCTGTGTCCCGTGATGTTGACAAGAAACCAGACTGAAACGTATGCAAAATCTGATTGTTATTTCAGAAGAACGAGATCTGACTGTACGCTACTCTGTCCAAGATTTTCAAAAGGAACATAGTGTTTGTTATTGGTCTATAATTAGAAGGCGTAAGGGGGCAAAGGTTGGATTTTTTTAATAGAGGAGTGATCCATGCATTTTTTATATCATCGGTAACACTCTGCTGACAAAAAGGCATTCACAAATTTTGTGAGCGCATGGATTAAAATGGGAGCACACTCCTTAATCATAATTGACTAGCAGGGGTCAGCCCTACAACTCATGGTCGTCAATTGGGCAATAATTTTGGCAAGTTCTGCTTCTGATATGGGTGAGAAATTGAAGGTCTTCATCTCCCTGTCCTTAATTGGTTGCGAGAGGATATTGCCCGCTGTATCCTTTTTACTAAAAGAATGTTTTTTTACTTCAAGGGAGTCTTTGATTCTCTCTAATTTACTAAA
Source organism: Ambystoma mexicanum (assembly GCF_040938575.1). Taxonomy (NCBI): domain Eukaryota; kingdom Metazoa; phylum Chordata; class Amphibia; order Caudata; family Ambystomatidae; genus Ambystoma; species Ambystoma mexicanum. Next base: position 1,527,653,763 of record NC_090937.1, read on the forward strand.
CATAACCTCCTGAATATTTGAGCACCACAAATTGTTTTTGAAGATCAAATCTTGGCCAGGACTCTGTACTTGTTTTTGCTCATTTAGTATCTTAAAGAATTCCTTTGTGTCTGACTTGGTACTCCCAATTCTTGCATTTAAGGACTCCTTTTTTGCTGCCATCACAGCCGATTTAAAGGTGCCAACGTTTTTTTTTATATGTTTCAAGGCTAGATGGGTCTCGACATTGTCGCCAGGCATAGAATAGTTTAATTTTGTTTGACTTTAGCTCTGCAAGGTTATCATTGAACCATGCATTACTTGTACGTTTGGGTTAAATTTGACTTTGGCAGGGGCTGTATTTAGTGAATTAACAAAAGTTGTAGTTATTTCTCCAAACTTCCTGAATTGCTAATTTCAGCATACAAGGTCAGGACACATGAGCGCACATTTTCTTTTGTCAGTTTCCTATGACTTCTAATTATTTGAGAAACTCTAGGCTCCTTCAGGTTTTTGGTAAAATAATCCATATGTATCTGAAAGAATATACAAAAATGGTCTGACCATGGGCAAGGTAGGAGTTCCCTATCTGACAGAGTCAGCTTGTGGGAACAGACCCAATCTAGGGTACATCCTTTGATGAGTGTTGGCTCTCTAATAAAATGGACAAAGCCCAATGAGTCTAGTGTAGTCTCCATGACCCCTGCATTGGTATCCAAGTCACTGCCTAACCAAAGACTAAAAATCACCCAACAATAGGAGTTTAGTGTTGGGTTTAAGAAAGGACAGTACACAATTGCTCAATTGAAATGGAAAGGTGGGTGATAAGGTCGGGGCTCTATAGAGCAGTAAGATTTTAAGTGTAGTTTCAGCACTAATACCCACTTTAACCAGAACAGATTCCACTGCTGGGATGGCATCACCATTAGCCTTATTTTCCCAAGTTTTTATTCTGATATAATGATAAGGGTAGAATTCCTTGGTCTATTAGGCGCACTAAGAGGTAAACGGGTATTTATAGTTTTATCCAATAGGGGATTTGATTTTAACAGGTGATCAAACGCTTGTTTTATTTGAAATCTCTCATACTGTCCCGCCTTCTCGTGGGTCTTGGAAGCTATCTCAAGGGGGGGTGGTATTGAGAGAGTAAAAGAGTAGATTTGGCATGATAGGTGCATGCTTTCCCACCGTGTATGGTACCAGTGGTGCAAATTCTCCTAGTTCAACCTGTCCCACCTTCTCGTGGGTCTTGAAAGCTTGAAAGCTACCTCACGGGTGGTGGTGGTGGTATTGGATGGGTGAGAGTGTATATTTTGCATGCTAGGTACTACTTCTCCTCGTTAATCCTCCCTCCGGTCCTTGTGTACAGACTTGGCTGTAGGTGATATGTGGCTTAGGGGGTGAGAGTCCCTGAAATTAAATTTTACTATGGGCTCCTCACCCACAATATTACGCTTTGGAGATTCAGATAGACATCTTATATCCAATCTCGCCTTAGCCTTCTGTATGACATTTAGGACTTCGAGAATTCCCATATTGAACTAGCAGGAACAAAAATTAACGAACAAGAGAGGGTTAGTCCTGCACCCTGCCTCTCTGAACGATGGCTGACATGGAATTAAGTACTCCTTGGTACTACAATTGAAGCTGAGGATTATAGTTCTGACGTGTTAGACAGCCTGTGAGCTGCCGAGGCACATGAGTTCTTGGAGTTAGCTAAAAATAAGGCTAACTATGCTGGAGAGCACCCTTCACCCCCACACCCATCGGAAGCAAGCATCAGGGAAGAACCACAGCACGTGCAGAATAAATCTATGGTGAGGAAGAAGGACGCAGAAGCTGTTGAATAAAGATAAAGAGTTCAGTGGACTTTGGCTTATTTTGGGACACTCTTTTCAGTCATTTAAAAAGAAGTTAAGGGAGGCTAGTTGTTCTTGAGCCACAGGAGTTTGTTGACATTGGACTGAGGCATGCTTAAGCCTTGATTGAAAAACAATGATAGCCAAATCTGGAGTTCCTTTCCGATGACTGGAAGATGGAGCAGTACCCAGATTAGTTTCTTGTTCCTGTTGGAGGCACGCACGGTGGTTCCTAAAGACAGCATTTCACAGGTCATTCTTGCAGTTTTCATGTTCATATTGCGCGCATACCCTTCACTTGTGGGGAGAACTACTAGTGTTCATGTTTTCTTGCAAGATCCTAAGAATGGTCCAATCGTGAGGAGATTGCTCATAGCCATTGTTAAGCAGATTCTCCAGTATAGAAAGCTATTGCTGCAAGTGGACATACCTTTACATGATTTATGTTTGCATTTTGTTGAAAGTGTTATTGCTCTCACTTACAGTGCGCACATCATACTATATAGACATAAGTGGAGCAGAGAAGGGTACAGATGTGGCAACTACTAGGCAATCAAGACCCTATGTAATAATCCTGGTCCCAGTGGATGATGAGAAAGTATCTGCGTCTGTGACAAATGTCACTAGTCATAGTTCTTTGAGAAAAAAAGGTTTTGTGGAGATTGGTCTTGAGCACCAGAAACAAGCTCAAAAGGAGGGAAAGAGGAAGAGATTGTCTAGGAGTAAACCCACACAGGTAGTACATGTAAACACACCAAGTCCACTGACAAATGTGCCTATGATTGGTCCAGTGAGAAGAAACAATGCTGACATACTTCATGACATGATTATAGAGGCTCATTAGAAAAGAACAAGGTACAAGAGAAATGCTAGGGAGGACGATAATGAGTTAAATGATTATCTGGATAGTACAGCACATTTGGGGAATAACATATGGTATCAGCATTTGAAAGACGCGGTAAGGAGGACCTCAAAGGAGGAATGCTTTGTATGCGCACTCCTGCCTTATAGCATGGGGAAGTCTAAAATCTTTTGAATCAGACTTAGTCAGTCTTCACATTGATCTTCATGCCAAGAATCCAGGTTGGAGCAAATAACAAATAGCTGCAGATTACCAGATGGGAATTGCTGCAGACGATCAATACAACCATAAAGGGATTCAATGGCATCAGAGAAGAGATGAGAGCCACACAAATGACTCTCCAGAACAGATACGTCTTGGACATGATCACATCTATGGATGGAGGTGTTTGTGCAAAAAATTGGAGAATCATGTTGCACATTCATACCTGCTTATGACGAGAATGGAACCTTGACAGAAGTCATAGAGATGCTCATGATGATAGACGAAGTAGAAGACATTGCTGATGACAGTTCGTTTGGATCACTCTTTTCTTGGGTTCCACAATGGATGGCAGATATGTTCAAGTTCCTTGGAGCCCTGATAGTGTTGTTCGGATTCTGTGTGATCAAGATAATAAACCTACAATGCAAGAAGACAGCAAAGAAAGCTATAGGGATGAAAATCATGATTGATGTTGAATCAGGATGGAAGGCCAGAGACTTGACAGATGAAGAAATAAGAGACTTTGTGAAGGCTAGTATCCAAGCACTTGAGGGAACGAAATTCCTGTATCCATAGTAAGTATGTGGGTTGATGGATCTATTGCAGCCCAAGTGGACAGTGCATGCTCATGACTTGGATCAAGGATGAGCATGTCAAATCAACTAGATGCCTGAAGGGAGTCAAAGATATGGATCCCTAAGGAGCATTTCTTCAGACAAGGATGTCTAGATGTGAAGGATGATGGGAGAGTGGACGATAAATCGCTCAGAGGGGGGAGTGTAGAGAAGGAGCCAAGCACCCCCACTGCCCATATTCCCTATATGTTGGGAACCAGAGTGAGACACGTGCGGTACCACTAAGAATACTGATACCAAAGAGAATACTGGAAGCAAGGTTCCCATTGAGAAAACCATACTTGCATATGAGAAAGTATGATGGCCATTTGAATGAAATCCCGGAAGAAGCAGAGCTAGTGGATGGCCAAGACGAATGGTGACGTCATACAGAATCGAGCTGACGTACAGAGAAGAGATGCAGAAGCAAGAGAATGCAGATATTCTATAAGGCATCACGAAAGAATCAGGGATAAGTGACATCTAGGGACCAAGGTGAAGATGCTTATACCACAGAACTGATGAAGATGTCAAGCCAGTTTACACGTGTACAGATGCAGAGAAATGCAAGCAAAGTATTTTTGAGGCTAGCTTTATGTCCACACTTAGATAGAATTGTAAATATTAACATGTCCACACTTAGATAGAATTGTGAACATTAGCCTGTGTCGCATCTAGATGGAATTGTGAATATTAGCATGTCCACACTTAGATAGAATTGTAAATATTAGCATGTCCACACCTAGATAGAATTGTGAACATTAGCCTGCGTCGCATCTAGATGGAATTGTGAATATTAGCATGTCCACACTTACATAGAATTGTAAATATTAGCATGTCCACACCTAGATAGAATTCTGAACATTAGCCTGCATCGCATCTAGGTGGAATTGTGAACATTAGCCTCCGTCGCATCTAGATGAATTGTGAATATTAGCATGTCCACACTTAGATAGAATTGTGAACATTAGCCTGCGTCGCATCTAGATGGAATTGTGAATATTAGCATGTCCACACTTACATAGAATTGTAAATATTAGCATGTCCACACCTAGATAGAATTCTGAACATTAGCCGACATCGCATCTAGGTGGAATTGTGAACATTAGCCTCCGTCGCATCTAGATGAATTGTGAATATTAGCATATCCACACTTAGATAGAATTGTGAACGTTAGCCTGCGTCGCATCTAGATAGGACTTTGATTGAAGGAAAGCATGCCCGCGCCTAGATGAAACTTGAATGTTAACATGTGCCACACTTAGAACTGTGAACACCAGCCGGCACAGCATCTAGATAGGATTGTGAAGGCCAACAAGTGCCACACTTAGACAAAACTGTGAATGTTAGCATGCTAAAGGTCATGTAACCCACTAACCAATATAACCTCAAACTCTGCATACCTATCTCACCCAAAAACTCACACAACCATCTCTCGCACCACAAGCCGCATGCACTTCACAACACTGCAACAACACATAAACCGGAGCAACAGCACACGCGGACTGACACCGATCCAATACCTGCACCAAAGCTCAGCACCCAGTGTATACCGAGTTGAAGCTGCCAACAGAACATCACTCCTCTCACTATCCTACTCCCTCTTCACCTTACTAACCCATCCCACCTTATCGTTTGCAGATCCGCCAGAGCGCATGGGTACCAATTCCGTTGGTGACGGTGCGCGGTACAAATACCTTTAACATTTAACAACTATAGTGAATAGATTGCGGCATGCGCCAACATATATATATATGCATAAGTGACTAAAGATTGGATGTTTCCACTACGAACTACAGCAGTGCTGGGCTAGCTGGGCTAGCTGGGCTTCCAGTGTGTCAAAAGTAAGAAAACAAATGAATTACCAAATGAATCTCAGAAAGATGAGGCTGGATGAGCCATGGAGCTTAGCCAAGAAGCCATGGTCTTATCACGCTGGAGTGAGTAGACGTTGTATACAAATCGTGTGAAAGAACAAAACTCCTGTTCAGAAGGCATGAACCAAACAAGGAAGACGTCAGAGGTCTATTAGAAAATTGTATTTTTAATACGCAAGAGGCTCGATTTTGTGGTCTTCAGTCACATGGAAGGATGTAGTTGGATGAATAAGATGGTCACACCTGCGCATGAAGGCAGAGCGTGCCTTCACTCCCTGAATTCTCCAGAGCTAAGAACACTCCCAAGGACAAGTTCAAAGACCTAATTGGCAGCAGACCACTGAAGTGATGATAGATGCATATGCTAATTGGTGGGAAGCTATGGTCAAGACAAGCTCACGAGCACCTCGGAGCCCAGACTGTGTGCTGCTATCGCAGGAGGAAAGGAGGAAAAGTACTGACAAAGGTTAGAGTACCAACCAATTGTAGGGGACCACGTAATCAAAGGTCCTATAGTTTGGGCAGCCAATAAGACGTTGTGTATTTAGTGACGTTCCTAGTGACCTGTTTAAGCGGAGGGCTTAGTTGCCCCACCTGATGTTAAGAAACCAATTACTTTCTTTCACTGTCCTATAATAGGTTTTGTAGTTTGCCACGTAGGATGACATAAATATGTAAATTGACGTCACTTATGACTTTTTTGCTATAAAATAATGCTTTTTTCTAAGATGCATTGAGAGAATTTGTGCCAGGAGGTCTATTGATGTCCGTTGTACATCATGTTTTTGATAATTGATATTAAAACAGTTGTCCTTTTTGCCAACTATCTGAGTCGTTTCGATTATTGATGTATGAATAAAGTCTGAATCCCCATCCATCTCAAGGGTATTGCCACTCATCTTAAAGGGCTGGAGATCACCCAGTTCAACTCAACTTAACATTACATATAGCATATTTAGCAGCCATAATAGGGAAAAGACATATGTATTTAAACATTTCTGTAAATCCTAACAACCCAGCAGCAGTTACCTAACCTGCTAAGCTGTCTTTACAGTATTCCGCTTTAGGATTTCCTAATTCTGTACGCAAAACATGTTCACCTGTCTACTCCACCCCCAACCAATGCTGTGATAATGATGCAGCCTTCCTGCTTTGAAGTTACCAGCACTTGCTAATTTTGCAAGATGCATGCTAACACATAATCCAGCAGCAGAGGAGCCAGAAGCCACGCTGTGCCAGTAGCGTAGGAGAGCAGGGCACTGACATTCTTTTTTCGGTTTTGGTTGTAGAATATCCACGCGTGCTAAATTACAATTCTTACCACGTTGTTCAAGGAGAACTGGGGCCACTACCCCGTATGCTTGTTGCTTATGTTTCCCAAAACAGTTTATTGTCAAATACACAATGGTTAAGGTTAATATAACACAAAGTACCCTTCTAGGTAATAATATTGGAGGAGTTCAAAGAAAAGACTAACCCGACATAAAAGAAGGCTTACCAATAGTGGACTTTCTACTGCTTCTCTGGTTGCCAAGGGAATGTAGGGAACACCCTGCTTTCTCCACAGGGACTTGTGTCTAAAAATTTCCTCTTGGGATTCAAGGTGTTGTGCCAAAGCAGTGCCTAATAGTGCAAAGATGATGATCGCAACTGGCATTCAAAAAGTACCTCATAGCACAAAAAGAAAGCAGTACAAACTGATCACCCCATTCCCCACATGGTCCCTATCCCATATGGAGATGAAGTTGACAGACTGTATCACACAACCATTGTCCCTCACCCAAACACTATAAAGAAGTATGGGTAGACTTGGCAGGGGATGGGGGCTGTATTTATATGGCATACACACCTGAAGAGTATGCGTGAGCAGGAGAAACCTTACGACGTGTGTAGGGCATGGATGCCAATAAAGGGAACACCCCCATATGCAGCTACTGTGAGAAAGGAAAACAAGCGCAAATATGGGGATTTGTTACTGTAGAAGTAACGAAAGGGGGGAATGTTGGGACGGAAATTAGTGTGTCCCACCCCCTAGGTGCTTTAGAGTGAGTTGAATCCCATAAACAGCCACGCAATGTTCTAAGGAGGAAAAGAGCTGTGTTAAAGAAACAAGGCATGGATACAATATCGCAGCCATTATAGATGTATAGACTTAGTGCACTCATATAGAGAGGCAATTTTTATAGTTATGGAAGATAGATGAAGTCCTACATGGCTGCGTGGTAAATGTAGGCCTGACAGAGAAACATGAACAGGCCCAAATGCTGAGAACAGACGAGCTGCTAATTCTCACAGAAACTTCCCCTTGTCCCCTGACTGTTGAAATAATTTAGTATCACAGAGAGGAATGTGCCCTGATAGGTCATGTGACAGCACCAGGCTCCTCGCAATGCCCATTCATCACAACCAGGCCAAGAGCAGACCTCTAACCCACACCCAGCCCACCAGGAATAATAGCACCCACACCTGACCCAGTTCAAGAACCCGGCATTCCACAATAGTCAGTGACCCCAGCCCGCCAATCGATAAAAGCAATGGTCATAAAAGATCTGAAGCTGCACAACCATGTCACCTCTTCCCATAAATACACCCTTTGTAGTACAAGGTACAGGGAGGGATAAGTTATAGATCAAAACGAGGGTGGAAGCCTTGGGTGCGAGAAGTGCGATAGAGACAGCACAGAATGTGTGGGTCATCATGATTGTATTACTTCCCTCCCCCTTGGTGCCAGTCCATAAGCCTCTCAGGTGCATGCCATAATGATGCAGTAGCATTAGCTCACAATAGCAGCCTTGGAACAGAAACATTTGAAGCGTCTGACCTTCAGTCCCTGGAGAGATGAGCTCAGCTGACCCACAGAGACAGATGGCAGAGACGAAGACCAATCATAACCTGGCATCCCCTATGGCACAGGACCTTGTATATGGTCTCACCAATCAGCTGTGTGGCTTTAGACCCTATGGATGACGTCCTTAGTGACGCTGATGATGATAATTCAGACAGAACATTCTCAAGCAGCAGTCGTCTGTTGACCCATTTACCTTTTGTACAATTAAACCGTGTTGTCCTTGCAAGCAATCTCTTGGCCTTTTTCCCTAAAGGTTTGTATTCTTTCTGGCATGAGCGTGAACAATGACTTTCCTTCACTAGCCAGGCCTTTGGCAAGGCTCTGGCATCTCATTTCACCACTAAAACTCTGGATATCCTGTCCACTCTCTCCTCTTCCTCCACCTCCTCTCACTCTACGATTCCAGGCCCCTCTCTGGACGTACCTCCTCTTACTTTGTTCTCCTTCTCCCAGTTCATTCCCAATGAGGTTTCTAGATAAGTCTGATCTATGAAAGTCACATCAAAGCAGGTGCTCCTCCAGAATCATCAAGCACCACATAGACACCCCTGCTACAGCCTTGGACGATTTCTGCAATCCCTCCTATGCCACTGGAACCTTCTACTTCCCCCTTAAGCACACCATTTTGCACCCCCTCCTTAAGAAGCCTGACCCTTCCTCTCCGTCAAATTACCATCACACCACCGAAATTACCATCACTCCTTTCCTGGGCATTCATGGAAAAGCTGGCCATCTCCCAGCTTAATATATATATATATATACTGAATTTGTTGGTTCTCTACATGATCAACAAAACTGCTCTCCTGAACATCCTTGAAGACTTGCTCTGTAACCTAGGCTCAAACCTTCCTTCTGGCCTCTTTCTCCTTGATCTAACCTCTGCTTTCGACGAAGAGAATCCTCCCATCCTGCTCAATCATCTCCATGACAACCTGGGTATATCTAGTCAGGCCCTAGCCTGTTTTTTTTTCTTTTCTCTCTCTCTCTCTCTCTCGCTCTCTCTCTCTCAGGGTATGATATCCTTTCATCTACACCCATTTTTACAACGGGTGTTTTTACATATAGCTTTTGCCAAAACAACATTTCTAAATCTTTTTTGGGGGGTGGGAAAAGGCATATAAAGGGTTGGGGGGGGTCAGGAATATAAAACAAATAGGTAGAGGACAGTGGGTTTGGCGAGGTAACACCCTTCCCCCTCGTTCAAAGACAATTCTGAAAAATCTCATAAAAACACTTACACTCGTAATAACGGGTGTCGATGAAATGGCAAGAACCTGCAACAGCCTCTTTCTAAATCTGCCTGCCTATACTCTTCGCCCTCTACAACTAATCCATAACAGGACTGCGAGACGTGTCACCTTGGCCTCAATCCCAGGGATCATATCTCTCCGGCCCTGAAATCTCTCCACTGGCTCCCTATAGCTGCAAGATTCAGGTTCAAGACCCTCTGCATCATCCACAAGGATTTCTGGGGCTGAGGACCACACTATATCCAACTTTCTCTTCCTAAGCATCTTCCTTCTCGAGCACTCCACTCATCCAACTCTGGGGGTTCAGGAAGCAACTCAATATCTTCCTTTTCGCTTCTGCTTTCTCTCTCCCTCTCCCTTGCTGATGTCCCGTCTACTGCTGGTTACCTGCCCACCCACTAAACTTACAGGACCAGGCACCTGCAAGACCAGTTTCCCTTTGCACTGCCTCCAGACCTCCAAACCACTTAGGGACAGTATCTGCACCCCTACAGTCCTCAGACTCTCTGCATTTATGAGCCGCCTCCCTGGCAGCACTTATGAATTCCTTTGCACTCTCCCCTCCATTCCCCCTGAACATGCGCGATATGAATGATACAAGGCCTAGTAAGATCCTTTTGTCTTCCCTTCCTTGTCTTGCTGTGCCTAGAAACACTTGTGTACAAGCGTGTTATAAATGACTTATCATAACATGGAAGCGATCCACTCCAGTCTATACGAATAGACAACAAAGTGGCTGAGTACATTGCCTTAATAAAGTATAGCACCAAAGGACACATACCCCATACCTGTAGTTTATGCCAGAGCCTTTAACGATTAACACAATCAAAAGCCCCACTATAATCTAAGAAACACAGATATAAACTACCTTCCGTGGGTAATTAAGTGCAAACACATTATCGAGAGCACTATGTCCTGTCCTAAATCCAGTTTGCTGGTAAGGAATAAGATTATTCTCCTTAACCTATTTATTAATAATTTTCAATGACAGCGAGCTAAAGATCTTGCAACACATATCAGACATTGCAAGTAATGTGTAGTTAGAGGGAGATGATCGTATTCCGTTTTTATAAATGGGAATTAAGATAGATTTTTTTACTCTCTGGTATATCACCACTTTCCCCTATGGAGGTAAATAATTTAAATAGCAAAGTTGCCCATTTCACCGGATTACATTTTATTACAACATTCACAAGCCCATCTGGTCCAGGAGCTCTTGAGCATTTCAGTCTATTAATCACCTTCATGATATCCTCCAAATCAGAAGGAGGAAGACTCAAGTGCCCCAATACAGGATCTAGTAATAACTGGTATTCCACATTTTCTACAAAATAATGACAGCAGACATACCCAACCCATTCCTCTGCATTAATACCATTTGACTTCAATAAAGGTTTCATCTGCAAGATATTGCTTATTGAGATACCAAAAATCTCCCGGAGTCATGGTCTTAATAATTTTAAAAATAATTCTCTAGTTAGCATAATTTACATCACATTTAGAAAAGGGTAGCCAATTCTAACTGTGTGCGGATGGTGGACATTGGTTGCATTTTCTCCAAATCACTCATCAAGGTAGTTTGTTTAATCATACAGATATTCTTACCCAGCATTTTTTTCCTGGCATAGATGGGACTGCCATAAATATTTTAGTTTTTCATCATATATTGCCTGATACGACATTTAAGCAAAGTTAGAACAATAGAATCAAGCATATTACAAATGTCCATGGTACTCATAAATGTCAGGTCATGGGCTTCCAGTTGCAATGCCGAAAATATCCTCTCAAATCTATCAAGATTTTGATCGGACCATACAATTCTATTAGCACCTGCATTAGCTTGTAGATTTAAATCTTTAAGCTGATGAATGTGCTGTAGATTCACATCTTTAAGTTATCATATCTTTAAGTTGATGAAGCTGATGAAATTAAGTTTCAGGATCTTATGGTCACTAAGGTTAGTATGTTCACGAGCCATCTGTTTCATAATATCACCTAATCCTTCACTTGCAAAGAGATAATCAACACGAGAGGTTGCAGTGCCATTAGACCAAGTTTCTCAATTTCCCAACATTTTAGGATGAGAAGAATTAAGACATTTCAACCCAAAACTACAAACATCTCAAGCCATCTCCTAACATTTCTTAATTGGATAAGATTATTGTGATTATTGTGAGATCAGTAGGAGGTATAACAAACTAGCTGCATGCTTCCATCAATCATCCAGAATAGTGAATACCAGTTGGCAATAAATGTTGAAATCTCCATCTACCATCAGATCAAGTTTTGGGGACTCTTCTGTCCATCTCTCCATGGCGTCTTCAACTAATTTCAAGATAGACTCAAATACAAGAATCCCCAGGAGGAGAATACACATTAATAATAAGAAAGTCCCAAAAGTACCTAATCCAGATATAATGCAATTTACAACATCAGGTGACCTACCATATTTACAGTATTCTCCGAGCGCAAGGGTATTACTAACCCCTATACACAAACCTCCAGAGGGACGTCCAACTCCAGAGTGTATTGCAGGGCTAGTTAAAATCTTAAATCCATCTATCATTATCTTACCACCAACCCAGGTTTCTTGTAATGCAAAAATATCACAATAATGTTGCTAGTCCCCTCTGAATTAAGGTAAGAGCAATCGCCCTTAGTATGGCTGACCGTCAGGCTCTTGTGTCTTCAGTCAGAGCCAAATGACATGTAGCCTCAGTGGTTGATCTATCTGTGCTGTCCCGTTCTTTGCATGAGGCAGCTGATGAGGTGGCCCCTCTAAAGCTTATTTAGCCACAGAGGCTCCCATCTGAGACTTGGTTCTCAGAACAGCTCAAATCGGCTCGACTTAAGACTGGCAGAGCGAAAATGGCATAGTGACTATGATCCGTGTCTTAAGTCACAATATTAGGTCTGTGCTTCTACCTATTCTGTGGCTATTATGGCCGTGAAGAGGTCATACTGGGAGCAGAGAGTGGAGCGAGCGATATGCATACATAAAGAACTTTTCTCTGTGGTCAAATCTTTGACACCCACGGCTAACCTCGAGTCCACTGTGAGCCCTTCTCAGGAGCTTTGTGACTCTCTGTCTCAGTTTTTCATTACTAAGGTTGTCTCTATTAGGGCTAGTATATCAGCGTCAGCGTTGTTATCTGCCTCTGTTGGGGAGCTACTGATTGTGAGCAGGGTGATAGCACCTGTGGGATGGTCTCTGTTTCCTAAGCACACTGAGTTATAGAGCTCTGACGCCATTTGTCACCTTAAATCAGCAGCCACATTGGACTCAGTGCCGTTGGCAGTACTGAAGGAGATCTCCCTTGATCTACTTCATGAAATCACAGCAGTCATAAAGGTTTCCTGTCAGTCAAGTTTTATCTCTCAGGAATTGAAGGTAGCGACAGTTATCCCTCTTCTTAAAAAGCCTTCTCTTGATCCAGCACTTCCTTCTAATTTCCAGCCAATTTCACATTGCCAGCTTTTATGGAACTGCTGGAGTCTCCGATTTCACCCTTACTATGTTCTTTTTTGGACATTTTTGATCGGGCTTTAGACCCAGTTGAGGTACAGAAAGCGTTCTGGTGTCAGTACAGGATGACATGACTAGGCTGGTTGATGCAGGGGGCTGAGTGCCCTGATTTTACTTGATTCGTCAGCAGCATTTGACACTGTGGACCACCCCACCCTGCTGACCTGCCTCATCCCAGTTGGAATTTCTGGCAAAGTACTGGCCTGGTTCACTTCTTTTTTGACAGATAGATGCCAAAGGCTTTCACTCCTTCCGTTTCTCTCATGTCTCTGTTCCCTTGGGTGTGGGGTTCCTCAAGGCTCTGCCTTGTGTCCCATTCTTTTTAACGTCTACATTTGGCCGTTGGTGTGTTTCATCCGCTCTTTCGGTATCAGTTGCTATTCATATACTGATGACACTCCGATCCTGATCCGGTTAGATCTTGATCAGGCTGCAGAGCAATTGTGCTTGTGGGAGACTAGATGAACCACAACTGGCTGAAGTAAAATGAGACAAGACGGAGGTACTGGTAGTGGGCTCTCCTCCTGGTCCCACTCTCTGGGTGTCCTCCTTTTGGCAGTCTTCCTTGGGCCCGCTAACAATCCCAGATGCTTTGGTTAAGAATGTGTGAGTGCTTATTTCATCTACCCTTGCGATGGATGCACTGGTGGCAGCTGTTTGTAAAGCCGGTCACTACCCTCTTAAGATACTGCAGAAGGTTCTCCCTTCTCTGCCTTCAAAACTATACCCCAGGTAATAGCAGCTTTGGTTGTGAGATGTTACTCATTATATTTAGCACAGCCTAAAGGACTGGTTCAGCGGCTCCAGAACCTGGCTGCACAAGTTGCTACTGGATCCCCTTATGGGGCACACATCTCTCCTGATCTACGTTCCCTCCATTGGTTACCAGTGGTCCATTGTGTTAAATTTAAGGCATTCTGCCTGGTCCATCGTGCTTTGCATGATGAAGGAGCAGAATATTTACAAACTAAATTAATCTGCTACTGCCCTAATCGAGAGAGGAGATCTGCATCTGCCGGCTTGCTTTAAGTGCCGTCTTTTCGCCGCTCTTGCATTGGAGGTCAGGCTTTTCTGTGGCTGCAGCACAGTTGTGGAATGCCTTGCCATTGCTGCTGAAAAGTCTGCTTAATCACTTGGTGTTCAGCAGATCTCTGAAGATTTATCTGTTTTAGATGGGGCTCTTCAGTTGTTCCTTCTCTCACTCAGCGCCATGATACCTTTGGGTGACAGTGTGCTTTATAAATGGCCATAACATAATATTCCATGACATTAGTACAATTTCATCCCCAGTATATAATCTTCTTTATGCTGTAAACTTTCAGTGTGGCAAGATTCAATCTTCCTATTGCCATATCGATTTTGTTGTTGACTGGCTTGTGATTGTATCAAGCTAGTTCTCTCTGGAAGATGGCAATTAAAAGGAACAGATGTATTAGTCGATAACTGAGGTAAATTAAAATATGTCTTACAAATTACAATCTCAAAGCCCTTCCTTAAATGTAGAGCAGAATGACAGCTTACCATTTTACAATGATAGGTGATGCAAATTGTACAATAGCCCAATTATGTTGGCTATATAAATAAGGTAGACCAATTAGCTCAATATCACTAGAAGTAATCGTGCCTTGTTCTGCTGCATGATGGAGCAGTTCTAACGCATTTCTACAGTTAAGAAACAGACTATCAGCCATCAGGAAGAGCTCCACAAGTTTCATAGATTTACCCAGTATAAATTCTTTACATTCATCCCCAGCAGCATTACAGTCATGCATTTTATTAGAATAACACAAAATGTCCTTATCACGATCATTTTTAACATTCAGCATTGCAATATCAACCATCGTATCCCAAGCAATGTTCACTGGAATAATTGATGGCAGAGATACTAATCATGCTAAACAATCAATAATATTACCTTCTTGACAAGTTATGTGCCTGGTGGTAGTTGTACCCGTGCAAGCATGTTTATCATTAATCCATTTGCCTATAGAGCCATCTATCGTTTCCACCTCCACACTTGTTTCAGCTAGGGATTCAGGCACAGAGGTCACCTCATAACTACTGGCCACACTGATATAAACAATACCATCATTTTTAGTTTTTGCCAAAGATTCACTATTCTCTTTAAGCAGTTCAGATAGGCTCCTTGCCATTTTTTACATACCAGCTTATTCAAAATGTGCGAGCCATTTGCAGTGGTAAAATAAATGCTGAGAATCTATCCACCCGTTCCATCACCTTTCCCCCATCCTCAATGTGTACTTCTAGTGCTTTCTAATGGAAAAGCTTCACTTGCTTGCTTATCATAGGGGTGATGTGAAAATGAGGATCCCATCATCTGCAGAGAGGAGGATCGGAATTCAATCCACAATTTTGGAGCTTCAGTAGCTGTTCCACACAGTTGTGTCCAGAACACACTCTTGTCTTGACCATGTTAATTATAGGCACAATTTGGATCCTCCCCTGAGTTGGTAACAGCATTAAATGGTCAACATAAAATGGGGCTCAAATATCCATTTCTGTTTTGTAAAGATATGGATCTTATCCGGACACAGGTCCTTTCCATTGTTTTGGCTCAGTATAGCCTCCTTAACGTTTATTGAAAAACAACAGAGTAAAATCTGTTCTCTTTAAACCTATACTACAAGAGCCACTTTGGCTAATGGTATGATCGTGCAATCTCTGGTATGGCGCTCCATTGCATGTTCCTTCCTCCTACAGTTCCTTTGCTAATCAATTTCCAGACAAGGGTGCCATCCTTATTTTTAGCAGCCTCAAGAAGTAACCTGTCTCAGTGCAGAGGTTAAAACACAGTTGACCTTTTCACTTTCCTTTCTTCAATAAGAAGCTCCCAGAAAAGCAACCATGGGCATTTAAAGGATGATCGCATTCTACAAGGTAAGAGTAGCCAGCTTTGAACTTCGCATACATTTTTAGAATTTGAATATTTGGGAGGTCAGCGGAAATAACAGATCACACTTGTCTGAGAACAAGGGACAGGAGATTTCGGAAATGGAGCCTGCAAAAGTAAGCTTGGTGTAATGTGTAACTTATTTATCCATAAAAAAGTACAGTTGGAATCCAGAGATGAGGAGACCAGTATTCGTATAGATAAGTAGTATTCAAATGTTTTTTTTTCCACTAAACCTCGAGTAGAAATAGGGTTGCTTGCACCCCCTACAAGCTATAAACCGCTTACATTTTTCTGCTCAAAAACGTAATCCACTTTTTAAAGAGCACCTAAGCCCCTCTCCCAGGACATCTTTTGGGACCGGGTAGGGTGGCCAGCCCAATAGTTTGAAGACCAACGTTGTAGGGAGAGAAGAGAAAATAATAGAAGATGCGTTAATAGCAGATTACAAAATGGTTTGATCCCCAGGTATGTCTTCCTGATGTGCCCTTGCCATGGCAATTAAATTCCACATTGTCTCCACATACACTGCACATGAATTTAACACTATCCAATGGATTCATCATGTCAGTCATAAGTGACAACCATGCAGGTCAGGTGTGTCCTTTTGCTGTACCAATTGTCAGAAGCACACATCAATTCTATGAATGTTGACGCTTTTAAATACCAGTCAATAAACGCTCTTTTTAAAATCGGGTAGTCCCAAAACGTTATTAGTTAATTCACACACCTTATGCTTTCATGAACCGACCGCTCAACTCCAATGTGAACATTTGCGAGACATGAATTTGGCTGCACATTATCAGGATTTCAAGGCAAATGTTTTAAGAGCATGAATTGGAGGTTGGATTTACAGTTTACATAATAACTTTTTTTTAAAGTTTTCAGAGTAAACCATATATAAGAAAAAATGGCAATCAATAACATAAATCAACGGTACAAAATGTAAAAATGAATTATTTCATCAGACATCATTTCTTGTCACTGTCGAATTCAAACCCAAACATTTGTATTGGTGCGTGCTCAATTTTTGCCTAGTCATGGCCATACAAGCTAGGATGTCAGTGATAGACAGATTGCCCAAGTTACATTTTATTACAAAACATACCGATATAGTAAATTAATTTCCCTCAACATGCAATCATTTTAAGAAAGTGTGTTGTGTGAAGCGATTAAACAAAATCAAATTGTGGGTACACAGCAAATTGGTCTCTTCCGCACTTTGCCCACATAACTATTTGTATTTATTGTTTTTTATAGCGCCTTAATCCAAGGCGCTTTACAGTTAACAAGAATACATAAACATGGAACAGTAGAAGCAATAACAGTAAAAATGAATCAAACCATAAAATTGGCATGTAGAACAATTTGCATGAGAAAAGGGGAAAGGAGAGTAAGGGGTGTGTGGAAGGGGGAAGAGGGAGAGAAAGTAGTGAGTAGAGCGAGTAGTAGGAGGAAGGAGAATTTAGAAGAGAAGGGGAAAGAAAGAGAACAAAGGTAAGGTTACTAGAGGGAGGGAGAGAAGGGCGAGAGGGGGAAGGAAGTCAGGGAGGGGATTGAAGAAGGAGTTATTTCAAAGAGGAGCGGAAGGAGGAATAGGTGAGGGAGGAGCGGATAGTAAAAGGTAAGGAGTCCCAGTGTAAGGGGGCAAGAGCTGAAAAGAGCGGAAACGAGAGGAGGCACAAGGCGGTGGGGGGACCGAGAGTAAGAAAAGATCAGCAGAACGAAGAGAGCGAGAGGGGGTGTAGAATGAGAGAAGAGAGGAGAGGTAAGGAGGAGCAAGGTCGTGAAGACAAAGGAAGTGAAATTTAAGCTGGGAGTGGAAAGGAAGCCAACCTAAGTGAGAAAGGGATTTGGAAATAGAGTTGTGAGGGGAGAGAAGACAGAGGGTACGGATGGCGGAGTGATAGAGGGATTTGAGGGGGGGGCAAGACGGGAGGCGGGAGACCTAAGAAGAGAAAAGAGCAACAGAAGAGGCGAGAAGAAATGAGGGAGGATATTAAGAGTTTAGTAGCATGAAAGATGAGAGAGGAACGGATTTTACGGATGTTAAAACAATGGTATCGACATGCGCGAGAGGTGAGGGAGATACGATGAGTAAAGGAGAGGGAAGAGTCAAAGTGAATACCAAGATTACGAGCATGGTTAGAAATAGGAAGATTAGAAGGGGGAAATAGAACAGAAGGAGGTGGAGGAAGTGTGTTAGAAGGAAAGAATAAGACTTCAGTCTTGTCAGTGTTAAGAGCGAGATAGTGAGATGACATCCAGTTTTTAATGGCAGTAAGACAGGAAGAGAGATTGAGGTGTAGATCAGAGGTGAAGGAAGAGAAGGAGAGGATCAGTTGGGTGTCATCAGCGTAGAAATGGTGAGAAATTCCAAAGGAGGGGATGATAGGAGCAAGGAGTGAGGTGTAAAGAGAGAATAAGAAGGGTCCAAGAACAGAGCCTTGGGGAACACCATGCTCAAGAGGGAAGGTAGTAGAGGTTCATCTGCCCCAAGAAACGGCGAAAGAACAGTGGGAGAGGTAAGAGGAGAACCAGGTAAGGACAGAGCCTTTGACTCCAAGGGAGGAAAGAGTGTTGAGAAGTAAGGGGTGAGCGACAGTGTCGAATGCAGCAAGAGGTCAAGGAGGATGAGGATAGAGGATTGCTCAGAGTAGCGAGCAGTAAGGAGAGAGTTAAGGACACAGGTAAGAGCAGACTCAGTGGAGTGTTTGTGCAGCTGATATCAGAGAGGGACACTTTTATTGCTGCCAACACACTTAACTTCGGGTGATCGCACAGATGATTAGATTTTCACAAGATGGTAGTTGGCGACTGTTGAAGTTCACATTTCACAAAATGTAAATCAAGATCTAACAAATGAAATAATTGTATATGATGCAACACTGCTAGCTTTGTAATTGGTCAATTTAAACACCCAGGTGCACCCCTCCTTTAAAGAAGCAGCACACAGGACATCAATCTTACATGCTTCTGGTATCAGGGGGTTGTGCGGGGGTGCTCTGCAGAAGTCTTGGAAAACCTGCCCTAGGTTGGTAAGAGAAGAACCACCATCCCCTACCCCAATGTTTGAAGGTAAACTTAGTGGCAACTTCTAGTGATTTAAAGTCCAAGGGCATTATTACCTGTGGCTCAGGATGTCCGAAAAAAATGGATCTGTTTTGAGACCAAGAGCCACATTTGGACCCTTGTTTCAGCTGCATGGCTCACCACATCAAGATGAATGGACCCAATCGTGCCTTTCGGTTCAACAGAGATGGCACCACAAAGCCGGTATCACATTGTTGTGACAAGACATGAGAGCCAAATAGGCAATACTAGGTACCTTGCCACCTGGCCTTAACTTACACCCAAGCATATGGTTTGGCCCCCTATTCCAACATTTATCCAAAGGCATTTTTATAAATAAATAAAAAAAACAATCCCGTTTAATTAATCTTTTGAGGGTTTACTGCAATTCCTCCGGCAACAATATATAATTCACCGTGTATTACTGTGTGATTTTCAGTCAAGCGATTAGTGCTTTTAGGCATTCTTGAAGTCTTAATAAAGCCTTGCTTTTGATCTTGTAACACTGTGTGGAAGCATACATTTCCAATTGACATAATTTAATAGCGTAGCCTAGTTATCCAATTTCGATCCATTTTACACCCATGACTGAACATTTGTGGTACAGGTTTGAGAATAGCACATAGACACCTTTGTTCTTTGGAGCAGTAGCAGATGCCATCACAAAGAGATGTAGCATTTATCTGATAAGAATGGATGGCATCGCTACTTAATTTAATGTCAAAAAGATGACAGAAATAACAATGTTTAAAAGATTTTGCTGGAATAAAACAGCATTTCACATCACAGAATATACTATAATAAAGCTGAAATTAAAGCCCCATTGACAGTCTTTACAAAAAATGAGTCTCTTGCGTTGAACCTCCTTCAGCACAGAAAACGTATGTGAATGCAAAAGAGCACAAAAACCAGGGTGTCAAGTCTTTGTTTTGTGTGTACAAAATTGAAGCATAGTTACAAATGAAAGATCTGGTTTTAATGCATGATCACGTGCTTCCATCAAGGCCCCAGATTCCAAGTCACTGTATATTATAAATATTTGATCTCCGTTCATAGGTCTCGATGACGGCAATTTCCTTGACTACAGCTGAAACTAAGCCTCTGCTGAACCCATATGGTCTTCATCCTCGCTTTTGGGTCTACCAACAATCACCCTAAAATAATGTCTAATCAAAATGACGGTTTGCATTAATTGTTCAACTTGGCACGCAAAAAAATAGTTTTTCCAGCAATATCACAACTTCAATGCTTCTTAACTCTCAAATGCAGGTGCCCAAATCTGAATTAATACTCTAATCGTGTGCAGTGTGCTATAAATATGCCAGTATTTCCTGCAGAAATTCACATCAACTTTGCCTTTTGCCAGCAGTTGGCTGTACAAGGGTTCAGCTTTGCCATCCTGTCCACAGCACACCCCACTTCAGCCCATCCGCTCATTGGTAAATCATGGGAAGTCACATGACCATCATCTACCTGCTTATTAAATCAGCCATGCCCGAAACAGAGGCCAAAGTGACACATCAGTGTGTCTGTTGTCTGCAATGTCCAAGCCCTACTCCCTTGTTCTCAACACTTCATCTCCTGATTACTGGGAGATTGGTCCATTTCCTCTGTGATTTTTCTCTGCGTCTCTCTTAATTCAGAGACATCTTAAAACAGTCTGGTCGGCCGGTTTTGATGACATGTTTCTCATACGGCATCTTCTTCAGGACCCATTTCGTAAAGTTGCACAAATCAGACAGATTGCCCATTCGATTCGGCGCGTACTCTAGCATGCTCTGCAGAACAAAGAAAGTCAAGAGTGACTTCTGGTGGGTTTGAGTGATTTCAGGTCATCAATTTCTTCTTCGGTCGTATTTACTACCAATTGTTAACATAGTGATGCCGAGATATTTTGTAGGGTCCCCTCCAATTGTGCACCACTTCTCATTGACAAACTTATTTCTCTTATTTATATTCAGTCTATTTTTGGTAAAAATCAGGCTTGGATCATATTGCCTTCAATTTTACCTGCAATGTTTTCTGTTATCACAGTAGAGGTGTTGCCTTTAAGCAAGGTATGCCTTATCAGGGATGCTGGTTGTGGCTTGTATTGTAAGCCCTGTCTTTATCTTCTTCAGCCACAGGGTGATGCTGTAAAAGATGGAGGAAAGGGTGATCACCACTTTTCTACTTCCTCATAGCTGCCCGTAAGCTAGACTCATGTATGTCCATTACATAATTGCTCTCACTCATTTGTCAGTTACTGCCAATCAATGCGGATGTTATATTGTACACTTCTGATCGTATGATAAGTGCCAAGTTAGCAAGCGAGTGCAGTTCAGTTAGGATATCATTTCGAATGAGTTCATATCGGCAAAACACTGCTTTCGGACAGCCATATGTTATCACAATGGTCATATCGCTATTTGCACATTCTTATTAGTCACCACAATGGGACAAGAGTCCAACAACGATGCCGGTTCCCCTGAAGTACCATCCTCGATTCATAGGCTTTCCTGAATTCTAGTTATGGGGAGAGCGGCTTACCTGTTTCTCCTCCGTGTCCGACATCAGCATGGCTCTGTGCATAATCTCGCGCTGCTGGTTCTGGGGAAAAAGGGGCTCGTCATCGCAACCAAGAATGCTTATATTTAGGGACTGGGCCTGCCCACTATTTTGCCGTGGCCATGTTGTAACGGGTCATATTGTTGGTTGGATGCGGCCATTTTGAAGAGATTTCGAAAGATTCCAGCGTGGAGT
This sequence comes from Ambystoma mexicanum, assembly GCF_040938575.1. Classification (NCBI taxonomy): domain Eukaryota; kingdom Metazoa; phylum Chordata; class Amphibia; order Caudata; family Ambystomatidae; genus Ambystoma; species Ambystoma mexicanum. The sequence goes on from NC_090937.1 coordinate 1,527,675,507, forward strand.
CCCAAACTAGAATGTTTCAATTTCGAACGCACAGAATATTCGTATATTTTTATGTTTTGATATTTGTCAGCGCACTTATGTTGGACCGCATTTCTGTTTTATTAATTTGTTATATATTTATCTGTGTGCCATGGTTTATATTATGTTCCATATTGTTTAGGCAGCGGCCATCATGGAGCAGGCCCAGCTGTCTCAATTCGGTGATTATGTTTTTCTTTCATGAGTATGGGTGTAATTTTCAAAGCGTGCAGTCATCCTTGAAAGGCAATTTTGGGACAAATGTATATCCAGTGATCTCATGTTCCAATAGTGGTTGGTTAAATCCACACTGCATTTGCCCTGTAATAAAACCAATGTGCGAACTACACTTGAAGTGCTGGTACATGACAAAGTGCTATGTTGGCCAACTATAATTGGAACATGACTCCAATCACGATGATACTGGAGTCATGTTGTAGGTCAAGTACATTGCAGCATTTAAGAGAGTTTACTTCATAAGGGCTAAGCTGTTCCTCTGTATTTCCTCATTTAACCCATTGTTTACAGTATTTAAGCGGAAATGCCACTGCTGTTCTCTCTTCAGGAGTAAGTCATGGTAGTTCCCTCCTCTGCGTGAGGGTAAGATATTGTCCATTTGAAATCATCTTCAGAGTGTTTGAGCAGATTGAAATGTGGCACCAATGGGGGCTGTGAGTGTTCTTGTCCTAATACAGGACTTCTGCTCAATGAGCCTTGTCTTGATGGTGCCTGCTGTCATCCCAACATATTTGAGATTACAGGGACATATGATTAAGTAAATGGCCCCCTTGCTGTTACAATTGCTAATTTTCCTCTGTTCCCAGGGTGTGTGCCACCCTATGTCTAATGATTTGCTTCTCACCATTTATCTGCACATTATACAGGAGCCACATGGGGAGTGTCCACTAGGTGCAGATAAGCACCAGATTGTATTTTGCGCCGTGTCCACTCTTGGTGCTTTCAGAGCGTGTACTAATTTATCCAGGATGTTTAGTCTGCATTTTATCGCAAAAGTGGGGCAAGGTAGTTCAACAGTGCCTGTATTCCATATAGGCCACCATTTTTTGATTTCTTTTTTAAAGGTGTTAGAGATAGGAGAATAGCTAAAGATAGCTGTGATGTTATCAGATGAAGGTTGTTTTTCAGGTTGCTGTAAAGTTACGTCACATGGGATATTCCTAGCCCTTTTGTACGTGTTTCGAATAATCCTCTTTGGATAGCTCCTGGACAATAGCTGATTTTCATTTCACCCTATTGTGTCTGGAAGTCAGAGATTTTGGTACATGTACGTCTATATCGAACATCACAGCCCTATCTTCAACACCTTAAAAAAAGAAATTAAAAAAACGGTGGCGTATTTTGAATACAGTCACTGTTGAACTACCTTAAATGAGTAAATAGTGGAATAGCTTAGCCCTTATGAAGTAAACTCTCTTAAATGCTGCAATGTACCCGACACACAACATGACATACAACATGACTCCAGTATCATTGTGATTGGAGTCAGGTTCCAATTATAGTTTGTCAGGTGTCTTGACCCACGATTGAATTATTATGCTACTACATTGGTACCGTGGGCTTAGAAAATCCAAGATGGCCAAAAAGCCCACATTTGCGCCAGATTCCAGGAAAACTGCGCAGTTTTGTGCACCCCAAGATGGTCGCCTAACCTGCCACCCACCAGTGTGAGCGTGATGGGCCAGAAGCGCCATTAGTGAAACGTGGTGCCAAAGGAAAAACAGCAGTGCCTGTTAGCTCAAAATGCGCTTTGAAATCACCTTTGTTTCTCTGAATGCAAGCTCAAAATGCCTATTTCAAACATTGCAAGATATTCAAAAATCTTACTGAACACCAGCAGACGTCTGGTAGAATGAAGTCTTGTGTGCATACCAAATCTGGAAAGATGAAGAGCCTAAAATAATGTTCCTAACAAAACTGGGCTGTGGATGTCAGCAGCTTAAGTGAAATGGGATTCAAGCCACTAAAATCGAAATGTTTAAAATAAATGAGTGACCTATTTGTGTGTGTCACATAGGTTGCAACTGCTTAAATGTCATGGTTTTGAACTTAGAATCAGCATTCTAGCTGCATGTGTAAAAATTGTAAGTTTGATTTGAATGAAGAAAAATTGGAACCAAAAGTGACATTTGGCTAAAGCCTGGCTTAAAGGGACTGAATTCTGCCCGGCAACTACCCCCGACAGGAGTGGAAACTTGCCCAGCAACTGCATTCCGAGGCCTGGCCTCCCTTCTGCTGCACCACCAAAAGGAGATCACACCTCTCTCATTGAATCAGAGGAGGGGCACCTGGGACTGCAAGGGAAACAGAACAATGAACTTTCCTTGGCGCAGGCAAATGTTAAATTAGGGGGGTCGTAAATGGCTTCCTCTTGGAAGAAACTGGGAGGAGCAGTGCCTCTGGGAGCCACCTGAGCTGGAGGCGGGGACAGACCGAAATTCCCCCATGTGCTTTGGAACCTAAACCACACCCATCTGGGCCAGAGCATAATTTTAAAAAGATGGGATAATTCATAGTACGTAACTGTCAAAATTATATAAATAATATCATTATTCCTGTGATTTTTCTGTGCACATTTTAAGAGGTGTTAGGACTCTGTGGTATGTTCTGGGGGGTAGTAGCAGAAAATAGGGTATTACTCCAAATGTCTGTATGTTAAAAATCTGACACTTTATCATCTGATGCCCATATTCCTTGCGCACGCTTGTGTAAATTCTGGAACGGTTTAGAGGTTGCGTTCTTGATGAAAAGGGCAGAATTCTGTCAGAAGTGGACACGACATCTTACAAAGACAGGGATCGGATGGTTTGGTGCTACAGAAAATATGTTAACTGTACATATAATATTAGAAAAATTGTACATAGATAAATATGGATTTGGATCAAAAATAGATGTGTGCAAACTGACAAGGGGAGTGTTCTTTCTGCATGCCATAAAATTGATGTCTGATGACACTCCATTTCCTTCCCCAATCAAGGAAGAGAGGAGAACTTGGCCAATGATAAGTTGTGAGGGGCAGGCTTAGTTATGCCCACGCATACACCCATTTTCAAAAGACATAAAAGGAGACATTGAGACCCAGGTAGAGACATTCACTTTCCACTTCAAACTGATTTCTTGCGAAGCATTTTGCCGGACCATACAATATCCAGAAGACTCCAGAACCAGAACTTAGAATCCAGACTTCAGAACTTGCAGCAGAGAGGCCTAGTCCAAAAGCTGAATCCTTCTCAGCAGGCCTCAGAATCCAGCCACCTAACCAAACTATTCAACAGCCGGGCGAGCTGTTTGATTCTGGCTAGAACCCTGTGCCAGAACCCAGAAAGCAGAGCTGTATCCAGACCGCCGTGCAGTGCCAATAGAAGACCAGACCCAGACCAGACTGCTGTGCCGTGCCAGAACTTTTGCCAGAACCAGAGATCCAGACCAGCAGAGCAGAGAGAACCGCAGCTAAACCTGTTGACCAGATCTGGGATAAGGCCCATTCCTTCCAAAATTAGGAGTGAGTATCCAGCCAGAGCTGTGCAAACCAATCTCTTATTTTAAAAATAATCTAATTCTATTCCTTATAGTTTTTCCGTAATCGCGCTCGACGCATTCGGAAAAAGTGCCGCGAATTGAAAACTAGCTAAAACTTCTTCATCTGTCAAAAATAGCTGTCTTCTGCTTGAACTGCTGAAATCCGTTTTCAACCTGATAATCCCTCATGAATCACTGATAGCGTTGACCTGAACCAATCTTAAGTAGCTATCACCTACCCTGAATCTCCTATAGGGAATTAAAATCATTTTTAGCATATTTTCACTTCTTTGCAAATCACATTTAAAGTATTTTTGCCTGTGTTTTAAAATCATCCCTGTGCTCTAAGCTTGCCAAGGGGGGGGAACTGAATTGGTATTGCATTTGATGGTATTCCTGAAAATTGTGTGCTTTCCTTCCATCTCTTTAGACTGCATGGGGGGGGGAGTAAATTGCCACAAGGGGAAAAGTGATTATTTTCTCTCTTGTTGAAAACATATCAGTTTAATTCTGTGCTGCATTCTTTCCATCATTGTTTTTCCTTGAAACCATAAAAGCATTCTCTGCTACCTTATCCTTTCTATACCAACTCCTAAGTGATTAAAAGATCGTACCATTGTAATATTATCCATTGTTGATCACTGTCATATTCATAAGTGTGCGATCAAATATTAATTTATTTATAAAAGTGTGATATATATATATATATATATCTTGTTTAATTTTTCAATAAATCTTTTAATTTGCAAAACAAACCTACTTCTTGGCTCAGTGAGGTCAGGGGGATCCAAAGAGAGGGGCGTTATACAAGGGTTTATCATCCAGATCTATGAACTTGTCATAAAAATATATAAGTAAGGGCTTCCCTTGGGCATCCCAGACTCGGCATTGACTTAGTTGGAGTGCTGAATTGAGGTCACTTAACAGAGTGGGGGCTCGAGCCGGGACGTCTGGATTAGATCTACCATTAATACAGTGTGCTAACTGACAGGATACATAAATCCTGTTGGATCACCACGCCGTGTTACACTGTAAAAGCGCCCCTCAAAAGAAGGACGCTCTAAGGAGACTGTCTGTTTTGCAAAATAAATTACTAACTTCTGTAAGTCAGGAAGGAAATCAATTTCCAGAATGACGACCTTGGTAGATAACAAAATAGCCAGAGAGCGCCTCTTACATAAACTATTTGTGAGAGGTGAGTGGACTAAACATGACCAGAATGTATGGTTGCAGGCAATCGCGCAACAGGTCACTGTAACTGGGTCAGATACATGGAGAGATCAGGGTCCCTTACATGTGGCCCTGAGTGAACTATATATGGCCCCTAAGGCCAAGGATGAGCACAACAAGATTGCCAGGGTAGCGGCATATTTATTAGTTTAGTTTGTTTATTTATAAAGCGCGTCCGAACCCTCAGGTAGCTGGGCGCATAATCATGTGCACAGCAGCGTTACATATCGTTACACAAGCATCTTAATACACCAGTCAGAGCATACATTAGTCCAAGCTCTGAGTAGTTGCATACAAAATAGAATATACAGGGAACAGGGTACAAGATATTTACAGTGGAGAGTGAGGACCGGGTTACAGGGTGGTCCTGAATCGGATATAGACAGGGTGAGCATTACTACATTGTGGCCAGCGGCGGTTGGCCGAACGTGTCATTGAGAGATTAGATGTTTAGGCTAGTAGCCATAATTTCACCATGGCTCTGAATGGCCAGAATGTTGCTTCTGATCTACTTGCAAGAGGGAGGGTATTCCAGCACTGTGCTGCAAGCACTGGGAAGCTGGAGCCGCCTGCTGTTTTTAGGTTGTAGTTGGGGATCTTTAGTTGGTGCAGGTAGGGGGTTCTGGTGGGTCTAGTGGAGCAGTGTCTAGTGAATTTGTCTGGGAGGTAGCGAGGGGCGGTGCGTGACAGGCACTTATGGGTGATGACCAGGGCTTAATTCTGTCGCGGATCGGGAGCCAGTGGACTTCTTTGCTCGCCGTGGATATGTGAGCCTTGCGCGGGAGGTTAAGGGCGCATCTTAGTGCATTATTTTGCAGGATCTGGAGTCTGTTCAAGTTTTTTGTGGTAGTGCCTAGGTAGAGTGTGTTGCAATAGTCTAGTTTAGACAATATCAAAGCTCTAGATAAGGTAAGGCAACTAGAGGTGGAGAGAAAGGGCCTGCAGGCATTGATCAGTTTATTGGTGTAGGTAGTGGTTGAGATGGTGGAGTTTATTAGTTTTTTTAGTGACAAGGTGGAGTCGAGGTACACACCTAGTGTTTTGACCTCTTTGGAAACTTTTATGATGTTGCTGGCAATGGTGAAGGATTGGTACCTTTGGTCTAGTTTGTTAAGGCGAGTCTGGGAGCCTACGATAAGCAGTTCTGTCTCATCGTCGTTGAGGCAGAGACTGTGTGGCCATCCAGGCTTGGATTTCTAGGTAGATTTCATTAAGCTTTGCAGCATCATCTTCATAGCTGCCAGTGAGGGTGATGAGGACATGGATGCCGTCTGCATAATTAGTGTAGCTGACACCCAAATCATCAAGACAGTCAAAGAGGAGCTTCGTGAAGATATTGTAAAGTGTGGAGCACTCCACATGTGATTGGGATAGGGTCCGCAGCCGCAGTAGGGGCGAAGACCCTAGTCGACCTGTCAGACAGCAATGACTGGATCCACTTAGTGGCAGTCTGAGAGAATGCAGCAGCCGAGGAGAGGTGTTGAGTTAGGATTTGGTGGTCAACCAGATCGAAGGCAGCAGATAGATCCAACAAGAGCAAGATGGCCAGTTTGCCCTTATCTTTGGCATCATCCATTTGGATTTTTAGATCCAAGAGGGCAGTTTCAGTCCCGTGCCTTGGTCTAAAGCCGGATTGTCGCAGGCCTAGGAGGTTGTTGTCTTCCAAATGTTTTTGTATTTGGAGGTAGGCTTATATTTATATATGGGAGCCATACAGGACAAATGTGCTGAAGGCCAAGATCTGGCAAATAGGCAACTGATGCCATTAGAGAAGGCCCAATCTGACCTGGTCTCTTCCGAGCAGAGGCTGCATAGGAGCCAGGAGTCAGAAAATGATAGTAGGCAGTATATCATTAAAATAAAAGAGGACATAGATATACTGCAACAGGAAAAGACAGACCAGGATACCAGATTTCTGGCCTTGCAGAAGGAGTACCAAGAAGGTCTGGAATCCCTACTGCAGAGCCAGAAAAAGCTGGAGCAACAACTAGACTTCAACAGGGCATGCTGTAAGAGGACTCAATTCAACACTACAGCTAAGTCAATGCCTAGTCTGGGATACTGAATGGAAACCCTTATTGATATATCTTTATGTCCAGTTCATGCGTTCTGGATGACTACCCCTATATAACACCCCTCTCTTGGAATCCCCCTGACCCCACTGAGCCACGAAGTAGTTCTGTTTTGCAAGTTTAAACGGTTTATTTGATAATTTAAACAATATATATATATATATATATATACATATATATATATATATATATATATCACACTTTATAATAAATTAACAATTGAATTTCACACTTAATCTGAGCAGTAATCAATAATGGATAGTCCAGCACTAGCACACTTCTTTATAATCAATGAGTGGTTATAGGATGGATACGATAGCAACAATACTTTTATGGTTTCAAATGGATGCAATGTGGAATGAAATGCAGTATAGAAATTAACTTGATAGGATTTCAGCAAAAGACAATGTAATCACTTTCTTGGACAATTCACCCCCCCCCCCCTTTTATGCACTGTAAGGAGATGAAGATGACACAGTTCTTAGGAATGCAATCAAATGGAATTCAGTTCACCCCAGCAAGCTTAGAGGAAAACAGGTCGGAGTTTTAACACAGGCCCAAAATGCTTTGAATGTGGTTTGCAAGGAAGTGAAAAATATGCTAAAATGCTTTTAATTCCCTTTAGGAGGTTCAGGGTGAGTGAAATATACTTGGGATGAGTTCAGGCTCACTTTAGCAAGGATCTAGGAGTAACTAGCAGGTTAAACAAATTTTTGGCAAAGGAAAGCAATGAAGCTGCTGTTTTCACACGTGGCTGGATTTTTAACCAAATCGCAAATCGTGGTAAAATTTGCGAGTGCGAGAATCGTGATGACGGCAAAAGTATACGGAGTAGCAAGTCGGATCTAAGCTTGTTGGAAAGCTGAGATTCTAAGCTTTCAGAGGAAAGTTAAACCAAGTTCCTAGCCCAATCGGTTCCAGAGATACGGACGATTAAATAAAGGTAGTTTTTCAGATTTGAAATTTTAAAAGCTCAAAGTGACAGGTTACAGCTTGCAGCTAGAAAATGACAAGTGACAGCTTTGCAAATGACAGGTGACAGTTAGGAGGCAGTTCTGGTTAGATTAAAATAGATTGAATTATATTATTTTAACTAAGAGATTGGTTCTGCACAGTTCTGCTAGGTACTCACAATATATTTAGAAATAGGCCTCGCCACGGATTTGGTCAGGTTTTGGACTGCACTTGGTCTGGTCTCGGCACTTCACAGTGATCTGGGTCAGCTCTCTGGTTCTGCTAACAGCGGTCTCTGGTTCTGATCAGGTCTGTGGGTCCTGATACAGCGGTCTCCGGTTCAGCTGGTCTCTCTCTGGATACAACACTGCTCCCTGGCAAATGGCCAGAGTTCTTGCAAAGAATTCAAACAGCTCGCCTGGCTGTGAATAGTGGCAATGATTTGAGGCCTGCTAAAGAGGGATTTAGCTTGTAGTTGACCTCTCTGCTTCAAATTCTGAAGTAAAGTTTTGGTCTCTGAAGGTGGATAGATTGAAATCTCTATGTTGGCTCTCTGGAGGTTGATGGAGGTAAAGTATGGATTTTCCCGGCAGAGCGTCCCGCAGCAGATGGAATAGAATCCCCCTATCTGTCCTGACTGTCTGCTTTTATGTGTTTTGAAAGTGGGTGGAGAGGCTAGCTTTCTAGGCCCTACCCCTCTCCACTTGTCATTGGTCACTTCCTCCTCTTCCCCATGATTGAGGGAATGAAATGAAGTGTCATCATGATGAGGTCTGTTTATGATACAGAGAACCCACCCCTGACAACTTTACACACAATCTATATTTGACCTAAATACATATTTCATAGATACACAGTGGTTTGAAATTACATGCACCCATCACATATCACATGAGGTAGCCCCTGTTCCAATTCTGCTCTTCCTGGGGGCTTGCATTCAGAAATGGCAACCTTTGGTGCTTTTTAGTGGGTTTTGCAACATCGGATTTTTCTCCAGATTTATACACATGTACACGGCCTGTCCATACATACTCCAGTGAATTACCATGTCTCTAGCTTAAACACAGAGTCTGTAGTATACATAAATAGCAGGGTTTTGCCCCAGAACATCACACAAATTGAAGTTTGGGCTTGAATCGAAGGTACATTTTTTAAATGAAGGCTCTCAAAGTTATACATTCCTGTCATTTGATTAAAAAGAGTTATCAGTGTTTCTGTAAAATATATATTTTGCTTTCAAATCAGTTCTCAGAGTGTTGGAGTCCGCCTTCAAGACTTGGGTGGGTCAGTGATCACATGTGTCTTCTGGCAGGCAGGCCTTTGTTGACAGGAAACAGTCAAAATCAACATATTCTATTCACGTGCAATAGCCTATTGTGTGGTCTCCAGGAGGTTGAGGTCAGCAGACCAGGGGGTCACTTTGCATTTGGTTATTATGACCATGTGATATCCTGGGCTGTGGTGTGAATCTCTTGAGGTGAGAGGGTTTCCCAGGCTTCTGGCCTCTGGGAACAGCAGGTGGCTAATTTTTAATTAAAATGCAGCCTTTGAAGTCAGCTGAGTCAAATCCCTTTGTCAGCAACGGCACTTAGTTCTCCTGTCAGAGTTTAGACCGCTAGCGCCGCCTTGAGGATTTTGTTGGTACTGCATCCATTTTTGGGATCTTTCTTGGATTAATGCATTCCAAACAGGAATGGTTCTTACATGGTAGTAAATAATCCTTGCTTAACATTGTTTTGATGGGGCTCCTTACAGTAAAATGGTTATGTGGAACCCCACAAAAGGGTTGAATCTTTAAAGTGGTCCGGTGAGCCACGATTTCAGCAACTTTTTGACATCAGTAACAGTGGATTTTGTTAACAAAGATCTTTCTTTACACTGGTGGGTGGCAAGTGAGGTAACAATTTTGGTGTGCGCACAAACTGCGTGGTTCTCCTGGATTCTGGCGCACTTGTGGGCTTTTTGGCCATCTTGGATTTTCTAAGCCCACAGCACCAAATGTTGCAGCATGATAGCTCAAACGTGGGTCAGGACACCCAACAAATCCCCCCATGTGACTGCCCTTTGAATTTGAGTCGATGGGGAGTCGGGTGCACAAGGGTTTTGACCCACACACTGGTCTGTCTGCATAATCTTCTTCCAATTCTGCAAATGGCACAGTTCAGCATCTTTTCCTCCATCCGGTACTGATCGATCGGTTCTCCTCGCCGGTCCTGATGGGAATATTGGGCGGTACCCTGGGCCCCTCGCGTCTCTGCTCCCGGTCTCCGGATCGTCCTCCCTGGCCAGTCTCAAGGTTTTCTTTCTCCTAGGACGACAAAGGAAGAGCGACAATACCTATTCATAGACATTTTTCCCCCACCATTGATATAGTGGGGTGGCATATATATTTATAGTCAAAACATATGAACATGCACATTTCTTTTTGCATTCAAAAACGAAAACCCCCACATTGAGAAACTCAGAATTTGATAGGCGATATGTAGGATATTTTAAGTTAGAACTGAATTAATCTGAGAAAGTACCATCTAGGATTCCAGAGGATTCCTCCAGTTGTTGCAGAGTGTGCCTGGGATGGCAACACTTTAGCTGATTTATATGTACCCACTTGTCTTCCCCCTCTGCCAAACCGCCTTTGGGGATGCGGATCTTGTAGGCCACAGGGGAGATCTTGTCTATAATCTCATAGGGTCCCTTCCATGTAGGCAACAATTTTCGCTGCTTGGCCTGGTTCCTTTGGAAATTGTATAGATAGACCCGGTCCCCCACCTGATATTCCTTCCTGGAAGTTTTCAGGTCATAGTGGGTCTTCATACTCTCGGCTGATCTTTCTAGATTCCGCTGAGCATAGGCAAAAGCATGCTGAAGGTGTTTCCTTAAATTCTCCACATACTCATGAGTTGTGGAAGCATGTATTAGTGTCTGCTCTTGGGTCCTGTAGAGCAAATGCTGCGGAAGCACCATCTTGCGTCCAGTCATCAACTCAATTGGTGACATTTTGGTTGCAGATGAAGGGGTAGATCTGATGGCCAGAGGACCAGAGGACCAGAGGTAATCGGATATCCCAACTTGGCCCAGAATCTGCCACAAACATCTTTAATATGCTCACAATGGTTCGGTTATATCTCTCTACTGCCCCAGAAGAAGCTGGCCTGTAAGCAATGTGTAGCTTTCTCTTGACCCCCAGTATCTCCCACATCTTTGTCATTACTTTACTGGTGAAGTGGCTACCTCTGTCTGACTCAATCCTTTGAGGTAGACCAAAACGGGAAAAGATATGGTTAATCACCAGGCCAGCTGCTGTTTCTGCCTTGCAATTTGGGGCTGGGAGACATTCCACCCACTTGGTAAACAAGCATGTAACGGTCAACATGTACTTGTTTCCTCTAGTCGAGCGAATCACAGGGCCTACAAAGTCGATTTGTAAATCTGACCATGGCAGTGTCATCCCCCTCTTTTGGAGAGGCGCCCGGTGTGTGAGGGATGTTGGCTGAAATTGTGCACACACAAGACAACCCTTCAAGTATTGGTTGAGGTCCTGGCCCATGTGTGGCCAGTATGCAACCTCTCTTAAGATTTCCAGTGTTGTGTGAAACCCCCTATGACCGGCGGTGGCCGCATCATGGGCGTGACTTAACATCAGGCTTCGGAATGAGGTAGGAACCACCCACTGATCGTGGCCAGCTTTGGATTTCCTTACCAACAAACCGTCTTGGATCCGGAACATTTTTGGACATTTCATCAACACTCTAAGGTCCTCTTTCCCGTTGTAATCGGTATCCATCAGGGGAAAGTTCTCAGGGTCCTCAATGTGTTGGTAAAATGTACCAATTATTGGATCCCCCTTCTGAGCGGTAATCAAATCAGCATCAGGGGTCTCCTTGCTCCATTGTGCAATTGAAAGGTCATTGTGAGCATTTGTCTGGGACCTAGTGATAGCAGTGACCTGGATTTCCCCCAACAGGGACTCAATCTCAATTAGATCCCCTTGGATGGCCCCGGTTTTGGCCAGCTGATCAGCTAAGTCATTTCCAGTTTTGTCTGGTCCCTCTACTTTGGAATGACCCTTGATCTTTTTCCAATAGATGGTCATCTCATTCGAGGTGACCAGATCATCAATGTTTTGGATCAACTTCCCATGTTTCAAGGGTTTGTTATTAGCACATAACATGCCTCTGGTTTTCCAATTAACCAGGTGCTCCACGAACCCGTTCCGGACATAATCCGAATCTGTGATTATGACCAGTTGTGGAGTTGATGTTGGACAGCAGTGAGGATGGCTTGATGCACAGCCATCAATTCTGCCACCTGACTACTTCGGGGACCAATTTTGTATCCAGCTGAGGGTTCTGGGAACTCATTCACCCATGCATTCCCTACGCCGGCCACCAGTTCTTCTCCCCGTTGTTGTCAACATGGTAAGAGCATCCATCCACATAGACAGTGGGCATTCCCTCACACTTGTCCTCTTCAAAGACTTTGTGTGGGGAATTAAGGTATGCCTCCATGTTGTCCTTGATTTTTAGACTTTCGTCCTCGAGACAGTTTTCTCTGGCACAATCATGCAAGTCAGCCAGACCTTGCGCGAGGGGACTTTTCTTGTTTTAGCCATATCGGACCTCCACAGGAAAGCCTTGCATTGACAGAATCCAGGAAGTAATTCGGGAATTACTCACATTTCCGGCCCGGATTCTGTCACTTTGGAGATATTGCAGAGGCTGGTGTGGAGTCTCCACTATGATGTGTTCCCCTTGGATAAACGGGCGGTAATTCTTCAATGCCCAAACCGTTGCCAGGAGTGCCTTCTCACAATCGTTGAATTTTTCCTCCACAGAGGATAAAGTTTTGCTCGCATAGGAGATTACTTTATTGACCCTGTCATGCTGTTGGTATAATACCGCCGTCAAGCACGTATTAGAGAACCCCGTCTCCAGGAAGAACTCCTTGTTTCTGAAAGGGTACGCTAGGCAAGGCGCTTGTGAGAGGCTTCACTTGAGTTGTTTTACCGCCTCGGCTTGTCTGGACCCCATTCCCACTTGACCCCCCCACTTCAGGAGAGGAATCAGGGGTCTGGTGATCTCTGCGTAGCCCTCAATGAACTTTCTGCTGTAATTAGTCAGTCCAAGGAGACTCCTTAGTTCCCGCAGAGTTGCGGGGTCTTTCAGTTTCTGAAGTGCTTCCACTTTCTTTTCCTGGGGACAGAGACCCTGAGGAGTAATCTCATACCCCAAGAAATTAACACAGGTTCTACACCACTGTGCTTTCTGAAAGGAAAGTTTTGCTCCGGCGGCCCTCAACTGGGTCAGAACATAACGGATCTCCGCTATGTGTTCCTCCACAGATGAACTTTTGATGAGGACATCATCTACATAAGCCAGGTTACCCCTTGCACCCAGGTCGGGCATGGCCTTGTGTAGGAAAATGTTGAATTCATTGCCGGAGTTGAAGTATCCGAAGGGAGTCCGGGTCCATGTGTACTGCTGGCCCCCAAAGGTAAAAGCCAGCTTGTATTGGTCCTCCCTGCTGACCGGCACGGTCCAGTATCCATTGGTCAGGTCTATTGCAGTGAATACCTGTGACCCCTGGATCTGGGCCAGCCCTTGGTCAATGTAGGGCAGAGGCCATCGGGAGGTATGGACCCGTTTGTTGAGCTCCCTGAGGTCGGCGCAGAGTCTCCACTGGCCGTTTGGCTTCAATATTCCCAGCACCAGATTATTGAAGGTCCTGTGTATTGGACGGATTATTCCCCGGGACTCAAGGTTCTTAATTATTTCAGTAAGGGACTCCATTGATGCGAGAGGCAAACGATATTGCTTCACAAACACTGGAGTCATGCCAGGGTCCGTGGGGATTGTTGTTGTGTGGATGTCGGTGCGACCACAGTCATATGAGTCTACCGCAAAGCGATCTTGGAAATCCAAGAAAACTTGTTTCAACTTTTGATTTTGTTCCAGAGTCACACAGGCATCAGCTAGGTTGACTCTCTCTTCCACCATCTGCCTGAAGCCTGGAAAGACTTCTGGTTTGGCTATTTCAGCGGCCTCCTCCAGCTGGGTGGAGAAGTCCCTGGTTAGAGTGCTGATTTGGACTGGAGGCTTCAGGTGGGAAAGGCAGCCCTCATGGACCTGGAAAATCACCTCATCCCTCCTGAAGTCACAAGTCACATCTTCCTTACCATAAGGGCAAGAAGTGTACACCAGGAAGTTCCCCCCCATGCCGGGTAAAAATCCTGTCTGGTGTTGTTTTGTCATCACTGTCACTGTCAAAACAGTCCTTGGGGATTGTCCTAACAGTTCGTTTCCTAAATCAATGGAAAAATGTTGGTCATCAACCGCCATTCCAATAATGGTGCCTGCGGCTAGAGTAATACTCTTTAAGTCGCTGTTATCCACCTCTATTAGAATGGTGTCATGTTCTATGTTGACTAATGGTGTTGGGTTTACCCCCAACCCTTGCTGTTGGAGAGAAGCATTTAGGTGTATATAAGCATCAGGGTTTTTCAAATGTTGTCCTCTTTTAACTTTCACTTCCAGGGAGAATTGTCGGGTCCTTTCTGGGATGGTGACTTCCTCTTTGATCTGAATCTCAACTGCATAAGGTAGCAATTGAGCTGACCTAAATGCTTTTTCTGGATCATCAAAGCCCATGGGATTATCCGCTAATCGGGACCAAGCTTTGAAGTTTATTAGGTCCAAACTAATGGCAAAGCGATTGAGAATGTCACTGCCTAAGTAAAAAGCGGCAGTGACGTCTCGCACGACCCAATAATTGTGGACTATGCTCTTGTTGCCAATGGAGATTTTGAGCATACACCTGCTTGGCAGGAGATGTTTGGAATTGGGTGCTTCCAGGTCCATTTCCCATTTGTCTATCAGTTTGAATGTGGGAATGGCTGGATCTTTTGGGAGTTGGCGGAACATGGCTTCGCTGATGAAGCTCTTACCGTTGTTCACACACACTCGAGCGAGAACAGAGTCCTTCCCATCATTTAACTGAACAGGGATGAACAAAAGCTCTCCAATTTGCTGAATATCAGCCAGGCTCTGAGCTGATTTCACATCTTTCTGGACTATAGGAGTGGGAGTTTCTGATTGTGGATTAGTAAAGAATTTCAGGGTGTTTCCTTCCAGTGTGGAATGCCACCTTAAACTGGAAGGAAGGTTGATTTTCAGAAATAGAGAGGACCCCCCCCCCCCATCACCAGTCTGTTGTCCTACTGCTATTACTGTCACGTCTGGAATTTGGTTGTTCTGGAAGTGAAATTCAACTTGGTCAAATTTTTGTTCAACCATGTGGCAGGTGCCATTTAAACTAACATGGTTGACACTCTGTTTTAATTTTATGGGTCGGCTAGTCTGGGTCCAGAGGACCTTGTTTACGCAATCTATTAGGGGTGACAACCTTCTCAGGAGGTCATTCCCTAGTAAACAAGGGGTTCCCTCTGGAGTCACAACTATGACCGGGTGTTTCAACTTGTGTCGCCCAATTTTAAAGTCCAAATCTGCCGTCCCCTCGACGGGAATATCCTTCCCGTCAAAGTTCTGGAGTTGTCCAGGAAGTGAGGTCAGAGGAATTTGGTAATTCCCTCCCCTTCCTGCATTCAGTTCATCAAACTCCCTTCTGGACAGAAGGGTAGCTTGAGATACCATGTCCACCAGCGCTGAAATCGTACCCTGCCCCTGTACTTGTACCGGGGCATAATATCTTCCCTCCTTCTCCTCAAGGGGGCACAGATAATGCACATTTTTGGACAACTGGTGGGCTAACTTTCTGGTTTTGGACATTGCAAGAGAAGAAATTTGGGCAGAATTCTGTGGAGAGCCTTGGGAATCTGAAAGAAAAAGTTGGCAACTGGAGATCAGAGCCATTGTGGGTTCCCCTGGTTCCGGTTCTGGGCCGCCCCCCCCTTTTTGGAGGCAGTCACCAGGATGGGTTTGAACCAGGGGATTTTGGTATTGTGGGTTCTGGGATGAGATGATGGGCGGCGGTAGCTCAGTCTCCATATCTCCCCAGTCTGGATTGGAATCCCTTGGGACCCATTTTTCTTTGGGAGGAGTTCCCACATCTCTGAAGAAGAAGATCCTTTTCCCAGGATCCTCTGGGGATCCCTCTCCTTCAAATTGGAAGATCTGTATTTCTTCCACAA
Organism: Ambystoma mexicanum; assembly: GCF_040938575.1. Lineage (NCBI taxonomy): Eukaryota > Metazoa > Chordata > Amphibia > Caudata > Ambystomatidae > Ambystoma > Ambystoma mexicanum. The sequence continues at coordinate 1,527,691,464 of NC_090937.1, forward strand.
AACGGGTCTGTTTGGGTCCTTTGTTTCTCCTACCCCCCCTCTGCTCCTTGGGAGGCAGGCTTTCAGGGGCAGGAGATTTTGTTTCCGGTTCCTGGTTTTCCAGGGGCTGTTTACAAGTTGGGAAGGAAGCTTCCTCCAAGGCTTTACACCCCCTTCCCCTTGTACCTCCTCCCTGGGAACCGGTGGGTTGTCGGAGTGCTGCCCCCGTCATTGCTCTGGAGCACCAGGCCCAGAGTTTGGTGCATTCTGTGCCGGCTTGCCCATCTGAGGGTTCTGCTGAGCCCTTAGCACGCGACCCAGCTCCTGTGCCATGTTCTGAACCTGGCGCTCTAACTGGGAAACCCGCTCAGGCTGATACGGGGCCCTGTTTTCTCCCCTGGGCTGATCCCGGGAAGGGTAGCTATCCCTTCTCTGGTAATATCCCGGATTGGGAAGATTTGGGTACCCCTCCGCCCTTGGCCTCCCCTCTCCCGGATTTGGTTGTCTGGGCTCAGGGAATTGGGGAAAGAAGGATGGATGATTTTGGGGTTGGAAGTTGGGTGGATACCTGGGGAAAAAGTTCTGCCCAGGATTTGGAGAATTTCTGCCCTCCGGTGGGAAGTTCCCTGGGTTAGGTGCTTGGCTGGATCCCCCCCCCTTGGGCTGGAGGAGTCCACACATAACCCAGGATGGGTCGATTTCCCTTGTAACGGGGACTTACATAATCAGGAGAGCGAGGGACCCCATTTGTGGGGCTGCCTCCTTGGCTCCCTGTCTGTCACTGGCCCGAGGACCTTCTGGGCCTAGCATTATTAGGTGCAGGTAGGTTTTTAGGCCACCCCATCTCCAAATCCAAAACGGGGGAAACCTTTACCTCTGCCACCTTGGCAGCAGCAGGGGTGCTGTTGGTTTTGGGGTTTTTGGGCTGGTTTTTGTTTTCCACCGGTTTCTGCACCTCGTAGATGCGGGTGGCTTGTTCAATGACCCATTCTAAAGATCTTTTCTCATGAAAATCTCTCACGAGCTGGGTCATTATGTATTTGGGCAAGGCATGGAAAAAAGTATTAACAAATTCTCTGCTGTTTGTGCGCACCCTTCTGGTGGTCTGCGCAAAGGCACGTTTCAGTTCTTGCACGAATTCTTGTGGGGCCTGATCCTCCCCACATTGCAAATTGTAGGCTGCCTTGCGAGCCTCTTGAGGATTTCTGTGAACAGAAAAATGTTTCAAGATGGCCGCCGTATAGGTGGACCATCTTAAATGATTTTGGTCCTCCAGCCCCGCAAAGAAACTGGAGTATTCTGGTGAGAAGGTCCACTTTACATATTAGATACAGCTTTGGGTGTCCTTCAAATGAAAAGTCTCCATCATTTGCTCATAGAGCTCCAAGTGTTCCCAAACAGAGTACTTGGCGTTCTTATGATAAGGCGTGATGACACTCCTGATTGCCTTAATCTGTTTCAATGGGTCCTTAAGCAAGGCCCTTTTTGCCTTATTGGCCTTTTTGGTTCGGGTAACCCTGGTCCATTCATCCTCTGACTCAGAGGCACTGCTCCCAGAGGTTCCTGTCTGCTCTTCCAGGTTTTCCCGGATTCTGCGAGCCTGGGAGTGGCTGGCAGAATGTGGGGACCTGGTCTCCTGTGTCCTGCGCCGTTCAGAGGAGTCTTCAGATTCCTCCTTGCAGCCAGGATTTGATGGGTACCCTCCCCACTGACCTAACTGGGCAGACGTTTTCAGGATGCCCTTAATGGGCCTATTCTCCTGGGGTTCCCCACTAACTTGCACTGTGCTTGGGTGCCCACACCCGGATTCCTGCCCATCCATTCCTGGGAGGTACTGGCCTATGAGCCCCGTGCTTCTGGCTGGATAGTAATCTGCCATCCCTGTGGCCCGGTGCGCATGTGCGCCAGGGGACAGGGGGGTGGCAGAGTCCAGGGACTGAGAGAGATAAAGGCCTCTGGTACTAGGGCTCCTGAGGTTATGCTCAGGAGTTTCCCTTTCCCAGCGAACCTGGTCTCTATCGCCCCTGCTCCCTGTTGCAATGCAAGAGCCTGCGCCTTCAGTTCCTCAGTTAAGGCCTTACTAGACTCTATCTGTCTCTCCTGCATCGCTACCTGTTGTTGGAGCCTATCATTGTGCTGGCAGAGAGCCTCATTCTCTTTCTGCGTTTCCTGATTGGTCCTGGAACACTGGGTTACCTCCTGAGCTGTGTCCCTATTGGCCTGCTCCTTTCTTGCCAGAGCATCCTCCACCTGCCTGGTGTGCTCCAACAAGTTATGGTGCTCTTTTTGGAGGTCACCCAGTCCCTGGAGGGCCAGGTGATTTTCTTCCATTTTCCTTTTTAAGTGGCAGACTTCCTGGCCTAAGGTATCCCTTTCCTGACTAAGAGCCTGCATCTGTGCCGCCAGGTTGTCCCTTTGCCTTTGGAAGGCACCAGTTTTCTGGCGCTCCTGGTCAAACTCTGCCTGGGTATCCAGGTCTTTCAAAATCAGTTTATTGCTCTCTGCCTTCTCCCTATCTATGTGGCTTTGCAGGGTGACTACCTGCTCAGCACATGCCCTATTGAAGTCTAACTGTTGCTCCAGCTTTTTCTGGCTCTGCAGTAGGGAGTCCAAACCTTCTTGGTGCTCCTTCTGCAAGGCCAGAAATCTGGTATCCTGGTCCGCCTTTTCCTGTCGCAGCACATCCATATCCTCCTTTATTTTAGTGATGTACCGTCTGCTGTCATTTTCTGACTCCTGGCTCCTGAGCAGCCTCTGCTCAGAAGAGTCCAGATCAGATTGGGCCTTCTGTAGTGCCAGCAGTTGCCTACTCGCCAGATCTTGGCCTTCAGCACATTTGTCCTGCATGGCTCCCATATGTAAATATAAATATGCCGCTACCCTGGCAATCTTGTGGTGCTCTTCCTTGGCCTTCGGGGCCATGTATAGTTCACTCAGGGCCACATGTAGGGGAACCTGATCTCCCCATGTATCTGACCCTGTTTCAGTGACCTGTTACGCGATTGCCTGCAAACAGACGGTTTGGTCCCGATGAGTCCACTCGCCTCTCACAAATAGCTTATGTAAGAAGTGTTCTCTGGCTATTTTCATATCTACCAAGGTCGTCATTCTAGAGATTGGTCTCTGTCCTGACTTACAGAAGTTTGTATTTTATTTTTGCAAAACAGACCTTTTCCTTAGAGCGTTCCTTTGAGGAGTGCTTTACAGCGTAACACAGCGTGGTGATCCGACCGGATATGTGTATGTGGTCAGCTGGCACGCTGTATTAATCTGCACAAGTGATAGATCTAACCCAAACGTCCGGCTCGAGCCCCCAATTTGTAAGAGGATTCAATTCAACACTACAGCTAAGTCAATGCCTAGTCTGGGATACTGAATGGAAACCCTTATTGATATATCTTTACGTCCAGTTCATGCGTTCTGGATGACTACCCCTATATAACACCCCTCTCTTGGAATCCCCCTGACCCCACTGAGCCACGAAGTAGTTCTGTTTTGCAAGTTTAAACGGTTTATTTGATAATTTAAACAATATATATATATATCACACTTTATAATAAATTAATAATTGAATATCACACTTAATCTGAGCAGTAATCAATAATGGATAGTCCAGCACTAGCACACTTCTTTATAATCAATGATGAGTGGTTATAGGATGGATACGATAGCAACAATACTTTTATGGTTTCAAATGGATGCAATGTGGAATGAAATGCAGTACAGAAATTAACTTGATAGGATTTCAGCAAAAGACAATGTAATCACTTTCTTGGACAATTCACCCCCCCCCCCTTTTATGCACTGTAAGGAGATGAAGATGACACAGTTCTTAGGAATGCAATCAAATGGAATTCAGTTCACCCCAGCAAGCTTAGAGGAAAACAGGTCCGAGTTTTAACACAGGCCCAAAATGCTTTGAATGTGGTTTGCAAGGAAGTGAAAAATATGCTAAAATGCTTTTAATTCCCTTTAGGAGGTTCAGGGTGAGTGAAATATACTTGGGATGAGTTCAGGCTCACTTTAGCAAGGATCTAGGAGTAACTAGCAGGTTAAACGAATTTTTGGCAAAGGAAAGCAATGAAGCTGCTGTTTTCACACGTGGCTGGATTTTTAACCAAATCGCAAATCGCGGTAAAATTTGCGAGTGCGAGAATCGTGATTACGGCAAAAGTATACGGAGTAGCAAGTCGGTTCTAAGCTTGTTGAAAAGCTGAGATTCTAAGCAGAGGAAAGTTAAACCAAGTTCCTAGCCAAAACGGTCCCAGAGATACAGACGATTAAATAAAGGTAGTTTTTCAGATTTGAAATTTTAAAAGTTCAAAGCGACAGGTTACAGCTTGCAGCTAGAAAATGACAAGTGACAGCTTTGCAAATGACAGGTGACAGTTAGGAGGCAGTTCTGGTTAGATTAAAATAGATTGAATTATATTATTTTAACTAAGAGATTGGTTCTGCACAGTTCTGCTAGGTACTCACAATATATTTAGAAATAGGCCTCGCCACGGATCTGGTCAGGTTTTGGACTGCACTTGGTCTGGTCTCGGCACTTCACAGTGATCTGGGTCAGCTCTCTGGTTCTGCTAACAGCGGTCTCGGGTTCTGATCAGGTCTGTGGGTCCTGATACAGCGGTCTCCGGTTCAGCTGGTCTCTCTCTGGATACAACACTGCTCCCTGGCAAATGGCCAGAGTTCTTGCAAAGAATTCAAACAGCTCGCCTGGCTGTGAATAGTGGCAATGATTTGAGGCCTGCTAAAGAGGGATTTAGCTTGTAGTTGACCTCTCTGCTACAAATTCTGAAGTAAAGTCTTGGTCTCTGAAGGTGGATAGATTGAAGTTTCTATGTTGGCTCTCTGGAGGTTGATGGAGGTTAAGTATGGATTTTACCGGCAGAGCGTCCCGCAGCAGATGGAATAGAATCCCCCTATCTGTCCTGACTGTCTGCTTTTATGTGTTTTGAAAGTGGGTGGAGAGGCTAGCTTTCTAGGCCCTACCCCTCTCCACTTGTCATTGGCCACTTCCTCCTCTTCCCCTTGATTGGGGGAATGAAATGAAGTGTCATCATGATGAGGTCTGTTTATGATACAGAGAACCCACCCCTGACAACTTTACACACAATCTATATTTGACCTAAATACATATTTCATAGATACACAGTGGTTTGAAATTACATGCACCCATCACATATCACATGAGGTAGCCCCTGTTCCAATTCTGCTCTTCCTGGGGGATTGCATTCAGAAATGGCAACCTTTGGTGCTTTTTAGTGGGTTTTGCAACATCGGATTTTTCTCCAGATTTATGCACATGTACACGGCCTGTCCATACATACTCCAGTAAATTACCATGTCTCTAGCTTAAACACAGAGTCTGTAGTATACATAAAAAGCAGGGTTTTGCTCCAGAACATCACACAAATTGGAGTTTGGGCTGGAATCGAAGGTACATTTTTTAAATGAAGGCTCTCAAAGTTATACATTCCTGTCATTTGATTACAAAGAGTTATCAGTGTTTCTGTAAAATATATATTTTGCTTTCAATTCAGTTCTCAGAGTGTTGGAGTCCGCCTCCAAGACTTGGGTGGGTCAGTGATCACATGTGTCTTCTGGCAGGCAGGCCTTTGTTGACAGGAAACAGTCAAAATCAACATTCTATTCACGTGCAATAGCCTATTGTGTGGGCTCCAGGAGGTTGAGGTCAGCAGACCAGGGGGTCACTTTGCATTTGGTTATTATGAACATGTGATATCCTGGGCTGTGGTGTGAATCTCTTGAGGTGAGAGGGTTTCCCAGGCTTCTGGCCTCTGGGAACAGCAGGTGGCTAATTTTTAATTAAAATGCAGCCTTTGAAGTCAGCTTAGTCAAATCCCTTTGTCAGCAACTGCACTTAGTTCTCCTGTCAGAGTTTAGACCGCTAGCGCCGCCTTGAGGATTTTGTTGGTACTGCATCCATTTTTGGGATCTTTCTTGGATTAATGCATTCCAAACAGGAATGGTTCTTACATGGTAGTAAATAATCCTTGCTTAACATTGTTTTGATGGGGCTCCTTACAGTAAAATGGTTATGTGGAACCCCACAAAAGGGTTGAATCTTTAAAGTGGTCCGGTGAGCCACGATTTCAGCAACTTTTTGACATCAGTAACAGTGGATTTTGTTAACAAAGATCTTTCTTTACACTGGTGGGTGGCAAGTGAGGTAACCATTTTGGTGTGCGCACAAACTGCGTGGTTCTCCTGGATTCTGGCGCACTTGTGGGCTTTTTGGCCATCTTGGATTTTCTAAGAACACAGCACCAAATGTTGCAGCATGATAGCTCAAACGTGGGTCAGGACACCCAACAATGCACAGTGCAGGTAGCCACCCTGCAAAGTCATCTAGTTAGAGTGAAGGCAGAGAGTAACAAACTAATTCTGAAAGACCTGGATACCCAGACAGAATTTGAGGAAGAACGCCAGAAAGCTGGTGCCTTTCAAAGGCAGAGGGACGACCTGGCGGCACAGATGCAGGCTCTTAGTCAGGAAAGGGACACCTTAGGCCAGGAAGTCTGCCGATTAAAAGAAAAAATTGAAGAAAATCACTTGGCCCTCCAGGGACTGAGTGACCTCCAAAAAGAGCATCAGAACTTGCTAGAGCACACCAGGAGGGTCGAAGATGCTCTGGCAAGAAAGGAGCAGGCCAGTAGGGATGGGACTCAGGAGGTAACCCTCCTGCAGCAAAGACTGGCCCAGTACTCCAGGACCAACCAGGAGGCACAGAGAGAAAATGAGGCTCTCTGTCAGCACAATGATAGGCTCAGGCAACAGGTAGCCATGCAGGAGAAACTGATAGAGTCCAGTAAGGCCTTAACTGAGGAACTGAAAGCACAGGCTCTTGCATGGCAACAGGGAGCAGGGGCTGATAGAGATGAGGTTCGCTGGGAAAGGTAAACACCTGAGCATAACCTCAGGAGCCCTAGTTCCAGAGGACTTCATCTCTCCCAGTCCCTGGACTCTGCCACCCCATGTCCCCTGGCGCACATAAGCACAGGGCCACAGGGATGGCAGATTACTATCCAGCCAAAAGTATGGTGCTCATAGGCCAGTACCTCCCAGGAATGGATGGGCGGGCATCCGGGTATGGGCACCCAAGTACAGTTCAATTTAGTGTGGAACCCCAGGAGAGTAGGCCCACTAAGGGCATCCTGAAAAACACTGCCCAGTTAGGTCAGTGGGGGGGGATACTCATCAAAGTCTGGCAGCAAGGAGGAATCTGAAGACTCCTCCGAGCGTCACAGGACACAGGAGACCAGGTCCCCACATTCTGCCAGCCATTCCCAGGCTCGCAGAATCCGGGAAAACCTGGAAGATCAGACGGGCACCTCTGGGAGCAGTGCTTCTGAGTCAGAGGATGAATGGACAAGGGTTACCCGAACCAAAAAGGCCAATAAGGCAAAAAGGGCCTTGCTTAAGGACCCCTTAAAACAGATTAAGGCAATAAGGAGTGTCATCACCCCTTATCACAAGAATGCCAAGTATTCCATTTGGGAACACTTGGAGCTTTATGAGCAAATGATGGAGACTTTCCATTTGAAGGACAGCAGTAGCTGCATTCAGTATGTGAAATGGACATTCTCCCCAGAATACTCCAGTTCTTTGCGGGGCTGGAGGACCAAAACCATTCAAGATGGTCCACATATAGGGCGGCCATCTTGGGGATTTCTGTGAACAGAAAAAATGTTTCAAGAGGCTCGCAAGGCAGCCTACAATTTGCAATGTGGGGAGGATCAGGCCCCACAAGAATTTGTGCAGGAATTGAAGCGTGCCTTTGCGCAGACTACCAAAAGGGTGCGCACAGACAGTAAAGAGTTTGTAAATACGTTTTTCCATGCCTTACCCAAATACATAATGACCCAGATAGTGAGAGATTTTCATGAGAAAAGGTCACTAGACTGGGTCATTGAACAGGCTACCCGAATCTATGAGGTGCAGAAGCCCATAGAAAATAAAAATAACGCCCAGAAAAGTCCCAAACCGACCAGCACCCCTGCTGCCGCCAAGGTGGCAGATCTAAAGGTTGCCCCCATTTTAGATTTGGAGATGGGGGGGGGGCTAAAAACCTGCCTGCACCGAATAATTGTAAGCCCAGAAGGCCCTCAGGCCAGTCACAGACAGGGAGTCAAGGAGGTAGTGCCACAAATGGGGTCCCTCGCTCCCCTGACTATGCAAGTCCCCGCTACAAGGGAAACCGACCCATCCTGGGGTATGTGTGGACTCCTCCATCCCAAGGGGGGGGGAATCCAACCAGGCACTCAACCCAGAGAACTTCACTCCTAACTTCCCACAGGAGGGCAGAAATTTACCAAACCCTGGGCAGAACATTTTTTCCCCAGGTATCCACCCAATTTCCGACCCCAAAATCATCCATCCTTCTTTCCCCAATTCCCCAAGCCCAGACCACCTAATCCGGGAGAGGGGAGGCCAAGGTTGGAGGGGTACCCAAATCTTCCCAACCCTGGGTACTACCAGAGAAGGGATAGCTACCCTTCCCGGGATCATCCCAGGGGAGAAAATAGAACCCTGCATCAGCCTGAGCGGGTTTCACAGTTAGAACGCCAGGTCCAAAGTATGGCACGGGATCTGGGTCACATGCTGAGGGCTCAACAGAACCCTCAGATGAGCATGCCAGCGCAGAATGCCCCAAACTCTGGACCTGGTGCTCCAGAACAATGACGGGGCAGCACCCCGATAACCCACCGGTTCCCAGGGAGGAGGCACAAGGGGAAGGGGGGTGTAAAGCCTTGGAGGAAGCTTCCTTCCCCACTTGTAAACAGCCCCTGGAAACCCAGGAACCGGAAAGAAAAATCTCCTACCCCTGAAAGTCTGCCACCCAAGGAGCAGAGAGGAGGTAGGAGAAACAAAGGACCCAAACAGACCCATTTTGTGGAGGAGGTACATGTCTTCCAATTTGAGGGAGAGGGATCCTCAGAAGATCCTGAGAAAAGGATCTTCTCCTTCAGAGATGGGGGAACCCCTCCCAAGGAAAAATGGGTCCCAAGGGATTCCAACCCAGACTGGGTAGATGTGGGGATTAAGCTGTCGCCGCCCATCATTTTATCCCAGAACCAACAATACCGAAAACCCCTGGTTCAAACCCATCCTGGTGACTGCCTCCAAAAAAGGGGGAGGGGGCGGCCTAGAACCGGAACCAGGGGAACCCAAAACCGCATCAATATCCAATTGCCAACTTTTGTTTTTCAGATTCCTAAAACTTCCTGCCAAACTCTGCCCAAATCTCTTCTCTCTCAATGTCCAAAACCAGAAAATTAGCTCACCAGTTGTCCAAAAAATGTGCATTATCTGGGCCCCCTTGAGGAGAAGGAGGGAAGATACTATGCCCCGGTACAAATACAGGGGCAGGGTACAATTTTGGCACTGGTGGACACTGGATCCCAAGCTACCCTTCTGTCCAAAAGGGCCTTTGATGAACTAAATGCAGGAAGGGGGGAGAATTACCAAATTCTTCTCACCTCTCTTCCTGGACAACTTCAGAACTTTGACGGTAAGGAAATTCCCGTCGAGGGGACTGCAGATTTGGACATCTGAGAAGGTTGTTGCCCCTAATAGATTGTGCAAACAAGGTCCTCTGGACCCAGACTAGCCGACCAATAAAATTAAAACAAAGCATCAACCATGTTAGTTTAAACGGCACCTGCCACATGGTTGAACAAAAATCTGACCCAGTAGAATTTCACTTCCAGAACAAATTCCAGACATGACAATAATAGCAGTAGGACAACAGACTGGTGATGGGGGGGTCCTCTCTATTTCTGAAAATCAACCTTCCTTCCAGTTTAAGGTGGTATTCCACACTGGAAGGAAACACTCTGAAATTCTTTACTAATCCACAATCAGACATTCCCACTCCAATAGTCCAGAAAGATGGGAAATCAGCTTAGAGCCTGATGATATTCAGCAAATTGAAGAGCAGTTTTTCATCCCTGCTAAGTTAAATGATGGGAAGGACTCTGTTCTCGCCCAAGTGTGTGTGAACAACAGTAAGAGCTTCATCAGCGAAGCCATGTTCCGCCAACTCCCAAAAGATCCAGCCATTCCCACATTCAAACTGATAGACCAATGGGAAATGGATCTGGAAACACCCAATTCCAAACATCTCCTGCCAAGCAGGTGTATGCTCAAAATCTCCATTGGCAACAAGAGCATAGTCCATAATTGTTGGGTCGTGCGAGACGCCACAGCCGCCTTTTACTTAGTCAGTGATATTCTCAATCGCTTTGCCATTAGTTTGGACCTAATAAACTTCAAAGATTGGTCCTGATTAGCGGATAATCCTATGGGCTTTGATGATTCAGAAAAAGCATTTAGGTCAGCTCAATTGCTACCTTATGCAGTTGAAATTCAGATTAAAGAGGAATTCACCATCCCAGAAAGGACCCGACAATTCTCCCTGGAAGTGAAAGTTAAAAGAGGACAAAAATTGAAAAACCCTGATGCTTATATTCATCTAAATGCTCCTCTCCAACCGCAAGGGTTGGGGGTAAACCCAACACCATTAGTCATTATAGAACACGACACCATTCCAATAGAGGTGGATAACAGCCGCAGGCACCATTATTGGAATGGCGGTTGATGACCGACATTTTTCCATTGATTTAGGAAATTAATTGTTAGGACCAATCCCCAAGAACTGTTTTGACAGTGATAGCGATGACAATACAACACCAGACAGGATCTTTACCCAGCAAGGGGGGGAAACTTCCTGGTGTACACTTCCTACCCTTATGGTAAGGAAGATGTGACTTGTGACTTCAGGAGGGATGAGGTGATTTTCCAGGTCCATGAGGGCTGCCTTTCCCACCTGAAGCCTCCAGTCCAAATCAGCACTCTGACCAGGGACTTCTCCAGCCAGCTGGAGGAGGCCGCTGAGATAGCAAAACCAGAAGTCTTTCCAGGCTTCAGGCAGATGGTGGAAGAGAGAGTCAACCTAGCTGATGCCTGTGTGACTCTGGAACAGAAGCAAAAGTTGAAACAAGTTTTCTTGGATTTCCAAGATCTCTTCGCGGTGGACTCATATGACTGTGGTCGCATCGACATCCACACAACAATAATTCCCACGGACCCTGGCATGACTCCAGTGTTTGTGAAGCAATATCGCTTACCTATCGCATCAATGGATTCCCTTACTGAAATAAAGAACCTTGAGTCCCGGGGAATAATCCGTCCAGTCCACAGCACCTTCAATAATCCGGTGCTGGGAATATTGAAGTCAAACAGCCAGTGGAGACTCTGCGCCGACCTTAGGGAGCTCAACAAACGGGTCCATACTTCCCGATGGCCTCTTCCCTACATTGACCAAGGGCTGGCCCAGATCCAGGGGTCACAGGTATTCACTGCAATAGACCTGACCAATGGATACTGGACCATGCCTGTCAGTAGGGAGGACCAATACAAATTGGCTTTTACCTTTGGGGGCCAGCAGTACACACGGACCCGGACTCCCTTTGGATACCTCCACTCCGGCAATTAATTCAACATTTTCCTACACAAGGCCATGCCCGACCTGGGTGCAAGGGTTAACTTGGCTTATGTAGATGTCCTCATCAAAAGTTCATCTGTGGAGGAACACATAGCGGAGATCCGTTATGTTCTGACACAGTTGAGGGCCGCCGGAGCAAAACTTTCCTTTCAGAAAGCACAGTGGTGTAGAACCAATGTTCATTTCTTGGGGCATGAGATTACTCCTCAGGGTCTCTGTCCCCAGGAAAAGAAAGTGGAAGCACTTCAGAAACTGAAAGACCCCCCCCCAACTCTGCGGGAACTAAGCAGCCTCCTTGGACTGACCAATTACAGCAGAAAGTTCATTGAGGGCTACGCAGAGATCACCAGACCCCTGATTCATCTCTTGAAGGGGGGGGGGGGAGGGAAATGGGGTCCAGAACAATCCGAGGCAGTAAGACAGCTCAAAAGAAGCCTCTCACAAGCGCCTTGCCTAGCTTACCCTGTCAGAAACAAGGAGTTTTTCTTGGAGACGGAGTTCTCTAATACATGCTTGACTGCAGTATTATATCAAAAGCACGACAAGGTCAATAAAGTAATCTCCTATGCGAGCAAAACTTTATCCTCTGTGGAGGAAAAATTCAACGATTGTGAGAAGGCACTCCTGGCAACGCTGTGGGCATTGAAGAATTACCGCCCGTTTATCCAGGGGGAACACATCATAGTAGGGACTCCACACCAGCCTCTGCAATATCTCCGAAGTGACAGAATCCGGGCCGGAAATGTGAGTAATTCCCGAATTACTTCCTGGATTCTGTCAATGCAAGGCTTTCCTGTGGAGGTCAGATATGGCCAAAACAGGAATAGTCCCCTCGCGCAAGGTCTGGCTGACTTGTATGATTGTGCCGGAGAAAACTGTCTCGAGGACGAAAGTCTAAAAATCAAGGACAACAAGGAGGCATACCTTAATTCCCCCCCATAAAGTCTTTGAAGAAGACAAGTGTGAGGGAATGCCCACTGTCTATGTGGATGGATGCTCTTACCATGTTGACAACAACGGGGGAAAAAGAATTTGTGGCCGGTGTAGGGAATGCATGGGTGAATGAGTCCCCAGAACCCTCTGTGGATACAAAATTGGTCCACGAAGTAGTCAGGTGGCAGAGTTGATGGCTGTGTATCAAGCCATCCTCACTGCTGTCCAACATCAACTCCACAAACTGGTCATAATCACAGATTCGGATTATGTACGGAACGGGTTCGTGGAGCACCTGGTTAATTGGAAAACCAGAGGCATGTTATGTGCTAATAAAAAACCCTTGAAACATGGGAAGTTAAGCCAAAACATTGATGATCTGGTCACCTCGAACGGGATGACCATCTACTGGAAAAAGATCAAGGGTCATTCCAAAGTAGAGGGACCAGACAAAACTGGAAATGACTTAGCTGATCAGCTGGCCAAAACCGGGGCTATCTAAGGGTATCTAATAGAGATTGAGTCCCTGTTGGGGGAAATCCAGGTCACTGTTATCGCTAGGTCCCAGACAAATGCTCACAATGATCTTTCAACTGCACAATGGAGTAAGGAGACCCCCAGATGCTGATTTGATTACGGCTCAGAAGGGGGATCCAATAATTGGGAAGTTTTACCAACACATTGAGGACATTGAGGACCCTGAGAACTTTCCCCTGGCGGATACCAATTACATTGGGAAAGAGGACCTAAGAGTGTTGATGAAATGTCCAAAAATTTTCCGAATCCAATCCAAATCCCAAGCTGGCCATGATCAGTGGGTGGTCCCTACCTCATTCCGAAGCCTGATGTTAAGTCACGCCCATGATGCGGCCACCGCCGGTCATATGGGGTTTCCTACAACACTTGAGATCTTAAGAGAAGTTGCATACTGGCCACACATGGGGCAGGACCTCAACCAATACTTGAAGGGGTGTCTTGTGTGTGCACAATTTCAGCCAACAGCCCTCACACACCATGCACCTCTCCAAAAGAGGGGGATGACACTGCCATGGTCAGATTTGCATGTCGACTTCATAGGACCCGTGATTCACTCCTCTAGGGGAAATAAGTACATGTTGACGGTGACATGCTTATTTACTAAATGGGTGGAATGTCGCCCGGCCCCAAACTGCAAGGCAGAAACAGCAGCTGCCCTGATGATCAACCACATCTTTTCCCGTTTTGGTCTACCCCAAAGGATTGAGTCAGACAGAGGCAGCCATTTCACCAGCGAAGTAATGACTAAGATGTAGGAGATACTGGGGGTTAAAAGGAAGCTACATATTGCTTACCGGCTAGCCTCTTCTGGTGCAGTGGAGAGATACAACAGAACTATTGTGAGCATCTTAAAAATGTTTGTGGCAGATTCTGGGCCACGTTGGGATATCCGATTACCTCTGGTCCTAATGGCCATCAGATCTACCCCTTCATCTGCAACTGAAATGTCACCGTTTGAGCCGATGACTGGACGCAAGATGGTGCTTCCCCAGCATTTGCTCTACATGACCCAAGAGCAGGCATTAACCAATGCCTCCGCAACTCATGAGTATGTGGAGAATTTGAGGAAACACCTTCAACATGCTTTTGCCTATGCTCAGCGAAACATAGAAAGATCAGCTGAAAGTATAAAGACTCACTATGATTTGAGACTACTAGGAAAGAATACAATGTGGGAGACCGGGTCTATCTATACAATTTCCAGAGGAACCAGGCCAAACAGCGAAAATTTCTGCCTACATGGAAGGGACCTTTTGAAATTGTAGACAAGATCTCCCCAGTCGCCTACAAGATCCGCATCCCCAAAGGTAGTTTGGCGGAAGGGGGAGACAAGTGGGTCCATATAAATCAGCTAAAGTGTTGCCATCCCAGGCACACTCTGCAGCAACTGGAGGAGTCCTCTGCAATCCCAGAGGGGGCTGCTCCAGAGCAATACAAGTCCAACCCTAAAATATTCCACATATAGCCTAACAAATGTTATGATTCTTGAATGCAAATGTCTCCTGATGTATAAAATGTATATGTTGGCCCCACCATTAATAGTGTTGGGGGAATGTCTACGAATATGTTTCTGTCGCTTTTGCTTTGTCATCCTAGGTGAGAAGAGAGATGAAACCATGGAAACTGACCAAGGAGGACGACTCGGGGACCGGGAGAAAAGATCCGAAGGGCCCGGAGTACCGCCCGAAACTCCCATCAGGACCGGCGAGGAAAACCGATTGATCCACCCTGAGGGAGGAAAAGATGCTGAACGTTGCCATCGGCGGAATCAGAAGAAGATGATGCGGACAACCCAGCGCGTGGATCAAAACATCCTTTGCACCCGACTCCCCCTCGACTCGAAATCAAAGTGCAGTCGGGCGGGGGGGCTTGTCAGGTATCTTGACCCACGTTTGAATTATTATGCTACTACATTGGTGCCGTGGGCTTAGAAAATCCAAGATCGCCGAAAAGCCATTTGCGCCAGAATCCAGGAAAACCAAGATGGTCGCCTAACCTGCCACCCACCAGTGCGAGCGTGATGGGCCAGAAGCGCCATGAGTGAAACGTGGTGCCAAAGGAAAAACAGCAGTGCCTGTTAGCTCAAAAAGCACTTTGAAATCACCTTTGTTTCTCTGAATGCAAGCTCAAAATGCCTATTTCAAACATTGCAAGATATTCAAAAATCTTACTGAACACCAGCAGACGTCTGGTAGAATGAAGTCTTGTGTGCATACCAAATCTGGAAAGATGAAGAGCCTAAAATAATGTTCATAACAAAACTGGCTGGGCTGTGGATGTCAGCATCTTAAGTGAAATGGGATTTAAGCCACTAAAATCGAAATGTTTAAAATAAATGAGTGACCTACTTGTGTGTGTCACATAGGTTGCAACTGCTTAAATGTCATGGTTTTGAACTTAGAATCAGCATTCTAGCTGCATGTGTAAAAATTGTAAGTTTGATTTGAATGAAGAAAAATTGGAACCAAAAGTGACATTTGGCTAAAGCCTGGCTTAAAGGGACTGAATTCTGCTCGGCAACTACCGCCGACAGGAGTGGAAACTTGCCCAGCAACTGTATTCCCAGGCCTGGCCTCCCTTCTGCTACACCACCAAAAGGAGATCACACCTCTCTGATTGAATCAGAGGAGGGGCACCTGGGACTGCAAGGGAAATGGAACAATGAACTTTCCTTGGCTCAGGCAAATGTTAAATTAGGGGGGGGTCGTAAATGGCTTGGAAGAAACTGGGAGGAGCAGTGCCTCTGGGAGCCACCTGAGCTGGAGGCGGGGACAGACAGAAATTACCCCATGTGCTTTGGAACCTAAACCACACCCATCTGGGCCAGAGCATAATTTTAAAAAGATGGATAATTCATAATACATAACTGTCAAAATTATATAAATAATATTATTCCTGTGATTTTTCTGTGCACATTTTAAGGCGTTAGGACTCTGTGGTATGTTCTGGGGTAGTAGCGGAAAATAGGGTATTACTCCAAATGTCTGTTTTTTAAAAATCTGACACTATCATCTGATGCCCATATTCCTTTCGCACACTTGTGTAAATTCTGGAAAGGTTTAGAGGTTGCGTTCTTGATGAAAAGGGCAGAATTCTGTCAGAAGTGAACACGACTTCTTACAAAGACAAAGATCGGATGGTTTGGTGCTACAGAAAATATGTTAACTGGACATATAATATTAGAAAAATTGTACATAGATAAATATGCATTTGGATCAAAAATAGATGTGTGCAAAGTGACAAGGGGAGTGTCCTTTCTGTATGCCATAAAATTGATGCCTGATGACACTCCATTTCCTTCCCCAATCAAGGGAGAGAGGAGAACTTGGCCAATGATAAGTTGTGAGGGGCAGGCTTAGTTATGCCCACGCACACACACCCATTTTCAAAAGACATAAAAGGAGTCATTGAGACCCAGGTAGAGACATTCACTTTCCACTTCAAACCGATTTCTTGCGAAGCATTTTGCTGGACCATACAATATCCAGAAGACTCCAGAACTTAGAATCCAGACTTCAGAACTTGTAGCAAAGAGGCCTAGTCCAAAAGCGGAATCCTTCTCAGCAGGACTCAGAATCCAGCCACCTAACCAAACTATTCAACAGCCGGGTGAGCCGTTTGATTCTGGCTAGAACCCTGTGCCAGAACCCAGAAAGCAGAGCTGTATCCAGACCACCGTGCAGTGCCGATAGAAGATCAGACCGCTGTGCAGTGCCAGAACTTTTGCCAGAACCAGAGATCCAGACCAGCAGAGCAGAGAGAACCGCAGCTAAACCGGTTGACCAGATCTGGGACGAGGCCCATTCCTTCCAAAATTAGGAGTGAGTATCCAGCCAGAGCTGTGCAAACCAATCTCTTATTTTAAAAATAATCTAATTCAAATCATTTCAACCTATTTAGAACTGCATAGAAATCATGTGTCCATTCTGTGATTTCAAACCTGTGAAAGTGTCAAGTGCCATTCTGAATCATTATTTCATTTCTGAAATCTACCTCCACAAAAACGTCCGTATCTTTTGAACCATACGTGCTAGGAACGAGATTTAACTTTCATCTTAAAGCTAAGATCATCAGCTTTCCAATGAACCAATGTTAAGTAGCTATCACCTACCCTGAATCTCCTATAGGGAATTAAAATCATTTTTAGCATATTTCCACTTCTTTGCAAATCACATTTAAAGTATTTTTGCCTGTGTTTTAAAATCATCCCTGTGCTCCAAGCTTGCTAGGGGGGGAACTGAATTGGTATTGCATTTGATGGTATTCCTGAAAATTGTGTGCTCTCCTTCCATCTCTTTATACTGCATAGGGGGTGGGGGGTGAGTGAATTGCCACAAGGGGAAAAGTGATTATATTCTCTTGTTGAAACCATCTCAGATTATTTCTCTGCTGCATTGTTTCCATCATTGTTTTTCCTTGAAACCATAAAAGCATTCTCTGCTACCTTATCCTTTCTATACCAACTCCTAAGTGACTAAAAGAGCGTACCATTGTAATATTATCCATTCATTCATAAGTGTGCGATCAAATATTAATTTATTTATAAAAGTGTGATATATATCTTGTTTAATTTAACCTACTTCTTGGCTTAGTGAGGTCAGGGGGATCCAAAGAGAGGGGCGTTATACAAGTGTGTATCATCCAGATCTATGAACTTGTTATAAAAATATATAAATAAGGGCTTCCCTTCGGCATCCCGGACTCGGCATTGACTTAGTTGGAGTGCTGAATTGAGGTCACTTAACAGGTTGGCCAACACAGCACTTTGTCATGTATCAGCACTTCAAGTGTAGTTCGCACATTGGTTTTACTACAGGGCGACTGCAGTGTGGCTTTAACCAACCACTATTAGAACATAATATCAGTGGATATACATTTGTGCCAAAATTGCCTTTCAAGGATGCCTGCACGCTTAGAAAATGACACACATACTCATGAAAGAAAAACCAGCAGCTGGGCCCGCTTCATGATGGCCGCTGCCTAAATAATATGGAACATAATATAAACAATGGCACACACATTGGTATATTTAACAAAAATTAATCAAATTAAAAAAAAAAAAAAACAGAAATGGGGTCCAACATAAAAGTGAGCTGGCAAAAATATCAAAACATAAAAATATACAAATATTCTGTGCATTCGAAATTGAAACAATTTAGTTTGGGACTCCACTCCGGAATCTTTCGAAATCTCTTTGAAACATGGCCACACCCAACCAACAATATGACCCGTTCCAACATGCCCGCCGCAAAATAGTGGGCAGGCCCGGTTCGTAAATATAAGCGACTATGGTTGCTATGACGAGCCCCTTTTTCCCAGAACCAGCAGCGCGTGATTCAGCAAGGAGCTTCGCTGCACACTTGGTTGGACACAGAGGAGAAACAGTTAGCCTATCTCCCCATAACTAAAAATCAGGAACGCATATAAAGATGGTACTCCAGGGGAACCGGCATTGTTATTGGACTCTTGTCCTATTGTGGTGACTAATAAGAAAGTGTAAATAGCCATATGACCATTGTGAGAACATACGGCTGCCAAACAGCAGCGTTTTGCCGAGATGAACTCATTTGAAATGATATCTTAACTAAAATGCACTACCTTGCCAACTGGGCTCTTCATACGATCAGAAGTGTACGATATAACATCTGCATTGATTGACAGTAACTGACAACTGAGTGAGAGCAATTAAGTAATGGATATAAATGAGTCTAGCTCACAGGCAGCTATGAGGAAGTGGAAAAGTGGCGATCACTCTTTCCTCTATCTTTTACAGCATCACCCTGTGGCTGAGAAGATAAACACAGGGCTTACAATACAAGCCACAACCGGCATCCCTGATAAGAAATACTTTGCTTAAAGGCAACACCTCTACTGCGATAACAGAAAACACGACAGGTAAAATTGAAGGCAATATGATCCAAGTTTGATTTTTCCAAAAATAGTCTGAATATAAACAAGAGAATAAAGTTTGTTCGTGATTAGTGGCGCACAACTGAAGGGGGTGGGAGGAAACCTACAAAATATCTCGGCATGACTATGTTAACAATTGGTAGCAAATACGACCGAAGAAGAAATTGATGACCTGACATCACTCAGACCCACCAGAAGTCACTCCCGACTTTCTTTGTTCTGCAGAGCACACTGGAGTATGCGCCGAATCGAATGGGCGATCTGTCCCACTCGTGCAACTTTAAGAAATGGGTCCTGAAGAAGATGGTGTATGAGAAAGATGTCATCAAAACCGTTCGACCACTGTTTTTTAAGATGTCTCCGAATTAAGATAGACAGAGAGAGAAAAAAAAAAAAAAGAGGAAATAGACCCATTTCCCAATAATCAGGAGATGACATGGATTGCAATTCTCAAAATACTTTATATTTAGAGCACACCAAGTGCAACTCCGGTCTATTATAACGAGTACTAACTACAATATAGACACACACATTTTTTAACAATCCCCACGAATGGATTGTGCATACCTCGCAGAGGGCGAATAAACTACCCTTTAAAGGAACCTAGTCCCACGCGAACTGCCTACCCATCCGTTGACACAGGATTGGAAGAACTATTACAAACTGTTTTTACAACAAAAAAAAAAAAGTTTCCCCAGAAATTGCTAGATAGCCAATTGCTATATGTCCCCTTTAGAAAATCATTGTAGAATTAGGGCTAGTTTCCCCCTCTTCCTATCCCCATTAGATAGGCGTTGTCACAGCGCTTTCTAGGGCAAGTAACACCATGAAGAGAAAGGGTGAGTGTTAGGTCACACAATAGTAGTTGGATACAGAATTATTAGAAAAATAACCTTACCTGTCCTTGTTTTGTGTGTTATAACAGTGTAAAGATAACAAGGGGGTTATAGAAACCCCATTTTAGGTAATATTTTAAGTAATAAGGATATCCCTGTATTGTTTGCAAGCCCTACTCGCACCAGCCTCTTTGCGCAGCAGGTAGACCTACAATCAGATAACGGACTATGACAACCAATTGTCTTCTGGAATACTAGCACTTTTGGCCTTTATACTATTCTGCTCCTCATTTCAGACTGCTGGGATTTGCATACATGGGCACCACTGTAGGTTTGCCTCCTGGAAATAACTGCAATTAGTGCCCAATTACGGAAGCAAAACATTTGACTGGCTCCAGGATAGCACACAGTGACTTCGTAGCATGACACTTTGTTCGTAGAGACAACACCAGGACTCTATCCTCTCCGAAATCCTTACTCTAAACCCTCCTCTGCAACTCTTCTTGCCCGCCATCTACTTTGTACCCACTGCTGCATGCTCCCAGGTCGTCCTCATCTCCCAGACTTCATCCACCATTATCCAGGACTGTTGACTGCCAACTAGAATCAGCCTAGTTACATAAAGGTCACCACTACCATGATATTGCCATGACAACACTAGGCAGAGGCTCCAGATTGCCCATAGGGCCAATCACTAACCTTCTTACGCCAACATTGCAAACCTCTACACTCACACAATTGGTGTGAGTGTAGAGGTTTGCAATGTTGAGGCACTGAGACACTGCTACACAGAAATGGAAACAATTCTTCTAATAGACAGTAAAAAAAACATGATACACCTCTAAAATCAACTTATGTCACAATCTCAGCCAATGCATCCCAGCAACAGGTACACATACGGCTCCCCTCGGCACAACTTTTCTATTCTCACCACTTAGATCACCTACAAACAGGCCTGCAGGCAGCGCTCTGGGTACTTCTGGCCTACGATCATCCACAAAACAGCAACATTACCTTGCAATTTTCCCTCTCTACCATCTGAAAAAGATGTAGGTGGCTTAGGTCAGAGTGCCTCGAGACTATGAAAATTGGAGCAGTGCGAATTGCAGCAACATAAAAAGTTGTTCCAACTTCAAGAAAAGGGCCTTCACTTATGTCATACTGCACATTCACAGGAGTGTTGCTGGTCACATGTTTGCCCACTATAGAAGAGCATGGATAATCCAGTATAGCTAAGTGTTGGAGCTCTGCAGATTAAGGTACGATAATTATTATTTTATTTTTAAGTAGCAATTGAGCAAATCCCACATTATGCCTTCGTATTAGAAAAAGGCATTATTTAGGTTAAGACGAAGTCTCCGACGGTTGTAGAAAATGACAATACATTTCAAAACGCTTGCATGAAATATAATCTGAAAATGTACTTGAGTAATATTCGAAGGCAGCAGCCTGCGCATACAACTGTCAGGTTTCTACATTAAAGCTTACATTTGGTTTGCTTTGATCACGTTTTGAGCAGCTTCTAATATGGGGTTTTCCCCATTCTCAGCCCAAATCGCTCAGAATTTTTTTGCCCCCTCACCTTGGGTTGATCTTGAATTTATATGTCCATTCCCAAAAACCCCTTCAAATACTTTATATATAGAAGTACCAAAGTATGAACCTGGATTAAAGGAGTGTGACTTTCTTTGCCTTTTAGAGAGGATGTCAAAAGTGAATGGGGTGAAACATGTAGTACTGAGGAAGTAAAGATTACTGAAGCTGAAATGATAAAACAAAAAAAGAATGACTGAATCTTTCCAATCTGAAGTGGTCCTTTAATCACATACCTATCCATAAATTGTTTTGTAACCAACAGGGTTTTGGAAAGCATTATAATTAGGTCGCCATTTTAAATTAAAAGATCTCAGGCACTTGGTTCAACAGAAGCATTTTATTTACAAATGTTGATTAACTGTACAAGAACAATGTTACCTCAGTTCAACCTACTAGAAAATGGAAGGACCGAACAGTGACAGAAACACTTGGGGTAGGCTGTGTGGGTCCCATGGTTTCAGTCTGCATAAATGGAGGAAAGAACATTGCAGGTTTGTGTGAAGACAGTTGTAGAGGAAAGAGGCCACAGTTGTAACAGATATTCCCATCCATAGCAGAATATTTTTGGAGGAGAAAAATATTTGTCTTTTTAGCAACCTATCAGTTTGAGTTACCGATTGTCAAGCAATTGAAACCAAATATAAATCAGTCAGGTACAAAACAAATGTGAAAGTTTAACATTTGATTTTCTAAGCCACAAAGATTAAACAACCTAAAATTAGTACAGCTATAGCATCACAAATTTATTAGATTTGCCAGAATTGTTGTGTTTTATAAGGGATTTAAGCCATGTTCTTTAAGAGCACTTGTAGAAAAATAAAGTAATTTAATCTTTTAAAAAGAGTACTTTGCATTTTGGACCACAACTAAAAGCGACAATGAATGGAAATGGCAAACGCTCCAACCTTTGCTTTTTAACCGTCATTTAAGCAGTACCTGTTTGCATCTTTTAGGGAAACAAACAAAACGACTGTCGAGGAGGATTTCCTACCTGAACATGGAACAGTTTATGTTGTATGGCAAACATACAAAAGTAGTTCTTAATTTACAAAGTCCACACCAGGTGGATTACCTTTCTAGATTCATTTTGGACTAGGAAAACGTGTGAATATGTTAGTTTTAGCTGGCACAATGATATTCTGAAAACATAAGTAACGCTTATAAAAGACAGACTAGTGTATATAAGGATTACACAAAAGCACAAAACAGGGAAGGCGTGGAAGGTTTTTATAATGCTACTGAAACTGGTTTTAAAAGGAAATCTTAAAATATTTGCTAAAAAGTGGAATGACTGTTCTATACAGAATTGCAAATGTAGTAATACGTATTTACGGTATCATTCAGCCATTAGAAATCCTTTAAAGGCACTTGTGCTTTAGCTACACCATATTTCCTTGAGCAGCGATTTAATGCTTTGAAGTAAAAGGATCAGAAGCAGCCATGTTTACAGACATGTTTGTGAGCAAAGAAGAACAGAACATATTATAGGAGGTTGGTATAATGTTCTTCTGCGCTTTTCTTTTAAAATAGTATATTATGAATATATTTTCTTAGTAAGCATCTAAATTAATTTTAATATGCGTAACATCATACACTAAAATAAAAAGTACATTTTAAAATACTGAACACAAAAATGATAAAACAAAAACACAAACACCCACCCATGTTGGGAAACTTTAAAGCATTATGTGCACTGCCCAGAACAGGAAGGATTTCCAGTAACTGCCATTATAAAAACAGCGAAATCATTCTATTTTGGCAAATGCATGCCTGTGTAAGGACAAAATCATCAATAAGTACAGGTTACAATGCAACTGTGCATTTGTGCTTGGAGTGGATGATTAATAAAACACGGTGGTGCCTCAAGTATACCATTAACAATAAAATAAAAGGTTATACAACAAGCTTTCGAAGCAAGTAGTTCTATAGATTTCTTCTGTAGAATTCTGAATTGCACATAAAAGGTCTGTCCATGTACCACAACATGGAGTAAGAACATTAAGTAACAGAACCATGAAGTATAAAGCTGTACAATACAATATGTAATTGGAAAAAATAAAATAGCTAAATTAAAAAATAAAAAATAAGCTTAGTAACTGCATCATTTGATTGACAAAATAAATATACACCATTAAGAAACTTACAATTTTGTCAACCAGATTACATAAGGGATTGTATTGAATGAAAAGTTCATCAATTTAGTGATTCCATCAATAAGAACGTATTAGGAAGTACTAGGTTAGCTCTGAATATTCTTTTCCTGCGTGAAGCCCCAATTTATCCACCTGAAACCGGAACATACGCTTTCAGCGTTGACAGTTTAAGTGATTTTTATTTTCTTTTTTTTGGTCCAAGCTATGAGCTCATCAAATCGTATTCACCAACTCCAAAAGTGCTCCGACAGCCCCAAAATATCCCTACGAAATATAAACATTGTATTAGTTAAGACTTTGCGAAACGTGCCACATTCGAGCTAGGGTGGCACACCTGATATGAAATTCACCATGAGCAGCATTTGGCTTAGTGTACTCAGGATAAAACGTTGCTTGCAATCATCTCCCCATTATCGGTAGATTTGGTAAGACGCCTTAAGCTGGAAGCATCAGTGAAAGCAAGCATCACACCAGCAACTTGCAAAGGGCATGCACAGAGTGAGGGCACACAATGGAGCGGCAGCGCTGCCGACGATAACCACAACATCCAGATTGAGGAAAAGGGCTGATGTGTACACACAGGGTGCCAGATACTCTGCAATGGCACTGTAGAGCAAGGAAAAAGAAAATAGCAATGTAGAGACACGTGTCATTTAAGTTTGGGTAAAAGCAATGTTTCTAAATGCACAGAGGGAACAAATAAGTAAGAAAGATAAACAAGAGTCCATACAGAAGGAGCACAGTGTCAGTTTGAAGAGATCCGCTGCATGGCATAGGGAGGGAGGGGGAGACAAAGTTGCACTGCCTTTTACAAACGGTGATAAAGCGCCACCATCACTCTCAAAAAGGAGAAACGTGGCCAGAGTGGGACAGTGGGTAGGGAATTGTGAGGAACTAAACGCAATAAAGCCACTACAAGAAAGACAGCAAAGCCACTACAAGAAAGACAGCCAATGCAAATGCTCTCATGTTAATGCATGGAACTGAATATTCAGCGTGGGAGGATATAGAATTCTCCTTTGATGAGGTTCCCATCTATTGCCAGTGATCTGGACAGGGTAAGTGATGGCTGTTGATGTGCCATGAGGCACGCCTCACCTCTTGGGGCCTGGGTCAGGCGAGTACCTTTCGCTCTTATAACGCCTTTCTGCAGACCTCTAAGGAGATCTTGGTTTCTGTCTTTATTAAAACTGACAGACACCAAACATTAGACTAGAACCCCCATTTAACAAATTCCAGAAAGAAGCCAAAGCCTGGCTCATACTGAACGAAAACTAATCCCGCCAACCCTGCCACACAACTTACCTCTTGTGAATTTCCTCACGACATTCTGGCAATACTGTGTAAACATTTTCTAATGTATATATGGTGACTATATGACCTTGATAATCAGATTACCTGCAGTGTACAAACGATGTATATGAATATGCCTGTAACTGTAAATACTGTAATTCCTGTAGCAAGAAATGTGCCCAGTTGCCTCAGGACTCGGAGCACTATACAAATAAATAAAATAGAGGCAAGATACTTTCCCCAATTCAGCAAGCAGACCAACCTTGTGGTGCGCGTCTTTCAGGGTTTGTCATTAAAAACTGTACAGATTTCGCAATCTTCAAAACTGTTGAGGGTGCAACAATATCAAGACTTCATGCCAGATTTCCACGTACATGTAAGGCCACAGTTGGTACATGTTCTAATCTAGGACATGCCAAATAAAGCAGTTGTGTATAGTAAACCCAAAATGACCTTTAGGTGCGAAGGGAGTGGATCTGAATTTTGCATACCTAAAATACCCAGGCAAGGTACCAAACTCCACAGACGATACCCAAAGATGCAAGTCTAGAACAAAGACTCCGGTGTTCAATTGATCAGCAAGCCAGAAAACATTGCCTCAAAAATACAAACTGGAAAATTCACAGCAAAACGTGCAGTTCGAACCAGAGCATGGCAAATGGACAAAACAAAGACAGTTAAAAAGAAACTGCAGTCCCATCTGCTGCCTACGGTCAACTGTATCCCACAATTCCCAGCCTAATGGCAGGTAACCGTCAAAGTGGATCTATGAAAGATCCAATGACGGAGAATAAACAGTTCAAACAGGTGTTGGCAAAAGTAGGCAAGAGGATCAACATTAATACAGCCTGAAACGTATACCTCACAGCTACTAGGAATGTGGTTAGCCCTGAGGTAGGTTAAGTCTCTCTAAGCATGGGCTCAAACATTGGCCCCATCTGCCCACCTTTAAGTTGCTAAATTGGCCTTAGCCCCCACCAACGAAAATGTTGCAGAGGATGTATGGCACTGAAGAGGTTATGCAGTTCGGTTTCTACCTATAATACACCCATGGCCTCATGAAACAATCCTTCCTCGAAGTAGGAATTTTTCTGTGGCAGAAAGGTGGATAGATTAGAAAAGAAAGACGTTTTTGTCAAATAAAAAGAATAGAAACTACATCTATAAGGAACAGTGTGTCCTAAGGGAATGGACAGTTGTACAAAGGCTCTAGGGTTTATAGGACCACAACATCACCAAGACTCACTTTTTTGCATGCAAGTTTGATGTGTATAGGTTTAGCCAACACATTAGTATACGGGGAGTGGTGGGGAGAAGGTGTTGCGCAACAAGAGATGAATCTTTAATCCTTCAAATAAACCCTTAAATGACAACAAAAAAAAAAGATTAATCCCCGAAAGATTTCCTTCCTGTGATGGCCGTTAAATGAACAAATAAGTCAATTTGCCACCTCACTCATCTGCCCCCTTTTTTTTTAGAAAATAAAGATAAAATGCAATACTAGATATTTTGTTCCAAGCACTTGTACACATCCTTCTCCTAAAATCCCCGACTACAAATTCTTCGTAGACAACCTTTGGAAACAAATGGAGTAAATGATATTGCTGCCATATTATCCAAACTAGTACATATGTTACTGTAAAACAAGTGTAATGTTCTTATAACCCAAATATATACCAGAAGTGATCATTAGGAATGAACACGGCAAAATTACATGACACCAACTTACAACATCTTAGTAGAGCTGCTTTTCACAAAATCACCCCCCAATGAGATCTTGTGTTTACTCATAGCTTTTGTAAGCGGGAAACGTGAGAAAGAGCTAGAGATAAAAGCGCAGGCGCGAGAAGAATAGTAAGAAAAGAGGAGGGGAGGGGGAAGAAGAGCTAGAAGAGAGGAGACAAAGACTTCCAAGCCAGGTTGAGGAAGATTCTTATGGCCGCACGGCAGGCACTCAGGAGCCATGATGTAGAAGTGTGCAATGCTATGGTTTGTTCATCCTGGACAGCATCCAATCTACACAGCACAGCATTTAAAGTGGTTCCATACACACAGTTACCGGATAACACCATTAATGAGGAAACGCTGTGACCATCAAGATCAGTGTTGCTATGGGCTGGTGCAATTTCAGAATCTTGGAGCGAAGTTAATCATTGGGAAATGGTGACATCTGTTGCGTTAATCAAAGCCACAAAGAGGTTTTTTTGTTGTTGTAAGCCAGTGCAAAAGAATCCTAGATTGAATTCCTCATGTTGAGACAATACGTAGTCTTAATATAGGTATGCACTAGAATGAAGGCCAAAAGGTATAGAGGGCAGGAGCACATCTAAAAGGGGCTAGCTTCAGTTGAAGAGTGTGGATGCAGTAAGATAGGCCCATGAGCATCCACAAACTTCGCTGCAAAGCAGTTTGTTGTATTGACAGTTTTTGAAAAGTTAACCATGACTGTGTTGCTCTAAAAATGACTGAATGGAACGGTACAGTCCTTGGTGATGTAGCCCAACCACACGCTCTTCGGATCGGTTGGGTCAATAGTCTAAGAGGTCAATTTCTTCCTCTTCAGGCTTTGGAACTTCGTGCCTAATCACCCAGCTAGGAGTGGAGGGGCTCACTGGGTCCTGTGTCTTTTGATGAACGATAGCAGTAGAGTGGGGCTTTCTTCCAGAGGCTCCCATGTTCAAAATAAGGCCACCCACAAAGTAAGTTGTAATGAACTTTTTCACAGCAAGTAATGACTCAACGGCTGGGTGGAGGCTGAATGAGGTAGCATTTGGCAATCGGGGAGGACTGAGGGATGAGGAGTCAGATTACATGGGATTTCCAGTTTGATGTAGCTTTTTATAGTGAGTTACCTGGTGCAGTTTAAGTTGAATCTTGAAGACATGGCAGGATTCTAAAGCGGGCATGTATTGTACAGGTATGACACTCTTGGTCACCAACCAACTGTACAAAATATTTCTTGCATATTGAAAAACAAAACAGTTTTCCTGTACAAGTTCAAATAGCCGGCATGCATGCTTACCTCATGTTCAAGAAAAAGGGCTTTTAACTGCCCTTTAGACCAATACTCCAAAGCGTAGGCCAAGAGCTTCATTGATATTGTATTGATGCGCAAAAAGTTTCCAACAAACACCACTCGATTTATGTTCTAGATCAGGAAAATAGACAGTATATTTAGAAAAAAATACAACATGGTTAAGTCTTTTGAACAAGAAGAAAGTAAAATGGACCTGCCTGCCCCTCAATTGACTAATTTCAGGATTCTTAACAAATAAGAATTGCTAATCTTAACTGTGCCATGAACCAATTTCAGATTGTCAAACATCAGCACCAAACTAATATTTGGTGGGGGAATCACCCCCGTCAATTAAACGGGTCAATCATATATGGAGTTTACTTTACAATGTGGGGTTATAATGGAGACTGAATAGAATACACAAACATATACATTGCAAACAAGAGAAATCGGTCTCAAATGCCAAACGCTATATGCTCTTCATCAAATATACATATGCCTTCTTTCATTGAAAAATGTTACACCTTTAAAGTTTAAGAGGTACACAAGAAACGTTCCAAAGCCCAACAAAGCACACAAACAGGAGGAGAATGGACATTGTACAAGTGTGCCCTCACACCACTTTTAAAGGCATGCATTCCCACAGATACTGGAGAAATACAATTATTGTGAGAGAACAACCACCATTGCCTCACCTGCGCCATTTCTAGGTTTTCCCTGGAAAAAAGTGAGCCAAGACTAAACACAGTAGACAGTGCACATTGAAGTGCTTTACCCTCCCAATGGTCAGACCCCAATTAGTCAATAGTGAAAGGCACAGTTCAAAGGTAACTTGGTTTACACTGTAAATAAGCGGGCCCATGTAGACTTCTCATGTCAAGGCGTTCTTTGAACAGCTTTTACAGGTATACAGATCAGACATAGCAGGCAACCATTAGCATGAATCTACACAGTCAAGAACCTGGCGTAATACAAAATGTGACAGAACTAATGTGAAGTAGAACACAAGAAGCAGTTCCTATCCAATATTACATGTCAGAGTTTCATTCGATTCCATTGTCCAAAACAGGAGGCAAGCAGAATTACAGCAGCAATATTGGAAGCTTGTTGGTTGCTCAGATGGAAGCAGTCAACCATTGTTGAGTGTTACAAAACCCTCACTTAATAAGGGCACCCAAGGTGGGCTGAAGGAGATCAAGCTACTGGCATCCCTTTAACACACTTTGGTAGAGCATCGCCATCTACTCTTTAGTATGTCGCTCTTGAATGGCATAACTGCTGATATACCTCACTGAGAGATAGAGGAAGAACTAAATTCAATCATTTCCAAAAGACGCTTAAAGTGAGAAAAAAAGAAAATGCAAATACAAGAATCTACTTTTTAAAGCTAAACATGTAATGCTATATGACTAGGCATGGGCAGTCTACTATTGTTTGGGCAGATGATAAAACACAGCAACTAGAAAAGTTATGAATAACTGGGCAAAGATCATCAAGTATTTCAATAGCTATTCTACTGATAGAAAAAGGAGTCACAATACACAATTAAAAAAGGTGTCTTTGTAGCATTAAACAAGAGTAGGTTATTGAAAACTGGGTGCCACAAAGCATCCCATTTAACCAGAAGATGCCCCCAAAAGCGCAGTGGCTGCGCACTCAAAATCCAATTGCGGCCAATTGGTTTGCTGTCAGGTCTTACGGA
Organism: Ambystoma mexicanum; assembly: GCF_040938575.1. Taxonomy (NCBI): domain Eukaryota; kingdom Metazoa; phylum Chordata; class Amphibia; order Caudata; family Ambystomatidae; genus Ambystoma; species Ambystoma mexicanum. Next base: position 1,527,720,952 of record NC_090937.1, read on the forward strand.
CAGCATTTAAATACTTTAAAATTGGGCTAGGGGACCATTTATTCCAATTGTCCATTTAGACTGATTGTGCCACTAATTAGTTCTGATGCTTGACAACATGGCATGCCATACATTCTGTCCATTAGATAACATCACAGATCAACGGAAGCCAATGCTACACGAAGGATCCGATGGATAAGTCACCCTTCTTTCATAGCCCTGTACAATGCTGCTTGACATGAATCCTACAAGGCAGCACTGTAAAGAAGCTGAAAGCCAGGCACATTGGTCAAATGAAGGCCCGCCTCACACTGGACATGCTGCAGAAGCCTAGGTTCATTCGATGGTAAATGGAGACGAAGAGTAGAGATGCTGATGTAGACCTCCGTCTTAGCAGCAGCATTGGAAAGCTAAGCCATCATATCGGTACGAAATGCATTTGAAATTTCACATAAAAAGGACATTCAAGGCTGCTGAATGGATCTTCACACATCCGACTCTTTATTGAAGTCACCCTTTCTTCGTATATTGCAATGTACAACCCAGGGTGGAATTTTTATAAAGACCAGTTGTTACATTATAAAGACCAAGGAACAACCGGACAAAACTTTGCCAATCAGAGGGTCTGTGGCTTTGGAAGCCGGCCGCTACCAGAACAAGTACAGCCTAGCCAGTGATCTTTCTGGAGGTCAGTTAAAACTGACCAGGCTAGGCAACAACACAAAGGGTTGCATGTTTATAAAGCACACATTTGTAATGGGACTAAGCAGATCGGTTTAAAAAAAACAGTGAATCCCCAAATGTACAGATTCTACAGTTGCAAAGAACTAGATCAGAGGGACTAGAAGAGCGACATCAAATTTTAATTTGAGGAATTCTGTCCCAAGGATTTCCACCGAATGGCAAGTTAAACATTCCCCACCACATGAACTTGAAGAGGCTTTGGTGTGGTGACGCGTGACCAAGCGTGTGCTTTATACACTTGCAGTGAACTCTACTGTTAACACAGGCCTCTCTACCCCACCCACCCTTTCTTCCTTCCTTTGGGGATTTCTTAACTTTCCGTAGCTCAATAAAAGGCACTGTCGTGCGCTTGCATAAAAAAAAAAAGACTGAAAAGCAAAACATGTTGCTATCATCACTCACAAAAGAACAAGTTAAACAGTGCAAGGCTGTTGCAAGGGCCCGAACCTCGTTTAGTGCGCACATCCTCGCTATGGAGCCAATGTTGTTCGTGATGGTGATTAAAGTGGCCCTGGCGAGGTCTTCCTTACTAACAGTGTCTCTCTTTTCCTTGCTCATCATATTTCCAAAACTGTAAAGGGAGAAGAAAAAAAAAATATATAGATATAGATATAGAAACGCAATAAGGTCAGTTCTATAAAAGGAAACAAGGTTAAGGTATAAAACGTTCAGAATCATTGGGCATGCATCCAGTTATTTGCGGTATGGGACATTTTCTGGAAAAAAAACACAGAAAGGCCCATATTCAACACGGTCTTTGTTCAGAAAGGTTTGCAGATTTAGAAAGTGTGCTTAAAAAATGAATTTGCCTGATATGAAAGTCAAAAAGCCATAGTAGGGGGTCCAGTTGAGGGGAAGAAGTGGGTCTAAACCAGAGGCACACGCAGAACTGCCCTTACTGCAGTTGGATAGCTATATGGGCGAGGATGGTCCCGAGATCTTGTTTGTGGGACTCCCAATTATAGTTGGTACTTTTGCTAAAAAGAAAGGCGATCTGATGGAGCCAAGACGGTGCAAGCCACATGCAGAAAGTACATGGCTAAAGACAGCCATCTAGCATGGGGAGGTTGTGCAGGAATAGCACACTGGGGCAGGTTGGTACCGAAGTGGTTGTCAGGATTTAACATTCCACTAATCAGACAACTTCGAATTAAAGTACCAACGGTAACAGAAAATAATGATCACTGGAGGCATGGTAGGGAGCCAGGTGAATAAGGTCTGAAAAAGCTATGGGGGTAGGTACTGCTTTGTAAGCAGGTAAAGCTGACAGAGGAAAGCACATCTGGCAAACGATATCCACCCAAAGGCAAGCAGTTGTGATAGGAATAGATATTCAAGGCTGGACGATTAGGGGCACCAGAGTTTGTGGTTGAGGCAAACCAGTAACATACTCTCACCTGCTGGTTAGATTAAGTGCAATTTTCAAGGTGTCCAATAAACCGCTATTACCAATAGGATTAAAATCTCTAGCCAGTCAGGCCGTGTTCAACCTTGGCCAAAGTCACTATTTCAGTAAACACATGTTTTCTATACAAGAAAAAAATTATTCTGTATGCACAAAGCACAGGAGAGATCGCCTTCACTCGCGTAGCATAGATATAGGACAGCTCAGGGGCAATGGGTTTGTCTTGGAAGCAAGACAACACAGAGCGACAAGTTCGAAACCCAGTCCTGCGCTTAGAGACAGTCTCCAGTATTACATCACGTTGTAAAAGATGAATCAATTTATTAATAAAACAAAGTTGACCAACATTGTACAAAGCCCTTTAGTTTCTGCTACTATGTAGAATTTAAACCAAAGCGAAGCAATTGCAGTACAGATACAAGGCGATGGCATGTGAGACGGGACGCACAAATTGTGGTTGTTTGGCTTTTTACCCATTGGTCACAGATCAAAATGCTAATCCTATGGTCAGTGCCACCCACCATCTGCTAGCCCCAACGTCAAAACACCCCCTGACAGCATATCTTAGAGTTAGCTCTATGATGCAGAACATCAAATGTTGTCCTGTATAGAGCCCAAGCCTGTTATTTCTAATCCAGCTTCTGAGAGTTGAATGATTTCATTGAAGCTCTAAATGAGCTATTGTGGTAATAAAATGTCTTGACGAAGTGTGCCGTCAGCCATGTCCTCCCATCTGTTGCTGGCACAGAGGTCCAGTTAGAAAGAAGCTAAGCTAAACCCAATAATGATGGCTTGTGCATTGGCATTCGGCAATTGGCAGGCACAGACCTATACCCAGAAACTTGCATCAATTTCCAGCTATTGACGTCATTTGGCCAGGTAATAGCATTATGACAGGGCGTGGCAAATCCCACCCCTACACAATATCCAAAATAGGTGACTTTGCCATTGCTTGTTCAATTATGACATTAAAATAGATGTTCTTGAGTCTTAGAGTATACAACATAAAATAAAGTGTAAAAACGTGTGTTCCTGATCTATGTCGGATTTATAGTTACGCTGAGGTACATCCTTTGATTTATCCCCCTACAACATACAATCCCACACCATGATTCGGTCTATATTTAGAGTTGAAACTCAAAACCAAGGTGGTCCACAAAATGTACGCTGGGGATGTCACCATAGTAACTTAAAGCCATTTGGATCTGGTCTACCAAAGAAAACAAATATGCATGTAAAATCTATTTTCGCATACATACGTTATCTCTTCCTAAATATCACAATGCAATTTACATTTCCTTTCGTGTGTTGCCGCTTATCAGCATGTGTTTTTAAATATAGAACTACTAAAAAAAAATTAAAGTAAATCCAAACCTTTATAGTGAAAGAAAAACGTCCTCCACATATGAAATATTTCCTTCAAGAAAGCAATTAGATCTAAAGACAAAAAAGCTCTCCCATTCATTCATCTTAACCACAGGGCATCAGAAGGCACCCAAATTCCGGAACGTATAACTTTCTCAAACTGCCGTTGACGTCTATGGACAAGCGAAGTACATTCTAAGATCAAGCGAGCAACGTCTCTTCCGGATTAGTTTTACAAAAATGTTATTCAACGGGGATTTTAAAGACGAGGGCCTATCATTTCTAACATGTGTAGTATATTAAAACAAAATCTAGAACTAATATCTGAGAGGACGAAGGAAATTTCAAAATATTAAGCCATTGGTTAACGTAAAACAGGGCAATCATTGGAGCAGTTTTGATTTAGCAACATGAAACTTTAATCACTACTGAAATAGAATTACAGCCGGAAGAGAAAGAAACCCTGCCTCCATTGGCTGTAATTGTAAACATTGTCAATTTAGGATCTGTAAATTAAGGTCTTGGTACCCGATGATACAGAAGACATTTTTTTATCCTCCAAGAAAGAGAAAACAGACGGTGAAGGAGAAAAAAAAAAAAAAAAAAAAAAAAAAAAAAAAAAAAAAAAACCACTTGGCTATATAGAGTCGCTCACGAGTCCCAGAAAATCTTTTGTCTGTGGAAGTACACATCCAAAACCAGAAACAAGAGAGAAGAAATTCTGCAAACTTCCATTGTGAATTATTAAACATCTCGGTTTATGAAGATATCATGGACCAGGCCTCTGAGGGTTCACCACCAAAATCAGATTTTTTGCTGTTGAGACAGGATAAAATCAAGAGGAAATCATGATGAGAAAAAATAGTCGAGAATCAGCTGGTCATCTAACATTGGAGGAAAAACTGAAACATGTCTGTGGGTGTTGGTGGTCTCGTGCAGAAGGGATGTGACCCAGCAGTTCGGGCTGGACTGCTCCTTCTGGGGTGGGACCAAGCCGATTTGCATATGGTCTTTCCCTTTTTGTAATGCTTGGCAGGAGAAGAACTATAGTCCGGAGGTTACCCAGAGCTATGCCAGAGGTTACGATTTATTCTAAAACGTTCCAGCCATCAACTCTTACTTTGCTATTGGAGGAAAAATGCCTTCGGTCTGATATGCTATTTAAAAATGGAGATCCTTAGATAATTCCTCTCATGTGGGGGTGGGGGGGTGCGAAGAACAGGAATGTACAGTTGGGCTTCACTTGCAGTCAGACTGGTTTTCAAAAAACGGAGGAGAGCAGAGAGCGCAGCAGCTAGTTTTTACCATCCTCCAATTGACAGAGGTATTATAAAACTAAAAAGGGTTAAATCTCTACAGTTCCAGCAACATCGTGTCTTGCTAAAGGGGGTGGGGGAGATAGATAAACATTCAGGTACCTAAATAGTTTGATGGAAGAGGTTGCAGGTCTATTTTGATTTTGGAGAGGATATGGTCAATGGACCAATATTAAAATCGTAGCAATGTTTTGGGAATGCTTCATCATGTTCCTAAATTATGAGCAATAGACTTGTGATATAGCAGCAGTGGAGTTTTTTTGTGATAATCAGTTAGATCGTGTTCTTTTGCATTGTTATTTGATCAAGAGGAGATTGTTGATGTGATCAGGGGGCTGAGCAATTCAAAAGCGCTGGGACCAGATTCTGCATAATTTTGTTTGCACGAGTGAGAGAGAAAACTCATGGAAGTCAGCTGTAGTAGTGCTGATTTTCAAGAAGGGCAATAGAGCTGATCCTAAGAACTATTGCCCTATTTGATGTTTTGGGTAAGATCTTTGCCACCCTGCTCTTAGCCTCTTAAAGAAGTGGGTGATGTCATCGGGACATGAGGATTGTAGACAAACAGGCTTTGTGAAAGAGGTTGGGTGCAGTCTGAATTTATTGGATTCATATTTTTAAACTCATGGTTCTAAAGGAAGGGTCTAAGATCCTCATATTCTTTATCGATCTTGCACAGGCTTTTGATAGAGATATACTATGGAACTAAACACTAGTGTGGGACTGCCTTCCAAACAAGCAGCTGTACCATCAATACGAGCAAGTATGAAACAAACTGGCTTGCTCTCAAAGACGATCCCCCACATACCGAGTGAAACCGGGATGCCCATTGATGCTAGCCCGGTTTACCCTATTTACCAAGTATACATTATTTGATAGCATAATAAAAGAAATTAGGGTGCCGAATATCCTTCCTAAATATAAGTCCATATCATTGTGACCTTTATGAGAGTCCGCATGAATTTGTTTCACACAAGAGAAGTTTTAAATATATGCAAATGTTGGTGTGTAGATCGTACAATAGCGCAAAACACGAAGCATTTAATACTTCACTTCCCAGCCTCGAGGAGGTTATATCCAAGCAATCTCAAAATTGAAACCCAGTCAATAATGAGTGCATCTGAATGGTGGCATATTTGTGCTGTGGGGGGAGGGGGGGGGGGATTTAAATTCATATTTGCACCAAGATATTTTTCTAGAGTGTGATGTTAAAATGGGGAAATTGCTGGGTTTGTATTGATGTAATTGGTATATTTTATGATATTTGAAAGAATGCAATTTAAGAGATTTCAATTTAATTGTATCGTTTGTAATAAACCAGATACCAATGTAGCTACATGTTCCCCGTTTTCAATAGTGTTACGTTCCCCTTATGTTCTTTTTAGAATCCCTGGATTGTCTGACAGTACATATATCAAATTCACATTTAGTTATAGACTCCCGCCTGCCATAAATTCCCTTCATTACTAATTTCTAACAATTCAAGGCCATACAATTTAAAATCAAAGGTTGCAAGAAAAAAAACTATGTCTGGCAAGTATTTTTTATTTGAACTGTAAGCATTGGTTTTGCCAAGCAATTGGTCTTTCACCAACGCCAGCAGTTTTTTTATTCGCCATTACAAACCCCAAGCAAATTATTTTATATACCTTGTTATTAAAATGGCAGGTACATTTTTCATGTTTGCACTCGCTCTTAGTGATAATTTGGAAATCACCCCTATCAAATTGAAAACCATGGACCTTTATAAAATCACCAAAACATGTTAAACTTCTTTGCAGAGATTGGACTTATAGGGATGGAATCAAAAAGAATTATGTCATCCGCGTAGCCCAACATCACCACAGGACTGGAGTCCATTTTCAAAAAATAAAATAAAAAATAAAAAAATTATAATAAAAGAATAGGCTTAGTTAGTACTTCTTGAATATCAGACATGTAAAGACAGGGTGCCAGCATGCACCACTGACAAACCTCATTTTTAATTTCTTCTGCAAGAGATCCTCCAGCAACATCTAAACTTATCTGAAAGCTATTGTCTCAATGGATAGCAGGAGCATATTTAATAGGCCAAATGGTATTTTTCATGCAGATTCAGAAATGAGTTTAGCTTGTATACAAATTTGGACTGCTGCAGAATTGGTCAAGAGACCCGGATGTCCCTTTTAACCAGTAATTTGATTATCCGTTGGGTTGCTTTTATAGAATTCCTTATTTTGTGTTGTTTAAACCAGTTTTTATGGATCACTCTAGCCCTCATGGTTTTCCCTATTGTTAATTCGGCAATTATATCCCTTTCTCCATTCCTTTATTTATATTTAAAAAAAAATACTGGCCTATATATTAAAAAAAAAAAAAAAAAAAAAAAAAAAAAGGACGTGAATGACAATTATTCTTGGATGCAGTATCAGTAATACTATTTCTGACTCATTAAAATACTCAGGGGAACATCTAAACAACCTTTCAGAGACTCCCTAGGATCTCCCAAATCATTCAAACAGTGATTTAAAATGTATTACTGTCAAATGAGCCATTTGCAGAGCTGCAATCTACAATTATCAAAAGAGTAATTACATTTCAAAACAAAGATAGCGTGGTCACTCTTTGAAGATTTAAATCACTTTCAGTAACTGCTTTATCAACCATATAATAAATGTAGTCCATTGTCGAGTGTGAAAATAATATGGATTGAGTTGGTTGACCAGGACAGTCTCTCCAAACATTGATTAGTTCTTATTAAAATCTTATTCAATTATATAGATTAGGGAAAATTTAAAATATCCTGCACATGGGGGATGCTTTTGTAGTTCATTCCAATAAAATTAAGTTATCCAAATCACTTCTGACCACATCCTTATACTAAAAACCTCAGATTGCAATATAAATTCAGCAATAAAATATATTCTTATATTGAACACCATGACCTCCAACTAGTAACCCTATTAACATAAAAGGGGATTTGAAATTAACTAGTGGTAGCGTGGCACCCAAATTTGTTTTAACATGAGATCCCCAAAGGGCCTAGCTGTCTTGCCTTCATTTGCTTTCCGAACTCATGGTTCATGCGTGTCTCCAACTCTATACAACATATTCACCAAACCTTGTTCGATGATCTGGACCTTCTGGGTATCACCTACACTAACTATGCAGATGACAAAAAAGATTCTCCTCCCGCATTCTGGGGATCATGGCAAGGACTTGGCGCTGGTGAATAGGATCCATCTCATCATTCAGACATGGATGGCCACTCACGGTCTCTGCCTGAATGACAACAAGACAGAATTGATAATTTTAGACACCCCCTCTAACATCACTAAACTAGGTCATGAATATGCATCATTCATTAGTGATGGATAGTCTCCAAGGAGGTAAAAACCTTGGGTTTCTACCTGGACGCAACTATGTCCTTCAATAAACAAGTGAAATCCTTGGCCTCTACTAAAGCCTACACCTGCAAGCTTATCAGAGCTGGCAAGCCTTTCATCTCAAACGACAGCTGCATCATCTTGGCTAGAGCATTAATTCTCTCTAGATTAGATTACTGCAATGCTCTCTCTAGTGGCGCCAATAAAGCTAGCATCCAAAGAATACAAATACTACAAAACAACGCTCTTAGAGCTGCTCTAGGCATCAACAGAAGAGCACACATGACCTCCACCAGACGTCAATATAAATGGCTGTCCACACATGACAAGATACAGCTACAAATCGTCTCCTTGACACAAAGCATTAAACAATGCTGCCCCTAGTTACTTAACTGACAAATTGATGAGAAGAACATCCAACAGGCCTACTAGAGTTATTAATATGAATTGTCTTGTGGTTCCCGAGATTCAAACTTACCAAGATTGGCGGCAACAGTTTCCCAGTGAACTCTCCTTGCCCCACGAGCTAAGAGCTGACCAACCTTATCTACACTTAATTATATCACCTGACTGAAGGCTAGCGTGTATTGAGACAATTGCACACACTACGCTACCCATCACTGTAATTTATTGTACTTTATCGTTGGAACTAACTGTATTGGAATTTTATTTTATCTGAATGTTCATATCTACAATCTGTCTTGTATTTAACCCCACCTGTACATTTATTATGTCATATTGTTATCCATTTTGGAACTTGTAAGCCTTGCACCTTCTTATTGCTGCGCCCGGTTTCCTCTGGGTCTGGTGCGCATTAGAAATGCGCACCAAACAAAACAATCTATGATAGGCTAACAACCATGTTTCCTGTAAGTCCTCTGAGAAAATAAATATCACATTTTCCAAAGGCCTCCAAATATCCACAGAGGAAGCTTACTGAAGCCTCTAGAATTCCACTTAAGAAAAGGGAATCTTATTTATGTCTTGGGCAGGAACCCCTTTGGACAGGCAAGGCTGCAGTAACCCACAACCAGTCTTTCTGGGTGCAATAACAGTCAATATCTTGGTAGACCATCCTGGGATTGGCAGATACTGCACAAATTGATCAACGGCGAATTCGCCACATATAAATGTGGGGGGGGGGGGTGTTTTAAGTAATTAAGCAGCAAAATCTACCTGTTCTTATTTGACCAATTAGATTTGATGGAATTACCCTGAACTGACCCGCCCGAGACCTGAACTATTTAACCCATCATATTTAAACTCATAGAAGCAAACATATCCATCCAGTTTCAGTACGAAGGGTATCTATTTTTTACTAAAAAACATTGGGTAAATAACAGTCATAGCCACACTGTAAAAGAGCTTCATGCATCTCCTGCACAAGATTGAATACCAAACTAGAATAAAACTGCACTATAACTAAGCGACAGCTCCTCTTAAAATTCAATGCATTTTTAATCTTCGAAGTTAGAGCCCACAAGGACAATATATAAGAAAAAAGTTCTGTCCCTGCTTCGCGTCTGCATTTGGCCTTGGCAAACCAACTCTCGCCCCCGCACACACAGTTGTGATTGCCAAATCTTCCAGACGAGAGTCTGACGACCCCCCTCTATAACAATCTGTTTTGAGGTTGGTCCTGTTCCTTTCCTCTGTGAGGGAATGAAGGTCTAACGATCTGTGACAACACTTATGAAATCTATTAGTCGAGCCTACAACGGCCACATCCTGTTCCTCATTGCGGTAGAAGATTGTAACTCCCATTAGTCTGTTTTTTTGGGGATTACCGAGATGACTGAGGGAGAAAAGTTATGTTTTCAAAAATAAATGTCCCCGGCCCCTTCAGTTAACTTGCTACACCCCGCCCTTTTATTTATCCCTCTGCAGCTCACATCGCTGTGTGTCGCCGACTCGCTTAGTTCCTGTAACGCCATTTCCCTTCACTTCCGTGATCGGGAACCAGCGCCGCAGGGACTTTTTAAAAACTTTATTCTTTGGGAAGCGGCAGACACCTCTGCAACCGCCCCACCATCCCCTCAAGGCCACTACAGTGAACACGGGTGCGGAGGGTGCAGGGGGGGGGGGGCGAGACTCCCCTGATCTTCGTGCTCAATGAATTGCTCCGAATGGGAGACTCGAAATCGAAATTCTCAGCTATATATAATTTTCGTATAGCCGAAATGCGACAAACTCTCATTCATTTTTTTTTTCTTCTAAATAATTCTTAGGATTCCGTTTTTCTCTCGCCACCACTCCCTATTTTTCACATTCATTGTGAAAAATCCTCTAAAATGGTTCGGATTTATTTTTCTTCTTAATATTGAAAAACCTAGTCCATGATTTGGTGGAGACTGGAATTGCTAAAATAGTCCTTGGGCTATCTGCCTCTGCATCAAGAGGAGGAATTTGTATTTTTCTTCCTCCATTTTTTCCCCCGAAAAAAATCTGACTTTTCCCAATACACCCTCCATTGGTGGTTTGATTAGACTGGTTTGTGATGCCTTCTTAGAAATAATCTAGATCCGGTTAGCTGTTTATAGATATGGGTTACATTTAATGAAGGAATGTTCATAACAATATGAAATCAAAATAAAAGGAGTGTGTGACGAATCTGAGGATGTCATCCCTTCTCCCCTAGGGGGCAGAGCTCAGCTTTACTGATTTACTTATATAGCACCAGAAACCTTCAGGCATCAGGGCACACAGACACGAAGGACATTTATTAGACGGGACTGAACTTTTTATGTGGTATTCTCAGGAGAATGGTAGGTGGTGCTAGTTAACCCCTTTAAACAGTAACATTTTTAATTGGTCGTTGAAACGGTTCATATTATTTTTTTCCAGCCGGAGTTTGCTTGGAAGCCTATTCCAAATCTGTTCTGCCCTAGTCGGGAAAGCTCAACCTGATTCTCCAGCCGTTCTGAATCGGAGCAATTCAATTATTCCCAAAGTGGCCGATTTTAGCGCCTGGGTGGGGACCCAAGGAAATGTACGGGTCTTTGGATACTTAAGCCCGACCATAAAGAGACTTATGGACGATATTAGCTGCTTTGAAGTTATTCCGGGCCACAATAGGCAGCCAGTGTAGTAATTTCCCCTCTGTGGAGATCTGCTCCCTTCTCGGGATGCCCTTAATGATTATGACTGAGTGGTGGTTTTGGAAAGTTTGCAATCACTGGGTACATTTATTTTTAGCCACAATCGGCAGGAAATTGCAGTACTTACAACTTCCTTGCATCCGCGACTTCAATTTATTATAGTAAATAGCCCAATAGTGTTCATAGCAATCTGTTACTTAATGATACCACAAATTCACGAATTGATCTTAGCCTACATGTGTTTCAGAACATAGGGCATGAAAGTAACTATCCTATGGTGAGCTTCTTTAGGGATATTTCCTTTCGTTCATATTACAGCTGGTGTCTGGCAGCCAGCCATGTTGGAAAGGAATTTGGAAACATTAGTTGGTGTTAAATGAAAATTAATACTACAGCAATATATTGAACACAGTAGCTATGCATAAAATTAATTCATGAAATCATGAATACTGCATCAATTAAAATGAAGAAATACAGTGACATCAAAAAAGTTTCATTTTAAACATCAGGAAGTTAGATGTCACAGGACAGATTTGTGGGAGCGCATTTAAGAAAATCATTATGGCACTGGAGATGCTGTGTATGCGAAAATGGCAGCGGGATGAGAAAAGAAAAAACAGAAAGGGGAGAGAATTCTGAAAACGTTCGGGCCCGATGTGTGGTAGAAAGAGAGGGATTTCAGGGAAGTTAAAGGCAGAACACAGCCAATCAGTGTATTTTGGCGAGTACATAAAATGGTGGCAGGGTACCTATGATAAATATTTTGTATAGAAATAAATTAAATCGCATGGGAAAAAAACTTGGAAAAAATACTACATTAGTATACTTGTGTCCGAGTAGTTATCCAAGTAATATCCAGTGTATATTAACTTGTATAGCACATTGGAGTTGGAGTGGTGGCGTTCGGATCAAAACACATTTTTATTACAGATTTAAACATACATCTGACTTAAGTTTCCCCAAGCAGGTGGTGTGGAGATGCTACTATAAGCTACATTTCCCAGGGACCTCCTGCCCTGACTGTGCCATCAAATGAGAGTTGCATTATTCAGGGACTCCTTGGAAATGGTTTTCTAGGAATCGTACCCAATGATTGTGTGGGTGAAAAAAAACCCAGTTGTATTTTCACTATTGGCAAGCTCTAATTAAAAAAAAAAAATAATAAAATAAAATAAAAAAGGGGGCGTGGGGTTGACCAAAGCCTTCAAACCCCCACCCTCCACTTACTTTTATGGCTCATGATTTATGATGAAACTGATGACCGGCAAAATCCTACCTTTGGATGTTGGCACAATGATATTCTTACAGAAAATGGGACATGGCAATTTGCACAAAAGGTAAGCAATTTTCATTTAAAATTTAAAACAATCTGCGATTAAAAAGCTTGCATACCTTGATGCTACAGCGTAGCCTGGCAATCCAAAGCGGTCATAGTCTCCCCCATAAATATCTCGCACCAGTTTATCGACTTTAGTGCTGTCTCCGTTGGATGCCATTTCAAGAGCTTCTTCAAATGTTGAACAGCCAGTAAGCAGACAGCACAAGCCAAAGAACGTGCCTCCCCCAAGACTAAAAGAAACATGAACGTAGCAAAATTAGAACATTCAAGCAACAAAAACAACAGTTTCTGCACTAACACCTGCATTTCACCTATGGCTTTATAGGACGAGTAACACGATTGTAAAATCTAGAGCCCTTACCTAGTCCCAGTTACCCGCTTATAATTGTCTTTGGAATACACAGCCAAGAAGCTAACCCCTGAGCCAATATTCACCAGCAGAAGAGGGTATGGGTTCTCCAGGTTGTAAGCTATCTTCCGACACCCAACAGGGTCTTTTGGGTTTTCAAGGTAGTAACATTGAGACTGTCCATTGAAGCCAATAGAATCGATGTACAAGACACCTTTGATCAAGCAGTCCAGTTCATCTAGTTTGTGCAGCTGAAGATCACTGACCTATTTACGGGGAGAAAATACAAGTTATTGTACAGAAACCCCACACATTTCACAAAGCAAATGTGCTACCTACGTTCACATGCTGCTATAGATTAGCCTAGTATTACAGTTTACAAGAGATCAGAGACAGGAGTTTACTGTAAATTAAAATAATCTCCTACACACTCACGTTTTAGATGATGGAAAAAGAATGACTTCTCTTTAATAAGACCCCAAACAAGATGTTTTTCAAATGCATACATTTCTCTAATTATATCTTGGGCTAGTTATTCCATTTCTTTAAATCCCAGTAGGCTTTACTAATGGTACATGGACTAGAAGGCAGTTTGACGCTTATCCAAAGGACTCGGCCCCACCTTATTTGTCGACAACTATTATGAGGTGGACAGGGTTCCCCCTTTTTCCAAGAGGTCTCGAAAATATTTGGCTAGAACAGTGCCAAAATAGAAAGCAGGAAGTACTTTAATAAAAAAAAACAAAAAGTAAATCTAGCTTAGTTTGGAAGAAAGAAAAGTGACGATTGATTTTTAATACGAATTTCAGGAAACTTAACAGTTGCTAACTAGCATAGAGCAATGTTCTTCAAATACCCTCCAAATTCACCCATAATGCCCCCTACTACAGACAAACGACCCTCAGACAAGGGCTAAATATAGAGACCCCTCAGGTGGTAGGAGCTCCATCAACCTCCCAGGCAAAATGGCTGGTGTCTGAAAAGATTTTCACTTAAATGGTTGGGGGTAGGGACGGTAACCAGAGTTGGATTAGGAAACATAGGTTAATATTTAGGAAAATAACAGAAAGTGATGAAAAGCTTATTTTTCCCAAACAAGTATCACAATTACAAGCTGAAGACGCATACTGTGAGAAAATCCTCTTCAAATTTGTAGGCTCCACCTCCTGTGGCACACAAGGATGTGTGAAGGCTTGAGAAATGTTTGTCTCTGGCCATCTGGAGAAAGGTAGGCATGTCATGGGTCGGAAAACGGATAAAGTGGAGGTTTCCTTTTCGCCCGAACATTGTTAAGTCCTTCAGTTCAAGATGCACATCCCGAATACCTGTAAGCCCATACGCTACATTGGAGGTCAAATACTTTCGGATGGTCTTCAGGTTGTCCACCTCCTCTTGCTCTTCCTCTGCCGTGATATCTTTTGGTTCAAAGTAGACCAGCTTAACCAGAGTCCCTCCAATATCCAAGCCAAACCAGGGAAAAGCTAAAAAACACAAAACAGTGTATTTCTCATAATGGAACAATGACATTTGGCAGTTGAACACGTTGATACTAGCACGTATTTGCTTCTCCAAGTCTAAAAGTTAATAATGTAGGATGGAAGCACAGAAAGATGAGACCAGTAACAAGGCCATACCCCGGCCCCAGTGTAGAGCACCCAAGTAAGAGGAGAGAAAATCAATTAAAAAAGGATGTACTTCCCACAAAAATAAACACACACGAGTCATATTAAGCAGTTAACACTTGCTCAGAGGTCTGGGATTTAATGACTCAACTACTTTTCCTTGAAGGGTTGTGCGGGGCATATAAACGTTCTATATCTTTAACTTTGCTTGCAAAGCATGATTTTAGAGTACAGACATCCAGTAAGTAAACTCAATTACTGCTTTAATATTGTGCAACATTATAAAGGTTTAGCGCCCCTTCCTAAACAAAAATGACTGAATATATAAACGAGGCGCAAAAATGGCAAATTGACATTAGACAACTCTTTAGAGACTTAGAGCTAGGTAGAGGTCTAGGCCAGGGTGCAAAACGCATTGGCTAGTGAAACTGGACCCAGCGAGTAAGAAATGGTGTGCTATGTTTTATGTATGGAATTGAGGTTGCAAGTGAGTAGGCTATGACTTGGTTGGCTCTAGCAGAGATAATGTGTGGGGTTTTGAGGGGGAGAGGGGCAGGAAAAGTGGGATACCTAAAAAAGTATGCATTGTTTATACACATGTTTTTTTAAACGCAATTGCACCCCAAAACATAATAGCTGCATAATATTCAAATGTATAGCACTGTACCATCAACGGGCATAGTACTTTCATAAACAGTTCCCCAGTTAGCGTTCAGTTAGTTCACAATGTGCCAACCTGGCATCTTTTATAGTTGATCAAATCACTGTGCAAGCATGGGTACAAACACACCCCCACAATGTTCGTTCCACAGAAAAAGCAAACTACAGTTTACTAGACAGATATGCTGGCCCTAGAGAAGACACAATTTCTACATACTGCAATATATATATGCAACTACTTCGGATCAACCACAGGCAACGGTGATTCTCTGTGCCTGAGCAATCTCTCCTTGCTATCGAATATTTAATTCGACATGCTTATTGGGGATCTAGCCAAGATCCTCCCCTCAACCACACCACAATTCGCACAGATTATGCCAACATTGACAAGAGGGATCATAAACTGACGGTCACATGGAGGGCAAACACAAAGATTCTGATGTTGATAGATCCCCAGTCATGTAGAGTAAGGTGGGAGGTCAGTGTAGCCTGTGGACGGGGATGCATTTAAATATGGTTCTTGCTAAGACACCCACTCAGGGAGGAATCCGGATCCTACGCTTAGAAACCACTCGCTGGTATTAAGTGTCTTATAAATTAACAATTGAAATAAATAAACATCACGTGGCCTATTGGAGGGGGGAGGGGTGGTCCTAATCACAGACCATGTCACCCAGTATTAATAGGACAGGGTGAGAAGCTCAGTGCCAATTAATTTCATGGATGTGGGTGTCCTGATGTTGATGGCTTGCTTTTCTCTAAACTGGAAACAGCACAGCTGAGAAAAACTTAGGGTGGCGGTGTGGAAGGGAAGAAAAGCATGCATGGAGGTAGTGCACACAGTATTATTATATTATTACACATGAAATTTGTCTAAATAGTGATTGCAGAAAGAGCGTCAAGCACAGCATTCTCATTTCAAATAATAAAACAGAGTGCTACTACTGCGAAACTCTTGGAAACGGAACAAAGCTAAAACGGATCCAAAAAAATATATTCTCAAAGAAAACTGCAACACACACAGCCTGCCTGACCATCGGTAGTAAGTAGAAAGGTTAATGTAACGAAGGCTACGTTTTACACACATTGAAGACTAGCTCAGAGGGAATCAGGGAGACGTAAGCATTTTCTGTTACCACTTAAAATTCAATGGGATGGACACGGATGTTGTTCAAATGGGCGGATTAAATTTGATGTTGGGCAAGTCAGGCTTGCTTCAACACCTGCTTTTCAACGTTTCCGACAAAATTCATTTTAAACCCTTGCATCGTCTCGGCAAAATAATGTAAATGATTCGAAAACATTGAAAGAAAGTCGTTAATAAAGCCTAAGATGTTCTACTTCATACAAAAGTTAGTCTTAAAGAGGGTTTAAAGTGTAGTTTTCAATAGACCATTAAGTTTAAGCGCTGGGCAAGAAAAGAGAAAAATTGCTGCTTGCAATGAAAGTCACCTCCGTGGCGAGATTTTGATTCCATCAACCATAGCACAAGACGCATGCCACCTTCACATTTTTACACCAGGGCGAAGAAACATCCTGCCCCTAACAAAGAAACAGCATGTCACAAGGTAGAAACAGCATGTTCATTATTAAACAAGATTCAGCCTAACAGACCTGCAACCACCCACTGCTGTCAAGCCATCAGATTGGGTCCATATAGACGGAAAGTGACTCCCAGCCGTTGAGCCAGTCTTACCCCAAGGCTCTCATCTGTGCCCGTCTTTGCCCACATTGAAACCATCTGGCCAGGGAAGAACATCGAGCCTCCAGCATTTCCAGCATGCCTGCACTCATTCCAGTGATCATTTGAAGATGGCCGACGAAGAAAACAACAAGATTCGACTTGGGCCTAACAGCCCTGCAGCGAGTGACCACTGCCGAGGCATCCGATTGGCTCCCTGTAGAAGGAAAGGACTCGGAGCCAGAAGGCAGAGCCAGCCTTACCCCAAGGCTTCACACTAAGGCTCTCCTCTGTGCCTGTCTTTGCCTGTCTGGCCTCTGGATAGGGTCCCAAGCATGTACTTGATGCCTGCCCTGCTGCAAGGCTGTGGTGCCTGCTGCTCTTACTCGTCTCAGCGTGTCTCTGCATGGCTTCACATACTTCAGCACCAGAGTTCACCATCATAACTTTTGCCTTCTCGCTGCCTTCAATGTTGCACTGACAATACTAAAACAATCTTTTCATTATCATCGTCACCGTATGCAACTATCTTCATCACCTTAAAGGGTAAGACGAACACGGATTCTTCTCTCGTTCCCGATACGCCACTTTGCATGGTCCTACAATGTCTGCCTATCCGCCTCCGTCCCTGTTACTCGGACGGCCCCCTTCAAGGCCTACTAACCATCAGCTCACCTTTTGCACATAACTCAACCATGCCCATTCTTCGCCATTACGGCACCTTGCTACACTCCCTTTCCTCCCACCCTCTTTGATGTCATACACTGAATCCTCTCCTCCCACACTATGATACTGCTACCTTGCCACCCAATTGTATTACGTGATGCAGGCTTCCCCTCGCCCCTTTTACCCTCCCATGCCTCACTCTACCAACACCATCTGGCGCCTCACACCATGGTGCCGCTGTAACTGTTGTAGTCGGCATCCCAATGATATAACTGTATACGTAACCGCCCACCAACTCTGAAACCTTTACCAGAATGTGTGCCTTCCTGTCTCCAGCACTTTTAATCCCGATGCATCCCCTCACGCCATGAGGCGTGGCATTGCAGGTCTGTGTGCTTAACTAATTGTGTTATTGTTCTTGGGACACAGGTATCCTCCATTGACTTTCATCACCTAGTTAGGCCTATATCATGTCGCATCATACATATGTGTAACTGTACACATTTGTCTTGGAGGATAGCTCATGGGCAACGCGCTTGCTTTGGAAGCAAGACAAGGTGGAACAACACTGGTTCGATCACCGGGTCAGCGCTTAGAAACCTCTGGGTATTAAGCATGTTATAAATAACCTATCATATCATACATTTGATGACACTTTGTATGAAGCACTGGGAGTGCCTCTGGGAGCCACATTACAACGCTATAGTATGAAAGGCCGACAACAGTAAATAGAGAGCCACCTGGGGTTGAGCACTCTTGACAGCTGGTAGAGGACAGAGTAACATGAAGAAAGTACAGGGATTGTGCCGAGGGTATACCCGCAATGTAACACTGCCACAATGCATTTTTTAAAAGTTAAAAGTTTAAACAAAAAAAAGTTTACATTGGCCAAACGGCAGAACACCAGGTTATGAAAGCATTCGTCTCCACCAACCGTGGGTAAATGAACCAGGGATGATAAAGTGGGTGACATCTGAAAAAGGCATAAGGGTGCTTAGAGCACAATATGCAGAGGATGAGGGTTCTTAATCCCTGTGAGATGAATTTCTGGATGCAATTTTGACGTCACCTGATTTGATGCCACTCCCCCCCCCCCCCTCATGGTGGGCGAGCTGAGACAGGCAACTGTGAAGTATGCTGGGAACTGTACAGCTAGTGTCCGTTTAGCACAATTAGCACAAAGGCTGTGGCATAACGTTTAAGCTTAAAGGAATGGTCCGGTCAAAAAAATTTTATTGGCCCTACGGGTCGGCCATGTGTTTTTAAGCCTAAGTCGCTCGATTTTAGAATTTCCTATGGACCTTACCCGAGTTTTCGTCCATTAAACACGCGAAAACAGGAAGTAGGGCGCCGCCATTTTGTGATAATCCTATCACTGGCCGCATCGCTCTGGCTGATCTGCTTTTGCGGCACTAAATCATATCCCCCGGCCCTGAGCCTGACATTATCAAAACATTCATATTCCCCGCCTCTCTCCGTGACGTTACTTTGCTGCGTAGGCAAACGCGCCCAGTCGTCTTCTACGCGACTTCACACAGAACCCAGAACCCAACACAGATCAACTCACAACACAGCGCGCCACAATTCGGAGTATGAAACTGTACTTTCAAATCAAACAGCAACACAGTACATTTGGTAAAGTACATTTATTAACATTAAATGTTTATAGAATATTCAGCAATTGGCATATCAAATCGGAAAGTGATTTTTTTTTCTTTTCTCTCTATCCGCAAATCCTGTTCCGTTTTATCGCGAGTCACGCGCTGTTTCTTTATGGTACACACGGTGTTGGTTTTCGTTAAAAGAAGCACTTTGGTCGCACGGTGAACCGCAAGGCTGGTCCATCAACTAGGCACTAGGCCAGCGTAAAGGTTGATATGTTGCTTCTAGCCGCTAGTACCGCGTAAGGGCATATGGCCGCTTGGCAATCGTCCCATAAGATCGTCAAAGTGGTGCAGTTGTTTACGATAAGCTGCAGCTGGCGGTTGAAAAAACCATCTGCTGGGGTCTGAAACTGGTGGCAATAGCAGTAGGGTACGATATACCCGTTTTGAAAACATAAAAATTATAATTAGTCTCGCCAGCCGATCTTTATTAATATTATTCATTTTATTTATTACGGCCGATCTGAAACTATTTGCTTTCAAGGATAGTGCAATGGAATATGTTCGGCTCTAAAATCAATGTGAAAACTAACAAAATAAATCGAGGTTAACACACAATGAGAAACGACTGTTTGTCTACACGCATGTGGAATGTGGACCTGAATGCCCATGTGCCCGGTACAAAGACGATCCCACAAACGTTTTACTTGCTCTTCATTCATTCATCCATTCATTAATTCTTCATTCCGGTATAAAAGCGTCTAAAGAGTTAGTTACATTATATTTGCAATTTCCATTGTGTCTCTGCGTAATGCAGTCCGTAAATCGCACTGCTCTTGAGAACGGTTTTTCGTATACTGAACTAACATGAAACTAGTTTCAGCATTTTTTGCCTCATCGTCTTTTACGTTATTGCACCCCTCCTTCAAATGAAGTCCTTTCGGCATGGTCCCTGTCTCTCAAGGTCAAAAAACAATAGAACCTTATACTACCAGTGCGAGTTGTGGGCCTCTTCAGGCCGCCAGCTCAAAATCAAAGCCGCTGACCTTCACTCTAAATGAGCATACATTCTTCCTTTGAAAACATCCCGTGTAAAGCCATCTTTGAGAACTTCGAATCCATCTATGTACTAGGCCTCAATGTGCAAATGCAAACTGGCTTCTCTCCCATCTGCAACGGCTCACTTGGCGCGTTCTGAGGCCCCCAATTTTGTCCTCGTTGTCCGCGAGCTTTGCAGCCCTAGAGAACCATAACTATGGAGACATTGACTTTTTGGAGGAAGGTCAGGGAAAGTATAACGTACCCGAGGAGTTGAGTTGAAAGTGAGATTTATTGTTTGTTTTATTATTTGCAATACGCAAGCCTCCCCTCGGTTAACAGTGCGCAGCATTTACATGAGATTGCGAAACTTAGTTACAGCAACAAAAATATATACATACACATATTGACAAGGTCAGCGATATGAGGTGAATAGAGAGAGAAGTCAAAGATGACACCCAGGTTGTTCGTCACCCAGGATGGTGAAGGGAGGGGTTAGGGTTAGCATACTTTGTATGTACACTGTACAATAAAATTTATTTACAAAAAGACAATCATATTACAACTATTTAAACCGGGATTTGTACTTCACAACCAGCTCTGCTTTGGGTGGACATGGCACAGTGGCAATGTATCAGTGCTCTGCACAGAAAACATTCAAAATTCCATATCTGTGCTTCTAGAGTACAGCAACAATAAGGCTTTTTACAAAGTCGAAGTCCATTTCCTCATAGACTGGTTTGATCACCCATTGCTTACTTCTTTTAGAAAACACCTTAGTGTAGCGAGGCATCCTTACATTATGCGTAGTCCTAGATTGTTCATGGCAGAGATTCTCGTTATGGGCCAAGACCGCAAGTAGAGTCCTATGTTTCATGCCCTGTATGATGAAATGCAAACGCTTTGGCCTGTACTTTATACAAGGTTCCACAATACTCCATATTGTGGAACACCTCCAAACCTCCTGTGTGACAGAATTCTGTCAGTCCCCTCAAATCTCTTGATAGTGTTTTATCGAAAACAATCTTCTCAGTGGCTTTGTGTGTCGGTGAAGATGGAATCAACCACTTCTTCTTCCTTGCCTCCTCTGGGGACAAAGGGCCATGTTCACATTGGTGGAAATGTAGGTTTTCTGACCAGCGGTGAACGTTGGTACAGTGGTGCATCAGTGACCGCCATTTTTCAAGTAGTATTTCCACTGACGCTTCACAAGTTTTGGAGCTCCACCAAAGATGGTTGCTGACAGACTGGGACCACTGTGAAATACTTTCCAAACCTTTTTTTTCCCTGTAGCCGAGATTTTCTTATTGATTGATTTAGCAAGATGCCATACATCAAATTGATGTTTAATATGTGGGAACTGCTCCCTCATTGTCTTGGCAATTGAAACGTGTCTGTCCGTGGCTATGTGGTCGATGTGCATTCCCCTCGATTGTAGATATTCCACTGATTTTATAAATCCTAGTTTCTCCATGGCCACTGAGGATGTACATTGTGTTACCTGCACGACCACCGAACTCACAATTTTCTTACTATCCATGCCTTGAAAGTGGTAGGTGCAGTACTTGGCAGAAAATCCAGGGCTGTCGCACTGTCCATCGCCGGCTAGCCTGAATCGTTTCACTTTGAATGTACTTGCTAGAGACAATTGTTCAATTTTCCAAGCATCACTAATAGCCAGAAGCAGATAATCATGTTGGTATTAGTAGTACTGCGTTTTAGAAATGAAACGAAGTCCCACAAACTAAAAGAAAGACTAACTTTCTAAAACTGGAGCCACTAAAAAGTGATGCAGCTGCACACAGTAGATTGCCTGCTGGCAGTTTCCCCAGCATTGGTTGTGCAGACCATGAGAACGTATGATTTAATCTACAGGCGGCATGCATTTTGACGTTACTGCCTTGTTTTTGACGAGTTCCATAAATCAATGGCTTCCCACATACTTTCCCTCTGACAGAATGCCCACATTTCAGCATACTTATAATATCCATCAAACAACTGTCGAATACTATGTATTTGCCCTCTTTCATTAGACTGTCATCCGGCATCACACTTGTTTCGGACTGCATCGTTGAGGACATATCAGCAGCATTGAAAGAAATATCGCCGATATCAGGTTCTGATGCGTCAGTGAATGCTGCTGCTGGTTCATTCTCTGTCATTTCAACATGTGTTACTTCAACATTGATGGGAGAACACAACAATGTCGACAGCTTTTTTGGTGGCAATTTTTTGGCGGGTGTAGATTGTGTGAATTGATCTGCGACTACTTCCGAGCTATCCTCAATAGATTCAGTATCATCTTCTTGTGTTGCAGTCGCACTGTAGCAATGGTCCATTACAACTTTACTGGATTCTCCGGACACATTCATTTCATGTTCTGGCCATTGGATATTAGCATCTCTAGTCTCAACACGCGGCGTCTACATTAATAGTTCCTCCATAGTGTAAATGGTGGCAAGCAACAGCTCTCATTCGCTTCACTGTCTGTGTATGTATGTATAGTTCATACACCCACGGGTAACTAGAGGACAGATTGGAAAAGGGATGTTCAGTTTAAAGTATAGTACAATTGACTGGAAAAAACATAAAATAGTCCCCAGCACAAAGAAAGTCTAAAGTTATGAACTGTTTGTAACTAACCTTATTTTTGTTTCTTTTCTTTGCAACTTTCTTGACTCGACCTTCAACATCTGCACGCTGTAGCTCAGATTCGTTTCCGCACCTCTTCCCTTCCTCTTGCGCTGCAACGACTATATTTTCTGTATCCGCATAGACAGCACGGAATGAGGCTCCATCGAATCCCTGAAACATAGTAGTTTCATTACTATATATCACAATATTGATAACATAAAACACACGTGAGGACGAACACACAGGTACATCTCAATAGCTCAACACGAATTAAACATTGTTTAGAACAATCAAACGACAAGTATTCGAGCTCTGATGACCTAGTTCCATGGAACTGTCAGTATCCATACCTCTGGCTCTGCATGGACTGCCATAATTGTATTGGAGAGGAGGCATCAGCAACTCCCTGAAACACAGTACTTGCGTTAGTATGGTTTTCAATATTGTAAACATAACACACACTTGGCGTCGACGGCACAGGTACATATAAAGAGATAACCACAAATGATGCATTGTCTAAAAGAATCAAGGGATATTTAAATATGATCACATTTAATCGACTTATTTCTCAGATTTCTTTACATCTGCATCATCTAAATGGGATCTTGTGATTGTAGTGGAAGCTCCATCGTCTCCCTGAAACACAGTACTTGCGTTAATAGGGAAGAAAGTATAGCAAATGGAATCACATTATATGATCACGCTCGATGGAGCTGTCAGTATCCATACCTCGTGCTGCTGAAGAATATCTATGGATGTTGTAAATGTGGTGCGCTCTTCCGAAAGCTGTTGCAACGATTCGTATCCGCATGGTCCCGCTTCCACTTCCCCTGGAATTACTTGAATGACAGGCTCTGCATCAAGTGCGTGGGTTGACGCTTCAACAACTGCCTGAAACATAGTATTTGCATTAGTAAGGATTACAATATTGAAAACACAACACACACTTGGGTCGACCGCACAGGTACAGATCAATGGCTAACCACGAATGAAACATGGTGTAGAACAATCAAACGATAAGTGTTCCAGTCCTGATGATCACGGTCGATGGAGCTGTCAGTATCCATACCTCGTGCTGCTGAACATCATCTAGGGCTGTTGTCAATGTGGTGGACGCTTCAGCATCTCCCTGAAAGACAGTACTTGCATTAGTATGGATAACACTAATTATAACTGAAAACAAACACCAGAGGACGGCAACTAAGGTGTATATCAATTGGAAAGCACTAACCAAACAAGTGGTAAAATAAGTAGAAGATACATAAAAACTATTACTTGACATGCATAAAACAAGTCTGTCGCGGAATAGCCAATTATTATTACCTGATACGCGCTAGAAGTGGTTGATAACTGCGGGCACGTCACGGATGTAGAATGTTCTTGCTTCAGATTCAGTGGATAGTCAAGCAGTTGTAAAGGTAAATTGTTTGATAATGAAATGCAAATATTAAAAAATTGCCATGTAAACTGACAGAATACTTGAGAATAATGCTATTGAAAATTTGCAATATAGCACAGTTCCCTGTGCTTATAAATAGATTTCCTTTGGGGGTTATAAAATCAAAAAATAATTTATTGATAAATGCCATTATTCAAAAAGCTATACACTCATATCAATATCGAAGTATTACAAGGGACACAACACCTAAAATATCAATGAATCCATTCGGCTACCTACACACTACCGCAAGGCCTAAAGCTAAATCTGGACACTTGACTCAGCAGTGGCGGAATGTGGACAAATAGAGTTGGAATAGCGTTTGCGAGCAATTTGTGTCGTTCGCCGTTTATTCTTCTTTGTTACCCAAGATGTGGCATACATGTTCGAGGAAAAGTGACGGCTGCAGATGCGGTATCGATCACCCCTCTTGTCCTCAAAGACTTGCAGGACTCTACTTTCAAGCTCTTCCGGTGGATAACCGCAATGTCTGACCCATTCTCTTATTCGATCAACAATTTTAGGGAATACATGCATTGTAGTGCCTTCAGATTTAGCATGGGTCTTCGAAGGGCAACTGATAATCGAACAGGCAGGCATTGTTGAAAATTCTGAAAAGTAAATATCTATATTATTATAAAACCTTGATGAATAAAAATGTCATAAAAAAGTAAATGAACTATACCATGTTCAATGCAAGGATTGTTTTGGTCGCCGGAACTATACCAGTTCATCATGTGCGGCTTAGTATTTGCCTAAATTACAGAAATGTTTTAAATGATGTGACTAAACTCTGAACATGTGACTCGTCCCTTGGATGTTCTGTCTTAAACGAGAAGGAAACATGCTTACATTATAGACTGGACCCCCGAAGGATGCAATTCGATGACAATTGACACAGATGAAAATAAATAGATCTATTGATAGCATAACAATTGAAACTCAAGTAAAGTCAATGACCATAACACTATTGGGTACTGTAATCGCAAATAGATAGAAATGTAAAAATGACCGAAATATGACTAGGATACATGGCCTTACCTTGACCAACAAACAGTTGGATTCAGCAGGCCGAGCAGTATGTTGCAGGAGAACAGGTAGATGGCCACAGGTAGCACACTGACGAGTTTGCTCGAAGCGGTAACAGATAGCACGGTGATGAGCAGATTAGCATAGATCTCAGTGCTTCTCAGGTAGAAGGTTCAGGAGTTGACTTGCAAAGCACAAAGATGTTCTCATGAGACATATCAAGTGGTTTATAAAGTATTAGAAACAGGGGTGTGTTTGTGAATGAATGACGTGTGTATGTCGTGGTATTATGTGGTTTGCAGGGGGGCGGCCTGCCTCAGAGGAGGTCTGCCTGGGGACACGGGGTCTGAGGAGGCCATGTGAGCGATGGCCCCTGGACGTGGGATACCTTTTGAAGTATACATGCTGTTTGGCACCATGGCCATTTGCGCCCGTGACAGCCCCCCATGCCAGTGCTCATCCCCGGGAGCGAACCGCCTTTGATAGAGGGGGTGGGATGGATGGGCCTGGGGCGTGCAGGCAGGTGTGTGGGAGCGAGGGGCCATCAGGCCCCTCTAATCCTTTACTTCTCAGTAGAAACTCGGCCCAAGTGCCTCCAGTAGTGGGCTCGCTCCTTGCTCTTATGTGATGATAACTTTGGTTGACATTCGCGTAGATGAGACCACTGAGCAGGACACGGGGCATCCATTTTTGTACCCCCCCTTCCACTCCATCTTGGTGACCAGGCCTCACCGCGCAGAGCACATGGCCCCCCACCCTCGTTCCCACTCTGACTGGAAAACGCCAGAGGTATTTGCAACAGCTAATAAATGTAACACATCACTCTTCCTCTGAGATCACTGTCCTGCATGTGAACCAGCCTGAACTAAGCACATAGCTCGTTCATCTCCACAAACGTGTCCTTGCCCACGCACCCTCGCCAGTGGTAACTTACTGCCATTCTGACCCTGTGTCCCTGAAAGGTATTCTCTTCATGTGCTAGACCGCTGACCACGCCATGATGCCCACCTAGCAGATTCCTAACTAACATTAAACCCCTACTGCAGTATATCGTTGCCCATCAATAACAAATGCCACATACCGGAGATTCTTGTGAGCACAGACCCACACTTCCAACAGTGTATTATAGTGGTCAAGACCCTTAACCCAAGGCCTGTAAAATCCAATGTTAATTGATAGTATATGTGACTTTTATAGAGACATAACCGACTGAAAGACTTTGAACAAGTGTTATTTAGTGCATGCATTATTGAGAGTATATTATGTTAGCTTAGATAGTGACCACCCTGCTTCACAGCGACCTGATCTTCACCCATTCGGAGCACAGATGTCTGATGTCCATCCTTGAATGGAGACACACTTGATTCATTAAAAAAAAAAAAAAAAAAAGAAAAGAAATCGAAACAACCGTTGGTAAAATATATGTGGTGTTTTATTTTGTATCTTATTTTGATGACACAAACATACAAAACTTTACACATTGTACAGGTCAGGTTGCAGCACACCAAGAGAAAATCCCCTGTACTGAGCGCTGTCACTGGGGAAAGTTTCTCTTATGGCACGAACGGCACAGGCGGGTATTTTCGAACGCGGTGTCGAAGCCTCCCGTGAAGCCACCGTGTAAAGGAACGATAGGCCACCAGCCTGTACCACCTGTGAAAAGGAATGAAACAAACTGTTTTTAAATGACCAAGATAAGTTTAATAAACGTTTGTTGTCAATGACAATTCTTGTAACTAATGGCATTCTGCTCGGACAAATGCTATCTAGACACTGCACACTATTGAACGACTCATGCGTTACAATGATATGTATATGTAATTTTGGATATAGTAGAAGACCATGAAATAGAAGTGGCATGACAAGCAGAGTATTGTTAAGTTCAATAATCACCAGGAACTCAGTAGTGTACCACCAAGAAGTCTTTTATTTAAGTCTGTGGGACGACCCCCGGGGGGAACTCAACCACCGTCCACAGCCTTGTCTTCTCTCCAATCTCACCCCGTGCTCGGAACCTGGAACCCCTGAGGTTGAGGATCCACATTCCAAGCGCACAGACAAACTGCAACATACTAACATTATAATATGCAATAACTCTGGGCAACCTGTTTCCATATATATGTAACATTGATATCCTAACACCTCCTTCCTTTCCTTGAACTAATAATTGAAAACAATGTCTAAACATATTTGCCTGAAACATATGTGCTATAAACTTAAGATAGAGTAGAACTCTGAATAAGTGAAATGTCTTACATTGTACTGATAATATTATATGTCTATCAGTGATGGTGGTATCCGTGACCCTATATGCGATTCCATCACTCCCTTCCATTGACGAACTTTGCAATTGCTACTCTCTCCTTGTTCCAAATACCACCACCTCTGACCAATACTGATGAACCTAAATCTTTTACCACTTGTTTAGGCTCAGAATATAAAGATGCTCCTTTACGAACTTTGGTAGGTAATTTGATTTTGATCCAATCACCTTCATTAATCTTAAATTCCTTACAACAATTTTTTTGATCATATCTTTCCTTAGATTTAACTCCTGCTTCAAACATTCTACTCCTCACTTTTTCCACATCCACACCAACCATCTTGGATTTTCCCATCCATCCTGGACATAGATGTGAATTAGGTTTCCTACCTCTCAAAATCTCAAATGGCGTTAATCCTGTGACACTATGAGGTGTTATTCTATACTGGAATGTCCTTTCCATCGCTGTCCTGAACCAATCCCCACCAGTTGCTACCGCAATCCTTATGGCTTCCATCAATGTCCTATTGAAGCGTTCAACGCAACCATTACTTTGGGGATGATAGAGAGAGGTGTTTGCCTGTTCAATTCCATTCTTATCCAAAAATTCTCTAAATTCCTTGGATACTAATTGGGATCCATTATCCGACAAACATTTTCTAGGAAAACCCTCTCTCCAAAATAATTGTTCTAAAAATTTCGTAACACTGCTGCTGGAAATATCTCTAAGTAGACATATCTCAGGCCATTTGGACAATAAATCTATGACCACCAGCAGATAACTGTCTCTGGTCCCTCCTATGTTAAATGGTCCTAAAAGATCTATTGCAATCTCATCCCATGGTACCCGCGGACTTTCCCTGATAACCATAGGTACTTTTTGTACGCTCAAACCCTTGTTTCCCTCCAGGCACTCTGGACACTCCTTAACTTGCTCTTCAATATCTTTATCAATTCCAGGCCACCAGAACTCAGATCTTATTATACCTTTAGACCTAGCTAGACCTAAATGTCCCTCATGGGCTAGTTCCATTACCTCTTTCCTCATACCCTGAGGAACTATCATCTGATGCCCTCTATGTAGATGTTTGTCATTGATCCATAAATCCCCTTTAACTCTGGCAAATCCACCCATGTCACCTTTATAGTTCATTATTCTGTTTTCTTTAACCAATGTTAGTGTTTTCTGGTACATTAAATCTTCACTACTAGCTTTATCCCACTCATATTTTTTTAGGGAATCATGTACTTGGAAAATCTCAAATGTTTCTTCCTGATCTGATTGATCTATACTGATATGGCCTTCTCTGTGAACAGATCTTGACAAGGCATCTGCCACTACATTGACTTCACCACTAATGTGAATCATGGTAAATTGCAAACCTTGAAGAGCTGTGACCCACTTCATAATGCGTCTCGATACTCCTTCCAGCCCACCTTTTGTAAAAATACTAACTAATGGTTTATGATCAGTGCAAATCTCAAATTTCCTTCCCCACAGAAACCTTTTGAATTTTTCAACTCCCCAGATGCAAGCAAGAGCTTCTTTCTCAACTACTGAATATCTAATTTCAGGATCTTTAAGTGACCTTGAGGCAAATGCTATAGTGTGCAGACCTTCTGAATCTTCTTGCATAAGAACTGCACCTATGCCATAATCACTAGCATCTACAAAAAGTAATGTGGGTTTCCCTTCTTCAAATGTCTTTAGAATGGGAGCATTGATTATGGACTTTTTTATCATTTCAAACTCCAACTTACAGTCTTCACTCCATTTAAATATCACGCCTTTGCGAGTAAGCCTTCTCATGTGTCTTGACATGCCTGACAAATTCTTAATGAATTTGCCATAGAATTCAACTAACCCAAAAAACGACAACACTTCTGCTTTTGATTTGGGATCTTCCATTTTCCTTATTGCTTCAATGGCGTCCTCTTTGGGTTTGACTCCCTCAGCGGTGATCTCGTGACCTAAATAAACCACTTTACTTGCTTTGAATGTACACTTCTCTGATGCTATTGTTAGACCAGCTTCTCCTAATATGTCTAGCACCCTTTTTAACCGTCTATCATGTTCCACCTCATCACTGCCACATACTAAAACATCATCTTGGTAGTACATCACCCCTTTTTCTCCACCTAGTAACCTGTACATAATACTCTGAAATACACTCGCAGCAGACACCAAGCCAAACGGCATGCGTACACATCTAAATAAACCGTTAGGAGTGATAAATGCTGTTAAATCTCTAGAATCCGGATGTAACTCAATCTGGTGATAAGCAGACTTGAGGTCTAAAATTGAAAATATTTTGGATCCAGAGACACCCACAAGTAGGTCATCTATCCTGGGTAATGGAAATCTATCTGCCACCACCATACTGTTAAGATGTCTTAAGTCAATGCATATCCTCAAAGATCCAGAGGATTTTCTGACTACCACAATGGGACTCACCCATTCTGAAGAATCTATTCTCTCAATAACCCCTTCATTCTCCATTCTCTTTAATTCATCTTCTACACCCTCCTTGAGTGCCAGCGGAATGGTGCGCAATTTCGCAATCTTGGGAACCGCCCCCTTTTTTAGTCGTATCTTATGAACAAATCCTTTCATACATCCAAGCTTATGTTCCTCTTCAATCAGTCTCTCACCACTCACTGTTAAGACCTGTTCAGGATGACCTGCTTCAAGTCTGGTTTTTAGCTCAGCTTGATCGCTCCACGACAGTAACTCTCCCCCTTTGTTGGCAACATAAATAGTAGTGGTGGCTTTCCTATCTTTAAACTGCAGTTTAGCGTCAAAATATCCTATTATCTCTATTGGTTTGTCACCATATGCATTCGCCTTAATTTTGTTTTCTCGTAATGTACAGCAATTAAATCTCTCTTTCCATACCTGCACTCCTATTAATGTATAATCTGCCCCACTATCCATAAGCATCGATATTTGTATCCCATTAACCAATACTATGGCATAAGGTTTTTTCTTCTTCACTTTCCCATCAATGGCGTTCACCATAAACACCACTTCTCTACCACTTTCAATATAATCATCTTCCTCATTATTTACACCAACATCAAAAACTTGACCTGAATTGGAATTAAAGTTTTTACAACATCTGGCAATGTGTCCACGTATGCCACAATTGTTGCATATAATGTGCACTGCAAAACACTCCTTGTCCGATGCTACAAGTGAGAAACTCCCACACCGGAAACACCTTCTTGTCGTGGAATCTCTGTTTGTCATTGCCTCTCTAA